>NW_025964301.1:1674660-2931390 GCF_023055435.1 Haliotis rufescens
TGACAAGCATAGTCGCCTAGTCATACAATGTATTTCTCAGCGTCAGTACACTACCCCTGGTATGTATACACTGCGTTCCTTCATCAAAGTGGCCGTATGCATTTATAGCGTATACAGTTATATATCATTGACGATATTTACTATGTCACTTGATCCAAAGCTCTAAAGTCATTGTCCAAAGAAATCATATTTATGAAACTTGACATTTTTTATAGAGAATTTGTGGATATCAATTTCCTGATTATGAGGAACACAACGTTTCGGAGTATATGCCTACTTCTTCATCAGGTGATGAAGGCATAACCCCGATGAAGGAATAAGCACATGCTCGTTGTTTATATAACGTTATGTTCCTCATTATAAAGAAGTTGACGTCCATAAATTCTCCCTCTCATGTGTTTTTTTTGTAATTGCCATTCAAAGACGTGACATGTCAAGAAAGCACTATCCGAACATTTATGAATTCATAACAGCTATCAAGAAGATTGAATCCACCAACAAGATCACTCGCCTTCAGATTGACCATGGTGCAACAACTCGGCCACGCTCACGAGCTTACAGAGATCTTGACCAGCGTCTCAACCGACTGAGACAGCAACTTGGAAGTTGGAATCAGATCGCCTTTTCAGTTCCTGGACGCAGCAGGTCACTTATTGAAGCTTAAAAAACTCAGATTTTTGTTTTGATTATTGTATTGTATTGTATTATCAGTTGCTATGAATAAAAATAGGAAAGAAAAACACTTACTTACTTACTTAATTTGGAGATTTAACGTGAGCTTTCCGACTGATGCATATTTCGCACACGGTAGAAAAACACTAAGGGAGATTCTATTTATATCTGAAGGGGGTAAACTTATTACTCATGCATGAAATAACAGTCACCAGACCATAAATTGTTGTTTTAAGACTGTAGGCGAAATGGGATGTAGGCGAAATGGGAACAATTGGAAAACGATGCCTAATGATACGCCACGTCCTTTTGAAAGAACTTTCATACACGATATAACGCAGACAACATTTATTGTTATTTTACGGTAAAACAAACGCGTGACACCAATATGGTCAATCGTTGTCCTACTGACACACATACATTTATACATATCATTGTAAATTGACCGCCATCTGTTGACTGCTGACAGAGATAGTCAGATGTAAGGAATTAAGCACAATGAACGCTACGAGCACAGACAAAGCCTTGGAATGGTATCAGATGTAACTTTCAAACAGTTGCATTTATTGCTTATTAATCACAAATATCATTCGGATCATATAGGTAAAGGTTGGGGTGAGAGGTCAGCACCGCTCGGGTGATTGAACGGGTAGAAGTGGCAGGGTGAACATGGCCCACCCGACGCCCCTAGAGAGGAGCATCCTGCTGGCCTCACGCTCGGGTGAAGTTGTTTTGATAACCCAAGGCTGGGTACACCATAGAAATATAGCTACAGAAGTCATTAAACTTAGGTGATAGTCATCGTAAGTACTTCACAGGTTGTGTACGTTCTTCACTAGTGTGTGCATGCCTGAGAAGTATTGACGCTGGTGACATACATAGATAGATAGATAGATAAATATGGAGTACATATAAAGATAAATAAATGGAAAATAGCTATATAGTTAAATAGAGGAGGGATAGATAGATGGATAGAGGATAGATAGATGGATAGAGCATAGATCGAAGATAGATATGTAGATATATAAAGGATAGATATAGATAAATAGAGGATATATATATATATATATATATATATATATTTATACATATATATATACACATAAATAGATGATAGATAGATGATAGATAGAAGATCTCTCTCTCTCTCTTTCTCTCTATCTCTCTCTATATATATAAGGAGAGATATATAGATGAATAGAAGTTAGGTAGATAGATAGATAGACAGATAGAGAATGGATAGATAGATAGATAGATAGAGGATAGATAGATAGATAGATAGATAGCTGGATAGATAGATAAATAGATAGATAGATAGACAGCACGTTGAACGCCAGCTGCTTGTCAGGAATCGTACAGATAGATGTTGTTCTTGTTTTGATCAAACGCAGCGAGGTACGATCGACTGAAGCGAAGTCAATGTTGCAATTTGACGTAAGTCTTTCAGAACCTTGCAGACCGTTTCCCCACTATTTTTAGTGCTTGTTAAGAAGTCACGTGATTGGATATCTAGTGGTGTACGAAATCCATCAATATCGATTTTATGTCACAGATGGAAGGCGATTGTCGGTCATTTGTTTGACCGAGATTCCCGTGCCAAGTATTCACCTACAGGGTATATCGGACGTTTAACACAGCTCCCGGCTGTCCCAAATATTTGCCCTGGAAGCCCTCATAGATTATTTGATTTAATGAAGGAAAAGAGCAGCTGGATTTGAAACAGCCTTTCTGAATGACGCTGAGATTTTACGTAAGCTTCTAACACTTGTGTGGCTGAGAGTGAGTGAGTGAGTTGGGTTTAATGTCGCTTTTAACATTATTCCAGTTATATCATGACGTGTCAGCTTAATGTGGGAGGAAAGCCCGAAGTGATGCAGGTCTCAGACGTTTATCACTTCGGTGAAACCCATGAGCACGGGTATGGTGCTGACAAACCTAGAGACATAATCGGGGCGAACCCGGATTCGAACCCACAATCATAGGTTTCTGGCATGCCCAAGGGACGCAACTCTGCACAGCGAATAGCGGCGCCTTAGACGACTGGGCCACCCGTGCCCCCTGTGTGGCTGAGAAATGATTTTGATTCCCCGCTGTTCGTTTCGGTCTGTGAATCTACGATGGCTGTTATACGTTGGTTGAGGGGCGGGGGGGGGGGGGGGGGGGGGGGGGGGGGGGGGGGGGGGCGCACGGGGGACCTAGTCGTCTAAGGCGCCGTGATTCCCTGTGCACTTCCCTTGGGCACGCCAGAAACCTATGATTGTGGGTTCGAATCCCGGTTCTCCCCGATTATGTTTCTTGGTTTGTCAGCACCATACCCGTGCTCGTGGGTTTCACCGAAGTGGTAAACGTCTGAGACCTGCATCACTTCGGGCTTTCCTCCCACCTTAAGCTGTCACGCCGCGATATAACTGGAATACTGTGATAATTCACCTGATGAAGAAGTAGCATCTACTCCGAAACGTTGTTTTCCTCATAATAAAAAAGTATAACATCCATAAATTTTCTTCCTTATGTGTATCACTTTTAAATGCCTTTCAAAGACCTAATTTGATTATTGGAAGTATTCCCATGCTCAACTCTATTTGAAAATGATCTGATTGTAACTTTTTAGATGAATTAATATACTTTATAGAAAAAAATATACGCACGTTTTGAGGGTATTGTATTTTATTTACCATATACCACAATCTTATAAACAAATTATTCATGACTACCTAGCATCACTGTCAGTAGGAATAGCCCTGAGTGTCTGTTTACAGGAATTCAATGGTTGCCATGGAAATGTGACTGTGGAAAATGATTTAGTAGTCATTGTTCTTTTGTTAGCACATACAACATAACCCACATGGCAAAAGGGATGTATGCACTTGAAAATTGGATTTGACCTCAATATTCCAAACGTAATCAAAACGTTACTAGGATGAAAAACGTCGCCGAAACACTGCAAACTTAAGGTCCAAAACAAGGCAATAATACCCGTATCAAAAACGTGACCATCGATAAACCATTTTTGTTTGTTTCGTTTGTAGCCCCCATCAAACATAGGTGTATACTCACTTTTGCCCGGCAGTTGATGATACAATTCAAAACATTATTTAAAAAAAACGTTTGGAGACCTTAAATATTCCCACTCCTAAAATGTTATATCACTTTATAAAGATGAGCTTTTCCTGATACTCTAGTATATTAAGTTGTCAGTATTCTAAAATGCCCAGGGTGGTGGTGTAGTGGTGAAAACTATCGCTAGTCACCAGGTTCGAATCCCAAAATGAAATGTGCGAAGCCTATTCTTGACGTTCCCTTTCGTCCGTGTCACGGTGCAGGTGTCACGGTGTAGATGTCACGGTGCAGGTGTCACGGTGCAGATGTCACGGTGCAGGTGTCACAGTGTAGATGTCACGGTGCAGGTGTCACAGTGTAGATGTCACGGTGCAGGTGTCACAGTGTAGATGTCACGATGCAGGTGTCACGGTGTAGATGTCACGGTGCAGGTGTCACAGTGCAGATGTCACGGTGCAGGTGTCACAGTGTAGATGTCACGGTGCAGGTGTCACGGTGCAGATGTCACGGTGCAGGTGTCACGGTGTAGGTGTCACGGTGTAGATGTCGCGATGCAGGTGTCACGGTGCAGGTGTCACGGTGCATGTGTCACGGTGCAGGTGTCACAGTGTAGATGTCACAGTGTAGATGTCACGGTGCAGGTGTCACGGTGCAGATGTCACGGTGCAGGTGTCACGGTGCAGGTGTCACGGTGTAGATGTCACGGTGCAGGTGTCACAGTGTAGATGTCACGGTGCAGGTGTCACGGTGCAGGTGTCACGGTGCAGATGTCACGGTGCAGGTGTCACGGTGCAGATGTCGCGATGCATGTGTCACGGTGCAGGTGTCACGGTGTAGATGTCACGGTGCAGGTGTCACGGTGCAGATGTCACGGTGCAGGTGTCACGGTGCAGATGTCACGGTGCAGGTGTCACGGTGCAGGTGTCACGGTGCAGATGTGATGTGCAGGTGTCACGGTGTAGCTGTCACAATGTAGGTGTCACGGTGTAGGTGTCACGTTGCATGTGTCACGGTGCAGGTGTCACGGTGCAGATGTGATGTGCAGGTGTCACGGTGTAGCTGTCACAATGTAGGTGTCACGGTGTAGGTGTCACGTTGCATGTGTCACGGTGTAAGTGTCACGGTGTAGGTGTCACGGTGCAGGTGTCACGGTGCAGGTGTCACGTTTGTTGGAGGCGAGTTTGGGCAGCCCAGGAGTGAAAGTGTTTGCTTGGAACACCGAATACCCGGGTTCGTTTCTCCACATGTACAAGGCGCGAAGTCTTTGGTGGGATATATCAGAAGGGGGCGGTTGGGTAGCCTAGTGGTTAGAGCGGGTTCGATTCCCGACATGGGTACAATGTGTGAAGTCCATTTCTGGTGTCCCCCGCCGTGATATTGCTGGAATATTGCTGAAAGTCGGCGTAAATCAAACTCAGACACTCACTCATATATCTGTAGGAGACGTAAAATCACACGCACTCACTGTTGTTAAACGATGCAATTGTCCTTTAAATGTGAAACTTGTGGAGTATGAATATTATTATCATTGCAGTTTTTCCTGTCTTTCATGATCATGATAGAAGAACTCTCACTCTACATCATGTCGTTATTGTATGCAAGTCAACCATGACCAACCTGATCCTAAATAAATAAATCCAATACAGCCCAAGCAAGTCTATAATGTTTGGCAAGTCTAGATTACTGCAGTATCTGGCATCTGAAACTGAAGAAAGTTTCTGGGCTCCTTTTTATTATATTTGATGTAATTGAACAACTGTTTTTTTCTGTAAAATATGTTCATTTCAGGGACTAGATGTTAGTCTAGGATGTCACCCGTACATAGAATCAAGTTTCCATTTATGTATTTATTAGTTACAAAAGAAATAAAACAAATATAACATAAAATCCCCTTCTCCACTTCACGAGACACAAGAATATTGTATTGGCTGGCCTAGTGTCCCAGCTGGCAGTAAATCTCACACCTACACTGTTTGTTTGTTTGTTGTTTAACGCCGCACTCAGCAATATTCCAGCTACATGACGGCGGTCTGTAAATAATCAAGTCTGGACCACACAGTCCAGTGATTCACATCATGAGCATGGATCCACGCCAATGGGATCGATGACATGCATCAACCAAATCAGCGATCCTGACCACCCGATCCCGTTAGTCGCCTTTTAGTCAAGCGAAGTCGCCTTTTGCGGCAAGCATGGGCTGCTGAAGACCTTTTCTACCCCCGTATCTTCACGGGTCCACACCTATACTGACTAGATCATGTGCTGGTCTTTCGTTGTTGATGCTGATGTTTGGGAAAATGTTGATGTTGTGATGGCGTTTTCTCTGAGTTTGTTTATTTGTTTACTGTAAATGATAGCACTGTTGATGGATGTTTTTCTGTTGTTTATGCTGGTTGTGTTGACAGCGATATTTCAATGTTATACAACCAAAGAATGAAACACATTCACACAGACATATTGAACAAAAATATTTTGCTTTCAGTTTAGATAACTTCTTTGATAGTTTACTTGTGTGTTTAAGGGCAAAGGGCCACACTTAAGACATTCCCATGTTCCGGAAGGGAAGACCCCATTCATGGAAAATGCCAGGCAAAACGCACTTCTACTTTAGAGTGGGTGTTAGTGGTGGCGCATAGGTATTATAAGTGCGCTTCTATTTAGACTTGCTTCTGGACCGGCAGTTAAAGAATATCGCGCTGTTCTGGAGCTTTTAGTCAGTGAGATGAGGTGAGGTGAAATTGGGTTTAACGTCGCGTCCAAGATTATTGCGCTTTTATAGCGACGTGCATGCACGTGTGTGTGTGGCTGCTTGTACTAGTCCGGACTGATGCCGATTTATAGTGCTAGCTCACTGAGATACCATGCCGCAGTTTAACATGAATACCCCACTCAGACACAGTATACTGACTCCGAGCCGACCAGTCCTTGTTTTAGCCCCTTAATGCCGAGCGCCAGACAGGGTAACAATAAGTACCATCTTTTAACCTCTTTTGGTATGACGTGGCCGGGGATCGAACCCCGGGCCTTCCGCTCTCCGGGCGTCCGCGTCATACAAAAAGACGTTAAAAGATTGTACTTGTTATTACCCTGTCTGGCGCTCGGCATTAAGGGGCTAAAACAAGGACTGGTCGGCTTGGAGACAGTATACTGTGTCTGAGTGGGGCATTCATGTTAAACTGAGGCATGGTTTCTCAGTGGACTAGCACTATAAATCGGCATCAGTTCGGACTAGTACAAGCAGCCACACAAACACATACACGTGCATGCACGTCGCTATATAAGTGCTATAATCTTGGAAGCGACGTTAAACCCAATTTCACCTCACCCACCTTATTTGGTCAGAGCAAGTATTCAAATGCGAGCAACAGATGTGATATTATCTTTGATCTGGCCCGGGGTAGAATAGGTCTTCAGCAACCCATGCTTGCCGTAAAAGGCGACTCTGCTTATCGTAAAAGGCGACTAACGGGATCGGGTGGTCAGGCTCGCCGACTTGGTTGATGCATGTCATCGATCCCAATTGCGTGGATCGATGCTCATGATATCAATCACTGGATTGTCTGGTCCAGACTCGACTATTTACAGACCGCCGTCATATAGCTGGAATATTGCTGAGTGCGGCGTAAAACAACAAACCAACCAACCAAATCTTTGATCTGGCAGTTCAAGTGATGTCAGGTGATGTCAGGGGATGTCCTGTGGTTCAAGACGTTTTTGGAAACCCAAGTTACGTGTCACAGATCGTAGATTTGCGGGTTGGGTAAAACCAACGAGTATGGGTATTGTGTTGACAGATCATAATCTAGACGAACCTGGGATTCGAACAATAGATGTTGCAGCCAAGGGACACCTTCAGCCACTTGCCCACCAATCACATGGGCAACTATATATCTTCAGACATACGCCAATCTCATGCCATGAAAAAGACATTCAGTTTCATGACGAGGTCACATCAGTAGAGCTTTCTAATCAGCTCATCACCGTGGAGACAAAAAGAACATAAACGGGTAGTTCCGAATGGAGAAAAACAAAGGCCACGCACTTCATGTTGTCGATAATATATACACACGCTATCGTTTCTGAAACCCATGGTTTACCATGGAGGGAACGTTTGAGATATGTACAGGTTTTCTTTTGTAAAAATCAACATTATCAAATCAAGGTGGAGAGAGTGATTATGGTTTTTTCGCCGCTTTTAGCAATATTCCAGCAATATTATGGCAGGGGACACCAGAAATTGGCTTCACACATTGTACCCATGTGGGGAATCGAACCCGGGTCTTTGGCGTGACGAGCGAAATTTTTAACCAATAGACTACCCAACCGCCCGTATCGAGGAGGAAATGAAAAAAATTAAACCGAATCGTTTAAAAAAAGCTGTCATCTGAGGGTGTGAGGTGACATGGGGTTTAACGTCGCATCTAAGATTATTGCGCTTTTATAGCGACATGCATGCACGTGTGTATGTGTGTGTGTGTGTGTGTGCGTGTGTGTGTGTGTGTGGCTGCTTATATTATCCGGACTAATGTCGATTTTATAGTGCTAGCCCACTGAGATACCATGAGGCAGTTTAACATGGCTGAATACCCCACACAGACGCAGTATACTGACTCCGAGGCGACCAGTCCTTGTTTTAGCCCCCTCATGCTGAGCACCAGGCAGGGTAACAATAAGCACAATCTTTTAACGTCTTTAGGTTTGACGCGGCCGGAGATCGAACCACGGACCTTCCGCTCTCCGGGCGGACGCCCTACCACTAGACCACGGAGGCGGTCTCTTATGGAGGATGTGAAGTCCATATCTCACTCACAACTAGGACGCGACGACCCGTGAAGATCCGGGGTAGAATAGGTCTTCAGCAACCCATGCCTGCCATAAAAAAACGACTATGCTTGTCGTAAGAGGCGACTAACGTGATCGGGTGGTCAGGCTCTCTGACTTGGTTGATGCATGTCATCGATCCCAATGTCGTGAATCGATGTTCATGATGTCAATCCCTGGATTGTCTGGTCCAGACTCGATTATTTCACCTCATCCCGTCATGGATTAATATCAGTTTCCCATATGCCACTACTTGGGGTAGACTATACTTGGGGTGAGCGTGGCGTTAAACAACAAACAAACAAACAACCAAACAAGGACTTGACAGATATTGATACAGAGAGAGGCACCAAATCGGAGTAACCAAAGACGTATATATATATACAAATATCTATATACGTCTTTGGAGAAACGGATCTGAATATAATGAGAGTAAAAACGGTAGTCCGTTAAAAATGAGGAAGCTCAAAACGTGAAAACACTTACGCGAAATACATATTTATTTTTTTAATATACAAATATATACACAGATGGCACGGAACATGTGCATGGATACTCGCAGATGAAAGTCAGGATTTTGTACACCGAAAATTCAAAAAGCAAAAAGGGAAGATAACCACTGTTGGAATTAACACGTAAAGGGAGACAATTCAAACACGCATCATTCGCGGCTTGATGGACAAAAAAAGAAGCAACCATAAAACATTGACAAAAAATGTTTCGTTGAATTTAAAAGAATTTACCATATTTGATTAAGGTCTACGTTCAAAGATTATTCAGCGAAAAAGCCCCATGTGTGTGAGACGAGGGAAGCAATGTATAAAACGTACGTGATGGAGCGTATTACCACATATTGAAAGCATCGTTTTCAAACATTTCATATAAAACATGTGGGTAATATCAAATTAATTCAATTAACTCCGAGAATTCGTATTCATGACTAATTACCATAGCAACTCGAGGTTTAATGTATTTCATAATATTTATTTTCTCTTTATGAAAATAGGATAAGATGGAAAGTTACACAAGCTGTCGGGGCAAAGAGTGTAGATGGTGGCTAAGAATAAAACAAACAATAAATGGTCATTCGATGGTGATGTATTTTGATACTGGTATCAGCGTTGTGTTTTGGACCTTAAGTTTGCTGTGTTTCGGCGACTGTTTTCAGCCTTGTGGGTTCGAATCCCGGTTCGCACCGATTATGTTTCTAGGTTTGTCAGCACCATACCCGTGCTCGTGGGTTTCACCGAAGTGGTAAACGTCTGAGACCTGCATCACTTCGGGCTTTCCTCCCACATTTAGCTGACACGCCGTGATATAAATGGAATACTGTTAAACCCAACCCAAATCACTCAGTGTTTTCAGCCTTGTAACGTTTTGATAACGTTTGTAATGTTTTGGTCAAATCAATTTTAAGTGTATACTTTCTTTTGCAGGCATTTTTTGTGTGGGATTCCGTCCTGAATGTGACTTGTTTCCCTGACTTTTCGATACATGTTTCCTAACGAGTTTCCTTGACTTTTAGCTACATGTTTCCTAACGAGTACTCCGACCGATATCTATAACCGTCCCTGGGGCTGTATACAGACGGGGTATTTTTAGATTTACCCGAGTGCATGTTTATCTATCGAACAGACATTCGCCGCTTAAGTTGTCAGTCACGGGGTTAAAATATGCTATCAGACCTAGGATTAGTCCCTTTCCTGTTTTGCTACTTGAATGTATGGTCTAAATGGGCTTGTTTTTGAATACCTTGCATTCACGTATATGCCCACGCCCTAGATAGTCAAACCGTGTGTCTCCGTTATAACCTTTGACCTGTCAGCATGGATGGTCACGTGACGATTCCAGTTATGCGTAACGCGTGTCATAAAAAGCGAATAAAATGTGAATCGATTGGTCACAATGGATGTGTAAATGAACGGATTGGTGACGAGGGAAAGACTCCTAGCTGTGCTCTTACTGTTCGTTTGTTTGTTTGTTGTTTAACGCCGCACTCAGAAATATTCCAGCTATATGACGGCGGTCTGTAAATAATCGAGTCTGGACCAGACCCTCCAGTGATTGACATCATGAGCATTGATCCAAGCAATTGGGATACGATGACATGCATCAACCAAGTCAGCGAGCCTGACCACCCGATCCCGTTAGTCGCCTCTTACGACAAGCATGGGTTGATGAAGAGCTTTTCTACCCCGGATCTTCGTGGGTGTAAATATATAAATTGTAGGTGATTCTGTGCCATTTAGTTGGCTTACCGTGTAAATTTGTCTTCGTTAATGTCGCTTCGTGGATATTTAAACATCATGCACACAGGTTTTTACGTGTATACAACCATAAACGCAAAAAAAACCAAGTTGTCAAGCATGTGTTGCTGAAGACCTATTCTACCTATTCTTCACGGGTTCCTCGATTTAAAAGAAGCCAGCAGATTGTAAACTTCAGGGCTGAGCAAGTGAGTGAGTTTTTTTAACGCCGCTTTTAACAATATTGCAGTTATATCACGGCGTTTCAGCTTAATGTGGGAGGAAAGCCCGAAGTAATACAGGTCTCAGACGTTTACTACTCCGGTGAAACCCACGAGCACGGGTGTGGTGCTGGCAAACCTAGAAACATAATTGGGACGAACCGGGATTCGAACCCACAATCATAGGTTTCTGGCGTGCCCAAGGGACGCAACTCTGCACAGCGAATCGCGGCGCCTTAGACGACTGGGCCACCTGTGACCCCCAGAGCTGAGCATAAAGGGGGTGAGTATAGGCAGCAAGAGCTGTGAAAGGGATGAGAGTGGAATAGGGGGAGGGAGGATGGGTGGGTGGTGAATGTTTTATAAGATATGTGCTCTCGGGTATGAAAGAGAGACGAAATCACTTAGATTTATACCTGTCAATGAATCGACCTCACAAAATAATTTTTCATTGCAATATGGTAATTGGGATCCTAAATACCTCACTACGACTGATAGATCTATTTTACGTACAAATATTTACATTAGGACAAGAATAACACATACACACATATATTATACAAGTTCACGAAGAATGTACACACTTGCCCCGACACAACATTTACCGTTCTTCATTATGCCGGCATGGCGCCATAACCGCAATTTTGTCATTAAAAAACACCATTGTATTTCTGTTGCAGACCAGGTCAATGTGACCATGATATTTCCATTCTTTCAGTCAACACGTATTCTCCACCATGTACTTCGCCTGGTTATTTCTGCTGTCAAATTGCACAAAGGGCGAAGTATAGCTGCGATGGCATTCTACCAAATGAGCGAGGGACGTAGCTGGCGAAGTCAGCAGATGGCGTCCACGTTCATCACGTGGTTGCAGTTGAGTCAGAAACAGAACATTGTATACATGTATATATATCAAAGAGTGGTGGTGCCAGTTTGGTACCCACACAGCTGAGGTAACCTGGATTCCGAGAATGGTTGCCTCGACAGTTTGGCACTTGGTGGCTAGACTGGCTCCTAGTCCGTGAACATATTTTTTTCCCTTCCGCCCAGCCCTTACTGCAAATGCTACAGCCCTAAATGAAGCAAGTCTAGATTTTCCACATGGTCTGAGACTTCCATCTCACGGGGACTCTTCAGTTTAAATATTAATGTAGCTGCTTGTTTCTAATAAAATGTATATTTTCGGAGACTAGGCGTTAGTCTACGGAGAGTTTCACCGGGTGAGGCAGTTCCTAATTGCGAGGAATGTGAACAAATGTAATTTATTTCGAGTTTTTTTGTAAGGCACACAATTGTTTGCAATGCATCTGGATACATCTGGAAACATCTGGATACATCTGGATCTCTCAGTGGCCATGGCCTGTGTGAGATTGTAAGACTAGAGACTAGACAGATACAGCGTAGATAGATACATGGACGTAGACAGAAACAGATAAGAATAATTATACCAGTGAGAAGCTTTGGTTCGATGAAGCTAGATGTAAATATAATATAGATACTGACTAAACAAAAAGACACAGGCTGCTAGAGCTGAAGAGGGGATGAGTATAGCCTGCTAGAGCTGAGGAGGGGATGAGTATAGGCTGATAGAGCTGAAGAGGGGATGAGTAAAGACTGCTAGAGCTGAAGAGGGGATGAGTATAGGCTGCTAGAGCTGAAGAGGGGATGAGTACAGGCTGCTAGAGCTGAAGAGAGGATGAGTATAGACTGCTAGAGCTGAAGAGGGGATGAGTACAGGCTGCTAGAGCTGAAGAGAGGATGAGTATAGACTGCTAGAGCTGAAGAGGGGATGAGTATAGACTGCTAGAGCTGAAGAGGGGATGAGTACAGGCTGCTAGAGCTGAAGTCGGGATGAGTACAGGCTGCTAGAGCTGAGAGGTGGATGAGTATAGACTGCTAGAGCTGAGGAGGGGATGAGTATAGGCTGATAGAGCTGTGAGGGGGATGAGTATAGGCTGCTAGAGCTGAGGAGGGGATGAGTATAGGCTGATAGAGCTGAGGAGGGGATGAGTATAGGCTGATAGAGCTGAAGAGGGGATGAGTATAGACTGCTAGAGCTGAAGAAGGGATGAGTATAGGCTGCTAGAGCTGAGAAGGGGATGAGTATAGGCTGCTAGAGCTGAGGAGGGGATGAGTATAGGCTGCTAGAGCTGAAGAGGGGATGAGTATAGCCTGATAGAGCTGAGGAGGGGATGAGTATAGGCTGATAGAGCTGAAGAGGGGATGAGTACAGGCTGCTAGAGCTGAAGAGAGGATGAGTATAGACTGCTAGAGCTGAAGAGGGGATGAGTAAAGACTGCTAGAGCTGAAGAGGGGATGAGTACAGGCTGCTAGAGCTGAAGACGGGATTAGTATAGGCTGCTAGAGTTGAGAGGTGGATGAGTATAGGCTGCTAGAGCTGAGGAGGGGATGAGTATAGGCTGATAGAGCTGAGGAGGGGATGAGTATAGGCTGCTAGAGCAGAAGAGGGGATGAGTATAGACTGATAGAGCTGAAGAGGGGATGAGTATAGACTGCTAGAGCTGAAGGGGGATGAGTATAGACGATATATACTTAGATAGATGGTCAGATTGATGATGGATGGATAGATAGTTAAATTGATATTTCGACGATATATACCTAGATGGGCAGATTGATGATGATAGATAGTTAGAGGGATATATAGACGATATATACCTAGGTGGGCAGATTGATGATGACAGATAGTTAGAGGGATATATAGACGATATATACCTAGATGGGCAGATTGATGATAATAGATAGTTAGATGGATATTTCGACGATATATACATAGATGGGCAGATTGATGATGATAGATAGTGGGGGTGGGCGTGTTTGGTACAGGGTGGGTTCGGAGACAGGGTGAGGCGAGTTTATTAGATGGGGATGTGTTTACTATCAGGGCTTGGGCGTGTGCTTATTAGGGGGTGTTTACAAGAGGAGAAGAGGCTTGTATGTTAAAGTGGTCTACGTGGGCGGTGGCCGCTCAGTAAGACTAACGAGAGCGGGTGTGAAGCATATGCTGGCTCCACTACAACACAATCTCTGATACATGGTATCAGCATGGCCCAGTTTGTATTCCCCTGGACGGCTACAGACACAAGCATGAAATACTCATATCCCCCGCCAATATGTCCGGTTGTGTGCAAGGCTAGAAATAATGTACGGTTTTCAAGATCTGCTCCGGAAAGGAGTACTAACGCCGTTTTCAGTCCCGTCAAAGTCGTTGCTATGGAAACTCCAAAAATAATGTTTTCAAAAATCCCAATTAAACTATTAAAGGGCACCAGTTTACCACAAGACCTATCTATGTGCCAACTTTGGTGAAGAAATATTGTACGGTTTTCAAGATCTGCTCCAGAAAGGAGCACAAACGCCATTTTCAGTTTCGTCAAGGTCGTTGCTATGGAAACTCCAAAAATAATGTTGAGTTCTGCTCCGAAAGCGAAGCGTGACGGACGGACGGACGGACGGACGGAAGGACGACGGATAGCACCCATTCCTATATCCCCCCTTCAGCTTCGTGGCGGGGGATAGAAAACGCATTACACTGGATTGTTGAATGAACAGTCAGTTTATGATCCTAGTGTGACCACCTGATTCACCATAGTCGTCCCTTGAGTGAGTGAGTGAGTGAGTGAGTGCAGTGGGTGAGTGAGTGAGTGAATGCAGTGGGTGAGTGAGTGCAGTGGGTGAGTGAGTGAGTGAGTGCAGTGGGTGAGTGAGTGAGTGAGTGAGTGAGTGAGTGAGTGAGTGAGTGCAGTGGGTGAGTGAGTGAGTGAGGTTTTGTGCCGCTTTAAGCAATATTCCTGCAATATCGCGGCGGGGGACATAAGAAAATGTGCTTTACACATTGTGACCATGTGGGGATTCGAACCCGGGCCTTCGGCGTGACAAGCGAACGCTATAACCACTTGGCTACGCCACTAGGGAACGAGGCACTGGGGAAGAATAAATAAGGTTCACAGCCACTTTTTAGCGGACACCAAGAATAAGCGTCACGTACACGTTGTTTCCATTTCGAGAATCGAACCCGGACTATTTGTTACTGTACTCACATATATACTTGCACCGTCAGTGTGAACCAATCCATGTAAATTTTATGAAAAGGTCGTGTTGGGAGAGAATATTGAAACTTTTAGCAGCAGCAATATTGTTACCATCGAACGTGGAGACGTGTCTGCTTGTGCCGGGCCAATATCGCGAGTCAATTACCAAATATGGGTGCATTATTATGATGATCATGACTACACGCATGTACCAAATGACACGACCTCATGTGCACGTGTACCACGTGCCGCGCCCCCTGTTGGCCGCATTTCTGGCATGTGACCGACCTTTAGAAATGTCAGAAGAAATGAGACACACTCCATGACCGATGTTTGCCCATGTAGTTCCACAACGTGGTGTCGTTCAGTATCCATGGTTGGGGCCCTATGTAAAACCCTCGCGGCCCCCAACAAGCCGTGTATCTGTGGTCAGTCAATATAATCGCGCTAACAGTAAACAAGCTGACCCGAAAAGGTGTTATCTTGTTTACTGTTTACTCAGTCACGTGACGACGGAGGATCTTGGTCACCCTCAAACTGGGAGGAAGTTAGAAACATGGGCGCGACTAAAAGTCGGATTGAGTTGATTGCTATTTAATAATATGGAAAATATTGCAAAGCTGATTTTTTAAATGTCATGCTGTTCTCGTTGCTGGGGAGAATATATTTTTGTACAAGAAAATCGCACATTCTTATTTCGAATTCGTATTAAGTAAATGAAGTTGGCTTATTCCAATATTTACAACGAATCCTATAAGTATTCCATTTGATATTCGATGTGAATGAAACAACGACACTTCGCCATTTGGTATTTGCAGCCAACATCCGTCATAACGAGTGAGTGAGTGAGTGAATGAATATGGTTTTACGCCGTTTTAAGCAATATTCCAGCAATATCACGGCGGAAATGGGCTTCACACATTGTACCCATGTCGGGAATCGAACCCGGGTCTTCGGCGTGACGCGTCATAACGAAATAACAATATGCACGGTGATCTGATGATATTACGAAGTTATCACTACATGCTTGTTTGTTTGTTTGTTTGTTGTTTAACGCCGCACTCAGCAATATTTCAGCTATATGACGGCGGTCTGTAAATAATCGAGTCTGGACCAGACAATCCAGTGGTTGACATCATGAGCATCGATCCACGCAAATGGGATACGATGACATGCATCAACCAAGTCAGCGAGCCTGACCATCCGATCCCGTTAGTCGCCTCTTACAAGCATAGTCGCCTTTTGCGGCAAGCAGGGTTGTTGAAGACCTATTCTACCCCTATCACTACATGTACATGTACAACGATCATCTCTTATTACGAATTTATAACCACATGATAGCTAAATTCGGATATTACGAAATCACCACAATGTAAACAGAAACGTGCTGATATATACAAAGCATCACCATATATACCGCGAAGTTCGGATATAACGAACTTACCATCGTTTTCAAAGCGAGGTTTTTAAATGTCCAAGTTATCAAAACGTGTACAGCGAAGTTCTTATAAGACGAATTTATCATTACGTGTACATCGAAGTTCGATTTAAGCGAAACTCACTGATACCGTTTGTTCGTTATATCCGTAGTGGTATACATGATAGTGGCATTTGAGATTTATTTCAGATAATTCTGTTCCATTGCCCATTGAAGTTTGTTACATCAAAACATCTATCCATGAAAGGGCGATATGCCAGATTGCTCACCAAACATGTCTGCATTTGTTAGTGGAAACCTGGGGGTCACGGGGGTCCAGTCGTCCAAGGCGCCGCGATTCGCTGTGCAGAGTTGCGTCCCTTGGGGACGCCAGAAACCTATGATTGTGGGTTCGAATCCCGGTTCGCCCCGATTATGTTTCTAGGTTTGTCAGCACCATACCCGTGCTCGTGGTTTTCACCGAAGTGGTAAACGTCTGAGACCTGCATCACTTCTTGCTTTCCTCCCATTAAACTCACACGCCGTGATATAACTGGAATAATGTTAAAAGCGGCGTTAAACCCAACTCACTCACTCACTAGTGGAAACGTTTATTAAGTAATCATATGAAATAACGTAACACTATAGTTGTACGTTGAAATTGGGTCACCACAAGGCAATAATAGCCAGATGGCTTTTCCCTAGACTAATATAGACCTAGAAATAAAGCTATTCAAAAATATATTATCTAAAATCTAAAAAATAGAATCCTATTAGAACCAACAAGCTTGCTTAATTTCTGGAGTTTAGGCAATCTTGACTTGCCAAATTATTCTATACTTGAGTTGGATTCGTTTTTATTTCATTCTCTGGGGTCTGGGAGGCTTGGTGGGCTTTGCCCATACCCATACATTTACTATGGGTAAATCTGGCATATTCCCCTATCTTGGACACATCGTACGCTCCTCACGACATACGATGTACCCTGTGGCGCTGTGACGAAATATACAAACTGGATATTGAAACAAAACAAACATTGTAACAGAATAAATTCAACAAATTAAACTTCAACTGCTCAAATCTATATAAGGATGAATGTTAGCTTGAGACAATGCATTGTAACACAATATCCTTCGTTGGAATATTGCTTTGGCAAGATGGCAGGATTAGGGACACACTCACGCGATGACATCACATCCTGACATGCGCAATGCACATGCTGGTTGTTTCAGAATGACATTTTTTCTTTTTTGTGTGGATAATTCGTCTTCCTCTGGTCTTGTGACTTCGAGGATACACGCGCTCCTTTACACATGCGTAAATGGAGAATTTAAAAAGAGCATCTCCGTCACAAAAATATTCCAATATTAATAAAATCCAACATTTGGAAGCGTCATTCGAACGAGCACATTCAATCAAGGCGTTTAAACGTTAAATCGACGTCACTTCCTGACACGCTCGTATCATTTTTATTGTTGACAGCACGGCATGGTGTGGAAAATACCCTGTGGTTTCTGATATATAGTGATATATATTGATGTTTCAGTTTATCAACATCACATACGCATCACTTGATGTAAATGATTCATTTCAGAATCAGATTTTCTCGTTTCGTGGGAATTGTGGACTTCATCAATTTCGTTTCTTGATCTTAGTTTTAACACACACCCAGCACTTGCAACGTTGCAAATTCCTCATCGGATTTCCTAATCCGAACTGAACCTTCAATTGAGATCGTCTTTTGTATAAACCCGACAGGCCAATCAGTCACGTGATTAAGCCGCGCTTTCCTCTGGGTAGGCTGACAATACGTTGTCATAGACGCTCATCTTGGATGAGGACGTCTGCTCGAAGGTCATAGGTCGCTTGGCCGAGGGGTACACGAGGGGTTGGGGCTCGGGAATATCAATGTCTTCGGTTCGGGCTCCTCCTTTGGTATGAATGGCAGAGGATTGTTGCGAGCTGGAAGAAGATCTCATCTGAGTATGGTAGGAGGAAGAAGAGGAAGTTCCAGTGTGGGTGGACAACATCGGTGTTGACTCTGCTGGGTTGTCGTAGTCGTCGTCAAAACCATACCTGATTGACGAGGACGTGGAGGAGGTGCCCCTCATGGGGTATACCTGGATTGGGTACTGTGGGGTGGGGGAGGGAGGGGCGAAAGGGGGCCCAAGGGGGTGCTGCACGGGCGGGATATATCCTGGACCCGATGGCTTGTATATTGGTGTCTGGCCCGCGAAGCTGTTCTGCTGGCTGTACATGTGAGATTGGCTAGAGTGCTGGATTGGTATCTGGTGCACGGTATCCATGCGTGGTGAACCGCCAGAGGGCGCTATTGTCACGTGACCCGAACCTTCTCTCAGTTCCGTATCCGGTGATAGGGTGACATGTTTTTCAAGAGTGCGGCCATTTCGCTTGGAACCCGAGTCAGACCTCTTAAGGGATGATGGTTTCTGGATGACGGCGTAGCTGGGGATCTCCTCCACATCAACCTCTCCCTGTAACATCAACATCAACATCAGTTTATACACCGTTATGTACAACACATTGGTAACATGTTCCTCAGAATAGCTGTCTAGAAATTTTGGTTGTAATTTTCTGAGTGTGTGAATGAATATTGTTTTATGTTGCAGTGGGCATTATCCGAGCCATAGCACAGCGGTCTGTAAATAATTAATTCAGGGTCAGGCAAACCAGGGGTTTGAAAATATGAGTGAGTGAGTGAGTTAGCAATATTCCAGCAATATCACGACGGGGACACCAGAAATGGGCTTCACACATTGTACCCATGTCGGGAATCGAACCCGGGTCTTCGGCGTGACAAGCCAACGCTTTAACCACTAGGCTACCCGACCGCCCCTTGAAAATATGAATAGTTATTCAGGCCGGTGACACACAATCAGCCAAGTCGCATATTGTAACCACCCGTGGAGATCCGGGAAGACAATAGGTCTTCAGCAACTCAAGCCGCACTCAACAATATTCCAGCTATATGGCGGCGGTCTGTAAATAATCGAGTCTGGACCAGACAATCCAGAGATTAATGTCATGAGTATCGATCCACGCAATTGGGATCGATGACATGCATCAACCAGGTCAGCGAGCCTGACCACCCGATCCCTTGACTCGGTTCTTACGACAAGCATAGTCGCCTTTTACGGCAAGCATGGGTTGCTGATTGCCTATTCTACACCGGATCTTCACGGGTCCACCAGGAAGAGGAGGAGACAACTTAAACTGCAAGAAAATATGACATCTGTTGCTCGCATTTGAATACTTGCTCTGACCAAATACTGACTGAGTATGGTTTTAACGCCGCTTTTAGCAATATTCCAGCAATATCACGGCAGGGGACACCAGACATGGGCTTCATACATTGTACCCATGTCGAGAATCGAACCCGGGTCTTCGGCGTGACGAGCGAACGCTTTAACCACTAGGCTACCCGACCGCCCCTCTGACCAAATAAGGTGTTAAGGTAAAGTCGCCTCTTACGACCAGCATCTATGAAACATCCCTGTTAGAACTGATCTTCAGCATCCCATGCTTGTCGTAAGACGCGACCAACGGGATCGGGTGGTCAGGTTCGCTGACTTACTTGATGCATGTCATCGTATCCCAATTGCGTAGATCGATGCTCATAACGTCAATCATTGTGTGGTCCAGACTGGATTATTTACAGACCGCCGTCATACAGCTGAAATATTGCTTTGAGCGGCGTTAAACAACAAACAAACAAAGCATATTGTAACCACTCGATCTCCCTTGTCAACGGGGGCTTTCTGACACGCCGTGCTACGACTGGAAAACTGTTCAAAGCGGCGTTAAACGCACACACTGACTCACGCATTTCTCAGCCGCGCCTGGGCTGATGAGGATGTAGTGTTTCAGTTGCTTATGACTGTTCCAGATATTATAATGCATCTTTAAACAAGTAATTACACCGAAAGAACACGAAACACGTCATCTTTACTAAGTACCTGCCTGGGGCTGGACATTAAGGAGATAAAACAAGGACTGGTCGTCTCGGGGCCAGTATACTGTGTCTGATTGGGGTATCCATGTTAAAAGATGGTACTTGTTGTTACCCTGCCTGGGGCTGGACATTAAGGAGATAAAACAAGGACAGGTCGGCTCGGAGTCAGTATACTGTGTCTGATTGGGGTATCCATGTTAAAAGATGGTACTTGTTGTTACCCTGTCTGGCGCTCGGCATTAAGGGGCTAAAACAAGGACTGGTCGGCTCGGGGCCAGTATACTGTGTCTGATTGGGGTATCCATGTTAAAAGATGGTACTTGTTGTTACCCTGCCTGGGGCTGGACATTAAGGAGATAAAACAAGGACAGGTCGGCTCGGAGTCAGTATACTGTGTCTGAGTGGGGTATCCATGTTAAAAGATGGTACTTGTTGTTACCCTGCCTCGGGCTGGACATTAAGGAGATAAAACAAGGACAGGTCGGCTCGGAGTCAGTATACTGTGTCTGAGTGGGGTATCCATGTTAAAAGATGGTACTTGTTGTTACCCTGCCTGGGGCTGGACATTAAGGAGATAAAACAAGGACAGGTCGGCTCGGAGTCAGTATACTGTGTCTGAGTGGGGTATCCATGTTAAAAGATGGTACTTGTTGTTACCCTGCCTGGGGCTGGACATTAAGGAGATAAAACAAGGACAGGTCGGCTCGGAGTCAGTATACTGTGTCTGAGTGGGGTATTCATGTTAAAAGATGGTACTTGTTGTTACCCTGCCTGGGGCTGGACATTAAGGAGATAAAACAAGGACAGGTCGGCTCGGAGTCAGTATACTGTGTCTGAGTGGGGTATCCATGTTAAAAGATGGTACTTGTTGTTACCCTGCCTGGCGCTCGGCATTAAGGGGCTAAAACAAGGACTGGTCGGCTCGGAGTCAGTATACTGTGTCTGAGTGGGGTATTCATGTTAAAAGATGGTACTTGTTGTTACCCTGCCTGGCGCTCGGCATTAAAGGGATAAAACAAGGACTGGTCGGCTCGGAGTCAGTATACTGTGTCTGAGTGGGGTATCCATGTTAAAAGATGGTACTTGTTGTTACCCTGCCTGGCGCTCGGTATTAAAGGGATAAAACAAGGACTGGTCGGCTCGGAGTCAGTATACTGTGCCTAGTTGTTGTCTAGTATAGCTTGTTTGGATTCGACCGCCTCCATGGTCTAATGGTAGAGCGTCCGCCCGGAGAGCGGAAGGTCCGGGGTTCGATCCCCGGCCGCGTCATAACAAAAGACGTTAAAAGATGGTACTTGTTGTTACCCTGTCTGGCGCTCGGCATTAAGGGGCTTAAACAAGGACTGGTCGGCTCGGAGTCAGTGTACTGTGTCTGAGTGGGGTATTCATGTTAAACTGCGGCATGGTATCTCAGTGTGCTAGCACTATAAATCGGCTTCAGTCCGGACTAGTAGAAGCAGCAACACACACACATACACGTGTATGCACGTCGCTAAATAAGGGCAATAATCTTGGACGCGACGTTAAACCCCCCTTCACCTCACCTTGTTTGGATTCGGGGTACAGGTGGCCCAGTTGTCTGAGGAGAATATGTGAACAGTTGCGTCCTTGGGCGTGCCCGGGCCCACTTTCACAAAGCGATCTTAGCGCTAAGATCGCTTTGTGCAAGTGGGCCCAGGTCGTTGCTCGGAATCGCATCTTTGCCCTGATTTTGATTCTTGGTTTATCAGGGTTTTATAAAGTTTCACGCCACAGTTTCCCACCATTATTATCATAAATTATACATTTATATACTGCACCTATCCAGACTGCTCTGCTCAAATGCGGTTTTATATTTGTTGCCAGCTTAGTGGATCCGTATGGACTCCAGATTTCATTCTCAGCTCCCTATGGAATATACAGCTCATGCTGTCTACGGGCGTTTTTACACTTTAGATATCGCGTACCTGATCACTAAATGGGTACGGTATAAGCGCCTGGCGCTTTAGACCGCTCGCCAACTTCGCACCTTGACCTATTCTCCATCCCAGCTTCTTTTTAGCTGGATTCGAATGACACGAGACACAAAATAACCGTCCAAATATTATGTGATCTTAAGTTATTGATTAAGAGTGAGTGAGTGAGTGAGTTGGGTTTAACGCCGCTTTTAGCAGTATTCGAGTTATATCACGGCGTGTCAGCTTAATGTGTGAGGAAGGCCCCAAGTGATGCAGGTCTCAGACGTTTACCACTTTGGTGAAACCCACGAGCACGGGTATGGTGCTGACAAACCTAGAAACATAATCGGATCGAACCGGGATTCAAACCCACAATCATAGGTTTCTGGCGTGCCCAAGGGACGCAATTCTGCACAGCGAATCGCTGCGCCTTAGACGACTTGGCTACCCGTGCCCCCTATTGATTAAGAAGATTCATGGACACGACATTCGTAAAATGCATCTGCAAAATCAGTCACAAAAAACATTGAAAAAGTATCCTTGGGTGGGGCTATAGTAAATTGTTTCCAGGCCCCGATAGTGATAATGTATTTATACTATCATTGTTAACAATACCACGAAAGCAATCGTTTCACACATTTAGACATGTTTACTATAGATTTCCTCCGAAATACTGCAGCTATGTCTTGCATTAAAACCAGATGTATCCGCTATTCAGGATCAAGTCAGTCGCCGTTTTGTCTACAACGATTTGGTTTAAGAGAGTCCAACAGGAAGAGGTGTATTGTAGGATTCAGTGCGGGTTAAACTACGGGTCTAACAATGGTGCTCAAGTTAGTAGGCACATGTTGTATCGATCTAACGCCATTGCATGGTTGTGTGAAGTTTGTTTATATCTGGAGGCATGTTGGTCGGCCATTATGCTGCCGCAGCAAGGAACCCAGAGTTCCAGGAGACTGAAATAGTCACCAGTGGGTTTGGCATCCTCCCAGAGACAGGGGATGAACACTTCTTAAATCTCAGGGCCAAGAAGCACCATCTCATCATACATTTTCCTCCCGTAACAGTAAATTACCTTCGTAGAGTCCCGCGGAAAGGTTCGTTTGGGTTTAACTCAACAGCGCTCACCTTGTTATGATGTTGCTAGGGGCAACGTTTCGGTGTTGATATTTCCTGTCTTGTAAACTGGCAGTTTTTTGAGTGGAACGGAATTTGAACACTGCGGTGATTGATGTTACACTTACGCTTGAAGAAGTATCATAATGTTGTTGTCAGTTAATGTGAAACTGTTTTTTATACCTTTCCTGGATTGTTATGCTGTATCTGGCTATTTAGCGACCAGAGAAAGTCACGTGACTTCGTTATCTGCACCATGACCTTGTGTGACCTTGACGTCTCTTGAGGTCACGGTACCGCCGACTGAGCCAACGAATGTGTTATAATTATACCACTGTCTAAGTAACTCCCCACTTCCGTGTTTGAATGGAATGTCAATTTCTTTCCAGAAACAATTACTTGTAAACAACAAGTACCATCTTTTAACGTCTTTTGGTATGACGCTCTCCGGGCGGACGCTCTACCACTAGACCACGGAGGCGGTCTACTATTTAAAGGAATATATAAATCTTTGCAAAGGTTTTAAAGGAACAATGTGTCAAAACATTAGCACATTTGGGGCGTTACTCAAACAATCTCAGCAGCCATTACTTGTTTAAATATGTGGCATTGTTTCAGTCCAAATCTCATCAAAATGGTCGGACTGGTAAGGTGCTCCTAACACGGGCAACTGTGTTGCATCTGCTTACATTGGTATGTTCGAAACGTGTAACTATATTTTCTGATTATTTTTATATTTGCCTACACTTCCGGTTTGGGACGGGTCCATGGGACTGTAAACAGAGCCGGACCTACCTACATATGTGTTGAAGGTAGCGTATTGGAGTGAGGGAGAAACTGTGTAGAACATCACGTATTTGAGGACGGTATAACCTGTGTGTAGAACATCGCGTATTTGAGGACGGTATAAACTGTGTGTAGAATATCGCGTGTTTGAGGACGGTATAAAATGTGTGTAGAGCATCGCGTGTTTGAGGACGGTATAAACTGTGTGTAGAACATCGCGTATTTGAGGACGGTATAAACTGTGTGTAGAACATCGCGTATTTGAGGACGCTATAAACTGTGTGTAGAGCATCGCGTGTTTGAGGACGGTATAAAATGTGTGTAGAGCATCGCGTGTTTGAGGACGGTATAAACTGTGTGTAGAATATCGCGTATTTGAGGACGCTATAAACTGTGTGTAGAACATCGCGTGTTTGAGGACGGTATAAACTGTGTGTAGAATATCGCGTATTTGAGGACGGTATAAACTGTGTGTAGAGCATCACGTATTTGAGGACGGTATAAACTGTGTGTAGAACATCGCGTGTTTGAGGACGGTATAAACTGTGTGTAGAACATCACGTATTTGAGGACGGTGTAAACTGTGTGTAGAACATCGCGTATTTGAGGACGGTATAAACTGTGTGTAGAACATCGCGTATTTGAGGACGGTATAAACTGTGTGTAGAATATCGCGTGTTTGAGGACGGTATAAACTGTACGTAGAACATCGCGTGTTTGAGGACGGTATAAACTGTGTGTAGAATATCGCGTATTTGAGGACGGTATAAACTGTGTGTAGAACTTCGCGTATTTGAGGACGGTATAAACTGTGTGTTGAATATCGCGTATTTGAGGACGGTATAAACTGTGTGTAGAACATCGCGTGTTTGAGGACTGTATAAACTGTGTGTAGAACATCGCGTATTTGAGGACGGTATAAACTGTGTGTAGAATATCGCGTATTTGAGGACGGTATAAACTGTGTGTAGAACATCGCGTGTTTGAGGACGGTATAAACAGTGTGTAGAACATCGCGTATTTGAGGACGGTATAAACTGTGTGTAGAATATCGCGTATTTGAGGACGGTATAAACTGTGTGTAGAACATCGCGTATTTGAGGACGGTATAAACTGTGTGTAGAATATCGCGTATTTGAGGACGGTATAAACTGTGTGTAGAATATCGCGTATTTGAGGACGGTATAAACTGTGTGTAGAACATCACGCATTTGAGGACGGTATAAACTGTGTGTAGAACATCGCGTATTTGAGGACGGTATAAACTGTGTGTAGAACATCACGTATTTGAGGACGGTATAAACTGTGTGTAGAACATCGCGTATTTGAGGACGGTATAAACTGCGTGTAGAACATCACGCATTTGAGGACGGTATAAACTGTGTGTAGAACATCGCGTATTTGAGGACGGTATAAACTGTGTGTAGAACATCACGTATTTGAGGACGGTATAAACTGTGTGTAGAACATCGCGTATTTGAGGACGGTATAAACTGCGTGTAGAACATCACGCATTTGAGGACGGTATAAACTGTGTGTAGGACATCGCGTATTTGAGGACGGTATAAACTGTGTGTAGAACATCACGTATTTGAGGACGGTATAAACTGTGTGTAGAACATCGCGTGTATGAGGACGGTATAAAGTGTGTGTAGAACATCGCGTATTTGAGGACGGTATAAACTGTGTGTAGAACATCACGTATTTGAGGACAGTATAAACTGCGTGTAGAACATCGCGTGTTTGAGGACGGTATAAACTGCGTGTAGAGCATCGCGTGTTTGAGGACGGTATAAACTGTGTGTAGAACATCACGTATTTGAGGACGGTATAAATTGTGTGTAGAACATCGCGTGTTTGAGGACGGTATAAACTGCGTGTAGAACATCGCGTGTTTGAGGACGGTATAAACTGCGTGTAGAGCATCGCGTGTTTGAGGACGGTATAAACTGTGTGTAGAACATCGCGTATTTGAGGACGGTATAAACTGTGTGTAGAAAATCGCGAATTTAGTAAGAGATAAACCGCATATTAGAATATCACCTAGTAGAGAAAGGGATAAAATGTCATCTATTGAGGAAGAAGAAAATCTGTGTGTGGAACATGACGTATTTTTTCAAGGGATAAACTGTATATAGAATATAATGTATTACACGAAGGGATAAAATGTGTGTAAGGAACATCACGTATTTGACGAAGGGATTAACTGTGTTTGGGACATTTTGACTATGGGATAAACTTATATATAATATCACTGTGTTTAGGACATCATGTAGTGGAGGAAAGGTGAAACTGTGTGTAGAACACCTAATGAGGAAGGACTGCTCCAAGTGACACAGGTCACAAACAGGGCGAATCTGGGATCCTTATCCACGATCATCGAATCCTATCTCGACAATCGGACGCAACTCTTCACAGCGTAGGGAAGAGCCCTTGTGTGTTGATGTGATATGGGGAGGAAAGCCCGAAGCTTGGCGAGACCTAGCAGTTTACAACTTCGATGAAATCAACGAACACGGGCATTGTGCTGACAAACCAAGACTCATAGCGGGTCTGGAAACACGGGCATTGTGTTGACAAACCAAGACTCATAGCGGGTTTGGCAGCACGGGCATTGTACTGACAAACCAAGACTCATAGCGGGTCAGGGAGCACGGGTATTGTGCTGACAAACCAAGACTCATAGCGGGTTTGGCAGCACGGGCATTGTACTGACAAACCAAGACTCATAGCGGGTCAGGGAGCACGGGTACTGTGTTGACAAACCAAGACTCATAGCGGGTCTGGCAGCACGGGCATTGTGTTGACAAACCAAGACTCATAGCAGGTCAGGGAGCACGGGTATTGTGCTGACAAACCAAGACTCATAGCAGGTCAGGGAGCACGGGCATTGTGCTGACAAACCAAAACTCATAGCGGGTCTGGCAGCACGGGTACTGTGTTGACAGACCAAGACTCATAGCGGGTCAGGGAGCACGGGCATTGTGCTGACAAACCAAAACTCATAGCGGGTCTGGCAGCACGGGTACTGTGTTGACAGACCAAGACTCATAGCGGGTCAGGGAGCACGGGTATTGTGCTGACGGACCAAGACTCATAGCGGGTCAGGGAGCACGGGTATTGTGCTGACAAACCAAGACTCATAGCGGGTCTGGCAGCAAGGGTATAGAGTTGACAAACCAAGACTCATAGCGGGTCAGGGAGCACGGGTATTGTGTTGACAAACCAAGACTCATAGCAGGTCAGGGAGCACGGGCATTGTGCTGACAAACCAAGACTCATAGCAGGTCAGGGAGCATGGGCATTGTGCTGACAAACCAAGACTCATAGCAGGTCAGGGAGCACGGGTATTGTGTTGACAAACCAAGACTCATAGCGGGTCAGGGAGCACGGGTATTGTGTTGACAAACCAAGACTCATAGCAGGTCAGGGAGCACGGGCATTGTGCTGACAAACCAAGACTCATAGCAGGTCAGGGAGCACGGGTATTGTGTTGACAAACCAAGACTCATAGCGGGTCAGGGAGCACGGGTATTGTGCTGACAAACCAAGACTCATAGCAGGTCAGGGAGCACGGGCATTGTGCTGACAAACCAAGACTCATAGCAGGTCAGGGAGCACGGGCATTGTGCTGACAAACCAAGACTCATAGCGGGTCAGGGAGCACGGGTATTGTGCTGACAAACCAAGACTCATAGCAGGTCAGGGAGCACGGGTATTGTGTTGACAAACCAAGACTCATAGCGGGTCAGGGAGCACGGGCATTGTGTTGACAAACCAAGACTCATAGCAGGTCAGGGAGCACGGGTATTGTGTTGACAAACCAAGACTCATAGCAGGTCAGGGAGCACGGGCATTGTGCTGACAAACCAAGACTCATAGCGGGTCAGGGAGCACGGGTATTGTGCTGACAGACCAAGACTCATAGCAGGTCAGGGAGCACGGGCATTGTGTTGACAAACCAAGACTCATAGCAGGTCAGGGAGCACGGGTATTGTGCTGACAGACCAAGACTCATAGCGGGTCAGGGAGCACGGGCATTGTGTTGACAAACCAAAACTCATAGCGGGTCTGGCAGCACGGGTACTGTGTTGACAGACCAAGACTCATAGCGGGTCAGGGAGCACGGGCATTGTGCTGACAAACCAAAACTCATAGCGGGTCTGGCAGCACGGGTACTGTGTTGACAGACCAAGACTCATAGCGGGTCAGGGAGCACGGGTATTGTGCTGACGGACCAAGACTCATAGCGGGTCAGGGAGCACGGGTATTGTGCTGACAAACCAAGACTCATAGCGGGTCTGGCAGCAAGGGTATAGAGTTGACAAACCAAGACTCATAGCGGGTCAGGGAGCACGGGTATTGTGTTGACAAACCAAGACTCATAGCAGGTCAGGGAGCACGGGCATTGTGCTGACAAACCAAGACTCATAGCAGGTCAGGGAGCATGGGCATTGTGCTGACAAACCAAGACTCATAGCAGGTCAGGGAGCACGGGTATTGTGTTGACAAACCAAGACTCATAGCGGGTCAGGGAGCACGGGTATTGTGTTGACAAACCAAGACTCATAGCAGGTCAGGGAGCACGGGTATTGTGTTGACAAACCAAGACTCATAGCAGGTCAGGGAGCACGGGCATTGTGCTGACAAACCAAGACTCATAGCGGGTCAGGGAGCACGGGTATTGTGCTGACAGACCAAGACTCATAGCAGGTCAGGGAGCACGGGCATTGTGTTGACAAACCAAGACTCATAGCAGGTCAGGGAGCACGGGTATTGTGCTGACAGACCAAGACTCATAGCGGGTCAGGGAGCACGGGCATTGTGTTGACAAACCAAAACTCATAGCGGGTCTGGCAGCACGGGTACTGTGTTGACAGACCAAGACTCATAGCGGGTCAGGGAGCACGGGCATTGTGCTGACAAACCAAAACTCATAGCGGGTCTGGCAGCACGGGTACTGTGTTGACAGACCAAGACTCATAGCGGGTCAGGGAGCACGGGTATTGTGCTGACGGACCAAGACTCATAGCGGGTCAGGGAGCACGGGTATTGTGCTGACAAACCAAGACTCATAGCGGGTCTGGCAGCAAGGGTATAGAGTTGACAAACCAAGACTCATAGCGGGTCAGGGAGCACGGGTATTGTGTTGACAAACCAAGACTCATAGCAGGTCAGGGAGCACGGGCATTGTGCTGACAAACCAAGACTCATAGCAGGTCAGGGAGCATGGGCATTGTGCTGACAAACCAAGACTCATAGCAGGTCAGGGAGCACGGGTATTGTGTTGACAAACCAAGACTCATAGCGGGTCAGGGAGCACGGGTATTGTGTTGACAAACCAAGACTCATAGCAGGTCAGGGAGCACGGGCATTGTGCTGACAAACCAAGACTCATAGCAGGTCAGGGAGCACGGGTATTGTGTTGACAAACCAAGACTCATAGCGGGTCAGGGAGCACGGGTATTGTGTTGACAAACCAAGACTCATAGCAGGTCAGGGAGCACGGGCATTGTGCTGACAAACCAAGACTCATAGCAGGTCAGGGAGCACGGGCATTGTGCTGACAAACCAAGACTCATAGCGGGTCAGGGAGCACGGGTATTGTGCTGACAAACCAAGACTCATAGCAGGTCAGGGAGCACGGGTATTGTGTTGACAAACCAAGACTCATAGCGGGTCAGGGAGCACGGGCATTGTGTTGACAAACCAAGACTCATAGCAGGTCAGGGAGCACGGGTATTGTGTTGACAAACCAAGACTCATAGCAGGTCAGGGAGCACGGGCATTGTGCTGACAAACCAAGACTCATAGCGGGTCAGGGAGCACGGGTATTGTGCTGACAGACCAAGACTCATAGCAGGTCAGGGAGCACGGGCATTGTGTTGACAAACCAAGACTCATAGCAGGTCAGGGAGCACGGGTATTGTGCTGACAGACCAAGACTCATAGCGGGTCAGGGAGCACGGGCATTGTGTTGACAAACCAAGACTCATAGCAGGCCAGGGAGCACGGGCATTGTGCTGACAAACCAAGACTCATAGCGGGTCTGGGAGTTGGACCCATGATCAGTGGGTGTTAAACCGTGTGTGGAGACTGGATATTGAGGAGAAGTACGTCAGTCAGGTGCAACTACTCACCCCCATCCAAGTCTGGGTAAACACGTCCTGGGAGTACCGGCAGCAGTAGGCGTGGATGCAGAGGAGGAGGAGCACCATCAGGCCACACCCACCCAGGCCCACAAAGACCCCGCCCACCGATGAAAAGCCACTGTAGGAGATAACAGTATTGATTACCATTCGATTTAATAACTTCAATGACGAATGACGAACGAAAAACTGAAATTTAAACATTGTATGAAATCAGTTATTACGACGTGGTTTACCTAGGTAAAACATTGTTATTCTAAATTCATATATGGGTATGGTGATAACAAACCAAGGATGAGAGACGGGTGGATTCTGGGTTCGAATCCGCGTTCAGCAGATCCTGGCACAACTAGAACAGCGATTATTAGCCCGGTTCTCTGGGTATGCTGCGCTGGCGCAGTGTAGCGCCAGCGCAGCATACCCATGGAACCAGGTTGCAGCGATTATCAGCAAATTGACGACTGGTCATAATCAAAACGTAACCCTTTACAGGCATGTTCTTATTATATCTCTGGCTAGACACGCCGAAGGCCGGCCTCGATTCTGCACGTTGATACAATGTGTTAAGAACGTAGAAACTGAGATTGACCCGAACAATTATAAAAACGGAGAAAATTCAGTCTCACTCATTCACTACTGATAGTGTATTTATCACAAGTCATGAATACACAATGCGATTTTGAAAGTGGTCAAATGGGATGTTATATTTGTGATAACACTTTTTTTTAGTAAAGTACAGATTCTAGTACTTTTTTGGGTTCCATCACTCTGGGTGTGTGGGTTCGAATTCCGAAAGGGACCCAACCCCCAAAAGTAGCGTTCAGCCATGGGAGCCGTGCCAATTTACACTTATCAGAGGGGTACACACATTACGTGATCTAGACTAGCTGTTGACGGACTTTCATTTTTGTGGAAGCCTCGGTGGCTGAATGGGTTAGATCGCTGACTCTGTGTGCTGGCGATTAGGTGCCTCACTGCGAGAGTGGGTTCAAATCCCGAATTTGGACTCAATCCAAACAGGTACTAGAATCTGTACCTAACTAAGAAAGTGTTATCCCAAATATAACATATGTTACGTTATTACAAATCATATATACAATATCACACAGAAACAAAAAAACTATTTCAATAACTAAAGAACCTTTCCCACAACCGATTCGACTAAGCAGCGTCGGGCACATATTTCTCATGTCATTCCAATTCCGTCTCAGATAAACACATGAATAGCCGAGCATGTCGTGGGTGGGGTGAGCTATGTGCAAAGATATACACCACAGCTGTACATTGTGGGGGACTAGCCCTGGAATCTCGTACACTTTATAACAAGGGAGGTATAGAGGTTTATCTTCCCGCTAGTTTGATAACATACAATTTTAACTGAAATACACTCCTTATCGGCCTTACACTGTAGCACTGGGGATAGGGCCGTGTTCAACCAACCTAAAACTGCATCTTGAAATGTAATCACTTTCTAAGTATAGTTCAACGTCAAACTGAGATAAGATGTTAGATTCATGATAACGTTTCGAGGTTTGATACACGCCAAGTTTAGCTGCACGGGAAGAAATGTTAGTTTGATGAAAAGGGTTGACGACATATTAATCTTCGAGCACATTCCTGTTTGTCTACATATCAAAGATGCTCCTCCCCCTAAACGTATTCTAGGGCGTCGTAGAAACATGGCGTTCCACCTAAACATGGAGAGAACAGTTTGGTTCTTCTTTGAAGTCCATGGTATGAGTTTGATAGCTACGAAATGAGTCAGATGTAAAGGTCCGCTTTTATTATCCACCTGCCTCTAAAACATACCACTTACACAAACGTTTTAATAGAGTACGAATAAAATAATGTTTATACCCCTCGTTCCCAAATTAATTATCCGTTTTTTTGTGTGCTTTTTGTTGTTGTTTAACGCCACACTCAGCAATGTTCCAGCTATATGACGGTGGTCTGTAAATAATGGAGTCTGGACCAGACAATCCGGTGATTGATATCATGAACATCATCCACGCAATTGGGATCGATGACATGCATCAACCAAGTCAGCGAGTCTGACCACCTGATCCCGTTATTCGCCTCATACGACAAGCATACTCGCCATTTACGGCAAGCATGGGTTGCTGAAGGCCTATTCTACCCCGGATCTTCACGGGTCTAATTATCTGTAAATATATAAATTGTTAGTGATTCTGTGCCATTTAATTGGCTAACCATGTAAGTTTGTCTTCGTTAATGTCGCTTCGCGGATTTAAACATTATGCGCACATGTTTTTACGTGAATACAACCATACACATAGACTTGCACAAGTCCCTAAGATTTATTAGTTTAAAAAATAATTTCAGATAATGTAAACAAAAAACACAAGTTGTCAACAAATCTAGACTTGCCTATTAGGAGATTGGAATTACAACATCCATGGATTTATCTTTCAATACAGCCTTGGAGCAAGGCTAACGGAAACTACATCAGTATATTATTTTCATCAAATATTGAGATGGGAAATGTAATTTGTCAAAAAGTTTGACATACAACGTGCTAGATGGATGCAAATAATTCGGGAACAAATTATGGTTTATAGTCGTGTTATTTGTGTTGAAAACATACCGGCAAATGATTGAGTTATCTGTTTACATGTTGAATAAGTTCTTTTGGCGATAACATATTTACTTATGCCAGGTGAGCTAAAACTCCTGGACTTACATCAAGTCTCTGAAATCAAAATATTTTACAAATGAGTTCTTACATTGTTCTGATAAAATATAATACAAAGGAGCCCAGAGACAATATTCATTTTCTTAAACTGCAGTAATCTAGACTTGCCAACTATTACAGACTTGCATAGTCTTGGGTTGGGATCTGGGGTCTTGGGTCTTGGGTTGGGGTCTTGGGTTGGGGTCTTGGGTTGGCGTCTTGGGTTGGCGTCTTGGGTTGGCGTCTTGGGCTGGGGTCTTGGGTTGGCGTCTTGGGTTGGGGTCTTGGGTTGGCGTCTTGGGCTGGGGTCTTTGGCTGGGGCCTTGGGTTGGCGTCTTGGGCTGGGGTCTTGGGTTGGGGTCTTTGGCTGGGGTCTTGGGCTGGGGTCTTGGGTTGGGGTCTTGGGTTGGGGTCTTGGGCTGGGGTCTTGGGCTGGGGTCTTGGGCTGGGGTCTTGGGCTGGGGTCTTGGGTTGGGGTCTTGGGTTGGGGTCTTGGGCTGGGGTCTTGTTTTGGGGTCTTGGGTCTGGGGTTGGGGTCTTGGGCTGGGGTCTTGGGTTGGGGTCTTGGGCTGGGGTCTTGGGTTGGGGTCTTGGGTTGGCGTCTTGGGCTGGGGTCTTGGGTTGGCGTCTTGGGCTGGGGTCTTGGGTTGGGGTCTTGGGCTGGGGTCTTGGGTCTTGGGCTGGGGTCTTGTTTTGGGGTCTTGGGTCTGGGGCTGGGGTCTTGGGTTGGGGTCTTGGGTTGGCGTCTTGGGCTGGGGTCTTGGGTTGGCGTCTTGGGCTGGGGTCTTGGGTTGGGGTCTTGGGCTGGGGTCTTGGGCTGGGGTCTTGGGTTGGCGTCTTGGGCTGGGGTCTTGGTTTGGCGTCTTGGGCTGGGGTCTTGGGTTGGGGTCTTGGGCTGGGGTCTTGGGTTGGCGTCTTGGGCTGGGGTCTTTGGCTGGGGTCTTGGGTTGGCGTCTTGGGCTGGGGTCTTGGGTTGGCGTCTTGGGCTGGGGTCTTGGGTTGGGGTCTTGGGCTGGGGTCTTGGGCTGGGGTCTTGGGTTGGCGTCTTGGGCTGGGGTCTTGGGTTGGCGTCTTGGGCTGGGGTCTTGGGTTGGGGTCTTGGGCTGGGGTCTTGGGCTGGGGTCTTGGGTTGGCGTCTTGGGCTGGGGTCTTGGGTTGGCGTCTTGGGCTGGGGTCTTGGGTTGGGGTCTTGGGCTGGGGTCTTGGGTTGGCGTCTTGGGCTGGGGTCTTTGGCTGGGGTCTTGGGCTAGGGTCTTGGGCTGGGGTCTTGGGTTGGCGTCTTGGGCTGGGGTCTTGGTTTGGCGTCTTGGGCTGGGGTCTTGGGTTGGGGTCTTGGGCTGGGGTCTTGGGTTGGCGTCTTGGGCTGGGGTCTTTGGCTGGGGTCTTGGGTTGGCGTCTTGGGCTGGGGTCTTGGGTTGGCGTCTTGGGCTGGGGTCTTGGGTTGGGGTCTTGGGCTGGGGTCTTGGGTTGGGGTCTTGGGTTGGCGTCTTGGGCTGGGGTCTTGGGTTGGCGTCTTGGGCTGGGGTCTTGGGTTGGGGTCTTGGGCTGGGGTCTTGGGCTGGGGTCTTGGGCTGGGGTCTTGGGCTGGGGTCTTGGGTTGGCGTCTTGGGCTGGGGTCTTGGGTTGGGGTCTTGGGCTGGGGTCTTGGGTTGGCGTCTTGGGCTGGGGTCTTTGGCTGGGGTCTTGGGCTAGGGTCTTGGGTTGGCGTCTTGGGTTGGGCTCTTGGGTTGGGGTCTTTGGCTGGGGTCTTTGGCTGGGGTCTTGGGTTGGCGTCTGGGGCTGGGGTCTTGGGCTGGGGTCTTGGGTTGGGGTCTTGGGTTGGCGTCTTGGGCTGGGGTCTTTGGCCGGGGTCTTGGGTTGGGGTCTTGGGTTGGCGTCTTGGGCTGGGGTCTTGGGCTGGGGTCTTTGGCTGGGGTCTTGGGTTGGCGTCTTTGGCTGGGGTCTTGGGTTAGGGTCTTGGGTTGGCGTCTTGGGCTGGGGTCTTTGGCTTGGGTCTTGGATTGGCGTCTTTGGCTGGGGTCTTGGGTTGGCGTCTTGGGCTGGGGTCTTGGGCTAAGGTCTTGGGTTGGGGTCTTGGGTTGGGGTCTTTGGCTGGGGTCTATTGTATTATCAGATGAAATATGTAAACAAAATCCCGAAACTGTGTTTGGGATCTGTTTTTAGTTTAAACATATTTTATTCTCGCGAAAAGGAATGGGCACAAGTTATCACTACTTAGAACGCCCTGTCCCATAGATTTACACGTATGCTTATTTACAATTCATAAATTAAATGACAGAAAGGAAAGAAAGAAAATAGAGAAACGTATATACATTCGCATTGCTCACACAACCCTTTTTGTTTACTTTATATATGTGTGTACATTTCCAAAAATGTTTTCGTTCACATGACTGGGTAAACTTGTATTGCCAACTAGCATCAGGTCAATATTTACATCACAAGTATCTATCACAATTAACAATAGTGAGTGCATCAAATCGTTTCTAGATGATTTAAATAAAGGGATCTGTCATAAGTGATGGCATCTGCCCAGCTGCAGGAGAATGGAGCGTCTGGACCCATTAGGGTAGTCCTGCACCATGACCGTGGAAGATTTCATGAAATAAATAAATCTAGAAAAGCATACAAAAGCAAGTCTAGCCAGCTCAAGCTAGCTCTATTCCACATAAGGAATTTTTTATTTATTTTCCGAGTCAAGAAGGATATTGTGTAATATAAGATTTCAGAGACTACATGTTAGTCTACCATTATGGCAGCAATCACAGATGCTGGATTTTTCTAGCAGACGACATTTTCATTTGACAGCTTTGAAACACGGACAGGGCAGGCTTTCAGGTACCAAATAAGAAAGATTTTTGATTCTTTATTTTTACAAAAAATCAGTGACATCATTCATAGATAGTAGTGGTATAGCTATGAAGTATAATTTATCTAAAAGAACAATAATGTACTTTATATATAATGACGATAAACATTGATACATTATGATATATTTATAACAATAATAAGCTAGAAAACCTATTTAGTTGCAGTCTTCATCAAAGTGTTAATTTATGATAAATATTTAGCTGTATCCTACACAGCTATGTTTATATGTGCGTCACTAATTACGTCTTCATTCTGAGCTTCAGACAGAAAAAATATGATGTGACCCCAAACAAGTCCAAGACCCCAGCCCATAAGGTTCTACTACACCAAATCAGAACCAGGGACAGTGCGGTTCAGTGCAGATCGAGAGATATCTGCAGGCTGTGATTGGAGGATATCGTGTAAGATTTTTATGTCTTTTAAATGTACATCCATCCAGTTATTAAAACTGACCATGGTTTTCTATATGTAGTACTCTTTTTCAACATGATGACTTATGCTGAATGTGACCACAGCTATTTTCAAGTAGGTGATATTTGGTGCGAAACTGGGATGGTGTGTTTAGCTTCCGGTACTCGGATAAGGAGCTGGCTAAGCTTGTCATTTTTTTGTTTTTATTGCTTGTTGAATGCTTAGTTATTTTAAAAAAAGAACGGTCTATGGGAAAACATTTGGTTGTGTGTAACCATAACCCCAGCCCAAGACCCCATCCCATCCCTGGTTTTACAATGTGTACGTAATGATAAAATAGTTCTTACTGGCATCAGTAGAGCACGTGGTAGGATTTGTTGTGGTACTACGACAGGTGATTGTTATTACACAGGACGCTACGATATATATAATGTGTCAATATCTAGACAAAGTCTAGACAGCGATCATCTGTGCTGACTCAATCACCTCCACCGTGTCTGTCTGAGATGCTGGGACCACAACCAAACGTCAATCAACTCGTGATGGAAATAATACTTGCTTCGGCCGGACACACGCTGATAGCCACTGACAAATGAAAGACCGCTGGTGGTCAGTTTGTAGTGAAAGGGAGATCAACTCGGGACGGAAGGAGTGATCAAGGAAGGAGTGGTCAAGGTTTCAACAAGACCTGGGTGTGGCATACTTGACAGTCAGTTCATTACTCATGAATAATAAAAATACTGTATATGTCAGTTATGGCGCATTAAATATCGAATATGATAATAATGAATAGGCTTCTCGGCAGGATAAAGCCAACAGATCAAAACGATATCCGTTGGGGTCATTTACGGACAATATTCACATGAAAAAAGGTCAGGTACTACTTTCAGTCTTTACAAACAAACATGGCGTCACCTTCGTCTATCGGCGGTTGATTTAGAATTGATCGTCCAGGATCGGACAAATTACTGGAGTAATAGACCACAGTTCAGTTAAGAAGTCAAAACCAAGTTTCAGTTGGAACTACATTGTCTGTTGCCACTGTCCGACTGACTAATCACTGACCTTGTGACGTAATATATTAATGCACATACTCTGGGAAAATATGCGATGTGTAAGTACCATTCATTTTAGAGTGAGTGAGTGATTGAGTGAGTGAGTGAGTGAGGTTTCACGTCGCTTTTAGCATTATTCCAGCACATTTTAGAGAGATACTTGTTTTGACGATAGAATTTCAGAATGACATTATATGATGGAAAGGTTACCCCACGTATGTGTTTTGGGTTGGTAAATATCATGTTTTAAGAATAAACACCACGAAAGATTTGCTATATAAAAAGAGTGATTGCCTCTGCAATCAGTTCGTAATAGCTGGGAAACAAGTATAACCACTAACATTAACATATATGCCTGTTGCATGCAATTGTGACAAACGTCAATGCTAAACATTATTTCTTTTATAGAGTGAGTGAGTGAGTATGGTTTGACGCCGCTTTTAGCAATATTCCAGCAATATCACGGCGGGGGACACCAGAAATGGGCTTCACACATTGTACCAATGTCGGGAATCGAACCCGGGTCTTCGGCGTGACGAGCGAACGCTTTAACCACTAGGCTATCCGACCGCCCCTAACTGGACTTTATGACAGAAGGAATAACTTCAACTTTCCCAAAGTCAACTTTCCCTTCATGTCGAGCAATATTTCAGCAGCTCCGGCCATTGGTGTCAACATTTAACAGATACAATCGAGCATGCTCTTTCTTCGGAGATGTGAAAGAGCATCACACGACTCTTGCTGAAAGTTGTTTGACCAAGGTTGCCACATTCAAGGACATTATAAATATTCTAGAAGACGCTTGGATAAGCTGGACATTCCTAATCGGTGACAAAAATGATGTCAGATGCAATTCCCGGACGACATATGAACTTCAGCCATGGACCTAAATAATTTATATTAATTTTGCCAAGGACTATTAAACTGTTTTATAAGCCCGTTGGGGTGATCATGTTACTGACAATAGCGTCGAAGAGACCCTTAAAAAACACACTGATCAATAAAGCAAGGTTAACTGCAATGTAACGACCTTGACCCCAGCAGGAAGGTGACGTCATGTGTGCTTCTCGTTCTATCTCCACTCCATGCCCGACATTAACCATGTCACCTCGGCTCCAACAATGCCATTAACGCCAATATCATTACATTAACCATTTCATGCTTGGCAATTATGTTTCTACTTCATCATGCGATGATTATGATGCGCATGGTGCCGTTAAACCAGCTATCTTATCAGTCTTGAAATGGGTCGAAACCGTAAGTGAAATTACAGACTCTCAATTGCCCGCAGCGTGAGGTAACACGGTGTCTGTTTCATGGTGGACGTAACACATTCGGGGGACTCCACTGTGGGGATAATTCAATCAGGGGGATGGGTCGTATTGAAGGACGCCCCGTCCAGCTGTAGGGTGGGAGAAAAACAACCTGTCCATGTGCAGTATAGCCTTGATGAAGTCGGGAGATGGGGAAGTGGTGTGGGGGAGAGGGGGAAGGTGGTGTGGAGGGAGAGGGGGAAAGTGGTGTCGGGGAGAGGGGGAAGGTGGTGTGGGGGGAGAGGGGGAAGTGGTGTCGGGGGAGATGGGGATGGTGGTTTGATGACGACATAGTGATAGGGAGCCGGTTTTTTCAGTGACTTGCCTTTGCGTGCGTTTGTAACGTGCGCAACCGTCGAGGAAGGCTTTGTTCACCTTTTCGTGAACACCGTGTGTCATCACTATTTGCTGGTGATTCACAAACACATGCTTTTGATATAGGAATCGTATGGAAATGTTTTTGTGTCGTTTTTTATTTTAAGTATAGGCAGGCATCGGTACATATAACAAAAAGAGGACTTATTTTAATCTTTTTCTAGATATATACGAAGCCTGAAGCACTGCCTCGACGTCTCTCAGTTCAATATATACTACTCAATAGAAGTTAAGGATCACCCGATTCTTTCATATAACTATAGTGAATCTGTCATTCAGGTGACTTGCCCTTGCGTACGTTTGTAACGCGCGCCACCTGTGAAGCACTGCCACGACGTCTCTCAGTTCAATATATACTAATCAATAGAAGTTAAGGATCACCCGATTCTTTCATATAACTATAGTTAATCTGTCATTCAGGTGACTTGCCCTTGCGTGCGTTTGTGACGCGCGCCACCTGTGAAGCACTGCCTCGACATCTCTCAGTTCAATTTATACTAATCAATAGAAGTTAAGGATCACCCGATTCTTTCATATAACTATAGTTAATCTGTCATTCAGGTGACATGCCCTTGCGTACGTTTGTGACGCGCGCCACCTGTGAAGCACTGCCTCGACATCTCGCAGTTCAATGTATACCACTCAATAGAAGCTAAGAATCCCCGATTCTTTCATATTCCTACATACCATACATCTGTCATACCATACATCTGTCATACCATATTACAGATTAACTATAGTAATATGAACGAATATGGCCCTTAACTTCTTTTGAGTAGTATATCACAGCAGTAGCGCGACATGCAAGGATGTGATCGTTCATTCACGAGGACCCCACCTGTCCCTATGTTTGAACATTCAGGTCTATAATAGAGTGATGTACGGCAAGCAGATGGCTCAACTGTCATATACCCCTGTATGATTGAGTATCCGCGGTTGGTCAAGCGGGAAACAGGCTACTGTAGCCTGAAGCCATCACCTATGTTACCTACAGGAGTAAACAAGCAACACTGCTCGAGTAAACAAATCAATAAGTTTCAGCATCTTATCTGTTTGAGTTAGAAGGCGGAACATGGAGGTATATGTGTACAAAAATAACAAAAACAACTGAATCACAATCTCGAAAATGTGTTACCCATGCCCATAGATTCAACCCTTTTGCGCAGATTGTAACATTTTGTTAAAGTGATCAGGCCATCTGTGTACAGATTCAACTTCGGTAAACTACGGTTATAACGAACTCAAAGGGACCACTAGTTTTAGTTCGTTATAACCGTGGTTCGTTATATGCATATACACAACATCTATACAGCAAATGGCCGGGACCAAAAATTAAGTTCGTAATATCCGTCAGTAGTTTACTGTAAATGCTGATATCAACTGGCTAACACAACAATGTGTAACACTACACACGTTTCTTTTGTGGGCAAAATGACAAAACACGTACAAACATATACAGACCAAAACATGCTGGGGTTACCTAATATTTTTGAGATATTTTATTAAATTGTTTGCTAAGTCTTCACAACAAAATATATTTATCTTCAAAATATTCATAACGTTTTTGTTCAGTATAGATATATACAGTAAACTACGGTTATAACGAACTCAAAGGGACCACTAGTTTTAGTTCGTTATAACCGTAGTTCGTTATATAACATCTAGACAGCAAACGGCCGGGATAAAAAATTAAGTTCGTAATATCCGTCAGTTCGTAATAAGCGTGTTCGTTATAAACGTAGTTTACTGTAGATATTAACTTTAGTAACTAACTGGGGGCACAGGTGGCCCAGTCGTCTAAGGCGCCGCGATTCGCTGTGCAGAGATGCGTCCCTTAGACACGCCAGAAACCTATGATTGTGGGTTCGAATCCCGGTTCGCCCCGATTATGTTTCTAGGTTTGTCAGCACCATACCCGTGCTCGTGGGTTTCACCGAAGTGGTAACCGTCTGAGACCTGCATCACTTCGGGCTTTCCTCCCACATTAAGCTGACACGCCGTGATATAACTGGAATACTGTTAAAAGTAGGCGTTAAAACCCAACTCACTCACTCACTCACTAGTAACTAACTGACGAAGACGGAAGCTGCTCTCCCCCGACTCAGCGAAACTGCTTCTCGAACCCACTCTGAAGCCTCGACATGAAGACAGGCATGTAGCTGGGTGAAAGTTTGACTTGTTCGGGAAGAACGTTATTGCACGACAGGTGGGTCTGTGATAAGACTGGTTAAGTATAAAATGTATCCCCGATGGGTACAGGGTCGGTCGCGGGGCCAGGGAAGCTGGGTTACAGGCGAACTGCATGGCGGGAGATAAGATTGGGTGATAGGACGTTTGAACCTGCTGCAGCTTGATGCTGATGCTGATGTCGTCAAGTGATGCCCCAAGGTGATGGCAGCACGCTGATAGTGATATACATGCTGCTTGCATTACTCATGCTTTATCGCCGGAGAAACACGCGCCCCTGTACATTTCCTGATTAGAGAGATTTAATAATTTTTTTATTGCACTACTGTCCTGATGCAACACGCGATACAGGTTTATTGGGCTAGTTGAAATAGACCTACATTACTTTACTTGTGTATAATAACACATTCTGCTGTAACAAGTTGAAGAGTTCATTGAGTAAAATAACTATGATGACTGGATGGGACAAATTTAACATGAAGATCAGTAGAGTAGTTATGTCAGTCCTCGTTGGGATTCCGTACCTAAGCTGGTGGCAAGAGGCGACCAAATAGATCGGTGGTCAGGATCGGTTCCTGTCGTGTCATCGTACCCCGACGGCCTGGATCGTTGTTCATAATATCAATCACTGGATTGTCGATTATCTACAGGCCGCCTCCACATAGCTAGAATATTGCCGATTTTGGCGTTAAACTAAACACGAACAAAACAACCAAACCCAAGTAAGTTCAGGACAGGAGGTTTAGACCTTAAAGACAAGAGTCTGTCGACAGTCCAACACACGCCCTGTACAACACCAATGCACCAGGTTCCGAGTGAGGTCACTCATAAATTCACTAATAGGTGAAACAAGTTCGAATACGCAGACAGTTCTAGGCCATGTCGATTTATGTTTGAATAACATGTGTCAAAACCTACTTCTGGGTATATTCAACGCCCTGCCCTGGTCAATGCGTAGTAGGAAAGTCCTATGCACTTTTATCATAAATCACGGGGCCAGTTCCACAAAGCGATCTTATGATAGTTCAATAAAAGAGGGGCGGTCAGGTAGCCTAGTGGTTAAAGCGTTCGCTCGTCACGCCGAAAACCCGGGTTCGATTCCCGACATGGGTACAATGTGTGAAGCCCATTTCTGGTGTCCCCGCCGTGATATTGCTGGAATATTGCTAAAAGCGGCGTAAGCTCTCACTCAATAAAAGATGTATAGAACTTATGAATTCATCTTATATAACAGACGATGGCTTGTGCTTCGTGGGACGATCTTCACTGTATACGAAGGTGTCATCGCGCAGCTACTTTACAAAACCAAACCACTTTCCACCTGGCACCTATTACTACAAAAGCATTCCACACAAGAGACCAACAATACATTCTCTTGATGTTATCGTTGAATGTCTATTAGCGTTTAAGGTCACGAATTCTTGCCTCCTACACAAAATAAACTCTTTGAGAAAGAAAGTATCTCTGAATCCCACTGTTATAAGGCTCAGTCGTATTTCCCAGGTTAATATATGAGTCAGAACAAACATCTTCCTGCTTCCCTGTGCTAAACAGATATGACTAACAAACACCTGTTCGTGAAGCCGTTTCCGTCGATGGCGTCACGCAATCTTGTAGCCATGGGTAAAAATATCTTCAGGCATCTGCCTCACAGACATTCTGATAGGAGACCAAGTGTGAGACCCGCGTGAAACCAGGGTGAAACCCGCGTGAGACCTATGGGAGACCGTGGCAATGTTGGTATTAACTTTATAACACCACACAGGGTAGTACAGTTCATGGTCATCGGACCACCAGAATCAGATGGTGCATGAAATTGTTTCCGAGTTTGAGTGAGTGATCATGGTTTTACGCCGCTTTTAGCAATATTCCAGCAATATCAGGGCGGGGGACACCAGAAATGGGCTTCACACATTGTACCCATGTCGGGAATCGAACCCGGGTCTTCGGCGTGACGAGCGAACGCTTAAACCACTAGGCTACCTGACCGCCCCTTTCCGAGTTTGAAGCCATGAAGGTTATTTCATAACGAGTAACAGTGACTGGTTTATGAAATGGAGAACCGTTCTTCAAGCCACACGCGATGGTAACACTGGCTATGGATTCATGATGAAACGTTCTGTTCTCCAACGTATACACGGACAGATTCCAGGTCAATGCAACAAACACATACTTTTGTATGCAAATTATGCGAGTGGCGGTGATACCGGTAGGGCAGGACATGCTTACCCTTTTCGCCTGACATTGCCTGGTGTCATCACTGATTTTTAGTGATCCATTCAGGTATTTTGCTTTTCACGCCCACTAGAATCTGTTTCGATGGAATATCGAGAAGGGATATTCTCTATCAGTGACGTTTTATATTTAAACATGGTGAGGCGACGGGGGAAAGGTTGGCGTAGCCTAGTGGTAAAATTTAGTCATTCGCATTTAATGCAATTTCCAATGTTGACTTTATGATGTTGTTTTTTACTTTTGATTGATTTGTTCCATTGAAGACTCTGAGGGGGAATACATAAGTAACCATCCATGAACAAACTGACCAAGAGAACAAACTATTCTTCCAGTGAACATACTAGTATTGATTGCAAGAACAATATTATACATCAAGGAACATTCTTCCAGGAACATCTTGTCCAGTGGTAAAATTTAATGATTCGCAAGTAAAGCCGAAGACCTGGATCGAATCTCAGCATTGGTGTAATATGTGAAGGCAGGGCAACAACAATTACCATATTTTAAAGTCTTTTGGTATAAAGCTGCCAGGGAATTGAACAACTGACCTTCCGTTCTACGGGCAGACGCTCTATCCGGACAACGGAGGCGGTGAGTAAAAGATGGAGTGCTAATGATGGTACTGAAAATTACGCCATCCCGTCACCTATGTATTCTTGTGATGTTGTTTAAGCGTCTATATATCTGTACGTGTCGACGGCGTCGGCGTAGGTAGACGTCACCAAGTGCACGTAGAAACACATTTATTCATGACTGACTCACATTACAAGACAAACAAACACCAAACAACTCCGAACAAAAATGTCAAGAATTATCGCAAATACCAAGAGAGAATAGACAGAAATATATGCATTCTTTTGGATTTCTTACAAATCGCGAGAGTAATAATGTTCCCGTGTCGCTAGCACCAGTGCTCCAAAACATATGCTGTTACTTCATCATTACAAGTGGCCTGCTTGGTTTTCACTAACATGACACTGAGGTAATTGCTCATCTTCCGAGAGCATCGTCTGTATAAACACTTTCAAGGATATCTGTGGCGTTTTTACCCTACCTCTGGAAGCGCCATCGCCACAATTACCTATGCCTTCCTATGTATAGCGCAGGCATCCTGATCATGCTACTATACCATCCTTGACACCCACAAGGAGCGGAACAGCTATATAGTTAGAACACATTCTCTCATTTTCCAAGAGAATGTAAATTGCAAAATACATATAAATGTGCTTTGGCTGTCATGGAAATGATATCCTTGCAGACCCAGGCATGGGCGGATACAGCTTTTTTGAAAAGGGGTGTGCACAATTAAGATCTATTTATTGTCTTTGGTGGTATACAGAAATAAAGATTTTTTCGAAATAAAAAAAAGGGGGGGGGGGGGGGGGGGGGGAGGGTGCGCCGCACCCCTCCTTTGTATCCGCCCATGCCAGGGGGCTGGCGTTATTTGCAATATTGGAATCTTAAAGACATTGGTTTCCACACATTTATAGGTGAGGTGAAGTGAAATGGGGTTTAACGTCGCGTCCAAGATTATTGCACTTCTATGATGACGTGCGTGTGCTGCTTGTACTAGTCCGGACTGGCTAACAACAAGTACCATATTTTAACGTCTTTTGACTCGAACCCCGGTCCTTCCGCTCTCCGGGCGGACGCTCTACCACTACGTTACATATAAGCATTATATTACAGTCTGACACGGGTATGTACTAACGCGAGGCTTGATTCCGTTACTTCTCAACACAGGGTTCACCGATGTCTCAAGGTTACAGGCGTGTACTTTAATGTTGGATGTCTTATATCATATGACTCTACAGTAAACTACGTTTATAACGAACACGCTTATAACGAACTGATGGATATGACGAACTTTATTTTGTCCCGGTCACAGCTGTTTTCATGCTGTACATATGCTTATAACGAATTACGGTTATAACAAACTAAAATTTGTGACCCCTTTAAGTTCGTTATAACCGTAGTTTACTATATTTGAGATTATTGAATTCGCTGTTTCTTAAGAAGTGGCGAAATTGTTCAGGGAAATCTATCTTGTCAGACGACAATTCGTGGTCATTCAGCTGCTTGCGAAGAAATATGAACATGAACATGAACATGAACATGTTCTTGTGTTTCAGTTACCAATTCCTGCCCATTCAGCTACTTGCGAAGACATATGGCCCAGGATTCCTCCAGAAACATGGCACCGAAGTACCTGTTCTGGTGTGTTAGTTACCAATTCCAGCCCATTCAGCTACTTGCGAAGACATATGGCTTTGCTCCCGTGGCACCAAAGCACATGGGTACTTTGTATACGTACTTTGCCTCTGGACCCGACGTCTTCAGATGGCGTTAAACAAAGCACATACCTGACTAAACTACAACTGCAAATGCAACATCATGTATGTCACGTAAACATCTTCCCAGTGCTGTAAAGTACACGTGGCATGAAGCCAGAAGGTCATCTCGGGTCAAATACCGGTGTCGCGCCGATTAGTTTCCCCGGAATAAACGCTCTTTGATAGATCAGAACGCCAAGTAAACGGTGATGCCCTTATTATTTACACGTGGTGCCTTTGCTTATTTTCCCTTACGTTTCTCTGATATGTAAAGTATCGGATAGCAATGTCTGGCAGACCTTTCGCTTTCGTTATTCAGATGAAAGATTATGATACTATTAATCAAAATAAGCACATTAAATATGCTTCAGAGAAGATTGTAATGAAGGTATACACGCCTGCTTGTTGGTATGATGACAGGGCGAAGTTAGGCAGTGGAATGCTCGTCCACATTCGTCCATATATTGCAGTAGTCAAAACCATATGTTGCAAACATGAAGAATACATTCGGAGTTCGTTGTTTCTACATCTCGTAGAGTGAGTGAGTGAGTGAGTGAGTGAGTGAGTGAGTTTGGTTTTACGCCGCTTTTTGCAATATTCCAGCAATTTCACGGCGGGGGACACCAGAAATGGGCTTCACACATTGTACCCATTTCGGGAATCGAACCCGGGTCTTCGGCGTGACGAGCGAACGCTTTAACCACAAGGCTACCCGACCCCCCTACATACCGTAGACTATACACTGACTGAACAATATCTGCACTAAAGGTAACCATCGAGTTTATCCCAGAGTGAGAGAGTAGTTGGTTTTACGCCGCTTTTAACAGTATACCAGTTATATCATGGCGAGTCAGCTTAATGTGGGAGGAAAGCCCGAAGTGATGCAGGTCTCAGACGTTTACCACTTCGGTGAAACCCACGAGCACGGGTATGGTGCTGACAAACCTAGAAACATAATCGGGGCGAACCGGGATTCGAACCCACAATCATAGGTTTCTGGCGTGCCCAAGGGACATTCCAGTCTAGATGATAAAAATAGGCAAGTCTAGGTATGAAATCAAATGTTTTTCGTTTGTTTTGTTTGTTGTTTAACGCCGCACTCAGCAATATTCCAGCTGTATGACGACGGTCTGTAAATAATCGAGTCTGGACCAGACAATCCAGTGATTGAACATAAACAAAGTGATTTCACTTTGTAAATTTGACGCATCAGTGACAAAAATGTCCGATGCAATACCCTATGATGATTTCTATGACTTTGTTTTATTTTCATTGATATACTCCCATGAAGACACTGACAGGGAAACATAAGTTTGTTTGTTGTTTAACGCCGCACTCAGCAATATTCGCGCTATATGACGCCGGCTTGTAAATAATGGAGTCTGGACCAGACAATCCAGTGATTGACATCATGAGCATCGATCCACGCATTTGGGATCGATGACGTGGGTCACCGAGCCTAGCCATCCGATCCCGTTACTTACCCGTTACGCATCCAAAATTATTGCACTTATAAAGCGACGTGCATGTACGTGTGTGTGTTTGTGTGGCTGCTTGTACTAGTCCGGACGGATGCCGATTTATAGTGCCAGCTCACTGAGATACCATGCCGCAGTTTAACATGAATACCCCACTCAGACACAGTATACTGACTCCGAGCGGACCAGTCCTTGTTTTAGCCCCTTAATGCCGAGCACCAGACATGGTAACCACAAGAACCATCTTTAAACGTCTTTTGGTATGACGCGGTCGGGGATCGAACCCCGGACCTTCTACCTCTAGACCACGGAGGCGGTCATTGATTGCAAGAACAATATTATATATCAAGTAGGAGGAATATGTCCTCCAATGAACATATTGATATTAAGGATAAAATTATCCATCACGGAACATTCTGACAGGGAGAGAGCGATATGATCTACTAGTAAACATACTGATTGTAAGAACAATATTATCAAGGAGCATTCTGACAGAGTGAATGAGAGCAATATTTATGATTTTTGTTTGTTGTTTAACGCCGTACACAGCAACATTCCAGCTATATGACGACGGTCTGTAAATAATCGAGTCTGGACCAGACAATCCAGTGATTGATATCATGAGCATCGATCCACGCAATTGGGATCGATGACGTGCATCATCCAAGTCAGCCGACCACCCGATCCCGTTAGTCGCCTCTTACCACAAAAAAACATTCTAATACTAAGGATGATATCATCCATCAGTAATGACAGTACGGCTGATCATCAGGACCATACAGACAGAAATAGTTATGTCATCTAGCAGGAAGCGGGATATATTAAAAAATAAAACATAAATAATAATTAATAAATGTAATAATTGTTCACTGTATGTCATGACATAAATTTGCCTCTAACTTTCAGAGAATCAAATCGTATGCCTTGAAACACTGTCAGAAATCTGTCAGTAACAAAACTCGCAACCCCCACCAAGAACCTACATAGTCGTGTGTCTAGAATCCCACCCAGTGCGGTCAGTGAACGATACCACGACTAGGTTACCCCGCCGCCCCATAACCCTCCCCATCCCCCCATAACCCTCCCCATCCCGACCCCACCCCCTCAAGACGCCTACTGACGTAGAAGAATGTAGACTACGTGGGTTGATTGGTAAAATCTAAGCCTGTAAAGATATATTAACTTTGTAATGTTTAAATGTGATCGCTGCCCTCCACTTGCAGGGTTATCGGACAAGGAAGCTCAGGATAAGTGCATGCTGGGTCTCCTCCACAACCTCCCCGACGCCAACTACTACACCATCGTCACCCTGCTGGAGCATCTAGTTTGTTTGTTTGTTTGTTGTTTAACGCCACAATATTCCAGCTATATGACGGCGGTCTGTAATTAATCGAATCTGGACCAAACCATCAAATGATTGACACCATGAGCATCATCCAAGCAATTGGGATACGATGACATACATCAACCAAGTCAGCGAGCCTGACCACCTGATCCCGTTAGTCGCCTCTAACGGCAAGCATTGGTTACTGAAGATCTATTCTAACCCGGATCTTCACGGGTCGCTGGTGCATCTGGTCAGTTTGGTAGCATTGGTCACCGGCATGCAGTTTTATGTTAAGAGAATCACATAAAAGGAATTGCGTATGAGTGAACACTTTTGATGTGGACATAACATGTCATAGAGGTATACTTGTCAGTGTAACAAACTGTTGCGCTATGACAAGTCAGTACAATCAGCAGGGTCTGTGACCTTCGATAAATGGACAACGTCCAAACCATCCCGTCAACTGACATTTTCTGTATTTGTGCTGTTTTTATGGCTTCGTTAACGTGGAACGGAAACTGTCTTATCCTCTTACAAAAATGTCCCAGTATTTCCGTACCACAGGATCCGAGTGTTGTCTCGCCGCTCAAGGCAACGTTGTAACCGGTGCTGCGTGAGTCCTGAGATGAAAGCAGTTTCAAAGTGCCGTAATTGTTGAAACACGACCATGAACCAGCAAGTGGTCCTGATGCTTCCGACACCCCCTCCTTTACCAGGGATTACCTTTATTGTGATGCCCTACTCCTCACCTCGACAGAGATGAGGCTGTAAACCGCGGGATGGAGGCTCGACAACCGTTCTGATGCCCCGTGACTTATCTAAGTAGAATTATAACGCGGTTAAATTTCAAGTTGATTGATCAGGGAGAGTTTAGGAGGCTGAGGAGAGATTTGTGACTTGATATAAGGGATATGGCTGGGAGAGGAGATAAGACACGTCGGGGAGGTGGTGGGGTGAGTGTGGGGGTGGATGTGGTTGTGGTGAATTAAGACCTGTGGGTGAGGGCCGGGGCATTGATGAGGACATATGGTGGCGGTGGGGGGGATTTTGGGGGGTGTTATTGGGCATGCACTCAGACAAGTGCATAGATAGGAAATGGATAATAACATGTTGGATTGATTGAGATATGTGGGTTGGGTATTGGGCATGCACTCAGACACAGTGGTGAAGAATGGGACATGGATTACAAAATGTTGGATGGATATAGATATGTGGATTGGGGATTGGGCATGCACTCAGACACGTGGATGAAGAATGGGACATGGATTAAAAAATGTTGGATGGATTTAGATATTTGTGGATGGGGTATCGGGCATGCACTCTGACAAGTTGGTAAAATAGGAAATGGATTATATAATGTTGGATATATTTAGATATGTGGGTGGGGGATTGTGCTTGGCTTAAGACACGTGGTGGGGTGGGAACATGTATTCGGACACATGGGTGGGGTGGGACATGGGGGATAGGGCATGGATTTAGAGATACTGAAGGGGAAAGGGTGTGGGCCAAGGCTGAAACCAGTGCGGAAAGATGTCGGGAGAACGGTGTACTTTGATCTCAGTGCACGATGGTTATGGAGATAAGGTTGGAGAGATAAGACCGTGGATGGATTCATGGCTACTGAATCTTCCTGTTTCTTCTGGAACGCGTACGTAGTGGTTGCCCATGCAGGTGGCATAACGTTTCCAACGTCAGAGTTGTTGCCTTAACGACCTACTCTGGCGCTGTTGCTTAATTCACAGGAACACCTGCTGCAACATATCAAGACATCCTGACACAAACGTGTAAACAGTCACATAAATGTTCTATACCAGAGTAAAAATGCACGAGTCGGTTCAACAGTGTCTCTCTCTAAGCGAGAGAGTCGACTTCTTAAAGATTGGAGATAACTCTCAAGGTGAAACGAAGTCGTGCTGACTGGCAATCGATCACAATCATGATCCGGGATTCGAACACATGCCCATGATTCCTAGAGCGGCAAAGGGACGTAACTCTACACAGGGAATTGGTTAGGACAATCTATCATGATCAGGGCGATCCGGGATTCGAACACATGACCATGATTCCTAGAGCGTCAAAGGGACGTAACTCTACACAGAGCATTGGTTAAGACGACTGGTATTCAAATGACCATCCCAATTTAACATAAATCGTCAATGCTAGAGAAAAACCAGTCTCGATTTTTCAACGAAACAGATTCAATTTGTGGTAAAAGGCAAATTGCGGTGATTTTTTTATGAATGGATCACTGAAACAGTGATGACACCGGGTGTTCGCGAAAAGGGTAAACACGTCATACCCCACCGTGGCACCAACAAAACAAACGCTGCGAAACACACTTTTTGTAACCTTAGAAAGGTGAAATGTGGTTCTGAAGTGAAATGTGACAGACACCTTCTTCACGCGATAGTTATGACGTTGAAGGTTATGTTCAGGTAGTCATAAACCATCGATATGTAATGCTTATAAAATTTTAATCTAAGAATAAGAGAATGTTCGATTTAATTACAGGTCTAAATCAGACGAGGGAGAGTAAATCCACTCAGACGACATATCGGCACGGTTGCTACATCGCCATGTCCAGCCTCGATTGGGATACAATGACATGCATCAACCAAGTCAGCGAGCCTGACCACCCGATCCCGTTAGTCGCCTTTTACGACAAGCATAGTCACCTTTTACGGCAAGCATGGGTTGCTGAAGATCTATTCTACCCCGGAATCTTCACGCGTTTTGAGTCTGTTTGGAAGGGCACTATGCATAAAAACGGTAATTTACTCACATTACTCTCAAAACCGCGATTAGTCATATTTCATGCGCCGTTGGAGTTGGGCGATGGACGTGACATCGTCACACCCGAAACGAAGCTATGGTGGAGATAATGTCTAGGGCCCCGTTCCACAAAGTGATCTTAGCGCCAAGTCGATCGTAATTCTCATTATTTAACACTGACTTACGACAATCGTAGCGCTAAGATCGCTTTGTGGAACAGGGCCCAGGGTATTTATAATAACAGAAAGGTGATATATTACCCTGGATAATCGAGGATACACTATGTAACGCTTAAGTCGAAGGGAAGGTGGATTTTTCGGCATGTGTTGTATGTGCAAGTCATATGTTATCAAGGTCGGCGGCCGTGGTCTAGTTGATAAGAGTTGTCTGCCCGGAGAGCGGAAGGTCTGGGGTTCGATGCGCTGGTCGCGTCATTCCAAAAGACGTTAAAAGATGGTACTTGTTGTTACCCTGCCTGGGGCTAAAACAAGGACAGGTCGGCTCGGAGTCAGTATACTGTGTCTGAGTGGGTATTCATGTTAAACTGCGGCATGGTCTCAGTGGGGTAGCGCTATTAAAAAGCATCAGTCCGACCTTGTACAAGCAGCCACACAGACGTGGCAGCACGTCGCTGTATCAGTGCAGTAATCTTGGACGCGACGTTAAACCCCATTTCACATCACCTCCCCTTAACCATCGAGCTGATGTGTGCTGCTGAATCGGCGCTGACGTTTGCAGATATATTTAGGTAACAAAAACAACCAAGTCTACGATGTGGTATTCCAATAAACCGAAAAAACGCCGCAGCATTACTGCTTCCCAGCAAGATACAGGACCCATCCCCATTGGTCCTTACCATTAAGAGCAGAATCCCGAGATGACTTGCACAATACTGACAGCGTATTCACGTTCACTTACGTTTGTGTCTTCTCTACGCGCGATGGAATCTTAACATGTATAATTAGGCGAGACAAATTTTTAAAACTTGGTTTACGAATCAGCAGACTAAAAAAATTGAAATGTAAAGAATATGAAAAATGAAAAGCATTTTTTTTATTCCGCCGACCAGAAATAGGTAAATTGTTAAAAAAACGTATGAAAATGAATTATATAAATTACTTCAATTAGAACCGGTTGAATATTTATCTGACGAAATATGAGGTAAAATATTAAAAATTGGAAATATGGAAAAAAAAAGTATTCGGCCTACCGACCTGGATGTTTTATATCCAAAAACCAAAAATCTGTATTTATGTTCAATCTTTGTATTACAACATAATCTATTTGCAACGTTAACAACGATCCACCCGAACCACCCTTTATCGCCGCCAAACATTTATAACGTGTTAATTTCGAATGGATTGTTAATGTATAGTTATGTCAGGTCATGGCACACCAAGCATAATCTATTTGCAATATGGAGACCATCAACTCCTAAATGATCCAGCAAACCCTCACATATCGCCGCCGCATTTACAACGTGTTAATACCCCCGCCTCTCCACATCGGAACAAACACAAAGAGTACTGGACCCTGAACTACGTCGACACATTCACCCCCAGCTACAGGCTGCAACACAGCCTATGACAGTACACGTCTATAGCTCCATGCAAAGGTCTTGTGTATTCATTACCGATATTACCACGACGCCAGTGTTCATTATGAGCGCTTCATACCTACCCACGACATTATTAAAGGTCTCTTAACATAAAGGTGAAACCTCCATTGTCCAATCTGACCTAATTTCACGTCGCCTTTCGTCGTTCTGTCTAATCCGATGTTTCTCATTCACCGCTTCAGATTGTCCGTTTCTATCCATACAGGACGTTTGAAAAGGATTTTCTTTCTCAAGGTCACTTCAAGGTCACTGACCCGTGACAATGAAGTTTATGATGGTGCATGGCGCTGACAAAGGCTATGAAATGCTATAAACGAAAATTATGGCAATGAAAGCCACATGCAAGACTATTTAGGATAAATTAATATGTTCCGGGAGGTGGCATCACTGATACTGATGGTGTTTTCAATATCTCAACTCATTTTAATACACGTATATGTACATTACTGGTAGGTCATAAGTATACACACATGTTATATGGTGACTAAAATGAAACAATCAAGAAATGGTTGTTCGATGGTGATGTATTTGATACAGGTATCATAGTTGTGTTTTGGACCTTAAGTTTGCAGTGTTTCGGGGGCTGTTTAAGCTAAGTATATTTTTTCTAACCTTTGGAATTTTTTGGTCAAATTCAATTTTCAAGTGTATGTTTTCTTTTGCCCGTTAGTTTACATTCAGTGAAATCACGTTACTGCGGACCTGGCTTATCCGGTAACCCCTGTGTTAGGAATGTTAATCCGGATATTTGTTAATCCGGACTATTATACTACGGTACAGTCCGGGGTAACGGTACACCGTACAAGGGAAGCCCGTTTATCCGGACGGTGCTTTTCCCATTAAAATCAACCGGATTAACATACATCTGGCTTAATGAATCACTAGTACGTAGTAAAATCCCAATAATTATAAATGGAGGTTCCCAGAACTGTGTAATGACTTCATAGGTTACCATTACTACTCCAATATAATGCTTATGAATGGGTTATACGAATACTTACGTTACGTTAATATTTTGGACATTACCGGAAGTGCCTTTCAATCAAATTAAAAGACATAGGATACCATCAACATTCGGTAGAGGTAGTGAGTGAGTATGGTTTTAAGCCGCTTTTAGCAATATTCCAGCAATATCACGGCGGGGGACACCAGAAATGGGCTTCACACATTGTACCCATGTCGGGAATCGAACCCTGGTCTTCGGCGTGACGAGCGAGCGCGTTAACCACTAGGCTACCCGACCGCCCCCGTTAGAGGTAAAGAGAGAGACTTGATTATAAATTTGATTTTCAGTTACAAGTATATTTCCGTTGTGATAATGAACATTATGAATAGTTTATTGAGGAATGGCGAAGATCGGATAAACGAACTACGAGTTCGACACATCCGTAGTTGACAGTACCAAACATTCACTGCACAACTGTGCTACCACAGGCTGATTCGACCAGGAAATGACATAAATATAATTATTATATTTCATTTGTGATAAATGACACAAAACCTCTGTGGCTGCTTCTAAAATATGACGAGATAAGACATGGGTAGTTTTGCAGGGTACTATATGTACCAGCCACCGCGTTATAAACACCTGAAGCTGCACGTGCTGGTTGTAATTACAGGTGTAACCAATCCCCCCGTAAATGTAATGTCGAGGGGGACATGTGTCTGCATTAGTGAGAACTTGAGGTTCCTCGCTTACATCACCCCGTTATAACGATATACCATGCACCGAGCGGTGAGGTACAAGTAGCTAGTGGTAACAGCGTTCTCTCGCCACGCCCACCTTGTTGTATTCCCAACTGTGTCCCGCTATGTTAAGCTCCATTCTTGTTTGTTTGTTGTTTAACGCCGCAGTCAGAAATATTACAGCTATACGACGCCGGTTTGTAAATACTCGAGTCTTGCCAAGACAATCCAGTGATTGACATCATGAGCATCGATCCACGCAATTGGGATACGATAGCATGCATCAACCAAACCAGCAAGCCTGACCACCCGATCCCGTTAGTCGCCTCTTACGACAAGCATTGTCGCCTTTTACGGCAAGTAAACCCGGACCTTCACAAGTCAATACCGCCAAGGAGGCAGCCATTTGAGATTGTGACTGGGGGCCTGGGGGCTTTTGAATTTGTTTTGTTTTTATTAGAAAGTACTGATAAGATATAAGTTGACCTCAGGTTGTACCCAAAAATGCAAATTGTTTAATGTTAGCCCTGAGAAAAATATCGTTTTTTGTGTGGGTGGTTTATTTTGGTGTTATTCAAACCAAACCAAACCAAACAACAACAAAGCAATGAAAAATATGGGGACTAGAACCCGAGTCTGAACACGTTAACCACTCGGCTAACCTCCCTCTCCTAACTAGTTCTGTTAATCAGGTTATTTATTAAACTGCTGGTGCCTGTTTAGTAATTCATGTGTCTAAATAACAGAGGTCAAGAATCGCGATTAAACTGAAATTGTATTTATGTACAGTGAAACCTTGTTAGTGCGGACCCCGTTAATCCGAAAATCCCGCTTTGCGGAGACTTCTGTAAAGACCGTGTATATATTATACAAGACATTAATCAGCCCCGTTAATCCGGACATATGTAAATCCGGACATCTGTTAATCCGGATATATGTTAATCCGGACATCTGTTAATCCGGACATATGTAAATCCGGACATATGTAAATCCGGACACCTGTTAATCCGGACATCTGTTAATTCGGACATCTGTTAATCCGGTTGATTTCACTGAGAACAATACCGTCCGGATTACCGGGTTTGGACTATATATACACACAGGGTGTATTATAACTAAGTTTTAATTCCACGTGAGAACGAGTCGGCAACGAACACAATACACAGACGAAACATTTGAATAGGATTGGCTGCACATTGACAGTTATTCTTTTGACGTTCATACTGCTAATATGACAAATATAGCCGCCGAATAACGACACATGGTGTCGATATAAAGCAGAGGACTGTTATGAATATGTAATGTGTATTAAACACGACCATGGTAAGGGCGCTGTTGTGATGTACTCGGGCCCTAACCAGTGACAAACAATTGTGAGGCAGTGGGTGGAGTTGTAGATATACTGACTTCACGTTTCTCGTGTTATTATATGGGCAATAATTATAAGTTTAAATCATAATTTCTAGATTATGTAATTAATAACAAGTTGTCCCTACAAGAGACTGGAGTCCGTGTGTGTTCACATATCTAGACTTGCCTATTACGAGGATAGAATTACTACACATCAAAGGACTTTTCTTTCAGTACAGCCTTGGAGCAAGGCTATCTGGGCAACTGTCCAAGAGAAGTGTACTTTCTCTCATCAAAGGCTGTAAATATTGAATTATGTGTGTAGATGAATATGTGTGCCTTGTGTGTGTGGCTGTGTTCGAGAGAGAGAGAGAAGGGGGAAGAGAGGGGAGATAAAGAGAAGAGAAGAAAGGATTCGAAAGAGAGAAGAACAAATGAAAATGATAAAAGAAGAGAGATACAGTAAACTACGGTTATAACGAAGGGACCACTAATTTTAGTTCGTTATAAACGTAGTTCGTTATAAGTATTTCAACTAAAATATACAGCAAATGTCCGGGACCTAAAAAACAGTTCGTTATATCTGTTAGTTCATTATAAGCGTGTTCGTTATAAACGTAGTTTACTGTACAGGGAGTGAGAGATATAGGGAAAACAGAGACAGATGAAATGCTTGGTCAACCCGGCTCCACATCACTATCAGTTTTAAATAATTTCATCACCACCATCCTCACCTGCAGCAACAGGTGCCACCCCATCTCCACCCTTCTGAACCCTCACCCGACCCACCCACATCATCACACTTACCCCCCTTGACGGAGTACAGGATAACGTAGATATTATACACACTCTGTCTTGATGAGTACAAGATAATATTATAATACACTGCTTGAGAAGAACGTCATATACTTTCTTTCTCAGCAATATTCCAGCTATATGACGGCGGTCTGTAAATAATCAAGTCTGGACCAGACAATCCAGTGATTAATATCATGAGCATCGATCCACGCAGTTTGGATCGATGACATGCATCAACCAAGTCAGCGAGCCTGACCACCCGATCCCGTTAGTCGCCTTTTACGACAAGCAGAGTCACCTTTTACGGCAAGCATGGGTTGCTGAAGACCTATTCTACCCGGAATCTTCACGGGTCAGAACGTTATATACACGTTGATGAGTACAAGGGATTACAAACTGCCGGGCTAAAGAAAGTATACATCTATGTTTGATGTTGGCTAAAAATGAAACAAACAAGAAATGGTTATGCGATAGGAATGTATTTGATACGGGTATCATAGTTGTGTTTTGGACCTTAAGGTTCAGCCTAGTAACGTTTTGGTTAATTTTGTCATTTTTGGTCAAATTAAATTTTCAAGTGTATACTTTCTTTTGAATGCAGTTTATTATAATACATTGTCATGCCAAGTACAGGTGAACAGTATACATACACGGCCAGTAAGATGATTCCCAGGAGCAGGAGGATGAGAGACAGAGACAGGATTGCCACAAGGACCTTGTGAGGTAGAATCCAGTCCTGCCCCCTGTAGCATCTCGGCTGTACCTGGACATACGACATCGTCGACGGTATCCTCACCAACCCACGTCACGGAACTGTCACAGACTATTATTATCCTTCACAGTGGTCACACGTCATGGAATCTCCATATAAAAAAACAAAAAACATTACACGGCGGAATTGAGTCCGCTGAAGAAACTTGCTGAACACCTGTGTACGGCGTTACGACCGCTGGGCGCTTGTCCAATAACCCACGTAACGAGCGTGTTGTGACCAGGTAGGGAGCATCACATTACAACAACATGAACAGCGCCATTCAACACGACAACATAATATCACTCAGTTGTGGCGATCTTCGTCAGTCCTTGTGTTTACACGCGAGGGATGAATCTTGTTTCAAATTATCCGATACGAGCATGCCTTGCCGACACAACCCGCCACCTGTCTGAAGAACTTCGCTTATACTTCCGTGTATCTCACAATGTCGAGATGCCCGGCTCAAGCTCCCAACTCCTCTCTCCCTCCACCCTCGCGCCACGGGCCCTCACCTGCCTCCCGTGGAGACTGGGTTTATTGACCTGAATCTCCCGCCTCCTGTCCGCCGTCCGTCTCAACGCTGACCCTCCGGTCAATCCGACTCGCCTCTGCTATCACCAATATAACGATTACCGTCAGCCCGGCGCTGGCTTCCTGCACACAAGGAATAACTCCCCACACTGCCGACTCGTCTTGGTAGATCACGTGACGAAAAGAAAGTGGTAGTTAGAAACATGATCCTGATGAAGAAAGCTTGCGGGTCCTTACAGAGAGAGAGAGCAAACTTATCCTTGACTCAGGGGCGGCGGTTATACAGCCTCAGCAGTACTAAGTCATAGCAACAGATGTACCCGCGTCTATTGTGTCATAAGTTTTATAAAAGTTTCGGTTTCTTGGCGCTAGTCAAGCTTACATCTTTTACGTTTGTGTCATACGTCCTGGTAAAGAGGGACAGTGGCGTACCCCCCCCCCCCCCCCCCCCCCCCCTCAACCCCCACCCCCACACACCCCATCGTGCCATACTGCTGATAGTGAGGGGGTGGAGGTTCTATAGGAACTGATTCAAGCTGACAGCACACGGGACAAAAATGCAAGGGCGGGGAATTCTTCTCGTGAAATGGCTATACATAACGTAATGATACATTCCCGACTGATTACATTTTAATGGATTGTGTGTGTTGTACGTGTGTTCAGTGTGTGATGCTGTGTGAACAGATGTGTGTGTGTGTGTGTGTTAGTTGGTGCATTCGACTGAGGGCTTATCTGCATTATGAATCTGTATTCGACTGAGGGCCTTATCTTCATTGTGAACCTATATTCGACTGAGGGCCTTATTTTCATTATGAACATGTATTCGACTGAGGGTCCTATCTTCATTATGAACCTGTATTCGACTGAGGGCCTTATCTGCATTATGAACCTGTATTCGACTGAGGGTTCTATCTACATTATGAACCTGTAATCGACTGAGGGCCTTATCTGAATTATGGACCTGTATTCGACTGAGGGTTCTATCTTCATTATGAACCTGTAATCGACTGAGGGCCTTATCTGAATTATGGACCTGTATTCGACTGAGGGCCTTATCTGAATTATGAACCTGTATTCGACTGAGGGCCCAATCTTTATTATGAAATTATATTCGACTAGAAAGCACAACCTGGATTATAAACACACACACATACATGCTTATATGTATGACATCAATATATGACATCAATAATCCAGGTCAGGTGTACATTAGTCTATTGAAGGATCACAGCTGTCACAGGGCGGTACATAAATGCTGTAACGAGTCGCGTTATTCAGGATCAATAGAGTGGCGACTTCACCATCCTCCTGTATGTCAGTCATTCCCGGGGCCATCACTTCTGGATATACCGGTATTAAAATGAGGTTGGTTGGTTTGTTGTTTAACGCCGCACTCAGCAATATTACAGCTATATGACGGCGGTCTGTAAATAATCGAGTCTGGACCAGACAATCCAGTGATTAATATCATGAGCATCGATCCACGCAATTGGGATCGATGACATGCATCAACCTTGTCAGCGAGCCTGACCACCCGATCCCGTTAGTCGCCTTTTACGACAAGCATAGTCACCTTTTACGGTAAGCATGGGTTGCTGAAGACCTATTCTACCCCGGAATCTATTAAAATGAGGACACCACTAACATGTATTCATAAATAGAAATGATATACCATAAGAAGAACATATGCATGTGTTTTTGCAGATGCAGATGTTAAACCACCACAAGAACCCGATCTACATGTTTTTGATGGTTTGTTTGTTTGTTGTTTAACGCTGCACTCAGTAACATTCCAGCTATATGACGGCGGTCTGTAAATAATCGAGTCTGGACCAGACAATCCAGTGATTGATATCACGAGCATCGATCCACACAATTGGGAAACGATGAACATAACCGCGTCTGGGCCAGACAATCTAGCGATTGATATCACGAGCATCGATCCACGCAGTTGGGATACGATGACATGCATCAACCAAATCAGCGAGCCTGACCAACCGATCCCATTAGGCGCCTCTTACGACAAGCATGAGTTGCTGAAGACCTATTCTAACCCATCTGCCCGAGGCAAGAGCGTCCATTAGCCTTTTTTATTAAAGTCTTATTTCCACCTTTGCCACATCAAGCCCGCGTTCCTGTGTTAAACATGATTGGACTATCGCATATATCGATAGCCCAATCAGAGATCGGTTCACATATCAACATCCACGACGGGTACACCTTCGAATGAAAGTGATTTACCGCTGCCTGTCTTTGTTGACACGTATACGTCTTTTTCATCTTTTACCCCCCCCAAAAAAACCAAAAACCAAAAACCAAACAAACGATTTTCTATGTTTTTGTGTCAGGGAAATCGATTGTGAAATCGCAAATGTTTTCGTTATCTGATCGACGAGGTCGTCGCCTATGGGAGTCGCCATTTTTGTGAAACTATACGAGATAAGAACAGCGATCTGATTGGATATCGCGTTTTCATTACAAGGGGCACAACTCGTGATCTACGCGAGGTCCCTGATCCAGGATCGAGCCAAGAAAAGTTGCCTTGGTGTGGCGAGGGTTGAAACTAGTCTTTGATATAGGCTAGTGGACACGATTGCCTCGGGAAGATGATTCCATCTACATGTTCTTTCAAGTAAGGTGGTTAAACCAGAACATCATCGACATGCAATTGGAACTAAAGTGGTTAACCAGGGCACTACCTACATGTTAATGTAAGTCCCACGTAACTGAGTTATTTTCCAGTAGATTTCATGTTAATTTGTTTGGCAGTTGTTTAACTACTGCTGGATTGAAGGAAGTTCTAAGTGTCTCCTAGTCTACACGAGAGGTGAGTGTTGTGAAGTGGGAGCTCTTCAGCTGCTGCTGGGTTCCTGCCACGTGCTGGTCGTTATATAAGGGAGGGGATGCGTTACTAAATCCCAGAACCAGCCAGCGAACCACTACACCGCCTGTAGAACGATGTGACATGACCAATCATCACCTTTCTCCCTTGAATGACCTGCAAGAATACCACTCGCCCCTGTGTTTTTCTTAAAAGACATCTAGCTCACAGTTTTCAATAAAATAATATCCACTTTTGTAGCCGTAGCTGAATTAATATCTATTCTTGATACAAAATCCCTCGTGGCCATTTTTGAGACTGGGTTCCGTCTGAGCGCAAACGGGCATAGCTAAAAAAATGTTCACCTTTTAAACACATCGGGTTTTTACGGTAATATTTAGTATGATTGAACACATTTAATTGTATCTTGGGCATATGTTTAGATGCAAGACATACATAAAATTATAAATTATTCCTGATGGATTCTTCGACCGAAGTACCTGAAGTCATACGCGCATTCTGATTGGTTTGTCGTATTTTCACACATAACATTCCTCGATAGAGGAACGAGTCTTCTTGTCCTGTTTCGGACTGCCCCGGAATTACACGAATGGTCACGAATGGTGCACATGTTGCAACTATTCTTGTCCCTGAATAACGAGTTTTCGCAAACAACCTATCATTGGCCAGGTAGGTTAACTCGATCCAAAATACGGAGAATCCTTAATACACCACGTTTTGAAATGAAGGGCAGACGACTTGTCAAACTGTTCACATCTTCTGTTATTGTCGGGATTGTACAATGGGGTCCCTCTGAAATCTTTCTTATGATTATGGAAATTATTTTGTCGCTAATATTTAGATGCATAGGTAATTCCAGAAAAAAATTAATCAACGTGTTGGCATTTCCACTAATTGGGTTTGTCAACCCGAAATCCTGGCTTTTGTTTTGATAAACAAAGTTTATTAATATGCGTTTTATATTCAGCTTTTATATTTCCACTTTTATCTAGACGATCGAAACTCCCACACTATAAACAAATTGAGTGAGTGAGTGAGTATGGTTTTACGCCGCTTTGGGCAATATTCCAGCAATATCACTCCGAATTACACCAGAAATGGGCTTCACACATTGTACCCATGTCGGGAATCGAACCCGGGTTTTCGGCGTGACTAGCGGACGCTTTAATCACGAGGCTACCCGACCGCCCCCTATAAACAAAGACAGTCTTGTGAAGCAGAGCGAAAAAGGGCCGGTTCTCGTTGATGACGTCTTTTAATGTTTGTTGTCGTATCTTCAGAGTGGCACCATGACTGTCCATCAACACTTTTGGTGTTGATTTATGCCACACTGAAGATATATTATTCTAATACTAATACATTCAATGTAAGTTATTTTATGTGTGTGTGTTTTATGCGATTATCTATTCCCTGATTCCTACACCATAACACCCCCCCCCCCCCCCCCCCCCAAACACCCCCCCCCCTAACTTTCTGTGCCCACGCCATGCACAAATGTCAGATATATACATAGTGCTTTCCACCGTAGGGGTTGGAATTGGAGGCCACTAACGGGGTCGGGTGGTCGTGCATGTCATCGTATCGACTACAGACATAAAGTTTGAATATTGCTGAGCGTAGCGTAAACAACATACCAACCAATAAACTTCGTGCTTTCGAACAGAACAGCTGGTTGAGACGGTAGGATTTTACGAACGCCTCTTTGAATTAATAGATGTTATGCACACATTTTAAAGTTTCGAAACATCTACAACGCTCTTTTCATCGCTCTTCACAATGCACTAATCGCTTTTACACTGTGAAGTCTATTATTCATGCGTCAATCGCTTATTACAGGATAACCATATCGCTTGGAGAAGACGCTCTGTTCGTAAACATTGACATACAGTTGTTTAAGCACCCGTAAAATATACATATACGTGCTCGTTATTTCCGCTGTGAAAATAACCACATTATAAAATATGATCGTGGCATGTGTATTAACACAAAAGATATTTGTCTGGGTGATTATTTGTGGATTAACACGCGAAGTTATTTGGCTAGATGGTAGTGTGTGTATTAGTGCAAAAGTTATTTGACTAGATGGTAGTGTGTGTATTAGTACAAAAGCTATTTAGCTAGATGGTAGTATGTGTATAAGTACAAAAGTTACTTGGCTAGATGGTAGTGTGTGTATAAGTACTAAAGTTACTTGGCTAGATGGTATTATGTGTATTAGTATACAAGTTATTTGGCTAGATGGTAGCATGAGTATTAGTACAAACGTTATTTAGCTAGATGGTAGTGTGTGTATTAGTACAAAAGTTACTTGGCTAGATGGTAGTATTTGTATTAGTACAAAAGTTATTTGGCTAGATCGTAGTATGTGTATTAGTACAAAAGTTATTTAGCTAAATGGTAGTATGTGTATTAGTACAAAAGCTATTTGGCTAGATGGTAGTATGTGTATTAGTACAAAAGCTATTTAGCTAGATGGTAGTATGTGTATTAGTACAAACGTTATTTAGCTAGATGGTAGTATGTGTATTAGGACAAAAGTTATTTGGCTAGATGGTAGTATGTGTATTAGTACAAATGTTATTTAACTAGATGGTAGTATGTGTATTAGTACAACAGTTATTTAGCTAGATGGTAGTATGTGTATTAGGACCAAAGGTAGTTAGCTAGATGGTAGTATGTGTATTAGTACAAAAGTTAATTTGGCAAGATGGAAGTATGTGTATTAGTACAAACGTTATTTAGCTAGATGGTAGTATGTGTATTAGTAAAAAAGTTATTTAGCTAGATGGTAGTATGTGTATTAGTACAAACGTTATTTAGCTAGATGGTAGTATGTGTATTAGTACAAAAGTTATTTAGCTAGATGGTAGTGTGTGTATTAGTACAAAAGCTATTTGGCTAGATGGAAGTATGCGTATTAGTACAAACGTTATTTAGCTAGATGGTAGTATGTGTATTAGTACAAAAGTTATTTAGCTAGATGGTAGTATGTGTATTAGTACAAACGTTATTTAGCTAGATGGTAGTATGTGTATTAGTACAAACGTTATTTAGCTAGATGGTAGTATGTGTATTAGGACAAACGTTATTTAGCTAGATGGTAGTATGTGTATTAGGACAAAAGTTACTTGGCTAGATGGTAGTATGTGTGTTGGTACAAAAGTTATTTAGCTAAATGGTAGTATGTGTATTAGTACAAACGTTATTTAGCTAGATGGTAGTATGTGTATTAGTACAAAAGTTATTTAGCTAGATGGTAGTATGTGTATTAGTACAAAAGTTATTTAGCTAGATGGTAGTATGTGTATTAGTACAAAAGCTATTTGGCTAGATGGTAGTATGTATATTAGTACAAATGTTAATTTGGCTAGATGGTAGTGTGTGTATTAGCACAAAAGCTATTTAGCTAGATGGTAGTATGTGTATTAGTACAAAAGTTATTTAGCTAGATGGTAGTGTGTGTATTAGTACAAAAGTTATTTAGCTAGATGGTAGTATGTGTATTAGTACAAAATCTATTTGGCTAGATTGTAGTATGTGTATTAGTACAAATGTTAATTTGGCTAGATGGTAGTATGTGTATTAGTACAAACGTTATTTAGCTAGATGGTAGTATGTGTATTAGGACAAAAGTTATTTAGCTAGATGGTAGTATGTGTATTAGTACAAAAGTTATTTAGCTAGATGGTGGTATGTGTATTAGTACAAAAGTTATTTAGCTAGATGGTAGTATGTGTATTAGTACAAAAGTAATTTAGCTAGATGGTGGTATGTGTATTAGTACAAAAGTTATTTAGCTAGATGGTAGTATGTGTATTAGTACAAAAGTTATTTAGCTAGATGGTAGTATGTGTATTAGTACAAACGTTATTTATCTAGATGGTAGTATGTGTATTAGTACAAACATTATTTAGCTAGATGGTAGTATGTGTATTAGTACAAAAGTCATTTAGCTAGATCGTAGTATGTGTATTAGGACAAAGGTGATTTGGCTAGATGGTAGTATGTGTATTAGTACAAAAGCTATTTAGCTAGATGGTAGTATGTGTATTAGTACAAAGGTTATTTAGCTAGATGGTAGTGTGTGTATTAGTACAAAAGTTATTTAGCTAGATGGTAGTATGTGTATTAGTACAAAAGCTATTTGGCTAGATGGTTGTATGTGTATTAGTACAAATGTTAATTTGGCTAGATGGTAGTATGTGTATTAGTACAAAAGTTATTTAGCTAGATGGTAGTATGTGTATTAGGACAAAAGTTATTTGGCTAGATGGTAGTATGTGTATTAGTAGAAAAGTTATTTAGCTAGATGGTGGTATGTGTATTAGTACAAAAGTTATTTAGCTAGATGGTAGTATGTGTATTAGTAGAAAAGTTATTTAGCTAGATGGTAGTATGTGTATTAGTACAAACGTTATTTATCTAGATGGTAGTATGTGTATTAGTACAAAAGTTATTTAGCTAGATGGTAGTATGTGTATTAGTACAAAAGTCATTTAGCTAGATCGTAGTATGTGTATTAGGACAAAGGTGATTCGGCTTGATGGTAGTATGTGTATAAGTACAAAAGTTATTTGGCTAGATGGTAGTGTGTGTATTAGTACAAAAGCTATTTAGCTAGATGGTAGTATGTGTATTAATAATAAGAGTATTTGGCTTGAAAGTAGCAAATGTCTTCATTCCAATGTATTTGTCCAGATGTAAAAGTCATGTTAGTGTGTTTATAACAAGGGTATTTAACCAGGTAACATAAATCTGTATACGAAGTATGTGGTTGTCATGGTGACAATTTGCATGTTTAGGAATCTATTTCAAAAGGTAGCAGAATGTTATTCTCTGAATGTTCTTGGGTCCGAATCTCACATTCACATTGATTATGATCCTTGGGTTGTCGTTCTTGTGTGTTTCACATTTCCGGCTTCTGACCGTACATTATGACGGCCCGCCGTGGTATGACTCAAATATTGTTGCGAGTTGGGAGAAAGTTATTTGCATATTACTTGTTTTCTATATATTACATGTGGTATGTTTATTGGGTGAAAATGGAGAAACATGTTTGTTTCCCAATCACAAGTAGTGACATCAGATATAGTTGGAACGACGTCACGTAAAATCGTTTTTTGACGTCATGAACGAATGAATGACGTCATCTTTACATATGACGCAACGTTGATATTGGTAGTTGTGCAAACAATAAAAGCTATGGAAAATTGTAATGCTCAAACACCCAAAACAATTGGAATGATATCTCTACCCTATGTGTAGTATTATATAATATTATCTAGTTGCAACTCGGAATAACTTATTATTTGGTCCTCGTTCGATAATGTTGAAAGTTAATTCAATCCAGGTCATCCGTAATTAGTCGTAGTTCCCTGGTTCTTCTCTAAATAAGTTCTATACTGTATCATATACTGTATTTGCGTTTTCATTGTAAAGTAACCTTTCTAATATTTTCTGTCTAAATATTTCGAGCAAATTTTAATTTACGTCCATTAAAAAAAACATGCTATGGTTATGGATGTAGATCCATCAAAAATGTAAATATCTTGTAATCAGTGTCACAAACTGTAGGGGGCATGGGTGGCCCAGTCGTCTAAGGCGCCGCGATTCGCTGTGCAGAGTTGCGTCCCTTGGGCATGCCAGAAACCTATGATTATGGGTTCGAATCCCGGTTCGCCTCGATTATGTTTCTAGGTTTGTCAGCATCATACCCGTGCTCGTGGGTTTCACCGAAGTGGTAAACGTCTGAGACCTGCATCACTTCGGGCTTTCCTCCCACATTAAGCTGACGCGCCGTGATATAACTGGAATACTGTTAAAAGCGGCGTTAAACCCAACTCACTCACTCACAAACTGTAATTCCATGGAGGATTTCGTGTAAGGTTGGGCTTTGTTGTGTGAGGCCTTTAACTGGACAGAGTGTCAGGCTAAGTGACCGTGATGATTGCGTGTCTCCGTATCTCGACAGGGTCGCACTTAATCGATTATCAATCATTGGCTTAGGTGGTCAAGAGTCTATTAATCACAGGCTGACGTCATACATTTGGACAATTGCTGAGTGCGTTGCTAAAAACACAGAAAAGCATACAAAAACTGGCTGTGTACGATTAATTATTCAACCACAAATATTCTATTTGTATTACAAGCTAATTTATTTATGGAAACTAAATGGATGATAGATATGAGAAGGCGTTTTACGATATAGGTAGAATTATTTTATATATTTAATCATTTCAAATAATTTAAAAAAAGTTATTTATCAAGACTGAATATGAAATACGAGTTTGAGCTTGTTTGGCATCCGGAGTTCGTCAAGGCTGTATTTTAAGCCCAATCGTATTTGTTTTCTCTTTGTAGAGCTAGTGATGGATATAGTGATAGGACTAGCTATAGTGTGATTGTCACTCAGGATCATTTTATCATTTTGTTGCAACGCCGTGATTTAACTGAAATACTGTTAAAAGCGGCGTTTAACCCAACTCACTCACTCACTCACTCACTCATTTTGTTGCCAACATTCTAATGTTTTCATGTGTTATTGCTAAACCATAAGACGGTTTACAGTTATTTTGTACAAAATAGGATTTGACTTACATTAGAAAGAAGATTTTAGCAAAAATCAAAACTAGGTACTGGTTGATATCTTTGGCACTTTTGATGTTGACGGGAATGTTGTTCCAAAGCGGTGGGTCGTCGTTTGCAAAGCACAGATCACCAAGCATCTTCCCGAGGCAAGAGAGTTTACTGACATTTAAAGTCCAGTTTCCACCCTTGACGCTCTCCGGGTGGACGCTCTACCACTAGACCACGGAGGCGGTGCAACATCAGGGGCGGCGGGGTAGCCTTGTGGTGAAAGCGCTCGCTCGTCACGTCGAAGACCCAGGTTCTATTCCCAACATTGGTACAATGTGTGAAGCCCACTTGTGCTACCCCCCTCTGTGCTGTTGCTGGAATGTAACTAAAAGCGGCGTGAAACCATTCTCACTCACTGACTTATGATGAACAACTATTTTTGATATTTTAAGCGTACATAGAAAAATGCTTTCAGGTTTGCGACATACGCGTACGCTTACAGTCGGAAAGCGCACGTAAAATCCCAAACTTAAGTAAGTAAGTAAGTAGGTGAGGTGAAATTGGGTTTAACGTCGCGTCCAAGATTATCGCACTTATATAGTGACGTGCATGTACGTGTGTGTGTCTGTGTGGCTGCTTGTACTAGTCCGGATTGATGCCGATTTATAGTGCTAGCTAACTGAGATACCAGTGCTTTGAATACATACATGTATGTACTGGAAAGAACTTGAACATGTAGAACGCACGTTTTTAGTCAGTTCCAGGAATATAATAATAGATCGAACATTGTGATGGATTTCCACAAATATTTCTTCCTGGGCTATATACATTTAAAACAACCGGATGAGGATAATAAATGAATCTTATGGCTTAAGTCAGACACTTATCATTCAATGCGAGTGTTATTCGTGTGGTTATTTCAAGGGGATGAATATGTCCTACTGTCTCAATATTTAATTCATTTAAAATCCAATTGACAACATGTCAGCAATACACATGTCTCCTCGCGTTATGTTATTTTAGTATTAAATCAATTTTGAGAATCGTATTAATATCAGCTGACTTCTGTTCACTCATTCACATATTTATTTATTCATTCATTCAGCATCCAGTCATTCCTTCCTTCCTTGCTTCATACATTTATTCAGGGCACGGTTAGCCTGTCGTCTAAGGCGCTCGTATTCGCTGTGCAGAGTTACGTCCCTTAGGCGTGCCAGAAACCTATGATTGTGGGTTCGATTCTTATTATGTTTCATGGTTTGTCAGTACCATACCCGCTCTTACGTGTCCATCAACGTGATAAACGTCTGTGACCTGCACCACTTTGAGATTTCATTGATGTAACTGACAAACTGGTCAACGTAGCTAAAAACCAAACTCACTCACTCACTCATTCATGTATGTATTCAGTTCGTGCGTGTGTCACTTACTAAATGTCCCACAGGTAATTAACGAAAGCATTTGCTGTCCACTTTATTGATTACAGGACACGCAAGAGGCCATATGTCCACGCTCATAAATAAACAGACAGGGCATCTTGAAATAGTTGTAACAATTTACTTCATGTACGAGACCCGTGAAGATCCGGGGTAGAATAGGTCTTCAGCAACCCATGCTGACCGTAAAAGGAGACTATGCTTGTTGTAAGAGGCAACTAACGGGATCGGGTGGTCAGGCTCGCTGACTTGGTTGGTGCATGTCATCAAATCCCAATTGCGTGGATCGATGCTCATGATGTCAATCACTGGATTGTCTGGTCCAGACTCGATTATTTACAGACCGCCATCATATAGCTGGAATATTGCGGAGAGTGGCGTTAAACAACAAACAAACAAACTTCATGTACGGACATAATTAAACACAACTACGACACACTTTACAAACTCTTTACATCAGCATCGCAATATAATTCACCACTAATTCATCAATAACATTTGTGTTAATAAAATACACGAATAAAAGGCTAATTTTCATGAAAATACATATTTCACTGTCATAAAAAAACCAACCAATATTTTCACTTGTGTGAAAATAAATAACAGTATTTTTACTAGTGTGAAAATAAAAACAAGTATTTTCCCTGGTGTGAAAATAAAAACCAATATTTTCACTTGTGTGAAAATAAAAACCAGTATTTTCATGGCCCTGGGATGACGTAACTAGTTTCATCCAGAGTTACCGCCCTTGACTGTTGTCTTACTTGGTTCGTCTCACGCGTCAAAAAAAAGAGGTCAGGATGAGTAACCTTGTGATATAAACAACTTGATGTCTAACAACTTTCATATCACAAAACGCTGACACCATGCTTTTTGTTGTGTTCTTTTTTACTTCAGTACCACAAACTTGCGACGAAGCAGGTCACTGATATTTGCCATGATTGTCGCTTTGTTGTATCCATGTATTCGTGCGCTTTCCCTGGTGCGCCACATAACAGCTCTGATATATTTTTAAGGCTTCGTGTTCTTCCAACTGTGGAGAATCAACAATAAATATTGAAAATTATAAAACATAATTTGCGTGTTAGGAATTATTGTTGATCACTGTAGTGACTGAGAATGCGACTTGCCCAGGTGTTGGCAAATCTTAGAAAATGGGGCATTTTAGCATCAAAATGTATATAATAAATATACTATTTCAAGCTTTTTTTGTCAAAAACGATATATATCGCATCTCGTGAAGTCTGTGGCTTCGCAGCTCGTGAAAATATGTTTTTCTAACATCACTCGATGAGATATACATCGAATTGGACAAAAAGCATGAAATAGTCTCTATTTATGTCTCTGTTAGTGAGCACGTCACCATGTGCTACAAATGATACGAAATGAAATTTCTCCTTACTGCATTTTCATCGATGGTGTTACACGTGTTATAAATTTTGTTCTTCAGTGACAGGAATGTCACGACCACCTTGGCACCATCTGATGGATGATAACACAGCACACACGTTGAGATTAACAACATAGCGTCTAGTACAATGCTTTATTAGGCATACACTCGGTCAAGTCCGTCTTTCAGAAGGTCCGTGTTCCAATGCCTTCACCGGACTTAGAAAGTTTATGGCCGCTACACTTGGTTCGTTTGCATTAAATTAAAACTCTACTAAAATATCTGTCCATTTCATAAACTTCACAAACCAACTGGTTATATGATCCAATATTCGAGAGTTTCCTCAAGACTTGTAAAAAAACGGAATACAGTAAACTACGGTTATAACGAACACGCTTATAACGAACTGACGGATATAACGTACTTACTTTTTTGGTCCCGACTATTTGCTGTAGTTATGCTGTATATATGATTATAACGAACTACGGTTATTACGAACTATAATTAGTTGTCCCTCTGAGTTCGTTATAACCGTAGTTTACTGTACTTTGTTCTGTCTCTGAGATAATTAATATATTAAGGCTTTAACGTTTTGAAAATACAATGAAACGTCAGTTAATCAAGAAATGAACACCACTGAGAAACAGTGTACAGAATCCGAGCCGGTCAGTCCTTAATTTATCCCCTTAATACAGAGCACCAGGCAGTGTAACAACAAGTACAATGTTTAAACGTCTTTTGGTATGCCCAGTCGTCTAAGGCGCCGCGATTCGCTGTGCAGAGTTGCGTCCCTTGGGCACGCCAGAAACCTGTGATTGTGGGTTCGAATCCCGGTTCGCCCCGATTATGTTTCTAGGTTTGTCAGCACCATACCCGTGCTCGTGGGTCTCACCGAAGTGGTAAACGTCAGGGACCTGCATCACTTCGGGCTTTCCTCCCACATTAAGCTGACACGCCGTGATATAACTGGAATACGTTAAAAGCGGCGTTAAACCCAACTCACTCACTCACTGATGACGGGGTAAATAGTATCCCAGAAACGTTGTATATGTGTCCTTAACAAGTTATTATCCATAATAATAATAGTTATCAATTGCAATGAAGCTCATACCCTGATCGATGGCAAGCGAGACATGAAAGCATGTTGATGTCACGCTTGATAATGGAACCGATATGTGTTCCTCATTCAAAGGGAATGTTAGATAGGGACGTCGTACTCTGGCTTATATAATTCCCTATCAGGAATGTGAATATTTCATACGACACTATTATGAAATCAATTACAGTTCCGTGTCAGACAATCCATCACTCGACTGTTTGTGTTGGCAAGAGGTGTTTGTTTGAGGCCATTCTGCATACATTGTCCACGGAATACTGGTTGTTAATTAAACAACGAGAACCGACATAAACTCGCCTGGGTGGGGCTTTCTTGTATAGCTAGGAATCTCAGGCTATGTCAATTTTTAATCTGTTATTGATTGCTGGTGTACCTAGCACGAATTAATCCACTAAAACGTTTGATAAAAAAAACCCCAAAAACAATTCCAATCCAAATCACTCTGCCAAACAGGTACAATTAGAAGTTTTCAAAACAGTGTCTGTTCGCTGACGGCTTAAAATAAATGGGTGGCACATGTTTGAAGAACGCCGCCATTAAACTTTTATGTACGCGGTGTTGAGGAGCTCGCATACCTGCATTCAATTGGTTCAGTGTGTCACGTGATTTACTGCAAGGTACTCCATCAGGGAGTACTTGCGTACCCACTCACCTGCAAACTTCGTTTATAATAATAATGGTCCACGTACAAAGCCCACAATTCAACATGCAATGAATGCTCGAAGCGCTACATAACTATTGTCGAACAAAGTCGCTTGCCAAAGGAGACACCGCATGTGCTAGATCTGCTTAAGTGTGGGGCAGGACCGAAGCCCAAGAAACTCTCAGGAGCCAAGCTGCTAAACACGGTCACCCATCAAACTACTCTCCGCAGCCAATGTTGCTCAAGTGCACCTGATTTGTGACCTGTGTGCTGTGCACAGGGCCAGGCCCTATGTTTTGATGTCTTTTAAGTATTTTGATGGTGAGTGGAATCTCAAAGAGGATATGTTTATAGAGTCAGGGATAAAAAAAATGATGCAAAACATATACTGTAGTCATTTCTTTGGCAAAATGTTTGGCATGAATAAAGGTTTTGTTGTTCAACACATAGGCCTACGCGATGGGAGCGATGCTGGCATCATGTTAAACGTTCGCCCGTTACTCGAAGACAAGGTTCGATTCCCCAAATGGGTACAACGTTTGTCCCTCGTCTTGATATGTCTGAAACATTGATAAAAGCGGCATATAACTATACTCATTCTATCAATAGGAACTTATTTTGACCTAGGAAATTAGTTTCGCAATAATTGACCATAAGAAGGTCGGCGTATTATGGTAGTAGACATATCGGTCCGACATATCTTGTCATCACACTTTTTGCTCCTTTGACACCAGGAATGTCTTCGTGAACACACTGTCGGGTGCTTGTTCAGTGCCTGAAAGTCGACACGGTGCTTACAACATGGTTTACCTGCGCCAGAAACTAATACCACATTTGAGTCACGAATGAATGCCTTACTGACCACTCAGTTCATAGGCCAATATACTACCCACTAAAACATTTTTCTCACAATTGCTATTACGACCTACGGTTCAAGATTGGGTGGATCAATATCACTAAAAATATTAATGAACACGACATTGCTCCAAAATACCTTTGTCGAAAAGGTTGACACTCGTTTTTTACACATATGTTTAAATACTGGTACAATTGGTTCGACATTCGGAATTTTAATTTAAAAAAACGTCAACTAAAATCCCATGTTGACTGCACATAACGGCGCATGACTGGGACTTGAACCGACAGACGGAAGAGGCTTACATGGGGAGATGGCGCTGTCTGAGTCACGTGTCGTTACAGTATATCTGTTATTGAAAACGAGGCTCTTGGACGGCCTGGTAGCGGGGTGTCTGGTGTTCGACCTTTCAACACCAACAATGTCATCACCCCTCTCATCCACGCTCTCGGCTGCTTGACAAGAGTTATCTCCCTTTGAAGAGTTATTTCCCTTACCTGACACATGGTTCTTTTTTTGTTCTGTCAAAAAACTCCGTGAATCTGTGAAAGTAGCCGACCTTGGCGTGACTGGTTTAGAAACAGCCTTCCCTACTCCACTTCCAAGAGATTTTGCCCTTGGGAAGGTTGGAAGTTCGTTCCCAAAGCGATCAGTGCTCGTGCTTGAAGCGTCATGAGAAGTCTTTTTCTTCTGATTTGTTTCTAGGATAGGTTGCAATGGCGGCTTTAAAACCGGAGATTCCTCTTTACGTTTTAAAACAGGCTGGCTGTTGGTTGAAGAAGGGGTGTTCATTTTTACCTCTTCTTCCGTTGGTGTTTCAGACGGAGTCGTTTTTTTTGTTCGGTTCCTCTTGTTTCTGACAAGTCTGAAGAAAGCTAGTAGAGATCCTAGACCAAAACTCCGACTGGGTGGGGGATCTTCTTCATCGGTGCTTGAGGCCTGGGCTCCCATCATTTTAGCATGGAAGGGCTGGATTCGAACCATCATATTAATCCGCTGTTGTTTTTCCCGGCATTCCCGTTTCCGTTTCCGGAACCGATAGAAGTCCAGTGGAATGCAAAGTGCGAACAAGGTCACAGTGACCCCGACGATCAGAAGGACAAGCAGCTGTTTGGGCAGGACGCCTGTGAACAAGCAATAAGAAGCTGTTGTTCATCCCATATATCAGAATTGTGATAAGGCGAGGGCAGTTTGGATATTTTATTCGAAATCAATAAGTTGACATGGCGTTTCCGGTATTTAATGAATAACTTTTAGGAGCATGGCAAACACAGGATGTGTGGGATATTGGGAGTGTGGATGCAAATCAGGGAATTGTTTCTCTCGACAGGTGAACAGGCAATTGCATCGATACTCATTAGTAGCAGGGGGATAACAAATGAACACAGCTATATGTGCTACAAGCATGATTACTATCACTACAAATACTGCCACTGCCATTAATTGTTCAACTTCATCTGCTGCAGTAACTGCAAATATAACCACAAGGACTACTACTACTACAACTACTACTACTACTACAACTACGACGACAACTACTACTCTACTTCTACTACTCTACTACTACTACTACTACTACAACTCTACTACTACTACTACTACTACTACTTTTTGTTTGTTGTTTAACGCTGCACTCAACAATATTTCAGCTATATGACAGCCATCTGTAAATAATCTATTCTGGACCAGACAATCCAGCGATTGAGCATTAATTTACGCGTTTGGGATACGATGACATGCATCAACCAAGTCAGCGGGCCGGACCACCCGATCCCGTTAGTCGCCTTTGACGACAAGCATGGGTTGCTGAAGACCTATTCTCAACTGGATCTTCACGGGTTACTACTACTACTACTACCACTACAATCACCGTGAAGATACGGGATAGAATTGGTCTTCAGCAACCCTTGTCATAAGAGGCGACTAACGGGATCGGGTGGTCAGACTCGCTGAGTTGGTTAATGCTTGTCATCGAGTCCCAATTGCGCGGATCGATGCTCATGATGTCAATCATTGGAGATTCGATTATTTAAAGGCCGCCATCATATAACTAAAATATTGCTGAGTGCGGCGTTTACTCCCCCCCCCCAAAAAAAAAAATAAAAAATAATAAAAAAATAAATAAATAAAATAAAATAAAATAAAAACAATCATTGCTCCCTAACATTCTAACCTAAGCTCTACTCTCTAGTCGAGAATAATACCGAAATTGACCTGTCTCATGTACATATCTACGTACTGTCTACAAGACACGATGGCTCCGATCCTGTCCATGTTCCATTCCTGCACATGCGCACTAGGTCCCCGGAAGCGAGGTAGAACTGATATCGACAGCGGTACACAACCAGAGTGGAATTTCGGGAGAACTCTATTGCATTATGGGTACTCGTCTCCGACAAACAGTCTGGAAAAAAGAAGAAGTTTTAATTGAGGATTAAACAACAAAACAATTATCACAAAACAGGCACAAAAGAAGCACATATATTTTCATTTTCGTCACATCACCATGATATAAAATAGTGAGTGAATATAGTTTAACGCAGGTAGAAATATTCTAACAATATCACGGCGGTGGACACCGTTGTAGGGAATCGAACCCGGTACTTCGGCGTGACGAGCTGACGCTTTAACCACAAGCCCATCCCATAGTCCCTTAAATGTGTGCGTCGCTCATTCTATTTCTTTACAATACAAGGAATCTGCTAGTAACATAATGCCACATTCAGCCCATCTCAGCTGAATGTAAACTAGATTTACATCTCATTGAATGGTGTAGGTTAAGGATAAATCTTCTCAATAAAACAAAATTATTAACAGGTTGACATAAATGACTTTCTATCTTTGCCATCACGTTAAGCACGCTCTGTGGCGTGACGGGAACTCGGACGTGTGTGGTTTATGACAGCAATGCGGCTCAGACGGGCGGAAGGACGGGGAATGCCGACTCTTTGCGGAAATAATTTTATTGCAAAAAGACGGAGACGTAACTGCTACAAAACGAAATGTTAAAAAAGTAAATCTGTGATTGAAACGAAATTCAATTACTTTCGATTATATTTCCACTTTATGTCTGTCAATGGTTAATTTTGACTCTTCCAATTCTATATCGTAATCTCATTTCAAAATAACACTTCAACTATTCCAGAATTGTTTATTGTGCTGTCATGTTTTCATGCTTTGAGGACAGGAAATGCATTTGCTGGACTGTCAATATATTCTTGGTTTTGCCCGAAAAAATAATCCTGTTTAAATATTAGTTCCATAAATGTCAAGACTGACCGGATTTTCATCAAAAAGGTTTCATCCCTTGACTAAACTATGCCATCATTTTTGAGGACGAGTTTGAATGAGATTTCTCCAAAGTGAGAAAAAACAAACGCGGTGGCCCGACCATGTTCAACAAAACGATGAGACGTTGAATCTGCCGAACTGTAAGACACTTTTACGGTTATCGTAGAGTTAAGACCACGTGACTCGCTACCCGACCTTCAGCCGGTAGGGTTGGAAAGTATGCTTAATGATATACAGCTTGCACGCTATGCGTGGTGACTTGTCCACAACTACAGCAATGAAGACCTTTGACAGCCTGGTACTCCCAATATTAACCCACGGTGCCGAAATATGGGGCTATGAAATGGCTGATCACATAGAAAAGGTGCAAATTAAATTTATGAAAATACCTGTCAAAATATGTCTGCAATGGAGCTGTTCTCGGTGAAAGCGGAAGAACATATTATATACTCAACAACAAACGTTCCTGTGACACCAATATTTTAGTGTATTTTTCAAACAAGTAAAGTTTGGTTTTCAATATTGTAGCACAAGTGACAAAAACGCAACTGCTACAGAAAAGCATGCGTTCCATGCAAAAGTTGACTTTTATGCAAGCCCCATGCATTTCACTACCCAAGAATGGGTATAAAAACATGTGCGTTAACGGGATTCCATATGCATTGTTTAGCATCGTGCTGACAACAACCACTCAGAAAAACAACAAAATTACGCAATTATTCAACATTACGAAATTCCACGCCTGTCCGAAAATGAGCGTCTGCGAGCCATTGGTATGCCTGAAGCAGGCTCGAGTCAACGTGATGTTTTACAAGACAATTAAACGTCCACAGAAACACCATTTGGTGTTGATGGCAATGTTGGCAACAGACGAATGCAGTCAGAGATCATCCTCGAAGTAGCAGGCCACGCGTAACAAATAATCGACAAGACAACTGGATTCGATCGACACACCTACGAAATCGATTCCAGCCAGCAACAGTGACTGCAAGAAGCATCCCTGGCCTTCGACGAATATCTTCACAAACCATACGTTGTCGCCTCAGATGTGCAGGGATTGTCGCCAGAAGACCCGCCAGACGTCCCATTTTGACAGGAAACAACCGTCAAGCACGTCTACAGTGGTGCAGACAGCGTCTACGCTGGACGGCCATGCAGTGGGGACAAGTTCTATTCACTGACGAGTCTCGTTTTCACATCAGCCACAGCGATTGACGGATTCGAGTGTACCGACGTCGAGGTGAACGTTACGTCAATTATTGTGTCAAGGAAGAACATCGGTTCGGGGACGGCAGCGTTATGGTATGGGGTGGGATTACAGCAAGACAGAGGATCCGTTTGATAAAGGCAGAGGGAAATCTCAATGGACAGCGCTACCGCGACGAGATCATCGGCCCTGTTGTTCTACCGTTTTTGCGTCGTCACGGCCCAGGCATTACCTTTCAACATGACAACGCCCGGTCTCATATTGCTCGACTTGTTCAGGATTCTCTTCAACAAAACAACGTGAATGTCATCCCCTGGCCGGCTCGCTCCCCTGATCTATCACCAATCGAGCACATGTGGGATGAGATGGATCGGCGCCTTCGACGCCAACCATGTGTTCTACAGGTACTCCAGGAACTTCGAAACGTGCTCCAACAGATATCCCACAGGACTTTGTGCGACGCCTGGTCCATTCCATGAGACGAAGATATGTTGCTTGCATCGCAACCAGAGGTGGACACACACGCTATTGATTTGTAAATTGACATTTTGGCATGTTCATGTTGTTTGTTTTTTATATGAAATCTTTTTCTGAAGTCAGTATGGCAAATTAAACCATTTGAAAACTTACAGTAAGCTTTTATCTGTTGCAAACCGAAATTGTTTCAGATTTGGTAAAATACATAACTATGCACAGTCAAATCAAAATCGCGCAACGAAATCGAAATCCGGTTCGTAAAGTGTCATGCAGATTTCGGTCGACTGCAGGATTTGCAAAGCATGTGCACCGCTAACTCGTTGTCAACAGATATTTTCTATATCTTTTCATGTTTTCAATCAAGGTGCTCACGTGACTTGATGCACTTCGCGATGTAAGAATCGTTTTATCACAACATAGATCTTGATTATCGATCAGATCATCTTGACTGGGCGCCACCGTTTTGTTTGAAGCAAATGCAAGTGATAGGTTGAGAGGTTGAATCTGATTGGTCAATAGGAGAGGCATAGAAAGGACATAACTCGTAATAGCCACTGGTGGCGCTACGATCGAGCCCAGGAATTCCAGCCAAGTTCGGCAAGGGTGGAAACTGGACTTTTAATGTCAGTTTACTCTCTTGCCTCGGGAAGATGCTCACTATGAGTAATGACAAATTGCCTAAAAAAACTATTTGATAGTATATAGAGAATTTCACCCGAGTGTCTTTTGATATCAAAGATATCAACAAGAATTGATAAAAGTGGAAAAACTCCGAGGCTTGCCATGGCGTTTCCACTTTTATTAACGAATGTTGATATATTTGATGTCAAAAGACACGAGGGTGAGATTTTATTTATAATCCAACATCATTCTTCCAACATTTTCAATTTGCAGACAGTAATAAGTGTCTCAAGTGTAAAAATACTGTTAACGTCTTCAGTAGCAGAGTCATGGTAACCGATGACGTCGTAATGGTCTGCAAAGCGTTGTGATGCAATTTCATTGCAATTTCATTGCAATTTCATTGCATCTCACTCAAGCGATATCTCCTGTGGCAACCATTTTTGGATGAAAGATGAACTGGATTGTATGGCGAGGTCATCTGGGCCAGCAAATGTCAGAAACATTCTATTTCAATATGGATTTGGTTATACCTGGATTACTCCAGATGTTGGCATCACTGATGTGCTTATTTCCCAGTTTAAAGAACGTGTAACCGATTGCAATATTCAGAGGTGGTACTCATCAATACAATCAACCAAGTAAGTTAACGGCACATTCAACATATAAATCAGTATTAAACACCGAGTCATGTCTTACACAGGTTGCCTCGGTCGTGGTAAAGCAAGCCCTGGCAGATATTCAGATGCGATGTCATAATTTGATGATCGAAATAGGGAGGCGCATGGGTGTTGACCAGGGAATCCGCCGATGAAGATATTGTGCTAGCTATTTTATGAGGTGAGGTGAAATGGGGTTTAACGTCGCGTCCAAGATTATTGCACTTTTATAGCGACGTGCATGCACTTGTGTGTGTGTGTGTGTGTGTGTGTGTGTGTGCGTGCGTGCGTGCGTGCGTGTGTGTGGCTGCTTGTACTAGACCGGACTAATGCCGATTTATAATGCTAGCTCACTGAGATACTATGCCGCAGTTTAACATGAATACCCCACTCATACACAGTATACTGACTCCGAGCCGACCAGTCCTTGTTTTAGCCCCTTAATGCCGAGCGCCAGACAGGGTACCATCTTTTGACGTCTTTTGGTATGACGCGATCGGGGATCGAACCCCGGACCTTCCGCTCTCCGGGCGGACGCTCTACCACTAGACCACGGAGGCGGTCGGTATAATATGAGATTAAATGGAAATGGGTATAACCTTTTACTTAAATGTCATGCTTTCACTGACCAAAGAATGAAATACATTCATTCTAAATACAACGCTAATCCGTCATTGGCATCGTTTGTACAGCTCATGTCCTCAAATTGCAATACTACTATAATACAGCTATCAAAGTTTATACTCAATGGGATGAATATACATAAGTCGCTTCATCAAGGATGTAAATGAAACCATAGTTTTATGAACATTGTTTCGTAATGTTATGTTTTGTGGACCTTTGGTTTTTGAGTAACAGACAAAGATATTCTCGCGCTAAGATCACTTTGTGGAACCAGGAACCGGTCATTTTGAAAATAATCTACGAATGAGAAACATGGTAAAGTTGTAATTTTCCCGTAGTTTTGTATCCGTGAAAGCTGCCATGACAATTTTACCAGCGTTGAATAATGCTAGAAATACAAGTGCTTCATGTTTGTTTACATTGCAAACAATGTACCTCCAAGTTGTGAAATATGGACACCAAATACTGGAGCTGTTGGAATATTCTCGACTTAAGGTTTACGGAAAGTAAAAGTTATTTTGGCACTCTGAATCTTTATGCATAGATCTAGGTATGAAACAGACGATGCGGTCATGTCTTTAGTGACAGGTTGGTAGGTCCACCGGGTACGGTTTCCGCCAGCTATTGCACCCTCAGGTACAGACCTGTTGATGTTTTCCGAGCATTTTCAGGAACAGAAACCAGCACATCAAATCATCGGCCCCATAGCTTACAACTAATTTGACATGACCGACCATGGTAATGTCCAACCGGTGACACATGGCAGCAACTGCCAGTAGAAATCATTCCCTTGTCCAACCAACGTTCACGCCTTTGTCATTGCCATCTTTCTTGTTTGAAGACATTTGCTCAATTTCTGTCGTTTCCAATTCTGTTAGGAACTGTTAACCTTGACGATACGATATTTTCCGTGGTTTAAGGGCGTCGGGATAAAAAGTAGTCCTGAAGCAATGTGACATACCGTGTTCGACGTAATAAGCGCCCAGGGCGCTCTCAAAATTAGAAAGAGGGGGCTCTTATTAGAATATAATTTTGGTGAAAGGTGCTAATTGGTATTGTTCAATAGCCAATATATTAGCAAATATCGCCGTGGGCGCTTATTACGTCGAATACGGTATAGGTCGGCTATTACATGGCAGCGGACATTTAAATGACTTGTTTAACTTGACATAGCTTGACCTGGTGTGCGTTGGACGTAAATGGACAATTGTATCGCATACTGAAGACAAGTTGAACGTTGCTGTATACATAGTTTATGTCTACTCCGTCTGGCGTGGGGGATAGGGCCATCACCGGCGGTACACGTAATGGTTTTCAGCATGCCAATGTTTTGCGTGTGAATATTTTGACATCGAGTGCATATAATTCTTGTTGCAGGTTTGTTCGAGGTTACGTTTTATACATGACTTCAGTTGAAAATGAATTCACTCAAGTTCATTATACACATAACGAACCTTTTAGAGGTCGTCATCGATAGCTGTTTCCAAGCGCTGCTAAATTCCCAAACGAGGCTTACATTATTGTGCTATATGTTGCGTTATGGGGATTACTTAAAGAATAACCAACGTATTACAAAGAATTTCGGATTATCTGTTCCGAGAGAATTAATAGTGTTAATCCCGAGACTTTGGCAAAGGGATTTTAGCATTTATGCACGAGGGGAAGCTAATGCGCAGGTCAGAGAAGGTCGATCTTTACATTAGTCATTAATGTTTCAAGGATATGAAACACGTTTGAAATGGCAGCCCCACACAGAAACTATTGAAGTGAAAGCACCCTGTTGTTCAGATACATTTGTGACGTCATGAAAAATAGATGACGTCATATCGTACTTTCATATGGTTTCAACTGACAAATGAGCTTTGACAATCGCTAAAATTAAAATGTGCAAATGTCGGAAAGTTATTACACGATCATTCTACCCTTATGGGTAATATCTACCCAGTCCTTGTTTTGTGAGATACCTTCAATCAATTCTTTCTCCAAAGTATAAACGCATAATTCATTTTGTTTTTTCAAGGTGATTTTTAAAGCATTTTTCTGACACGATATTTTAAATGGAAAGCAATTATCTCTGCTTCCTTTTATTATCCCCTCCGTGGAACAAGGCGGAAGTTATATGTAGCAAAGACCACAGGCCCTTGTGTCGATGATTAAATATTTCTAGATCAGTTATTATCACGAGTGTCAGACATGCAGCATCCTATTATACCTTCACACAAGACCAGACACTCCGTGCAGCACCGCTCGTCTTGTTTCGCTTTTTCTAAAGTGAAATCGCAAATGAGGCACACAAACTTTATATCTACCTTGTCCTGAGTGATTATTCTATCGATTCTAATACATGGCACCTCGTAATTCTCTATTGCTATGAAATAATATCGACCGAAAGCCGACCCACCACTTTGATTCCATTAACATTTCGCTGATGGTTTGTGGCAAATGGTATTCACATTGGACTGTATACTTCATTAAAATTAACGTTTTCTTGTGCATTATACATAAATGATGGACAAAATGTACATTCCTAATTTTTGGATACAGTTATGGGGAAGAAATGCTGTCTTGTGGAGAACCGTCAGTCAAAGATTTTTACGTGTAGCTCAAGATGAACCAATGACTGGAGCGAGCGGGTGTTTACCAAATTGGTCCAATTGTCAGTGTTAACATGTTAATGTACATTTTGTAATAAAAGAGCACTAGACGCGGTTAGTAATGACGCAACTTGTACATTCGTCACCACTCGCCCCTTTCCGTAACCTTCAAGAAGACTCGTCCCCCTATCGATGAATGTTATGTGCGAAAATATGACAAACCAATCTGAATGCGCGTATGACTTCACGTTCTTCATCAAAGAATCCCACAGGAGAATTTTTGATTTTACATATTTCTTGTATCTAAAAATATACCCAAGACACAGTTAAATGTGTTCAATCACACCGTATAATTCTGCACATTCCGATGTGCTTTAAATTGCATCGGAAATATATTATAACATAATATTCGGGGAAATATATGTGAAGCATTACGCAACGAGTTGACAATTGTTTTAAGAATGCCCGTTTGCGCTAAGACGGAACCCGGTCGCAAAAATGGCCATGAGAGGGGCACGAGTCGCTATTCGGCTTGTCCCGAAATAACACGAGTCGGTCACGAATGGACAGATGGTATGACGGATCCCAATATCTATAATTATTATGGAAATATTGACTAAAATATTTAAGATCAACACTGCAAGGCTAAAAGGATCATTGACATATTATATTTGAAAATCTTTTTCTCTGAAGCCAACTTCTTTTGCTAAACTGTAAAGCGAACCAGACGCCGATTCCAAGTTGGCGTATATGATAAATTAATCCTTGTTTACACCTGACCCTACATCCAGGTGAGACGTTCCGCTAAATATACACCCTTAGCAGCCTCTCCCCTCGCCGTGGCGCATTGATTAACAGTGTGGCGTCACGTACACGCCAATACCAATTGTAATCTGTTGATTTATTTAAGTCATTGCAGAACTGTTGCAGATCACGTGTCATACGAAGACCAGGAAGCTGTCAACACTGGGCGCTGTGGCAAGCTCACGGAGATCAGAAACCTTGTGCGGGACTTAGCAATTTGGGTTATTAAAACTTCTTACACATAACACCCACACCATCGTTTATACAGTATAGAATATCTACATCATGATCTTGTCATCAATATAGTGCTATCTGTCTGAAACCTAAGTCCTTGATTTTTAGTCCGGTTTAGACAGCAGCCTGGAAGAGAAATTCGTGTCTGACAACCATTGCGCTTCTTGAAGTCGTCACCAACGATTCCAGCACTTTATCCTAATATTCTTAACAAAAGTTAGGGATCATGAGTATTTTTTGGGATAATTATTAAATTAATTGCTCAGTCATCATTAAAGAATTCCTAACATGTTCCCTAACTGTTATTGGTCAGTGTAGAATGGCAACACAGCATATTAAACAAGTGCAAAAGTGAGCGTGGCTCACTAATACCCCCGACCAGCCTAGTGTGTCAGTAGTTACAAATTAAATAGCTAGGATAGGGTTAGGGTTTGAAAAATTCATTAAAAAAATGGAAAATTAATAAAAACATTTTTTTTCTTTTGACTGCACCCCTCCATATGTCACAGATTATATGTACTAAGTTTGAGATGAATCCACTGAATAGTTTAAGAGAAATTGCGCGGACAAAGTTTTCGGACGGACGTTAGGGTTTGAAAAATTCATTAAAAAAATGGAAAATTAATAAAAACATTTTTTTTACTTTTGATTGCACCCCTCCATATGACACAGATTATATGTACTAAGTTTGAGATGAATCCCCTGAATAGTTTAAGAGAAATCGCGCGGACAAAGTTTTCGGACGGACGGACAGACGGACTGACAGACGGACGGACGGACGGACGGACGGACGGACGGAACCTTGGTATAACTATATACCCCCGACATTTTGTCGGGGGCATAATAACCGAGATGCATATATATAATTATATAGATAAGTGGGTATTAACGTAGCCAGGGATGAACGGTGGCGCGCTGAAGAAGCTGTGTGACAACCTCATATCCATTATGACCCCTCGTACGCGCAACGGGGGGCACGGGCGGCCCAGTCGTCCGAGGCGCCGCGATTCGCTGTGCAGAGTTGCGTCCCTTGGGCATGCCAGAAACCTATGATTGTGGGTTCGAATCCCGGTTCGCCCCAATTATGTTTCTAGGTTTGTCAGCACCAGACCCGCGCTCGTTGGTTTCACCGAAGTGGTAAACATCTGAGGCCTGCATCACTTCGAGCTTCCTGCCACATTAAGCTGACACGCCGTGCGGCGTTGAAGAAGCCTCACGCACACAAGATCACTAATTATGAATCTTAAATTACAGTGGCAGGTCCCGAGGTCTGTTCATGGTGTTCGCCCTTTATTATTATTCGCCCCCCCCACACACACACACAGAGATGAGATACACCCACTTATGTAAACACACAAAATGGCATAACCTCCGCACACGCACGCACGCACGCACGCATGCACACACACAATGACATTACAGATTTAGTTTGAACTAATTTCAAAAGGGTAACTCACAACAGTTATTTCGCATTATGATTCAAATAAATTTGTGAAACGTCTGAGCCCTGCATCACTTCGGGCTTTCCTCCCACATTAAGCTGACACGCCGTGATATAACTCGAATGCTGTTAAATGCGGCGTTAAACCCAACTCGCTCACTCACTCACTCACTCACTCACTCACTTAAGCATTATTCAATCAATGGCTCATCACAATCTTTTTTCTGATTGATGTAAAATGAGTCCCGCTGTTCACATATTTTATGATATGTTGAAATCGATAGGAGTTTTGTGAGACTTTTGTTTCTGACATTATTTTCCAAGAAATGTGAACTATATTTACCAGTGGTTACTTCAATAATACAATATAATTTGAGCGAACGAGTTGGGTTTAACGCCGCTTTGAACAGTATTCCAGTGATATCACGTCGTGTCAGTTTAATTAGGGAGGAAAGCCCGAAGTGATGCAGGTCCCTGACGTTTACCACTTCGGTGAAACCCATGGGCACGGGTATGGTGCTGACAAACCTGGAAAAGAATTGGGGCGAACCGGGATTCGAACCATCAAGCATAGGTTTCTGGCGTGCCCAAGGGACGCAACTCTGCATAGCGAATTGCAGCGCCTTAGACGACTGGGCCACCCGTGCCCCCTACAGCGAGCGAGTTGGGTTTGAACGCCGCCTTGACCGGTATTTCAGTTATATCACGGTTCGCCTCATGTGGTGCGGACCGTAGACGTTGCCCACTTTCTTAGAAACGTAGAAACATAATCAGGGCGAATCTGGGATTGGGATTATAGGATCCTTGTGTGTCCAAGGGATGCAACTCTGCACAGCGAATTTTCAGCGCCTTTGACATCTGGGCCAACCGTGCCAATTTTATAAGCAGTAGAAACAGCATATGATAGCGTAGATACTGACAATAAATAAACAAGACAAAAAAAAAAATTCAAAAATCATAAGAAATCGATCCCAAAAGCAGAGTGTACAATCCGATTCCGACTATTCCGACTCTATCATAAACACGTGTTATTGAATCACTTTCAAATAGATAAATTTCTTCATAGTCTCAATATATTTCTTACACGCCTGTGGGGGCGGTCGAGTAGCCTAATTGTTAAAGCGTTTGCGTTCGCCGAAGACCCGGGTTCGATTCCCGACATGGGTATAATGTGTGAAGCATTTATAGTGTCCCCCGAAGTGATATTGCTGGAATATTGCTAAAAGCGGCGTAAAACCAAATTCACTCACTCACTACACTCCTGTGGATGAGAAACATATTTGCAACATACATGTGAGATCGAATTCAAGGTCCGTGATTGGCTACTCCATGGTGATGACCTAAGTTCAGATTATCACAAGCTACTTTCCTGATTGAAATTCATTGATGAGTTTCTCGTGCTACGACATGGTTTGGTGGGTAGAGCCATGTTGTTTTCTTCGTTTTTAAGGGTAGGGAGTTTGTTCTTCGTATAAGCTCAATGTGGGAGGAAAGCCCGAAGCGATGCAGGTCTCAGACGTTTACCACTTAGGGAGCAACGCATGACCACGTCGCAAGGAGTTTTGGCTGAGCCGAATGACAGTCACCAGGCTGATGGTCCAGTCATCCTGTCAGTCACTGGAGAGTGTCCAGAGGGCTGTCTCGGTACCATATGAGAGCTCACAGACAACTACGAGACGTAACGCTGACACCGGAACACCAGCGACGATTGGCTCGAACACTGGTAGAACAGAAACTGGTAAATGAGTCCTGTTCATAGGAGAGAGCAAAGTCCAGGTTTCCAGTCATGTTGTCGTCGAACCGCTTGGATGTGGCGGCATTATGGTTGGAGTGGCATTTGCAGCCAAGTCAACGCGGCATCGTTATCCAAGTCAAGACAGATCTGATGATTTTGGATGGAAACAGGGTCACACTGACCAATCTCTCTACCCTGTTATTGCAACGGAATCCCCGGACCTTGTTTCAGCAGGATAACACAAGGCCCTTGCAGAGTCTTGCCTTGGCCAGCATAATCACCCGATTCATCGCCTACAGAACATTTGTGGGATCACATTGATCGTCAAATTAGAGCCCGACCAGGTCGCCCTTATGACAATAATCAGCTAGTACAGGTCCTCAGATATGAAAGGCGTCCCCGTGTTTTGTGAATAGATGTCTCACATCTTCTGTACCGCCTCCCGGAGAGCGGAAGGTCCGGGGTTCGATCCCCGACCGCGTCATACCAAAAGACGTTAAACGATGGTACTTGTTGTTACCCTGTCTGGCGCTCGGCATTAAGGGGCTAAAACAAGGACTGGTCGGCTCGGAGTCACTATACTGTGTCTGAGTGGGATATTCATGTTAAACTGCGGCATGGTATCTCAGTGAGCTAGCACTATAAATCGGCATCAGTCCGGACTAGTACAAGCAGCCACGCAAACACACACGTACATGCACGTCGCTATATAAGTGCAATAATCTTGGACGCGATGTTAAACCCCATTTCACCTCACATCTTCTGCCGGTTCTTTCATTTGCTGATTTCAGTCTTAATGATTGTTCAACTGATTGTTCAACTGACCCCAATCCTCCAAACTGTGGACACAATACCTTCATTTTTGCTCTCATTCACGACATAGCTTGTAATGCTGTTGTTAATTCATGGCTTTTGACAATACAAGTATCTTCCTTGACACTTGTACTGTTCTGTTTTTAGGAACAAAAAATGTTGGTTGATAAAATTTATTTTGCTCGTCAGTTATTGCAATAAACTTGTTTTATTTAATATGTTTATGTTGTAGATAAGGGTAAATGATGCTTAATGCGCATTTCACAGTACATCACTGAAACAACTGGGGCAAGTCAATATCCTTGTCCCAGGATACAACACAGTGATATGCATGATATGGTTTCTTGAAATTGAAGACTTGAAATGGTTAATAATAAATAAGCGTTACAGGTACAGTAAACTACGGTTATAACGAACTCAAAGGGACCACTTATTTTAGTTCGTTATAACCGTAGTTCGTTATAAGCATATATACAGCATAACTACAGCAAATAGTCGGGACCAAAAAAGTAAGTTCGTTATATCAGTCAGTTCGTTATAAGCATGTTCGTTATAACCATAGTTTCCTGTATACTATCTCTCATGGTCATGTCTCCATGTCAACGATTATGGCTTTGCCCACGAAATACTCTGTATTGATGAGGATGGTCATATTGAGGTCGAGACATTTTAGTGAGGCTGAATATTTTCAAGCAGTTGGAGGTTAAGTTATTTATTTATACAAATACAGTAAACTTCGGTTATAACGAACTCAAAGGTACTATTAATTTTAGTTCGTTATAACCGTAGTTCGTTATAAGCATATATACAGCATAACTACAGCAAATAGTCGGGACCAAAAAAGTAAGTTCGTTATATCAGTCAGTTCGTTATAAGCATGTTCGTTATAACCATAGTTTCCTGTATACTATCTCTCATGGTCATGTCTCCATGTCAACGATTATGGCTTTGCCCACGAAATACTCTGTATTGATGAGGATGGTCATATTGAGGTCGAGACATTTTAGTGAGGCTGAATATTTTCAAGCAGTTGGAGGTTAAGTTATTTATTTATACAAATACAGTAAACTTCGGTTATAACGAACTCAAAGGTACTATTAATTTTAGTTCGTTATAACCGTACTTCGTTAGAAGCATATATACAGCATAACTACAGCAAATAGTCGGGGCCAAAAGAGTAAGTTCGTTATATCCGTCAGTTCGTTATAAGCGTGTTCGCTATAACCGTAGTTAACTGTATATGAGCTGTGCTTTTTTCACCCACCAAGAAACGTCTTTGTGGAAAAGCTATGGTTTTAGAGTATTTAATATATATTTGTTGATCTTATATAGGGTGCATAATCATAATCGCTTAGACAGCCAAAGATATACCTGATACTTTGTGTTATATATTCAGGCATCACTGCGATCGCTCGTTAGATACATTTTGAAATAACTCTTCGTGATATCAATGATATCTTACAGCCATTCGTGTATTAATATAAATGGAGGAATTAGTCGACCTTTAAATTAATTGTTTCGTCGATATCATGAAGACTATTCAGAGACTGGTATTGTTAAAGCAAGCGGACACCTTGGTACTACATCCGGGGACATTCAGCCCTCGCCTGTCCTTTGTTTGTATGTCTCCTCTGCTGCTGATGCGGAGAGGAGTAATATTCTCCCATTGTCTGTCATCTAAATCCGTTCATAACTGTTTTTGTGATGAGGAGAAACTCGACGACAGTAATTAGACGCCGTCTACGGCACGATGTCACGAGAACTCAATAGATATGTCTCTGTATCTCCCTAGTATTTGTCGTCATTGTAAGTCTCGCGGTAAAGGGCGAGACGAGGGCGATATTTCGTGGATTAGAAGCGAAGTAGATATAGTGATGTTGGTAACAAGAATCACCGATCTACCTTCACACGCAGTCTAGGTTCACCCAGCTTTCCCACCTTTGTTCTAACTTATTTAAAGAAATCCTTCACATATTGTTTTTCGACATGAGGTGTTAAAACTAAAATAATAATAATGATAATGATAATACCCTCAATCGCATATATTTACCCTTAATAGTGGGAGGGCGTGATTTGATTAAAGTTGAGGATTTTCAAGACAGGATATTATTGTGCTCTTTTTCCCACATTTATTTGTATGATGCTTCTCTTGTGAAGCATGTTAAGACTCATGATGAAAACAAGGCATTCCACAGTTTGTTTTACACGGGCCAAGGATTTTGATTTTGTTGACAGTACGACCCAGAATATGTAGGGGGCGTCATGGAAATAATAAATATAAAATTCTTTGGAATAGGCTCGTATACAGCCTCAAACCTATCTAAACCGACAAACCTAATCTTGTCTTGTTTTATAGAACAAATGAAATCATTTATATCATTGAATTCTCTGTCCCTTCTGACACCAATGTTATTTGGTTTCGTTCCTCCAAATCTTTTGTCTGACATTGGGAGAGTACCCGGGTTTGCTGCCAGGTACACAGCCCCTCTGCACTCTGGGTAATGCAGAAGACTTCGGTGTCACATTCTCCGAAAGGTTCTCGGTAGGTTCGACTAGGCAGCGCCTGTAGTCCATCCGTTGAAGCATGCTCAGAGCGCTAACACCATCATTAACCCGTACAATGCCCAGCCCAGATATGAACAGCGAGTCTGTTTGTTATTTTACGCCGCACTCAGCAATATTCCAGCTGTCTGTATGACGGTGGTCTGTTAATAATCTGGACAAGACAATCAGTTGATCATGATTGACACCATGAGCATCGATCCACGCAACTGGGATGCGATGACATCCATCAATCAAGTCAGTGAGCCTGACCACCCGATCCCGTTAGTCGCCTCTTACGACAAGCACAGTCGCCTTTTACGGCAAGCATGGGTTGCTGAAGACCTATTCTAACCTGAAACTCTAAAAAACCTTTGGGCTAGCGGTAAATAGTTCAAAATTAGAAGACTTCTCTGTTATAAGCGTATTAATGACGATGCAAAATGAGAAACATTTTGAGTATTTTTTCCTTCATGAGAAACCGTAAAAAAACATACCTCCCTCGCGTATCCAAGTGAATTAGTCTTTTAAAACAGGGGGCGGTGGGGCAGCCTCATGGTTAAAGCGTTCGCTCGTCACGCCGAGGACCAAGGTTCGATTCCCCACATGGGTACAATGTGTGAAGCCCATATTTGGTGTCCCCCACCGTAATATTGCTGGAATATTGCTAAAAGCGGCGTAAAACCATACTCACTCACTCACTTTTTAAACCAAAATGCATCAAAACCGAGAAGACATATCTTTTGAATGTTTCACATGGGAACATGAAAGTGAATATTCATGACTCATTCACAACATATAAGTCATCAAGAAAATATCAATCTGTTTTGTAATAAAGAACGACTTAAATGATTCAAAAAAATAATTCCTACAATGCCATAAGGGCTTGTCAAGATGCAGTAACGCAAGCCAGATTACATAGACATCCATTATTCAACAAGAACGATGACAGTGAGTTCCGTGGCTTCCCCCGTATGGTCCCCTGCCACTGCTAACGAACGCAAATGCATAAGAGACGAGAATAATGTGGTTGTTCTTAAAGTATGACTGTTCTTCTTGTTATCTCGATTCATTTCAATAATGTTTTTTGTCAGTTATTTCCGGAGACATCACTGTTATAATTATATATTCGTGAAGTGTGTACCTGTATGTAACGGCCTTGGAAAGTATAAAAAAAACATCCTAGAATTGACACATTTCAAACTGTGTATGCGTGCGTGCGTGCGTGCGTGCGTGCGTGCGTGCGTGCGTGCGTGCCCGCGTGCCTATTAAACCTACCAAAATAATATTTCAGGTATGTTTCGGAGAAGTGAGAAAGTCCCAAAATGATGCAGTTTGTTGAGGTTTGGTTAAACCCACAGCACGGTCATGGAGGTAACAGACCAAGCATCATAATCCAATCTAATCTGGGATTCGAACCCGCGATCAGCAGCTCTGCAACACCTAAGGACGTTTCTCTGTGAGTGACTTCCGGATGCGCATAGTCCAAAGAACCCGGATGTTATCAAAATAGTTATATGATATAATACACGGCAGTTGTGATGGGGTTTAACGTCGCGTTCAAGATTATGGCACTTATATAGCGCCCGTGTGTGTGTGTGTGTGTGTGTGCGTGCGTGCGTGCGTGCGTGCGTGCGTGCGTGCGTGTGTGTGTGTGTGTGTGCGTGTGCGTGTGCGTGTGTGTGCTTTAAAGTACTAGCTTATTGAGATACCATGCCGCAGTCTAACATGGATACCGATACTGACTCCGAGCGGACCTCTTCTTGTTTCGGGCGGTCGGGTAGCCTAGTGGTTAAAGCGTTCGCTCGTCACGTCGAAGACCCTGGATCGATTCCCGGTACAATCCGTGAAGCCCATTTACGGTGTCCCCCGCCGTCATATTGCTGGAATGTAGCTAAAAGCGGCGTAAACCCATACTCACTCACTCTTCTTGTTCCTTCTTAATGCCGAGCCCCAGGCGAGGTATCAACAAGTACCTTCTTTGGTACGACCCGGCCGGGGATCGAAGCCCCCAATCCGCTCTACGGGCAAAGTCTCTATCCCTCAGACCACGAAAGCGGTATACATTTGATAATTCGGGATCGGTGCGGCCAGGAAGAGGAATTCTTATCTGTACCGCCACTGACTGCGTGTCATTTAAAATGAAAATACCCACCCCTATTCGGAAGGCAATGATGAATTGCTGCATAACCCCCCGCGGTAGAGCAGTAAGATCTAAGTTCGATGTTTCTTACGGATATTACTGAGACCCGACAACCCTTCAGAGCATCAATCAACACGACGACACGACCAGGGCATGGTATGTTCAGAAAACGCAGGTTCAAAGAAGTTTGCCAAATGAAAGTCTGAGTGATTCTCCTGAATAATATTGACCTGGAGACATCACAGATACAAGGTCCTGGAAGTCGTAGACTCTGAAATTAGGCAATCAAAATCTTAAGCGATTTGAGTTTCAAGCTCTAAAAACAGGAGAATAGCCACGTTCGACATTGCTGAGGGGCGCTTGGATGAAATGCCAACTTTGAACAGCAGCCTGGAGCTTCTCATTACGCCAGAACCACTAAAATACCTCACATCTTTCAAGACGCCCAGAGCATCCTACAACGATGTATCAGACGATCGCCATTAATTACACTGGCATGTTATAGTGGAGTTGGACGTGTGTAGCAAGGAAATAAGGGCAGTATTATAACTCACGAGCTAACGGAGGTTTCATTAGCCTGGAGGCTTAGCGGTTTCAATGACATCGTGCTCCTTTGTTTTCCCCAAAAGGTAACCCGTGTCACGTTAGTCTCCTCCCATGGATTTGGTTTGGTTTGGTTTGTTTGTTGTTTAACGCCGCACTCAGCAATATTCCAGCTATATGAGGGCGGTCTGTAAATAATCGAGTATGGACCACACAATCCAGTGATTGATATCATGAGCATCGATCCACGCAATTGGGATCGAAGACATGCTTCAACCAAGTCAGCGAGCCTGACCACCCGATCCCGTTAGTCGCCTTTTACGACAAGCATAGTCGCCTTTAACGGCAAGCTTGGGTTGCTGAAGACCTATTCTACCCCGGATCTTCACGAGTCCTCCTCCCATGGAACTAGAAAACATCAACACCAGAAATTAACCAGTCTCGATTATCTGCTGCTGCCGTCCATAGGGCGTACAAGGCAAGATAGTGGTGAAAAAAATATGAATGTATCATTGATGATCAGTGATCACAAAAAGAGCAAGTGTGTACTGCTCCTCCGGTAGAACCTGCCACACACTCAATTTTCCTTACAGTAAGAACAGAATGTGACGTCTCAGTGTCAAGAAGACTACCTTCGTGGTCTAGTGGTAGAGCGTCCGCCCGCAGAGCGGAAGGTCCGGGGTTCGATCCCGTCATACCAAAAGACGAAAAAGGATGGTACTTGTTGTTACCCTGTCTGATGTTCGTCAGTAAGGGGCTAAAACAAGGACTGGTCGGCTCGGAGTCAGTATATTGAGTGGGGTATTCATGTTGAACTGCGGCATGGTATCTCGATGGGCTAACACTGTAAATCGGCATCAGTCCGGATTAGTACAAGCACACACACACACACACACACACACACACACACACACACACACACACACACACACACACACACACACACACACACACACACACACACACACACACACACACACACACACACACACACACACACACACACACACACACACACACACACACCATTTCACCTCACCTTCTCAGTATCATAAAGCAAACTTGAATTACCCCTATCCATTTTACTGGTTATTTATAATTCGGAAATACAGCAAGCACTGTAAATGCATGTGTGATTCGGGGTGTGGGTAATTGAGCAATTTGTATTCATTTTGATGGATGGTATTATTTTCCGCACAATCGACTTCGATGTGAACTTGTACGCAAAGACATCACTGAAGTATCATTCGTCACTCATACCGTAATGGAAGATGATCGATTTACAGAATTGTTCATTTCCTGTCATGAAATGCAATGTTCAACACTGAAATTTGCATTTATATATCATTTTCGGGCTGTTAGCTGAGAGAAAGCATGTCAATCTAGGGAGCAATGAGCTGTGGTGTGAAGGTGACCATAAGCCCACCAAGGTGCGTCGATTCCAACAAATTATCCTACCCGAGACATAACACTATTGCTCTAATAAGCGCCCGTTACTTATTTTCTTAACAAGCTTCCAAACCCCTGTGCGCAATGGAGGTCTGGCGTTAATTAGAGTACCGGCGTTTAATATTTAAACTACGGTGTTCCATAAGGTGAGGTGAGGTGAAATGGGGTTTAACGTCGCAGCATCACAAGCTATGTCGTGAATGAGAGCAAAAATGAAGGTATTGTGTCCACAGTTTGGAGGATTGGGGTCAGTTGTTCGGCAATTGAACAATCATTTAGACTGAAATCAGCAAATGAAAGAACCGGCAGAAGATAGGAGGTGAAATGGGGTTTAACGTCGCGTCCAAGATTATTTCACTTATATAGCGACGTGCGACCTTCCTAAGCTTGTATTTATTTTAGGGAGAAGTATTTTAAATCTAAAACACTCGGCGCGTATTAAAACCAGGCGTAGCCAGCGCTTTTTGGAGGCCGGCGCCTCTTGGCTCCTGGTGCTTATTAGAGGAAATACGGTAGACTATTTTCTCGTCGCTATCGCCGCTGGCAAACTGGAATATTTTTGGTGGTGATTTATGATTTAAATCACGAGGAAAAAACTTAGCAGTCTAGAACAATCAGTGCACAACGCACACATCCACAAGGAGAGAATGAATCCGTAGAACAAATACTCATAGGTTGCCGCCAATACACAACCACCAGATCGATGTGGAATAGTGTCGGTCAATTGCAGATATAACTGAAATCGTTGGGAAACAGAATTGATGTGTGTTTATTTTAACGTCGCACTCAGCAATTTCAGCAACTAGACGGTGGCCCGTAAATAATCTAGTCAAACCGGACAAACTGGTGATTGATATTATGAGCGACAATCAGTGTCGTCGAGGTGCAATGACAGGCTATCAACCAAGTCACCGAGCCCGACCACACGATCCATTACGACACACATAGGTTGTTCAGGACAAGTTCTAACCCAGAAGCCCTACCGGATACGGGATGCACATTCATAACACATAAGACGGTCGGGTAGCCTGGTGGTTAAAGTGTTTGCTCGACATCCCGAAGGCCTGGGTTCGATTCCTCACATGGGTATAATGTGTTAAGCCTATTTCTGGTTTCACCCGCCGTGATATTGCTGGAATGTTGCTAAAAGCGGCTTACAACCAAACTCACTCACTCATAATACATAGGTACTCATCGAGTTATGTTTAGCGATATTTGTATACATCATCACTATTAGTCGACAATGGCACTATAATGTTGGATGAGACATGGACGGGCCCGCTCCACTTAGTCTAACTTGCATCCAGCACTTTCCACACAGTGCCAGGCCACTCCAGTGTCACTAGAACATCACAGAATATTCCACGTGTTTCTATAACGCATGGCATCCATCCATGCTATTCCGAAAGTTTACAGATAATTCGAGCATCTAAATATAACTACATGTGTGGTACTACATTCCTGACAACTGATAATTGTCCAAATACAATGCAATGAACGTCTACTGAATCTCAACAGAACCAATGTAGTACAGTTACAATCATTGTTCAACAACACATTACAGTGCCATATAGCAAGATATAAAGGTTTAACTAGACATTGTCATTATATACGTATTCGTAGATATAGGAAGCATAAAGGTATCCGTAGACATGGGCACAACTAATGTAATCTAAGGCGAAGGTACTATACAGGTATTCGTAGGCATAACACTAAGGCGTCGTTCGTAGACACAGGCAGTATAGAGGTTTTCGTATACATTGGCACTAAAGCGACATTCGTAAACAAAAGTGAGTGAGTGAGTATGGTTTGGGGCGCTTTTAGCAATATTCAAGCAATACCACACGGGGGACACCGGAAATTGGGTTTCTCACATTGTACACAAGTGGGGAATCGAACCCGGGTTTCGGCGTGACGAGCGAACGCTTTAACCACTCGGCTACCCCACCGCCTCCTCGTAGACATAAGTGAGTGAGTGAGGTTTTACGCCGCTTTTAACAATATTCCAGCAATATCACGGCGGGGGACACCACAAATGGGCTTCACATATTGTACCCATGTCGGGAATCGAACCCGGGTCTTCGGCGTGACGAGCGAACGCTTTAACCACTAGGCTACCCGACCGCCCCTCGTAGACATAAGAACTATGAAAGTATTCGTACACATGAACAATATACAGACATCGATACATTGCCGATGTAGGAGTATATGTAACCAATTGCGCCACACAAATATTAATGGATGTAGACAATTAAGGTGTTGGTGAGCTGAATGAGTGAGTGAGGTTTAACACCGATTGGAACAGTATTCAAGTCACATGGCGGCGAGTCAGTTAGCTGTGGGAGGAACGACTAAAGTGATGCAGTTTTAGACGTTTACCATTTTGGTAAACCACCGACCACGGGTGTGGTACTGACAAACCTAGAAACATAATCAAGGCGAACTGGAATTCGAACTCAAAATCAAAGGTTCTGGCGTGCCCAAGGAACGCAACTCTGCACAGCGAATTGCAGCGCCTCAGACAACTGGGCCCCACATGCCCAAAAGGCTTTTGTAGATACATACGATATTCCAAATGTTAAAAACGACAAAGCCCCCACTGAAATATTAATGAAATGTGCGTAACGTTAGATCTAAGGTCTGTGTCATGGGATGCTGAGTCATGGGGCTGGTCTTGCTTTGCCGTGTTGCGTGTACAAGCATAGCTTTGATGAATTACATTTCGCGCTGTGACATTATTCAATTTCTGCTAGATTGAAAGTCAACAGCAACTTTAACAACAGCATGTCGACATGCAACTGGGTTATTGTAACAGGGACTGCCATTATTGGTCGACATGACAACAGTAAGTGTGTAACTTCAACATCGCCAGCAGAACTCGGATTACAGAATGCCTAGTGAAGGAAGCATATTGAGAGACCATCGACCTGCTTGACTAAATATTTTGACAGCACTGAACCCGTAGGGATCCTGGATGCGACTTTAGGTCCCCTGCAACCTATGCTAATCGTAAGAGGCGACTACTTGAAAAGGGTGAGCTGCGTGAGTGAGTGAGTAAGGTTTTTTGCACTAGAATCCAAAGCTTCAAAAAATCAACACTGTGATATATTGTAGTGTCTAGCAAATCGTCCTCCAAATCTCTGCCTTATAACCATAATCCTTGATTCAAGTAGTAGTGAGTCAGATTTTAAGCCGTTTTTTAGCAATATTCCAGCAATATCCCGGCGGGGGACACTAGAAATTGAGTTCACACATTGTACCCATGTCGGGAAGCGAACCCGGGTCTTCGGCGTGACGAGCGAACGCTTTAGCCACCAGGCTTCCCGACCGCCCCTAATCCTTGCTTCAATAAAGGAGAGATCGTATTTATATAATAAAGTATTTGAGGCAAGTGGAAAAAATATCATGTGGATTTTAAACAACTCAAATATTTGCTTGAAGTTTTGCAACATGAGAAAAGAAGAAACATCAATTCTGTGAAAACATTTGAATATCCACTTGGCCTCCACTATCACTCGCGACAAAATTCAGTAAAAACTTAATTCCTTGATCCACGGGGAATTCGTCACTAAACGTGGTGACCACAGATAAATTAAAATATCTATCTTCAATGGTTCAGGGACAATTTGTGAAACATGAAAGAGCAAATATCTTCTGAAGCTTGCTGAGAAAACAACATGTGAAATGCTGGAGTTCGTCATAGATAACATCTGTGTTACATTTGGGGATAGAATATGAAGACAATACCTCTTCATGGGCACCAACTGTGCTCCCCACCCTGCTGATCTGTGTAGAATATCTACTCTGATTCTCAAAATCAAAACGCGAGAACAAGGCCAAGAATTTGAGGTAAGGTGAAATGAGGTTTAACGTCGCGTCCAAGATTATTGCACTTATATAGCGACGTGCATGTATGTGTGTGTGTTTGTGTGGCTGCTTGTACTAGTCCGGACTGATGCCGATTAATAGTGCTAGCTCACTGAGATACCATGCTGCAGTTTAACATGAATACCCCACTCAGACACAGTATACTGACTCCGAGCCGACCAGTCCTTGCTTTAGCCCCTTACTGCCGAGCGCTAGACAGGGTAACAACAAGTACCATCGTTTAACGTCTTTTGGTATGACGCGGCCGGGGATCGAACCCCGGACCTTCCGCTCTCCGGGCGGACGCTCTACCACTAGACCACGGAATTTTAACATGATAAGCTGCAGGTATATATATGATCTGATATTGTTAAATAATGGTCAACAAGCTTATTCTTTTCAACTGACTTACCCACCTGAACTAGAAATATAAGACACAAGTGAAACCGCCTCATCTCTTTCATATTTAGATCTATCAATAAAGATTCCGTGACAAAAATATATCCACAAGATCATTCCGACACGATGTAACTGTGATAAGTCTGTGATGTAACTGTGATAAGTCTGTGATGTAACTGTGATAAGTCTGTGATGTAACTGTGATAAGTCTGTGATGTACCTGTGGTGCAACTGTGCCATAACTGTGAGTGAGTAAGGTTTTACGCCGCTTTTATAAATATCACGGCGGGGGACACCGGAAAATGGGCTTCACACATACCAATATAGAAATCGAACCCGGGTGTTCAGCGTGACGAACTAACGCTTTAACCACTACGCTACCCCACCGCTCTGATATAAATGTAACATAACCGTGATATGACTATGACAAAACTGCGCTACTGTTCAAAACATCACTCATTCCCAACCAACATATGCCCGATGATTTTGATATAGAATCCACGTTGTCCCAGAACAGCAAGAGCTCTTGTGTCTGTCCAGACGTTCGTATTCAGAACATGTATGATAGGGAACGATCTCTATGAGTTCCCTCCGCGAGATGACTCGCTGTGACAGTCGAGGACACTTTCAACATATGGTGTGACAATTGGTTTGACGGCTAAGGCAATATCGATTCTCTCAGGCCAGTTCCGGAGGCAGAATGGTGATGACTTCAGTGTACACCATAGTCTGGGACAGGGAAACCACTGATTGAATGCGAACATAATATCCACAAGCTAATCTAGTTGATGGTAGAGTTTTCCCGACCGTCAGCATACAACATTTCAGACCGAACGATTTCCAAATCTTGCTATGTTCCTTGTCAACAGTACCGTACTTCTAGCTGTCAATGTACATATTTGATGAATCCTTTGATCGTAGGTTGGAATCCCAGAATGTCCTGGACCGCCTCCGTGGTCTAGTGGTAGAGCGTCCGCCCGGAGAGCGGAAGGTCCGGGGTTCGATGCCCGGCCGCATCATACCAAAAGACGTTAAAAGATGGTACTTGTTGTTACCCTGTCTGGCGCTCGGCATTAAGGGGCTATAACAAGGACTGGTCGGCTCAGAGTCAGTATACTGTGTCTGAGTGGGGTATTCATGTTAAACTGCAGCATGGTATCTCAGTGAGTTAGCACTTTAAAATGGCATCAGTCCGGTCTAGTACAAGCAGCCACACACACACACACACACACAACACACACACACACACACACACACACACACACACACACACACACACACACACACACACACACACACACACATGCACGTCGCTATATAAGTGCAATAATCTTGGACGCTACGTTAAACCCCATTTCACCCCACCAGAATGTCCTGATTATGAATCCTGATTTGTCGGCACCATACCACAGTTAGCCAGTTACAAAGTACCAAACGCCTCAGACCTGTATCTTTTATGTCTTTCTTTCAACATAAAGCTGACAGGCAGTGATATGACTGGAATAGTGTTAAATGCGGCGTTAAACCCAACTCACTCACTAACTCACTCACTTTCTTTCAACTTTAAGTCATCACGCCATCATGTAACAGCAATACTGGCGTCGAACCTATCACACTCACTTACATTCATTTGAAGATCCGGGGTAGAATAGGCCTTCAGATACCCATGCTTGCCGTAAAAAGCGACTATGCTTGTCGTAAGAGGCGACTAACGGGATCGGGTGGTCAGGCTCGCTGACTTGGTTGATGCATATCATCGCATCCAAATTGCGTGGATCAATGCTCATGTTGTCAATAATTGGATTGTCTGGTCCAGACTCGATTATTTACAGACCGCCGTCATATAGCTGGAATATTTCGGCGTTAAACAACAAACAAACAAACACTTACATTCTATCAACTAGATATAATCTCAGTCTCTCAACAATGTGTACACAGAGAACACATTCTGCATTATTCTCTCGTTCTGTCATTATAGGTTTGTTAATGTAGAAAAGATGTTACCGCCACCGGTGGCACGGGTGGCCCAGTCGTCTAAGGCCCCGCGATTCGCTGTGCAGAGTTGCGTCTCTTGCGAACGCCAGAAACCTATGATTGTGGGTTGGAATCCCGGTTCGCCCCGATTATGTATCTAGGTTTGTCAGCACCATACCCGTGGTCGTGTGTTTCACCGAAGTGGTAAATGGCCGAGACCTGCATCTCTTCGGGCTTTCCTCCCACATAAATCTGACAAGCCGTCATATAACTGGAATAATGTTAAAACTGTGTTAAACCCAACTCACTCACTCACTGTTACCGCAACCAAGACTATCTTGGAGGCTCCAAACCCAATAATTTCTTCAGGGCCTCTACTGCCAAGTGGAATATCCTTCAATAGTGTGTGAGTTTTGGCTTTACGCCGCTTTTAGCAATATTCCAGCAATATCACGGCGGGGGACACCAGAAATGGGCTTCACACATTGTACCCATATCGGGAATCGAACCCGGGTCTTCGGCGTGACGAGCGAACGCTTTAACCACGACCGCCCCTCCTTCAATAGATAGGACAGTAGACAGCAACCACAAGTCCAATGTTGTTTCGGAAACTAAGACAGTGTGATGAAGTTGCGTGTCAAGTAAGCATTGGACGTTTCTTGGAAGCGACGGAACAAACAACATACACAGGAGCGGAAAAGCTCCCACATCAAACGAACATGCGTGACCACATCAATTCATAACGACTATTAATTCGTTGTCTACCAATTAACCTGGAAAGTACATCACATTCTCTGACGCGCCACCCCCACTGCCCTGATTTCCTCGTCAGCTATAATGGCCAACCATGGTTCTTGCCATGACAACAAAAGAAGCCACACACGCACGTCTTGGGAAATATGACGACCTGATTAATCCTTTCTTCCCCACGACAAGCATTTAGCCATCTTCCAACCAGAGCCAATGGTACCTGAGATCTTGGCATCGTCTATGTTCTTGGCTTCACCATTACCCAGAATCCCACATTGTGGTGGCACGTGGTCCTGTGCACAGCGCACAGATCACAAATCAGGTGAAGTTAAGCAACGTCGGTCTCGGAGAGTAGTTGGATGGGTGGCCACGTTAAGCAGCTTGACTCCTGAGAGTTTCTAGGGCTTCGGTCCTGCCCCACACTGAAGCACATGTATCACATGTGGTGTCTCCTTAGGCAATGTGCCTCTGTTTACCCAGCAGTGAGTGGGTACCCGGTAGGATGAGATGGTAATGTGGTTGTTAACCTTCTAGCGCCTCATAGGCAGCTTGGGTTGTATACTCCCCAGGGAGGTGAGAATGAAAATCCATTGACCGGGGTAATAATAGTGTAGCGCTATGAGCATGCACTTGGTGAATGGAATCTGGCGCAATATAAATGCACTTATTATTATAAATGGGCTTAATCTAGTGGCATCATGAATGCAAACAATGAAGGAGCAACGTGAAGACACGTCTATTAATACGAACAGGGAAATAATATATTTTACAAACAAGTACTATATAATTACTTGCTGAATTCCTACTGAGTAAGGGGGCACGGGTGGCCCAGTCGTCTAAGGCGCCGCGATTCGCTGTGCAGAGTTGCGTCCCTTGGGCACGCCAGAAACCTATGATTGTGGGTTCGAATCCCGGTTCGCCCCGATTATGTTTCTAGGTTTGTCAGCACCATACCCGTGCTCGTGGGTTTCACCGAAGTGGTAAATGTCTGAGACCTGCATCACTTCGGGCTTTCTTCTCACATTAAGCTGACACGCCGTGATATAACTGTAATACTGTTAAAAGTGGCGTTAAACCCAACTCACTCACTCACTCCTACAGAGTAAGGCCGAGTCAGCATGTCTGGGTGGCGACTGTTTACATTTAATTGTTTGTCTATATTTCAAGAAACATTGATAAACAATGTTTCATCATTGACATATTTCGGATGACAACATCATAATAATATATAATGGCAAACCATGGTTCTTGCCATGACAACAAAAGTAGCCACACACGCACGTCTTTGGAAATATGACGACCTGATTAATCCTTTCTTCCCCACGACAAGCATTTAGCCATCTTCCAACCAGAGCCAATGGTACCTGATATCTTGGCATCGTCTATGTTTTTGACATCACTTATGTATATTGTTTGAAATATTGGTGTACACTAACCACTATGTCAAATGAAAGATATCCTAGACAATGTTATAATATGATATATATAGATCAGATGAAGTAGGAAGAGTTACATGGGTTACTAACATTAAGAATTTTTTGTATTTATATGGTTTTGGTTTTGTATGGGAAAATCAATCTGTTGGTCACACTGATTTATTTATATGTGAGTTTTCACAAAGAGTTAAAGATTGTTAAATACAAACATGGCATTCACAAGTTAATGATTATCAACATTTAGAATGTTATTCGTCACTCAAAACAGCATTTGTTATTGAACCGTATATTTTATATATCACTTGTAAAGAACTAAGAAGAATGTTATCACTATTAAGAATTGGAGAATTAAATATCATGGTGAATATGGGAAGAAAAAGTAATATTGATTTTTAATTTTAGATTTTGTCCTTTTTGTAAGAACATCATTGAAACTGAATTACATTTTATGCTATCATGTCCATTATATGATGATATCAGACAGAAACACATTCCAAATATATATTGTAAATCTCAGTTATTTAAGCATATTAGCTCAGGGAAACTAACTGATTTACTTCAATGCTGTAAATATATTAAAGAGGCTATTGTATTACGTTCATCCCATTTGTAATACAGTAACTTGTTTAATGTTGCACCAGTATGTATATCAGTATATTAAGGAATGTTGTCACAGTGTAATTAATTACCCTCTTTTCGACCCGTGAAGATTCGGGGTAAAAGGCGACTATGCATTTCGTAAGAGGCGACTAACGGGATCGGTGGTCAGGCTCGCTGACTTGATTGATGCATGTCATCGTATCCAAATTGCGTGGATCGATGCTCATTATGTCAATCACTGAATTGTCTGGTCCAGACAATTATTTACAGATCCCGCCATATAGCTGGAATATTGCTGAGTGCGGCGTTAAACGACAAACAGAGAAACAAATAATTACCTTTTTTCAATTTAACGTTCTTATTGCTTTGTCTTCTTCATTTAATATAATTGTATGATTAGAACATTATGCATCTTAAGACTGTTTGGCTCTATCTCCAAAGGATGCATTGAATGACGTTTATAACGCTTAACGCATCAAAGTCAATTACGTGAATACAAATTCTAAAATCGAAAAATAATAATTCTACAATACCCGCATAACATGATTCATATAATACACAGCTCCAATACAGCAGAAAACAACATTTGTCAAAACAAATAAACCCGGATACATAAACCACAAAAAATAGAAAAAATATAATTACATTAAGAAGCAAATAAATGAATGATTATGGAGAAGTCAATTAACATACATATGTATGTACATACTTATTCATGTCCCGGTCTGTGCCGGGGTAAAATTGATGTACGCACAGAGAATAATGACATGGAAATGAAACACTATTGAATTAATTCAATCATGGTATCTACACGGTGGCGACTATTCTTACAGATCAAAAATTATAATCAGCCACAACAGGATATATCGGCCACTGAGGATGCTCTGTATGTCAAATCAATGTTTTTATTCATATTTCCGAATTTGGTTTTAGTATGCAGCAACAAGGGAACATTATAGGAGAGTGAGGACTTATTTATGTCAAAACATTGTCTGTATTCAAATTTCCGTATTTGGTTTTTTTGTCAGCAACAAGGGATTATTATAGGAGAGTGAGGACTTATTTATGTCAAAACATTGTCTGTATTCAAATTTCCGTATTTGTTTTTTTTGTCAGCAACAAGGGAACATTATAGGAGAGTGAGGACTTATTTATGTCAAAACATTGTCTGTATTCAAATTTCCGTATTTGTTTTTTTTGTCAGCAACAAGGGAACATTATAGGAGAGTGAGGACTTATTTATGTCAAAACATTGTCTGTATTCATATTTCCGTATTTGGTTTTATTTTGTCAACAAGAAAGGAACATTATAGGAGAGTGAGGACTCTATTTATATCAAAACATTGTCTGTATTCATATTTTCGTATTTGGTTTTAGTTTGTCAACAACAAGGGAACATTATAGGAGAGTGAGGACTCTATTTATGTCAAAACATTGTCTGTATTCATATTTCCGTATTTTGTATATCTTCAGAAAGATGTCTCAGCCACGAGCTTGTACACGTGGGATGCCACAATGAAATTCTAATAAGGGAATCAAGTCAATTTCTTCCACGAAGCACCAATATCGTGTTCACTAACGATTTATAAAAGAACCAATTAATAGACTGATATTTCAATCAGACAAATCGATCATTCAATAATTCGATTAACGACCGCCTCGGGAACAGCAAAAGAACGCGCTTCCACCATGGCCGGGCTGTCGTATTCGTCAGTGCAAAAGGCCACATTGAGTTGACCTGTCTCCAAAAGCCTATCATGACCATGAGTCAAATGGATGTTTTCTATCTAGAAACCTTTTCCGTTGATCTTAGAACGTAATAGTACGGAAAATCCTTCTATTTTCATCTGGTTCCCATGGTAACTGAGATCTTTGATCAGTGAGAGTATCATTTCTAGCGAGCGTCATTTAAACCGCGGTAAGAGACGACCGTCATTGTCACCGTCGCAAGCGAAATACCGCAACATCTCATCGGTACAACTATCTGAGACAACCGAATGATCCTTACATCGGACAACGTGGCTGTCTGATTGTCAAATGCTTTGGATATCAAGGTCCAGGGTGTTCTTCACGTTCGACGCGATCAGATTAAACTCAACATTACTTGTGTTTGTTGGTTTGTTGTTTAACGCCGCACTCAGCAATATTCCACCTATATGACGGCGGTCTGTAAATAATCGAGTCTGAACCAGATAATCCAGTGATGGACATCATGAGCATCAATCAAGGCAATTGGGATCAACCAAGTCAGCGGGCCTGACCACCCGATCCCGTTAGTCGCCTCTTAGGACAAGCATAGTCGCCTTTTACGGCAAGCATGGGTTGCTGAAGACCTATTCTACCCCGGATGTTCACGGGTCACAACTAAACTGTTGGCCAATAGAAACTATACACTGGAAAATTGGATTTGACAAAAAAAACGTCACTAGTCTGAAAACAGTCGCCAAAACACTGCAAATTAAGGCCCAAAACACGACTATGATACCTGTATCAAATACATCACCATCGAATAACATTTCTTGTTTGTTTCATCATAAGCCACCATCAAACATAGAGGTTACTGTCTTTGTCCACGACAGTTTAGCTCAAATGTACTTTAAGTAGGAGATTTGGAAATATTATTGCGTTGAGCTGTTTACGATCTGGGCCGTTCTACTGGTAGCTTTTAAAGATCTGATCCGTTCTGTTAGTGAGTGAGTATGGTTTTACGCCGCTTTTGGCAATATTCCAGCAATATCAAGGCGGGGGACACCAGAAATGGGCTTCACACATTGTACCCATGTCGGGAATCGAACCCTGGTTTTCGGCGTGACGAGCGAACGCTTAACCACTAGGCTACCCGACCGCCCCCGTTCTGTAGTAGTTCTTAAGATAAGACCCGTTGGAGTAGTGGCTTTTGAAGGTCTGGGCCTTTCGACTGGTTGCTTTAAGTTCAGACCAGTTTGATTTGTGTCTTTTTTGATGTGACACGTTCGAATAGTGGCTCTTAATGTGACCCGATCGAGTAGTGGCTTTTATGTGACCCGATCGAGTAGTGGCTATTTTATGTGACCCGTTCGAGAAGCAACTTTGTATGAACTTGACCTGTAATAACTGGTACATGCGTATGATTTTACGAGACACTTTGAGTTACGTTCTGCAGCGTTTAATATGTATGATACATTCCTACGTCTTGGGTTTCTTAAATTCCTTGAGTGTTTTCAGAGCTCAGGGTACTTATCGTGATTGCAACACGCCAATTAATCCGAAGAGTGACTTAGTGCAACAACCATGATTGCTTGAACTGGCGGTCTTATTGACAGAACCAATGTACTTGGAGAAAAATGCTGGAAACAGTCGCCTAGAGCGCCGCAGTTATCTGCACAGAGTTGCGCCCCTTAGGGGTGCCGAAATCGTTGAGTCGAATGATTCGCCATGATTATGTTTGTGGGTATGTCAGCACCTTACCATCGTTGGTGGGTTTCTTCAAAATGATAAACGTCCCGATCTGAGTGGGCTTACCACAAACATCAAGACACTTGATTAAATACTACTATAAGTAAAAATCTCTTTAAAGGTTCTTCTTCACATCATCAGTGCGGCAGCAGCTGGCGTAAGATTGATTGTACACTGAAACATGTGGCAGCTGTGAGGGATGGTATGTGTAACATTTCTATGTGTTTTAAATGTACATCCATCCAGTGATTAAAACTGACCATGTTTTTCAATATTTCGTGGGGTATTATGCTGAATGTTACCACAGATATTTTCAAGCGACATTCGGTGCGGAACTGGAGGTGGTGTGTTTAGCTCCCGTACTAGGAAAAGAACTTTGCTAAGGTTCTACAACACCAAAACAGAACCAGTTGGGACAGTGCGGTTTTCGTCTTCAGTGCAGATCGTGAGATATCTGCAGGCTGTGATTGGAGGATATTCTGTAAGATTTTTATGTTTTTTAAATGTACATCCATCCAGTTATTAAAACTGACCATGTTTTTCTATATTTAGTACTGTCTTTTTCAACATGATGACTTATGCTGAATGAGACCACAGCTATTTTCAAGAAGGTGACATTTTGTGCGAAACTGGGGGTGGTGTGTTTAGCTTTCTGTACTCAGAAAAGGAGCTGTCATTTTTTATGTTTTTATTGGTGCTCTAAGGCCAAACTGTGCACACACGTACAGGTAATAGCTGTTGAAAGCTTAGTTATTTAAACAAAAAATATAACGTTACCATATAGTCTATGGGAAAACATGTGGTTGTGTGTAACCCTAAGCTCGCCCAACTTTGCGTTTTTATTGCAGATTTCAGACCAGACTGTGCATCCATGCACATGTAAAGGATCTTGAGTGCGTCGTTATTAAATCAAATATAACGTTACCATAGAAGTCAATGGAAATCGTTTGGTTTCGTGTAGCCAATAAAGGAATACAATGCTTCTTGTTCAACTGATGATTGCATTTGGAGACTCAACTGATAAAATATAGCGATTCGTTGTGATGATAAACGTGAGTGAAATAATAATGGTGGGCTGGAGTAACATGATTGATGAATATGTGGGTGGAAAAGGAGATTGTTTATTTTAAATGTCGCTTGGAACCAATGAGTGAGGCTTTTGTAGGGCATATTACCTTTAGTTTGCAATACAGTCCAACATAACCCAGCCAGCAATAGCGTAGGAGTGAGTCAACGAGTCATCAATCAACCGCGGCCATTTGATATCGGAGAGAGAGAGAGAGAGAGAGAGAGAGAGAGAGAGAGAGAGAGAGAGAGAGAGAGAGAGAGAGAGAGAGAGAGAGCGAAAGAGAGAGAGAGAGAGAGAGAGAGAGAGAGGGAGGGAGGGAGAGAGAGAGGGAGGGAGAGAGAGAGAGGGAGAGTGAGAGAGAGAGAGGGAGAGTGAGAGAGAGCGAAAGAAAGAGAGAGAGAGAGAGAGAGAGAGAGAGAGAGAGAGAGAGAGAGAGAGTAGTCGGTTCCTCAGTCAGTGAATGTATCTACAGGTCGTAGCGTACAGAGGTCGTCGCAACACAAAACAAACGTAGCGCTAAGGTGATCGTAGCTCCCATACTTTAACATAGACTTTCGACTGTCATAACGCCGCGGTAGATTTTTGGAACGGTGCCCTGGCGAACTTAAACAACGTTGGTCCTGGAGAGGCCTTGATGGGTGACGTGTTCGGCACCTTGGTTCCTGAGAGTTTCTAGGGCTTCGGCCCTGCCCCACACTGAAGCACATGCACACGTGGTGTCTCCTAGGGGAATTGACTTTGTTCGAAACGCACCCAGCAGTGAATGGGTACCCGGTAGGATGAGTTGGTAATGTGACTGTTAACCTAGCGCAACACAGGCAGCCTGGGTTGTATACTCCCAGAGCGCTGAGAATGAAATTCGAGAGCTCATTGATCCGCTGACCAGGGTAATAATGTAACGCGTCGAGCATAAATTGCGTATGGAGTTATGCTGTTTACATGCGGACTATCAATACCCTTGAATTGATTAAAAGCTGACCATTTGTTTGAAATACATGAGTGAGTGAATGAGTTTGGTTTTACGCCGCTTTTAGCAATATTCCAGCAATATTACGGCGGGGGACACCAGTAATAGGCTTCACACATTGTACCCATGTCGGGAATCGAACCCAGGTCTTCGGCGTAACGAGCGAACGCTTTAACCACCAGGCTACCCGACCGCCCCCTTGTAATACAGTAACACACATGTACAACAGTATCGTGCTCTGTGTCTTCATTTACAATGCCTGGAGTTGACACACCGTTTGCAGTCAATTCACACATGTGTGCACTACTACTTTTTTGGAGGTGACAACTTGTCTGGAGCTAAAGGCCCAGGTTCGATTCTCAACATGGTACAATGTGAGCAGCCGATTTCTTGTGCCCTCGTCGTGATATTACTGTATTCGTAATAATTCACTCACTCACTCACTTGACGGAATGCTCCACCACTGAACGAACTCGGTCATCTACTAAGGGAGTTAACTCGTGTATTTGGGGGCATCTTTACGATCGTATCCCCGGATGGACAATGCTCCCATTTTGAAAACACCGAGCTTCATCTCTGATTCGTATCATCGTATATTGTACATGTGTACTCCGTTTTTTATCCGCCCGTTGCCCTGGAAGCGTCGATGATATTTCTCTCCAGCTTTTGGGCAGTTTTAAACATTAAACATTAAACTGTAATCAATACATTGCACTCTTACTAATTTCGTAAGATAGCAATCTGTATGACACATAAAGATAACCAATGTACGTTGAAAAGTTTCATTTGTGTTATATTCTGAACACATCAGTATAATCTGTATCATCGCTCATCCCCTGCCAAACACCCTGTGTTATCTGTACAAGCGCTTGAACAGCTGCCAATTACAACGTGGTCAGTAAACTGAAAATGCATTAAGTAATCATTCGTTTTTTCACATCTGTATCCGAATCGGATGGATAGTGGTACACGCAGATTACATGTATTTTTCAGTACAAACCAGACCGCCTCCGTGGTCTAGTGGTAGAGCGTCCGCCCGCAGAGCGGAAGGTCCGGGGTTCGATCTCCGACCGCGTCATACCAAAAGACATTAAAAGATGGCACTTGTTGTTACCCTGTCTGGCGCTCGGCATAAATCGGCTAAAACAAGGACTGGTCGGCTCGGAGTCAGTATACTGTGTCTGATTGGGGTATTCATGTTAAACTGCGGCATGGTATCTCAGTGAGCTAGCACTATAAATCGGCATCAGTCTGGACTAATACAAGCAGACACACACACACGTGCATGCACGTCGCTACGTAAGTGCAATAAACGTGGACGCGACTTTAAAACCAAACCTCACCAGTACAAACCAGAACATTAATCGACGAGAAAGTTCTGTAACGACGGTCAAGTAGCCGCGTCCTTTGTCATTGCTAAGAGTGAGTGAGTGAGTATGGTTTTACGCCGCTTTTAGCAATATTCCAGCAATATCACGGCGGGGGACACCAGAAATGGGCTTCACACATTGTACCCATGTCGGGAATCGAACCCGGGTCTTCGGCGTGACGAGCGAACGCTTTAACCACTAGGCTACCCGACCGCCCCTCATTGCTAAGAGGTGGGGAGGGGAAGAGAGAGCCTCCAAGAGATCCAAGACCAGAATTTGATATCCTGTAAAACCCTGCCTAGTACATCACCAGAGACAGATCCCTACAACACTTGACGTGAACGACCGGGAATTAAAGAGTGGTGGCTTTCAACTCTTTGCATCGTTGTTTATTAAAATAAAGTTAACAAGAAGTCAATGAATTATAGACACCGCAGCGTGAACATTGGCACCCGTAACTTAGTTAATGAAATTAAAATCTACAGGGCGGTCGTGCTGCATGCAATATACTGACCGTGCAATCTGCATGCATCTGACAATATGTATCAGATTCCAATACATTCTAATGCATCTCTGACACTTTTGTCCATCAATCACTGCTACAAATCAAACCCCATGTTAATCTGAAGACGTGTCGGTGTCAGATCTACAGGGGTTGTGATGGGAGATCTTGTATCTCAAGATAACATGATCGGCATATCACACTTAGTCATTGCGTCAGCAAGACTGTTTATGGAACTAACGGACACACATTCCAATATGAGTTCAAAGACGTATTTATTGACATGCTATGAAAATAACTAGAATTTACAACGTCAGTGCCAGAGATTAACTATCTCGTAAATCTGCCGAAACAGATTCCATTGGGCCTAGAAGGCAAATGGCGGTAAGAATTATATGAATGGATTAGTGAACTTCTTCGATGACCCAAAGTGTTCGCGAAAGAGGAAACATGTCCTGCCCTCCCGGGCATGTCATGTCACATGTCATTTCTGAAGCCCATTTCTGGTGTCCCCCGCCGTGATATTGCTGGAATATTGCTAAAAGCGGCGTAAAACCATACTCACTCACTCACATGTCATTTCACATGACACGAATATGCCATTCGTTGTTTCTGTACTGTTCACATATTTCCCTTTAAATAATTACGAGATTTATACCTCAACTTTTGATAATAAGTACCGTGTACACTACCAGTCACACAAACTGTCGATCAAACTGCCCACTAGGACGTTGTGACCTGTAGGTCATTAGGGTACCCGGTTGTTACGAATTCCATCTTCCTATCGTATCAAAGATATTCAGTGTTAAACTCATTTCATTTATCCACGGACCCGTGAAGATCCGGGGTAGAATAGGTCTTCAGCAACCCATGCTTGTCGTAAAAGAGGACTCTGCTTGTCCTAAGAGGCGACTAACGGGATCGGGTGGTCAGGCTCGCTGACTTGTTTGTCATCGATCCCAATTGCGTGGATTGATGTTCATGATGTAAATCACTGGATTGTCTGGTCCAGATTCGATTATTTACAGACCGCCGTCATATAGCTGGAATATTGCTGAGTACAAACATAACTCAAATAGGTTTCTCGCCCACAGGTGTGTGAGAGATTCATGCACAGAACCTAAGAGGCGACTAACGGGATCGGGTGGTCAGGCTCGCTGGCTTGGTTGATGTTTGTCAGCGTATCTCAATTAGGTAGAAAGATGCCCAAGATGTCAATCACTGACATTTGTCTGATTGAGTGCGGCGTAAAACAAAAAAACAAACCGATTTTTTTTTTATTTATCCACGATACAAACTGACAGGCACAGTATACTCTAACGACTTGAAATTCGGGCGGTAGGGTAGTCTAGTGGTTAAAGCGTTCGCTCGTCACGCCAAGGACCCGGGTTCGATTCCCGACATGGGTACAATGTGTGAAGCCCATTTCTGGTGTCCCCCGCCGTGATATTGCTGGAATATTGCTAAAAGAGGCGTAAAACCATACCCACTCACTCTTGAAGATTCGATTTGACAAAACAAACGTTATCAAAACGTTACTAGAGTGAAAAACGTCGCCGAAACACTGCAGACTTAAGGTCCAAAACACAACTTTGATACCCGTATCAAATACATCACCATCGAATAACCATTTCTTTTAGCCACCAATAGTTATGGGTGTGTACTTTCTTTTGCGACAGTTAATACTGCTTCATAATTCTTTACTTAATCTTCATCACAAGATCACCCTCATCCCCATCCATCATTCACCGATCACACCCTTGATTCGTTTGTTTGTTTGTTTGTGACGGCGGTTTGGAAAACAATCGAGTATGGACCAGACAATCAGACAAATGTCAGTGATTGACATCTTGGGCATCTTTCTACCTAATTGAGATACGCTGACAAACATCAACCAAGCCAGCGAGCCTGACCACCCGATCCCGTTAGTCGCCTCTTAGGTTCTGTGCATGAATCTCTCACACACCTGTGGGCGAGAAACCTATTTGAGTTATGTTTGTACTCAGCAATATTCCAGCTATATGACGGCGGTCTGTAAAATAATCGAGTCTGGACCAGACAATCCAGTGATTTACATCATGAGCATCGATCCGCGCAATTGGGATCGATGACATGCATCAACCAAGTCAGCGAGCCTGACCACCCGATCCCGTTAGTCGCCTCTTAGGACAAGCAGAGTCGCCTTTTACGACAAGCATGGGTTGCTGAAGATCTATTCTAACCCGGATCGTCACGGGTCCTGTGCTGTAAAAGCCGAGTAAAGGATCGGTTAGTTACAATGTGCGATCCTTCATGGGGGATATTTTCAGGAATCCGTGATAATGCTGGAATATTGCTCATTACGGTGTTAAATAACCTACCCCCTCCTCATGGCACGGGTGGCATAGTCGTCTGAGACGCCGCAGTTCACTGTCAAAGAAAGGTACAATCGTGGGTTCGAATCCAGGTGCGCGCCGATTATATTTTTAGGTTTGCCAGCACCATACCCGTGCTTGTGGGGTTCACAAAAAGTGGTACACATCTGAGACCTGCATCACTTCGGGCTTTCCTCCCACATTAAGCTGACACGACGTCATATAACTGGAACAATGTTCAAAGCGTTATTAAACGCAACTAGCCCACTCACCCCCGCCTTCTTAGATTCTCAATGGGGATTCCGGGGAAGAAGAGCCCCAGTATCCTATGACGGCCGTATACGCCGACTAAATGTGGATTGGGTGGTCAATGACGTGACCGACCGTGAGTCATCGGGCTCCGATGCTCATGTTTTCAGCCACTAGATATTTACTCACCTCCGTGATAAAACTTGAAAGTTGGTGGCTGCAGCTTAAAACAACCTTTCAGCGACTCGGTACCCTCGTTTGTAAGAGCTGCTTCTAAAGCGGTCTTTTATCAGTTGGTGTACTCAGTATCTGTAAATTCCGACCACCTCAGTGGTCTTATCGTGGAGCGTTCGCCCGCAGAGAGAGTGAGTGAGTGAGTGAGTTGGGTTTAACGCCGCTTTTAACAGTATTCCAGTTATATCGCAGCGTGTCAGCTTAATGTGGGAGGAAAGCCCGAAGTGATGCAGGTCTCAGACGTTTACCACTTCGGTGAAACCCACGAGCACGGGTATGGTGCTGACAAACCTAGAAACATAATCGGGGCCAACCGGGATTCGAACCCACAATCATAGGTTTCTGGCGTGCCCAAGAGACGCAACTCTGCACAGCGAATCGCGGCGCCCTAGACGACTGGGCCACCCGTGCCCCCTTACTCAGGGCTGGGTGACTAAATGGGTACATAATGGGTTTCTGCAACACATTTACACTGGGTGGTATTTAAAGAACGACAGGAGATTGACAACAAACACAGACGAACTAACGCTATTACCAGTTGACGTGTGTGCACAGCGTGGTACCAGATGGTAAAGAGCATTAACTACAACCGACTCGTGAGCTATGGGCGATAGGTAAAACGAAAACATTGCATCGGGAGAATCCAGCTGAATACAAGGAAAATAGCTTAATAATTAACGATACCGTCGTTCAGGATTCACGCCTGTAAACAATAGCAGTTGTGTGGAATTGAGTATCATAAACAAACCATGCGTTCAAACACTGGCACTGTGTTCATGCCTCTGTGAGCACTGATATATGTAGATATTTTTCACATTTAACATTAACCCTTTATCGGGTACCGTATAGAGTAATTCGAAACCTCGACATACTCATGTACAAGTGTATTATAGATGTGTAAGTAAAGAATGTGGGGCAGTGTGTCGACATAGCCGGAGTGTAAGTAAAGGAATGGGTCACCAGACTGACATTACTCGAATTAGGTAATGTTTCTAAAAAAACATATTTTTGTTTTAGTTACATATCTATGCAGACAGCATACAGAAAATACAAGGAGTCACAATCCAAAATCAACGCACATAAATTCCAAAACAACCAACGCTTACCAAAACATCCAACGCTACCTTTAACAACCAACGTAATCCAAAACAATCAACTTAATCCAAAACATTCAACCCTTACCAAAACATTCAACCCTTACCAAAACAACCAACGCTAACCAACGCAGTTCTAAACAACCCCACGCAACGCAAAACAATTACGTATAACCTGAACCTTTTCAAACGCAACACAATCCAAAATAATCCAACCCAATCCAAAACAACAAACGCTAACCAAAACATCCAGCGCTAACCAAAACATCCAACGCTACCCTAAACATCCAACGCTAACCAAAACATCCAACGCTACCCTTAACATCGCACGCTACCCTAAACATCCAACGCTAACCAAAACATCCAGCGCTACCCTTAACAACCAACGCTACCCTAAACAACCAACGCTATCCAACGGAATTCTAAAAAACCCACGCAACGCAAAACAATTACGTATAACCTGAATCTTTTCAAACGCAACATAATCCAAAATAATCTAACCCAATCCAAAACAATCAACGCTACTGTAAACAACCAACGCTAAGCAAAACATCCAACGCTACCCTTAACAACCAACGCTAACCGAAACATCCAACGCTACTCTAAACAACCAACGTAATCCAAAACAACCAACGCAATCCAAAAAAAAACAACGCTATCCAACGAAATTCTAAACAACCCCACGCAACGCAAAACAATTACGTATAACCCGAACCTTTTCAAACGCAACACAATCCAAAATAATCCAACCCAACCCAAAACAAGCCAACGCAATTGTCACTTGAAAGGAAGTCTTTCGATTGTTGGAAAATGTACAATTAGCGTTCTACCCAAGGTTGTGAAAATATACCCTCAATTTAAAGTCACATAGCCATGACGTTATCCCATCCCACACGTCTAAACACTTGACGCACGCACGCACTATCCATCAAACCACAACATCGCGTCGTTTGCGTCTGCCGCCACACTTACAATTAATTAATCTAAAGAGATGTCCAAGCTCCGATGAAGTATCATCAATTATACAACAGGGGGGAGCGCTGGTATTGATTCCGTACCAGACTGGCATTGGTCTCACGCATGTCTTCCCCCCAACCTTCTCACATAGTTAATTTAACCTCAGGTGATATCAGGTCACATGAACTTAGAACTGGCAATAAATCTAAATAAGTTTCACATTAGTACTTCTATAGCACACGTATGAACGGTTCACCCTGATTATGTTTCTAGGTTTGTCAGCCCCATACCCGTGGGTTTCACCAAAGTGGTAAACGTCTGTGACCTGTATCACTTCGGGCTTTCCTCCACAAGGGGCGGTCGGGTAGCCTAGTGGTTAAAGCGTTCGCTCGTCACGCCGAAGACCGGCGGCGTAAAACCGTACTCACTCACTCAGTTTCCTCCACATTCAGCTGGCGCGAGGTAATACACTGGAATACTGTTATAACTCACTCACCCACAAGTATGAAAAGAACGAAAGACTTCAAGAAATACTCATAAATTAGAAGTATAATGGGATGCAGACATATGTCTTGTTTGACTCGTTTTAGCCACAGGTGATACTACCAATGTCCGATTTTCCTCACTGTCATTAAGTTGTTTTTAAAAAAAAGGTGAGGTGAGGTGAAATGGGGTTTAACGTCGCGTCCAATATTATTGCACTTATGCCTGTGTGTTGCTGCTTGAACTAGTCCGGGCTGATGCCGCTTTTATAGTGCCAGCCCACTGAGATACCATGCCGCAGTTCAACCATGAATACCCCACTCAGACACAATACTATCTCCAGTCCTTGTTTAAGTCCCTTGATGCCGAGCACCAGGCAGGGTAACAACAAATACCATCTTTTAACGTCTTTTGGTATGACGCGACCGGGCGGACGCTCTACCACTAGACCACGGAGGCGATCGTTTTCAGACAAAGAAAATCTGTAACTAATGTAAGGCTTCAAACTATATTTGTTGTTGGTACAATGTTTACAAGGGGACCCCATAGAGATAACCACACGGGTGTCTGTCATGTACCATTGATCTTTCACCGAGTTGTTTCCAAACCTATATAGGGGTCGTCGGGTAGCCAAGTGGTTAAAGCGTCGTTCGCTAGTCACGCCGAAGACCCGGGTTCGATTCCCGACGTGGGTACAATGTGTGAAGCCCATTTCTGGTGTCCCCCGCCGTGATATTGCTGGATTATTGCTAAAAGCGGCGTAAAATCATACTCACTCACTCACCAAGTGTATATAACGAGAGAAAGCGACACGTGATATATATGGTATGACAAGCACGAGTGCAGTAATCTGTTTAATGAAACACCCTTAAATAACACCTTTTTAGCATCGATCCAATGTATATTATATTATGTATTCTCGTGATCTTGGTCTCGCATAAATACATAGCCACATAATCACGATTGACGACATCCAACTGCTTACGACTCATACCTTGTGGACACTAAACAAAATTATTCAGTCATATCAGTGGATTATCAAGGCAATGATGATAATGCAATCTAGATAAGATCAAAGAACATTTTATATAATGCGTGAGTCGCGTTTAACGCCGCTTTTAACAGTATTCCAGTTATATCACGGCGTGTCAGATTAATGTGGGAGGAAAGCCCGAAGTGATGCAGGTCTCAGACGTTTACCACTTCGGTGAAACCCACGAGCACGGGTATGGGGCACCCGTCCCCCCCAGATATTTTATAAACATTCTAAAACCATTCAGACGCAGGTGAATTCGACTAAAGAACGAGAAACGTATCAATGAATTATAATCAGACAGGGGCGGTCGGGTAGCCTAGTGGTTAAAGCGTTCGCTCGTCACGCCGAAGACCCGGGTTCGAATCCCGACATGGGTACAATGTGTGAAGCCCATTTCTGGTGTCCCCCGTCGTGATATTGCTGGAATATTGCTAAAAGCGGCGTAAAACCCAACTCACTCACTCACTATAATCAGACAAGTAGCCAGCCCGTCATAACCTGCCTTTAGGTTATCTCAATGGAGTAACCAACCGCGGACCTCGAATGCGATCTCACACATATGTTAGATGACAGTTAACTCAAATAGGTTTCTCGCCCACAGGTGTGTGAGAGATTCACGCCCAGGACCCTGAAAAACATGAATTAAGGTTCCCAGGACAAAAGAAACGTCAAGGTAAGAGAATTATGATGATCAGAAATATTTCTAAATGAATATTTCACGATGAAACCCACCAATTTCCAAAAATGAGAGGGGCGGTCGGGTAGACTACTGGTTAAAGCGTTCGCTCGTCACGCCAAGACCCGAGTTCGATTCCAGACATGGGTAAAATGTGTGAAGCCCATTTCTGGTGTCCCCCGCCGTGATGTTGCTGGAATATTGCTAAAAGCGGCGTTAAACCATACTCACCCACTCACTCCAAAAATGAGACATGTCATGATTACGTATTTTCGTTCCGTTTGATATTCAATGTAGGTAGTAGGGTTTTCTTACCAAGACCAGATTATCGAATTTTCACTGCATATAATTTTCACGGTTGGGAATATTTTACAAATTATATTCAGCAAGCCAACAGGACCAGTGTCAGAGAAACATAATTCTTCCCGCAGAATATTTGTTGCTTTTTAATCGCAAATATGAATAGAACTAACTACATGGACGCAAAGAACAAAATAAGCCTTAGAACATAATTTTCACTTCATATTTGACATTAGCTAGTCAAATTATCTGACTTCAGCAGCAATGGCCATGGTTCAGAGTTACCATGCCTTCTTCTGTCCAGTCGACAGCGTTTTTTTCCCCGTATGGGGCTCGGCGATTGAAGTACGTCAACGGATTGCCCTTGACAGTTGAAACAGGAAGATGCTAAAATGCGTACGTGAGCGAACTGATGGAGTAGCTTCACGACTGTATCATGATGACCAGTAGTCCAACCTCCACCAGACAGGGGGCACGGGTGGCCAAGTCGTCTAAGGCCCCGTGATTCGCTGTGCAGAGTGGCGTCCTTTGGGCACGCCAGAAACCTATGATTGTGGGTTCGAATCCCGGTTCGCTCCGATTATGTTTCTAGGTTTGTCAGCAGCATACCCGTGCTCGTGGGTTTCACCGAAGTTGTAAACGTCTGAGACCTGCATCACATCGGGCTTTCCTCCCACATTAATCTGACACCCGTGATATAACTGGAATAAGCTGGCGTTAGGCCCAACTCACTCAATCACTCCAACAGACAGAGAGGTGGTCGCGCCATGATGACCATGGTGGATGCCATGGTGACACGCAGGCACCATTCTATGACACCGACACATGCTGACTGGAACATTTACAAGGAAAATGAGATCAGTGTCGCTTTACCGCAGCAGAAATTTAACCTAACACTTTACAAACCGCATTAAACTCCACTCAGTTTCATCCCCCAGACACTGTCAGTCTCGTCAACTTACCTAAATAATTACTTAAGCCAACAATAAAAAAAAGAAACAATTCTTCTTCATGTCAGAAAGTACTCGGTGCGATATTTTCATGTCAATTATAGGTGAGGTGAAATCGGGTTTTACGTCGCGTCCAAGATTATTGCACTTATATAGCGACGTGCATGCACGTATGTGTGTATGGCTGCTTGTACTAGTCAGGACTAATGCCGATTTATAGTGCTTGCTCACTGAGATACCATGCCGCAGTTTAACACGAATACCCCAGACACAGTATACTGACTCCGAGCCGACCACACCTTGTTTTCGCCCATTTATTTCGAGCGCCAGACAGGGTAACAACAAGTACCATCTTTTAACGTCTTTTGGTATGAGGCCGGGGATCTAAACCCGAACCTTCCGCTCTCCGGGCGGACGCTCTACCACTAGACCACGGAGGCGGTCTGTCAATAATAGAAAACAGTTTCAAATGTGGTTATTCTATGTCTAAAATATTGTTTTACCAATGCCAGGTCGTTATTTGACAATATATAAATGACATAAATATACAAGCGGGGAAATCGTCATGTCACAGCGCACAGGGCACAAATCAGGCGGAGAGTAGGTGGATGGATGGCCATGTTCGGCAGCTTGACTCCTGAGCGTTTCTAGACCCTCGGACCTGCTGCACACAGAACAAGTTGTACATGTCTCCTTGGGAAAATAGCTTTGTTCTAAAAATGCTTCTGTTTGCCCATGCCAGCATCGAATGGGTACCCGGAAGGATGAGATAGTGACGGTTAACCTTCTAGCCTGGTTTTCGGGATTAAGGAAAATTAATAAAAAAAAAAGACTGATCGGCTCGGCTGAATGGGATACCCATGTCAAAATGAAACGTCACTGAAACACATTCCATTAGGCTTAAAAGGCAAAAGAGTGAAAAAATATACTATATAACCTATGGCTTTAGCGCGAACCAGTACAAGCAGCCACACACACGCGCACGTACGTCGCTTTAAAGTGCAATTATCTTCAACACGACGTTAAACTCCATTTCACCTCACACACCGTGGTGGGGCGGTCGGGTAGCCTAGTGGTTAAAGCGTTCGCTCGTCATGCCGAAGACCCGGGTTCGAATCCCGACATGGGTACAATGTGTGAAGCCCATTTCTGGTGTCCCCCGCCGTGATATTGCTGGAATATTGCTAAAAGCCAAACTCACTCAGTCACTCACACACCTTGGTTTAAGATCACGCTATAGAAAGGAGCCTTGCGGTAAGGCTATGCTGTGTTACGACATCTTCTTGACGAACAATACCCGAAGCGTTATCCTAATAACGCCGCTGTTGATGACAAGCGCTTGGTATTGAAGCCTATCTGGATGGGGTCACAAGAGGGTTAATTCCGTCAGTTATAGTACTGTGGCTATTGATATGAAGCTTTTACCACAGGTGACGCACTGGTCGATTTTAACATTGAGAGCTTTATGGAGTACGTATCGATCTGTAGTCATAAAGGCTTAAAACAGCATTAAACAGTTCGATACTGTTTTCCTAAACATATGTACATCTGATCGACGCGTCTGACCTATATACCTGGAAGCCAAACAACCTGTTGGACATGTTGGTTGTCACGTCTTTGAAAGACATTTTGAAGTGGTACACGTAAGGAAGAGAATGTATGGATGTTAACTTCTTTATTATGAGGAACGCAACGTTTAGGAGTATATGCCTGCTTTACGTGTTTGAGGACTTGCGTCACTTGTCTGATGACTGCGTCACTTGTCTGATGACTTGCGTCACTTGTCTGATGACTGCGTCACTTGACTGATGACTTGCGTCACTTGTCTGATGACTGCGTCACTTATCTGATGATTGCGTTACTTGTCTGATGATTGCGGTACTTGTCTGATGACTGCGTCACTTGTCTGATGACTTGCGTCACTTGTCTGATGACTGCGTCACTTGACTGATGATTTGCGTCACTTGTCGGATGACTTGCGTCACTTGTCTGATGACTTGCGTCACTTGTCTGATGACTGCGTCACTTGACTGATGATTTGCGTCACTTGTCTGATGACTTGCGTCACTTGACTGATGACTTGCGTCACTTGTCTGATGACTGCGTCACTTATCTGATGATTGCGTTACTTGACTGATGATTGCGTTACTTGTCTGATGACTGCGTCACTTGACTGATGACTTGCGTCACTTGTCTGATGACTGCGTCACTTGACTGATGATTTGCGTCACTTGTCTGATGATTGCGTCACTTGTCTGATGACTGCGTCACTTGTCTGATGATTGCGTCACTTGTCTGATGACTGCGTCACTTGTCTGATAACTGCTTTACTTTATCTCAGGACTGTTTTACTTGGCTGAGAACGACTCTATCACTTGTCTGAGGACTGCTTCACTTGTCTGAGGACTGTTTCACTAGGTTGAGGACTCTATCACATGTCTGAACGCTTAGTTCACTTATTGAGGGGGTAGCTTCACATGTCTGAAGAGTACATCACTTGTCTGAGGATTGCATCGCATATCTGACAACTTGCATTACTTATCAGAGAGCTCGTACATTCGTTAGAGGACATATTTCACCTACTCGAGTCTGATGACTTACTTGACTCTGTATTGATGTAATCGTGAACCACATAACTCTGAAAGGTAATGGCCAAGTTATAATTCCGGGCAGTGTCGGTTCCCCTGCTGGGCCAAACACGACGACAAAACTGTCTATTATTTCTCGTTTCCGCACTTGCTAGCATCGATCCCACGTAGTCGGATGAGTTCCAGTATTAATACTCACAGAAAAGTGATTTTACCAATACATACTACTAAATAGCGTGGCCATATATTTTGTAAACGGTGGGTTAGATAGCCAGTCGAAGCAATTGCTCTCCTTACAATCCCATCACCAGATGCAGATTCGGGACATCATCTTCCTGAAAGGGACGGGGTGGGGAGGGTCCTCAGAGTTGACTGGCCATCCCTTTGTGGTGGCACACTCACACTGCCTCTAGCCATGGCCACTACTGTCATCAGAACACCCTCAAGTAGGACAGTCAGGTAGGACAGCACCTGTCGTTAAGCTACGGTTGAAGCAGCACCCAAAGAGGTCATCCCATTTAGTTCGTGCGATGTACGTCGATGATTGAGGAACCTGCTCATTGGTCACATTTCCACAGACTGAAGAAATAGATCAGTCATTTCCGAGGCAGCACCAAGTCGTCTATAGTCAAGTGGCAATGGCTAGGTTCTGAAGGAGACAGGTTACTTGTGAAAACGAATGCACCCTCTTTGTTTTCGAAAGTACGACCACGGCGCAACCCCTCAAATAGGCCACAATCACTTATTAAGTGACATGGATGGCAGCCAGATCTGGTAAATCCAACTTATCTCGTAATATTCCTGGAATATTGCTAAAAGCGGCGTGAAGCCATACTCATTCTCAGATAGATGCTCTGATTGTAGTCTTAACCCGATTACAAAGAGTGTGAGCAGAGACAAGACTCTAAAAGTAATGTAATACTCCGATATCAGATGAAACCTACGTGTTCACGCATAGAAATATCAATATCATCTATACACCAGAGTCATAGGTCAGTGTCTCTTGTATAACATCATCCCACGTGGACTGTGGTTCCTGGCATACGTGCGGCGTGGACAATGAGTACTGGGTGAACAATATGTCCAGTGTAATGATTTCTGGAACGTAGGGCATTGCGCACATACAGATGGACGCAATGAACAATGAAGCCCCGAGAACGGTTCCTCCTGACAGACTGTCTGACATTGCAAACAACAACGTTAATAAAAACAACACTAAACACTAAAAATACTACTACTACTAAACATAAATAATAATATAGTAAAATAATAATAATAATAATAATAATGATAATAATAATAATAATAAGAAGAAACAACAATAATATAATTAAATTTATAATAATAATAACAATGTGCGGTTGTTGTTTAACGCCGCACTCAGTAATATTCCAGTCATATGACGTCGGCCTTTAAATAATCGAGTCTGGACCAGAAAATCTAGTGTTTGATATTATCAGCAGTAGAATGTGACAGTACAATAGTAGTAGAATAGAGAATAGCCGATTATTGCAGACCATCAAAGTTCGCTAAGTCCTGAGTCGCTTTATTAAAGCGAATGAGTGATTGATAGAGTGGATTTGGTTGAGTGAGTGAGTTAGCGCCGCTTTAAGCATTATGACAACCATATCACGACGGCGGACACTACAATGGGCTTCACACAGTGTACCCATAGGGGAATGAGTGAATATAACGGTGGGGGACACCAGACAAGGCCTTCACATATTATACCTAAATGTCATCGTCGTTAACCCGTCGGCTACACCACGACCTTCAAACGGACGACTGTCAACTTTATTTAAAATCTTGCATCTTTAATGAAAAACTACGCATCTCCACGCCAGTATGGTACTTCATCGGCTTTTAGGTCCTGTTCAATTATTGATACATCGGATGTTTTAAAATGGGAACACCGAACTACCAGCAACGATAAAGACGCCTCTGTTGTGTGTTAACAGAGAGGTTTGGGCACAAGGTCTTTGCTTGGACTGAAACGTAATGACTCCAAATGGATCTTGATGCTGCTGGCTCCAAGACTTACAATCGCTGCTTTGGGTTTTACTGTTACACTGCCCATCAGACTTTAATGGCATTGGAAGACGTGAAGGGTTATGGAATCTTCTTTGAATATTTCTAAGGAGACTTCATGGCTACTTCTGGTGTGTCCATTGGTAATATCGGTATAAAACGTAATTGTTCGCAAATCAGTGTCACCGACACTGAGTGTAATGCACACAACGCAAGAATATTCCAGGTTCCATTAGGCGAAATCGGCAAAAAAGTGGTGAAAATTATATGAAGAAATCACTGATTGTGAATGAGGAGGCTAGGGATTTTGTATGGAGACATATATTTTCAGCTACAGGTGCAAAGTCAGATATTAAGAAAATAATAATTCATGAGCCGAAATATTTAAAATAAATAAATAACGTATTTTCTGTGGCAGACAATTTATATTTTTTTCGACAGTCTGAAACATCTGATACAACATATTTTTCGATAAAATCCCTGCATCAAACGTCAGAGCACCAAACATTGAAACAGCTGCATTTTCGCCTTCAAACTTCTTATTCGCATTAAACGTATGTGACCGACAAAGTGTTTTCTTAAGTTAAAGATGAAACACTGCTTGACTTGAAACCAAACTTGAAATAGAATAAAAACCGATAGCAAATTAGTCAGCGAAAAGTATTTATAAATGCTTTTGCCTCGTGTCAGCTCTAACATCGCTTTAGACCGCTTTCAACTTATCCCGAAGACACAATTTAACCATTATAAAGATGTAGCACTGTTATTTCCCATACTAGAACTAAATAATAGTATTATTATTAGAAGTGCTAACTCAGAAATAATCCTCTCGAAATTAAATGTCGTATTTGTTATAATCTCCAGATTAAAAATCATACTAAAGGCATACAAAGACGAACTTCGTGCAAGATTCTATTTAATATTTCTGATCGTCTTCATGTCTCTTCTCCATTGTCATCGCGCGGTTTAATCACAGAGCACCTCTAAACAGTGTTACAAGGGCCTTTAAGGGTGAAATAATACACCGCCTCGCTCCATAACAAGCTACGAAGATCGATGCTGCAAAGTCTTTCAAGTGTAGTAAGCTTTGGCCTTTCCAGAAATAACGACACTGATAACGGTTTTGTTGTTAGGGTGTCCGTAATCTGATTCTCTCCAGCAGGATTGAACATGGCCCAACTGATAGGAAATACTTTAAAGTTAACTAATTTATCACGATGAAAGAGACATGAAAGACATGGCGCTGTATGAAAAAATACTGCAACATTTTTTTTCAGGAAGGGCGGTGGTGTGGGGCCCAACAAGGCATGATTGCATCCCAAGAAGGAAAAAAATATAATGGATTCCTTGACGTTAAACAGCGGCAGATTGCTCGAACTCAAAGCACAAGGTCGCCCAATGTTTTTACTTTTACGTAATTTGGTATATGAGGTGATTTAGGTTTTTAACAGCGTTAGGAGGGGTCGTTGAGATCTAAGAGCTAATAAAACCGTCTGAAATGTCGTATTCACTTTATGTTATCAATGTCAGCTAAACTGAGCCAAAAAGAAAGTATAAACCCATGTTTGATGGTGGTTAAAAATGAAACAAACAAGAAATGGTTATTCGATGGAGATGTTCTTGATACGGGTATCATAGGTTTGTTTTGGACCCCCTTGTAACGTTTGGATAACGTTTCTATTTTTTAATCCAATTTCCAAGTGTATTTACATAGGTTCATCTATTTACGAGTCCTTGGGACGGACGCTCAGAAATTCCGATGGGGTCCGAGACAGAAACATAGGAGCCCAACTGGGCGGTATGTTACATAGCTGCAATGCAATTATGTATTTAATGTTATAGGAATTAGACTCCCCTTGTTGTATTTAAATTATGTATTTTATAAATCTATGTATGTTTTTAATATATATACCCTTTTATTTAATATTTAATATTGTGTATATATTGATCACTTGTGTCCCTGGGCTTTTATGGCCGGTTATTGCAGTATTCTGTTTTATTATGTTCTTTCATCGTATCCAACATGTGACACTCGAAAACATCATCTTGTTCATCTTCTTATTATTTATATCATGTATTGCACGTGCAATAATCTTGAACGCGACGCTAAACCCATTTCACCTCACATACTCAGAAGCTTTTTTAGCCAGTGACAGATTGGACTTCGATGTAAAACTGAAGAAAATCAACCATTGCCATTTGAACTTTGAATTATTTTCTCAATAGGATATTTAAATCAGTTATGTGTAACATGCAATATCTACAATTTAATTACTTTTAGGACACAGGACTTGAAATGTAAATTATTTCTGTCCATTCACACTATTTAAGAGCTTTTCTGAACCTCCTAAAGCACAATCACCGATAGAGTCGTATAGAATCACTTATAACGACCTATGCAATCGCTGAGAGCGTGGTACAGTAAACTACGGTTATAACGAACACGCTTATAACGAACTGACGGATAAAACGAACTTACTTTTTTGGTCTCGACTATTTGCTGTAATTATGCTATAAATATGCTGATAACAAACTACGGTTATAACGAACTAAAATTAGTAGTCCCTTTGAGTTCGTTATAACCGTAGTTCGTTTTAACCTTACTTTACTGTATATAAATATTAAAAGAATCACACACAATCACCGAGGGCCTCGTATAAATCCTAGTATTGTCAAGAAGTTGGCATCATCCAAAGGCACCAATCGTGCTCCCCTTCTTGCTGATCTGTTTCTTTCTGCATTTGAAAGGGAAGTTCTGGTCGGACTGACGAAATCCGAACAAGGCAATTTTACCAAGAAATGTAACTTAAGCTTCAAGCCTATCGAGGATATGACATCGTTCAATAATGGTCAAGTAGCCAATTCCATTCCACATATAACCTGAACTATAGAAATGAAGAGAAAAGAGAAGCCGCCTCATCTGTTTCATATTTTCATATCTATGCCTACAAAGTGAGTGAGTGAGTGAGTGAGTGAGCTGGGTTTAACGCCGCTTTTAACAGTATTCCAGTTATATCGCGGCGTGTCAGCTTAATGTGGGAGGAAAGCCCGAAGTGATGCAGGTCTCAGACGTTTACCACTACGGTGAAACCCACGAGCACGGGCATGGTGCTGACAAACCTAGAAACATAATCGGGTCGAACCGGGATTCGAACCCACAATCATAGGTTTCTGGCGTGCCCAAGGGACGCAACTCTGCACAGACGACTGGGCCACCCGTGTCTCCTATGCCTATAAAGATTCAGAGTGACAAAACACTCTCAACGAGACGGTGTAACAAGAGGGTTGACGTCATCTTTCAATATGTCATCTTTACCTTATGTCGTGCAATATTCCATAAGCTCCATCCTTTGGTGTCTACATTTCACAATTTTGCGGTACAATCGAACATACTCTACTCTTTCCTCGGAGATTTCAAAAAGCGTCACATGACTCTTGTGACGTTCGATCAGAGACTATAAAATAATATGTTATTCCAGCTGAACAATTGACGGGCGTAACAGGTGAGGCAGCATACGCTAACCTTTTCGCGAATTCCTGGTATGGTCACTGTGTGATAACGGTTCATAAACACATGCTTATGTTACACTCGGGGTCGCACAAGGGACCCGTGCATATATACATTATTTGTCAGATCAATATCACAGAGTACATTAAGAACAACGGTTCATTGGTGCAGCTTCCAAAATACTTTTCATATTGTATTCCTAATAGGGGCCATTACACCACATGACTTCCCTAATGCGTTGAACGACCTGAGGGTTTATTCCAGGTGGCTTGTTAACATCGTAGTACCATCAGCAAGGCCGTAGTCACCTGTACGACCGTTAACGCTGCTTGAACAATAACGTGCAGAACAATGGACAATGGAGCTATGTGCTATACCTAAATGTATATTGTGTGTCATACAACAAAATACTCATTCTCGCCGCGTCAGCATGTACAATCGGCCTCGTAAGTCCTTAATAGTCTCGTTCATAATAAAAACGTTTTTCTGTTGTTTTTTAATACACCGGGATGTCAGTGAAGGAATAATTAAAGAACTGGGGTTTAACGTCACGTCGTATATTGCACGTGTGTGTGTGTGTGTGTGTGTGTGCGCGTGTGTGCGTGCGTGTGTGAGTGTGCGTGCTTCTACTAGTCCGGACTGATGTGCTAGTGCTAGCACACTGAGATACAATGCCGCAGTTTAACATGAATATCCTACTCAGACACAGTATACTGACTCCGAGTCAGTCCTTGTTTTAGCCTCTTAATGCCGAACTCCTGACAGGGAAACAACAAGTACCATCTTTTAACGTTTTTAGGTATGACGCAGCCGGGGGTTGAACCTTTCGCTCTCCGGGCGGATGCTCTACCACTAGACTACGGAGGCGGTCGAAGTACCAACGAGCTGAGATGAAATCAAGGTTGATCTGCTCCTTTGGAATGAATGGTGTAGATCCATGCTTTCAACGAGCGGACAGTAAATATAACGCGTCAACGCCAGAGAATATCCTGTCTCGATAATACAAGCAACAAATCCCATTGAGCGTAAAAGGCAAAATGACGGTGAAAATAATATGAATTCCATGTTGGGAATAGGTTGTCTTATATATCTTTGAAAGTAATTAAGTTCAGTTGACTTTAAATTTCTCTATAAAATTAGCATTAAATACATCGGATCCTGCATTCGTGTTCTGAAGAATCACATTTGGTGTTTTAATGACATACATTCCTTGACAATAGTTATCTGACCACTATTTTCAGTGCTTCCTCCGATCGCGTCATATGACCTTAGTCCTTGCAACCATCCTTAGACAATCAACTCTATATCACACACACACACACGCACGCACGCACGCGCACGCACACGCACGCACGCACACACGCACGCACGCACGCACGCACACACACATGCGCGCGCACACACACACACACACACACACACACACACGCAACTCACTGCGCCCCTAATGGTTTATATATATACTCCCTGCAGTGTTTTGCGCCCCTATTGGTTTATTCTCCCTGCAGTGTTCGATAAACAACGTCCGCTCATCGTTTATTTCTTAAGCACACATGCGTCACTACATAAGTGCAATAAGCTTCAACACGACATTAAACCCCGTTTCATTTCACCAAACCTGCAGTGTAATATATCGTACTTATATTTGATATCTTGTTTTGCAGCTATAGCTGAATCTGATGTCCTTACAACAGCAGTTCAAGGTGTCTGGGCAAGGTATTACACAAACACAACCAGTGTGGCCTTTCAAAGTCATTTGTGAAGACGTATATTCAAGTCCCTATTACTTTAGCTATTTGGGTATTGATGGTACGCTATTCTGCATCTATTGTTGGTACGCAATCCTGCGTCTAGTGATTGTACGCTATTCTGCGTCTACTGATGGTACGCTATTTTGCATCTATTGATGGTACGCTATTCTGCGTCTATTGTTGGTAAGCCATTCTGCGTCTAGTGATGGTGCGGTATCTTGCGTCTAGTGATGGTACGCTTTTCTGCGTCTAGTGATGGTACGCCATCCTACGTCTAGTGATGGTACGTTATTCTGCGTCTAGTGTTGGTACGCCATCCTGCGTCTAGTGTTGGTACGCTATTCTGCGTCTAGTGATGGTACGTTATTCTGCGTCTAGTGATGGTACGCTATTCTGCGTCTAGTGATGGTACGCTATCCTGCGTCTAGTGTTGGTACGTTATTCTGCGTCTAGTGATGCTACGCTATTCTCCGTCTAGTGATGGTACGTTATTCTGCGTCTAGTGATGGTACGCCATCCTACGTCTAGTGATGGTACGTTATTCTGCGTCTAGTGTTGGTACGCCATCCTGCGTCTAGTGTTGGTACACTATTCTGCGTCTAGTGATGGTACGCCATCCTGCGTCTAGTGTTGGTACGTTATTCTGCGTCTAGTGATGGTACGCTATTCTGCGTCTAAGGTTGGTACGCCATCCGGCGTCTAGTGATGGTACGCTATTCTGCGTCTAGTGATGGTACGTTATTCTGCGTCTAGTGATGGTACACTATTCTGCGTCTAGTGATGGTACGCCATCCTGCGTCTAGTGTTGGTACGTTATTCTGCGTCTAGTGATGGTACGCTATTCTGCGTCTAAGGTTGGTACGCCATCCGGCGTCTAGTGATGGTACGTTATTCTGCGTCTAGTGTTGGTACGCCATCCTGCGTCTAGTGTTGGTACGCCATCCTGCCTCTAGTGTTGGTACGCCATCTTGCGTCTAGTGATGGTACGTTATTCTGCGTCTAGTGATGGTACGCCATCCTGCGTCTAGTGATGGTACGCTATTCTGCGTCTAGTGATGGTGCGCTATCTTGCGTCTAGTGATGGTACGTTATTCTGCGTCTAGTGTTGGTACGCCATCCAGCGTCTAGTGATGGTACGCTATCTTGCGTCTAGTGATGGTACGCTATTCTGCGTCTAAAGATGGTGCGCTATCTTGCGTCTAGTGATGGTACGTTATTCTGCGTCTAGTGTTGGTACGTTATTCTGCGTCTAGTGATGGTACGTTATTCTGCGTCTAGTGATGGTACGCAATCCTGCGTCTAGTGTTGGTACGTTATTCTGCGTCTAGTGATGGTACGCTATTCTGCGTCTAGTGATGGTACGTTATTCTGCGTCTAGTGATGGTACGCCATCCTGCGTCTAGTGATGGTACGTTATTCTGCGTCTAGTGTTGGTACGCCATCCTGCGTCTAGTGTTGGGAATGCTATTCTGCGTCTAGTGTTGGTACGCCATCCTGCGTCAAGTGATGCTACGCTATCCTGCGTCTAGTGATGGTACGCTATTCTGCGTCTAGTGTTGGTACGCTATTCTGCGTCTAGTGTTGGTACGCAATCCTGCGTCTAGTGTTGGTACGCCATCCTGCGTCAGGTGATAGTACGCTATTCTGCGTTTAGTGTTGGTACGCCATCCTGCGTCTAGTGTTGGTACGCTATTCTGCGTCTAGTGATGGTACGCTATCTTGCGTCTAGTGATGGTACGCTATCTTGCGTCTAGTGATGGTACGCTATTCTGCGTCTAGTGATGGTACACCATCCTGCGTCTAGTGTTGGTACGCTATTCTGCGTCTAGTGATGGTACGCTATCTTGCGTCTAGTGATGGTACGCTATCTTGCGTCTAGTGATGGTACGCTATCTTGCTTCTAGTGATGGTACGCTATCTTGCGTCTAGTGATGGTACGCTATTCTGCGTCTAGTGATGGTACGCTATCCTGCGTCTAGTGTTGGTACGCCATCCTGCGTCTAGTGATAGTACGCTATTCTGCGTTTAGTGTTGGTACGCCATCCTGCGTCTAGTGTTGGTACGCTATTCTGCGTCTAGTGATGGTACGCTATCTTGCGTCTAGTGATGGTACGCTATCTTGCGTTTAGTGATGGTACGCTATTCTGCGTCTAGTGATGGTACGCCATCCTGCGTCTAGTGTTGGTACGCTATTCTGCGTCTAGTGATGGTACGCTATTTTGCGTCTAGTGATGGTACGCTATCTTGCGTCTAGTGATGGTACGCTATCTTGCGTCTAGTGATGGTACGCTATCCTGCGTCTAGTGATGGTACGCTATCTTGCGTCTAGTGATGGTACGCTATCTTGCGTCTAGTGATGGTACGCTATCTTGCGTCTATTGAAGATACGCTATTCTACGTCTAGTGATGGTACGCTATTCTGCGTCTAGTGATGGTACGTTATTCGGCGTCTATTGTTGGTACGCCATCCTGCGTCTGGTACGCTGTGTCTGGTGATGGTACTCACGATGCGTTGTTTCATTTTATCGCGATCTGATGTCGTTTTTATTGACAGACTTATAATGGCTCCCATCAGCAACATTAATGATAACTGTCAATAGAGGATTCAATATTGCCGGGGGGAGATCTCAGTCTGTGTAGTGTCCATTACATATAATATAGTCCAATAATAGTGCATGATCTCTGATATCCTACTGTATGTTAATTATGATATCGATGGCGGCGAAAACACACATACGGAAAGGTTAAAGTGTCTTGTGTACAAGCTCAGTGGTATGAGTGATGAGCAGCAAACGCTTGGATTGCCCTAGTCTCTCGCACGGGCCCCCAGAACATACATTGTATGAAAAATAATTTCGATTCCACGCTCACCCAACTCTCAGCTCTAGGAATTGAGATTCGGTTGTCTCAGGTCGTCGTGACAGGCCAATACTCAGCTGATTGTGAAGTCAATATAAACGTCAGCGACAGAAAATAACAAGTCTCGATTATCCGCCGAAACAGATTCCACTTGGCGTAAAAGACAATAGCGGTGAAAAATATATGAATAGCTCACGGAAAAACCACTGATGACACCAGGTGTTCGCAAAAAGGGTAAGCATGTCAAAACATGCAAACAAATGTAAAACAGCAAACAAATAAAACGCAACATTTTTTGACATGATGGTTCATAATTATATGATTACCGACAGCCTTTTGGTTAAAAGTTCGCTCGTGACGCCAAGATCCGGGTTCGATTCCCACATTGGTATAATGTGTGAAGACAATTATTGACGTACTGGAATATTACTTGAAGCGGCGCCTACAAACTCACACATGGTAATAGCTGGAACCAGAGTATGCCATATTTCATCAACATTTACATGGTAGCAGTGTATGCACCAGTACTGCTGTGTTGACAATACACACTTAGTATTTTATGCAAATTGTGAGAGTGGCGGATGATACCCGTAGGGCAGGACATGCTTACATTGTTCGCAAACACCTGGTGTCATCCCTGATTTCACTGACCCAATCCTATAATGTTCACCGCTAGTTTGCCTTTTACGCCCACTTGAATCTCTTTCGGTGGATAATCGAGACTTGTTATTCTCTGGCGTTGACGTTTTATATATAATACAAAGATGAATGGAATTCAAATTAAAAAATACTTATTGCCTATCCTTCTAATTTTTTTCTAGATGTATGAATGAAACGTGTTCTTGAATACAATAAAATAAATTAATCTGCTTGTCGTTATGTGTATCCCCTCTTTCATGTTGTGTTGATTAAAAGAGTATAGGGGGCACGGGTGGCCCAGTCGTCTAAGGCGCCGCGATTCGCTGTGCAGAGTTGCGTCCCTCGGGCACGCCAGAAACCTATGATTGTGGGTTCGAATCCCGGTTAGCCCCGATTATGTTTCTAGGTTTGTCAGCACCATACCCGTGCTAATGGGTTTCACCGAAGTGGTCAACGTCTGAGACCTGCATCACTCCGGGCTTTCCTCCCACATTAAGCTGACACGCCGCGATATAACTGGAATACTGTTAAAAGCGGCGTAAAACCCAACTCACTCACTCACTCACTAAAAGAGTATTGCTGTTCAAATATAAACACATTCCGGATAAATGGTGCTTCACTTAAAACACATATAAATATGTGATGTCCTTTGTATGTGTGTCGGTGATGTGAATTTAGATCTGGTCGAGATATAACACTTAGTAACAAATCATTTGTTTTTTCTAAAACAGTTCCGGCTATTCAATCTTGATAAAAATGCAATAAAAATCGTTTGTTGTATAAAATGTGTTTCTGTGACAGCAATATCTGTCCCAGCCATCAGGATAATTTCCCACCTAATCAAAGTATGATCTACGATGATGAGAAAAAAGGTCAGTACTCTGAGTGGTGTCGTGATTGCAGAGGAGTGCTCAGTTATCATGAACAGAATATTACGGCGTGACACCAGCTGATGATGATTGTCACAAATGTCTATTTCAAAACGGAGATTCATTACAAACATCAGTAAAAATGTTCAGTAAAGCTGGAGGACATTTTCCTTTCGAACCAATCTCCATGTAATATTTCTTCATGTGGCACAAAAAATATAAAATATTTGATAACTGATCCTGAATTTAAATCTAACTTTACAACCAGAACACACTGCACAACACTTTTTGAAGACCTCTCATATTGAACTAAAGCTTCATACATAGCACTGAATGTACCCTGTGTGGATTGATTAGAACAACAGGAATAACAGACACGAGTCAGCCAACACAGATGGGACATCAACAGAAATGTTTTCAATTGTGTCTCCCGCCGTGATATTGCTGGAATATTGCTAAAAGCGGCGTAAAACCATACTCACTCACTCAATCAATTGTGTCTACCTACAATAAAGCTCTGAAAATTGCTCCACCTTTTGCATGAAAGTTAGAATCCTAGAGACAATATACCATCCGTGTAACAGCCTTAATGCAATCTACCTTTTAGAATGTCCAGATGAAGTCACTGGTTTTGAGTGTTGTGTACAGCAATGGCATAAGGATGCAATGACAAGGTGAAAGCCGTTGGCAGTCTTTCTAACCAACGAACTGCCAAAGCCAATGTACTGAGTCTGTGTCCAGCATGTCAAAGACGTCAATGATACCAATCATTTGGAATATTTCTTGCCTCTCCTTCAGAAACCATTGGGACTGCACAAAGTAGGAACAAGACTATATGAGGGTTCTGATGGGTGGGTCCGATAAGCAGTAAGCAGTAAAATTTAGGGTACTTTCTCATTAAGCAGTAATTTTTCTTCTTTTTCAATCAAATCTTCGCGAAAAATTCCTAAATCGGCCATTGTGGGACATGGGACTTTAAATTCTGCTTTCGTTTCATCCTGATAATTCATATTTTTAATACCGGGTAAAATCTCACATCGCTAAACATTCTAGACTGGTCTCTGCGTCAGTTGCGCAGCCTGCTTACTGTGGCGAAGCATTTGGGTCTTGAAGACAGACTGTTTTTGACCATTTTAATCATTTTACGACAAGCAGTAAATTATTTATTTACGTTAAGCAGTTATTTTTTGGTATTTTACGATAAGCATTTACGATAAAAAAAAAGATGAATTTTACGTTTACGGTAGTGTTTGAAGGGTGTTTTACGTTAAGCATTAAAACCCATCAGGACCCTCCTATATGCCGTGTCACCGAAAGAAACTTAACGACTCCAGCAACTTTTCCTGATAGGTGGGTCTATAAACGGTAAGAGCCCACAGTATCGACTAGAGAGTATAGTTCTTGATCTTGCTTTGAAACGTTTGGCCAAACCAGAAACAAACCTCACTAAATCAGACAAAGGCCACATGTTCTTAAAATTGAAATTTGCAAACAAGAGAATTGAAGCCTTACAATTAATAACTTTCTCCCACAATTTAGTTTCTCATCAATACGACCACCATTTCATCCTTTTTTTCAATTGTCGGAACAGGTTGCAGAACGTGGACGCTCATGACATAATTTCCACTAGTTGTGGCTGCCAAGACTCATCATACTTCTATGAAGCTCTAGTGATATAATCACAGGTGACTTCTCTGTTGTTGCCAAGAACACCCTTCGTCAGTTATTCAAATATGGACCAAAATATCGTGAGCAGCCTCCTAACAACTGGGAGCACAACTTTCAAATCAATATGGATGCTGTCGAAGCATATGCCAAAAATGGGCCAAAAGAGAAAGTTGAATGTCTTTCAGAATGGGTTAAATAAATGCCTGAAGATGACATTGGTAGAATGCACAAACTGAAAACGACAAAACAGAATTGGAATAAACTCACTCTGTCCCAGACAGCTGTCATCCAAAGTCTGGTTCCCACATGAAACGTTTTTAGTTGTTCCCACTCAAAGGGCCTCAAATAACCAAACCACTATATGTAAGCGTCATGTGTAATATCACATTTAAGGCCAATATGTTAATAAAACATGAAGACATGTCCATTCCTCTTTTGTACTAGATTCCAAAGCTCCAAAACAATCCGTACAGAGAAAAATATGTTGCTGGGTCAGGCAAATGTACCACCAACTTCCTGTCTCAAAGATTAACCATACTCCTTCATACAAGTAAGGAAACAGTTTAATCTTTATATTCACAGAAAGTATTTGAGACAAATGGAATTAACACCATGTGGATTCGCAAAAGCGCAACGGTTTTGCTTGACTTTTTGCAATCACAGAACAGAATTCTGTCAAAACATTAGATTTTGATTTTCAAACTGTGTACACTACTATCCCACATGACAAAAAATTACGGACAGACTTCATTCCTTGATCCATGGGGCTTTAGTTATAAAACGTGGTGACCATATATACAATTACATATGTGTCTTCAGAGGTTCAGGTCAATTTTGTCAAAAATAATAGTACACGCCATCTGAAGTTTACTGAAAACACATTATGTGAAATGCTAGTCTGCTTGGCTTTCTCACTGATAATAGATATGTAATAATGGGGTTTAAGACATTTAGGCAAGAAGTAGGCATCCCCATGGGCACCAATTGTGTTCCCCTTCTTGTGGATCTTTTTCTTTGTGCGTATGAATCTGGATTTCTGCTCGGATTGGCAAAGTCAAAACAAGGTAATTTGGCCGAGACGTTTAACTTAGGCTTACGGTATATCGATGATCTGATATGGTTAAATAACCATCAAATAGCCAATTCCATTCCACTTATTCACCCATCTGAACTTGAAATGAAGGAGACCCGTGAGACCACCTCATCTGTTTCCTATTTAGATTTATGCGTAAAGATAACGCAACAAAATTGAGACTGTTTGACAAGAGGGATGACTTCAACTTTCCAGTCGTCCAACTTTAATATTCCAGCAGCTCGAGCTTTTGTTGTTTATATTTCACAACTTCTGAGGCACAATCTAGCCTGCTCCTTCTTCCAAGATTTCAAAGAGCGTCCTACGACTCTTGCTCAGATTCAAAATACATTGGCCTTAAGTGCAGATACAATACCCCCATACTACAATGAATAACTGCAGTGAATAATGTCATGTCATATATCAGTAATATTGTCAGAACAAACTTTCAGAGGAGGTTACACGTGTTTAATGTACAGGCGAATAATTAAATCATGAGACTTGGACAACTCTCATGTGGTAATACCTTTTAATTATTATTTATACATTCGTTATTTCAGGAACAAGAGTGTAGATTGTGTTTACCCGGACAGGTGTGGGGAAAACAGGTGTCTATGCCAACAGCATTCATGACACGTAGTGCTGGGCAGCGAGATATTAAAACTATTAAACACCAGGGTGGTTTATTTGATAGCCAACACAACGTGCCCCAAAGCTTAGTGTGATTAAACTCATCACCTGCAATCCGTTAATGTGATGTGTACACTCTCTCTTATATAGCCGCGTGTCGTGTCAGACTCATCTATAAATGTGGCTGACGCGTACACCATAGCCTGCGACATATCCTGGCTGTTTAGTTGCCGTGGCAACGTGACTCACATCACTAAATGTGGGTATAGTGCTCACTTCCATCCACCATATACACTTAATGTTTCATAGTAATGTGATGCGTCAGCGTGACTCACATCACTAAATGCTGATAACATGCACACTACCTACAACCATGTACTCTTAATGTATCATAGTCATATACAGACCGCCTCCGTGGTCTAGTGGTAGAGCGTCCGCCCGGAGAGCGGAAGGTCCGGGGTTCGATCCCCGGCCGCATCATACCAAAAGACGTTCAAAGATGGTACTTGTTGTTACCCTGTCTGGCGCTCGGCATAAAGGGGCTAAAACAAGGACTGGTCGGCTCAGAGTCAGTATACTGTGTCTGAGTGGGGTATTCATGTTAAACTGCGGCATGGTATCTCAGTGGGCTAGCACTATAAATCGGCATCAGTTCGGTCTAGTACAAGCAGCCACACACACACACACATGTGCATGGACGTCGCTATATTTGTGCAAACCCCATTTCACCTCACCTCACCTCAGGGCGGTCGGGTAGCCTAGTGGTTAAAGCGTTCGCTCGTCACGCCAAAGACCCGGGTTTGATTCCCGACATGGGTACAATGTGTGAAGCCCATTTCTGGTGTCCCCGGCCGTGATATTGCTGGAATATTGCTAAAAGCGGCGTAAAACCATACTCACTCACTCACCTCATGGTCATATACGACCCGTGAAGATCAGGGTTAACAAAGGTCTTCAGCAACCCATGCTTGCCGTACAAGGCGAAAACTACGATCGGGTGGTTAGGCTCGCTGACTTGGTTGATGCGTGGATCGATGCTCATGATGTCAATCACTGGTTTGTTTGGTCCAGGCTCGATTATTTACAGACCGCCGTCATATAGCTGGAATATTGCAGAGTGTGGCGTTAAACAACAAATATAGTCATATACTGTGTCGACGTGACTCATCACTAAAACAAATAATATGCACACTACCCTACCCCATATACCTTTAATGTATCATAGCCATGTACTGTGTCGACGTGACTCATCACTAAAACAGATAATATACACTCTACCCTACCCCATATACCTTTAATGTATCATAGCCATGTACTGTGTCGACGTGACTCATCACTAAAACAAATAATATGCACACTACCCTACCCCATATACCTTTAATGTATCATAGCCATGTACTGTGTCGACGTGACTCATCACTAAAACAGATAATATACACACTACCCTACCCCATATACCTTTAATGTATCATGGGGCGGTCTGGTAGCCTAGTGGTTAAAGCGTTTGCTCGTCACGCCGAAGACCCGGGTTCGCTTCCCGACATGGGTACAATGTGTTAAGCCCATTTCTGGTGTCCCCCGCCGTGATATTGCTGGAATATTGCTAAAAGCGGCGTAAAACCATACTCCTTCAGTCGGTTTAATGTATCATAGTCATAGTCGACGTGACTCATCACTAAAACAGATACTGTACACACTACCCTCCATCATATATCATGTATCGTTGTCATGAGCTGTGTGATCGTTCCTGGCGTCTTTCAATACTGATTAATAAATAAAAAACAACTTAGTGAATTATTTAAATGTAACTGTTTTGTACGTCACGTAATATCTTTTTGACGATTTCCTTCCACTGCCTCCGGGATCGTTAGATTTATAATCTGAAACCTGACAAGTGCACTTTCTATGACTGTCATAGTCCATGTTATTACGCGAACCGAACACGAGCCCTTGCTTATTAGCGCAAAACTATGAAACACAAAGTGGTTAAACATAATCTCGTCCAAGTAGACTCCGTTTTCAGATGACGACGATATGAAGTAGTAGTGCGTTCCAGTTAAAGAGACAATGAAATGTGAACGTTTCCATGACAACGTCATCCAAACGGAAGGTATTTCGCATAAACATTTCTTTTCAATTATGCTGCAAATAAAACAAACAGTGAAATTTAATAATAGAACAGTTAGACTTCGACGACATGAACGTGTACCCGTCGGGTTCCGGATCTGACGAGGTCTCGGCGACTATGCACGTGGTACAAAAACGACTTTGATCGGGTGTTCGGGTTCCGTGACGTGGTTGATGGCGAGTACGACTTCCCCGACGGCGTTGTCTGGTCCAGATTCGATCATGTGCAGACCGCCGTCATATAGCAGGACTTTTGCTGAGTACACGTTTTTTAACGCCCACTCAGCAATATTCCAGCTATAGGACAGTGGTCTGGAAATTATCTTTTCTGGACCAGACAATCCAGTGATTGACATCATGAGCATCTATCTACGCAATTTGGATACGATGACATGCATCAACCAATGGACGAGCCTTCCCACCCGATCCCGGTAGTCGCCTCTTACGACAAGTTTGAGTTGCTGAAGACCAATTCTAATCCGGATCTTCAAGGATGAGGGCACCGCTACTACTACTTTTACTGCTGCTATTACTACCACTACAACTTCATACAACGTCCGCTTTTACAGCACCAACTTCACGACGTCTATTTCAACACGATTACTACTACGACAATAGTTGTACTGCTGTTACCACTACAGTGACGACTTTTACTTATCCTACTACTACTTCAACACTTCTACCACAACACTACTACTGCAACACTACCCCTACGACAATACTGCTATAACACTTCTACTTCTACAGCCAGCAAGACGGGTGTACGTCCATTATTTAGTACATCTCCAACGGCGCTGGCGATTGGCTTGATGCAATTCTAGACAATTCTACACATTGCGTGCATCGAGCTGAACTTAAACTCTAGTTGTATGTATCTACAAACGCATCATGCTAACTTTGTATTGGATGACGTCTTTGATCGACATTTCCAAGTTGGAAGAACATGACGGCATGGAACTTTTTCTGGACACCATTTTATTTATTTTTTGTAACATGTCAGGGCAACTTCTATGCCCTTCATCAGGTGATGTCAAATCAAGTAATGAGTGAGTGAGTGAGTATGGTCTTACGTCGTTTTTAGCAATATTCCAGCAATATCACGACGGGGACACAAGAAAGTGGCTTCACTCATTGTACCCATGTCGGGAATCGAACCCGGGTCTTCGGCGTGACGAGCGAACGCTAAATCAGGGAATGATGAAGGGGCAAGAAGCACTGAAACCAAAGAAATTGTTTTCCATAAAAGGATCATGTCTATTTGTTTTGAGTGAGTGAGTGAGTATATTTATACGCCGCTTTTAGTAATATTCCAGCAATATCACGGCAGGGGACACAAAAAATTGGCTTCGAACATTGTACCCATGTCGGGAATCGAACCCTGCATGACGAGAGAACGCTTTAACTACTAGGCTACCCGACAGCCCCCTTTTTGTATTGAATGATCAACCCCTGACATACAATATCCTATGCAACTAGTTATTTGGGTATTTCCCTGATCCTGTGACGCATCAGCGGGTTTACCGATTCCCCCAATCAAACGGTTCCCTCCCATAACGTAGACCTCCAAAATGCAGACCTCCCAAAAAGCAGTTAAAATTAGCTCACTAATTAATTGGGCCATTCTGGTCACACCTAATTAATGAATGGACTGGTCCACTCCCCTGCTATGAGGGATTATCAATATGTTGAGACAATGAGCAGTAGTGGACAACAACAACATTGTCTTAAAAAAACTCCTCCTTTCTTTAATCTGCTCCCGGTACATCACAAATCTTATTCAAACATTACCTTTAAACAAGTTGTGGGATTTGTGTAAGAATATACCAAATGTTCTCAATCACTAATACTTCCTTTGTGTATGCTATTACATATAAATATATTTGAACATGAGCTTCAAACCCTATGCGTCACAGATGACGCGTATCATTGGTGCTGATTTATCACCACGTGTTTTTCATTTTATGGCCAGAGAATATGTGAGTGATGAAGTTTTCTCGCCGCTTTGAAAAGTACATTGTATTTAAGTTACAACTCGGCCTGTCAAAGATATTGGAGTGAGTGAGTGAGTTGGGTTTAACGCCGCTTTAAACAGTATTCCAGTTATATCACGGCGTGTCAGCTTAATACGGGAGGAAAGCCCGAAGTGATGCAGGTCTCAGACGTTTACCACTTCGGTGAAATCCACGAGCACGGGTACGGTGCTGACAAACCTAGAAACATAATCGGGGTGAACCGGGATTCGTATGGTGGCCGAGAGGGGACATCACTTTCTCGCTCTATCGCTTTCTCGCTTTCTCGCGGTTAAGCAATATCCCCTCTTGACCACTATAGGGGCCGCATGTGATATCTGCTGCAATTGGGAGGTAATGTTGAACTTTTCTCACTATTTACTTAAAACATAATTTAACTGTAGAGACGTAGGTGATTTTAAAACAATCCACCGATTTTTGCGTAAAATATAATTGATTTATTGTTGGCCCTATTCAGTTGTATGTGACCATCACGCCGAAAGCGCGTGGCAGATCATGGCAATACGCTCTAAATAAATCAGGTTAAAATCTAAATATATACAATATATATATAAGTTAAGAAGACTATGGTTAATTAGTCATGGCTGATTGTTTTGAAAAAATACAAAAATATAATTGTGGGTGTTCTATAACTTGTTTTCGGTAGTATATGATGTTACAGTGTGTCATAAGGTTGTCCGTAAATGTTCTTTTTGACATTTGATGTATATTTTACTTGAATTGTGTTTCTTGTCTTGTGCAAATCTACAAATATATGTACTTGCATATAGTAATTTGATAAACACCGCTGTGAGTGAGTGAGTGAGAATGGTTTCACGTCGCTTTTAACAATAATCCAGTAATATCACGGGGACCACCAGAAATGGGCTTAACACATTGTACCCATGTGGGGAATCGAACTGGGTCTTCGGGTTGACGATCGAACGCTTTAACCACTAGGCTACCCCACTGCCCCCATCGCTGTGGCGTTACCACAGTTGATATTTGTACTTGTGTAAACTACACATATGGAGAGACATAATTAGTGTGGCCACATAGTTAAGGTTGATAACAATATGAAATGTATTACTATTATACTACATACATGTATATTAAATCAGCTTTCATTATAATATGTTATGTATATCTTAAGTATAGTTTTGTCAAAATTATGTATGTGTGTGTGTGTGTGTGTTTGTGTGTGTGTGTGTGTTTGTGTGTGTGTCCGACTCATTGTCTGTGTAAAAAGGTAGTAGATAACTACATAACTCACATCAGAACGCACAATTTTTAACCATACAGTATAAATGGATAGAGAATTGCTACATAAATATGTATATTCCTGCCTGAGCCTATACTATAATTGGATATCTAGTCTCTCCTGGCGGGAAAGTTAAACTTTTTTTTTACAAGCACTTTAGCATTAAATGTAATTCCCGAAGACAGTTTGATCGAAAGTCATTATAAGAACCGAGCTGTTTTTAATTTTTTTTTAAAACGCATTTCATTTCTGTTGTCCAAGGAACAAAATGAAAATATGAACAGTGATTATCTGTATTCTGTGAATCTTGCTTATTTATTACACTACCAGAAAATATACAAGCTAAACGAGTATAAATTACGTGTGTATTTTGTAACATATTTATCTACTACAAGATGTTTAAAAAATCTAATCATAAGAGGCAAAATAGCGGTGAGAATTACAGAAATGGATCACTAAATATCAGCAAAAACCCTTTTAATGTACATTATGGGAAATATCGCTTTCTCGCTTTCTCGCTTTATCGCTTTCTCGCTCTATCGCTTTCTCGCTTTATCGCTTTCTCGCTATATCGCTTTCTCGCTCTATCACTTTCTCGCTCTCTCGCTTTATCACTTTCTCGCTTTCTGGCTCTATCGCTTTCTCGCTCTATCGCTTTCTCGCTTTCTCGCTCTATCGCTTCCTCTAATGACTAACCACAGTCATATTAAGGAATCGGGTGTTCTTTAATTACTTCTTTTGAATAGTATGTACCGTAAATCTTGAAATTAACGTTAGAGTTAATTATAAATGCAAACAAATTAGCGTAGACTTAATAACCATATTCGACGTAATAAGCGCCAAGGGCGCTCTCAAAATTAGAATATTATTTTGGTGAAAAAAAGTTGAGTTGAAAGATGAATTTCGTGGTTTATGCTGACAGCCTGAAATGTTTATGTACGACAGATATATTTTTCCCGAATTTAATTGTCCATAATTAAGTGTGCATATAACGAGTGCTTATTATACGCGAATAAATAAGTCTTGTGTACATTAATCAATCGGAAGGGGTGCTAATTGGGATTATTCACTAGCCAATATATTAGCAAATATTGCCGTGGGCGTTTATTAGAGCGGGGTGCTTATTACGTCGAATACGGTAATTATACTTTGCATTTATGTCTCAGAAATGACTGTTGATAAGACGGCCTTACTGAACACTTTGAATAGCGGAAATACCAACTTGAATATAAAACCAATCAACTATCTATTTTCACATTACGGTTACTGAGAACAAGATGTCATCCAAAAACTAGAAATTACATAATGGACATCCGGTAGTATTACCATTGCTTGGGTGAGGACTTCCACTTTGATGACATCTACTCCGCAAACAGAATAAACATTGATATAAGCGTTGTTTTTAGGAAAACACTATTGCTTTTTTTTTTGAGCGGTGTTTTTTGCTACTTGTTTTGATAACTTGGCCTGGGGGCGGGGGATCCAATAGCTAAATAGGGCCATAAATCAATCAAATTCTTTTTTTACGCAGAAATACGTGGATTGTTTTAAAAGCACATATGTCTGTACTGTTAAATTATATTTAAGTAGATAGTGAGAAAGTCCACCCTTTCAGGCCTTCAGAGTGCCGAGCGAACGCTTTACCCACAAGGCTACCCCGCAGCCCCTATCAAACTAAACACTTGATGGAAAACTACTTTATTATGCATTATTACCCGCGAATATGGCACTTAATAATGAAATCGTATGGAAACACCTTTTTACGCTGTACTGCCAAATTGGTACATAAAATTTAAATTTAGATTAAAATTTCTTGATGATATTGTTTATTTTGTAAACGTTTGAGTCATCTCAACGAGTTCGCCCGCTGAATGTAGACAAATTCAGTGACAGTAAATTATTCCACTCCAGAAGTCGCTAACGTGGTTGACGCTGTCATTGCGGTGTATGGCCAATCAGTGGGTTAAATAACTGGGTGATTATCTTCCCAGTGGAAATAAAGAGCATGTTTTCACGGAACAGAAAGGTCATGAACATATATCACCAACAATGCCACCCCACTGATATAGGCTAATGTTGTTGACATTTGAGATCCCGGACCAGTGATGGATGGGCGGTATGGTGTGACTCGTGAGAACGCCGTGATATCGTTTACACTGTCCAGCGCAACAATGGTTTGAAAGAGCAGTATCATGTTGGTGTGTTGGTCCTCAAGAAACCCCGTGAGTTCATCATGGATGTGGCGAGTAAGTGAGCGAGTGAGTATGGTTTTACGCCGCTTTTAGCAATATTCCGGCAATATCACGGCGAAGGACACCAGAAATGGGCTTCACACATTGTACCCATGTCGGGAATCGAACCCGGGTCTTCGGCGTGCCGAGCGAACGCTTTAACCACTAGGCTACCCGACCGCCCAGAGTGAGTGAGTGAGTGAGTAAGTGGATTTGGCTTGACGCCGAAGTATTCCAGTCATATCATGGCGTGTCAGCTCGATGTGAGAGGAAGGCCAGACGTGATGCAGGTCTTAGACGTTTACCACTCTGAAACAGTCCACTGGCACAGGTATGGTACGGACAAACCTAGAAACAAAATCTGGGCAAACCGGGAATCGATCAAATGACTAGGACAGCTCAAACCCGTTTACACCAGTCTTTGTATGACCACGAAAACCCGTCGACTATTTGGTGACTTTACCCTAGCAACGTCATCAGGGCGAATCGGAGATCCCTCCTAACGATCATTGGTTTCCGGTTGACCAAGGGACGTAACTCTGCACAGTCAAATACGACACCTCAGACGACTGGGCCACTCCTGTCCCCGTGATCTGCGATACTTGACGATGTGTAGATAAACACGCGGTTCGGTTTACAGTTTATTTATTTTTTTCTTTTACGCCACAGTGTGTTATATTCGAGTCTAGGCCAGACAAACACGTGACTGATATTATGAGCAACGTCCGGTGCCGTCTGGGTAGAATAGGACATGCAATCACCCAAATCGCCGAGCATGACCACCCAATCAGTTTTAGTCACCTTCCTCATGAAACGGTTATTCTAGCCTGGAATCCATGTTTCATAATGGTGGGAACATGGTTGGAAATATTCTACCAAAATCGTATTTCAGAGCGACAATTCATTTGAGCAATAAAACACAGTCATAAACATGCATAGGGAATCATTGTTGCGGTTGCGGGTCTTTTTGCAGAAAAGAAATTGATCAAGATTGCACTGAAGAACATTATTGCCTAGGATGTTATCCACACAAAATCTATTCAGATTGTTCGGTTTCTCCTTTCATAGAAACAAAATGCGTTTTTTTTAAGCTTACCGAAACATTATTAACAACATAAAAACGACAAAATCATTTCCGTAAAAGCCGAGTTCATTATGCGATTCCAAAAATGCATAAATATTATGGGGGGACACGAGTGGCCCAGTCGTCTAAGGCGCCGCGATTCGCTGTGCAGAGTGGCGTACCTTGGTCACGCCAGAAACCTATGATTGTGGGTTCGAATCCCGGTCCGCCCCGATTATGTTTTTAGGTTTGTCAGCACGGTACCCGTGCTCGTGGGTTTCAACGAAGTGGTAAACGTCGGAGACCTGCATCACTTCGGGCTTTCCTCCCACATTAAGCTGACACGCCGCGATATAACTGGAATACTGTTAAAAGCGGCGTTAAACTCAACTCACTCACTCATAAATATTATACTGTATTTATGAATCACTATCAAATACTGATGATAACACGTGTTCCCCAACTGGTGGGCGTATCCTGCCCAACCAGTGGCTTCCGTCACAAACACATTGAAAGGCAAGTCAATTGTTCACCAGAAGAAACACACGGGAACATGTCCTGTCTACCACATTGTGACAAAAAGTCTTGTGCATTCTACTAAATAAATAAGTAACAGAAGCCAAAGTAGGGATGTGTTTTAGGGGGAGTATCCCCGTAACTCGGGGCCGCGGCTCCATTATTATTAAAGAATGGAGGGAATGACGTCACAGATGTGTTATAATTCAGTTTCGGCGTCAAGACCACGTGACAACCCTCACTTCCGCCTTGGTCCGTGTCACGCTCGACATTTTGAGTGAGTGTGAGTGGGACGCAACTCTGCACAGCGAATTGCGGCGCCTTAGACGACTGGGCCACCCGTGCCCCCCGACATTTTGAGACAACAAATAGATGATAATGAGTCAGAGTGTTGGGTATATATTTGCATTGCAACGTTAATATTATTTTGTCATGGCTGGCAAAATTTAGAACATGTACTCAGTGAAGAAGGGTGGTTTCTTACGTTTGCTAGTGTAAAACAATATTTGTTTATTTTCCTTACCTGTCATATGCCACTGAAAATCATCACATGTCATCTCTCAACTGTTTTGTTGATGTAATTTACTTGTCTTTTGCTAATTTTATTCAACAGCTGACAACAGGGGTCGCAAAATTACCATGAAACAAGCCTTTAATAATGTGTAGTAAACGTACTACAAGCTCAGTAAATATACTATTGCAGTTAGTAAATTATGAGAAGATTGTTTGAAAGATGGATTGTGATCTTGACTGAACTGAACTAGTCTACAATATATCCTTTGACTATACAACTAGTCAAATTGGCAAATACTGTCTAACCGGTTCGTAAAATCTCCTACCAAGTCTGTGCCTGAGTGGACACTAAATAAGTAAGTGAACTTCACGAACTATTTCTGTCAGTGCATGAAACTTTTAGTAAGCTTAAATCCATTTTCCAATCTCCTGCCCAAAAATGTTAAATAGTCGTCCCCTGACAGATACAGAGACACGATACATAACCATATAAGGTGAGGTGAAATTGGGTTTAACGTCGCGTCCAAGATTATTGCACTTATATAGCGACGTGCATGTACGAGTATGTGTTTGTGTGGCTGCTTGTACTAGTCCGGACTGATGCCGATTTATAGTGCTAGCTCACTGAGATACCATGCCGCAGTTTAACATGAATACCCCACTCAGACACAGTATACTGACTCCGAGCCGACCAGTCCTTGTTTTAGCCCCTTAATGCCGAGCGCCAGACAGGGTAACAACAAGTACCATCTGTTAACGTCTTTTGGTATGACGCGGCCGGGGATCGAACCCCGGACCTTCCGCTCTCCGGGCGGACGCTCTACCACAGGACCACGGAGGCCATAACCATATAAAAAACAAGGACAGGGCACGATGTATGTTCATCTGTAAAACACACACAAAACAACAAGAAACTTCAAAGTGCACCGCCATTCGCCTTGCGAACACCTAAAACTAAAAAGTCTCCTTCACGTTGATCTGCCGGGCCAAACGTTCAAATCGCTTAATTATGGATGTCTAGATTCCTGTAATAACACGGTAACAATATTATTGTTTTTTAATTCGATTCATAAATACAACACGCTTTTACTTGGCGTATGCAACCCAATATTTGAATGACAAAGGCATTGATATCAATGCGAATATGTAATTACATCCTCCAGATGTACGTGAAACCTGCTCGCCTGCCATATGTTTCAAAGAATTATTCATTTTACAGAGAAACCTGAACTATGCGTCAATTGTGAGGAGCGGGATGCGGCTTGTGGCGTGCCAGGCCCATCTGTTGGAATAAAAGTGTTTTGAAGATGGAGCTGTATAAACTGTCTCTACCAGCCACAGACTATGACTTCAATAGAACACCCACGGAGATTCTGAATGTTGTTAATATCGTTAATAATCGTTCAGGTCCTATCGCGTGTAGGTTTAACAAACAACGCATCTTCAGGCGTGGGATGGGGGTGCTTGGATGGGGACGCTGTGATGAGGTGCTGGGATGAGGGTACCACTATGGGGTAAGATGGGATGAGGGTACTACTATGGGGTGAGCTGGGATGAGGGTACTACTATGGGGTTAGCTGGGATGAGGGTGAATATATTGGGTGAGCTGGGATAGGGTACCTGGAATAGGGTGCTGGGATGAGGGGACTAGTATGGGGTGCTGGTATGGGGGTGCTGGTGTGGGGGTGTTGGGATTGGGGGTGCTGGTGTGGGGTGCTGGTATGGGGGTGTTGGTGTGGGTGTGAGGGAATTGGGGGTGCTGATATGGGGTGCTGGAATGGGGGTGGGGGTGCTGGAATGGGGTGCTGGTATGGGGGTGCTGGTATGGGGGTGCTGGTATGGAGGTGCTGGTATGGGGTGCTGATATGGGCTGCTGGAATGGGGGTGCTGGTATGGGGGTGCTGGTATAGGGGTGCTGGTACGGGGGTGCTGGATTCGGGTGCTGGTATGGGGTGCTGGAATGGGGGTGCTGGTATGGGGTGCTTGCTGGTATGGGGTGCTGGCATGAGGGTTCTTGTATTGGGAGGCTGTGTCGGGGTGCTGGGGTGGGGGGCTTGGATCGGGGTACTAGGGTCGAGGTAAGCTGGGATGGGAGTGTTGACATTGTTTGGGCTGGGTGTGCTAGGCTGAGATAGCCTAATACCCTACTCACTCTAATTAAACTCATTCTGCTCCCCCTCCGTGTTAAACAAATATACCCAGCCAGATAATTCCATGATCCCCAAGTTCCACGTCACCTGATATATATGTGGAATAGAGTACTGACATGTTTGATCATGTGAGCTAACACCAAAGGGGACCACTGAGGTCAGGACTCCCAGACAGATTTTAAGGATAGCGTGAATAGCCTGATCAGATAATATGAAATGATGGGCACCTATAACCCACACTGTCTGCGTTAGACATTCCCTCATGGTATATCTCAGACCATGTCTGAGGTTTGCCTTCGGACATACTTTACGGGAGAGAAGTCTGAAATCTCTTCAGGAAATTCAGGACTGAACAAAAGTGCATAGTGGTCGGGCTGCCGTAGGCCCCTGGTTCGTAAAGTCGTGTTTGTGATTGTGAACATTAGACACGTTGCCAGCGCAAATGAGTATTAAAACAGGTAGCACCCGTTTCAGGTTTAGAAATGGTCCGCAACAACCTATTCTTGTCGCGAAGAGGCGAATATATCGGGTAGTCGTGTCATCGTACCCCGATGTCCAGTTGCGTGGATCGATGCTCATGATATCAATCACTGGATTGTTGGTTCCAGACCCGATTATTTACAGACGTCATATAGCTGGAATATTGCTGAGTGCGGCGTTAAACAATAAACAAACCAACAAACACTAAAAAGGTTAACGACTGAGATCTCCATCACTTTGGCTTCCTTCCCACATCAAGCGGACACGCGGCGATAAACCCAACTCCCTCACTCACTCAACACTGCACCAACATCATATCTACATTCTACACTACTCAAAAGAAGTTAAAGAACTCCCGATTCTTGCATATTACTCTTGCATGACAGATAAACTAAAATAATAATAAAGAATCGGGTGTTCTTTAACTTCCTTTTGCGTAGAATATTATGAATATAACCGGAACGTTCTGCAGCATAAACACTACCCCTTCCCCATCCTCTCCCCACCCTCTTCCAGACCCCTCCCAATGCTGTCTCAGTACGCAGGTAAACACATTAAGAAGAATATTGTGATTAGTTAAATACACATCCAGGGCTCGCTGGGATGAGGAAGCGATTTGGTAGGTAGATATATGCCGAACTCGCGCTTAGAAGAGGCATTTTGATTGGTTGTAATTTTCAAGGTCATGAGCGAGAGAAATTGTGTTCTGAGTTCGTGATAAGTGAGATGGAGCCGGTGACGTCACTTCGCCCTCAAAAGCTCTGTGACTATTGATTGCAAAAAATGGAGATATAATGCTCTGGATAATAAATGATGCTGCAGTAACAACAACAACATTACCCTTTCAACCCTAAGACTACAGAATACCTCAGAACAAGATCATGTCGTGATACACAATGAGTAATGCACGTGTAACAGTATCAACGTCTAACTTTTGACTTTAAACAGGACAAGACCGCCTCCGTGGCCTAATGGTAGAGCGTCCGGCCGGAGAGCGAAAGGTCCGGGGTTCGATGCCCGGCCGCGTTGAAAGATGGTACTTGTTGTCACCCTGTCTGGCGCTCAGCATTAAGGGGCTAAAACAAGGACTGGTCGGCTCGGAGTCTGATACTGTGTCTGAGAGGGGTATTCATGTTAAACTGCGGCATGGTATCTCAATGGGCTAGCACTATAAATCGGCATCAGTCCGGACTAGTACAAGCAGCCACACACACACGTGCATGCACTTCGCTATGTAAGTGCAATAATCTTGGACGCGACGTTAAACCCCATTTCACCTCACCTTAAACAGGACAATGCCATTAACACACACTCGTCTTACAGTCGGAATCGTACAATGGACTCTGTTTTCAGCAGAGATTTATTATGATTATGAAAGGACTTTGTCGCTTTTTTATTTTTCTGGTGACAATGCAAATCCTGGAATGGGTTTTTCAACTCCCAATTAAATGCTCAAAAAACTTGATTCTATCTCCACACAGAGGAACGCTCCTCCTTATCGACTTTGATCTGGAGCGACGACAGAATGTCTGTGAAGTAAATAGCTTGTGATCAAAATATATTTATTTGAAGATATTGATCTAATACAGCTAATGACGACAACTCAAATAGTTGTTACAACAGTATGGATCAAAACATCGCGGTAAAGGATTCGAACCAAAGGATGACCATATTACTTAACACTAAATATAATACATCACCAACCTGGGATTTTATAATTGCTAAAATAGTTCGCCATCGAAACTCCTTGAATGCGATAATTATGCTTCAGGTATTTAAAAAGAAGAAATTAAAAATTAAAAAAAAATTATCCAGTCTTCAAACAAAATCCCAGGCACCCAAATATGAAACGGCCAGGCGCCATTTGAACCAAATACACAACCAGGCAGCATATGTCTAAAGAAATCAAAGTGACGGTAATTATAAATGAAATTTCTTTTGGTTGAACAGAGTGAATTAGAATGAAATTGATTTCTCTTGAAGGTAAAGCCAGGTATAAAGGGAGGTTATTCACGGTAGAGGGCGCTAGAGGAAGGGGTATATATAGGAACTGTAAAGCCCGGGAAGTTCAATCTGTCCTGTGGTGTCGCCGTTACAGTGTGGTCTGTTTATTTTATGTTTATGTCCTGTGCATTATGGTGATGATCATTTTCTGTTGTCACGTGTTGGCAGTCTTGCTGCAAGACAGATGTCGTCACAGTGAGGAGTTTGGTTCTGAACCACAAAGCATGGATGGTACCAGATACATGCCTGTATCTTACAGTGAGGTCTTCAGTGTCGGTGACTGGCATGGTTTTGAAATGAAATGGATCAAGGCAAGTTAAGCGGCTGGATTTGTAAAGAATATTTTAATGCAGAGTAACTACATCGGCGAGTGCAACAGGGGAAGCCACATTGTGTGTCCGTTGTGTATATCTGACGAGGTTTTAGACGAGAATTCCTTTCTGTTGAAAATGGACAATATTCGCTACCGCGCTGTTTTCACGTATTTTCCCCTGAGATGGGAATCCATGCGGACAGGGGAAGAAAGAGTCTCGTAGATGAGCCAAGATCAGAAATACTTTCCTCTGCACCACGAAGGAAAATGTTGATAAAATACATGATGTGATAATGGACGATCGACGACTCACCACGGCACATAGCCACTACAGTAGACATGTCTCATGAGAGAGTTAATAAAGCGACAAAACCCTTTCCATATCCAATAGAAATCTCTGCATTAAGCAGAGTCGATTGTACGATTCAGATTAGATCATGAGCATCTGTTTATGAATCACTATCAAACAGTAATGATATCATTTGTTCGCGAAAAGGTGAGCGTATCCTGCCCCACCGGTGGCACCCGTCACAAACACGTGCAAAGTCAAGTCAATTGTTCACCTGAAAAAACACGAGAACATTCTGACAAAAGAACTGAGAATGACAGACCTCAGCAGACCCAGCTGATTTTGTGGGACGATTTGTAACCTTGGATGAGTCTGGGATTCAACATAATCCGCCAGAGACTAATAAGCGGTCAAAGAAGTAGAAGTACCTGACATCTCGGAGGAAGACGACAAAGCAGCTGTCAAGGTAATGGCTTCGGTTTTCTGGGATTCCAAAGGACTACATCCTAAAATGTCAGACAATAAATGGCGTGAGAATATCAAAACCTGTTACCTGCTCGTTTAGTGACGTACCGCCTCCGTGGTCAAGTGGCAGGGCTTCCGCCCGGAGAGCGGCAGGTCATTTCTACTGTGGGGGAATTTTTACACCACCAGAAGGAAGCCTTCTTCACCAGTTGGATCCAAACAAATCTAGCATGGTTGGCAGAGGTGTTCCGACCTCGGAAAGGATTATGTCCATCAACGCAGTCCATCATAGTTAGGCTCAGACCCATCCAGCAACCCCTTGGAGCAACAGCTGCGTGGCAACAGTTTAATAATATCCACTGAATCATCCAGCAGAGTCAGTGAGTGAGTGAGTTTGGTTTTACGTGGCTTTTAACAGTATTCCAGTTATATCACGGCGTGTCAGCTTAATGTGGGAGGAAAGCCCGAAGTGATGCAGGTCTCCGACGTTTATCACTTCGTGAAACCCACGAGCACGGGTATGGTGCTGACAAACCTAGCCTAAGCCCAACTCACTCACTCTAACGGCCACACCACTACCCAAATAACCATCTAGGGACGGCTTTACCATTACTAGAGTACTAACTACTTTACCACGACCCACTTTTTCATCTAGATACGACTGTACCACCAACCACTTGCTCATCTAGCAACGGCTTTACATCTAGCTGCTCGGCCATTTAGTAACCACTATACCACTAGCTACTTGCCCATCTAGTGACGGCTATACCATTGGCTACGTGCCCGTCTAGTAATGGCTAGTGCAATCTAGTAGTGCCAATCTAGTACTGGTTATACCACCAGCTTCTTGCCCATCTAGTGACGGCTATACCACTACCAACTTGTCCATATAATAACCACTGTACCACTAGCTACTTGCCAATCTAGCAATGGATATACCACTAGCTACTTGCCAATCTAGTACTGGTTATACCACTAGCTACTTGTCATTCTAGAACTGATTATACCACTAGCTGCTTGCCCGTCTAGTTACGGCTATACCACTAGCTTCTTGCCCATCTAATGACGGCTTTACCACTAGCCTCTTGCCCAACTAGTAATGGATATACCACTAGCTACTTTCCAATCGAGTACTGGTTATACCACTAGCTACTTGTCATTCTAGTACTGGTTATACCACTAGATACTTGCCAATCTAGTACTAGTTAAACCACTAGCTTCTTGCCCATCTAGTGACGGCTATACCACTACCAACTTGTCCATATAATAACCGCCGTACCACTAGCTACTTGCCCATCTAGTGACGGCTATACCACTAGCGTCTTGCCCAACTAGTAATGGATATACCACTAGCTTCTTGCCAATCTAGTACTGGTTATACCACTAGCTACTTGCCAATCTAGTACTGGTTTTACCACTAGCTACTTGCCCGTCTAGTAATGGAAAAACCACTAGCTTATTGCCCATCTAGTGACGGCTATACCACTACCAACTTGTCAATCTAGTACTGGCTATACCACTAGCTACTTGCCCATCTAGTGACGGCTATACCACTTCCAACTTGCAAATCTAGTACTGGTTATACCACTAGCTACTTGCCAATCTAGTACTGGTTTTACCACTAGCTACTTGCCCGTCTAGTGACGGCTATACCACTAGCTTCTTGCCAATCTAGTACTGGTTATACCACTAGCTACTTGCCAATCTAGTACTGGTTTTTCCACTAGCTACTTGCCCGTCTAGTAATGGAAAAAACACTAGCTTATTGCCTATCTAGTGACGGCTATACCACTACCAACTTGTCAATCTAGTACTGGCTATACCACTAGCTACTTGCCCATCTAGTGACGGCTGTACCACTACCAACTTGTCAATCTAGTACTGGCTATACCACTATTTACTTGCCCATCTAGTGACGGCTATACCACTACCAACTTGCAAATCTAGTACTGGTTATACCACTAGCTACTTGCCAATCTAGTACTGGTTTTACCACTAGCTACTTGCCCGTCTAGTGACGGCTATACCACTAGCGTCTTGCCCAACTAGTAATGGATATATCACTAGCTTCTTGCCAATCTAGTACTGGTTATACCACTAGCTACTTGTCAATCTACTTCTGGTTTTACCACTAGCTACTTGCCCGTCTAGTAATGGAAAACACAGCTTATTGCCCATCTAGTGACGGCTATACCACTACCAACTTGTCAATCTAGTACTGGCTATACCACTAGCTTCTTGCCTATCCAATGACGGCTATACCACTACCAACTTGTCCATATAATAACCGCTATACCAATATCTACCTGCTCATTTAGTAACGGACCGCCTCCCTGGTTAAGCGGTATTGTGTCCGCCCGGAGAGCGGAAAGTCCGGGGTTTGATCATACCAAAAGATATTAAACGATGGTACTTGTCGTTACTCTGCCTGGCGCTCGGCACGAAGGCGTTAAAACAAGGACTGGTCAGCTCGTAGTCAGTATACTGTGTCTGAGTGGGGTATTCATGTTAAACTGATGCATGGTATCCCCGTGGTCTAGCACTCTAAAATCAGCATTAGTCCGGACTAGTACAAGCAGTCACACACACTTCCGTGCATGTACATCGCAATATAAGTGCAATCACAACCTTGGCCCCGACGTTAAACCCCATTTCACCTCACCTCATTTAGCAACGGCTACAACACTACCACTTACTCCTTAAGCAACGGATGAAATCCTTTCGTCTTCTCATCTAATAAACCCTTAACCGCAACTTGGTCATCTGGTTAGGGATAAATGTCCCGGAGACCTGATCACCTATGGCGCCCGTGTTGGGGATTATCATGAACGGAAAAACACGACACGATCAACACAGAGGATTAACAACTGAATTACGAGACGGGTACTTTCATATTTCGCCATTCTAACCAAAGGTTATAGGCTGACCTTCGAAAGGCAAAGATATACGAAGAAAATGAGACCTTTATTGAAGCCATCAAACTGAGATTTATGTAAGCAAAATGTAGTTCAGACTTATCGTAAATATTACTCATAATACAATATTGATAAACACAATTACGATGCACAGTAAAATCTCATTAGTCTGGACACACCGCCCGAGTAATTCCTCCGAATAAACAAGTGTCCGGATTAACGAATCATGGGTAACAGCGGTATTACATATAGACGTCCACAACATTAATCGTCAGAAAGTTAGGTAACAGTGGTGTTATGTTTATTACACACAGACTTTTACAACATTAATCGTCAGAAAGATAGGTAACAGTGTTATCCTGTTATTACATATAGACGTTCACAACATTAGTCGGGAGATGGGGTTTCCGGATAGACGGGGGGCGAACTTACGAAGTTTCACTGAATGGGCGAATACATGAGCGAAGATATATTTAAAAACAAAATTAGAATTGTCGTCTTCGGAATCTCAAACTCTCGCATGTAAGTGAGTGACATTTCCTGCCATAGGTATTCGGTTTCAGCATTGAATACCACGCGTTCAGATGACAAATGTCATCTAGGCGACTGGTGGCATAAGAACCTCACATACACACTTTATTAGTTCTATATAATGCATGTAGCTGATGATTCATCTCAGTAAAATAGCATTTCTTATGTCGAATCACATTGTACTCAGTGAAGCGTAGCATTAACCAGGACTCGGAGGGTTGGGCGGGGGAGGGGTGGGGGTGGGGGTGGGGGTGGGGTGATTGGGGGGTGGGGAGATGTGGGAGCGGTGGTGGTGGGGTGTGTGTGTGTGTGTGTGTGTGTGTGTGTGTGTGTGTGTGTGTGAGCTCATCCCCTTTTTTCAAACACCTAACATGTCTACTTCTTCATCGGCAAAGTTACTTTCGTGACTAGGGTATAATGTGTCACCCTGCTTCATTTTTCAAAATCCTAGATCCACCTCTGCTTACAATCTATCCATTGCAATTGACAAGCATTGATGTTACATGAGATTCACGTTACAGCCATCATTCATTTCGTCGAACCTTCCTTGAACTGAATCCGATGTAGATCGAAAAATTAAATGGTGTTAAACTCCACCCCACGTCAATGTCAACCTAATGACTTTTTTCGGCTTTATCAATTTTCGTCAAAACCCTTAAATCGACCGCTGAAATAGTAAAGCATGATAACAAGCTTGTCACAACTTAGAGAGGACACATGCTACATTTAATCAAATATTGACAGAAACACCCCTCCCACATACAAGAACACAAGAACGATGCAGACAACTACCCGTCATATAGTACTGAGAGTTAGATCCTACCTGCCATGCTCCCGAGTGGCCGAAATTGCCCGTCTCAAAACTGAAGCCTTAGTCCTTGAACATCCAAGAGGCCAAATTCAGACCGTTGTTCATGGCTCCAGATGGCTCCAGGTGGCTCCAGGTAAGCTCCAACTGACAGCCTCCGGCTTCGATAAGCGTTGTTGATCTCGCTTTCCACGCGCAAGCGGCTCCTGTAGCAGACGACACACCTTCTGCGCATGTCACATCAGCTTCGATTTTCCCACGTGAGCGATGACTGAACGAAAAGCTATCGGCTGTGATTGTCATCACCGTTATCAGGCGAAGGGATACAGGCTTTGTTCCACGGATTTAATATCACAGTCGTGGTTATAAGCAAGACTTCCAGATTGGGTCAGTTTGTCTCGATATCGACGTGTCTGGACGTTGAAGCTCACCTGGTTCATCACCCCCGATTAGCGTCGGAGGGTCCGAGTAATTAGACACCTCTGCTGCATTCGTCTCACTGTTTACTGCTTGCAATCATTACTCGTACTGTGATTGATTGCAAAAAGTGTCCTGAAACATATGGTTCTCCCTTTGAAGGAACAGTTCAAATAAAGAATAAATACGCTATTTACACGGTGAGGAAGTAGTTGTATTTTTCCCTCGTCTAAATACATTGGCTTTAAATTGTACAAATGGACAGTAACACAACTTTTAGAAGGGAAATAAATGGAGCATGTCAGAAATGTTTGATAGCGATTCATAAACACATGCTCATGATGTAGTCGGTATCGTACATTCGACACTGCTTTTAGCAAAGTTTTTTTTGTGGCTATGGAAACGATTTTGTCGCCTTTATTAAAATATTTTGACAATCGAAACAGACCAAAGGATTCAAGACAATTTCATTTTCAAAATCTGTCATCCATCCATCCATCCACTGACCAAACCATCCATCCATCAATCCATCATCCACTCACCAACCCATCCATCCATCCACTCACCAACCCATCCATCCATCCACTCACCAACCCACCCATACATACATCCATCCATCCACTCACCAACCCATCCATCCATCCATCCACTCACTAACCCATCCACCCATCCACTCACCAACCAATCCATCCATCCACTCACCAACCCACCCATACATACATCCATCCATCCACTCACCAACCCATCCATCCATTCATCATCCACTCACCAACCCATCCATCCATCTATCCACTCACCAATCCATCCAACCACTCACCAACCCATCCATCCATCCACTCACCAACCCATCCATCCATCCACTCACCAACCCATCCATCCATCCACTCACCAACCCACCCATACATACATCCATCCACTCACCAACCCACCAATCCATCCATACACCCATCCATCCATCTATCCATCCAGCAAGCCAGCCAGCTAGCTATCCAGCCAGCCAGCCAGCCATCCACCCATCCTTCCACTCACTAATCCGACCTTCAATCCATCCATCCATCTAGCCATCCATCCACCCACCCACCCATCCATCCATCCATCCACCATCCATCCATCCACCAATCCACCGAACCATCCACCAATCCGCCATCCATCCGTCCATCCACCAACCTACCCACCCATCCCTCCCTCCCTCCCCCCTCTCCCCATCACTCCGTCCATCCATCCACTCACCAGTCCACCCATCCATCCATCCATCCACTCACCAGCCCATCCATCCATCCATTCAGCCATCTTTCTCGCTATCTATCAGCCAAAAGTGGGAATGGTGGCGTTGCCTAACAGGTCATATAACAACGCCCAACATCTGCCGCGCTTAACACATGTCACGCATAACACCTGTCACATGCTAAATATGCATTTTAGATCACACTCAATATTATCAATCTCTCAAACGCGCTTCAAAGCAGCACATTGATTTGAATGTTACAGTGAAACCTTGTTAATCCGGGGATTCTGGCTTAACGGGGTCCGGATTAAAGAGGTCTCACTCTACTTACACACTCAACAAGTGAGCAAGCTTTGTTAGACACATACCTCGTTACTCCCGATATTGCTCATATTATTAGGCCATCACTTACAGGGCAAACGGCGCCCAGATCACGCAGACATAATCTATTCATAAAGAGAACTGTCTGTAGAATTCCCAGACCTCAAACTGATAGATGAGACAGTGTGTGTATAAAATAGGAGGCAACTTTGTGTAACAACATTGTAGTCTACTCAGTGTCAAGTGCACAAAATAAGTATGTACTGTTTAGGATAGGACCTCATCGGATTATGCGTTGTGTCTTCTTTGGGGTCTATCTAAACCAGCATTGGTCAGCACGAACGGAAAACAGATAAGCAAACCCATCAATATCGTCGCTTAAAATACATGCCATCACACACAAATACATGTCATCACAGACAAATACATGTCATCACAGATAAATACATGTCATCACAGACAATTACATGTCATCACAGACAATTACATGCCATCACACACAAATACATGTCATCACAGATAAATACATGCCATCACACACAAATACATGTCATCACAGACAATTACATGTCATCACAGACAATTACATGTCATCACAGATAAATACATGCCATCACAGACAAATACATGTCATCACAGACAAATACATGCCATCACACACAAATACATGTTATCACAGATAAATACATGCCATCACAGACAATTACATGTCATCACAGACAATTACATGTCATCACAGTAAAATACATGTTATCACAGACAAATACATGTCATCACACAAATACATGTCATCACACACACATACATGTCATCACACACAAGTACATGTTATCACACACAAATACATGTCATCACACACAAATACATGTCATCACACACAAATACATGCCATCACACACATACATGCCATCACACACAAATACATGCCATCACACACAAATACATGTCATCACAGACAAATACATGTCATCACACACAAATACATGTCATCACACACACATTCATGCCATCACACAGAAATACATGTCATCACAGACAAATACATGCCATCACACACATAACATGTCATCAAACACACATACATGCCATCACACACAAATACATGTCATCGCACAAAAATACATGTCATCACACACAAATATACATGTCATCGCACAAATATACATGTCATCACACACAAATACATGTCACCACACACAAATACATGTCATCACACACAAATACATGTCATCACACACACATTCATGCCATCACACAGAAATACATGTCATCACACAAATATACATGTCATCACACACATATACATGTGATCACACACAAATACATGTCATCACACACAAATACATGTCATCACACACACATTCATTCCATCACACAGAAATACATGTCATCACACAAATATACATGTCATCAAACACACACACATGTCATCACAGACAAATACATGCCATCACACACAAATACATGTCATCAAACACACATACATGCCATCACACACAAATACATGTCATCGCACAAATATACATGTCATCACACAAATATACATGTCATCGCACAAATATACATGTCATCACACACAAATACATGTCATCACACACAAATACATGTCATAACACAGAAATACATGTCATCACACAAATATACATGTCATCACACACAAATACATGTCATCACACAGAAATACATGTCATCACACACACATGCATGCCATCACACAGAAATACATGTGATCACACAAATATACATGTCATCACATACATATACATGCCATCACACAGAAATACATGTCATCACACACACATTCATGTCATCACACACAAATACATGTCATCACACAAATATACATGTCATCAAACACACATACATGTCATCACAGACAAACACATGCCATCACACACAAATACATGTCATCAAACACACATACATGCCATCACACACAAATACATGTCATCACACACATAACATGTCATCACACAAATACATGTCATCGCAGACAAATACATGTCATCACACAAATATACATGTCATCACACAAATATACATGTCATCACACAAATATACATGTCATCACACACATTGCCATGAAGTACTAGAACTCCAGCAATTACCATATCTCGCCGCTTTTCTAAGACAGAATTTCTCAGGCGACGAAGCAAATCAGCATAGCAGGCACCGGTAATCGCCTTTCGACTTCGTAAGTACTCAGCAAGGATCACACCTTTTGCATCCAATAATACAGTGGCCATAACTTTGTTCACTGATCTTGAAGACCTGAATTTCGTTGGTGTCGGAGAAGTGGATTTGTGCCATTTGACTCGGGATTATAGCGGTAGACCCATGTTTCATCACCCGGTACTAATCTCTTTTTGAATTTATCGAAATCCTCCGGAATTAGCTCTACATTTTCTCTGGCCATGTCATATCGTTTTCACTAAAGATCAGAATTTAGAAACTTCGGCACCGAACGAGCAGATAGCTTATTCATCTGTAAATGTTCACGAATAATAGTTTCAGTGGAGCCATGGCTTAGACCTGTGTGTTCCTCAAGTTCAGCAGTGGCAATACGTCTATCTGACAGTATAAAATTTACTATCTCCTTGATTGAATCTTCATTGATTGAAGCTGAGGGACGCCCAGACATTGTTCTCCCAGCCTTAAACATAGTCGCCCAACGTTCAACAGTGGAATAGCTCGGGCACGTATCCCCCATATACTTGTGACATGCGGTCATAAATTTCTTGGGGAGTATTTTTTTCTAATGTAATACACTTGATGACTGCTCCGTGCTCCTTCTTTTCCATTTCATTTTGACACATATCACGTTCATCTGGCTGTCACTCATATACAACAGCCCAAATACACTTGCAATGAACTACTTAAACAATGTAATACATTGACTAGTTCACTTTGTTATGGCCCATCGTTGAAAGACTTGGAACTTTTTGACCGACTCCGGTGTGTGTGTTGTGTGTGTGTGGTTGTGTGTGTTGTGTGTGTGTGTGGTTTTGTGTGTTTGTGGCTGCTTGTACAATACTAATACCGAGTTTACAGTGCTAGCCCACTGAGATACCATACCGCAGTATGAATACCAACTCAGACACAGTATACTGACTCCGAGCCGACCAGTCTTTATTTAAGCCACTTAATGCCGAGCGTCAGACAGGGTAACAACAAGTACCATATTTTGATATCTTTTGGTATGACGCGGCCGGGAATTGAACCCCGGACCTTCAGCTCTCCAGGCGGACGCTCTACCCTTGACCAAGGAGCCGGTCAATCTGTGTTGTCGACATGCAGGATAATAACAAGTACCATCTTTTAACGTCTTTTGGGTTGACGCGGCCGTGCTATAACGCTGTTGAAAGCGTCGTCAAACCCACTTACTCGAGCTGATTCTAGTAACATGACTGATTGGTCACCAGTGGTCACATCGATCATCTATAGGTAAACCGTGGGGCCGGTATTAATGGTACAAATTGAAACGTGCTTACGAAGTGTAATATGAGAGTCTTTTATGAAAGAGATCGACCGCCTCCGTGGTCTAGTGGTAGAGCGTCCGCCCGGAGAGCGGAAGGTCCGGGGTTCGATGCCCGGCCGCGTCATACCAAAAGACGTTGAAAGATGGTACTTGTTGTTACCCTGTCTGGCGCTCGGCATTAAGGGGCTAAAACAAGGACTGGTCGGCTCGGAGTCAGTATACTGTGTATGAGTGGGGTATTCATGTTAAACTGCGACATGGTATCTCAGTGAGCTAGCACTATAAATCGGCATCAGTACGGACAAGCAGCCACACACACACACGTACATGCACGTCGCTATATAAGTGCAATAATCTTGGACGCGACGTTAAACCCCATTTCACCTCACATCACCTCACCTATGAAAGAGATCATCATCGCGTGAAACATTAAAAGTTTGTCTCTATCGATTCGCCTTCAGATATTAAGAATGAATACAAGGTAAAGGCCATGGCTATTTTGAAGCTCTCTTAACACACTTTTGAAAAGTCGACCAGCAATATTTTGTTTGGTTTTGAAAATCAATATCTGTAACCTTTTGGGAAGAAATTTCTTCTCGGGAAAAAGGTATCACACTTGTTAGCGCATCAATGGCATCGGAAGTAATTAAAAGATCTATTTTTTCGCCGGATGAGCGAAGTAAAGATGCTAAACTCATCTATAGCTAGCTGCTACACCCCTCAAGGCTAGACCAAGGGAAATGTCAGCGAGACTGAAAAGTATCGTGGCAAGCTGCGCATCATAATTTGAGCCAAGATTTGTGGAATCACTTCGGGCAGATCCTCAACTAGGATACTGTCTACAAACACCACTTAATGCAAAGCTTTCTGCGCGTAATGACAAGAAACCAGTTAAAGCTATTAACAACTGCATCCGGACATTCGTATACTTGTGCTTGGTGAGGGTAACTATAGCTGGTTCATCTGCCCTGAACGTGGATACAATAAAACGTGCTGGTGGCGCTGAACGGTTTTCTACATAGTCTTTATTTCAGATCCTGGAAAGTTATTTATGGTGTCTATTCGTTAAACCTTACTCTGGGGGTAAATATCAGCCATGTGTATTACCGCAATGTTATCGAGTGTTTCGTGTTTCGCTGACAGTGCAAGTTGCTTCGAACACCTCGTACCGATATTGACGTCATTGGAAATGATACCAAATCGTTTTAGAACTGAAATAAAAGGGACAGGCGCTTAACGACAGACATGTGATAAGTGAGTGAATTAACGAATTAAGCTGCTGTAAGCAATGTTCCAGCCATATAACAACGTTAGACGCAATGAACGAGAAAGGAAGGGGGACTAGGTAGGATGGATTTGGCTATTTGAACGTCATTGGACGAATATCCGATCAGCAATACACCTGCAGCTCATGTTAAACTTGGTGGCCAAATTCCCTTTTCTATTTGCCAATCCGAGGAGAAATTCCGATTCATATGCAGTTAAAGAAAGCGAAAAAATCCTTTAAAGTTAATGGCAGGGCGATGTTCAAAGCGATCTTAGCGCTAAGGTGATCGTAACTCCCATACCTTAACATAGACTTAGGACAATCGTAGCGCTAAGGTTGTTTTGTACAACGGCACCCTGGTCTCTGCTAAAGGCTAGTGTCGTTTGTACGATTCCAACATGAAGATGTGTCTATGAAACACCATCAAGTAGTGATGATACCAGGTGTTTGCGAAAAGGTGAGCGTATCTTACCTCCGTCACCCGTCACAAACACACGCAAAGGCGTGTCCATTGTTAACCTGAAACCTGAAACAATCCCACGGAAAATACCCTTAATAATGCGACAGTTTTAATGGTGTGACCCAGGTCAAACACTTTTAATGGTGTAACCAAGGTCAAACACGTTTAATGGTGTAACCCAGGTCAAACTCTTTTAATGGTGTAACCCAGGTCAAACACTCTTAATGGTGTAACCCAGGCCAAACAGCCTTTGAGAAAGAGTCGTATGACGCACTTTGAAATCTTCGTAGGAAGAGCATATCCGATTGCACCTCCAAAGACTGGAGCTGCTGGAATATTTCTCTACATGAATGATAGGGTGCCTGTTGGACAGTTGAAGTCATCCCTCTTTTCATACAGTCTTGTGGATAGTGCTTTTGTCCCTATCTTTCTGTCACTATCACACTGTCAATGTGAACGCCTCCATGGTCTAGTGGTAGAGCGTCCGCCCGCAGAGCGGAAGGTCAGGGGTTCGATCCCCGACCGCGTCATACCAAAAGACGTTAAACGATAGTACTTGTTGTTACCCTGTCTGGTGCTCGGCATTAAGGGGCTAAAACAATGACTGGTCGGCTCGGAGTTAGTATAATGTGTCTGAGTGGGGTATTCATGTTAAACTGCGGCATGGTATCTCAGTGGTCTAGCACTATGCAGTACAACCAGCCACACACACACACACACACGTGCATGCACGTCGCCATATAAGTGCAATAATCTTGGACGCGACGTTAAACACCATTTCACCTCGCCTCACATTGATGTTATCAATGTAAATTCCAGTATTTCACATATTGCCTCGTCAGTAAACTTCGTATGACATTTGCATTCATTTTTGACAACTTGTCCTGGGGATTTGAAGATATGACTATAGTAATCACGTTCGGTGACAAATGCCCCATAGATCAGGGAATGAAGTGTGCCATTAAATGTGTCCTGTCTGATAGTGCTGTACAGGGATGGGAAAGAATTGACAGAGCTTTTCATTGTACAATTCAAGCAAATGTTTTAAGAATTCGCAGGGTCACAATTCCCCTCTTGTCTCAAATACTTTCTCTGAATGTAAAATCGTCCTTCCTTGATTGTCTTAAGGATTATGGTTAATCTTCGAGACAGGGATTTGTTGATACGTTAGCATGTCAAATACTGATCAAATTCAGGTTTAATACTTGTTAGATACTGGTCAAATACAGGTCAAATTTAACTCAATTACTGATGAAGACGGTGTTGAGAGTATCCATATTTTCACATTTGACAATTCTAAGTGATGCAAAGTCACAAGCACCTTATACAAACAAAATGACTGTTTCTTATGCTTTTCAGTATAGTGTCACAAATTACTCTACCTTTGTGATGAATATCAAAGAATATTTGAGGATAGGAATTACTTTCAGATACTGGCTAAATGTCACACGGGGACCTCTTTTGAATTCTGCTGCCGTTACAGGAGAATCATTGACGTTAATAACCCACTATACATGACCATCTCAGAACTGTCTTCTGTCGGCGTGTGATCGCGAACGAGAAGAGAAAACATATGGCATTGATAATACTGCCATTGATAGCGCGGAGTGGATCCGGAAGACACGCGAGGAGAGGTCTCTTGTAGAATTACGCCAGTTTCTGAAGTGCTAGTAGGGTGAACAAATACTGTTCCATTCCCATCACGCCCACTGCAGGAGGTTGAGGAGACGTAGATAACCATGCAAGATGGAATAAGTAAATACTGCCGAATGCCATGGAAACCAAATTTGAGTTTAGGTAGCCCTAATTATGCTATGGGAACAGATTTGAAAATACACGACCAGTTGCTCAGTGACGAAAAACGCAATCCACCCGATGGTAAAATAGAACAAATTTGGAAATCATTTACGTTTCATTGCGATTACAATGTACGTGTTCTCGCAAGTAGTTCAGTATTTAATACTAAATTATGTACAGTACCTTAACTGGCTCGATGGCTAGAATATGAAATTGGTTGTTAAAATTTACATATTTGTCATCTTTGCTTATTCGCATGAAAGTGGGTCAAATTATTTTACACAATATTGAACAATAGTTGCAATTGCTGGAATAATGCTAAAAGTGGCGTAAAACAATACTTACTCACCTTCGGCGCGCATCACGAAACGGGAGCATGTTAAGGTGCTGACAAACCAAGGCGAGGTGAGGTGAAATGGGGTTTAACGTCGCGTCCAAGATTATTGCACTTATATAGCGACGTGCATGTACGTGTGTGTGTTTGTGTGGCTGCTTGTACTAGTCCGGACTAATGCCGATTTATAGTGCTAGCTCACTGAGATACCATGCCGCAGTTAAGCATGAATATCCCACTCAGACACAGTATACTGACTCCGAGCCGACCAGTCCTTGTTTTAGCACCTTAATGCCGAGCGCCAGACAGGGTAACAACAAGTACCATCTTTTAACGTCTTTTGGTATGACGCGGCAATGGGATCGAACCCCGGACCTTCCGCTCTCCGGGCGGACGCTCTACCACTAGACCGCGGAGGCGGTCGACAAACCAAGGATCGTTACCAGGGTGAATCTTGGATACGGACCGACGATCGCAGGATTCTGGCACGCTCAACGACGCTTGACCGAGGGTTGGCCTGAGGGTCCACTTGCTGCACAATGATCGACACCAGCGGAGAACAAAACGACATCAGCATCACAGAGCCTGCCCCTCGATCCCCATTGTAGTCAGTAGACCATCATCTTCCCGAGGCAAGAGTGAGTGAGTGAGTATTGTTTTACGCCGATTTTTGCAATATTCCAGCAATATCACGGCGGGGGACACCAGCAATGGGCTTCACACACCGAGGCAAGAGAGTTAACTGACTTTAAAAGTCCAGTTTCCACACTTGCCGAACTTGGCGGGAATTCCTGGGCTCGATCGTAGCGCCACTAGTGGCTATTACGACCCTTCTATTCTACGCCTCTCACATATGGACCAATCAGATTCCACCTCTCGTATCACATGCATTTGCTTCAAACAAAACGGTGGCGCCCAGTCAAGACGATCTGATCGACCATCAAGATCTATTTTGTGGTAAAACGGTTCTTTAAAACGGTACATCAAATCTCGTGAGCACCTTGATTAAAAACATGAAAAGATTTGGAAAATATCTGTTGACAACGAGTTGGCGATGCACATGCTTTGCAAATCCTGCAATCGACCGAACTCTGCATGACAGTTTACGAACCGGATTTCGATTTCGGTGCGCGATTTTGGTTGGACTATGCATAGACTCGTTAGCCCAGCCAAAATGTAACTCCATAATACCAGCCTAGTTCGGCAAGGGTGGAAACTGGACTTTTATAGTCAGTTAACGCTCTTGCCTCGGGAAGATGTTAGACCATGGACCCATTCCGACTCGAAATCGTCTCTGCGTTAAAACTGTTAGGCCGTTTTTGCAAACATCATCGATTCACCACCATAGGCATGTTAAATTACACCCTATGTCTTATGGTGGGGGGTGAGTAGCCTAGTAGTTAAAGCGTTCGCTCGTTACACCGACGTCCCTGGTTCGATTCTCCATATGGATACAATGAGTGAACCCAATTTCTAGTGTCCCCAAGAGGCCTAAAAGAGGCATAAGAACACATTCAGTTATTCCAAATGGAAACTGACTTGGTGTTTGTTCATATCATAATCACAATACAGGCTCCATATAATTACTATAATTACTCGGGGCCTGACAATCCAGTATGAGTAACGATCAACGTGGGCAGGGCACGCTAACACATGATCCAGTCATTGTGACAGGGCCCGTGAAGATCCGGGGTAGAATAGGTCTTCATGATTGCCGTAAAAGGTGACTATGCTTGTCGTAGGAGGCGACAAACGGATTAGGTGGTCAGGTTCGCTGAATTGGAATTGAATTGTCATCGTATCCCAATTGTGTGGATCGATGCTCATGATGTCAATCACTGGATTGTCTTGTCCAGACTCGATTAATGACAGACCGCTGTCTTACAGCTGGAATATTGCCGAGTGCGGCGGTAAACAACAAACAACAACAAAAAACACGGAAAAAGATAGCTACCTTTAGTCATGAAAACGGGAGTCGGAGCAATTCTCTTTTCCTACGACAGTACGTTTCTTGTTATACATATTAAAATGTTCGAAGGGTATATACCACCCACGGAATAATTGAGGAAAAATACGTAATGCAAATAATTTTTAAAAGAGTGAGTGAGTGAGTGAGTGAGTTGGATTTAACGCCGCTTTTACTAGTATTCCAGTCATATCACGGCGTGTCAGCTTAATGTGGGAGGAAAGCCCCAAGTGATGCAGGTCTCAGACGTTTACCACTTCGGTGAAACCCACGAGCACGGGCATGGTGCTGACAAACCTAGAAACATAATCGGGGAGAACCGGGATTCGAACCCACAATCATAGGTTTCTGGCGTGTCCAAGGGACTTAGACGACTGGGCCACCCGTGCCCCCATTTTAAAAAGAGATAAGTGGATTTGTCACAATCTATATTTGCCATCATGCAATGCAATGCTGTTGAAACAATTGCTTTTACAATACTGCTTTTACACAACTGGCCATGGAGAATTCGTAATAATCCTAATACATTTACCTCTATTAACGTCATACCACAGTCTACCAGGCTTTAACCACAAGGCCAGAGAGACCAAGCTACTTGCCCTCCTCACATGCTAATACGCGAGGCTTACTACGCTAATCCGCCCAGTAGCCGAGCAAGTGCCCGGCCAAAGGGTTAGAGAAATGTCACTCCAAATCACAACCTCACTCAGGATATTACTCGGGCAGTAAGCCTTGTTGGATATAATCCATCACCGATCTCCAATCTGTATCAGCTTCTGTCTCTGAAGGCATATAACTGTATTTAACGCTTGCGATGAGTTAATCAGTTAGGTTACAGCAGGACGGACACGCCGTGCTGACATTTGTCTCTCAACTGTTTTTGATGTCGTTAGGAGGCTATATTTACACTAGTGAGACGAACTGTCGTCGTTTGTTCGGTATGACAGCACAGTTACGTTGGCATGGGCTGTGTCGTGTCGCCGTCACCTACTCTACAGTCCAACGTAAGTCGGGGATGTGTGTGTGTGTGTGTGTGGGGGGGGGGGAGGTGGGTGGTGGATATGTGTGCGTGAGGATTCTTTTGTGTGCGCGTGTGTGTTTGTGTATTTGCGTGCGTGTGTGTTTGTGTATGTGTGTCTGTGCGGTTGTGTGAATGTATGTATGTGTATGACTGCGTGCGTGTGTAAATGTGTGTGCGTGTGTGTGAACGTGTATGTGTGCCTGTGTGCCTGTGTTTGAACGTGTGTGTATGTGTATGAGTGTGTGTGTGCGTGTGTGTATGTGTTTGTGTGCTTATGTGTGTGTGTATGTGTGCGTGTAGGTGTGTGTGCGTGTGTGTGTGCGTGTGCGTCTACGTGTGTGTAGGTGTGTGTGTGTGTGTGGTTAGGTGTGTGTGTGGGTAGGTGTGTGTGTGGGAAGGTGTGTGTGTGTAGGTGTATATGTGTGTAGGTGTGTGTGTGAGTAGGTGTGTGTGTGTAGGTGTATATGTGTGTAGGTGTGTGTGTGTGTGTGTGTAGGTGTGTGTGTGGGTAGGTGTGTGTGTGTAGGTGTATATGTGTGTAGGTGTGTGTGTGTAGGTGTGTGTGTGTGTGTAGGTGTGAAACCCAATGATTCCCGGTTGTGTATCGCCCTCATCTTCAATGGTTCGAATCCACGACTCATCCTGATTAAGATCTTTGATCATAACCGCGCGATGGACGTATAGATTTCCGTATCTTTTCCGTACCAGGATCCTGGATCCGGGTTATCGTGAGTTCGAATCCAAGATTTACGCGGGCGTCACCTGCGTGACGAAGGAACGGACAATATGATTTCCAGGAGGGTTGTGTGTATGAGAAATGTTCTTTAAAGAAAACGTTTACGTCCATAAAATAAACACATACCCTGTGTTGTCCTCTCCCTGAAGACAAAGCTGAAACCTGTAGGAGAACAATCCGTGTCGTGGAATTATTTTGTGACATATGTGCTACTGTACACTCGTGAATATCACCGCTTATATAGATGTAGTTGGTAACGTTCTTTGGTCAACGTTCTTTTGCCCGTCAGTTTAGATGATTGCAATACAGAGCTAAAGAAACGTTACCAACCGACATTGTTTGTTCCTAAAGCCAGAACAGGATGGATGTCAAGGAAGATACCTACATTGTCAAAAGTCACGAATTAATATCAAAACAAGTTGTGCCGTGAATGAGAACAAAAAACGATGATACTGTGTCCACAGTTTGGAGGATGAGGTCAGTTGTTCAGTAATAAGTCAAACATCAACACTGAGATCACACTCTTTAATCCTCCAGAATGTCACACCTTTCAGTCAATATGTATGTCCCCGACGGGCGTCATTGCTCGCCCCAACTCGACGACGGGTCGATGTGATGAAATGAAAGGCGTCTGGGATGAAATGAGATTCGACGCCATTCTTCTAGGAGAGCCTACAGGTGCTAACTGGTCCTTGGTGTAAGGAGGCCTGGTCGTGCTCTAATTTGACGGCCAAGGTAACCCCACAAGTGTTCTATGAGTCTGGGGATTGTGCTGGCCAAGGCAAGACGCTGTATGGGCCTTGTGTTATCTTGAAGGAACAGGGTTCGGGGATTCTGTTGCCAGAACGGTAGTACAACAGGGTGGAGGGATCAGTCGCTGAGACGCTGTTCAGTGACGCTTCCTTCCAACATCAGCAGGCCTGTCTTGACTTGGCTACAGGTACTGCTTTGACTTGGCTACAGGTACCGCCTTGACTTGGCTACAGGCACCGCCTTGAATTGGCTACAGGTACTGTCTTGATTTGGCTAGAGGTACCGCCTTGACTTGGCTACAGGCACCGCCTTGACTTGGCTACAGGTACTGTCTTGATTTGGCTAGAGGTACCGCCTTGACTTGGCTACAGGTACTCTCTGGACTTGGCTACAGGTACTGCTTTGACTTGGCTAGAGGTACCGCCTGGACTTGGCTACAGGTACTGTTTTGATTTGGCTAGAGGTACCGCCTTGACTTGGCTACAGGAACCGCCTTGACTTGGCTACAGGTACTGTCTTGACTTGGCAACAGGTATTGCCTTGACTTGGCTAGAGGCACCGTCTTGACTTGGCTACAGGTACCGCCTTGACTTGGCTACAGGTACTGTCTTGATTTGGCTACAGGTATTGCCTTGACTTGGCTAGAGGCACCGTCTTGACTTGGCTACAGGTACCGCCTTGACTTGGCTACAGGTACTGTCTTGATTTGGCTAGAGGTACTGCCTTGACTTGTCTACAGGTACTGCCTGGACTTGGCTACAGATAGGACTTGGCTACAGATACCGCCTTGACTTGGCTTCAGGCACCGCCTGGACTTGGCTACAGATACCGCCTGGACTTGGCTACAGATACCGCCTGGACTTGGCTACAGGCACATGACATGCGTCGCTCCTGATGCATCATGCCAACGGCTTGTTCTCTCTGCTGTAGCGTTAATCTCAGCATGTTTTTTGTTACCGTTAAAAAAATTGGGTGTGAATGGCCAGTACGTCGTTCCTTTTATATCCATATCTTTGGTATCCATATCTAGGATGACATGCTGCAAGTGCTGAAAACGTTTCACATTAAACTCAGAGGCAAGTTCCACTGATCTGGGTATTGTAACACATGCAGTGCTCGGCAAATTGTTTTGGTTGTGTTTGTGTTTGGTTTTGGGTGATTGATTGTCAACCATTTTGTAATACTATTCGGTGTTTGAACCCGACCTGGCCAAATGGTATTGGACGGTGCTCATGATATCAACCACAGCAATGACTCAGTACGCGACGATGAGTGTTTTTGTCTGAAAATAGTTACACTTTGCATGTAAAATTGTATTTTTTTGAGGAGGCACGGGTGACCCAGTCGTCAAGGGTAACCTGACGAAACTGATCCAGTACACGCAATTGTCTAGGACTCTGCACTAAAAGAAACCACACAACTGCGCTATTACTAAAACAGGAAACGGAAATGATTTTTGATTTCTAATGATCAAGCAATGCAAAGTTCATGATATTAAAATAATTTGTATAATATCCAGCTATGTAATCTGACGGAATTGAAGCACTACTAGCCATTCATTGAAAAAGGTCAGCATTGCGCAATTAAGTCTGGGAAATGAAATGATATTTACAATCAGTTTATCGATAACTACAATAGAATAAATAGGAAAATTGAACAGGAAAGTTAGTACTCAAGCAGGAAAAAGTCGCACGGCCAATGGACACGGACTTAAACCTGAAGCGAAGGCATAGAGGACGTTGAATGTATCTGGAAATAATGGGTCAATGGTCAGACATGACGCTGCAGATGATTCATATATCAACTTCTCAAACATTTCAAAATAATAGACCGCCTCCGCCTCCGTGGTTTAGTGGTAGAGCGTACGCCCGGAGAGCGGAAGGTCCGGGGTTTGATCCCCGGCCGCGTCATACCAAAAGACGTTAAAAGATATATGTTGTTACCCTGTCTGGCGCTCGGCATAAAGGGGCTAAAACAAGGACTGGTCGGCTCGGAGTCAGTATACTGTGTCAGAGTGGGGTATTCATGTGAAGCTGCGGCATGGTATCTCAGTGTGCTAGCACTATAAATCGGCATTAGTTCGGACTAGTACAAGCAGCCACACGAACACACACACGTACATGCACGTCGCTATATAAGTGCAATAATCTTGGACGCGACGTTAAACCCAATTTCACCTCACCTCAAAATAATAACAGTGAATAGTAAACGGCAAAGTATCGGGGAAAAGCATATATATGGATCACTGAAAATCTGTGATGACAACAGGTGTTAGCGAAACTTAAGCATATTTTGGTCTACCGGTAGCAGCCGCCACTCAACCATTTTTTGCCTAAAAAAATATGTGTTTGTTGCCTTACACCACACAGCAGTACGACTGCCATGCAACGACCATATGTAAAAACCCGCTGGTTATTTCCCATCGACACAGTGAGTGAGTTAGTGAGTATGGTTTTACGCCGTTTTTAGCAATATTCCAGCAATATCACGGCGGGGGACACCAGAAATGGGCTTCACACATTGTACCAATGTCGGGAATCGAACCCGGGTTTTCGGCATGACGAGCGAACGCTTTAACCACTAGGCTACCCGACCGCCCCCCATCCACACAGAATGTGAAATGATTCTCTAGAGTGACTGGGCGATAGCACAACGATATCAATGTGTTCATTATTATTTTGTTAAAAAATACTTATGAACCTACGGTTGCGAGGGCTTGTAGCAATGGATCCATGTGCTGTAAAACGTCTGGTTATTTCCCCTCACGCTGTCCGATGACTCTCTGGTGTGACAGGCGGCGGCATTAAGTACCTTTGCTTTATCCTCTTCCAGACACCTGCAATTAACGAACCTCAAATGTCACATAATTTCATTGATTTCGTCTTGCTACCTGTTTCTCTCGTATGACTGTCGCTGGGAACGAATATTCTCTTTGATCAATGACATTTAAGAACTCATTTGTTCGCCCACACCACCGTCAGCCGTCCATCAGTAAGATAAATAAAAGCGACAAAACCCTTTCCATAATCTTAAGAAATCTGAGGAAATGCAGTGTCTATTGTTCGATACCGACAGTATCATAACATGTGTTATGAATCACCATCATATGGGGATAATTCCAGGTGTATCGAATCGCCTTAAGGTGATCGTATCCGACGCCCATGTTGCACCTGTCATAAACACATGCAATGGCAAGTCAATCCACCTGAAAGAGAGAGATATGATAGAAGAGACTGTGAGATACCTTGGTTTGGAAATTTGAGTTAGCCTAACAGTAGATTGGGCCCTGGTAACAGTTTCAGGGCATCTACAATGAGAACACTCCAACCACTCACCAAATCAGCCACTCACCAATTTCAACCTCAATAGTGAATCACCCACTCCACCCACTCAACCACTCAACATACTCACCCACTCGAGTCACTCACCAACTCACCCACTCAACTTTAACTGGCACAGTTGTTTTTTCGACATGCAAAATCAGGCCCTCTGTTGATAATCAGCAGAGGTCAACTTTAACTGGCACAGCTGTTTTTTCGACATGCAAAATCAGGCCCTCTGTTGATAATCAGCAGAGCTCAACTTTAACTGGCACAGTTGCTATTTCGACATGCAAAATCAGGCCCTCTGTTTATAATCAGCAGAGCTCAACTTTAACTAGCACAGTTTCTATTTCGACAAGCAAAATCAGGCCCTCTGTTTATAATCAGCAGAGCTCAACTTTAACTGGCACAGTTGCTATTTCGACATGCAAAATCAGGCCCTCTGTTGATAATCAGCAGAGCTCAACTTTAACTGGCACCGTTGCTATTTCGACAAGCAAAATCAGGCCCTCTGTTGATAATCAGCAGAGCTCAACTTTAACTGGCACAGTTGCTATTTCGACAAGCAAAATCAGGCCCTCTGTTGATAATCAGCAGAGCTCAACTTTAACTGGCACAGTTGCTATTTAGACATGCAAAATCAGGCCCTCTGTTGATAATCAGCAGAGCTCAACTTTAACTGGCACAGTTGCTATTTCGACATGCAAAATCAGGCCCTCTGTTGATAATCAGCAGAGCTCAACTTTAACTAGCACAGTTGCTATTTCGACATGCAAAATCAGGCCCTCTGTTGTTAATCAGCAGAGCTCAACTTTAACTGGCACCGTTGCTATTTCGACCAGCAAAATCAGGCCCTCTGTTTATAATCAGCAGAACTCAACTTTAACTGGCACAGTTGCTATTTCGACATGCAAAATCAGGCCCTCTGTTGATAATCAGCAGAGCTCAATTTTAATGACCGTAACTCCGATATTACTTAAGATGAAGGCTGTATAACAAATAGCATCAAGGAGGGATTCATCTGTCGAAGAAGGTATTTCATAAGTTATTCTTATTTTCTTGTGACGAGTGCCAATTTCCACGATCTTTTCCAGATCGTTTCCTTGGAAACTCAATCTCATTAAGTTTGACTCGGTTGCTTGCGTGGCATGATGGCATGATGGCATGATGGCGTGATAGCATGATGGCATGATGGCATGAAACTCTGCTCATAATATCAACCCGTAATATTCACTCACGGCTTCAACACGGTGGGTTGGGATTAGTTACAGTTTGCATATAAAATTGTGTATCGTTTAGTTCGGACATATGACATTCTGATTTCTAATTATCAAGCAATGACAACTTCATGATATTGAAATAAATTTTTACAATATCCAGCTGTGTAATATGACGGAAGTGATGCTCTACAAGCAATTATTTAGGACTAGCCATACATTGACAAAAAGATAGAATTGCGCAAGTGCTAACCTGGAAAATGAAATGATTTTTGAATCAGTTTATCGATAATGAGCACCAATACAGTTCATAGGAAAAATTGAAGGGTAACTCAAGGAGAGTTGACTAGGAATCAGCCAGTGTAATGATGCACGACCAGTGGACACAGACTTACACTTGTAGTGAGGGCACAGGGGACGTTGAATGCATCCGGACATTTGTATCGATGGTTCAGACATGACGCTGAAGATGATGGACACACGAGTGTCTCTAAGAGGTTTCTTCTCAATTCATGTCTTAACATTTCACAAAAATAATACGTCAATACTTAAAATTAAATTTATTTAAAATCATTATATTCTAGAATATGAACATGTGTTGTAGACTCATTAGGTTCAAGAGGACTATTATCGAAAAAACGAAATGCTCAATGCAGTGTATCCTACCGAAAAGTAAATTCTTCTTTAACTAAAATAGGTTAAGGAAAAAAATGATGCTTTGAAACGAAGTCATAAGATGTTTGTTTGTTTGCAGGTTTTGCTTGTACATTCTGGAATATGTTGGAATGTTATATTTGGAGCCATCCATCTTCTGAAACCTATCGGGTTATTTCACAACTGAACATGCTTGGAAGTATCTCGATAGCAGAGAAAACTTTGGGCAAATATATGATAAGGTAACAGTGAAAGCGTTTTCAACAGTGTTACGGTAATATCACAGTGTCAACTTGAAAACCAGAAATGGTAAAGGTCTGAGACGTTTACCACTTTGATGACAATCGAGAGCTCGTGTATGGTGCTGACGAACTATGCGTCAACAGGGCGAATCTGGGATTCGACCCCACGATCACATGACTCTGGCAGAGCGATATCAATGTGTTCATTATTAATTTGTAAATTTTCTATGAACCTACAGTTGCGAGGAAGGGCTTGTAGGAATGGATCCATGTGTCTGGTTATTCCCCCTCAAGCTGTCTGATGACTTTCTAGTGTGATAGGCGGCGGGTTAAGTATCTATGCTTGATCCTCATCCAGACACCTGCAATTAACGAACCTCAAATGTCACTTATTGTCTCTTGCTACCTGTTTCCCTAGTATGGCTGTCTGAGTACGAATGTTCTCTTTGACCAATGACATTTAAGAACTCAATTAGTTCGCCCACGACATTGGCGTCAACCGTCCGCCATTAAGATATGAAATAAAAGCGACAAAGCCCTTTCCATGATCATAAGAAATCTCTGCTAAAAGCAATATTCATCATTTGTACGATTCCGACTATATCGTAAGCATCTATTTATGAAATCAATGTGAAATAGTGATGATACCCTGCATAGCATCACGAAAAGTAATCATATCCTGCCCTACCGGTGTCACCCGTCACAAACACATGCAAAGGCAAGTCAATCCACACAAAAGGGGGAGCTATGAAAGCAGAGACATTTTGGAGATTAACCTACAGTGTTTTGAAATATGGGGGAGTCTATCAGTAAGTTTGATACCCCTTATTTTAAAGTGGAACCGAGGGCTCCTCATGGTAGAATTTCAAATACATCCACTGCACCTACAGTCTTAACTGGACGACATATCATATATAACATATCATCGGTTATATAGATCAATTTCAAAAGTACACCCTAAACCTTCCATATATAATCATTTACAATTCTCGCGCGTAACGAATTCTGTACAACGAATCAACGGTTGTATCAATATGTTTTGGAATAATCTGGTTAAACTCAATCAGTATCAGTAATTACAATAAGCCGTACATATAATTATTCCAGTATCACAATAATAATAATGCCTCAATCACCTGAATCCTCTTTGCGGGATATATTTATTTAAATCTGAAAGATTATAATAATAATGCCGTCGAGAAAGCACGAGAAAAAAAACAATACCTAGTGAGTTTCTCATTTGAAAGGTCAAAAATGCATGTCTTGTAAACATTGTATCACTGACATGACCTGAACAAAATGTCTAACACTGAAGTTAAAACTAAGTCACGACACGATGGCCGTATTGTATTGTTACAGTCCGGGTTATTATGAATGCATTCATTCACCGATTAAAACATGTAATGGAGAAATCATGAGACCCAAAAGGGGCGAGTTGATTCTTCTACCGGAATCCAGCGATTCGAGTGAATTCTGTGACTTTAACCATGTTATGGTGTTATTTCTTTCTAATGTTGCAGACTAGCGGAAAGTGTGGGGCGCGATCCCCGGCCGCCCAAAAGACGTTAAAAGATGGTACCCTATTGTTACCCTGCCTGGCGCTCGGCATTAAGGGGCTAAAACATGGACTGTTCGGCTCGGAGTCAGTATACTGTGTCTGAGTGGGGTATTCATGTTTAACTGTTGCATGGTATCTCAGTGGGCTAGCACTATAAATCGACATTAGTCCGGACAAGTACCAGCAGCCACACACACACGCACGCACGCTAGCACGCACGCTAGCACACACACACACACAAACACAAACACAAACACAAACACACACACATGCATGAACGTCGCCATATAAGTGCAATAATCTTGAACGCGACGTTAAGATGAAGATTCCGGGGTAGAATAGGTCTTCAAAAACCAATGCTTGCCGTAAAAGGTGACTGCTTGTCGTAAAAGTCGACAAACAGGATCGGGTGGTCAGGCCCGGTGACTTGGTTCATGCATGTCATCGATCCCAATTGCGTGGATCGATGCTCATGATATTAATCACTGGATTGTCTGGTCAAGATTAGATTTTTTGCAGACGTCATATATCTGGAATATTGCTGAGTGATTCGTTAAACAACCAACCAACCAACCAACCAACCATTTCACATCACCTCAGCATCAGACAGACATATTTATTTCCTATATGATGTGGCCATGTGGACAGTGGTACAATGACATGTTGTTACAAGAATATCCTTCGTGGGGCGCCATATGTATATTGGATCTGAATAGATGTTCAGATTTGGGTTGCCTGTAAACATCCGGGTTAGAATAGGTCTTCAGCAACCCATGATTCCCGTAAAAGGCGACTATGCTTGTCGTAAAAGTCGACTAACGGGATCTGGTCGTCAGCCTCTCTGACTTGGTTGATGCATGTCATCGTATGCCAATTGCGTTGATCGATGCTCATGATGTCAATCACTGGATTGTCTTGTCCAGACTCGATTATTTACAGATCGCGGTCATATGGCTGGAATATATTGCTGTGTGCGGCGTTAAACATCAAACAAACATATTTGGGTTATATAAATGTCAAATATGTCTTCTTACAAATATCTTATTGATAAAAAACTGCAAGTCTGAGATGAATGTGGTTATTTTGTTTGTTCATTAACTGTAGCTCTCTTTCAGGGGACACATGTTTGTAGCTGTGTTGGGTTCAAAATTTCCACTGATGGTGAAAATGCGTGTCTCTACCACCTCACCTCTATACTTTCGTTTGATCGGTGGTTTATTTGTTTGATGTTTCTATGTTAGGCTGCTCGTCAGCTCCCGTGACTCAGATGCCTCTTCTTTGACAACATTATATTTTCCTAGTGAAATACTTTTTGCAACCACGCCAAACTACCGGATTCTTTAGTCTTTGTCACCATAGTAACAGAAAATAATGTTCTGCGATGCATGGATAGAGTTGCACATTTGCACTACAATGGGACAATAACTCACCATTGCACTGACATGCTGACTGGGACCCATGCATGCACAGTATATTCAACTCAATTCATGTTAAACTGCGGCATGGTATCTCAGTGAGCTAGCACTATAAAACCGGCAAGTGAAACAATCGTGAACGCGACATTGAACCCCATTTCACCATCTTTTTTAAATTTTATATGGAAAGCGTTTTATTTACATGCCGCCATCGCATGGCAGGAGTGCTGTTATTTTATACCCAGTGATCCATTCATATAAGTTTCACTCCTATTTTGCCTTTTACGCCTAATGGAATCTGTTTCGGCGGATAATCGAGACTGGTTAGTCTCTGGCGTTGACGTTTTATTTCTCTTTATGACGGGGTTAACATTGAACACAATATCAGTTATATCATGGCGTGTCAGCTTAAAGGGGCACTGATCTAAAGCAATTCCCCGGGACTGGTTGTTGCCTTTGTTATTGTTTTTCCCCGTGAGTACCCGGATGATATAGCAGAAACCTAGCTAGACTAGTTCGCAACTTGTGCTGCGCAATTCGTAAGCGCATTTGTCACTTTTATTGATAGTATAAGGGCGTATGGTCACATTGATCAACAAAATGAAATACAGTTTTGGAAATGATAAGGACATGTAGGTATCTTTGTGGGTAGCATCGGTAATGGTGACGAAGTTTTGATAAGTCACTTGCTTGGTAATTGTGCGATTTTCGTTTACACTATTTTGACACAAAGTAAATATTTCTCCTTAGCAATGCTTATTTTATCGTGTTTATATTTTTACAGTCAAAATGTGCCGCTTAGGAAATTTATTAAACGCCTGAATATTCAGTTATTTTACAAATTGACTGAAAAATATGTCCATCTGTATTATTATGACAACGAATTCCAAACATTTTTATGTTTAATATCATCACCAAGAGACTGAAAATGTTACGATGAAAAGTACATTTCTATATTGTTTGGCTTCTAATCCTACATAATAATCTATTGTGATGTGTTTAGGCCCCATTGATCGCCTTAATCAATTTTGGTCAATCTGTTAAAGAAATTTACACATTTTATAAATTGCCTAAGAGAATCCCATTTTACAAATTGACTGTAATATACAAAGGAAAAGACTTGTGAAAACAACGTCTATCTCGCATCGAAGAATTTCCCAACCAAGACGTAGAGGAACAAGAATGAATCTGTCCAATGCTACTGCAAATGAAGGAAAACAAAATACGAATATCATAATTACAACCCACCAAATTTATGTGTATAATTTTAGGCAGCTTCCTTGTTCGAGGAATGTATCCGTGAATATCCACACAGAGGGACAATATCCCAAACGTCTGCACCCGTACAAAGAAACGTATTCGGTGTCACGTGTCTCTGTAACAATCAAATATTTTAAAATATATATATCGTTTCGGGATATTATAACCCGTGTTCGTTTCTCAACTGATCACTTAGATTGTTTCAGGTGTTTCACATAGGTGTCAAGTCTCAAAGGTCGGCTTAGAAAGCCCACGTGACAACTATTTTCATAACGTCCACGGTTCCTAAAAAAATCCATTGACTTAGATAACAATGAGCAATTAATCAACGTATTATCGGTTAACCCTTTGAACAAAGTATGTTGTTTTTTACATCAGCACTTCACGCAAGGATATGGTTGTATTCCCTTTGTTTTAGTAAACCTAGACATGTAAACACTCACTTTTGACATATCCACCGTGTGAGATAACAGTGATCAATCAATGTATTTTCTGTTAATCCTTTGATGACTACGAACGATCCGTTGATTTACAAAAAAAAGTAAATCAACTGATCATTCATCTCTTGCTGGGCTGCCACGTGCATATTACATAACACACATTTCACCTCACTTCAAACCTGGATTTAGATTGAATAAATACCCCAGACACAATAAATGCCAAATGGGAAGCTTCCCCAGGTATTCGGAGTAATTGTACCTGTAATAAATTCATTAACTGGGCATCAAGTGAATGACGACAAATACACAAGTGTAGGGTTATACCAGAAAAACGTGACAACAAGGGAGTAGTAATCGTATTATCGACAGAATCCGAAATCTGAAGATGCTTTCACTGCATTCATACTTTTTTTTATAAACTATAACAATCAGGGGTATTTCCAAATGACGACAACCGATGAGCTCCGCCGTTCTTTTTGTCTGTTTGTTTAGGCTGAAGAAATTAATTAACATGCGCCCTTTGTCGAAATCTTTATAGATCACGGTTAACCAATCAGTGTTCAAAAATGGGTAAAACAATATTGCCGCCAACTTTATTTTGCTGTCGATGCAGACGGTAGCCCAGTCTCTTGTCACGCTCAGTTGCGTTGCGTATCATCCGGGTACTCACGGGGAAAAAACAATAACATAGGCAACAACCAGTCCCGGGGAATTGCTTTAGATCAGTGCCCCTTTAATGTGAAGGTAAATCGCCAAGTGATGCAGGTCATACAGATGTGGTGCTGACAGGACAAGGATCATACTCTGAGCAAGAATAGTCGAAACTCGAAACCACGACCAGCGGATCCTGGTATGCTGGAGGGACGCAACTCTGCACTGTGGTCCCCACATGTGTGGATCAAAGCACCAGAATCCTACCATTGTTTATTTACCATGATCAATAAATAGGAATGTCAGTCTGAACAAATAGAAGCTTTTCTCCAACACCTTTTGTCATTACTGATTTTCAGTGAACCATTCATGTAATTTCCACCGCTATTTCCTTTTCGCCCAATGGAATCTGTTTCGGTGGATAAAGGACACTGACTATTCGCTGGGGTTGACATCATATAGTGACGCTGTAATCATTTACATCCTTAAAAGAAACTGTAAGGCAGTATTGCAATGGCGCTGTGTAGTGTTCACGTTGTTGTTGTTCTTGCTGTTGTTGTTGTTGTTGTTGTTGTGTGTGTGTGTGTGTGCATGTATGTGTGTGTGCGTGCGTGCGTGCGTGCGTGCGTGCGTGCGTGCGTGCGTGCGTGCGTGCGTGCGTGCGTGTGTTATTTAAAGCGTAAAACCCAACTCACTCACTACTTAAGAGGGGAGTTTAATAAGTTTTGCAACTTCAATATAAGACCAAGTCGCAGAATATATTTTACACTTTTATATTTCAATATAATCTCCATTCACCTCAATACATCTATTCCATTTGTCCTTCAAGCTTTTAATACCACTTTTATAGAAATCCGCAGATTGGCCCTCTAACCACGCCTCTGTGGCAGCCTTTATGTCCTCGTCATCCTGGAAGCGTCTTCCACGTAGGGCAGATTTCATTTGCCGGAACAGGAAATAGTCACTGGGGGCCAAGTCTGGGCTGTAGGGTGGGTGATTTTACTGTACATCCCTGACCTTATATATGATGTTTATCACATTATTTAAATAATGCGTTTATAACTGAATTAAGTTCGGTTTTAATAAAAAAAATATGACCTAACACATTCATAACATACCTCCGTTTTTAAGCTTTGTATAAATAACACGTGCCAAGATTCGTTCGATGTTTGGTATCGTCAGAATGCTGTGAACATCAATAATATTACAATAATCTCGCCATGAGAATTTTCGTCGTTGTAGCATGCGAATTTATTGGATAGAAATTGGTTTCTAATGACGTTGTGCCCTAATCTAATATAAGGATCGTGATTGGTCAAAATCAAGCACATGACCTAAGGCAGCCAATCAAATTACAGTAATGGATACCGTACTCTTGTGTGATACATTTCAGATTCAGACGAAAGTCTTTGGATAAGTCGTGCTTTTTGAACGTTTTTGTGAGTGAGTGGGTTGGGTTTACCGCCGCTATTAACAGTATTCCAGTTATATCATGGCGTGTCAGCTTGATGTGGGAGGAAAGCCCGAAGTGATGCAGGTCTTAGACGTTTACCACCTCGGCGAAACCCAAGAGCACGGTTATGGTGCTGACAAACCTAGAAACATAAACGGGGCGAACCGGGATTCGAACCTGCAAGCATAGGTTTTTGGCGTGCCCAAGGGACGCAACTCCGCACAGCGAATCGCGGCGCCTTAGACGACTGGGCCAACCATGAACATTTTCGAAGGAAATCGCGACCTATGTTTAAAATATGGAATTTCGTGGACATATCGTAATGGGTTACGGCCTGTGACAAAGAACATCGTGTCCAATCCTACAAAATCGAGATGACAAATGCCGAGATGTCATTTGACCTACATTTCGCCATCGCACAAAAATATGGAAAGCGTCACTTAGATGTAAATTTGACAATTTTTAGAAGCATGTTTCTTGATTTTATTTATTACTTTATTTAATTTATTTACGATTTGCTTGAAACGTCTTTGGATTGTTCTTTGACATGTTCGATATTAACCCGTTGTCGAAGCATGTGTCCTAGTTTTTTTTCAATAACATTGCGTGAAATAGTTCATAATTTTAAATCTGTTGATAAATATGATAAATTGAAATGAAATACGTATTTTCTGCCTTTGTGAATAGTGATACATTTAATATATATATAAATGATATGGCCGATAGGTTCATGAAACTATCTATTATTTGACGTGGCAACGTGTGACCGGTACACCGTCCTGCAGTGTTGAAAGAGTTAACGAGCGGAGTACAGTAAACTACGGTTATAACGAACTCAAAGGGACCACTAATTTTAGTTCGTTTTAACCGTAGTTCGTTATAAGCATATATACAGCATAGCTACAGCAAAAAGTCGGGACAAAAAAGTAAGTTCGTTATATCCGTCAGTTCGTTATAAGCGTGTTCGTTATAAACGTAGTTTACTGTACTTTGAAGCTGGTCCCTGTTTCATCAAGCAGTGTCAATGTTATGATTAATTTACCATGTTTACAGCGTAAAATAAACTGCAGGCTGTAAGGGCCTGCTGAAATTTAAAACTATCAGCCCGAGAACAAATCTGTCGGCCTCGGGCCTACGGGCTGATGTCTATTTCGAACACTGCTCCCGAAACATAATTAGTTTATGTAAACAGGTTGTCGGAAGAATAACGACAAAACAATCACCCACTTCACCTTATTAATGCTCTCAATGCTACTGGCGAACCCATTCGACAGGCGCATGGTCGAAGGACACCCCCAAATGAAACTCGCTATAACTGTTTAACGAGTAGGCTTTGCGTGTATTTTAAGTTATGTATGGTATGCATAAATACATTCAGTAGTTTGTTTACCTCAAGAAGAAAACATCGCGAGTTAAGAAAGTATCGGCCAAATTTATCGGCACACAACTACTAGAAATGGCCATTGTTGACTTCCGGCACTTCACGTTGAGCGGCATGCTGTCCGATATTTTCTTTATAATTTTATAATTTTTCATATTCGATCATAATTGTTTGTTTGATGACGAAAGGAAAACACTCAACGTCCTAAATTTCTAAAAATTTGCAACTTTGAATGTAATTAATTTCAATCAAAAACAATCGGAATCGTAACATCATCGATTGGATGGAACTTGTACGATCATGGCAACGGCGGTAAACAAACAACTCCACATGCATAGTGACCCCGTAAGACTATTCCAATAATTTTGTAACATCTAACTTGATTTTCTAGAATTATTGACACCGATGTATTAATCTTTGTAAAAAAATATCTCATTCTTATAGAGTTTGCAAATGATTTCGTTTGATAAACCTTCGGGCACATTGACAAGCCGACAAAGGTCAGTGACACGTTTGGGCGTGGCCTAACTCGCGATTTGTTGAGTTGAACAAAGTCAACAAACACTGCAAATAATGTCTAGGATTTGATGATACGCAAGATCTGAACAGATATACATTCTAGGTAAACCCTTCAATAGCAAAATACTGCAGTTTACGAAAAATAATCAAAATACTTGCACTTTTAGCTATCATTTCTGAAACCGGTAGCGCGTTCCGCATGACACACATCAAAGCAAAATATGCAAAAGTTGGTAAGCTATCATAAAATAAATAGATTCAAATTCGAAAGAAAATACATTATTTACTATCTGTCGTCAACTGTTTACTATATATTGACCTTAATAGAAGTCTTCACTTCTATTTGTTTCATTTTTATTCGTGATTGCCTCCGATGCGTGACATCAAATTTGTAACTAAGTCTAAATCCGAAACCGTAAAGGATTCCACGCTCGATGATTTGAAAATTATTTTCTGAAAACGACGGCAGCGGAGAGCGATATAACATATAGAGAATCTCACTCGAGTGTCTTTTGACATCAAATATATCAACATGAGTTGATAAAAGTGGAATAACTCCGAGGCTTGATATATCTTATAACAAAAGACACGAGGGTGAGATTTTGTTTATCATCAAACATCATTTTGTAGACAGTTTGTTTGTAGACAGTAATAAGCAGTGTCTTAAGTGTAAAAAGAACTGCTAACAGCTTCTTTAGCAGAGCCATTAGTGATGTCATTTGATTGTGACGTGATGGTAACCAATGACTTCACAATAGTCTGCAAAACATTGTGATGCAATTTCATTGCAGCGATATCTACAATGTAGATATCGCTTGATCTCACCCAAGCGATATCTCCTGTCGGAGACAGTCTTGGATGATAAATCAAAACTGAAAAAGTTGGATGAATGATGTTGGATGATAAATAAAATCTCACCTTTGTAGAAAATCCTCGGCAAGCCTCGGAGTGTTCCCACTTTTATCAACTCGTGTTGATATATTTGATATCAAAAGACCCACGGGTGAGATTCTCTATATGCCATAATAATAACAACATAATATTGTTATTGGCCTGGCATTGCAGGAAGGACAATTTAGAATATTAAGGATTGTTTTTAAAACGTTTGCTCCCCCTCCCCAATCTTCAGAACGGATGAAAGTAGGTACACGTCGACTGGATGAATGTAGGGCCTATGACTATGTGAGTTTGTACCCAGGAAAACTGAACTAAATCTGTATGATCTTTATATTTTTCATGTTTACTGCAATCAATGAGCTGAACATTATGATATAAAACATTTCATCAAGTTCATAATATGACTTACCTAAATGTACGTGGTCCTTGAGTGAAGTCAGTCCACAACGGCACAACAATTAATTGATTGTGATAGGAAAGTAACAAATTCTTCACACTGAAGAAGAGGCCAGTAAATTGGTAAACCGTAAGTTAATTGTAGTGTTTTGGCTTGAAAGTGATAATAAATAACTTTTTCATACAAAAAATCATGTGTATCTTTGAAACTACAAAACTGTTATACAAAATTATTCTGGGTACAAAAGCACATACCGGTTTGGGTACAAACTCTCAAGACATTTTACGTACAAAAGTCACATTTCAAATGGAACGATGGGATAAAAAAATTCTCATCAGTTGAATTCCTTTTCACTTTTTAAAACAAGTATTTGTTTACGTAACCAAACTCAGTTAGACGCCTCATGTTTTGTCCATAAAGTAAAAAAAAAATCTTAAAAGTATGGACACCTCAGAAATGAGTGCTTTTAAAGTTATAATTCTATCTAACTTGTCAGATGGTTTGACGTTGGTCTATCAAAGAAAAATCCTAATGAAATTAAAAAATAATAATTAATGACACTGAAAGTTTCAAGCACTAAACCTAAGATTATTCAAGGAAAGACAAATGTGTGTTTTTTATTGCAAATACTTTTGTTTTTGGCAATTTTTGTTTCATGATGGCAAGGGCACTTTTTTACACACCAACTGAGGAACTTGTGACACATCAGCTGATGAAGTTGATACTGGGATTGCATACAAGGCGAAAACAGATTTGCAGCAGTACATGTCTGTGAAATAAACCACATAAGGTGACATGAAGTCAGGGTGTGTGGCTGAGAGGATAAAATACATCTGACAAGGGTAATCATGTGCAGTAAACTACGTTTATAACGAACACGCTTATAACGAACTGTCGGATATAACGAACTGTTTCTTGGTGCCGTCCATTTTCTGTATAGATGTTGTACATATGCTTATAACGAATTTAAATTAGTGGTCCCTTCGAGTTCGTTATAACCGTATTTTACTGTATACAGGAACATTTCTGTTCATTGCACCAAGACGGCTGAGACACATAGAACATGATAACGGACCTGTACTGACTGGATATTCAGAAACCCATCAAATGATCAAGGATGTCAGATCCAAAGCAGGTGACGATCTGCATTTAAATTGATTTTTTTGTACATCACATTGACTAATAGATGAAAACCTGTTGATCCCATTTCACAATGGTTCATGTTCCTTTAGGGGACATGCATGAGCGTCACTGCCACATACCTGAGCATTCTGCAACAAATCTGGAAAGTCCTGCCATACTAATTACACATTATTTCATTGGTAAGAACCCTGAAAAAATACACAAGGTAGGATATTTCCATGTACCTTTCTCCAACAGAACAGAATGTACGTATATGTGCCCTATTCATATTTCAAAAGATAACATTCTCTTATTAATATATGGCTAACTCACCAGCTTAAGCGCCACCCTGGTTCTTGTGATTAAACAAACAAAATCTCACGTACTGTTACAAGAAATTGATGTATCGTATTCATATTACAATTATATTTAAGAATTGTTTTGTTTGGAAACAAACCACTTCATACACAAGATTAATGTCCACATGAGTTGGGTATGTATATGTTCATATGGATCTTATCTATTTCTTTATTTTATATGGAATACTAAACTTAAAAAAATGACATCAACTCGGTACTTATTCACATAATTGATTTTCAGGTGAAAGATAATAATTGTTGAATTAAATATGTTAAAACTGAAGAAAATAGTTGATATTTGATCATTTACACTGTGTTGATACATGGACCAATATTTAGTGTCCATATAATCATTGTGGTAAAAAAATAACTTGATATGTTAGAAGCTGTGAACAGTTGTTAATAATTAAACATTAACAAATCTATCATCAATACGCAATCATGGTGGTCTCTATATTGATGGAAGAAATTTTAAAATGCTCCGTGAAATTGTTCTAAAATCATGCTGGAATGTATAAATATATTATAAAAGGAAAAATTCTTTAACTATCCCTTATTTAATTAGACACTAACACTGAAAATATGTATGTAGTATTTTATTGATATATACATCACGCACTTGCGTATATGCTATCATATTCGGCATTGCATGAATGCTATTTTGAAACACGTTTTGTCACGCCTATTTTCGCGCACATGTGGAGGTTGATCATTGCCGATCGACGATATCAATTTGAGTTATCAAGGCCGTAGTTAACTTTTTTTTGACCAGGGGGGCCAAATATTTATCACTTGTCCCCAACTTGATTCAAATGAAACTGTTTTCTATAATAAAAAAATCTATTATAGTGAACACAGAATCATCAGCGTGTACATCGCATATACATGAATCATATCCCTTTATATTGAACGTAACATCGAATGGTGATCATTATATATCAACAAAAGTTCAAATAAAAGATACCGAGAAACTTGCACGTGGCGTGATGATTCAAGTTTGACCGTTTCCGGGTCGCGGGAGCATGCAAGGTCAAACGGATTAAAAAATACGCCAATTATATCGTTAAAATCACTTTGTTATTTCATATTAGTGATGATTACTGATAATATGTAGTGATTTGTGTTTATTCTGCATGTGACAGGCGATATATTTAAAAATTGACTGTAATTATTTTGTAACGAAAGATTATCAGCAGACTACCCCTGTCTGTGACAACACATCTGGTGTCGTTTGCACTTCCTGAAATATGGCTGTCAGAATTCACGATCTCTATTTTCGTATTAAACGGAAAATGACAAATGAACCATGCTTCGATTGAGAAGTTCGTTAACTTCGCCAAGGCATATGAAGGAAATGTAAACTTTGTTGATATTAGAATAGCAATAAGTTATACAGGTCGGGCGAAGCGCGCCATGTTTGATTTTCGAACGTCTGCAAGCATCATGACACGGTATTTGTATTGTCGTATATCGTAAATATTCAACCAAAACACTTGAAATTAGAATTGTTGAATATTTATGAGTCATGAATTTTTACCTGCAAATTTTATAACGTGACACGTTAGATTAGCCCGAATGTTCGTATTTCTGCAACTGACATGATGACCTCGACAATTGAGGTTATTTTTTCTGCTTTACGTTTGGATAAAAAAATTACTGAAATGGTTCATAATTTACCATCGCTCTCTTATTTACCAATAAGAAACAACGAATTTATACTCAGTTAAAGGGCAAGTTCACACGAAAAAATCCCTTTTTTTCTTGTACTTTTTCATCATGAAAAGTATTTACCTAGTAGTTTCAGAGGCAAAACAATACAAATATCACAAGTATCTAAAAAAATCGGTTCATATTTTTCACATTTATCTAAGGATCTTCACTGGCCACCAATTTGGGGACATCAGTTAGGCTGACAAGGTTAAGGGACGGAAAGGTTGATATCCTTGGAGAACAGGAATGTCTGCTAGAGACAGCATATTTATTCGGCTACTGCTTCAAGAATACACTTCCATATTTCACAGGACATTTTTTCCCAGGACATCCAGCACTGCCATCCAGCTTTTCTTGTATTTAAGGTGGCAGTCGGGTAGCCTAGTGGTTAAAGCGTCCGCTCGTCACACCGAAGACCCGGGTTCGATTCCCGACATGGGTACAATGTGTGAAGCCCATTTCTTGTGTCCCCCGCCGTGATATTGCTGGAATATTGCTAAAAGCGGCGTAAAACCATACTCACTCACTCACTCACTCACTCTTGTATTTTAAACCGACACACTCTCACAACCCTCCCCCCCAACCAACATTTTATTTCTTGTAAGTTTTATGGCTTTGTTGGGAACGATTTTACAAGCGCTTCGGTATTGTGAATGAAAGTTATTGTTTTGCTTTTCTGTTATTTAACGTCGCTCTCAGCAATGTTCCAGCTGTTTGACGGCGGCCTGTAAATATTAGACTCTGGCTTTGTGTGTATGTTTGTTTGTTGTTTACGCCGCAGTCAGCAATATTCCAGCTATATGACAATCCAGTGACTGACAACACGAACATCGGTCCACGCAATTGGGATACGATGACATGCATCAACCAAGTCAGCGAGCCTGACCACCCGATCCCGTTTGTCGCCTCTTACGACAAGCATAGTCGCCTTTTACGGCAAGCATGGGTTGCTGAAGACCTATTCCACAACTTCACGGGTCGGGTCGCTGCGTTCAAGCAACGAATCACGGCGCGGCCTGGTTGCAGGGGAGGGAACTAAGCAAGCTCTGACCAGTGTTTCATGTTTCATGACAACGTATGCAGCATGTACTTCGTGGGTAGGTGGTGGGGTTTGGAATAGGATTTCATCGAAAGAGTGAGGTGAGGTGAGGTAAAATTGGGTTTAACGTCGCGTCCAAGATTATTCCTCTTATATAGCGACGTGCATGTACGTGTGTGTGTTTGTGTGGCTGCTTGTACTAGTCCGGACTGATGCCGATTTATAGTGCTAGCCCACTGAGATACCTTGCCGCAGTTTAACATGAATATACCACTCAGACACAGTATATTAACTCCGGGCCGACCAGTCCTTGTTTTAGCCCATTAATGCCGAGCTCCAGACAGGGTTACAACAAGTACCATGTTTTAACGTCTTTTTGGTATGACGCGGCCGGGGATCGAATCCCGGGTCTCCGCTCTCCGGGCGGACGCTCTACCACTAGACCACGGAGGCGGTCCTCCAAAGAGTGAGTGGGTGAGTTGGGTTTAACGCCGCTTTTAACATTATTCCAGTTATATCGCAGACGTTTACCATTTCGGTGAAACCCACGAGCACGGGCATGGTGCTGACAAACCTAGAAACATAATCGGGGCGAACCGGGATTCGAACCCACAATCATAGGTTTCTGGCGTGCCCAAGGGACGCAACTCTGCACAGCGAATCGCGGCGCCCTAGACGACTGGGCCAGCCGTGCCCCCTTCATCGAAAGAAAACATTGTCCCTTAATAATGACTGAAACTAATAATTATGCTTCAGGCTGTTGAAAAGAAATTGTCTGCCACAAGACAATACATTGTTACAGATGTGTTTAGTCAAAAAAGATATTTGGGCTCATAGTTATTGATATTGTAGCCGACATAATATCCAGTCTTCATACCAAAACACATTGGGTACAATGTGTGAAACCTATTTCTGGTGTCCCTGCCGTGACATTGCTAGAATATTGCCAAAAGCGTCTTAAAACCTTACTCAGTCACTCACTTTGACGCGAAAATCGGAACATGTGAGTCTTTGGTTGGTTGGTTGGTTTGTTGTTTAACGCCGCACTCAGCAATATTCCAGCTATATGACGGCGGTCTGTAAATAATCGAGTCTGGACCAGACAATCCAGTGATTGATATCATGAGCAACGATCCACGCAATTCGAATCGATGACACGCATCAACCAAGTCAGCGAGCATGACCACCCGATCCCGTTAGTCGCCTTTTACCACAAACATAGTCGCCTTTTACGGCAAGTGTTTGGACGATTACATAGTGACACAGCGTTCAGCAAACGTTAGCGGAGTGATTAGCGGACTAAACTTACACGCAAGGCATACTAAACTGTATTCACGGTCAATACAGGAACCCAGTGCATACAAGACCATGATGTATTGATGACGTGTGTGTACTGAATCCATTAAATTGATTATATTGATGTTTAAGACGACAAGATCATGAGACTATTCCAATTTGGGACACATTCCTTGGAGATGGGCCCAGTCGTCTAAGCCGTCGCAATTCCCTATGCAGATTTGCGTCCCTTGGACACACCAGAAACCTATGATTGTTGGTTCGAATCCCGGCTCGCCCCGATTATGTTTCAAGGTTTGTCCCCACCATACCCGAGTTCGTGGGTTTCCCCGAAGTGGTAAACGTCTAAGACCTGCATCACTTCGGGCTTTCCTCCCACATTCAGCTGGCTCGCCGTGATATGACTGGAATACTGTTAAAAGCGGCGTTAAACCCAACCCACTCACTCCTTTGAGATGATGTTCTACGGATGGTATTGGCTATTGCCACGGAACAACCCCATTTTCATTCAAATGAACAGAGTCGTTACCTTTATAACCCATAGAGTTTCTTATTAATTACTAGGACATAACTGATGATGTACATCACGTATATTAACAGTAAATATCAGTATTATTAACCGGGGTTGCGGTTTGTGCAGGGGTGAAACGATCTTGAAAACTTATGAGAAGTTAATTGGGCGAAGCGCCAGTAAAATATCAGTCTTTACCAAACTTGAGTGTTTTTTAAATATACTCCTTGGTGGTTCTGGCGCTGAGTGGACTGCCTGAATGAGATACAGGTATCCATTGGTGTTATAAACAGAGACGATGTGATACTGTCACTGTAAATTGGAAACTTTTTAACAGAGGAGAAGCGATGTACTTACGCAGGCATGGCATGGGGCTTTTTCAGCTGAAACCAACCACAGTCAGCAGTTAGTTTGTTTTTTTACGCCGCACTGAGGAATATTCCAGCTATGTGATGGCGGTCTGTAAATAATCGAATCTGGACCAGACAATCAAGTCATTGACATAATGAGCATCGATCCACGCAATTAGGAAACAATGGCATGCATCAACCAAGTCAGCGAGCCTCACCATCCCGTTGGTGGTCCCGTCTGACGACAAGCACAGTCGCCTTTTACGACAAGCATGGGTTGCTGAAGACCTATTTTAACCCGGATTTTCACGGGTACACGGCAACTAGCGTATGATTGGATGAAGGTGGGTATAGTCAGTGCCGTAGCCAGCCATACAACTTCAAATTTTGTTAACTTTGTTTCTTGTTTACTGCAGTAATGCAGAGGCCCTGTTTAGCATTCAAATTGTCATGTGTGTTTGTTTGTTTGTTTGTTTTGTTTGACGCCGCACTCATACTGAATAACATGTCTCAGAAAATGGATGTTATCTTCTTGTGTTTCATTGACAAGTTTATTTGTTGTTTAGCGCCGCACTCAGCAATATTCCAGCTATATGGCGGCGGTCTGTAAACATTCGAGTCTGAACCAGACAATACAGTGATTAATATCATGAGCATCGATCCACGCAATTGGGATCGATGACATGCATCAACCAAGTCACCGAGCCTGACCACCCGATCCCGTTAGTCGCCCTTTACGACAAGCATAGTCACCTTTTACGGCAAGCATGGGTTGCTGAAGATCTATTCTACCCCGGATCTTCACGGGTCAGGTCGCTAAGGACCTATTCTAACCCAGAATCTCCTGGAGTTACTGGAACGAAAGGCGTATCCACGAGTGAGTGAGTTGGATTTAACACTTTCATGTCAGTTCTATGGGGACAATGTACGTTGATGAACTAACCAGTTTGGGTATGGTGATGACAAATCATCGTACAGATTCAAACCACGACCAGCCGAAACTGGCACGACTCTACAGAAAATAATCGAGCTGGGAAACTACCCTAGAAAACCAAAGAAAAAATATATTACTTTTAGCAGATCTAATGCTCGAGGCCATCCGTGTGTACAAGTAACGGGATCGGGAGGTCAGGCCCGCTGACTGGGATGAAGCATGTCATCGTATCTCAATAGCGTGGATCGATGCTCATGATGTCAATCACTGGATTGTCTGGTCCGGACTCCATTTTTTACAGACCGCCGTCATATAGCTGGAATATTGCTGAGTGCGGCGTGAAAAACAAACAAATAAACAGACAAATCAATCTTGTGCGTCCTCCTTAACTGAGTCATCTCGATTCTCCTCATCTCCATCATCTTCCTCGAACGTTATGCTGTATTACTGCTTTTCATGCAATGTCATTGTGTAATTGTGTATATAATTAATCATCTACACAGTTTGAAAAGATGTGAACAGGCGCAATGTTATAAGAAGATGTACTGTATGCGTAAATCGAGAATTTAATTAATTGATTTTAAGTTTTAAGAAGGTTCAACGTGCATATTACAAGGCCATGTTAAATGGAGATTTCACTAACGGGATCGGGTGGTCAGGCTCGCTGACTTGGTTGATACATGTCATTGTATCCCAATTGCGTGGATCGATGCTCATGATGACAATCACTTGATTGTCTGGTCCAGGCTCGATTATTTACAGACCGCCTTCATAAAGCTGGAATATTGCTGAGTGCGGCGTTAAACAACAAACATAATAGAGATTTCCGTACTGTCAAGTATCATCGTAATTGAGACCAAATCACAAGGTCGTGCTTATCCGAGATCGACAATATGTTACACAATCGTATTCCACTATGAAACTGGATATCATTAATCGATTTAACTGTATCAAACTAAATACAAATGGGCCGGTGGGGTAACCCAGTGGTTAAAGCGTTCGCTCGTCAAAGCGATGGGCCGAGTTTGATTCCCCATATGGGTACAAAGATCTGTGAAGCCCATTTATGGTGTCCCCCCTCGAGACATTACTTAGATATTGCTAAAAGCGGCGTAAAACCATATTCACTCTCGCAACGTTAAATTCGTTCATTTTACTATACTATAATCTGTTTACAGCAACACACAAAACATTAAAAACGCATCGCTACAAAGAAAAACAAATAAATATGAAAAAGTCCTAGTATAATGAGACCCTATTAACACATTCATAACATGTAAGATATTTTTATGTGTGCTCGCAATCATGTTTATATTTGTCAAAGCTTTATTATAAAAAAAAATTCAAATAAAATATATTTATAATTACATAATGTGTGAATGAGATAGGTTTTCACTGATGTTTGTGTATTCAACACTGTAAGAAAACTCTATCGTATTAACATGCATACAGTTAATGAGTCATTAACACTTACTGTGTCTAGGAGATGTGTTTCCAGTTATATTTTCCAACTTAGAATATATCTGTTCAAAGATACATTTACAATAAGGTAAAACTAGCAAAATACCTGGGAAAAATGCTAAGAACCGCTTATTGTATATGTCGGTCTAAGCTCGCCACTTCCTAAAAGAACCGTGAAGATCCGGGGTAGAATAGGTCTTCAGCAACCCATGCTTGCCCTAAAAGGCGACTATGCTTGTCGTAAGAGGCGACTAACGGGATCAGGTGGTCAGGCTCGCTGACTTGGTTGATGCATGTCATCGATCCCTATTGCGTGGATCAATGCTCATGATATTAATCACTGGAATGTCTGGTTCATACTCGATTATTTCCAGACCGCCGCCATATAGCTGGAATGTTGCTGAGTGCGGCGTTAAACAACAAACAAGCAAACAAATAAACCAACTTCCTTAAACCTATATTTGAAGAAACTGCAAAAGAAAGTATACACCCAATGTTTGAAAGTGGCTTATATGGACTAAGCAAGAAAAGGCTATTCGCAAGTGATATATTTCATACGGTCTCACAGGCGATAGTACATGCATCATATGAGTATCTCACAACAGGTGCCGTGCACATGACGTCTCAAGGAACACGGAGGTCACAGCACACAGTACTGAGCAGAGAGAAGCCGGTATTGTCCTGATCAGCTTGAGTTGGTTCCCAGATACCAGACATTCTCAATAGTGAGTATGACAACCACGAGCACCAATGCACGCCAAGACTCGCCTTCTCATCGATGACGTCAAGCGCTTGATGACGTCTTTGAAAATCGGTTGCCAGTCCGTTTGGCATCGATCCATTGCATTTTATACCATTTCTATGCGTGCTTTCACTGCTGCAGGTGTATCTTCTACATCCACGGGTTGTGCGTTGTTACTTAAGTCTGTTTCAATTTTTATGCGTACACTTTATACTGCGCGGCAGTTTAGTTGAAGCTAAATAAGTGCAGCTCCAGTGATTCCGGTGAGTTTGCCGTTAAAACGAATGTGGTAGTGTCAATGTGTACTCTTCAAAAAGGAAAAGAAACGCAATACGGATATTTTTGTCCATAAAAGCAAAATTAGCGGAGCAAGAGGTGCAAAATGATGAGGTTTAATGTGTTATAGTGTCAGTGACAAATTTCCCGGATCAAAATGATCACAACAAGGACATGCAAACCATTAGTCGGGAAACAGGTACGATTCGGAAAAAACACACCCAGTGCATTGACAAAAGGGCCATGGTGCTGCACGCACTGCACGTGCAGCAGCACTAAGAAAGGTATTAAAAGTGCAGGGTTCTTGATTGCCTCGCATCTGCGTCAATCGAACAGTGACAGTTCAACAACATGCCAAGATTAACAGAAGTGCAAAGAAACAACGTCATAGTCCGCTTGCAGGCAGGGGAATCCCGATCAGCTGTAGCCAGGGTTTTCAATGTAGCGCCCAGCACCATCACAAGGCAATGGGATCGGTTTCAACAGCATGGGTCAATACGTGATCGGCCAAGGTCGGGACGACCAAGAGTAACCACCCCGCCCAAGATCGCTACATCCGACTGCGCAACCTACGTGAAAGGACGACCACAGCCACTTCAACCGCATCCCAACTACCGGACTGCGCAGAATCTCCGACCAGATCGTACGAAATCGTTTAAGAGCAGCAGCTCTACGAGCAAGACGTCCTGTTCAACGCGTCATATTGAGTCGACAACATCGTCAACAACTGCGTACAGGAAGTGGACATGTTTGGTGGGGTAACGTTATTATGTGGGCGGCTATGTCTCATCATGGCAGGACAGGTTTGGTCCATATCCAGGGCGATCTTACTGCTCAACGATACATCGATAAATTCTCCTACCACACATCCTCCCAATTGCAGCCAACGGCAACGGTGTATTCCAGCAGGACAACGCTCGACCGCATACAGCACGGATCACAAGAGCCTGTCCACACAACAACAACGTTGATGTTCTCCCCTGACCCTCCAGATCCCCGGGTTTAAACCCGATAGAGCACCTGTGGGGTGAATTGGATAGACGGCTACGCCGACGTCAACCATAACCCCAGACGTTGCAGCAGTTGGCCTTTGCGTTGAAGGGCGAGTGGGCAACCATTCCCTAGGATGTGATTCGCATACTCGTCTCTTCCATGGGCAGCCGCTATCGATTCCAACGGGGAACATGCGCTTTATTTATGGTAGCTTACCTTCACCTTGGACTTTTCCTATGTACCGATAACTGAGATGAATACAATCACCAAGTGTTCTCTCCACAACATTTTGGCTCAATGCCTCCTACCTCACACAAATCTGGCTATGTGAGTACACATACTCTAAAATATTACCAATCGCGGAGGGTGAAGTTAGTGTAGTGGGGTGGTGGGATAACGGAGGTAGTCTAGTTGGACGATGGAAGTAGTCTAGTGGGACGATGGAGGTAGTCTAGTGGGATAGTAGAGGTAGTCTGGAGGGATGATGGGGGTAGTCTAGAGGGAAGTGGAGGTAGTCTAGAGGGGTGGTGGGGGTTGTCTAGTGGCATAGTGGAGGTAGTCTGGAGGGATGATGGGGGTAGTCTTGTGGGATAGTGGAGGTAGTCTGGAGGGATGATGGGGGTAGTCTAGAGGGATAGTGGAGGTAGTCTGGAGGGATGATGGGGTAGTCTATAGGGATAGTGGAGGTAGTCTAGAGGGATGTTGGGGGTAGTCTAGAGGGATAGTGGAGGTAGTCTGGAGGGATGATGGGGTAGTCTAGTGGGATAGTGGAGGTAGTCTGGAGGGATGATGGGGGTAGTCTGGAGGGATAGTGGAGGTAGTCTGGAGGGATGATTGGGGTAGTCTAGAGGGATAGTGGAGGTAGTCTGGAGGGATGATGGGGGTAGTCTAGAGGGATAGTGGAGGTAGCCTGGAGGGATGATGGGGGTAGTCTAGAGGGATAGTGGAGGTAGTCTAGAGGGGTGGTGGGGGTAGTCTAGTGGGATAGTGTAGGTAGTGTATTGAGATGATGGAGGTAGTCAAGTGGAGTTAGTCTAGTGGGATGGTGGGGGTAGTCTAGAGGGGTGGTGGGGGTAATCTAGAGAGGTGGTGGGGGTAGTCTAGTGGGATGGTGGGGGTAGTCTAGAGGGGTGGTGGGGGTAGTCTAGTGGGATGGTGGGGGTAGTCTAGAGGGGTGGTGGGGGTAGTCTAGTGGGATGGTGGGGGTAGTCTAGAGGGGTGGTGGGGGTAGTCTAGTAGGATAGTGTAGGTAGTGTAGTGGGATAATGGAGGTAGTCTAGAGGGGTGGTGGAGGTCGTGTTGCGGGGTGGTGGGGGTAGTGTAGCGGGGTGGTAGTCAGATAAATGTAATTTTAGCCAATACACGTATTGGGAATGCATCTTAAAGTTAACGCTAGATATCTTTGTATGGTAAAAAACTTTTTTTAAATTTGTATTCATTATCTCAAAACACTGATCTTTCACTTATATATTGCATATATTTGAATTGAATTTCTTATTTTGATTTTCGCAAGTTGATTCACAAGAATAAGAATAAATTAATATTTATAACGAGGGCCCAGTTTTCACACAGAAACAAATGCAACGGTCGTTATTAAAGATAAACCGAAGACCTGAAGTGTTTCTTCTGCGGTTGACTGTGAAGATCCGGGGTAGAATAGGTCTTCAGCAACCCATGCTTGCCGTAAAAGGCGACAATGCTTGTCGTAAGAAGCAACTAACGGGATCGGGTGGTCAGGCTCGCTGACTTGGTTGATACAAACATCGCATCCCTATTGCTCATGATGTCAATCACTGGATTTTCTGGTCCAGACTCGATTCTTTACAGACCGCCGTCATATAGCTGGAATATTGCTGAGTAAGGCGTTAAACAACAAACAATCAATCAATCTTCTGCGGTAGGCTGGGGTGGAAGCCCAGTGGTTAAATCGTTGGCTCATCGTGAATCCAGGTTCGAATCCCGATATATTATGGTAATATATACTAGTCTAGTCCACAGACAATGAAACAAATATATCCAACACAGCCCATGAAAGTCTGATATATATTCTAGGGTACTGAAAATCTAGATCTAGATCATCTGAAAATGAAGAAGGTCTCTGCGCTCCATATATTTCATAACTGTAAGTTAACAACTGTATTTTCTGTAAATTAGTCCATTTCAGAGACTTTATGTTAGTCTTGTATAACACAAACGAACTAAAATGCCGGGAAAAAGAAAGGATAATCCTACAAATTGGATTTGACCACAAAATTACAAAATTACAAAAACTTTGGCCTGAAGTGAGAAACTCGTTGGTATAATACATGCAATATCGCCTTGAAACCTATGTCAAATACATCACTAGCGAATAGCCATGTCTTGTTTGGTTCATCCGGCAGTTATTTATTTGATATATCAATATATAAAAAATAAAATAACTAACTAACCTGGTTTAGATATCAGATATGTACGGATAGATAGAAAATAAAGAAGCATCTCTTTTACAGTTGCATGAAGAGCTACGAATGTGAAGTATATTGATATATAAATATATATATATATATATTTATATGCCAAGGAGGGGAAACACGTGATGTAAGGCCGTTGACCGGAAAACCATATTGCAGATCAGGTATTTAGTCTTTATAGTCAGGAACGGGTGTTTGCACGTGTGCGTTGGGGGGGGGGGGGGGGGGGGGGGGGGGGGGGGGGGGCAAGGGTCACCAGAAGCAAGAATAAATGAGTGAATGAGACGAAGTGCTGTAGAATTACGCTACAAACTTCGTTTTAACAAAGAAATGTTCTGAAAAATGAAAATTCAAATTTAATATAAAAGGTAATCTTATACAAAAAACTTATATTCTTGGCATTTCCTTATCAGCGGTAAAAATGGCATTCTGCCCTAAAGTGGTGCCGACTCTTCGTAAATCCTGCCGTCAGTCACGTCTCACGTAACCCCTGACCTACAAAGGCCGAGGTTAGCTTTCGCGAGCACCTTCCAACAAAGATTTTTGCTTCAGATTTGCTCATTTTGAAAGAACGGTATTCCCTAATCGATGGTAGCCGAAGTCTTGGCGAGATAAAGTCGACTGGAGACGGTTAGGTGCAACATCTTGAAGTCTCCCAGATACGGGAAGCAGCGTGATGTCTTGTTGGATGACACTGGTCTAGAAATAAAGTAAATTACATATCTCTTGTCAAAACATCAGAGATAGATTGTTTCAATGCTTATTAACAGGAACTAAAATGAATTGTTGACACGTCTTGATGTTGTGTACAAATACCACCTGTATGTATGTATAAGTATCTACAACCACTCCAGCTCTGGAACGCACGGGAGCAACGCCGTGGCTATATTAGATATCAACGTGGATTAAAGGCAGGAAATGATTGTTTTACATTTAATTTCTTTATAGATTAGTTAATGTTAAAAGTAACCTGGAAATCTAGGTATTTATTAAACAAAACGTAACGTATGATAAAAAATACTCTCAAATTATCAACAAATTATATAGCATTAATAAACATTTATTTTAAAATAGTCACTTCCATATTTTCCAATGTTTTTTTACGGGAATGATACAGGTTTAAATTATAAATCAAACAATTATAGAAATATTCTTGTTTTAACGACATGTCTCTCTTATCTAAATAAAACAATATCTTTCAACATCAGGATAAATATAGAATATTAAAGCTTTCCCTCGTCAGACACCAGAACTATTCACAAGTTTAATAAAATTGGTGTTAAATTGAGTCATTTAGTATTTTATTTATTTCTTGCCGTTTATATTTTTCTGTTTCTCACTCGTGTGTGAATAGGTCGATAGCTGCGCGATCCTCAGCTTATCCCATTTGGATTTTAAAAGAATAATACTTATAACATGTCAAAAGTTGATACCTAATAATATAATACCATACAACGGCCAACCTTTAGAATTCAGTACACGAACGTACACGCTGGTTATCCGAATTCAATTAGATGTATTTCTATTGAGATGTGTCGATACGGAAATAGACTTCGTTCATTTATCTGTGAATGTACCACAATCAAATACACCTTTAATCTATCAAAATATTGGACTATGTGAGCATTTCAGAAAGAATAACAGGGGCGATATCGACAGGAAAAATGTCTTTGAAAGGCCACGTATGAATTCTTGGTGATTTGTGATCTCACTAAACTTGCAGAAATATCTTCATTACGCCGGCCTACCCAGAATGTTGACTACAGACAGTTGATACAATAATGCTAAAAATATATGATAGAGTGTGTATTGGAATCTCAGCCATCCGATTTCGAAAAACTAAAAAAGCCCACCAAAACAAAATTTATTAAATTCATAAAATAATTATATATGAACACTGGGCCATGGTACATCAACACTCACATTTTGAAATAAGAAAAACGTTTAAAGTGGTGACTAAATACTGACCCACAAGCATGAGTCAAAACATAATTGCGTGAACTTATTTACACACACATACATTTGTCACTATAACAAACTGCGATAGTTATGTCCATGTGAATAAATATAAAGCATAGTATCGCAATCTGACCCGGTGTGTGTGTGTGAGAGCGTGCGTGCTTGCGTGTGTGTGTGTGTGTCTGCCTGTGTGTGTATGTGTATGTGCGTGTGTGTGTGCCTGTGTGTGTATGTGTATATGTGTGTCTGTGTGTGCGTGTGTGCCTGTGTGTATATGTGTGTCTGTGTGTGCGTGTGTGTATGTGTCTGTGTGCGTGTGTGAGTGTGTGTTGTTTGTTGTCCTTAGTTCTCATAGTTCACAGAAGAAGATCTAGAGTTCATCTTGATATTTTCAGTGTCAAAGCTAATTATTAAAGCTGATTATTTGGAGAAAGTAAGCTGTGTGTGACACTCTCATTTGAAATGTTTGAATACCGTCAGACAATACCGTCTTTTCTGAAATTTATGTTTTGTAGTTTTACCCAAGAAGATTGAAATAATTTGACTGCACAGTTCTTCTTCTTATTATTTACTGATTAAAATAAAAGCAGCAAAGAGGGTTTGAGTGGGCATGACACAGTCTAATGCACAGGCTGGTTAGATTCATCATCAGCTCAGGGACATTGTCCCCTCCACAAGCAGCCCAGACAGCGAATGGGACTTCTCCCAGGAAGCGATGCCTAGTCAAACCAAACCCACCCAGATCCTTTCGGAGAATGTGAAGACTCCCAAACACTGCAGCCTTCTGCATAACCCATATTGTCAGAAGGGCTGTATTCCTGGTAGCAAACCCGGGTACTCTCCCAATGTCAGTCAACAGATTGGGAGGTACCAAACCCGAGGCAACAATGGATTGTCGGACAACTTGGTATTTGGGATGCAAGCGTGACATTTGAAAGCAAGGTCCGCATATTTACCATGTTTGTCCTGAACCTTGTCTATCGCATCAGTGACAAAAAGACAATGATATAAATGATTTCATTTGAATTATCAAAAAAGAACAGGATCAGGTATGTTGGCCTGGATACGTCTGAGGCTGTAATATGGATCTATTCCAAAGGCAAATATGTGCGAACTTCGCGCATGTAATGTCAAGCCTGAATCCCAATTAGGATGTTGTTCGATTCCCCATTGTCCTCAGTGCCTCAGACTTGGTACCTCATGATCTGGTGCTGCTGATATTGGGAAAGTCCGGGTTTGGTGTTCTATATTCAATACACCCCTTCTGACAATGTGAGTAATGCAGAAGGCTTCAGTGTTGGAGAGTTGTCAACCTTTGTGTTTTCGACTAGGCAGCGCTTCATTTATGAGAAATGATACAAATATTGCGAGGGGAATGCAATGCATTTTGGCAATATTCAAAAGCATTTGTTCTATGCTGACATACCAAGTTCATAAACGAGGCGAACCTAGACTCCACACCCGTCAGCAGCGCACCTGTCACTGATACGAGACGCAACTCCCCACTATGAATTGGGGTGCCCACACCACTGGACTACCCGTGCTCACTCATAAGTTTAGATTATGCAGGCTAACCTATCATAAACGTGAATACACTAATACAGTACTATTTTTACGGAAGCCTTTTAGGCACATTTGTCTTTTTCTTGAAATTTCAAGATACTAAGTTGATATTTCAAGATATTAAGTTGAAATTTCAAGATACATACCAAATTGAAACTTCAAGATAATGTTCTGAAATTTCTTGATATTAAGTTGAAATTTCAAGTTAAAACCTTAAAATTCCAACTTATGTATCTTGCAATTTTAACATAGCATCTTGGAATTTCAACTTAGTATCTTGAAATTTCAAGATAATAAGTTGAAATGAACATTACATCTTGAAATTTCAACTAAGTATCTTGAAATTTCAAGATAATAAGTTGGAATTAACATAACATCTTGAAATTTCAACTTAGAATTTTGAAATTTCAAGAAAAAAACAAATGGCCCTCAAAGACTTACGTACTATTTGCATTAACGCCGAAAATTACTGTCACAGTATTTCAATATAAAGGAATGCAGTTTTATTTATAAGAGGCACTCAGTGCATGGGAACACTATCTGCATCCCGTAAAACAACTTATCTAAATTATCTTAAAAACAATTTATTAATTTGTTTGGGAAACAGATTTCCTTCTTTTAACCAATTAAGATTTTCAGATTACATAATCTTTAGAACCTGGTTAGCCGCCAAATGACACAACGATGACCTGTTAAGTCTGTATTAATTGATAGTATCACTGTTTCAATGTTTTATTTTGGCACGTGTCTTCTGGTGTATATATTATAATTTGACACATTTTCTAAGTGTGCTCCATTAGAAAGTATGCATAACATGCCTATCCGTAAACACAAATTATACTGATGTGAATATGTTTCACTCTCATGCTCACCCTTCTGTCTTCCTCGTGTTGTTTTCTGTCGAGGGGGTAGCCTTCTGGTTAAAGCCTTCGCTCATCATGCCCGGGGTCGATTCCCTACACTGGTACAATGTTTGAAGCCCGTTTCTGGTGTCCCCGCCGTGATATTGCTTGAATATTGCTGAAAGAGGCGTAAAGCCATCTCACCCATTCACTCCTCGTGTTATTGGAAACAATATGTAACAGGCATAAATGTCCGGAATAACACATGCACATGGAATATTATTTGAAGAGCTTAGAGCCATAAGGGCCAATGTCATGTGGAGTCTGTTTTGAGAAAAGTGATGAAAACACATATGCATGTTAATGAACTTTTTTTTTACCGATAAATTCCTAGACATTAACGCATTCTGACAGCAGAGATATAAATATTATTATAAAAAAAACATTCAAAAAAGGAAACAAACTTATGTTTTTAATTTGTGTAAGGGTGGAAAGGGCCAATTGTCTGTATTTTGGCCCTTTAATTACCCTCAGGCATTTGCATGGGATTTAACAAGTGAGATTGATAAACTTCTACTGGAAGTACAAACATATACTATTGAAGTACTTTTAAATGATTTAAACTCATGCCAACTTTGTTGAAATAGTTGAAATATGATAATAAGGTGACAAACTTTCAAAATCTCTCTCATTCAACCACACACTGAAATGAGAGCTAAAAGGGCCAAAATCTAGCAAAGTGACTTTGGCCCTTTTGAAACTTGACTTTGGCCCCTTTTATAGAATTCTAAGTAGCTATATTCCAAAAACGCATCAATGAAAACATACAATATTTTTTCTACAGGTAGACAAGAACTCATAGATGTTATTTATGCAATAATATGCAAAAAGGGCCAAAGTCCATTTTGGCCCCTTTTAGCTCTAAGCTCTTCATTTATTATTGAGTGAAGTTCAAAGTTACTTTTGAAAATCAATATTTACAAATTTTCGCTTTTTTGCTGTTTCTTTTCCTCATTTATGTTACGATCATTTACAATATAGGAGAAAATATAAATGTAATTCAGCTTCATCATCGACAGTGTTTTCGCCATTCCCATCAACAGAGGCATCAACACAATCGTACGACGTGAAATGTACCAGCTTCATGGTGCCAGCTCTGTTCAATACGTTATGGTTGGTTGGTTTGTTGTTTAAAGACGCACTCAGCAATATTCCAGCTATATGACGGCGGTCTGTAAGTAATCGAGTCTGAACCAGACAATCCAGTGATTGATATCATGAGCATCAATCCACGCAATTGGGATCGATGCAATGCATCAACCAAGGCAGCGAGCCTCACCACCCGATCCCTTAGTCGCATCTTACGACAAGCGTAGTCGCCTTTTGCGACAAGCATGGGTTGCTGAAGATCTATTCTACCCCGGATCTTCATAGTTCCCATCCGTTATGGGGGCAGTCGATGTGAATGGTGTATTTTGACGGTTTTCCTTTTCTATCTGATCTGTTTTTTATGGAATGAGTACTTACTTTTCAGAAAAAATAGTGTTTACTAACAGTTTTAAATAATACACTAAACAGTAAAGCAGACTGGTTAATGGTCACATTTTCATTATTCTCTTTTGTTGCATTTGATGTAGCGGGCTGCTGACAGACATGTACCAGTGACACAAATGTACACTCATCCAATGACCGGGGTAAAAATGTACATGTTGTCATCATGCGATGGGTGGCATATTTGGGGTGGCACGTGGTCTTGTGTACAGCACATATGTCACATATCAGGCGAAGTTAAGCATCGTTGGTCGCGATGGATGGGAGACCGTGTTCGGTAGCTTGGCCTTTGAGGGTTTCTAGGGCTCTGCAGCACATAGAAGAAGAAGAAGAAGAAGAAGAAGAATATTTATTGTACATAAACACCCACTGGACACAGGGTACAAAACATGAACATGACCTATTAAAACATTGACATACAAAACAGAATACAAATATTGCTATGATTATATTGTTAGGGACGAGATGCAGATTTTCTTTGCCCTGAACATTTTGTGAATGAAATTAGAGATAATTTTTGCAAAGTGCTCTGGTGGATTTAATTTTAGCGATAGTGGGTGCATTGCAAAGCCGGGTGATGATTTGAGTTACCCTCTCAGATCTTTGTAGAGAGGGCATCGCAACAGGAAGTGTTTCTCAACTTCTGTTTCATCAAAATCACAGAAGGTACATAATCTTTCTTCTGTTGGAGTGTTGAAGTATCATATGATGTCTTCTTGAACAAAATACCTTTTTGTTCAAAATAGGTCTCTGTTCACCCAATGGAAAAGGTCCACGGTAGGATGAGATGGTGATGTGACTGTCACCGTCTATCGCCTCAATGGAAGTTTGGGTCCTATACGCCTCATGGAGCTGAGAATGAAAATCGAGGGCGCACTGATCCATTGAAACATGTGTAAGGAGTAATGTCCCTTTGTATGTATGCAACCAAGCTCCATCCCAGCACGTGCCACCGTCGTTACCCACAGGGTGTCATCGCTGCCAACAGTGTGAAGCGGCCATTACACGAATCTTGAAACATTTCCCTCTAACCCCCAATGAAGTGACATTTATATTTTTGTGCATGTCTTTGGGCATGCCATTATGATGAACTGGGAAAAGGTTTACGTCTGATGTACAATTCAATAAATACTCCCGAGATATAGACTAACTAACATCTAGTCTCTGAAAAGGAACATATTTTACAGAAGAAACAGTTGCTAAATTATAGTTATAAAATATAATAAAAAGGAGCCCAGAGACTTTCTTCAGATACTGCAGTAATCTAGACTTCCCAAACATTATAGAATTGCATGGGGTGTTTTGGATATATTTGTTTCAGGGTCTGAGATAGTAAAACATTATTTAATTGAATGCCCAGGCCACAATCGTATCAGACTAAATTTAAGAAATCAAGTACTTGAGAAAAGCAGCACACATTCTCTAATGACCCCAGACTATAAGACTTCGTGTCTGCATCGGGAAAATGTGATACGTTATATATACATACATTGTGCATTGAGTTTTTTTGAATGGTGTATTTTGACAGTTTTCCTTTTTTACCTGATCTGTTTTTTATGGAATGAGTACTTATTTTTCAGAAAAAATAGTGTTTACTAACGGTTTTAAATAATACACAAAACAATAAAGCAGACTGGTTAATCGTCACATTTTCATTATTCTCTTTTGTTGCATTTGATGTAGCATTGCTCCAAGTATATAATGAATAAGTCCATGGATTTATATATAGTAATTCTATCCTTAAAGATGAACGTTCGATAGTCATTTACATCTTGCAGTTATTATTTATCTTATCTAGAAATTATTTAAACTAATGATTATTACCTAAGGGACTTGTGCAAGTCTACATTTGATGTGTAGGGCGCAAACAGATTTTCAAAGGTCCAAGTCGCCCCATAACTTAAATACTACATCATATACCTTATGTTAAACCGGATTGTACTGCAAACTGTACTGTCCGTAGTAACAATGAAGGTTCAATGAATAAGATGCATGCACCAGTAAACAATAGGCAGATATTAGCATATCTTTTGTATGTCTTCGAGTTGGGAACGAAAAAACTTGCATTCTGAAAATAATAGAATAAGAATATCCTTATCAAAACGCTCCTTATCGTGGATTTTGTTTTTAGAATTTTAACCGAAAAACAAATAATTGGGGCAGTCGGGGGCTAAAAGCGACGTAAAACAACACTCACTCATCATGTTATAAAGGTTCATACGTCAAGGAAATCTTTCAAAATGAAATTCAAAACGTCATCGCCAGACATCTCCATTGCCTGCTGAAACAGTTTCCATCGAGCTTAAGGGGCAAAGCAGTGATGAAATGTATATGAAAATTATGTCAATTCTTAATTAAGAAGTATCCCATAAATTTAGACCCAGGTCCGTGTGCAGATGACAACAACGTGTAGTTTGATGGACTTTGAAAATGTGACTCACTGACGGTCCATCAGCAGAACAATTGCCGTCAATCATTGCCAGAGCATCAGTAGTACCTGATGACAACAGCGGGCTGCTGACAGACATGTACCAGTGACACAAATGTACACTCATCCAATGACCGGGGTAAAAATGTACATGTTGTCATCATGCGATGGGTGGCATATTTGGGGTGGCACGTGGTCTTGTGTACAGCACATATGTCACATATCAGGCGAAGTTAAGCATCGTTGGTCGCGATGGATGGGAGACCGTGTTCGGTAGCTTGGCCTTTGAGGGTTTCTAGGGCTCTGCAGCACATAGAAGAAGAAGAAGAAGAAGAAGAAGAATATTTATTGTACATAAACACCCACTGGACACAGGGTACAAAACATGAACATGACCTATTAAAACATTGACATACAAAACAGAATACAAATATTGCTATGATTATATTGTTAGGGACGAGATGCAGATTTTCTTTGCCCTGAACATTTTGTGAATGAAATTAGAGATAATTTTTGCAAAGTGCTCTGGTGGATTTAATTTTAGCGATAGTGGGTGCATTGCAAAGCCGGGTGATGATTTGAGTTACCCTCTCAGATCTTTGTAGAGAGGGCATCGCAACAGGAAGTGTTTCTCAACTTCTGTTTCATCAAAATCACAGAAGGTACATAATCTTTCTTCTGTTGGAGTGTTGAAGTATCATATGATGTCTTCTTGAACAAAATACCTTTTTGTTCAAAATAGGTCTCTGTTCACCCAATGGAAAAGGTCCACGGTAGGATGAGATGGTGATGTGACTGTCACCGTCTATCGCCTCAATGGAAGTTTGGGTCCTATACGCCTCATGGAGCTGAGAATGAAAATCGAGGGCGCACTGATCCATTGAAACATGTGTAAGGAGTAATGTCCCTTTGTATGTATGCAACCAAGCTCCATCCCAGCACGTGCCACCGTCGTTACCCACAGGGTGTCATCGCTGCCAACAGTGTGAAGCGGCCATTACACGAATCTTGAAACATTTCCCTCTAACCCCCAATGAAGTGACATTTATATTTTTGTGCATGTCTTTGGGCATGCCATTATGATGAACTGGGAAAAGGTTTACGTCTGATGTACAATTCAATAAATACTCCCGAGATATAGACTAACTAACATCTAGTCTCTGAAAAGGAACATATTTTACAGAAGAAACAGTTGCTAAATTATAGTTATAAAATATAATAAAAAGGAGCCCAGAGACTTTCTTCAGATACTGCAGTAATCTAGACTTCCCAAACATTATAGAATTGCATGGGGTGTTTTGGATATATTTGTTTCAGGGTCTGAGATAGTAAAACATTATTTAATTGAATGCCCAGGCCACAATCGTATCAGACTAAATTTAAGAAATCAAGTACTTGAGAAAAGCAGCACACATTCTCTAATGACCCCAGACTATAAGACTTCGTGTCTGCATCGGGAAAATGTGATACGTTATATATACTTACATTGTGCATTGAGTTTTTTTGAATGGTGTATTTTGACAGTTTTCCTTTTTTACCTGATCTGTTTTTTATGGAATGAGTACTTATTTTTCAGAAAAAATAGTGTTTACTAACGGTTTTAAATAATACACAAAACAATAAAGCAGACTGGTTAATCGTCACATTTTCATTATTCTCTTTTGTTGCATTTGATGTAGCATTGCTCCAAGTATATAATGAATAAGTCCATGGATTTATATATAGTAATTCTATCCTTAAAGATGAACGTTCGATAGTCATTTACATCTTGCAGTTATTATTTATCTTATCTAGAAATTATTTAAACTAATGATTATTACCTAAGAGACTTGTGCAAGTCTACATTTGATGTGTAGGGCGCAAACAGATTTTCAAAGGTCCAAGTCGCCCCATAACTTAAATACTACATCATATACCTTATGTTAAACCGGATTGTACTGCAAACTGTACTGTCCGTAGTAACAATGAAGGTTCAATGAATAAGATGCATGCACCAGTAAACAATAGGCAGATATTAGCATATCTTTTGTATGTCTTCGAGTTGGGAACGAAAAAACTTGCATTCTGAAAATAATAGAATAAGAATATCCTTATCAAAACGCTCCTTATCGTGGATTTTGTTTTTAGAATTTTAACCGAAAAACAAATAATTGGGGCAGTCGGGGGCTAAAAGCGACGTAAAACAACACTCACTCATCATGTTATAAAGGTTCATACGTCAAGGAAATCTTTCAAAATGAAATTCAAAACGTCATCGCCAGACATCTCCATTGCCTGCTGAAACAGTTTCCATCGAGCTTAAGGGGCAAAGCAGTGATGAAATGTATATGAAAATTATGTCAATTCTTAATTAAGAAGTATCCCATAAATTTAGACCCAGGTCCGTGTGCAGATGACAACAACGTGTAGTTTGATGGACTTTGAAAATGTGACTCACTGACGGTCCATCAGCAGAACAATTGCCGTCAATCATTGCCAGAGCATCAGTAGTACCTGATGACAACAGCGGGCTGCTGACAGACATGTACCAGTGACACAAATGTACACTCATCCAATGACCGGGGTAAAAATGTACATGTTGTCATCATGCGATGGGTGGCATATTTGGGGTGGCACGTGGTCTTGTGTACAGCACATATGTCACATATCAGGCGAAGTTAAGCATCGTTGGTCGCGATGGATGGGAGACCGTGTTCGGTAGCTTGGCCTTTGAGGGTTTCTAGGGCTCTGCAGCACATAGAAGAAGAAGAAGAAGAAGAAGAAGAATATTTATTGTACATAAACACCCACTGGACACAGGGTACAAAACATGAACATGACCTATTAAAACATTGACATACAAAACAGAATACAAATATTGCTATGATTATATTGTTAGGGACGAGATGCAGATTTTCTTTGCCCTGAACATTTTGTGAATGAAATTAGAGATAATTTTTGCAAAGTGCTCTGGTGGATTTAATTTTAGCGATAGTGGGTGCATTGCAAAGCCGGGTGATGATTTGAGTTACCCTCTCAGATCTTTGTAGAGAGGGCATCGCAACAGGAAGTGTTTCTCAACTTCTGTTTCATCAAAATCACAGAAGGTACATAATCTTTCTTCTGTTGGAGTGTTGAAGTATCATATGATGTCTTCTTGAACAAAATACCTTTTTGTTCAAAATAGGTCTCTGTTCACCCAATGGAAAAGGTCCACGGTAGGATGAGATGGTGATGTGACTGTCACCGTCTATCGCCTCAATGGAAGTTTGGGTCCTATACGCCTCATGGAGCTGAGAATGAAAATCGAGGGCGCACTGATCCATTGAAACATGTGTAAGGAGTAATGTCCCTTTGTATGTATGCAACCAAGCTCCATCCCAGCACGTGCCACCGTCGTTACCCACAGGGTGTCATCGCTGCCAACAGTGTGAAGCGGCCATTACACGAATCTTGAAACATTTCCCTCTAACCCCCAATGAAGTGACATTTATATTTTTGTGCATGTCTTTGGGCATGCCATTATGATGAACTGGGAAAAGGTTTACGTCTGATGTACAATTCAATAAATACTCCCGAGATATAGACTAACTAACATCTAGTCTCTGAAAAGGAACATATTTTACAGAAGAAACAGTTGCTAAATTATAGTTATAAAATATAATAAAAAGGAGCCCAGAGACTTTCTTCAGATACTGCAGTAATCTAGACTTCCCAAACATTATAGAATTGCATGGGGTGTTTTGGATATATTTGTTTCAGGGTCTGAGATAGTAAAACATTATTTAATTGAATGCCCAGGCCACAATCGTATCAGACTAAATTTAAGAAATCAAGTACTTGAGAAAAGCAGCACACATTCTCTAATGACCCCAGACTATAAGACTTCGTGTCTGCATCGGGAAAATGTGATACGTTATATATACATACATTGTGCATTGAGTTTTTTTGAATGGTGTATTTTGACAGTTTTCCTTTTTTACCTGATCTGTTTTTTATGGAATGAGTACTTATTTTTCAGAAAAAATAGTGTTTACTAACGGTTTTAAATAATACACAAAACAATAAAGCAGACTGGTTAATCGTCACATTTTCATTATTCTCTTTTGTTGCATTTGATGTAGCATTGCTCCAAGTATATAATGAATAAGTCCATGGATTTATATATAGTAATTCTATCCTTAAAGATGAACGTTCGATAGTCATTTACATCTTGTAGTTATTATTTATCTTATCTAGAAATTATTTAAACTAATGATTATTACCTAAGAGACTTGTGCAAGTCTACATTTGATGTGTAGGGCGCAAACAGATTTTCAAAGGTCCAAGTCGCCCCATAACTTAAATACTACACCATATACCTTATGTTAAACCGGATTGTACTGCAAACTGTACTGTCCGTAGTAACAGGGTTCAATGAATAAGATACATGCACCAGTAAACAATAGGCAGATATTAGCATATCTTTTGTATGTCTTCGAGTTGGGAACGAAAAAACTTGCATTCTGAAAATAATAGAAAAAGAAAATCCTTATCAAAACGCTCCTTATCGTGGATTTTGTTTTAGAATTTTAACCGAAAAACAAATAATTCTGCCATTGTGGCGTTTTCAGGATACTATCACCAAATCACAATAGCGAAAATGTCTTTGTGAAATGACAACCTCAGCTGTTTAGAGATATATGTGACGTCACATAAACATACCATCAGATACCATGGGAACTTTGACACCCGCTGTCATGTTAGGGGATTTCCTGACTGCCTCCTTGTCAAATAGAGTGATCTCCCCTTGGCAGTATCACTTCGAGTCAAGTGGAATTGGGAGCTTGTCAGTTACCAGCTCGATCTTATCAGCCCATATTAACTTTTGACATCGCTGATAAATTACACATTGCTAATGAAATATGGAGAGCGGGAGGTATGGGCCTGATAGGCGCTGAGTAAGGGATTCCAGGTGCTTCGTATCGTAGCTGCAGCGACAGCTAAACGTCCCTCAGTCGCTCGGACGTGCGCGTTGTAACGTAACACCGTGTGATGAACACTAGCCATTAACGCAGGGCTTGTACCGAAGCCCCTGCTCCGAACACCTTCCCTTCCTCGCGCTCAAGATGGTGGCGGTTGATACAGACTGCAGCAGAGTGATGTTTGTAAACATCTGTAAACTAAACAAATAATTAAATAAATAACTGCAAATGATTAATTGGACGCCACGGTTGGGTATAAGACAATGACGTTAATATCACCGATGACAGCTATAAAGAATATAAAAAAATAAATCTTTTATATTATCTTAGATATAAGTGCATATGTACTATGAATCTTACGAATGTCGGCGATGCATTGACAGACACAGATATACGCTTTTATGTACATGATGACGGATACAGAAAAACTGTAGAATAATTTGTCGTAAATATCGCATCATCTTAGTGCGTCATCAAGACAATGAACCCATTTTACTTGCTGACACACATCTGAGTGAATGTAGGCCTTGAGTTAAAAGAAATTAAAACAATTAGTGATGAATGGAGAAGCATCAAGGAAGTGTTCTGTTCCACATCTGATCTGGCATGATCTTCTCTACACTGTTACGTGACTATCGTAACTTCGCGGATCTTCCTCTACGATTTTGTCCGAATGATGGAGAAGTCGGAGTTAATCAAATGATAAGATTTTGGCAGGTAGCTGGCTTCTTAAAGCTGCCGTCATTCCCACACAGCAATGCACTTTCCGTGTTTAGATTATTTGTATGGATAACCTGCCGCATGTTGATACTTTCTTTTGGCTAATTAATAATAATAACATACAGTAAAATACGGTTATAACGAACTCGAAGGGACCACTTATGTTAATTCGTTATAACCGTAGTTCGTTATAAGCATATGTACAACATCTATACAGAAAATGGACGGCGCCAAGAAACAGTTCGTTATATCCGACAGTTCGTTATAAGCGTAGTTTACTGTACATTTAGTATGTGCTTTTTTAGAAGATGTCAGTTGTTGCTTGTTTCCGTTGTGTCGTGGCTGATGTTGGACCCGACATATAACACAAACTGTAAATGTACCGAGTAAGACCTTTTGCATAAAAGTACCACTTGAAAAACGCAACACCTTAGTGCCTTTCCCAACGGGGAGATATCAAGATATATTATTGAATAATACATATTCTGTAGTCATTGAGTATGGTTTTACGCCGCTTCTAAAACAGACCAGCAATATTAAGGCGGGGACACCAGAAATGTGCTTTGTATCCATATGGTGAGTGATTGAGTTGGGTTTAACGCCGCTTTTAACAGTATTCCAGTTGTATCGCGGCGTGTCAGCTTGATGTGGGAGGAAAGCTCGAAGTGATGCAGGTCTCAGACGTTTACCACTTCGGTGAAACCCACGAGCACGGGTATGGTGCTGATAAACCTAAAACATAATCGGGGCGGACCGGGATTCGAACCCACAATCACAGGTTTCTGGCGTGCCCAATGGACGCAACTCTGCACAGCGAATCGCGGTGCCTTAGATGACAGGGCTACCCGTGCCCACTTTACCCATATGGAGCATGGAACCCGGACCATAGAGATGACAAGCGAATGCTTCAACCACAAGGCTACCCCACCGCTCATATATTCTATAACTATTGTATATCAACATTTATTACTTGCCCGTGAAGAGATCACCCGTTTAATAAACATACAGCTGTATTACACATTGTGTAATACCAAAACGCGTGCTTATGTACTCTCGAAACACGTTTCGCGAACAAATATTGAAAGCTCTCAACATCCCTTGGCTTATTCAACGACATAGCATGTGGAGTTGATAGATCACTGAGAGGAGCTTATGCACACTCGATGACCCCAGCAACCGTGTTGCTAGGCTGACGTCACCTGGCATTGTTTCGCCGATGGATCTTGCAACAAAATTCCACAAATTACGTCATCGCGTATTGTGACGTTATTGTAAACTTTGAGGTGCAAGGCCCGTTCCACAAGGCGATCGCAACGACAGTCGTTAGTCTGTTAAAGTATGTGAGTTGCGATAGTCTTAGCCCTACGATAGTTTTGTGAATTCTAAAGGTGGACCGTTGTATGGTATTAAAATTCATACGTTTCAACTTTTGACGTGTTTGAAGTATTATTCTCTTAAACTCAATTGGACTATGCCGTGGATCGTGTAAGTGTCAGCCTATTCATACTCAACAGTATAATTCTAAACACGTTATAAATGGTAAGTAATAAATAAAATACTAAACTCGCTCCCGTGTAAAACCAATTTTATGAAACTCGTGAATAGTTGTGGTATCTGACGAGCTTTCGCTCGTCAGATACCACAACTATTCACGCGTTTCAAAAAATTGGTATTACACGGGAGCGAGTTTAGTATTCTATATATATCTGCTCGGTGACGCCAACTCTTCACTTGTGGTCGTTATTATATTTCATCACTAACACTGTGTACAGGAATCTAGTCCTTCATTCACAATGCATATTCACCACCGACACCTTCTTCTCTATCTTCATCTCCATCTCAACAAAATCAGTTGTCCTCTGTTTATTCATATTTTGTGCATTCTATAAAACTATTAGTAACCAAGTAAAGGTCTCCACCTCCACCTCCACTAAACAAAACAACCCATCCGCTGCTAACACATGGGCTTGCTGCTATTTTGTGCATTCTATAAAAAACTATTTGTAACAAAATAAAGGTCTCTACCCCTACCGTCACTAAAAATAACAAAACAACCAACCCGCTGCTAACCCATGGGCTTGCTGTTATTTTGTGCATTCTATATAACTATTAGTAACAAAATAAAGGTTTCCACCTTCATCTCCACTAAACAAAACAAAACATAACAATCCTTCCGCTGCTTACCCATGGGCTTGCTGTTATTTTGTGCATTCTATATAACTATTAGTAACAAAATAAAGGTTTCCACCTTCATCTCCACTAAGCAAAACAAAACATAACAATCCTTCCGCTGCTTACCCAAAGGCTTGCTGTTATTTTGTGAATTCTATAAAACTATTATTAACAAAATATAGGTCTCTACCTCCACCATCACGAAACAATACGAGACAAAACAATCCTTCAGCTGTAAATTATTAGTAACAATGTAAACGTCTTCACCTCCACTTAACAAAACAAAACAATCCATCCGCTGCTTACCCAAGGGCTTGCTGTTATTTTGTGCACTCTATAAAACTATTATTAACAAAATAAAGGTCTCCACCTCCACCTTCACTAAACAAAACGAAACAATTCATCCGCTGCTTACCCAAGGGCTTGGTGTTATTTTGTGCATTCTATAAAACTATTATAAACAAAATAAAGGTCTCCACCTCCACCTCCACCTTCACGAAACAAAACAATCCCTCCGCTGCTTACCCAAGGGCTTGCTGCTATTTTGTGAATTCTATAAAACTATTAGTAACAAAATAAAGGTCACTACCGCCACCTTCATTAAACAAAACGAAACAAAAAAATCCATCAGCTATAAATTATTAGTAACAATACAAATGTCTCCACCTCTACTAAACAAAACAAAACAAACCATCCGCTGCTTACCCAAGGGCTTGCTGCTATTTTGTGCATTCTATTAAACCTGTCGTATTAAAGCACTTTTTGAATTGTCAAGAATGCTTTTTAACTACTCATCACTGCCTTGTGACAATACGAACATGCTGCTAACATAGGAACCTGTGCAAAAGATTTGTCTTTAAACAGTACGTACTGAGCAGACCACATCCTCACAAAGTAGCGCAACCTCTTCTGTTTAGTCTCAGGAACCTTTTTCCTTCACTATTATCATATGAAGAATGGAACCCGGGCCAGGGCCTTCTAGATGAATAACGAGTGCTTTAAACACAAGGCTACCCCACCGCTCATATATTTTGTAACAATTGCATCATATCCAAATTTTGTAGATCCATGCTCAAGACATCAGTCACTGGAATGTCTGATCCAGGCTCGAGTATTTACAGACCGCCGTCATATTGCTTGAATATGGCTGAGTGCGGCGTAAAACAAACAAACAAAACATGTATCTGCTCGGTGACGTCAAGTCTTCACGTGCTCGTTATTATATTCCATCAAGCAAACTGTGTACCGTTGCAGGGTCACCGTAGGTGTCCATACTAAAACAAGACTGATGACAGAGAAGGGCAAGGTGATGTGTGACGCCGTGTGGTCTAGGTCGCTTTGTCGGCAATCCGTTGTAGGCAAGGCTAAATCTAAAATAGAATATAGGTTAGGAAAAGTTAAAGTCTATAAATTGACTGTTCGTCAAAATATTGGCTACATTAATGTTTACAAATACAGATTATTTGATGTAGCATGGTTTGTCTTGTCACAGTTACATTGTTGCACTGACGCTATGTCAACGAAACAATTTAATATGGTCTGTTTTGAGTAGCATTAAATGCAAACAATCTATACTTTTGTGTAAACATAAACACATTAATATGTTTTTAGACATCGATTGGTTATTTATTTACGGTGATGCAAGTCCTTTAACAATGAATAACACAGGCTAACTGCACAAGTATTGTCGATCTATTCATTCGTCCATTTCCCTATTCCTTGATCGCTGACACGTGGTCGCTGCTTTAAGACAATTAATACTATGAAAGGTGCCGAACCTTTTTTGTTATTTTTCCGGTAATTTACAAAATCCAAGGTTCTACCCATTTCATTCACAGTTGTTAGCACCCAATAAAATTATGAGATTGTGAAATTCTTTGATTGAAAACGTGGGTATTGAAACTAATGAGTCGACGCAATACATAATTATACTTTCTTTTGAAAGGAAAATATATTTATCGTTCACTATTTAAAATAAATTTAATATTAAACAAATATGAACTACGTGCTAATTATGAGTAATGGAAATATCTCATTTCGCCTTAAACTTCGTCTGAGAATTGTTGAGATTAAAGCTTGGAAAGAATATTAACTGAAAATGGTCAACTACAGTGTGGGAATGAGATCATTTCCCACGTTGATAAAAGTATCCCTTTCACCAGCTTCGCAATGCATGACTGGAGTTTTTAACGTATTACTCGTTATATATTTTTCTGACCGTACCAGATGTCTGTTTTCATATAACTTAGTATTCAGAACGACAGTGATAAAATGTAATAGAATTTATCCATGGGAAAATCGCCACAGGATATAAACAGCATTTACTACAACTGTCATTTATTGTGCTGCGATGCGGATGAGTAGTTATAACAGTAAGACAAGGATATGGTTTACATGCACGTTTATTTTAAGCGTAGAACACACAAACGGTATTCGAGCAATCATAGCCGTATCGTTTTATACGAGTGGTTTTAGATATGGTTGGTGGGATACCGACTCCGCTGTTTGTTATTCAGCCTGTTTGATGTCAACTAACGCTGATAAAGAGGAGATTGCAGTTTCATGGTCGAATGGAAAGTCAATTTCTTCAGCAAGGGTGGTATTTCTAAGCAGGTGCCCTGTCTGAAACCGCTTCCTTCTGTTGATATGATGGCAGTTTGAAAAGTAATTTCAATCGTTTGATTTGAACGAATGTGCGAAAAGGTTTGATTTCCCTTATCAGTTGCACAGATGTTACCTACATTTAATCACAAAAAGTTTATAAAATGTTCTGATGTTATGGAGTTAAAGTTGAATAGTGATTAGTGTTGATTAAAATCGACCATTGATAAGATAAGATAAAATATTTATTGCAGGGAACATCCCATATTTGAGACATATTGCAAAACTTGCTACATTACATGGACATAAACAAACACAAACAAGAATAAATGGAACGAATATGTTGGTGTACATGATATGGTCATATTACCAATATTGTAGAGGTTCATTTTTTTATCTTGCAAAAATGAATACACAGGAACAGATAATATTGGTTTAGTTTGAAACATATTTGATGTTATGGAAAGAATTTTACTTAATTTACTTTATTTTCTGTAAAAGCAAAAACTTTTATAAAAACGTTTTGTGACATGGTGACAACTTATCACTGCTTTATTTCATTACGTGTACCTCGTCAATCAGTTTATGATGCATATAAACCTTTATGTATCTTGTTAAAAAACATGTAATATCTTTCTTGTTTACAATTATATTTACTCCCAAAATTAGAAATTCTTGATTCTTGGGCATGTTTGTAAAGGATCAATTAATGGAAAACGGATTTAAGTGGAGTTGATACTTAAAATCCGATTTCCTTTTAAGCTGCGAAGTAGGATTATATAATAAACTTTGTTTGATAACTTGTGTATAAAGAGAAATGTGGTGAGGGGATTCGGAGGAAAATGTCAAGCTACTCGTGTGTATGTCATAGCTGTGCTAAACGTTTCAAAATCTTTCGTTTTTTTCGAAAAAGTTATATGTTGAAATATAACAGATTTTTTTCCGAATACGTTAAGCAAAGCAGCGTTCCTAATATAACAAAATATCATACACGTAACGTTACGAATTACTGACCCTATTTGAAAATTATTTAAAAGGAAAATATTTAGGTTAGAATCCAGTGCACCTGCTGAGCACTCGTGTCAGTCTTACAAAACGTGTGAAATTCGCCAGTAAATTCATCCACCATTCTGTGCGAGGCATAGCTTGTGGACGTAGGTGTATATTTATGATATCAGTATATCACAGAAAGACGGGGAGAATGAAGAGTGAACATTGTGAACATTGTGAACATACTTGAAGATTCTCAACAATGTTAAATCCCGCCAGGGACGCACTTGTCGAGCTGGGAGCGTCTATTAAGCTCTAAAACATATTGAAGTAACGAGCCGAAACAATAAACTTGTGGCAAGGCTATTAGGAAGAGCTAAACCGTGAAATATGTGATTTTACATGCCCTGCGTGGTCCGGGAGGGTTCGAGACACGGCTACCAAGGCATTTACAGTCGGGTTCTGTCAGAAGGCGGCGCGCGCAGGTATCACGTGTCCAATTTACGGGATTCGTCACTCAGCGTTAGGTCTGTTGGAACAGTCTCCTCCTTCCCCTCCCCCTCCCCGCCCCCCTAACGCCATCATCACGTGCTGGGGATACAGTGCATGCCCATTTACCTCGTAGTAAGAAATAGACATCATTTCTGTTAAATCTATTTGGCTCTCTTCACAGAGAGAGTCAAGCGAATGCGATGGCGTAGCAGGAAGGTTTTATTGCTGAAGTAGATAATAATTTGCAAGTTTTATCATCATATGAAGTTGTAACGGGAATACTGTATGGGAAGTTACGGGGATATCGTGTTTGTGAAAGAGTTGTCAAAGAAGTTGTAAAAGCGTCTTGGACGATTCAGTCGGCGGGGATATGTCCGATAACGATTTATTGCAGCTATCGCAAATTTTATGGATATGAAGATGTTTTTGCAAAAGACTCGAGAAATGAACATATGTTTGCTATTGCTATAAAACAGCGTCGATGCTGACCTTTCCCGCAAGCCATGTTACACCTTCAAATATGTGATAAAGGGAAGCTAGTATTTGGTTCACTGGTTGAATCTGTTTCCAGCATACTCGAGGGAACGCCGAAAATGTGTAAACGCCAACAAAAATTCGTACATTAGGTTTTCAAAAAATGAATCCGTTTCTGAGAAAATACGTTCGTAAAAACATAGGAAAACACGCGTTTTCGGATATATAACGTGGTAATTTGTTCGGTAAATTTTCCCATAAAAGCACAAAAATAACACTAAATTTAGTTTCAGGAATATTACATATTCTCTTGCCATGCTTAAGTCTTAAAAATCATTGATACAGTGAAAATAATGGTATCTGCTAATTTATCCCTACGGATGCGTTGATAGGTCGAAAAACAAATTTTAGCATGAGTTAAGTACAAGGTTACAACATATATGTCCTACTTGCCATTTTTTGAATATCTTCTATTCCTCCTGTTGGATGGTCTGTGCCTTCACAACAGTACAGCAGTAACGGTTCCACTAACTGTCATCCGCATCTTCCCTGAGGATAGGATGCTATAGTTTAGTTTAAGGTTAGCTACATAATCTTAGGTAGACACAGTGATCAATGAATTTTCCAATGAAAATATTTGAATTGTTTACAAATCTTGGATTTCTAAATGTTGAAGAATAATTTTGCTTACAGCAATTTGATAGATGTGATTGTCAATTCATCAATATGTTGTTTTGGTCGAATATTTTGGTTGATTTTTAATTCAAATTTTACATTTAATTTTCAGGTTCAATAGTTGCACAATCACCTGCAACCATATTTTCCCCCCCTTATTAATGACTTACACCTGAATATTTTCCCGACAATAGAAGAAAATATACGATAATACAATAACTTATTTTACAAGTACTGGTATTTTCAGCTATGTTAAAAGTATATGTTTCAAAACCAAGGATGCGTGGATAAATCGGAATTTCAAATTTCAATTTATTTTGTTTAATATATGTATAAAAAGTGTTTATATTTCAATAATTACGGTGCTACTCAAATATTGTATCTCTATGTTTATATGACTATAACTGTGGTGACATAATTTGCTTTTATATAACCATGTGTTTTATAATCATAACATCGTGGAATGACGTGTGCTCAAGTATTTGACATAGTCCTGTACAGATTATAAAAATGCAAGTCTAGTCAGCTCTAAAAAAACAAAAACGGATTTCTTGCAGAGTAGAAAATGCACTGGGTAATATAAGATTTCATAGACTATGTCAGTCTATATTGGACACTATCATGGAAGTTGTTATCAGGAATGGACTTCACAAATTGCGTATGTATAATTGTATTTTGCAAAACCTATAGCCACTTCCCTTGCTCTTAAGCCTATTTAAGAAATATGTGATCACGTGTACACATATGCATGAGTATATTTTTTTATTATAAGAGTGAGTGTGAATATACTTTTCATCGGCAGTATTGAAGCAATGGTAACAATTGATAGTAAAACGTTCTGTGTGCAAGGTTTCAATAATAATAATAATAATAAGAAGAAGAAGAAGAAGAAGAAGAAGAAGAAAGAAAGAATCCAATGGCGAAAGTAATTAACAATGGGCGAAAAACACTATCTTAGTCATATTGTAAAAATATGTGCATGTGCGCGTTTCACTTTTGGTGCGTCATGCAACTTTTTATATTATGGCGGATAAATATTACTTAGTGTTTTTTAAATCTGCACGTCTGGTTGTCAATTCGGTGTATGTGAAGTGATGTTTCACTTGAATTTACCGCAAGAGTGCTATTTTTGGACATAAATGCATGCAAGAATTGGATAGCATTTTCGAGATACGATGACTAAAAGACTAGTGCACTGTTTTCAAGTAAATAAAAGCGATGAAACTCTTTTCATAATCATACGAATTCAATGTTTAATTCATAAAAAAATAATAATTCTGTTTTGCAAAAAGGTAGTGGGTTTAAAACGCGTGAATATTTCGGTACAAACGTTTATAATTTGTAAAATGACTACTTCCACCAAACTAAGACAACGGAACTGAATGACAGACATCGAGATAGAACGCGTCTTTAGATTTGACATAAAGTATGCTTGATTATAAATTTAAGAATATAATTTTTCTCTTCTTTATATCGTATGTTTTTATTGTATATTGTGACCCGGGCTTAGATATTTAAGTGCAAATGTTTGATAGAAATGTCTATTAAAAGGTATGCCGTTAAATTAATCGTTAAAGGAATTAGAATGATGAGTGTGAAAATGTCTCAGTAAGACAATAGTCGTACACGAACAATGACAGAAACATTTTCTTTGTTCAACTTATACAACGTCATCTGTAAAACGTCTTTGCTCCCATATATAATTTTATCCGAGCTTGGGGTGAGGCATGAATTGAATTGAATTGAACTGAATGACAACATTTGAATTTTGGATTTAAGCATCCTTTAATCGTGTCTCAGTATCGCAAATCACATACTCATACAAAACTTCTGGTATAAATGTTCTGCATATTGTTTTGTGCTCATCTGGTTTGTGGCGAGCCTGGCCATTTGGCCAGTGCCTATGACAGTAATTGGTGGCCAGTTTGACATCCAGTTAATTCAATAAACATGTGTCACCGTAGCACCCCTCACGTTGCCTTTGCTGGGGCATGGATTGCTAGACATTCGTGAGACAATGTGCGACGCTGCTTCACCCTTCAGATGTGATCGGGCGACCCCGCACTAGAAACACACAGTGCTGTGTTCAAATCGCTTCGTTGTATTATAAACTACGTGGGTTCATTTACTAATTATAATAAACCAGAAATAAACCCTTGAATGTTTTCGTCACTTAGTCAGTGATATAAATTTCACATAACGCTTCAATAAATCGATATTGAGACGGTCATCACTTTTTTATAAAATATGTTTGTTTGTTTGTTTCCAGTGATTGATATCATGCGCATCAATCCACGCAATTGGGATACGATGACATGCATCAACCAAGCCAGCGAGTCTGACCACCCGATCCCGTTAGTCGCCTTTTACGACAAGCATAGTCACCTTTTACGGCAAGCATGGGTTGCTGAAGACCTATTCTACCCCGGATCTTCACGGGTCATAAAAGAAATTAGAGACGGGAGGCATTTTCTGTGTTATTTTGTAATCTGTTTAAACAATTCAAGGCATCCAATTATGGACTGATGTGATTTACACATGTGTGGTGTATTTCTTCATGTAACGCAAGAAGACAACACACATTGCCATTTTAATCATCTGTATGTCCCTAGGGGCATCACAGTGGTGTGGCTTGTATTGAAGCGGGTGTGCACGAACATCTAATAATTAATGTATGGTCTAACAGGTCTACATCTTCAGTAAGGTAACCCGATTTCTGATTTACCTTATCGCTGATTTGCTGTCGCTGAGTTAAAGGTATTTACACATCGTCAACATGAATTAAATGCACAATTGTGCCATTGCATTTCATCCTATAATTGGTATGTTTGTCGGCAGGATAAAGCCGATAGATAAAAACGGTATCCGTCGGGGTCATATGCTGATAAATATGCAAATATGAAAGGTGAGGTAAGTACTACTTTCAACGTGTACAAACGGCGATCGAGTCACAATTGACGACCGGGGCATATTTCTAAAATAATCGTCATCATTATCAAAATAATGGTCTCAGATACCGATGATCGATGTCTGAAAGGGGCCTGACTGAGGCCTTTCACAAATGTTGGCAAGTATGGAAGTATAAATTGCTGAGAAATTTAGCTGGGACGGCCGGGGTATTACTTCCCATATCTTTGCTTGTAGACCTTTGCGGTTGGGGTCATTTTCAGAATTAAAAACAGGTATATTTGGACGAGATATCGACTGTATTTAGTAATCTCGACTCTAAACAGACTAGAGTAGCTTCCCTTTGACAAAGGGCAATTACTGAAGCGGGCGGGCCGATGGAGTGCCGCGAAAGACGATCACTGACAAAGTTGAAAAAATATTTGAAGGCAGTTGTCTTTTGCCTATATGGTAATTGCGCCTGTACTGAACATGTCTGAAAGATAAAGTCGTTATAGCAGTATCACTCGGGGTACATGCGGCTCGTGGTTTAAAACCTAACGCGGGACGCATAAACCCACTGTTCCCCTCATGATCCATCTTCCCGAGGCAAGAGTGTTAACTGACTATAAAAGTCCAGTTTCCACCCTTGCCGAACTAGGCTGGTATTATGGAGTTACATTTTGGCTGGACTAACGAGTCTATGCATAGTCCAATCAAAATCGCGCACCGAAATCGAAATCCGGTTCGTAAAGTGTCATGCAGATTTCGGTCGACTGCAGGATTTGCAAAGCATGTGCATCGCTAACTCGTTGTCAACAGATATTTTCTAAATCTTTTCCTGTTTTTAATCAAGGTGCTCACGTGATTTGATGCACTTCGCGATGTAAGACTCGTTTTATCACAATATAGATCTTGATTATCGATCAGATCGTCTTGACTGGGCGCCAGCGTTTTGTTTGAAGCAAATGCAAGTGATACGAGAGGTTGAATCTGATTGGTCAATAGGAGAGGCATAGAAAGGACATAACTCGTAACAACCACTGATGGCGCTACGATCGAGCCCAGTAATTCCAGCCTAGTTCGGCAAGGGGGGAAACTGGACTTTTAAAGTCCGTTAACTCTCTTGCCTCGGGAAGATGCTCATGATCCTGCTATAACTAGGAATAACCAATGGTGGCGCTACGTTCGAGACACGAAATTCCAGCCTGGTATGGCAGGGGTGGGAACTGGACGTCTATAGTCAGTTAACTCCCCTGTCTCGGGAAAATGAATTCAGTATCGATATTATTGACAATCTCCTTGAGGGACTGGTAATGTAGTATAGGGGAGTGGTGGAGGCGGTGACATTCAGAGTCAGAATAGAGTATTTCGAATGGTAGATTGTAGTAATACACAGAACTAATCGTCATCTCAAACAACACAGTTTTGAATATCAACCCGACTATAATAAGCAGTCTTTTGTTGCGACGTATACGTGAGCCTGTATGAACAAAGTTGCGACTGTAATCGTCAGCCTCAGAAATCCTAATCACTTGTGTGAACCCTTTTTCACTTGTCCACAGATTTTGTTTGTGACCGCCTCCGTGGTCTAGTGGTAGAGCGTCCGCCCGGAGAACGGAAGGTCCGGGGTTCGATCCCCGACCGCGTCATACCAAAAGATGGTACTTGTTGCTACCCTGTCTGGCGCTAGGCATTGAGGGGCTAAAACAAGGACTGATTGGCTCGGAGTCAGAATACTGTGTCTGAGTGGGGTATTCATGTTAAACTGCGGCATGGTATATAGGTGAGCTAGCACTATAAATCGGCAACAGTCCGGACTAGTACAAGCAGCCACACACACGTGCATATAAGTGCAATACTCTTGGACGCGACGTTAAACCCAATTTCACCTCACCCCACCTCCCCTTGTTTGTGGTCCTGCTTGAACGCACAAAATGTTTGCTATGTTCTCATTTTCTGTCAGTTTTATTTAGTTCCAACTTGAAAATATAGTAATTTAATGTAAGGATAAAAAACGTTCCCAATAATATTACCCCATGGCACTGCAAGAAGAAGTGACCCGTGAAGCTCCGGGGTAGATTAGGTCTTCAGCAACCCATGCTTGCCGTAAAAGGCGACTGTGCTTGTAAAAAGGCGACTAACGGGATCGGGTGGTCAGGCTCGCTGACTTGGTTGATGTATGTCATCGATTCCAATTGCGTGGATCGATGTTCATGATGTAAATCACTGGATTGTCTGTTCCAGACTCGATTATTTCCAGACCGCCGTCATATAGCTGGAATATGGCTGAGTGCGGCGTAAAACAACAAACCAAACCCAAAGCAAGAAGAAGTGAGGTGAAATGGGGTTTAACTTCGCGTTCCAGATTATTTCACTTATAAATGTGCGTGCGTGCGTGCGTGCGTGCGTGCGTGTGTGCGTGCCAGGCTGCTTATACAAGTCCGGTTTAGGTTTCATAGAGCTACCCCACTGAGATACATGGATATCCCAATCAGACACAGTATAGTGAGTCTTTGTTTTATGCCATGAATGATGAGTTAGTTAAGGGCATATGTATATAAATATACCCGTTAAAGAGAACACACGAGTAAATGTATGTTCTTGTTCACGAGTCAACAGGCTGGAAGTTCGTGGCTCGATCGTAGCGCAACCTTCGCTATATCGACTATCAGATTCCACCTCTCATATCACTTGCAATGCTTCAAACAAAATGGCGGCGCCCAATCTAGACGATCTGATCGGTAAGATCTATATTGTAATAAGACGGTTGTACGTCGCGAAGCGAATCAGATCACTTGAACACGTTGATTAAAACATGAAAAGATTTGGAAATGATATGTCCACGCCCAGATTACGGTACACATGCTTTGCTATTGATCGAAATCTGCACGGCAGTCTCCATTTTGTTTACGAGCCGGATGTTGATTTCGTTTCGCGATTTTGATAGGACTGTGCACAGACTCGTTAAGCCAGCCACAATATAACTAAGACATTCCAGCCAAGTTCGGCAAGGGTGGAACTGGACTTATATAGTCAGTTGATTTCCTTGCCTCGGGACGATTGGTCCAGGATCGATTTATATTTTAGTGTGGAACGAATACGTTATCACCACCATAACGAGGCCTGAACAAGGCCATACATGTTTCTCCTGCTTTAAGTTTTCCTCATTTAGGGATTATTAAATTACTTTACAGTTTACATATCATTTATTATGTATATGTATAGTATATGATATTTTTTATTATTAAATAAATTAAAGGATTAAAGATTATACAAATATGTGAAAATATTTAATAGTTAATTTCACACCATTTCATCATGTGTCGCCATTTATTTACTAAAGTCAATTAGGGGGGGGCACGGTCGGCCCAGTCGTCTAAGGCACTGCGATGTGCAGAGTTGCGTCCCTTGGGCACGACAGAAACCTGTGATTGTGGGTTCGAATCCCGGTTCGCCCCGATTATGTTTCTAGGTTTGTCAGCACCATACCCGTGCTCGTGGGTTTTACCGACGCGGTAAACGTCTGATACCTGCATCACTTTGGGCTTTCCTCCCACATTAAGCTGAGACGCCGTGATATAACTGGAATACTGTTAAAAGCGGCGTTAAACCCAACTCACTCACTCACTCACTTGAGTCAATTCCAACTTGAGAGTTGTGAAAACACAATGGATCGTATCGATAAAAGCGTCAAAACCGTAATGACAGACAAATGTCAAATATGTGTTTTACATATCAAACCTTCAACGAAATAAATATAATATGGTGTGATTTAATACCTATTGGATATGACTGGATACCTTATGAATTTGACAGGTCCCATTTTGCATGTGACTGACACATATCGGATATCTGGACACTAAGTAGATATGTTACCAAATAGATATGCCAATTCGATGTGACTACACCAAATGGTTATACTGGATACTAAGAAAATATGTCTGGTCGTCCCTTGACTCCTATCAGATATGTCTCTACAGTCTATAGAACTAGACGCTAAACAATTATTTCTGGGCATCTAGCAAAAATGATTGGTCTCTTTGCAGATGTGACAGACACATAGTCGATATGATCAGACACGTAACTCATAATATTATAGTAAAGTATGCACATAGAGCGCAGAGGAAATCTTTCTATTTCATTTCCTGCGAGGTTTAAAGAAATTTGAGACTCTGAGACTTATATGTTATATGATCTATACTTATTAAAATAGTGAAAAAGGATTCTTTTGTTTATATTCTAGTAAATACTGTGAGTACATATCCATAACGTGGTACTGTACAAAAATTTGAAAGTAAGCGAAGTGTTAGAATATGCTTTGATATCTATCTTTTGATGGACTGCTCACAAAATTAAATCTTCGTACTTTCGATATAGCTTCGTCAGGCAAAATGTTCTTTGTATTGAGGTTTGAAAACAGGTGGCACATGTAAGGGATAGCGTCTTTAAATTTTTTTAAAATAATTTTTTCTTCAATATACATTTCATCGAGCAAAAGCATCAAAAGAGTCGACTTGAAATTAGCCAACACTGTATCCTAAGATCTTGACATTATTGACATAAATGGCATAATGTCAATGTTTGGGAGCTTTAGGGGAACAACATATGCTCATTTACATGTTTGACTGTATGAAAGTTTATGAAAGTGTGAAGAATAACATGTATTAGCAACACCATCTTGCAGTCCAGTTTCCATCCTTGCCTAACTAGGCTGGAATTTCTGGGCTTGATTGTAGCGCAACCAGTGACTATTAGGAGTTATGTCCCATATATGTCCCTCCTATTGACCAATCAGATTCCTTCTCTCATATCCCTTACATCTGCTTAATAAAATGGCGGTGCCCAGTCAGAACGATCTGATCGCTAATCAAGACCTATATTGTAATAAAACAGGTCTTACTTCACATAGTTCATCACATAAAATTGAGCACCTTGATGAAAAACATGAATGAATTTGGAAAGTATCTGTTGACGCCGAATTAGCGGCACACATGTTGTGCAGATCCTGCAATCAGCTGAAATCTGCACGGTATTTTACGAACCGGATGTCGATTTCGTTACTTGATTTTGATTGGACTATGCATAGACTCGTTAGTCAAGCAGTACTATAACTCCATAATTGCAGCCAAGTTTGGCAAGGGTTGAAACTGGGATTTTAAAGTCAGTTATCTCCCTGTAGTAACACAAACTCACTGTATCACTGACACTTAAAAGTATGTGGATATTTCTTAATCTACAGGCGTACCCTGGTCTGTGAGACAAGTTACTCTATCAATCCCAACTGAACCTGGGTGCGGGTATCTTCGTAAATAAAAGCGGCAAAACCATTTGTTTGATCATAGAACATATCTGCTGAAAGTAGAGCTCCTTGTACAATTCCGGCTACATCATGATCATGTGTTTATGAATCACTATCAAATAGTGGCGATACTAGGTGTTCGCGAAACGTTCAGCTGATCCTGCCCCATCCATCTTTCCGAGGCAAGGGAGTCAACTGACCATAAAAGCCCATTGTTTACCCTTGCCGATTTAGGCTGGAATTATATTTTGGCTGGACTGACGAGTCTGTGCATAGTCCAATCGCGTAACGAAATCGACATTCAGTTCGTAAACTGCCGTGCCGTTCTGTTGCAGGATTTGCAAAGCATGTGTACCGCCAACTCGGATACTCGGATACCGTCAACAGATATTTTCCAATTCTTTAACGTGATCTGAAGCACTTTGCAAAGTAAGACCCGTGAGATCCGTTAGACCCGTTAGACCCATTTCATTACAATATACAATCCTTGATGATAGATCAGATCGTCCTGACAGGCATCGCCATTTTGTTTGAAGCAAATACAAGTGGCACGAGAGGTGGAATGTGATTGGTCAAAAGGAGGGATATATATATATTTAGAAGGGTCCGATTCATGACCCTACAAGGGCATGTTTTTAACGCTCGTTCTTAATCACCTAATTTTGCTGTTCACTCATATTTCTGTTCAAAGTTTGTCACATTTTGTTCGCAACTGTCGAGGTAGCCGAGTTAAATTTAAAAACGTCCAGGCATCGAATACGTATTCTCAAATCTCAAACCACATAAGGTGCATCGACATTGTCTCAAAACACATAATGTTTAGCGAAATTGTCTCAAAAAACTTAATGTTAAGCGACATGGTCTCAAAACACATGATGTTTATCACATTCGTCACCACTCGCATGTTTCCTTTACCTACAACAAGGTGGCTTGTCCCCTTCTCGAAGGCCGCCATGCGTCTAAACGGCGCAAGCCAATCAGAATGCGCGTATGGATATGGGTACTTCATTATAATATCGAGTATGTGAATTATTTTTTGCAATATGCGTTTTTTGAAAAATTGTGGAAAAATTGTAGATTGTCATTTCCACACCGCAGTGTATACAGATAACAGAAATGTGATGAATATTTATTGATGTTGTTACGTGCAGGGCTATGTTGGATGATAAATTCAATTGTACACGTGCGTTTGTTTACATTAAGGAAATGGCTCTCTTGACTGCAACATCCGTTCATTTGAATTACAACTAGACCCGGCTGCATGGGATTTGTTCTGTCTGCAGTTCAATCGGGGATATGAGGTGATATAGGGTTTAACGTCGCGTCCAAGATTCTTGCACTTATATAGCGACGTGCATGTACGTATGTGTGTTTGTGTGGCTGCTTGTACTAGTCCGGACTGATGCCGATTTATAGTGCTAGCTCACTGAGATACCATGCCGCAGTTTAACATGAATACCCCACTCAGACACAGTATACTGACTCCGAGCCGACCAGTCCTTGTTTAAGCCCCTTAATGCCGAGCGCCAGACAGGGTAACAACAAGTACCATCTTTTAACGTCTTTTGGTATGACGCGGCCGGGGATCGAACCCCTTACTTTCCCCTTACTTTCCGCTCTCCGGGCGGACGTTCTACCACTAAACCACGGAGGCTGTCGTCGGGGATATGAGATTGAGAAATGATGATATACCCTAAAATATAGCATAGTAAGGTTAAACTACGGGTATACAATTACAAGAATCAATAATACAACACACATACCATTACATTATTACATTTTGCATTCATTGTATACCACGAGCATCATTTTATCTAAGCATATATTACAAAGTATACAATCATACACTTTAGTTGTTGGGGCAGAGGGGCGGTCGGGTAGCCTAGTGGTTAAAGCGTTCGCTCGTCACGCCGAAGACCCGGATTCGATTCCCGACATGGGTACAATGTGTGAAGCCCATTCCTGGTGTCCCCCGCCGTGATATTGCTGGAATATTGCTAAAAGCGGCATAAAACTATACTCACTCACTGTTGGGGCAGAACATAATTAAAGTCTATGTCAGCTTAACCGAGTTAAGACATATGGACCATATGGTAGCTTTTTACAGCTGCACGTATCTATAAATATGACTTTGTCAGACATTGCTCTGGGGAGTAAATTTAATATACACCAGCTTTCACAGACATATAAAGAGACAATCCACTTGTATAACTAGTCTATAACAATGATGTTTATCTTCGCTTTATTAGATATTAACGATTGGATTCGTGTAGATTGATTGTAAATATCAACATTAGAACAGTAGTAATATATTTAAAAGTGATAGTTTTGCTATAAATATATATTTAGGTGATTATCTGGTTCTCTAAGGTACCCCTGTACACACATCATAGTGTTATATCGGATCCGTGCCTCATAACGTACATTAACAAGAGACAACAGAAAAATACTTGTGGCTAGAAAAAAAATCGATTCCTCAATAAATATCTATGTGATGATATGAGTACCATAAGTCATAAGCGCAAAGAGATTGGAACGAATTATTTCGAAATTTGTAAAAAAAACCTCTTGATGAAAGGAAGCTATAGTACAAAGATAAGAAATTGTTAATGAAAACTTAATGTAATAAATATTATGGGTTTTAAATAAACTACCCTAATGAAGTACATATATTCTGGTTTATTAAACCTATAAGAGACTAGTATGGTTCTCAATTTAACCATTTCAATGCCAAATGTACCAAATCTATTAATGTTAAATCCAGAATACATACTTAACTATGGATAAGTTGATAATATAAAAAACTTAAAACTTGATCGAGCTTTGCATATCGAAGCTTGTTTGTTGTTTAATGCTGCACTAAGCAATACGCCACCTATATGACGGCTGCTCGTACATAATCTAGACTTCACCAGGCAAACCAGTCATTGGTATTGTAAGCAACGATCCACATGGTCGAGGTACGATGGTAGGCAATCAACCAAGTTTCCGAATCTGGCCTCTTGCGACGAGCATAGACTACATGGGAATCCCCGCGGAGTTTGAATATTGACATGGTCTCACTGTGTTATTGTATATGTTTAGAAATACTTCTATATATTTCTAGACATGGTGGATGATATTCCTTCATAATTTTATTGTAATGAATTCATATAAAATATGTATTATATTTATTTAGGCTGTTCATGAAATGAGAGGTTCAGTCATGAAATAAATGAGTATAAAGAAATGTTGTTTCAAGCATTGAAATGACAATGTCATAATTTGCTATACTTAACTTCTCTAAAAAATTATTGAAATTATTTTTAATCCGAAAACCACCTTCGCCCAGTCAGTTTTCATCTAACTTTAATATCTTATTTAAAAATTAACAATTTGCAAATAAAAGATAAACAGATGAGAAAGAATGAGTTGGATCGTTGCCGAATAATCTTTTGTACAAAAGTAAAATATTAGTATCAGTGAGGTTCAATACTTTTAAAACTTTTAAAACAGGAATAAGGAAGCACTCACAAAAATTTAGCTATAAGACGCAGGTAGATTGAGAGTTATCTTTCTTATTTGAAGTAGTTTTCGTGTTCATAAGCCAATACGGAAACCTTCGAGTGGGACAGGAGTCTACATTCGGCTTGTCAAGGAATGGGTCATGAATGTGTAAATGCGAAATGTTTTCGCCAATTTTACGTTGCGCTCCCTTTCTCCGCCTGCACAAACAGCTGTGAGACATACAGGAAGTGGCTACGATACTATGACGTCTCCATACAACGATCACGTCATTATGCTTCCTTGATAAGTAAATACGCCATGTTGGCAGTACGCACTGACATTCATCTAAATCGGAGTAGTTCGAATAAAAATTAATGAAACAATATATACTCGCCGACAAAAGAATCGCGAATACCACACCTGATAATATTTGAAGAATTACTCATATTCAAGAGATATTAGATTGGTTTGATGCACAAACGAACATATTGTTATGTGTGAACCGAGGCTCATGAACGCATCACATGTGACGTCATAGATCCATGACGCAAGATGCACCATTTGTCTCGTGCAGGATTAGCGTGTGAAGTTTGGTAATCACGAGCAGCATATCGTGATGAGAATAAAGACACTCTGTGGTAACACTTGACTGATTGTTAGTTTTGTCATTAAGTGGTACACATTGGAAACATCTCTTCTTGACGTACATACTTCTCTATATGTTTCTATGGTTCGCGTTTCTTTTGGCGTTGAGTATATAAAGGATTCTCCATTCTTGTGGCGATGCCCATTCCTTTTTAAAAGTAATGAGCGACGGGGCACACAATGGATGGGCTTCATATATCGTACCTATATTTGATATCAAACCCAGGTCTTCGACGTGACGAACGAACGCTTTAATCATTGGTCTACCCATCGCCCCATCCAGTATTATATATATCGTCAGTTTAGGATGAAATCTCACGTCTGTAAAAAACCTTCTGAATTTAACCAGTTCTGATGACGTAATTGCATGACGTCATGACCAGTGGATAACGTCGTTTTTTTGTAACCACTTCTGATAGAGCATAATAGCATGCTTTCCCCCTTCGCGAACACCTGGTATCATCACTGATTTTAAGTAATCCATTCACATAATCTGTATCACTATTTTTGGTTTTTACCACAATGAAAGCTGTTTCCGCAGATAATCGAAATTGATTATTCTCAGGCGTTGACGGTGATATTTATCACACACAATTTCTTACTCGTATGTGTCAGTCGCTATGTAATCTTGCTGATGCAACTGAAAGTTTAACGTCCTATATTTTGTGTACTAATATATCATCGGAGACTGTTGGGGAAGACTAGAATACACTACACAAAGATGTTAGAAGCAATTTTTTATTGTAAAATGCATAATAAATATGAGACAATAACCTTTCATCATAAACACGTTTACTATATTCACACAAGCAAACCTCTTCAACTGTTTAAAACGTATGTTCAGTGTCTATAAACATGGAAGAGGTAGAGGCCTTTCTCTGTCTGTGACTGTCCATTAGACATAACAGTATGATGCAGTGTGCTTGTCATCACTGAGAGAAAGGCATACGTATGGTCGAGATCCACTTTGTGTAATCACAGGGCAAGATAGCAGCACTTCTTCATATCACTATGACGTAAGGTTCTGTTTGTGAACAAGAAATAAATCACAGCTTTCTGTCTAGTTGTATAAGCAAAAGTGATGTAATTAAAAACATCCTCCTTGGGACTTAATTAGTTTTCAGAAGCAACAAATACCAGCATACTTTGGACACTGGAAGTTCGTGAAGACGCCAAAATGAATGGGGCACCATTGGTCTTGACTGTAGGCCAGGATATTGCAATTGTGAATCAGTCATTGCACCAATCCTTCAATCAACATGAATCAACTGTTCTTAATATGTGACGTTGTAAAGACAGTTCTGTGATATTCTGTCCATTATATATCACACAATGTTGCACATGTATACCTGAATGTGATTCCCCCCAAGCTTTCTCCAGGTAGAACAGGTTTGATAAGAAGCTGTCAGCTTCAGTCCCTCAGTTTTCACAGACAAGTCAAGAAACACTTTAACATTATCACCGGTTCTCAAAGCCATAGCTCAAGTTGTTAGGCCCCGTGTAGATGCCCTTGACTCTCGGGGCATATGCTGGTGAGGAATAGTCCATATTACGTGAGTAGGGGCTAGAACGGGCCTTGTTGGTGGCCATGTATGGGTCCGTGCTATATGGGGCATACGCAAAACAGTCTGTGTACATTTGTGTAGGTCTGCTGTATTGGAGGCCCGTGTGGAGGCCGGGGTTGATGCCTGGAGGACCTACCACGGATCCGATGTCTTCACCAACACAGTCACCTGAAATGATAAGAATATAGGTCTACTCTTGTTGTAGGTTGTAACTTGGATACACTTCGACCTGTATTATCCGGTTACCTAATATCTTCCTGAGGTAAGGGAGATAACTGACTTTAAAAATTCAGTTTTCACCCTTGCCATACATGGCTGAAATTATGGAGTAATATTATGGCTGAACTAACGAGTCTATGCATAGTTCAATAAAAATCGCGTAACGGTTCATACGCAATGCCGAATTCGTTCGCCTGCAGGATTTTCAAAGCTCGTGTACCGTCAACAATGCCTCGACAGGTATTTTCAAAATCTTTTTATGTTTTTAATCAAGGTGCTCAAGTGATATGATGTGCCTTTCGAGGCAAGGTCCCTTTTATTACAATAAAGATTTTTAATTTCGACGAGATCGTTCTGACTGGGCGCTGCCATTTTGTTTGAAGAAAATGCATGTGATATGAGAGGTAGAATCTTATTGGTCAGTAGGGGGAACATAGACGGAAAATAACTTGTTATAGCCTCTGGTGGCGCTACTATCGAGCCCGAAATTCCAGCCTAGTTCGGCAAGAGTGGAAACTGGACTAAAAGTAAGTTAATTCCCTTGCCTCGGGAAGATGGTTATCTACAGGCAATAATCTGTGCCTCTTTGCCAACACCTGGTATCATCACTATTTGATAGGAATTCAAAATCACATGCTTATGATGTTGTCGGAATCGTATAATGGACTTAATTCATTGAAATATACAACCTGTTTTTACATAAAATCAGTATAGTTGATTTCATGAATAAAAAAAGTGACAAAACCTCTTCCACAATCATAAAAAAAGCTCTGCTAAAAGTAGAGTATTGTTCAATTCCGACTATATCGTAAGCATGTGTCTTTGAGGTCAACCCTTGCTTACGAGAAGAGGTGACACTGGATGCTGTTGTAAGCCGCAATCAACAATATTTCAGCTATTTAAACGGCACCTGAAAATGACCGAGTCTGACTATGGCAAACTAGAGGTCGGAGGCTTGAACACTGATCAGAGCTGACGGGGTATAATCACACACAGCCAGGCTCACACACCGTTTCATTTGGCCCGTACAACATATATTATGAATAACGCTTAGTCTTGTTCAAGGACTGTGAGACAGATTAGACATGTATGATGTGCTAATGGTAACATTTAATCAACCTCTCAGTAGGGATTCTTGGATTCCTACCAAAATACCGATTTTTTTTTGTAAATTGTGGAATGTTAGTTAACGCAGGAGAAGTTTGAATTTCAAATTCCTCTCCCAAATACCTTTGTCATCTGGCCCTCTCTTCCTGCCCACGCCGCCCAGTACTGTCAGAGAGTTTTGTCTGTGGACAGACCTGGCCCTGGAGGCACAGGGGTTCAGGTGTGAGAGGACTTCAACCATACTGGAACAGAACAGGAAGATTAGCTTATGCCTTGTTTGGAGTGAGTGAGTGAGTGAGTTGGGTTTAACGCCGCTTTTAACAGTATTCCAGTTATATCACGGCGTGTCAGCTTAATGTGAGAGGAAAGCCCGAAGTGATGCAGGTCTCAGACGTTTACCACTTCGGTGAAACCCACGAGCACGGGTATGGTGCTGACAAACCTAGAAACATAATCGGGGCGAACCGGGATTCGAACCCACAATCATAGGTTTCTGGCGTGCCCAAGGGACGCAACTCTGCACAGCGAATCGCGGTGCCTTAGACGAGTGGGCCACCCGTAAATATTGTACCTATTCTAATCCGGAAACTCATTGGGCATGATTGGTGCATAGATAGAGAGGTGATGTCACCCTCCTGCAACTACCGAATCTATACATGGATGAATCTGATCGTATGTATACACGGGGGGCGTTTAAGTGTCTTGCCTTATGTATATATGTGGTATCATGGTACGGTTAAGATTAAATATTATTTTTCATATTCCACGTAAACTGGCTAACGAATATGCACACTTTGGGCACACTCACCAGTCGTTAGGATCACAGTCTCTGAACCCCTTGGCAAATGGATTACTGGCAATCTTCAGCTGTGTGATCTGCAGAATAAATAACACATACAGGCGACAATACAAACAGCGGAGAATGTAAATTGTAACTGCATAGAGAACACAAAGGAAACTGAATACATCGATATGAGTGAGTGAGTGAGTGAGTATGGTTTTACGCCGCTTTTAGCAATATTCCAGCAATATCCCGGCGGGGGACACAAGAAATGGGCTTCACACATTGTACCCATGTCGGGAATCGAACCCGGGTCTTCGGCGTGACGAGCGAACGCTTCAACCACTAGGCTACACGACCGCCCCACATTGATATGAGCATGTACAATATGAAAAAAAAGTCTCGGAAGTTGATCACTTTGCTTCTAATCAATATAACGAATCTGCCAGTTACGTCTTTGCTGCTTAGATTCTTATTTGTCGTACGGTCATCCGTTTTGGTCTGCAACATATATGACGTGTATCGTGTCAATGTTGTTTCGCCCCTTGGGAATTCCGGGTTAGAACCGGTCCTCAAAGACGCGAGTAAATGGATCTCAGACCAGGCTCAGCGACTTTGTTAAATGCGGTCATCGTCCTCGACAAGGAGGGACGTTGCTCATAATATCAACCACTAGTTTGTCTGGTCTATATTCGTATATTTACAGGCCGCCATCAAATAGTATGAATATTACTGAGCATACAGACATAGAGTGAGTGAGTGAGTGAGTGAGTGAGTGAGTTGGGTTTAACGCCGCTTTTTAACATTATTCCAGTTATATCACGGCGTGTCAGCTTAATGTGGGAGTCAAGCCCAAAGTGATGCAGGTCTTAGACGTTTACCACTTCGGTAAACCCACGAGCACGGGTATGGTGCTGACAAACCTAGAAACATAATCGGGGTGAACCGGGATTCGAACCCACAATCATAGGTTTCTGGCGTGTCCAGGGGACGCAACTCTGCACAGCGAATCGCGGCGCCTTAGACGACTGGGCCACCCGTGCCCCCTACAGACATAGACAGCTATTTAGGTCATTCAATGTCCTGACGTAAGATAATCAAAAAACCACGTCTCCGACACTGTATGAGCAATCTTGTAACGTTTCATCACTCTTGTATAACGTGACCTATTCAGGAATCCATTATCAATACTGATAATGTCTTGTGTTGTACAAACGCCCTTCAGAGTTTACAGTTTTGATAACAGAAATCAGCAGTGATTCCCGGACTATAAACAAATCCAACAACAAACTAGCATGGTGCCATGAAGGTTTTGTATACTGGTTACAATGTAAAACTATTTATACAGAAGCAGGTGCTAGCTTTCATTGTGTATTGTGACATGGACGCCAGACATCACACACCCGCATTCAGGTCCCGTGTCAGTATGACTGACAGAAGAAGGCTGTATTCTGTTGCAACATATACAAGCCTGCATGTGATGAAATTTTCCATTAGTCCACTCTTTTAGACTTGACCCGTAGTTGACAGATTTGTCCGGAGTGCTTACATTGGTGAAGCATGCGTAATGTGTGTGCATTATTTACAGGCTTCAGTTCAGTGGACGTCATCATTGTTTTGATTAAATGAGAACTTAAACATACATTCATAGACTCGTTGGTAAATTATCCATTGTGTTGAGTATATCTGACTTGTGTAATGTTTGGGTGAAGTAATATTCAAATATTCATCTGTAGTGCTGTTATCTTTGGTATCTGTTATCTGACTATTGACGAGTGAGTGAGTGAGTGAGTGAGTGAGTGAGTGAGCTAGTTAAAATTTAACTTCGCTTCGGCATTATTTCAGCCATATAGCGACATTAATTGTTTGAAGGCATACTGCGGTGTGATGATGAATTGGTGCATCTGCACAAAGGCCAAAGAATATCTAGTTTACAACGTTACTTTAAAGGGACGCTGATCAAGCTCTGAACGTATCTTGTATGTGGTATAACTGTTCGTAGGTATACTCCTTTGTAAAGCTCACGATGCATTATTATCTATACCTGTTCGATGGCATATTGCTTTATAAAGGTAACATTGCATCTGTAGTGTAGTGTTACTGTTCGATGACATACTGCTTTATAAAGGTAACATTGCATCTGTAGTGTAGTGTAACTGTTCGATGGCATACTGCTTTATAAAGGTTACATTGCATCTGTAGTGTGGTATAACTGTTCGATGGCATACTGCTTCATAACGGTTACATTGCATCTGTAGTGTAGTGTAACTGTTCGATGGCATACTGCTTTATAAAGGTAACATTGCATCTGTAGTGTGGTGTAACTGTTCGATGGCATACTGCTTTATAACGGTTACATTGCATCTGTAGTGTGGTGTAACTGTTCGATGGCATACTGCTTTATAAAGGTAACATTGCATCTGTAGTGTAGTGTAACTGTTCGATGGCATACTGCTTTATAAAGGTTACATTGCATCTGTAGTGTGGTATAACTGTTCGATGGCATACTGCTTTATAACGGTTACATTGCATCTGTAGTGTAGTGTAACTGTTCGATGGCATACTGCTTTATAAAGGTAACATTGTATCTGTACTGTGGTGTAACTGTTCGATGGCATACTGCTTTATAACGGTTACATTGCATCTGTAGTGTGGTATAACTGTTCAATGGCATACTGCTTTATAACGGTTACATTGCATCTGTAGTGTGGTGTAACTGTTCGATGGCATACTGCTTTATAAAGGTAACATTGCATCTGTAGTGTAGTGTAACTGTTCGATGGCATACTGCTCCATAAAGGTAACATTGCATCTGTAGTGTGGTGTAACTGTTCGACTGCATACTGCTTTATAAAGGTAACATTGCATCTGTAGTGTAGTGTAACTGTTCGATGGCATACTGCTTTATAAAGGTAACATTGCATCTGTAGTGTAGTGTAACTGTTCGATGGCATACTGCTTTATAAAGGTAACATTGCATCTGTAGTGTGGTGTAACTGTTCGATGGCATACTGCTTTATAAAGGTAACATTGCATCTGTAGTGTAGTGTAACTGTTCGATGGCATACTGCTTTATAAAGGTAACATTGCATCTGTAGTGTAGTGTAACTGTTCGATGGCATACTGCTTCATAACGGTTACATTGCATCTGTAGTGTAGTGTAACTGTTCGATGGCATACTGCTTTATAACAGTTACATTGCATATGCAGTGTAGTGTAACTGTTCGATGGCATACTGCTTTATAAAGGTAACATTGCATCTGTAGTGTAGTGTAACTGTTCGATGGCATACTGCTTTATAACGGTAACATTGCAATGTGACTAACGCTAAAACTCTCTGGATGATTAAAGGCAAGAACAACGTAAAGTCACATACCCTGTGGTTCTGATAAGCAGTAACGGCCATGAACTTGGTCTCCTGGAAGATGAACGTCTTGAAGTTCTCCGTGGCTGATGACTCCTCCGTCTTCGGACTGACATACACCACGTGGAAGCGAGGCTGGTATTTGTGCATCGAGTTCAGAATTATCTGAAATAAATAACATGCCTGGTAACGTTCACGAATACCTCAAATGTAAAACGTCGTATGGTAAGTTTTAGAATCTGAGGTGAAATCTTGCAATGGTATTTTAAATCTGGCAGGTCACGGATGGTGTACATCAACGAAGATGGAAAGTGTCCGGTACAGTTACCACTGGCACTGAATGGTGCTGCCAGTCTGAACATGGCATTGTATGATATTGGAAGTCTAGCAACTATCCAAGAGGGTATTTGTTGCTGCATAAAATAACAAGTAGATTGGTGGGAGAGGCGCGGGGATGCTCTTTATAGTGAGTGAGTGAGTGAGTTTTTGCTTAACGTCGCTTTGAATAGTATTTCAGTTGTGTCACAGCGTGTCAGCTTAATGTGGGAGAAAAGCCCGAAGTGATGCGGGTCTCAGACATTTACCACTTCGGTGATACCAATGAGCACGGGTAGGGTGCTGACAAACCTAGAAACATAATCGGGGCGAACCGGGATTCGAACCAACGATTATAGGTTTCTGGCGTGCCCAAAGGACGCAACTCTGCATACATAATGCTTCTCAAAGGTCTCAAGTTAGTTTGTACTTCTAAGATGGTACACATATTCTATTTTATAAAAAAACAAACAGATTTGACATCAACAAGCGATCACAATACATCATATTATTCAATAAAATTACACAGTATAATTTATTTCCACGTGCATTTTAGTGATCCAGCATGTCTTATGTTCTTACACCGAAATATTTACTCCCTGTGATATGTCCCGTGTGATGTCCCGGACTGATGCCAATTTTTATTGTGCTAGCCCACTGATATAGCATGCCGCAGTTTAACATGAATACCCAACTCAGACACAGTATACTGACTCCGAGCCGATCAGTCCTTGCTTTAGCCCCTTAATGCCGAGCACCAGGCAGGGTAACAACAAGTACCATCTTTTAACGTCTTTTGGCATTTACGCGGTCGGGGATCGAACCCGGACCTTCCGCTCTCCGGGCGGATCCTCTACCACTAGACCACGGAGACACTCTGGTAATAAAAGCACATTCAAATGAGGATTGGGTGGTTGTAATGGCTGATCAGTTTGACCTGAGCGCCATCACAGCTCCACAGCGTGGGTCGCTTGCTCATGCAATCAACTTTGATACACCAGACATTAATTATTTACAGGCGCCGTTGCTTAGCCGAGATATTGTAAAACAACATTCAGTGACGGTACAGCTGATGGTTTCCGTCGGTTGGGACACAGTCCGCATCAGGTTGAGATGTTGATACTACTAAATCAGTAGTCAACCTTCATATAACATAGAGACGATTCGCGTCCAGATGTGTAAACACCCTGAGTGGGTGAGTGGTCTACATAGTGATGTCGACAAGGAGATTACACTCTAGTCGGTGTACGGCCTCCGTCAAGTAGGCCCATGCGGAAATAACATCACAGTGTGTTGATACTACATTAATTAACACTTCTTGAAGTTTGTAATTAGATGTAGCAATTCGTGCACTGCTTGTAGTGAGATGATGTGGGTGGTTGTCATTGGGATTGGTTTAGGCACACACACATTCCTGGCCGTGAAATAGATCAGATAAGATGCGGTGGAATTGATTTCATGATTATCCTCCTTGATCAGAATTGCTTCTTTTCAGGATGATTTTTGCCTATACCTAAAGAATCTAAAGAATCTCATCAGGATTCATAAACCCTCTATCCTACTTGATCAGAATTGCTTCTATTGACGATGATTTTTGTCTATACCTAAAGAATCTCATCAGGATTCATAAATCCTATCCTCCTTGATCAGAATTGCGTATTTTGACAATGAATTTTGTCTATACCTACAGAATCTAAAGAATCTCATCAGGATTCATAAACCCTATATCCTACTTGATCAGAATTGCTTCTATTGACGATTTTTGTCTATACCTAAAGAATCTAAAGAATCTCATCAGGATTCATAAACCCTCTATCCTACTTGATCAGAATTGCTTCTATTGATGATAATTTTTGTCTATACCTACAGAATCTAAAGAATCTCATCAGGATTCATAAACCCTATTCTTCTTAATCAGAATTGCTTATTTTGACGATGATTTTTGTCTATACCTACAGAATCTAAAGAATCGCATCAGAATTCATAAATCCGATCCTTCTTGTTCAGAATTGCTTCTTTTGAGGATGATTTTTGTCTATACCTACAGAATCTAAAGAATCGCATCAGGATTCATAAACCCTATCCTCCTTGATCAGAATTGCTTATTTTGACGATGATTTTTGTCTATACCTACAGAATCTTAAGAATCTAACCAGGATTCATAAATCATATCCTCCTTGATAGAAATTGCTTTTTTTGACGATGATTTTTGTCTATACCTACAGAATCGCATCGGGATTCATAAACCCAGGCGTTCTCTTCGCTCTGTTCGTGCTTGATTTTCAGTGATCCGTTTATATAATGTTTCATGAATGTTTTGCCTTTTACGCTCTATGGAATCTAGTTCGGCAGATTGTCGAGACTATTTATTCTTGGTCTGTACCCAGCACCCTGTCAACAAAGTCAGCAATCCTGACCAAATGATCCAGTTCAATCCCAATATGTTCCTTGACACCTACTCTAGCCAGAGTTAGGGCCACTGCATCGAAATCCCCTTATTAATCAGCACAGTTGTTATAGATATTTTGTTTCGTTGATTGACAATCGTGACATAAATATATTTAAAGCGCTCGTGAAAACATATGGTGAAATGTACGTGTAATATAATTGATTATCATCATAGATATTCTCAATGATAGGGGGCGGTCGGGTAGCCTAGTGGTTAAAGCGTTAGCTCGTCACGCCGAAGACCCGGGTTCGATTCCCGACATTGGTACCATGAATGAAGCCCATTTCTGGTGTCCCCCGCCGTGATATTGCTGGAATATTGCTAAAAGCGGCGTAAAACCATACTCACTCACTCACGTCTATAATTATATTTATACCCATATGTAGATAGGTTGTACCCTGGTCTACGAGGGTGTTTTGTAAAATGAAAATTCTTGATTCTTGATCGTATCGTCTTGCCCCCATAGGTCGATATCATCGTAGGGTATGCAACATATTTGTTGATATATATAATGAGCATATATCTAATAAGGGCTTCAAAAGTACGGTCCTTACGAACGTTCAGCTGTGTAAATATCTATGATTTCAGTTACGAAACCAGTCATAAGAATTTACTCTTCCATACAGAAATTCTTGAGATTGTTCCGAATTGAAACCTAATCAACAGGTATGTAGAAGTGTAACCGATAGCCAAAACGCAACACATCCTTCCGGCCAGATGTAGCATAAATATATCATAGCCCTATCCGCATTCATGGAACACAACAGTTTTCCAACGAATTGTCATAGCTCATATTTACTTTGATCTATATGCAAGAACAATGACCCAGTTGCCCTTTGCGTGTCTGCCAATCAGCTCGGTGCAATCTATATCCCCAAGGACGTCATTGATGATGGATGCGGGTACACCATGATGTTGGGAAAGTTCAGTATTTGGAGTTTGTGCAAGTTTAGCTTTGTACGTCGTGTATCTGTGTCAGTTAAACGGCAGTGGTCACGTCCAAGCGTAAGATCTGAGACGAGTTTTGTTTACCTACAGGCGTGGAATAACAAAGGCTAGTATCACATACGGCAGTGTTGTGTCAGATTCTCCCTGAGTAATTAGCACTGGGTCGGGGGTTTTACACCACGTGCGACACGAGGGAATGTTTCATGCATGCGATAAGCGAGCGTGCGGAGAGTCAGCCGGCTCTCTCTTACTTCCTCTCACAAATTAACGAGCTGTATAAACAACTAAACGAAATCTAAACATTCCAAGTTGTATAAAAGTAGCGACCTGGCACTCAGCTATCTAACAAACGGCTACGGCTGACCTCGCGAGACCTTTCGAGATTCTACGAGACTTGGCAAATGGAGGACCACTCTCCTGGAGAAGAAGATAAGAAAGTGATCGTTGATCATCTCCCCTGCGTGGCCGCGTGTCATCAAAACGAGTAGTAGAAACAGTCGAGCAGATTTATAAGGCAGTGTTCAAGAGGGGCCTGTCACCACTGTACCTTCATCTATCAGTACACCGCTAACAATTACCACCTTTCCGACTCCCAGCTGGATGTACCCAACATGCTGTAATCAGTTACCATGTCTGCCTGTCTAGCGTCAGCTAAATTAACTCACGATAGATTAGGTTTAAACAAATAAATTAGCTCAATGCCTGGGCGAATACATCGACAGAATAAGTTCGCCCAAGGGTACGTTAAGAATGGAATGTTGCAGCCTCGATTCAGTTCGTCTTTGATGACTTAAATTGTTTGGTAAACACTAACAGGAAAGGTGTCTTAATTACCTGAGATTTATTTCTGGTTGGGGAAAGGGGAGAAATGTGGTAGTATATTAAGTTAGAAATCGTCAGGATGCTACGAGATTCGATGTCGTAAGAGAATATTAATAAACACTTTTGTATGATTTGAGTATTTTTTTTATATGGATTCCATATAACTTTCAATAATTTGTGAGGGGGCGGTCGGGTAGCCTAGTGGTTAAAGCGTTCGCTCGTTACGCCGAATACCCGGGTTCGATTCCCGACATGGGTACAATTTATGAAGCCCATTTCTGGTGTCCCCCGCCGTGATATTGCTGGAATATTGCTAAAAGCGGCGTAAAACCATACTCAGTTAGTTCAATATAATGTTATTAACACACATTCAAGTCTGTTGATTTTGAATAGGTCCCCAGCTTGCTACCCATGAAATCGGACGTAGACCTAAACTGAGTTTCCGTATGTCAAAAGCGCTGCAGTCAAGTCACAAAACAGTCGCAAGCGGCTGAAGTGCACCTGGTTAGCGTAGAAAACTGATCCATGTTCCTTTTCAGGTTTCTGAATTTTTATTTAGATCTTTTAAAGTAAGTAATTCAGCAAAGCTTTTTTGTCTGGATTAATACATACTGGTGGCCTATATTCCTATATTCTTAACGATGTTGATCGTCCTCTGAGAGTGAGGGGAACTGAGACGTTGTATTCCTAGATTGATCATTGAGGGTTGCAATGTTCCTTGGCTACACAAGAGGCAAACAAATGCTCGACATATAGTGATTGCATTTACGCTTTTTCTTGTTTAGGGCCCCACTGAACAATATTTAAGCTATGTGACGGCGATCTGGACCAAAACATCTAGCGATTGCCATCCTGAGTTCCGATCTACGCATATTGGGATACGATGACATGCATCAACCAAGTCAGCGAACCTGGCCAGCCGATCCCGTTAGTCGCCTCTTATGACAAGCACAGTCTCCTCTTAAGACAAGCATGGGTTGCTGAAGACAAATATTAACCCAGATCTTCACGGGTCTTCAGGACATAAGACCTGACATATATCACATCTACCGATAATATTTCAAAGTGATCTTCGATCTTTGATTAATTGACAGCTACTGCCAGTTTAAGCTTGGGAGGGTTTTACCGGCTAGCCCGTCTATAGTTTTCTGTGAGTTACGATAGGGCTAATTTACATCGCTGATGTAAGCTGGGCGTTGTGCGGTTCCTTCGTGTATATACTCACACCCAAATCGTGAAGTTTGACATGTGGACGCAAAGGAACGAGATACTAGTGACTGAGTTAAAACACATCGGAATATTTCAGCTATGTTACCATCTGTATGTTCTACAATAAGGATCTGTATGTTCTACAATAAGGACCTGTATGTTCTACAATAAGTATCAGTATGTTCTACAATAAGTATCTGTGTTCCACAATAAGGATCGGTATGTTCTACAATAAGGATCTGTATGTTCTACAATAATGATCTGTATGTTCAACAATAAGGATCTGTATGTTCTACAATAGGTATCTGTATGTTCTACAATAAGGATCTGTATGTTCTACAATAAGGATCTGTATGTTCTACAATAAGGATATGTATGTTCTACAATAAGGATCTGTATGTTCTACAATGAGGATCTGTATGTTCTACAATAATGATGTTTGTTCTACAATAAGGATCTGTATGTTTCTACAATAAGGATCTGTGTTCCACAATAAGGATCGGTATGTTCTACAATGAGGATCTGTATGTTCTACAATAAGGATGTTTGTTCTACAATAAGGATCTGTATGTTCTACAATAAGGATCTGTATGTTCTACAATAAGGATCTGTATGTTCTACAATAAGGATCTGTATGTTCTACAATAAGTATCTGTGTTCCACAATAAGGATCGGTATGTTCTACAATAATGATCTGTATGTTCTACAATAATGATCTGTATGTTCAACAATAAGGATCTGTATGTTCTACAATAGGTATCTGTATGTTCTACAATAAGGATCTGTATGTTCTACAATAAGGATCTGTTTGTTCTACAATAAGTGAGTGAGTGAGTGAGTTTGGTTTTACGCCGCTTTTAGCAATATTCCAGCAATATCACCGCGGGGGACACCAGATTCTACAATAAGGATATGTATGTTCTACAATAAGGATCTGTATGTTCTACAATGAGGATCTGTATGTTCTACAATAAGTATCTGTATGTTCTACAATAAGGATATGTATGTTCTACAATGAGGATATGTATGTTCTACAATAAGGATCTGTATGTTCTACAATAAGGATCTGTATGTTCTACAATAAGGATATGTATGTTTTACAATAAGTATATGTATGTTCTACAATAAGGATCTGTATGTTCTACAATAGGTATCTGTATGTTCTACAATAATGATCTGTATGTTCTACAATAGGTATATGGATGTTCTACAATAAGTATCTGTATGTTCTTCAATAATGATCTGTATGTTCTACAATAAGGATCTGTTTGTTTTACAATAAGTATCTGTATGTTCTACAATAAGGATCTGTATGTTCTACAATAAGTATCTGTATGTTCTACAATAAGTATCTGTATGTTCTACAATAAGGATCGGTATGTTCTACAATAAGGATCTGTATGTTCTACAATAATGATCTGTATGTTCTACAATAAGTATCTGTATCACTTTTTCGCCTTGTACGCCCGATTGAATCTGTTTCGGCGGATAATCGAGACTGATTTTTCTCAAGCGTTGGGGATTCACATTAACTAAGTAATTCCAGGTACATCCTACGTGTATTCTAGCCTCGACAATACTTACATGTCCATTGTCATCCAAAAGATTGTTCGTCAGCTTCAGTTTGTCAAAGGACACAATCTGCTTCATCCACTGGGAGCCCTTGGCGGGGGAGTCAGGGTGCACGTGGATCCGACCCGGCATGTGGGGGTCCGCCTTGCCGGCCACCACCCAGCTCGAACTGTGGAAGGAGTAGCGATACCGCTTGTCGTCCACGGGGACAAAGTCCATCATCACCATGAAATCCGACATAGGATCAAGGCCGAACAGACGGACCTGGAATGTGGGGAACATCCGTCTGAAACATAAGAGGAAGTCAAGCTATTAATTGAGGCTGGAATGACTTGATGTCTTTGTAAAGAGAGGCTGTCTGGGAGACAACAGTGAGTGAGTGAGTGAGTTGGGTTTAACGCCGCTTTTAACAGTATTCCAGTTATATCGCGGCGTGTCAGCTTAATGTGGGAGGAAAGCCCGAAGTGATGCAGGTCTCAGACATTTACCACTTCGGTGAAACCCGTGCACCCCCCCCCCCCTCGGGAGACAACAGAGTATCCACAGTTTGGGGTATCTAATCCCCTGTCCCAAAAATTAATTTGTGTTAAATCTTAATTTAACAGAGTAATATTGTTTTGGTAAAATGTCAATAGACAGAATGGTCAATTTATAGACAGAATGGTCAATTTTGTTTGTTTCTTGTATTATTGTGAAACCAGCCATATGTCACCTATATAACGTATTTCAACACAATGCAGAGCATATTAACCGATTCAAATTCTTATTGAACTGGGGCGGTAGCCAAATGGTTATAGTGTTCGCTCGTCACGCCGAAGGTCCGGGTTCGATTCCCTTCATGGGTAAAATGTGTGAAGCTCATTTCTGTTGTTCCCCGCCGTGATTGCTAAAAGCGGCGTAAAACTATACTCATTGCTGGTGTTCCCCGACGTGATATTGCTGGAATAGTGTTAAAAAGGCGTAAAACTATACTCATTCACTTTAATCAGACTACCCGACAACTGTTTACTTAATTTCACAAACATGAAATGGGATCTGGAAATAAAACATCGTCATCACAGTATGGAATCTTATTCGTATGACAACGTCCCCAAGCAATTGGTCAAACCCAATCCCATCTGGACACTCAGGCTATTCCTATCAAAAATTGAGTTGTATCAAAAACATCGTAAATGCACAAGCATCATTTTCGATAATGTATATGCCTCCAGTTGCGCAATTGGTCGCACGTCCCAAAATCGCATAAAGCTGATGAAGAGATTAACACGGCTTCCGTCTAGACGAGAACAACATGTTTGCTCTCTTTTAGGGACGCTCTTCACTGACTCGGATGCAGCGAAACCCCATTAATCCGGACGGTGCCGTTCACACTTATTTCGTCCGGATAAACAAATGTCCGGATTAAGAAATCAATGTTGAGGGGGTAAAATCACATGATGTCGGAATTGCACAACAGGCTGCTGTTAGCAAAAAATTCTAAAGGTTATGGAAATGGTTTCCATGGGAACGTTCCTAACAGAATCGCCCGGACCGGTTTCACGAGGAGACACTGTAAATTGTTCATACAAATTATGTTTTAATGATTCCACGTAATATCTCATATGTCCATATCTGCGAACTAAATAAGAAAAAAACAGAGCCCCATCTCATTACAATAAATACTGCCAACAAGATTAATTGCCCTTTCCAAGTGATTCCAACCCTCATCTATTCCCACCCACAACGATAACGCCAACTCCGACCCCCACAATTCCCAACCGTTCACCCCCGGGTTGCACAATGACACCGTAAGCACGTGATGGATTGTCTGAGATTATCACCCCTGGTTCACACGCACGTGCACACAGGTGGCGCTGTGATGGAAGGCAGGCTTGTAGCGGGCGATAACTGCCTTGTCTTCAAGGCTTAATTAGGACTGAGAGGCGAGATAGCTGGCGACAAGACTGATCATTGACCAAGACTCGGCCACATGTAAGGAATTAATTACTGACCAGGATCAGTGGTGTGTGATAAAGTAGTAACATTGCGTGGCGGTGGAGGTCTACAGCAGTAAAACGTGACTTTTACAATGATACTGTTGCAATAAAGTTAGGATCAATTACATGTTCTGTGGTGACATTTCCACATAAAGACCAACTGCAGGAGCACCGCGCTGCAACACGACTCCATGCGGGTAAATGTAAATGTTGGACTATCTGGTTAAGATTTAACGGTTAGCGGCTAATTCATTGTTCAAAGGGGAAAGACCATGAAAATAGATTTTTTATCTCAGATATACGACATACTTAGTTTGGCTCTGCCTGAGATATTGTTTTTTTCAAGACTGGGAACCAGAATGATATGGAACGTGTATCATTATTTCAGTTTAAACGCAGTAAGAGCATCAGAAGAATACGGTCAGTTGATTTTTACATCTCCATCATGGAATATTGTAACCATGGAAAGGGTTACATTTCTTCATACATCTATCTATATCTGACGAGAGTAAACGCACAAATCATTGCCACAAAAAATCCATATCAATAAGCCTTCTGCTCTACTTTCGCACAGATCTTTGCCATGAACATTTCTGTAATTGGTTTAACGCCGCTTTGCAGAATGGGTTTCCCACTAGGGAAGCCCATTAGGGCCACATAATTATTATTTTAATCTTGAAAATTCAAATTCAAGATGCTATCTTAAAAGTTCAAGTTCTAATCTGGCAGCGTCAGCTCAAAGCAGGAAGGGAAGTATTGGGAAGTTCATTTGCTGTCTTCAGTTTATCTTGCATTTTTGAACTTATTAAGTTACATTTTCAAAACGAGAACTTGAATTTTCAACCTCGCTTCTTGATTTTTCAAGATACCCCGCCCTCTACAGTGACGAAAATATGTGAACCATGCTAAGCATATTAAAAAAATAAATGTTCCCTCCTTAATGAAGTTGCTAAAATACACACTAAAACATATGAATAACGGGATCGGGTTCAAGCTCGGTGAATTGGTTGATGCATGTCATTGTATCCCAATTGAGTGGATCGATGCTCATGGGATCACTCACTGGATTGTCTGGTCCAGATTCGATTATTTACAGACCGCCGTCATATAGGTGGAATAGTGCATCATTAAACAAAAAATACAAAACGAAAGTAACCTGACAATGTCCACGTGGGTATTACAAGTAATCACGATTACTGCTGTATGTATATGTAACTATTTAGCCAATGTGGACAAATCAAGTTTCCGTGACACGAATTTAATGCACATCGAACTACAATACCTAAACCGGAAGCGTGGGTTTTTACAAAAAAAGCAATCTGTGGCAAAACGAAAACAGAAACGAAATCAATGTAATGTCGATGATCCCAATACAGTAATCATTCACAGACCAGTGCGAGCTTGGCTCTCGACATCACTGCCCTCATCCCATTTGTCTTGAACGTCATAACACGAGGAGTCTTTGCTAGTTAGAGATAGTTTATAGAGTGAGACGTTAGGACGTAAACTCCTGGCAGGGTTTGATACAACACGCATCAATCTGAGCGGCTCATCAATCTTATGCTGTAACCTGCCGTGACGCGCTCTGCTTTCAAGTGTAGGGAGCTGGAACAGAGCGGAACTGTCGCTGTCGGGAGCTGTGACGAATGGCTGATATTAGCGGGGTGATAAAGACACAAGTGCTGTGGAGGAGTTCTTGATCTAGCGCTTGGGAGGGTGATGATAGCGTGTGAGATGTCGCTCCTGTTGATGAACAGTAGTCAAGTAGTCTATGGACGCTAATGTGTATTCTGTTTCTTTTCAGTATAATCTGGTTGGAACACTCTGAAAAGTGAACAGCCTAACTTTGCAATTGTCAAATTATCATGGGAAATATTTCTTAAGTGTACTTTTGATAGTGATGCTTTTCGAGAGCGTGTGTATATACTGAAACAGAAACATGACACTATTTAGAAGATGTGTACGAATGAGTGAGTGAATGTTACGTCACTCCGCAGTACACCACAACATTCAGACTCGATTATTTACAGACATACAATGTACGATCGGTCCCGTGGAGATTCCGGGTTAGAATTGATCTTCAGCAACCCACGCTTGTCGTAAGAGGCGACTGACGGGATCAGGTGGTCAGGCTCACTGACTTGGCTGATGCATGTCATCGTATCCCCACTGTCCAGATCGATACCCATGATGTCAATCACTGGATTATCTGGTCCAGATTCCATTATTTACAGACCGCCGTCATATAGCAGGAATATAGCTGAGTGCGGCGTTTAACAACAAATAAACAAACATTCATCCTCTCAATGATCGAGACAGGCAAACCAGTAGTTGAAACCATGATCACTTGTCTGCGAAACTCGAAATTTTACTGTAGCCATAATGCTATATCAACTCTTGACCCGTGAAGATCCGGGGTAGAATAGGTCTTCAGCAACCCATGCTTGCCGTAACAGGCGACTATGCTTGTCGTGAGAGGCGACTAACGGGATCGGGTGGTCAGGCTCGCTGACTTGGTTGATTCATGTCATCGTATCCCAATTGCGTAGATCGATGCTCATGATATCAAACATGATATCTGTTCCAGACTCGATTACAAGCCCCGTGTATCATTACATATCGCCTGATCATCTCATCACCAGGTCTACAAAAAAGGTTCTAACCGACGACGTCACGTCACACACTGATTGTAAACAAACTAGAACAACAGTTTAGATAAAACAGCCGATTAATCCAAACTCTTTCAAAAACAGTAAGTGGAGTAACTGCAGCTTTAGCATTTGTTTTGCCTCAAGTATTTCATAGAGTATTTGTTTTTATATAATTTGGTGAATAGGATTCCGTTATCCTATTACAACTCCCACTACAATAAATAAAGCGACCTGGTTTCAATAAACTGCAGTAAGAATATCTAAAGTTTTTATGACTATACCAAGACATTATCCTACTTTAAGGGAGCCCAGCGAGTATTCCTGGTTAGAATTTGCACCCAGCAACCCATACATGTCGTAAGAGGCAATTTAATACACGAGACGTTCAGACTCGGTATTATGTCAATGCTTGCCCTGGTATTGTTGCTCATAATATCGATCACTTGTTTGTCTGGTACAAAATCGATTATTTACAGGTTTATAGCTGGATTATTGCTAAGCACGGCTTAAACAACAAATAAACTAAAAAATCCGGCGAAAATGTAAAAATAAGTGCTGTCAGTATTTGTTTGCATGGCGAAGGTCAGAAGCTCAAGACTGGAAATCTGTTCCGGGTATGTTTCTTCTTGAAGTGTGGACCGCCTCCGTGGTCTAATGGTAGAGCGTCCGCCCGGAGAGCGGAAGGTCAGGGGTTCGATCCCCAGCCGCGTCATACCAAAAGACGTTAAAAGATAGTACTTGTTGTTACCCTGTCTGGCGCTCGGCATTAAGGGGCTAAAACAAGGACTGGTCGGCTCGGAGTCAGTATACTGTGTCTGAGTGGGGTATTCATGTTAAACTGCGGCATGGTATCTCAGTGTGCTAGCACTATAAATCCGCATCAGTCCGGACTAGTACAAGCAGCCACACACACACACATACACGTGCATGGACGTCGCTATATAAGTGCAATAATCTTGGACGCGACGTTAAACCCCATTTCACCTCACCTCACCTTGAAGTGTGGAACGTTCAACAACCAGTTGAATCACACTGTTCCAGGGTACAATGACCATCGTTAACCTACAGTGGGCAGTGATCATGTACTTTACAGGTTCATCTGGTGTATACAAGTAAGGCATCTATCACTGTCACTCTCATTGACAGAACAGATGCTGCTATCAGGCACACAGGCTTAAACTTCTGGATTATCGGGAACCCTCCCCAATACCTGATACCAACCCTGCACGGAGCTTTATCTTGTAACACAATACCCAGAGTTGCAGCGCGCGCTGTGATAAGATTAATAGAGAAATTAAACTGACAAAAGTCAAAACGGAAACACTAGGAAAATAGAGATACAGAGCCGTCCGTAGATACGAAAGACAAAAAATGACGACAGATGGTTTTTGTATATTTGGGTTAAAATGAAAAAGATTATATTCTGGGGAGGCCACGATAAGACTGTAGAGCATGGAATGTATCAATCTCTTGCAAACTTGATATGGTCGGTCGTTTTTTTGAACAACCTGATACCGAGCCTCACTCGAGGCTTAGACAGGTTTCTAAATTACATAATTAATGATATCTTAGACCTGTCAGAGGCTTGTACGGCTGAGAAGCAGCATGATAGGTTTGCATGATTTAATAACATTTGATACCATTGATATAGTTGGAGGCTTGGAGAGGTTTGTAAATATCATAATTAATGATATCACAGATCTGTCATAGCATCGTACTAGTTAATGGTAGAATGATGTGTGCGTGTGTTCCTCGGAACATACACCCATGACATCGCAGTGGTTGATATAAAAAAAACCCATAGAGTTGCGTGTAAATTTAAACCTTCAACACCAGAGACAACCTATTCAAGATTATAACAGAATACATTGGACGAAAACTGCAAAATAGCAATGAAAATGACATTAATGGGTCACTGAAAGTCGGTGGAGACAACGGGTATTCGTTAAAAGGGTAAGCATGCCCCGACCTTCCGGTAGCACCTTTACTTACCAATTTAAAAGATGTGAGTTTAGTTAAGTGAAACCTGATACTCGGCTGACAAAACCCAAGGATCATTGTGATCTTAATCTGGAATTCGAACCTGTAAGCATAGGAATCTTTGGCGGTTACGTGTCGCAAGTGTACAGATCGCCTTAGGCGACATGGTAACCTTGCTTCCTTTCACTGAAAGAACACTATATACTGCCAAACATTTGATTATACACAAAACTGAGTCTCTTAACATGCATTTAAGTATTTAAGTTTATATTTAAATAGAATGATATTATCTGATTATCCTTATCAAAAGATGAGTTGTATAGAGATATACGATTATGAAATAATATCCGGATGTTACAGGTGTCATGATATGTGTAACCGGAAACGCATACGCGATCAGAGAAATGTCATTTCAATCTTTCACGGTTTTGAGCAAAAACCTCATGGACAAAACGTCAATGCCAGAGGTCAAATCGTGGAGAACATTATACGGATGGATCAATGAAAACAGTGAGGACACTAGGCGTTCGCTAAAAGTGTAAGCATGTCCTGCTCTACCGACAGAACCCGCCACAATTTGCATAAAATGTAAGTGTTTGTTGCCTAAAGCCGTACAGCAGTACCCCCGCCACATGACGTTGGTCTCCAAGCAATCCATTTTGGACCAGACAATCCAGTGACACCATAGACTATTTACTGATTTTATCAACATGTGTAAATGGAGATGAATCTTGGTCTATCAAACTAAGAAATGCCCGTATTAGCGACGCTTGTAGCTGACCCTTCATCATATCGTATCACCAGTTTACTACTCGTATACACTTACCCTGTAACTTCCACCAAAGTCTGCGTAGCTATGTAAGTGCAATAATCTTCAGTGTGACGTTAACCCCATTTCTCCCCACCTCCACCAAAGCCAATTATAATGTATTTATTTTTCTGTTGTTCTGATGTGATGGTGTTAACTTTCGATCGCGTCCACGTCGTCGGACCTATACGATGCAAGAATGCATCAATGGTAGTTACAGGATATTAATTCGAACTAAGTGCAGTTGTATGCTAAATGAAGTCCTATTCCAGATGAAGTAGTATGCTTGATGTAGTTCTGTACACGATGTGGTCGTGTTCAAGATGAAGTTTTATGCAGGATGAAGTTGTATGCTAGACGTAGTCATATGCTGGATGTATTCGTATGCTTGATGAAGTGGTATGCTAGGTGGATGCAAGATTAAATCCTACGCCCTATGTCGAATGACAGATGCAGTCCTATGCCAGTTAAGTAGTATGGTAGAGGGAGCTGTGGCTTGTTTGGCCCCGATTACACTAAACACATACGTGATGCATGATTGAACGTACTTAAGGCGTGTGTACATTTGACTGTTTAATTAAGTTCATCTGTACTTGCAACAACCGTTTGTAGCACCAATGTTTGCTTAGATAAGATAAGATCATATTTATTGCAGAAACATTCCATTACGGAACAGATGCATTTTTTTAAATGGCAAAACAATATGATTCATTTATACATATATACAGACATACATACATTCCTGTAAACACAAAAAACATACATTACATATTTGATGATATACAAAAAATGTCATCGGTTGATTAAGATCAAAGGTTATTTATTGCTTCAAATGATAGACATGGAAACAAATGCAATTGATATTGATGGCTTTATTATTTGAGAGGATGAAGAGCGTATGGAGTGAATATTTGGCGGATTTAGACTTCTTCTAACTTTATTCTGGATTTTCGAAGCGAAGAATTGGCTTCAAATATCGAACCGGTAAGAAGACACGACTACGGCATGACGAGCGAGGCTATACATACATGTAGGTCCGTAGCGTTAAGGTAGTGACGTAATTGCATTGTGTTTGAAGACACGGTGAAGCCAAACCTTCACACCAACCCTTGTCATTGGGACATTGCAATGAGAACAATTTCCCTTCAGAGCGGATATTAGAGAATGTGTTTAGATTCTCAAGGATAGCATCAACGGCGTTCGGTGCCATCCCCCTTATGGTTCTAAACAATGGATCTAAAACTAATTATCTTCTTTCCGCTGGGCGACAGATCAGATACCAACAGCCATTTCTTTACATTAAAAAAAACCCTTTACAGTACAACTGTTATGATCTGCAGATCACACAGGCACCTTACGAGAATTGGCGATTTAAGAACAAAAACGTCCATCTGCTTTTGACAAGACAAGTCGCTTTTTATTTAAACCATAAGTGAAAATTATGTCAGAACTGGTTTCTCTGGTCGAGACAGGATTATCTACAGATTGTCGTGAAATAGCTGGAATATTGCTGACAGACGGTCGTGATTAAGATGGAATTCAGCCGACTGCGGCGTAAAACAATATCAACTCTCTAAGTTTACTTATCTAGGATCATATATCTATAAAGTGACAATTGGAAAATACGTACACTGCACATCCATCCATTTTTCCCCCACAACATCAATCCCTCCTTCAGTAACGCTACCCAGATCCCGCGCCATCATTGTCGACAGGACTCTCGCCGAACTCATGTCGGTACACGCAAAGGCGGCGAAGCGCTTGTAAACACGGTATCCCGTGATGCACCTGTTCTCCCAACACTTGAATAGTTTCAATTTCCACAGAAGTTTTTCCAATTACCGGAGTCCCGAGTTTCTTCTCGCGTCGCCTGCCTGCACTTTGTTTTCCTTACTTTGTTTAGCCTTGGCTTCCTGCTGCCTCCAGTAACTACACGCGCACGTTGAAATCCAGCTCGTTTCACCGCCATATTTTGACGGCACGGGAATCAAGTGTTTACTTGCGATACATAATGGCCTGGCAGGCCACTAAACTCATTCTCACTGCTATAAACTTCTCTTGACACGGAAACTGTGTAAATTACACAGCGCTAAAGTTCCTTCACCGTTACATACCAATGTCGAATTCAATCTTACCGATTCTAAACTCCCGGTACAACAGATTCTATGAAATTTTCATCAGCGTCTATGAAAATGCCCCATCTGTTATATGACGTTGACATGTGGGATTATGTTATTCTTAGGTTACAAATTTAAATGATTTTAAAGTGTTTTTCACGGAACCGCTGCAGTGAAAACCATATGAGCGCAAGGAATGTATAAGCGTGTATAATCTGCTGTTTCAACATGAATATCGGCAGATTAACACAAATGTTCAATATAAGGTGATGAGTTGTTGAGTTTACGGCCATCTTAAAGGTGATGATGTGGAGTTTATGGCCAACGCTAGACGTACACAAGTCTCTAAGGCCACAGGTCTTGCTAATTATTAGTTTAATAATAATTTCTAGATTTTCTAAGAAACAAAACGTTTTCCCCATAACAGACTTGCGTCTTACTGTCCGCTTATCTAGACTTGTCTGTGATAAGGATATACTTACTATACACCCATGGACGTATCATTCAGTACAGCCTTCGAGCAAGGCTAGGTCAACGTCTAAAGCTTCTGTCTTTATTTGATAATATTTATGTGAGAGAAAATATTTATAGAATAAACAAAGTAATACTAGAATATGCGATAAGATAACAATAAAAGCGATAAAAACATAATAACAAGAACTCTGGTAAAAGCAGAGTTCACTGTGTGTTGCCGACAATATCATGAACATGTGTTAATGTATCACTATCAAATACTGATGATACCAGGTATATCCTGCCCCAATGATGACACCAGTCACACATTAATGCACAGACAACACTTTTGTTGACCTGTAAAACACGGAAACATATGGCACAAGTCGAAATAGGAATTGCATCGGACATACTTTTGTCACTGATCTAAACATTTTAAAAATGTCCTCAACATACTAGTATTTATGTCTACTCTTTGGAACTTTTTGGAAGCTTTACTAAGGCCTTGAATACCCGGACACCAAATGCATGTCAAGATTACGAAGATTCTATCACAGTCTCATCCACGATTTGAATAGCCCTTATAAACATGCATCGTTTGATCATGTCAGAATGCATAAACATTTCTATTGATTCATTTTGATACATAGTTTTTCATAAACCAATATGAAATGAATATTCACAAATAAATCTTCAGCGTTAGGTCCGGATCCATGAGGGTAAGAAAAGTGGAGTTCAGTGAACAGTTGACCTGGCTTTGCATGTGTTTCTTTGCATGGGGCAGGATACGGTAACCTTTTCGCTAACACCTAGTGCCATCATTATTTGATATTGATTCATAAATACATGCTTATGATATAGTCGGAATCGTACAACGGACTCTGCTTTAAGCAGATATTTCTTATGATTATGGAAATGGATTGTCGCTTTTTTTTGTATATTATTATTAAGTCGCACATGTACTGAAAGATTCGGTTATGGAGTATGCTTTGCACATTCTTTGATTCCTTTACGACCTTAAATTTTTGTTGTTGAAAAATTCAAATATTAATACATACAATCGACATGGGCAAAATTGCCAGACACATTTGAATGACCATTAGCTATTTTCCTGTTGTCTCTGCGTGCAAATATACCATAGCTTTTAGCAAAATATATCATCCTATATTCAATGATGATTTTCAGCAACCCATGCTTGTCGTAAAAGGCGACTATGCTTGTCGTAAGAGACAACTAACGGGATCGGGTGGTCAGGCTCGCTGACTTGGTTGATGCATGTCATCGATCCCAATTGCGTGGATCGATGCTCATGATATCAATCACTGGATTGTCTGGTCCAGATTCGATTATTTACAGACCGCCGTCATATAGCTGGAATATTGTTAAGTGCGGCGTTAAACAACAAACAAACAAAACAATGATGATTTACTTTTATAAATAAAGAAAACATACATATTATCACCTGAAGGACCCCATGTGTAAGTCTATCAGTAGCATATCCTTAGGTTCCTATCTGTCATGTAAGGAGAAATAGTGGCGGTTCTCAGTGCCTACGAACATTTCACCGTGGTCATAAAATGCTTTTTTTAAAACACTATAACAAAAAAACTGCACATCGATTCTCCAGCATTCCAAAGGGTATTTTTACCAAAGGATATCACCCAAGAGGTAGAGTAATAGAAAATACTTGAAAAGGTCTTCTTTCTTTGTATATAACCTCGTTCTAAATATGTTAGAGCTAGCATGGCTAGAAGTTTTTCTCGTCAGACTCTCGCTATGAAAGATCTCTCAATCTATAACCTTAGACAAATAAAGAATTGTTGCCATCAGTGCAGGAAATGGCAGTGTAAAATTATTTATGATGTTGTCTTGTTGAAAACAGATCCGTTATCCTTTCTTGTTCGAAACGTTTTTTTCGTAATATACGTAGAGGCTCTAGCTGGTCTTCTAATCGTCATACACATATGGACGCAATGCTGGAGATGAATACTTCATAAAATTATCAAATAACATCCTCGATAATTCAGGGTATATATCCATTCCTTCCTGATTATACCCTGCCATCGCGTATCCCTATCTGTGCACGGAATATGTCTCGCCCGTGGGAGTAATTTGATTGAACGGCTGTTTTCAGCGTGGTGTCATTCGAATGAGACTGAAGGCAAAGCCTTTGTAACCCTGGGCGCAGGGTATTTATCTGGACTAACACTTAGTCTCTAAAATGAACATCGTATCGAACAGAAAAAATAGTTGTTTAATTATCTTAATAAAAACCTAATAAAAAGGAGCCCAGAGACTCTCTTCATTTTCAGATACTGCAGAAATCTAGACTTGCAATACATTATAGACTTGCATGGGCTGTATTTGACATATTTGTATCAGGGTCTGTAAGACAGACTGGGTATTTATCATATACTAGAGGAACTTACTGGTACAAGAATAAATAATTTTGATGGATATTTTTTATTTGGGTGTTGTATGTTTTAAATGCTTATTGCTTACGTACGAAACAGACAGAACGTAACTATTGGTAAAGTTATTTATATTCTGCTCAAACAAAGTTTAGGACTACCCGATTCTCTCACATGACTATTGTTTATCTGTCAGGGCATGACAGAATAACTGTGGTCATATGAAAGAATCGGGTTGCCCTCAACCTATTGTAGTATATACAATATCATGTTGACGTACTTCAGCTCGTTAAAAACAGCCAACCATTGTGAAATCTTCTTTTGGTAGTTGGTAAATATTTCAGTAACAAAAACCAGATGTGATAGTGTGGAAGGGTTCTTCTTTGGACTATTTTCGAACAGCGTGATTCATGAAGTAAATATCCCCGGCTACTAGCATCCTATTTATCACGTATCTTACACTAACCGCTGGGGGAAGGTGGTGGGTAAATCTCCATGTAGACTAACATTTAGTCTCTGAAATCTTATATTACACAATATCCTTTTTGACTCTACAAATAAAAAAAAATCCCTATGCTGATTTCAAAGAGCTAGCTAGATCTGTTTAGCTAGATCTGTCTAGACTTGCTTTTGTATGCGTTTCTAGATTTTGTTTCATAAAATAAATATGTTCCCCAGTTATGGTGCAGGACTAATCGCCATGATGCTATATTTATTACATAGTATCTGCCTGTCAGTGGTATCATGCATTATCATTGTGCCCACAGAAACAACAATGAAGTTTCCAAGTGATCGCTTGTTTTATGGCCTGGTTCTTTGATTTTTGTTGAAATTGAACAAAGTTATTTAATGCAAAGGATATTGTACATTTGTGTTAAAGTATTGGAGATACGATAGTTCTAACTGTTGCTGAAGAAAACATGTCAACATAACACACTGCCTTTCCTTCTCTGATATGAAGACGGTCAAACAATGTATTCAAATGGTACATACTACATTATATTAGATCAGTAACAGTTCCATAACGTGGTTAATATGACTGTTTATGCTGAAATAATTATCTACATGACTGTCTACAGCTGAAACAAGACAGAGTGTCAGTGTCGTAACAGACTTCAGGAGTAACAAACATACAAACACTGAAATAAACAAAAAGCGAAAAATCCCAAATTCATAAAAGATTCAAGAGTGTAGATAGGAACTGTATATAAACCGTAAGAGCCACAGAGTAACCAGTCTCGATTATCGGCCGAAACAGATTCCATTGGGCGTAAAAGGCAAAACAGAGGGTGAAAACTATAGGAATGGATCAGTGATGACACCGGGCGTTCTCGAAAACGGTGAACATGTCTGGGCGCCTTTCTAGACGTTAAGCGCCCCGCTCTAATAAGCGCCCACGATATTTGCTAATATATTGGCTCGTGGACAATCCTTATATGCACCAAAATTTTATTCTAATAAGAGCCCCCTATTTCTTATTTTGAGAGCGCCCTGGGCGCTTATTACGTCGAAAACGGTATATTAAATGTTTTATTATAAAAAAAAGACCAAAGATCATCATGAGTTATTTTCAGTTCAGAGAGTTAATGTTAGTCTACGCCCAGACTAGCCTGTCTCACAGTCCCTGAACAATATTAGCTTTACTTCTGTCCAGCCCTTACTGCAATACTATAGCTCTAAATAAAGCAAGTCTAGATTCTCCACAGGTTCAGGGTCGCTCATTTCACTGGGGCTCCGATTGCAAAAAGTCAGAATCTCCAATCTCACTGGGTATGGGATCATTTTGCAATTTAAATGGATTTGTTTGTTTCTATCAAAATTATATATTTTAAGAAACTATTGTAGTCTATGGTAAGTCTACAAGTCGTGAACTGAAACGTTAAATCATAAGGGTAGCGCTATGAGCATCCACTTGGTGAATGGAATCTGGCGCATTATAAGTGCACTTATTATTATTATTATTATTATTATTATTTTGGGTAAATGCACGTCAACATATAAATGACCATGACGAGACTCTAGCGAACATTTCATGACCGAGTGTTCTGTGTCTATTAATCGTAGACATGGTTCTGTTGATAGTTTGAGTCATTAACAATTTCAGCACAGAGAAATATATATTAACAAGAAACTGGTATCGCCATTAGATATGAAGTCTTATCTCAAAGCATTTTCTCTCCTTAACGTGAACAAGATCAAACACAGATCGTGCGCATTTACTGATGTGAAAGTTATAAAGGCAATAACCCAACATTTAAGAATATTACTTCTGACGACATTTAACTATCGTGGAGGTCGAATATTTGCAATAAATGGAACATTTCGAATGTTTTCTACTTTAGCGTAAGGTGGGGTGCGCCCTTTGAGGAAAGATAGTATATCGTGGCTAGAGAACCACAATAAACACAGAGTAAACATAGAACAAGCGAAAACACCACCTACAGAGGCCGTCAAACCGTGTTTACATACAAAGCACGGGCCGCCATAAATTTCCGCAAATGACAAATGAAACTTAAATTAACATTCCGGAGCAGGTCGAATCGAAAAATGAAACATAGATAAATGTTTTTCTGTTCAACTTGACTTGATTTACTAGCGGAGATTGAAAGATAAAATATATCCATTCTGCTCTTCTAAGTTTGGATTCTCTGTGGTCGAAGTCCTGCCTGACGCACCCATGTGCTTCTTTGAAATCCTGGTCCCCCGGGTTTTAGAAGGCAGATCGCGTTTGTTTCCCCGAGGTTTTAGTTGCAATGTGAAATTGATTGATATTGGAACCACATGTGTTAACCAAATGTTCCGGCTCATTTTAAGATTGGGCCGATTCTAAACAGATCATTTCGAGAAATCGACGACAATTAGCGCCCAGCATGTGCATCAACACCCAGGAGAATTTCAGGGACCAAGGGTCGGAATCGGGGAGGGCGGGGGTGGTGCATGGCGTCGCCTGGGGGAAGGGATGTGCTGGTGTACACGTATCACCTAACCGAATCGAGCAAACATTAAGAAGCTTGACGGATCGTATGTTCTGTAATTACATTAAGCACATACTAAAGCGATGTAATGTTGCATTCAAATCAAGTGCTACTGTTTTCGTTGTCAGAAATATGGAATTGGAAAGATTTGAAACAATATGATCTTCACCTGGAGCATGTTGTAATATTATTACTATAAACTGTTATCGGGACGCTGTCCACGGTTTTAAGAAGAACATTTATTTATTTAGAAATGGATATAGCTAATGCCAGTCGATATATTTAACTTCCAAATCTACGACACGTGCAGCAGAGGCAGACAATTTTCAATGATCCAATCATATAATTTTCACCGCTATTTTGCCTTTTACGCCAACTGGAATCTGTTTCGGCTGATAATCGAGACTGGTTATTCTCTGGCGTTGACGTCATATATTTACGAGTCCTTGTTTTTTGGAGCAGCCGACTTGAATAATGTGTCTGTGGTGTATGTACCAACAGAGAATCGCATCAATAACTGTTATCGTGACAGTTAGCATGCATGTTCATGCGTGAAAGTCTTACATAACAATCGTTACATAACGTAGGTGTTCATTGCTTCTGTAAATACATCATAGCAAGTAGAACAGAAAACTCGTCCTGGTTTCAACCAGAAACAAGAAAATGCATTATTTACAGGATCAGGATTTAAAAAAAATATGTGATGTAGGAATATGCAGAGAATCAAATACTCCTTTCTCGTGAGTAATTCTGTAATGGAGAAATCATGAGAATCGCTTGATACTACTTTCGGAATCCACAGATTCGAGTGATTTTTCTCAATTAAATCATGTTATGGTTGGTGTTATAATTTCTCTATAATTTTGCTTAATGACGTATAGTTGCTCCAGGTTTATTTGTATAAAATGGCCAGTGAACAATAGCGTGACGTCATCATAATGTTTTAAAAAGTGGAAAACTGTTAATCTTGTGAACAATCTTGACTGCAGAGGTCAATACTTAATAATTATGTTTGTTTGTTTGTTTGATTTTTGAGGAGGAATTATTGTTTTTTATTTTGAAGAAGCATGCCCGCCCTTAAAGAAATGCACAGGTAAATGGAATTAGAAAGTGTTGGTAGATAATTGGACAAGCTAACGTCCAAATATATGTGCTTATAGGTTAATCATACTTATAATTTATGTATGAATAACCATGACCTCACGTAACTGGTATAAATAAAATTCTTGAAGCGCTGAGCTTGAACAACAGATTCTATTCAAGACTTGAGGATGCTCAGGCAAAGTATAAACACGGAAATGACTTTGGCGTTTCAGTTTGACGTAAACACTGACACGGGGCAAGTAGAGATACTTCCTAAACAGAAACTCCTTATTGCTCAATCAAATCCTATGTCATCACCACCAGCATGTGTGAAATCGTAACATTGTATCACATGCCAGACCCCCGGGATGGAGCAGGGATGGGGCAGGGTTGCATCCTCCCACCCTGCTCATCATCAGGTTCCAGGAGATGGCACGTGGCCCCCGGGGGGTAATTAACGCAAGGAGTAATTACAGGTGCAGACACGTCATAACCGAACCCGAGCTCCTGTGCAGGTTACAGCCTGATTATTATCTGTTTGATTACGTGACTTATATGTAATGGTTTGTTCGAAAAGAAAACAATATCATGGCCTTGTTGATATGGAAACAATACCGGCACCGTTACCCAGACACTTCCAGAGATTATTGAAGTACAGTACTGTTATTCTTAAGGACTGAGCCAAGTATGTGCCCGAATCTTGCCAAAATCGGTGATGGATGGTTAAGAAATGTAGGGTCAGGAGGTGTGAAAGGATGAATTGTTTTATTTTCGTCAAATTATGCAAGGATCTAGACCTACGAAAATATTTTAATACCTGTTGGTGTTTATGCAAGTTTAACATACGGCATTGCAACGGCAAGTGTGACTTTCAGATTATATTTGTTTGGTATCAGTACAACTGCCGTCATCCAACAGTTGTACAGATATTAAACCCGACAATCTGCTGCAAATTTCAATGTTAATTTCTCAGAAACGACCAAGAGAGATGAACCTTAAGCCAAGGCTGGCATTGCGTATAACAAACAACTAATGGAAGATGATCGATATCTTGTTATTTCTTTTTTCACTTTTACCCAATTTAAGTTGATCTTAGTGTGTTATTGAATATGAAGTCTTGAGAAAGGTTTATATACTAGTATCTCACTAAAAGTAAATCAATTTTGAATGTTAAGCATACTGAGCGAGCGAGTGTAGTTTTTCGCCGCTTTTAGCCATGACTTCGGAAGCTAGACATGGGCTTCACTTATTGTACTCATGAGGGGCATAAAGGAATAAGGTATACAGTTTGCTTAAAAACATATACCGTATTCGACGAAATAAGCGCCCCGCTCTAATAAGCGCCCACGGCGACATTTGCTGAGATATTGGCTAGTGAACAATCCCAATTAGCACCCCTTCCGATTGATCAATGTACACAAGACTTATTTATTCGCGTATAATACGCACTCGTGTGTTATATGCACACTTAATTATTGGCATTTAATTCTGGAAAAATATATCCGTCGTACATAAACATTTCAGGCTGTCAGCATAAACCACGAAATTTCTCTTTCAACTCTATTTTTTTCACCAAAATAATATTCAAATAAGAGCCCCCTATTTCTAATTTTGAGAGCGCCCTGGGCGCTTATTACGTCGAATACGGTAAAACACAAGGGCAGAATAATGAACCAAATATCTTCTACAGTAACGGTATATGTAAAAACGTGCAATAACATCTATCTACAAACCATGCACGCCCAGTTTATATCGAAGATGTAGTCACTACTGACTGTACCTACCGTCCCGCCTTTGTGACAATCATTTCTGTCCCGAGTTCGTCGAATTCGTCCCACAAGGCCTTCATCTCCAGCTGCACGGATACATTGGCTAACTTGGGGTGTAGAGGTTTCTTGGGGGATTCAGACTTCAAGGACGTAGGGCTGCCACATTTGTCCGAGTTCGAATCCAGTTCATTTTTGTTAACGTCCACATCATGAGAAGAAAGACGACAGCCTTGGTGCTCTTGCTGTGCATCGTACCTGGCGACGTCGTACAACGCTCTGCCGGCGTTTGTGTTGAGGAGACAAGCTGAAATGTATTGGTAGGGTCAAGATTCAAGAATATTTATTGTATGGAAGCACCGAAATGGCTCCTGGATATGGTTCTTTGCCCTCTATCTCTTTGCCATATATGCATACAAGCAAAACTAGCACGCATGGGTGTTAAAGTACACGCTTCCATCCTGCATGTCTCACAGTCCCTAAACAATATTACTTCCCCCTCCGCCCAACCCTTACTGTAATGTTATAGCCCTAAATGAAGCAAGTCTAGATTTACCACAGGTTTAGGTATCTCACTGGGGCTCCTCTCCAATTTAAATGGAGTTGATTGTGTCACAATTATATTTTTTCAGTGATTTAGAGTTTGTCTACCTTCTCTCCATCCACCCAAATATCGTTCGAAACCAATTCAGTACACACACACACACACACACACACACACACACACACACACACACACACACACACACACACACACACAAACGCACGCACGCACGCACGCACGCACACACACACACACACACACACACACGCCATATTAACACGCACACACACACACATTTGTATTGAAGAGCATAAAGTGTATTGTTTTACCAATTTTAAATACAAATCCTTGTTGTGCAGTTGACTGTTAATTGTTTACCTGAATATCTAATTTCGGATCAGCAACTGACAACAAAGATCCTTTGGAATTGGTTATTTCAAGAATTGATTATGTTGGCAAACAATGCACTACTCTATACTGTCGGTAGACTCGGTGATGAATGTACATACGCACACCAAATGGAATGCTACTAGACATACTCATGTGTTTCGCTAACACCTGGTGTCATCATTACAATGATTCATGACTAGGTTTTTACCAATATGCCAGCTTTGTTGCTGCTATTTCCTCACATGTTCGGGAAATATCAGTTTGAATATTGAAAAAAGGTTGATGCTTTGTAACATTACATGTTTTTGCAATGTTTCAATATAGGATATATTATGGACATACATGCATCAAAAAATGAATGAATTAAATTATATCTTAATCAAACAAAGAATTACAACAAGAAAATCTCATTGAGATATACAAAAGTTCTTATCAGTCAATCTAAAATCCATTTATTGTTGTGTATATATGCATAGACAACACTGAATATTTCATAACTTATTCGTACATATGATTAGCCTTCAGCACAGAATGATGAACATCAATATCTGGAGTGAAGAAGGCTTTAAACTTCTTAAATATCAATTTTGAAGAACGATGACCAGATATACAGTAACCTATTTTACTATTTATATACAACATAGCAAAACTAAAAAACAATCAAAATGCGTAAGACTCTTTTACCAGTATAAACAATTCTTTGTGACTTTAATCCCACCACAGAAATTGATTTTGCATATGGATGATATGCTTCCGTTCTTTAAGAACTCGTCATGTAAACACCCTTTTATAGTCTGTCTTACAGACCCTGATACAAATATATATCAATTACAGCCCATGCAAGTCTATAATGTTTCGCAAGTCTAGATTACTGCAGTATGGAAATGAAGAGAGTAACTGGGCTCCCTTTTATTATATTTTTATTAAGATAACTGAACAACTGTTTTTTCTGTACGATATGTTCATTTCAGGGACTTAGATGGTAGTTTAACCCTTTTATTGAGATGACAACTGGTTTCGAACCGGCAATCATTTTCCATAGTGAACCGGCAATCAGTCCCATATGAAGCGTATGATCAGAGTCGTCGACTGTATACTGTATCAAACAAGGATTATGTCGAACCTGATACCACACAACGTTATAAGAGGAGAATCTTTGTCTTCAATATTACTGAGAAGGATACCTCTTTCTTTGCGTTTGGGGATAATTGTTTATTTGTTGCTTAACGCCGCACTCAGCAATAATTAAATAAGGACAGCCGGTTATTTTGAATATCTGGACTAGACTTAAGGGGTACTATGTAATGCAAGCATACTGCAGCATTGGCTGCTAGGGTCCATACAAGTAATTGTATCCTAGGTGAGGTGAGGTGAGGTGAGGTGAGGTGAGGTGAGGTGAGGTGAGGTGAGGTGAGGTGAGGTGAAATGGGGTTAAACGTCGCGTTCTAGATTATTGCACTCATATAGCGACGTGCATGCACGTGTGTGTGTGGTTGTTTGTACTAGTCCGGACTGATGCCGATTCTATAGTGCTACCCCACGGAGATACCATGGCGTAGTTTAACATAAATACCCTTCTCAGACACAGTATACTGAATCTGAGTCGACCAGTTCTTGTTTTAGCCCATTCGTTGCCGATCGCCAGGCAGGGTAAGAAGTACTATCTTTACACGTCTTTTGGTATGACGCGACAGGGGATCGGGGGCGGACGCTCAACCACTAGACCACAGAGGCATTTTCGGAATTATTGAGGCAACTTGGGTTGTATATTCCCCACGGAGCTGAGAAAGAGAATCGAGTGTGTTCATCCATTGACCGGGGTAATACTGGAGTTAGCGCTTTGAGCATGCCTAAACTGATGGGCGATAACCATATCCATTAAGTATTATTAATATTTATTTGCAAATGCTTATGAACCGAAATGTTAACAATGAAGGGCGGTCGGGTAGCCTAGTGGTTAAAGCGGAAGACCCGGGTTCGATTCCCGACATCGGTACAATGTGTGAAGCCCGTTTCTGGTGTCCCCCGCCGTGATATTGCTTGAATATTGCTAAAAGTTGCCTAATCACAACTCACTCACTTAACAATGACAAGATATTAGTTGGCATTAATGTGCTTGATGTTGTACAGATCGGACCGAAACACATTCTTTTTGCTGAATTAGCGTAATTTTCTAATTATGAGGACATACATTATCCAACAATAAACAAACCATTCCCAAATATCCTTCCTTTCACGTTTAGTCAGATGTGAAGCATAAATAAGCCTGACACTGCACAATGTGGCGTTGAAAGATCCACATTAAAATTAATACGTTGTGTCACGGGGAATATTTACTTAACATTGACATCACCGTCAGTGTAGGCCGATTTAGGTTGCCATTACCCGCTCCGGGCCAATTTGTTTCATAAATGTGCTCGGTAAGTGTTCGTTCTCTTAGCGTTTACAGGAAAACACTCTATATATACCTAACATATGTACGTGTTGGAACTGAACCTGTGTTGTCTTTGTTGGTTACTTTTGTCAAATATTTAACATTATAATTATTACTCAAAAGAATTTAAAGAACACCCATTTTTTTTTCATCTTACGATAGTTAATCTGTCATACCATGACAGATTAACATTAACTCCATTTATACCGTGGAAAACAATACAGAAATATGAACATCGATATAATGTTTCTGAAAATTTGAATGAGTCATCATTTGTCCGCTGTAATACACCATAACCCTTATACGTCTATGCATCCTTTTGATTTCTGATGGTGTATTTCAAAGGCCTGTGTAAATGTCCATAGCATGTTGTTGTTTCTCCTCTCTCTACCCCCTTTCTCTCCTCGTTTTCTCTCATCCCGCCTTCCCCGCCGACTTTCTTGTATCATGTTTACAAATCGTAGAATATGTTGCTACATCCATTGGACATCAATCAGAACACTGCATTACACTCGTGTTAATGAAATACCATTTTCTTTAAATTCTAGTCCAACGGTTTTAGTAATTTAATATGTTAGTTTAGTGGAGATTCGATAATGTAATATGTACATAGTATCCCATTCTCCTCTCCGCGAGTACCCTCTAAGAATTCAGTACTTCATTAAATACCTCCACCATTAAACAAAGAACTACAGGAAAATCACCTTGGGATATACAAAATTGGTTATCAGTCAATGAACTAACCGAAACTTCAATCTCAACGAACACCTTTTCCCGTACCAGGTCTCAAGGAAACAATAGCGTTCAATCAAAACGCGACGGCATCCCCATTTTCTAGACCAAGCATGTTAAACCCCAGCATCAGTAGCTTGAAGTCTATCGTCACTCGTTAAAACATGGCCTGTTAATCGCTATCTGCATCTTCTTTGTTCAATCTGTTCTCGCTTTAAAGTGATAAGCCTGAAAAAGTATATTCTTATCTAAGCAGGTCAAAGCCAGAAGACTCTAAGTGTGTATGCCTATTCTGAATGGCCTCAGTGCTTGTCCTAGACAAGTTGTGTACGGAACTGTTTTTGTGTCTGCATTATTTTATCCTTTGGCGAATGAAACATAGTCATTTATCATAAAGGTTATTTGTGATATCATTTACATGACATACCATGAATAGAAGAACTATTGAATTTTTAAACTTAGTCAGTGTGCAAAATTATTTATTCACATAAGAAATTTTGCATTCATTCCAATTTTAAGACAGTGAAAGTACATGTAATAAGGCGATTCATATCATCTCACACCATCAAATATATTTTAGGGTACAATGTAGTGTATTTCAATTATTATCATGTACTGTGATTTATACATGATATTACTGCAACTTACCATGCCATGCCTCTTGACTTCTGTAAGCAATTGTCATCTATTCACTACTTGACACGCTTTAGCGTGAAAATGATTATTTATTTTTCAATTTCGTATTTTATCTGATACTCTTGTTATATATACCAAATAAATGTCTAGATTGTCATTTTAGTTAGTTTTTAGTGCTGTATTAAACAAATGATAAGTTTCACCACAAACCGTATAAATGATCTCATTCTACCAGTATCCCGTTCATTGACAGTGAAAGTTGAAGAACGCTAGATGTCTTCTATAAATGAAACCATACGCGCTCTAAATATATTCTCGCAATAGCAGTCCCCGTTCATGGACAGTGAAATGTAAGAATAAGATTTATCTGGAATCATTCTAAACATCCATGCTCTCATTCTCCAAAATAAATAAAATTTCATGGAACAATTGATATTTGGACAAAAAAAAGAAACGTTTTACTTCCGTAGAGTATAAAATAACCATGCTGTTTCAATTTACAGCAGATCTGAATCCACGTATTCCTGAGAAGCAAATGTATGTTTGTGAACATAAATATCCGCGTATCAGGGATACTGTCACCCCCACTTACTGTCACTGTCCGAACTGGTGATTATTCCTCAGGCCTGGGGAACACAGTGCAAGACAAACGTACTGACTGATTAGAGCGTTGTACTTAACACCTCCACGTGAAAGTATTGATAGAATCTTCTCAAATAAAAGCGACTTTCCATATTCATCTCTGCCAAAAGCAGAATCGATTGTACGATTCCGACGATATCATGAATATGTGTTTAAGAAATGTCGGTTGTTCTCACCAAGATCATACAGATTAAGGTTGTGTTTATTGTAAGCTTTTCTAATACGAAGCCACGCGTCTTAATTCACGTCGAAAATAGCCTTGCATTCAAGTGATACAATGGTTATTAATTTCTCAGTTGCGGATATTTGTGTGTCATAACTTTTAATAATGAATAATTCAGAATGAAGTAAATATACAACGGAGAATAACCAGTCTCCATTATCTATGAAACAGAATCCATAGTGATAAAAAGCAAAATACCGGAGAAAAATATTTGAATAGATCACTGAAAATCAGTGTTGACACCAGGTGGATAAGCATGCCCTGCCCTTACGGTAGCATCTGTTACTCACAAATGAACAAATACGTCGAACATTTGTGATCTGCACTAAAGTAATTATATTACATCCATTATGTATTATAGCGCAAATAGCCTTGGCACCACTTACTATTCCTTGATCGGTATAGAATACCATGTTGATGTTTGATATCGTAAATATACCTGGCCAACATGCGCTACATATTGTCTTATCTTTAAAAAACCAATCGTATTTGTAATTGAAAATTGTTGGCGCCAAATTATAACAAAAGATACAAGAATGTTGAGAAGAATTTGGCACTGGTTCATTACAATTCTCGGTTGCTTTTTCTTATTTACAGTTTTAACGTCGCTATAAATGTTAAGTTCATGTGGATTTCCTAATTTGATGGTAGATATGTGACATCTTTGACATTTTCAATAGCAGTTACATCACTCTGGTAACAGATTTACAGTGATTTGACATATAATTTTGCACACAGTTTGATGTTGATGAAATCGCTTAAATCCCTCTTGATGTCATGTTAATGTAGCATACATGTCTTGTGACAACATCATATCAGTCCACTGAAGATGTGGCTGGTTAATATCCCGTATCTATGGTAACATTGTTCTTTACAATCCATAAAACGTATCCTTATAGACAGGATTACAACCTAAATTTTTGCTTTATCATCCACACTATGAAATAATTAATTATAATTTATCAATTGTTATAATTTAGGTATTTTTAATAGAATAAGTTAACAATTTACCACGCTGTTTGGGATGGGAGCACTGAGCACGTTTCTATTAACGTCTAAAGCAAACATACAAATATCAAGGACAGAGGCTGTTACAGCAATATTAAGTACAACAGTTTGTAAAAAGACTGACATGTAAACAGGAATTATTAATGTGCATGCCATCTACAATTTTTAGGTAAAATCGCAACAAATATGGAAGCGATAAATGTACACTTAACCAATATAGCAGCAGTATTTCATTTTACATGTATATGGTGCTATTATATTTTGATACATTTACTTATATACCCCGAGGATACACTGCGGGGGATACAATGTAGCTTTCAAGTTCGACTAAAACACTTTTGATAATAAGATGCAGCTATGGATGTGTTTCAGTTGTCAGTGATCCATTCATATTATTTTCACCGCTATTTTGCCTTTTACGCCCAGTGGAATCTGTTTCAACAACACATTATGTCGTAATGTATACGGATAGTAAACTTCATAATAACAATCCTGCAGTTATTGGCGTCCAGCAAAATTCAATTACAATGCATCCGATTCATATGATCTCAACGATTGTTGTACGCGTGTAATAAAAATCCAATCAATAATCTTCATATCAACAAAAAAACAAAAAAACAAATACAGTTATAAGTGTTATAAGATACTTGATTTCGGAATAAATATTATGATGGAGAGTTATTTCTCAAATCAGAAAATGAATTGGAACAACAGCACAAATACAATTGAAATAACATGGTTCCTTATATTTACAATATTTCACCATCATGCTTGTTCACATCATTTGACGAACTCTTCATTTTTGTCCTTTAAGAATGCGTCTACAATGATATTAAAAAAGACTGTTTTTAATTAAAAAACAACATCATAAATACAAGTGTCGTAATATGCTCCCAATCACAATATGTCACCATCATCATCTTAAGTGATCTTCAACCATGTCCTTTACTTCAAACGTTAACAATGATATAAAAGAAGATTGTTTTTAATTTAAACACATCTCATTTTAACACATTAAAAAAAACATGAATAAAAGTGTCATAATTTGCTACCCATAATCACAATATATCACAATTATCCTCTGAAGAGATCTTCAATTATGTTCTTTACTTAAAGCGCCTACACTAATTCAAAAGCAGGTTGTTTTTCCTTGCTAACATGACTAATTCTAAAATATTTTTCGTCTCCAGAAAGCAGCTGCTTTCCCCCGAGGCACATGTCGCGGATTGCCTCACATATATTTCTAAACATTTATGTTCTGTTTCGTTATACGCTCAATTAGAAACATGGCCTTTAACTGAATGGGAACTCCTTCTGCGTGTTGAGGCTTACATGTGATGGTTCGCTGGTTGCAGATAGTTTTTGGCTAACAGGGGAGATGGGGCCATTATTAGGAGTGATAAATGGTTTGCATCTTTTACAAAGGAATAAATATGGAAACAGTCAATTGCACATTACATAAAAAGAACAATCAATGTGAAAAGATTGAGCGGCATAGTCATATATGCGACATAAACCTATCTGGACACATATCCCTATGCAAACACCCGGTATCATCACTATTTGATGGTGATTCATGAATACATGCATACGATATAGTCGGAATTTTACAATGTACTCTAGTTTAAGTAGATATTTCTTATGATTATGGAAATGTTTTTGTCGCCATTATTTAATAGAATAATAGAATAATAGAAAATATAAGAAAAGTCATTTCATGTAAGATATATTATCACAATGCAACCTAATATCATCATCTTAAGGAATTATCTAAATTCACAGCAGGGTACTATTTATAGATAATGAAGATAGTTATTAAAATAAAATATACCGACAATATTACAGGTAAAAATACCGTATATTAGCATCAGCACTTGGGTGTATATGTAACGATGGAGGTACTATGTTATAGTCTGACAACTTTTGAAATATATAATAATCTACATATTATTTATAAAATCAGTTGAAAAAGAGATGCTAAACCATGTTACAAGTATTTAACATAAACATTATTGTTAAGAGGCACATCCTTCAGCCGATGGTAGAACGGGGATGACACGGTTTGGTCCACACAGTACCCACCTTCCATTGTCTTTACAGTCGGGTATGTTCCTCCCTGGCTCCAATCAAAGTAACAGTCTGTACTCCTCTGAGGGGGGACAAGAGGGGGTATACCCATGAACATTGCTTCCGCACCGGGTCCTGACATGAGCGAGGCGATGGAGAACGCGTTAGCTCTTGGAGACAGAGGGTTCGTCACGTCCATTAGCATGGGGACAAGCAAGGAGAAGACTTCACTCTGCCAGATAAATGTTCCTTGGGTACCGTCTTTGGCTATACCGGCCAATTGAAGCGATAAAGAGGCAATAAAGTTGACAAATGAGAGATTTAAACTCCCTTCTGCTTCCTGGGCTTTCCCATGCTCCACCTGTATCCTGATTGGTTGGAATGGGATCCTGGCTGACAGTTCTGGGAGGAGCGGAGTTCCAGAGAGGGTTGTGCCAGGGTTGTCTAGTAGCCCCCCTGCTCTCATCACATGGAAGCGATGCCGAGTGATTCTATCCACCACCCTCGGCCTACCGTTGACTGGTGACATAAGATTTTCTCTGATTAAGTCCCCCTCCCCCCTCCACGGGAAAAGAATTACCTATCTACCTCATAGTTTCTCCTTGTCCCCCTGCCGGGTAAGGCATCTTTACAAGTGGATATGGCACGGCTCCTAGGGTCGGGGAATACCTGCCACAGCACAAGGTGCATACCGGTGTCAGGGAGAGATGGTAGACGGATTATCATGAATAATTTAATGCAGAGGAATACTTTAGGGGCAGACAAAGGATGCACGAGGTGGGGTTAGGATTTTTGGCAGACTGCAGAGCACATTTGTTTTCAAACAATCCCATTCTCATCCCGTTTAGGCTCTGATATTCAGAGGATTAATTTTTTTATTAAACCTGACACACAACTTCAAACTGGAAACTGCAGCTTTGTTTAGTTTTGTTTGGTTGACATACTACTATCGGGTACTATCGGACACGATAGATTAACATATAGTCTCCGAATTATATAGGTATGTATAAGGTTTTATAAAAAAAATAAAATAAAAGAACCCTGGAGTATAAATGAACCCTCAAGTCTGCCCAGAGCTGCAAAGGGGTTTCGAATACACTGCTAGTGCTCGGGAGGGGATGCAAATGGAATGAAGGTTCCTGGTTTATATGTAGATGATCTAGGGTCTGTAAAGAAAGACTACGATGCGCCTACTGTCCCTCTCATGACTTGGTACAGTACACAGAAGGAGGCTACTGATTATTTACTCGTGGGTAGATAAGGAACATGACTTGCATAACTGAGAGCTCTGGAATGGTTAGCAGATCATTAGGCGGGTCAATGGGTCTTTTTAGTATTATCTTGCAATACATCATTTCGGGAACAGATTCTTTTTGTAGACAGAAAAGATGAGGTTAAAATATCCATTTCCATAACGTTCACACACTCTGATAGAATTACAAACGAACTTAAACATCATACTGACAGATGACAATTTCATTAGCAATTCACACCGTTCATTTGTTTAGCAGAGATAACAAAAGTTAAATTGAATAAATGTGACAATTTGACAGGATATTCCAGACATTTGAGATTGGACGGTGATAACAGTCACGTATTGTCATTTTTGCCTTTAAAATGGCATGTGGCAATGAATGTTTGATTTGTCTTTTCTAACTCGAAATTTCATCTTCATCGCATACTTGTAGACAACATACGTGGCTTCTCACTTTTTAACTATTACCTAATATAAACTTCCTGGCAAAAGAAAACATACACTTGAAAATTGGATTTGACCAAACAACAACACAATTTATCAAAACATGAGATGGCAGAAAATGGCGAAACACTGATAACAGCACAACAATGGTACCCGTATCAAACATACAAATGCTCATAATGATTGTCCCCTCTGTTAAGACGCATTTATGTCGGGGTTGACAATAATGATGATCATTGGTGAACATAACCATTGAATAACCATTATTTGTTTTCAGTTTTAGCCACTATCAAACATGGGTGAATACTTTCTTTCGCCCGGGAATTTATTTACAGTATATATTTCATCATTCATAGAATGTGTAATTTTTCAGGGTGATAATGTAAATATTCTGTATAACCCGATTCGATAATATTTTTACTTACACCAGTATACTACGATCATGTATCCCCTGCAAAAACGATCAATATAGTAAATTCACCACGGGCAGGAAGAATAAATAATTAGTCAGAATCCCCACCGAGGTTGTTAATTAGAATCATGCAACAGGTATACTCCTCCCCGATCTTCCTCAGGGGGGAGCCACCCCGTCCCCTCATCCCCATCCTCATCAATCACCGTCACGGGGTGTCAGTAATGACAGCTAGAGATGACCATATTGCTGCTGCTGATGTTTGTGTATGTCTGAATCCTCGCCAACAGTGTCTACATAGAATTGCTGACATTCCCCATGTGCAAGTGGTGGCTATACATTGGTAGATGTTCCGGGCTAATGAGGGTATCAAGTAACTCATGCCGTCACATCATACACAGAGACCGTTGTCCACTCCGTGGCACTGACACTGATGTTGTCATGAATATACGACACTTGAACTGCGTTAACTGAAAAAAGTGTTGTGTTTGTTTGTATCATCTGGATATTAGGTTTACATGTAAATCAATACAATGTAGATTTATGTGTTTTTCTTTGAAAACCAGATGACAAATGATACGTTGTGTTTTGCAGTTTGCTTGATTTTGGGAATTTATTAAAAGTAATTATTTACAGAATAACGTACGAACTGTAGAGAATTACGGATTATATGTCCGCATTGAATTGCTTTCAACATTATTTCACGAGGGACAGCTGATCCGTCCTTCGAGTTGCGAGTAGGTGTTTCTTTCACTAACATCTAGTCTGTGACATGAACATATTTTACAGATAAAACAGTTGTTTAAATATAGTTCATTATAGTCTTCATTTTCAGATACTAGAGTAATCTAGAGTTGCAAAATATTATTAATATAGCGTATATTGGATATATTTGTTTCAGGGATGACAGACCAGGTGATTCATAATAGATACTAGTAGATATGTTTTTGCAGTCCATATAGAAACAGGGTTGCGGCAATTCATATACTATGTCATACCAATGGTGTTTTGTCTGATAAAATGTCGAAAATTGTCAAGTGGAGATATCGACTTAATCATGAAAAAATACCTTATGTAACGTCATGAACAATGGACGTCGTCATCTTCAAGTGTTTGCTTAAATACATCAAGTTGATATGTGCCACTTGGCAAAAAAAACACACAAAAAAACATACAAACTATAAAAGTCAATCCCACTGAAAAAAACCATATAATGCTCAGTGAGGCTTAAGGCTACTGAAAAGATATCGCCTAGCTATGGGCAGTATGACGTCAATGCAGTACGTGTACATTCTTCATAATGAACACGTATCTGTTGAAAATGCGAGCAATATTCGCAAAGAAATTTTAGTATGGCGACATAGATTTGAAAAAAGAATGCTGTCAGTTATTTTATTTCTTCAATTCGTTTTTTTGTTTGTTTGTTCCATTTGTCCATAGTTTGTTAGATTCTTCAGTATAATATCGACACATCTAAACATACCCCCAGGAAGGTCCGGGTTACAAATTGGTCTTCAGCAACCCATGCTTGTTAGGGAAGGTGACTAACGGGATAAGATGGTCAGACTTGCTGACTTGGTTGATGGATGTCAAGGTATCCCAGATGCGTACATGGTTTCATCACTGGATTGTCTGGTCCAGGTATGATATATAGCTTAAATATTGAATATAGTGTGGCGTTAAACGACAAACAAACAAACCAAACAAAAATCTCGATATAAACAGATCTCATCTTACATCTGTCACGACGTTTCCATGTCACGTCAATTTTTTTTTTCTTTTTAGGAAGGAATAATTATGATAAATATATTTCTAAATTACTCTGGGTTAGAATCTAAACTTTAAAACAAATCTGTATTACATTGATAGAAAGGTGTTGTATTTTCATGTGTGTATATCTGCTCTTCTTTGTACACGATACCACAATTAGTAGGATACTTTCACAACTGAAATAAAATGTCAAAAATCCTGAGCTGAATTGTGGAGCAAGGGACAAAATAAAACTGAAGCAGCCTCAGAAAGGGTGTTTTTATCTTATCAAACACACTCTTTTAAATTTACCTATGTCATGGACTCCCATCACCATAAGAACATTATTATTTGTTTTAATTAGTTAGATAACCTAAAAGGAGATAATCTACATTCATAATCTGTGTATACGTTCGCTCGAAATACTTGATCATATTAATAAACAGGACACAGTAGGATAAAGTTCCCCTTTGTACCCTGAGATCAGCGTAATTTAAGAAATTAGCGAAACGTTCAGAAATCGTTATAAAAGTTATCAAATGTATTTATATGACCATGAATGAATGAGATGCTGTTTATTTAAACACTTGCATGAACTGGACGCATCCCACTTAATGTTGAAAGAGCTGATCATAAAGAGGTGAAGTGTTTCTCTAAAATCTGACCCAAGCTGAATTTGCTAGGTAGGAGATATAGTATATGCCATATGTGGGCATAACATTTCTTGGGTTGAAGTCTTGCTCATGGTTAAGTTTTCTCGACCTTTTCTCTCATTCTTGCCATAATTATGTACTTCATTTACATGTATGAAATCCACAACTTGAACGTGACAGAAATCAACACGAATAGACAGCATTTTGAACTTATCTGAATATTTCCATATTTTAAAGTTTTCAGTACATTTCCAGTGGGCAAATAAGGATAATTACCTTTCCATTTTCTTTTTGACACAGATGGACACACGCCATGTATCTCAGAGCCATACACTGAGCAGTGTTTGGTTGTGATTCACAAACATATGCTCGTGATATAGTCGGAATCGTACAACGGACTCGGATTATTTTAGCAGAAATTGCTTATGTTTATCGAAATGGTTTAGTCGACTTTATTATATTTATTATTGCTGTTGTTGTTGATATTTGTATTGTGTGGGCGCTGACCCAATCACCAATAACACACACTGCCAATAGAAAGACACGTTGATATTTCCACGTGTCGGCGTCAATAATGTTATTTGTTAACATTGGTTAGTGTGAGAGGTGGTCACCACAGGGGAGACTCGGTGTATCAATCTGTTATCAATCTATTTCTGGCACGGGTCCTACTGATGGAGACAACAGAATATGGAGGGGAAACACAACAGTACTGCACGCAGCAAGGCCGTCACAACTTCAACAACATTTCATCTTCTACACCGACTCTCTTCAAGCCACAAGCCATATGTTTATATAGTGTTATTATTTAGTCTATACTGATATGCCAAGTAATACGAGAATGTATGCACTGTGTAACCGTAATAGAATTGAAGAGGGGTATATCATATTCGGCTTGTATGTCCTTTCTATTCTAAGTTTGGAATGAAGTACATATCTACATACGTTGTACATAATAATATACATAATATGCAGTCTTTGTTAAAAAGTTCTAATACGCTAATTGTAAGAAACATGTTAATGCATGTGTATCATGCTCAACTCTACATAAAACAATACGAAGCATATGGCAGTTTTTTTATTCAAAATGATGTACATTGTACTAAGTACGTATATAAAACAAAATAATATATTTCTTTAATCCTGAAAATACAAACACACGTATTCGAAAGGAATACTATTATTGTCATTTTTATTATTTCATTGAGTAACATTTATTAATTGTTGAATTTTGAATAACCTAACTGCTATAAAATACGTTTATCTTACAGAATCGTGCTGCTGAGGAAAAGGTGATATTGTGTAGCATAAAGACAATGGATGTGATGCTGAAAATGAAAATAAGAACTACGGACTCTTTTCACACAACAGAAACTCTCAAAGGTTGGAATATGATATTTTCAAAAACGATCATCATTCATATTCAATTCCAAAAGAGTTTTTCAATTTGAATAACGACCTATATAAAATAGTTCCCATGAGAGCCAAACTTCCAGGACCTGTCTGGGACACCCGATCCCAACTCCCCATCCCCCGTTCCTGATATAGCACACGTACACTAGTGTTGAGGAAAACTCGGGGGGAAGGGACCAGTAAACATATAGCTCGCCGCCGGAAAGGCTAAACTCCATTGAATATCTTAACCTTATCAGACTATAATGGCACGGTGTTTTTTCGTTACCTATCCTTACAAACCCCTAAAAATACACGTTTTCTAGGAGTACATGTATGACCATAAAAGAGGGAAAATAGGTTTGACGTAAAATAATGGTATGTCAAAGAATATTAAATGCCTATTTAACTGTGAAGAGGTCCATTCTCGAGGATAAATAAAATAAAAAGAAACAAACTTTCCATGATCAAAACGCAGAGCATAGTACGATTCTGTTTATATCATAAGCATTCACGATTCATACATTGTCGTAATGACATCTTGTAAGAAATAAAACAAACACTCTTATATGCAAGGTCATTTTGGTGTTATTGTACAACATTCCAATACACATGTGTATTGCGTTTAGTAAAACAAGGAATTAAAATATAACATTTGCTTATTTTCAGCAGGACACTAATAGTATTTAAGTAATTTACCTTTATTTTGAGGCGTTTCACGGTGATTCTTGAAACATTTCTAAAAGTGTCAAGGTATGTCTCTGAAATACCTTTTGATTTAATGATAAAAGTACGATAACGTTTTGATGTCAATGTTTTTACTCAAATGGTCAGATAAGACAAATAACGATATGTGTCTTACCGCAGAATTCCATTTTGGAACAGTTGCAATATGAAAGTTAAAAAAGATTATGGACAATTATGTTCGACATATATCATTTGCATGTATACAGAATAGAACAAAGGAGTTTAAAAAAAATACAAACTTGTTTAATGATATTGTTTCCAACTTTATATCAATTTTGAAAATGCATTTCTTCTAATAATGTAATATATTTTAATATTTTTAGTTTGTTTACATTGTGTGATTCTGTATCACACTGTGCAGTACATGCAGATCATGTTGGAGAAAATTGTGGGTATGGTACAATCATTACAGGACGAGTTCATTTGTGTTTATAATGATGCAAACCACTCGTTTGCACAACGTCCATCATTTGCGTTATTTCTACAGATTAGGTAACTTGGAAATGGTTTTAGAAACATGTCGCGTTATTTGACGTATGTCAAATGTTAATATTTTCAAATGTTCTCTTGCGCACTGTGCATCAGGGCAACATCTGAAAATCGGTGACTTACAACTGTGCACTGACTTGTGTGTGTTTGCATAACGATACAGTTTTATTCCTCCGTATCATATTTTTTTTATGAAAGTAGAATAATATTGACAAACTGTTTGTGATACAGTCCGTATATTGGGACTAGATTGGGGTTGGGATTATGTAGAGGCATATACATAAGCGATTATCATTGTTCCTACACTGACATAAAAGCCACAAACCCTTCCCATATTCACAAGAAAGCAGAATTGATTGTACGACTGTATCATGAGCATGTGTTTATAAATCACTATCACATATTTAGCATACTAGTACTATGATTGTGAATCGTGCATTTTTGTTGAAAGAGAATCACCTTTTGTTTGTAAAGAAGAAAGAGGACAATCAGACACTGTAAGAGCAATAAACATACAATGGAACTTATTTAGACGTAAACTTTCCAAGTGCCATCGTCCTGATTAACACATTTCCGGATAAACGATCCAAGGCTGTTGAGAGATGTTCATCAAGAGGAGAATATTAACTTATTTAGAAGCAATTACTTCACTAAGAACTATAATTGTTACAATTACCTTAAAGTATACATGTCGTATTTGGCTTACTAGATTAAGAACAACAAATCACAGGTTTTCTTTTGAGACAAGACGATGGTACATTTTAAGTAATGAATTTCATTTCTTACTAGTATGTACAATACTAACTGATCAACGAAAAACATTTTTCCAAATATTGTTTGTACTAATCCCTCAGTTAAAAAAAATAAATTATATTCTCAAACAAAATGATTATGTCCCTCTAAATCCTCAAACTATATTCAAAAGTGTCTGTGTTTGTTCTGATTTGTATAAAATGTGTGTGTATATATGATGTGATGATGTACGTCTCTGTGTCTCTATGTGTGATCTTTCAGCATAATTTTTTTTCTGTTGACGAATTAACGAAATTTTATGGTATCATCATTTAGATTTGTTTTCTATTTTTCTTAATTTACGTCAAAGCCAATATATACACTACGAATAAACAGTCCTCCATATACTGTTTCCAATATGTTTATCGAAATAGAAAAATCGTATTTGTAATGGTTTCATAATGTTATGCCAGTGTATTTCACAGTGTCTGGGCTTAGTTTGGGTAACATTCACAAAGCACAATACAAACTATTTGTTTCGTCTATTCCCGTCGAGTTACCATGTTAGAGTTTGTCCCCAGGGACATATGTCTGTCTTAAGATGTGACTCCAGGCTCGATGTCATCTTACCGCGACGGCTTGGAAAGTTGCTCGTATTATCAATCACTGGATTGTCTGGTCCAGATTTTATTGTGTACAGCCGCCGTAATGTAGTTGTAATATTGCTGAATGCGGTGTTAAACAACACACATCGGACACATGCGGTTAGCAAACACGTGTGACGGTTCTTTGTGAAGACGAACAGGAAGTACAGCCTCGCGATATCAAATCGAGGTGGAGCTCTACTGTCGTGACACGGTAAAGTAACACGATCTGCACGGAGTACACGGGTAACAAACACCCCTTAACAAGTAGTGTCTGGTATATATTTAGCTATATTCAAATGTACTCTGCGTGATCAATGGCGATCTCCTACTGGATAAGGGCCTTCCGTTGTTTTGTAATGGGTGTAGACGACAATGCGCACAGTAGACGTAAAGATAAAATAGAAATGTAAAAGACACAGAGAGAGATTAATATTTTATTGCACATATATCCTATACATAAACAGTGACAATATACTATGCACGAACCTGATAAACAATTAACAATCACAGTGATGGGACAAACATGTAACAGTTTGTCTTGCGGTAACATATTCAAGGAACGTATTACGTTCATAGTTTGACAATAAGAGAATTAATTGTTCAGTGTAGTGTAGTTTAACGAAGATATTATCAAGAAATAATTACGAGAAAGAATTATACAAAGAATTATACACCTTTGATCGTTGTATAACTACTGCGTGACATTAAATAGTTTTCCTCGTCGTCATGAGTAAGCAGCGATCTCAAACCCGTTTCTCTGAAGATGTTGGGGGTGTTGTATATCAGCCCGAGTTCGATGTTTAGTCTATGTTCACTCAACCCTTATTGGGTGAAATGTATACAATGATTTTGTACAGAGGAGCGATAAAGATATGGTTTCAAGTTTGAAATCATCTTTATAAATTATTAAGTTCTATGTATATTTCACGAGCTGTGTATCGCTCGGAATATTTTGAAAAGAGGTACGTGGCGTACAAAGCAAATTGTCATTTGTCATCTTTCCTGTTCGATCGCACGTAGATTCAATAGACTACCAACGGTTCCTCAAGGTTTAATGGTCATATCACATATAATATGAAAATAATAATTTCACAACCACAATTTATATTGTATTTATGATATGAATAATCGGTTTTACACTGTTCCACGGTCTTACAAAGGCTTCATTGTGTTTTAACCCGTTCCTAGCACATCTCTCAAAGCTGTGTTGTAAGCCGGGAGATGCAGCTACTGCTGCTGATGACTTTGCCATACGCGTTGCCCGCACCGGGGGGTAGGAGGCTGAGCTCTATCAAAATACGATTTGATCCGGGCCATAGGGAGTGTTTACATTGCCGGAGGGTGTCAGTAGCACCCAAGGGTAACAATATTTCTGTAAAAGCAACGGGGCGTGTTGGCCCCACCACCTACGGAACCATCGTCCTCATGCTCGGGTAGTTGTTTCCATTGCTTTGAGTGGAAGTTAATCATGTCCATTTGAGATGAAAAACTATTTAGGTCTATACTGCTAGGTCTTTCACTGAAATTTTAATAAAATAAAGCTCTAACCAATATTTGCTTCATTAATTATTCAGGTAAAATATTGGAATGCGAACGAGTAAACATGTTTGGGATATGAGAGAACTTAATATGTATATTTTAACGACCGTTAATGATCAAAATGAGAAAATATTTGTCTTAAAAACATATTCTTGTTTGAACAGAGCTCAACATATGTTATAAGGTTTAAAAGTTTTGAGTTCGGTTGCAGATTTCACAGCAGACTAAATATGATTTTTAAAGTTTTTTCACAGAACCTCTATGCAAGTTTGTATTCCGTCATTTCGACTAGCTGTAATGTTTGTGTTTTTTAAGTAGTGAGTGAGTGAAAAGGGGTTTACGTCTATGATAGCAATATTACACTCATGTCATGGCGGTGGACACTACAAATGATTGCTATATTGAGTAAGTTAGAGTAAGTCCGCCCTGGACGTTATTTCAGGCGGACCCGTGAAGATCGGGGGTAGAATAGGTCTTCAGCAACCCATGCTTGCCGTAAAAGGCGACTATGCTTGTCGTAAAAGGCGACTAACGGGATCGGGTGGTCAGGCTCGCTGACTTGGTTGATGCATGTCATCGATCCCAATTGCGTGGATCGATGCTCATGTTGTCAATCACTGGATTGTCTGGTCCAGACTCGATTATTTACAGACCGACGTCATATAGTTGGAATATTGCTGAGTGCGGCGTTAAACAACAAATAAACAAACAAACAATATTTCAGGCGATGCAGGTCTCAGACATTTTCCGCTTTGGTGAAACCCACAAGCACGAGTATGGTGCTGGCAAACCCAGAAACGTAATCAGGACATCTCACTAATGGGGGACTTCACATATAATACCCATATGAGGGATCAAACCGTATCTGTGGCCTGACGAGGCAACGCATTGACCACTCGGCTACCCTATTGCCCATTTTGTAATTATTTATGCAAGTTTTCCTGTAGATGAACGTGTCTGAGGTGAGAAGTAGGGCATTAAGGGGCTAAAACAAGGACTGGTCGGCACGGCGTCAGTACACTGTGTCTGAGTGAGGTATTCATAGTGTGCTAGCTCTATAAATTGGCATCAGTCTGGACTAGTACAAGCAGCCACACACACACACACACACACACACACACACACACACACACACACACACACACACACACACACACACACACACACACACACACACACACACGTGTATATAAGTGCTATATAAGCTATGTAAGCTATATAAGCTATATAAGTGCAATAATCTTGGACGCGACGTTAAACCCCATTTGCCCTCACCTCACCCAAAACATGAATACTAATCTGTGACAAGTCTGGACTTCTGAAAAGGAACAAACATTCTCTGGGCTGCTTATATTAATATGTTAAAAGACAACTGGCCGAAAAAAGGGAATCTAAAAATATTTTCAGAGACTAAATGTAAGTTCAGCAGATGGTCATCAGCTGGAGTACTGAGAATCTAAATTTGACACTACTAAGTACTCAGAACAGCTGTCACTTTATAACTTACGTATTAAACAGTAAAACACATTACCCCATGCACCTGTGGGTATAGTGTTACTGGTGTGGATTGTGTGTATGCATGATAGGTATGTTGAATAGACATTAAAAGTATTGTTTGTAGGTATATTTTTAAGTGCTTCTAGCTATTGTTTCCTTTTATATAGTTATGCTTTGGTATTTTTATGAAACTCGTAAGCCTCGTAATGCTGGACACGTAGGCCTTTTATGTAAGCTATTGTATATATTTATTACTATATATGTTTGTATATCTTCATCCCTTTATTAAAGTTAGGTCAGTTGATTGTAACATTGGGTGAGTGAGTGAGTTGGGTTTGACGCCGCTTATAACAACATTCCAGTTATATGACGCCGTGTCAGCTTAATGATGGAGAAATGCCCGAAGTAGTGCGGGTCTCAGACGTTTAAGGCTTGATAAAGCCCTAGAGCTCTGTATCGTGCTGACAAACCTAAAAACAATCGACGAGAGAAACAGGATTCGATCTTACAATCATAGGCTCCTTGAATGCCCAAGGGACACAACTCTGCACAGTGAATTGCGTAGACGAAGACGACGAGCCACCTGGTTTCATACGTTCTTAAAGAGTTATATTTCCCCCGAGAGGCAAGCATGAATTTTGACACGTGTTCTGCAAATTCAGTATGCTAGACACACATGTAAAAGAGTTCGTTATTTATCCATGTGATTTTAATGGCTTGAAACCTGCAAAACGTTTACTGTGTTTCGCTCCATGACAAGAACCATTCATTACGCATGAATACTCTGGTGCAATGTATGTAGTTATCCCAGGGATGCACTTTATTGACTCACGGATGAATTATACTTTCTCATATATTGTTTGTTTTTGTCCCTCGGAATACGATTAAATTACTATCATAATTGTTTTAAGAGGAATTTTTAAATACTTGCTTCAAACGAGCCAAGTTCAAAACAAAACACATGAGAGTTCACGATAACTGTGGCAGGGAGGGTGAAAAAGGGAGACAGATAGAGAGAAAGCGAGAGAGGGAAGCGGAAGAGAAAGAGAAAGGGAAACAGAAAGGAGAGAGTAAGGTGTGTATGTGTGGTGTGGTGTTTGTGGTGTGTGTGTGTGTGATATGGTGTGGTGTGGTGTGGTGTGGTGTGTGGTGTGGTGGTGTGTGTGTGTATCTGTATGTGTGTGGTGTGTGTGTATATATGTGTGAGTGGCGTGTGTGTGTGTGTATAAATGTGTGTGTGGTGTGTATGTGTGGCGTATATGTGTGTGTGTAAATGAATATATGTGTGTGTGATGTGTGTGTGATGTGTGTGTGTGTGATGTGTGTGTGTAAATGAATATGTGTGTGTGTGATGTGTGTGTGTGTGTGTGTGTGTGTGTGTGTGTGATGTGTGATGTGTGTGTATGTGTGTATGTGTGTGTGTTTACATTTACACTCTGATTCAACAAGGAGTAAAATATTTGAACTGTTTGATTGACATTTTTTATAAGTTGGTCAATAACAGTAAAGACGTCGAATCATATTGAATAAAGAAATTGTCATCCATAAAATATCCTGTCACATCGAATAAAGAAATTGTCATCAATAAATCATCCTGTCATATTGAATAAAGAAATTGTTATCAATAAAATATCCTGTCATATTGAATAAAGAAATTGTCATCAATAAAATATCCTGTCATATTGAATAAGGAAATTGTCATCCATAAAATATCCTGTCACATCGAATAAAGAAATTGTCATCAATAAAACATCCTGTCATATTGAATAAAGAAATTGTTATCAATAAAATATCCTGTCATATTGAATAAAGAAATTGTCATCAATAAAATATCCTGTCATATTGAATAAGGAAATTGTCATCAATAAAATATCCTGTCATATTGAATAAAGAAATTGTCATCAATAAAATATCCTGTCATATTGAATAAAGAAATTGTCATCAATAAAATATCCTGTCATATTGAATAAAGAAATTGTCATCAATAAAATATCCTGTCATATTGAATAAAGAAATTGTCATCAATAAAATATCCTGTCATATTGAATAAAGAAATTGTCATCAATAAAATATCCTGTCATATTGAATAAAGAAATTGTCATCAATAAAACATCCTGTCATATTGAATAAAGAAATTGTCATCAATAAAATATCCTGTCATATTGAATAAAGAAATTGTCATCAATAAAACATCCTGTCATATTGAATAAAGAAATTGTCATCAATAAAACATCCTGTCATATTGAATAAAGAAATTGTCATCAATAAAACATCCTGTCATATTGAATAAAGAAATTGTCATCAATAAAATATCCTGTCATATTGAATAAAGAAATTGTCATCAATAAAACATCCTGTCATATTGAATAAAGAAATTGTCATCAATAAAATATCCTGTCATATTGAATAAAGAAATTGTCATCAATAAAACATCCTGTCATATTGAATAAAGAAATTGTCATCAATAAAATATCCTGTCATATTGAATAAAGAAACTGTCATCAATAAAATATCCTGTCATATTGAATAAAGAAATTGTCATCAATAAAATATCCTGTCTTTACTGTTAATTGTTTGGTTTGTTTTAAATATGTTAAATATGACTTGTAGGATCTATATCAATGGAGGCGGTGACAACTGAGGTGAAATAGAATAAACCAAATTTACGTGTTTTATCCGGGTGCATAAATTATTTGATTAACATAAAATATTCCTGACTGTTTTGGATATCCATTATCACCTTGCGACGTCTAAATATGCACATGCATACAGTCGCTCATCTTGTACAAATAGATTCATATTCCAATGAGGTTTCCGTGTGAGGGAAATCCTTTGGTTCCTCGTTTAAAGAGAGATTTTATTAATGTTCTGTCTAGCTCTCCTTTACATCTGAAATGAAGACTATAGATAGGGAAACATAAGCTTTAGTGCAGCGAATGACGTTTTAGGACCATTGTATTCATCTTTGTTTTGCTATCATACATACACACTTTATGTTAAAAAGCTCTAGGCAACTGATCCATGTTTTCCTGATACCATGAGCGGTGTGGTAGCCTAGTGGTTAAAACATTCGCTCGTCACGCCGAAGACCCGGGTTCGATTCCAAATGTTTGAAACCCATTTCTGGTGTCACCCAAGTGATATGCTGGAATATGGCTAAAAACGGGGCAAAACATTACTCACTCACTCATTTCTGATACCCTTGACAACACTTAACAGATAATTAGGCGTCGGCACATCCATATCGTTGATGGAGAGCTAGCAATATGGGTTATTAAATTATTCCCTTTAAACTTTATAGACAATACCCATGCCATCAATGCATGAATCAGTGGTTGATTTTTTGCTTGTTTCGTTAACCCAGGATGCGGCCCACACATCCCTTGACCCTGGCTAATATATAAGACCATTTGAGTTTCTTCAAATAAACAATGTGAAATGCACGCAAGGGCATGAAGATGGGGATGACTTCTGGATATCGACTTCTTTGTTCTTTCCGAGACGGTACACATAATTCAAGAATAAATTGTGATTTAAATATAATCGGAATCATATAACGGACTCTGCCGTTATCAGAGATCCCTTATGATTATGGAAAATAATATTGAAAAGTGTGTAAATGGATCACTGAAAATCATGGTTCTATGGGGCATCGACTGTTTCTTGACGGTGGACATCTTAGGGGTACTTCTTGTGTTCTCTTGTGACACCCGACGTACAACAGAAACCCGACATATAACAGACACCCGACATCCAACATACACTCGACATCCAACAGACACCCGATCGACATCTAACAGACACCCAACATCAAACAAAACCCCGACATTCAACAGACATCCGGCATTCAACAGACACCAGACACCCAACAGACACCCGACATCCAACAGACATCCGACATTCAACAGACACCCGACATTTAAAAGACACCCGACATTCAACAGACACCAGACACCCAACAGACACCCGACATCCAACAGACACCCGACATCCAACAGACACTCGACATCCAACAGAAAACCGACATCAAAAAGACACTGGACTTCCAAAAAGACATATCCCGGCGCTGTCAAAACATTTCTCTCATTTTGACTATAATAGTGAATCGTGCCTAGGTCCCCGACCTCTTAGGGGTTGATCTCCGATAGACGTCGGAATGAAAGCTTGGTTTTATAATATTACACGTAACATACACGCCGTGGGGTAAATACGGTATTCACGTTATCTCCTACGCTTCTAAACCTAACGGTTATCGCCAATGACCTGTTAGAATCAGCTCTTTATGTCCTAAAGAAACTGTACATTCGTCTGATAAAAACATCAGCTATCGACGGATTTACATTTCACAATGACCTTCCCAGTTATATCGGGAGTTAAGCTGTGTACCCTAGTATGCATTGAAACTCAAAGTTTAAGAAACCGTCGCAACTAATCACAGAATCATTGCATAGACAAAGAAGTGAAGGAAATCGTTTTTAGGAACGTAATATAATTCGTCAACGCCAGGGAATAGCCAATTGCAAGCTCGATTATCTACCGTGGTCGTAAAAGGCAAACAAGTGATGAAAATTGTATGAATAGATCACTGAAAATCGGAAGCACCAGCCACTCTAACAATCTGCACACAAAAGTAAATGTTGGTGCAACGGGAATCATAATTCACAATAAATCAGTTATTTATTCATTGCCAATTATGTAATGAGTCATTATTAACTACACACGTTTGTAGCATATAATTAAACTATTACGAAACTCTGTTAATCCAGACGGCACCGTTTCCAGTGAAATCATCCGGGCAAAGAATTGTCTGGTTAACGAATGTCAAGTAAATTAAGCTTTAATTCCTTATTGCGGTCAAGGAATGATCGTCCGGGATGCAAGGTTTCCGGATTAGCGAGGTTTCGTTGTACTCACATTTCACTTTGTCTATACTCGGTGGTTGAACGAACCTGCATAAGAACACCTATTTCAAAGTGATATATGAATGATTATATCAAAATTTCAGCAGCCTTTTAATAGCGTTGAAAGTTTATTGCACGTTTATCGAGATGTGTTTGTGATTGCGTCGAAGTACACACATGACTCGGTGTTTAGAAGATCTATGAAATGTTACAGTGATGTTTATGACTGTTTATGTCAGTCAAAAACAAAAGAAAAGGGAAATCAGAACAATCTTGCTGTACACCAACTATAAAATACATATCTGTTTGTGCACTTTTTTGCTTCCTAAAATGCATGCTATTACGGAGGGTTAGACCCATGAAAACTCTGTAGGAACTATTTGTGTACAACACACAGACACATGGAACGAAGACCATGTAGCCAGACTAGCGCTGTTGCCATGTAGACTTAGAATTCATTAAGCAAAGAGAATGGGATAATGAATGTATTGATATGAACTGTTAACACTTTCATAAAAACGAAGACTACATAATGCTTTGTTGTGACGTCTTCTCACGACAAAAAGGGTGAAAGTGGCGATTTTTTTATATTGTTTGCGACCACACATACTGGTTTGAATACTTTCCTCATTCTTGTTCACGGTCCACAGTTATTTCAGCAGACTGTGTAATGTTGGCCATTGTCTGTGTTTTGGTGAGAATAGGCTCGAGTTGGGAGTGTGACATATTACAAATGTAGAGTGTCTAATCTTTAACTGTTCAAGAAATAATGACTGTTTCGAGTTATTTAGTAAAGTATTCATACTATTCTAATTGTAGGACAAACTCTCTTCATTTTACAAGCAAATTTGTAACCATTTAAAGGATGAAAGGAAAAGTATTGATTTGTGACTGTAAAATATCAGCAAAACTGACTCTGATACCACCGCCGCCACTTAACATTTAAATAACAAAATGAAAGAAACAGAATAAATAAAATAATAACAGTAATAATAATAAAAATAAACATAATAGAGAAACGCTGTTTGGGGGCTTTGTGTGTGTGTGTGTGGGGGGTTGGGGGGTGGGTGGGGGGTGTTATGTGTGTGTATATTCTCTTCATTTGTTACAGCGTTATTTTCTCTCCTCTCTCCCTGTGTCTCTCTGTGTGTGTCTGTCTCTCTCCGCGCTCTCTCTCTTTCTTTCTTTCTTTTTCTCTCTCTCTCTCGCTCTCTCCCTCTCTTCAAAGTCCAAAGTTGAGCTCTATAATTTACTCAACCGGTTTCACGATTATATATACAAGGCTGTGGACGGAGTAAACATTTGGTACAATAGTTACAGAGCCACATTAAGTATGTTCCATCGTCCTCCCGCCTGGAGGTGTAGAGTTCCTGCTTCATGTGTATCCCGCTCAAGTGTGGCGCTGTTTGTGTGTGGATGTCGGTCTCAGCACGCTCCAGGGACTATGTACCCATACTCCGTTATCCCGTGTACTCCAGAACATTACGTAGAGTCAATATTGACACCATATATGTTCCACTGCTTATATAACACTCACATATGGATACTATACACGCCTTGACTAATTTACCCACTGGAACTAGAAATAAAAGAGACCAGTAATAGGGATAAGGATTACGAGTGAGAAAATAGTATCCATGAGACTGTATGACTTCAACCTTCCATTTTCCATCTTTCCCTTTACGTCGAGCAATATTCCAGCAGCTCCAGCTTTTGTTGTCTGCATTTCACAACTATTGAGGTACAATAGAACATGCTCTTTCTACGGATGTTTCAAAGAGCGTCATAACAATTGTTTCATTAGGGTGACAACATCCAAGGCCTCAGAAAAGCTTTCAAAAGGTTCCCGTGTTTTTTCAGGTGAACTATTGCCGTGCCCTTGTATGTGTTTGTGATGAGCGCCACTGGTGGTGCAGGATATGCTCACCTTTTTGCAAACACTTGGTGTCGTCACTATTTGATAGTGATTCATTAACACATGCTAATGATATAAAATTGTCGGATTTGGGAACATATGCTTCAAGCAAAAAAAAAAGGAATTGCATCGGACAAAGTGTTTGTCACAGATGCGTCAAATTTGTAAATGTTCTCCATATGTCCACAATGAAACCTTTTGAAAGCTTTACTGGGGACTTTATTTGTGTAACATTCCTCAAACAACTTTTGAGCAAGAGTCGTATGAAGCTCTTTGAAATCTGTGTAGATAGAACATGCGCAATTGTACTTGAACATTAGTGAGTGAGTGAGTATGGTCTTACGCCGCTTTTAGCAATATTCCAGCAATATCACGGCGGGGACACCAGAAATGGGCTTCACACATTGTACTCATGTCGGGAATCGAACCCGGGTCTTTGGCGTGACGAACGAACGCTTTAACCACTAGGCGACCCGACCGCCCCCTTTAACATTAGACACCAAAGCCTGAAGTTGCTTGTTTGTTTGCTTGTTTGTTGTTTAACGCCCCACTCAGCAATATTCCAGCTATGTGACGGCGGTCTGTAAATTATCGAGTCTGGACCAGACAACCCAGTGATTGACATCCACGCAATTGGGATCGATGACCGTACATCAACCAAGTCAGCGAGCCTGACCACCCGATCCCGTTAGTCGCCTCTTACGACAAGCATAGTCGCCTTTTATGGCAAGCATGGGTTGCTGAAGACCTATTCTAGCCCGGATCTTCACGGGTCGGCAATTATGAACGTATCTTTTCTCTGACTGTTAAAAATTCACATTTATATAAGAAAATTCTAAAGTTGATGCATATAAACAGGGAGTAAACCAGTACCTACCACATCTTTCGTCTGTTTCGTCTTATTTTCTTGTTCGGGGTCATTTAAAAATATAGGTTTCCCATAAAATTTCTATTCTATCTGGACCACTGACTAAAGAGTCATCAATGGTTAACACATGTATTTACATTGTGTATATATGGTGTTTTTATTTAGTTACATAAGCGTTACTACTTCTTAAGAAACAATTAACCCCATTAATATGTATAATGCACACACGATGTAGTGTGTGAATTTCTGTTATGATGACGAACGAACATGGACAATTTCTATGTTAACTTTCCTAGGATATGAACACTTGAGAGTGAAAAACGTATTTTTTGTGAAGAGTATATACACCAAGACATTTTATTTTTCTAATTAACCATGACCAAAATTCAACTAACAACTTCTGTATTTGCACGTTATGTCCATTTCGTCCAAGGAGCTAGAACCATCATAATACCTTCAAACCATTCCTGTATGATGAACAAAAGCACCGGTACCTTCTGTACTAGCATGACACTAACATACTCTGCAGTAAAAGGTGACTATGCTTGTCGTAAGAGGCGACTAACGGGATCGGGTGGTCAGGCTCGCTGACTTGGTTGATGCATGTCATCATATACCAATTGAGTGGATCGATGCTTATGATATCAATCGCTGGATTGTCTGGTCCAGACTCGATTATTTACAGACCGCCGTCATTTTGCCTGAGTGCGCCGTTAAACAACAAACAAACAAACAAAACTAACGTCACCCTCAACCAACATGAATTTCATGTATATATTTCAGTATTATTCCACGTATCTTTTAATGTGTTTTTTTTCTGATTTAATTGATTTTTTTTCTGATTTAATTGCGATTAATTTTTTTGTCGCAACGGATGTCCACAATATCAAGTGAAAACTGATTTCCAGCAAAAGATTACAACCCAGAATATCAATCAAATCGTCGGTACCTAATACAAACCAATCCATTTTCAAGAAAAGAAATAGAAATGCGTTAAAACTATATTTAGAACACAGGGATTGTAGCCTATGGAAAACATTCTACAGTAAACTACGGTTATAACGAACTCAAAGGGACCACTAATTTTAGTTCGTTATAACCGTAGTTCGTTATAGGCAAATATACAGCATAACTACATCCAATTTTAGGGACAAAAAAGTAAGTTCGTTATATCCGTCAGTTCGTTATAAGCGTGTTCGTTATAACCGTAGTTTACTGTAGTTTGTTCCACGAACATTGTCATGGGTATGACCCGAACACATTACACGAGCTCCAGGGATCTGAGTGTGATGGTACGCACTCTTCAAGGAATAAATAATTGAGGCAGTAATAGCATCAATATTACCACACGTATTTGCTAAATATATACAAACTTTGCTGTAGTTTTGGAAATAGAGGTTGATTTCTTAATCGAAAACCTGTTGACTATTTAAATTTTACTAAACTACTTACAACACGCTGCATGAAAGGTTCTTGTACACAAATATTAATTGTTTTTGTGCGTCCCTCATAAAAGTGCAGATAATACATTTATGCGTTAATGTGTGTTTTTTCTAAGTAAATGTTTGTTTTAAGTGATTTATATTACTAGTAGACATATTCGGCAAAACTGTTTATCATTTTGTGAACAGGAAAACTTAAATACGTTTTGGTATAAAGATGTTTTCTATACATTACATACATGTGTTTCATTTCAAAACTAATGCAAATTTGTATAGCCATTTGGTCCCCATTCCGCCACGATTGTTATTGTTTCGAAATTATTTTGAAAAGATATTATATGGCACATCTTTCCTCAAAAACGTTGAAGCATTTCACAAGTGGGAAATATTTAGCATATTGCCCAGCTCCAGCGTACTGTCTGATGACATGCATGAAAGAAGTACAATGATGGCGTCACGTTTCGTAGAGAGAACCCGTCATCAGGGGGAGGAGGAAGGAGCTGGGGTTATCAGCAAGTTCCTCAGGGAGCTGAGAATGTCCCCGTGTCATCGAAACAAGAAAAACTATCTTTTTGGTTGCTTGTAAGATTTGTGCGCGATGTGGTCTGAGGAAATTATCACATCTGTGCCTTGGTGAAACACAAGCTCAAGCAACTGATGTGCGTAAACCGTCTTGCTGTCATCACATCATTTGTTGTGGATGTCGGGCAGCGCTTTTAGGATACAGAATACACAACAAATTGCAGAACGACGGCCCCGCATGTGCAGTTGATGACGTACTGACGACGGCGAGAGGCCGGGGAATCATTCACAGTGGGCAAAAACAGTGCGGGGAACGCAGGGCTGGGGGTTAAAGGTGGATAATGGATACCTTCTTCACCTGCTGGCGATGCCAGACGCCGAGGTACGCCGAACGGGCGCAGTGGGGATGAGGAGAGTTGTGTGGAATGGGATCGTGTTTAGGGTCGGGGTACACTTTTCATCACAGACATGATGATCAGAAGGAAATATTCTGGGAGAAGGTTGTCACCATCAACAGCATTGTTGTATAGGGGTATCGACGTTATGATACTATTTCAATTAAACATCTGATGGTTCTGGGGCCACTCTGGGGAAACGTTTGAGGTCAATACAGATCGCTAGTTAAAATTTATGAATGGACGAGGTATGATAAGGGTCCTTTCTCCCACACTGAAAATGTCAAATTTGAAGCTTTATGATTTGTTTTGTTTGTTTGTTTGTTGTTTAACGCCGCACTCAGCAATATTCCAGCTATATGACGGCGGTCTGTAAATAATCGAGTCTGGACCAGACACTCCAGAGATTGAAAACAATAGCATCGATCCACGCAATTGGGATCGATGACATGCATCAGCCAAGTCAGCGAGCCTGACCACCCGATGCAGTTAGTCGCCTCTTACGACAAGCATAGTCGCCATTTACGGCAAGCATGGGTTGCTGAAGACCTAATCTACCCCGGATCTTCACGGGCCTGAACTTATATGAATATTGTCTGACAACTAACTAGCCTTATGTCTTACACACTGGCAGGTGTTTGATTTATGGCATGACCAGCCACTCGAAAATGGGTGACAAAAGGCTGATTTTATAAACATCAAGAGAAAATCAAGTTATGAGCAAGGCCGCAAACCGCTTCCTAGATAATTTTTTGACACTTTTTAAAAACCTTTTCTCTACATTCCGTGTTGTTATAATACAAAATCCAGCAAGTGTTGAAAATGAAAAAAAAGGTCTAATCTTTATTACGATTTCTAAAACTTTTCAGATGTCTTACAATTATTATGCACGTACTGTCTTTTCACGCACTGGCCATTGATCGCACAAATACAGTTAGTCTTCCTTAATTTTTTGTGTGTATAATAGGATAACAATACTTTTTAGCAATGGCATTGTATAGTTCGAGGTTCAGGATAAAAGTTTTATTTTCAACAGCTTATAAAGTATCATCGAAAAGACACAATGAAAATACACAGGTAACTGTCGCTCCTTTGAACTACGTGTGATACCATGTATGTGATGTGCCACAGCCAAGGGAACGGCGTGCCAACCTGCGTAAGAAACGTTTAGGGTAGTAACTAGTCTCCATTATCGCCGAGACAGATTCTATACAGCGCAAACTAGTGGTGAAAATGATATGATTTGTTTGTTTGTTTGTTTGTTGGTTTACGCCGCACTCAACAATATTCCAGCTATATGACGGCGGTCCGTAAATAATCTAGTGTGGACCAGACAATCCAGTGATTGACATCATGTGCATCGATCCGCGCAATTGGGATCGATGACATGCATCAACCATGTCAGCGAGCCTGACCACCCGATCCCGTTTGTCGCTTTTTTCGACAAGCATAGTCGCCTTTTACGGCAAGCATGGGTTGCTGAAGACCTCTTCTACCCCGGATCTTCACTGGTCGAAAATGATATGAATGGATCACTGAATGGATCACTGAGAAAAATTGATAATCAGGTGTTCGAATCACCTGTAGCACCAACTACTCAGTCACACAATTTGCGACAAAAGTAAGTGTTAAACTAGGTTCAAATAACAGTATCACAAACGGCAGAACTTGCATGTTTCGAAACGAATCACTTGGGGATATAAGGTTGAAAATGTCCCCAGCAAAACATGCTTGTCTAGATTGCAATTTTGCCCCAGAAATAAAGTTATCCTATTTAAAAATATATATCTACAAAATAAAAAGAATAAAATCCAAATGGAGCCCTAGAACCATCTTTAATTTGCCTAGAACTGAGGCAGTTCAGATTTGAGCTGGACTTCTTTTTAATTTTTGATATGAATCAATGGTTTGTTTGTAGTTTAATGCCGCACTCAGCAATATTCAAGCTATATGGCGACAGTCTGTAATTAATCGAGGACTTGACAAGGAATTTAGTAATTTTTTACTTTTGTACAGTTGTATGTAATATTTCGTCCACATTAATCTTTTCCGATGGTTACATAAAATTGTTCTTTTCCCAAAATTAAAATCCTGTAAAGTATTTGATAATGCGTTCGGTAATGTGACACAACAACGCCAATCAACTGTAGTGTTGTGCCATGGTTGTTAAAAAAATCAAAACATCCAGGTGTTGTAGGGAATATTATTTGTAACACTTTCATATCCAAATCACATATAAACTCTGTCAGTTTAATAAACACCGTAAAGCATATGTAAACTTAAACTAAGTGCCACGACTTGGAGACCGAGAGAAGAAGATATTCCAATATTCCGAGAGAACAGCGAATATACAAAAATGCCATTCAGAATTCGGAGATGAAGTCCAGTTGCCCCTTCGCTGTTTTCTCTGAACACAGATGAGGTCATATCACCTGGTATTTCAAAACGTAATTCAGAGGGTGCTTCTAACTTAGCCTTTGCACAGATTGTAGATCTTCGAAGAAATATGCATGAATAAAATCACTAAAAGACGAGGGAACAGCGTGTTTGAAATACGAAATAATGAACACTTTTGGCCTCATATTTTTATTAGTAAAATTTGTTGTAGATTGTCGACATGTAAAAAAGTGTTGGAATAAAGATTTTTACACATATTATTCACAATTTCTTAAAAACTCAATCTCAAACTCTGTTGATAAGATATCTCGTGTTTTCATTTCACCTAATTGTAAACACCAAGTCGGCCAAACGAAAATTGTCAAAAGTCAGTTTGTCTACTTTCAGTTTTTTTGTTGGTACGTCTCGTAAACCAGATAAACAAATATAAGACTCTACATAGGTTCCGTCACAGTGACATTAGTTTATGTTTTTAATTTTGTTTTTTATGTATAATCGTCATTTTTTGTTATATATTATTTATACCGTCTTAGCTATTTGTACCCATTCCTTTGTGTGTGTATGTGTACAATACAGTTATCTGTCTGTCTGTCTGTCTGTCTGTCTGTCCGTCTATCAAGATGTGATACATGACGTTATCAAAGGTGCTCACCAAGCCACGAAGGTTGGGCGTAATCTTACAAAGCTGTACGGTAAAACACAAGGGTAAACACTGTTGTCTGAAAGGTGAGTTGAGGTGAAATCGGGTTTAACACCACGTCCATATGCATGTACGTGTGTGTGTGTGTGTGTGTGTGTGTGTGTGTGTATGTGTGTGTGTGTGTTAGTGTGTGTGTGTGTCTGCTTGTACTAGTCCTGATTAATGCCGATTTGTAGTGCTAGCCCACTGAGATACCATGCCGCAGTTTTACACGAATACCCAACTCGGACACAGTATACTGACTCCAAACCGACCAGTCCTTGTTTTAGCCCTATAATGCCGAGCGCCAGACAATGTACAACAAGTACCATCTTTTTACGTATTTTGGTATGACGCGACCGGGGATCGAACTCCGGACCTTCCGCTCTCCGGGCTGACGCTCTGCCACAAGACCACTAGGTGGTCGTAATCTGAAAGTAACAGCCAACACATTATTAAATTTCTTCAAGACATCTAGTGAATATTTTGGTTAGTTTTGAAATCCCGAGGAATGTTTTGGTAAGTTAATTTAAAAAAAGTTAAGGCAGAGATTTTGAAGAAGACATTGTAAATAATAAAAATATTATCATTAATAGTAATGATAAATGTTTCAGTGAAGAATAATTTAGCATGATAAAAGAGTATGTTGAACAAGGTACCTTTCAAATCAATAGTTCTCCTTTTTGCAGTCAAGATCCAGGTTGAAGTGGTCTTTAGAAACCCCTGCTTGAGACGACTGACGGATCGGGTGGTCAGGCTCGTTGACTTGGTTGATGCATGTCATCGTATCCCAAATGCGTAGACCGATGCTCATGATGTCAATCACTCGATTGTCTGATCCAGATTCGATTATCAAGGACTGCCGTCATATACTTTAATATTTATAAGGTTTTTGATACTTATTATTAATATGCGACTACAATGGACGACTTGTCATGATCGGTGATTTGGGCGTGGATCGTTGCTCACAATATTAATCACTAGCGTCTGTTCCAGATGCGATTTTTTACTGGACACCATCATATAAATGAGATATCACTGAGTGCTTCGTTGAAAATCAAGCGAACAAACAAACAAACAAACCTTTCTCAAAAGATAGATTACAGGTGCCAGCAAAACAAAATGTATTTCAAAGATATTTGATGGATTTTCTCAAGAAAAATATACGATGATAGAAGACAGCCATACCCTTTTACATGTCTGCACAATTTAAAAAAAATAATACCCAACCTCGTTTAATTTACATAGTCGGAATCGTAAAATAAACTGTTGTGAATTTTGAATCTTGACAAGAAAAATACCAAAAAGTTAAATTGAGGCGGAAATTCCGTTAACAAGCGTAACAATGGTATGGAAGCATCGAGTAGCATATCTCAAGAAAAATGTTTTTTTTAAATATATTCTGTCAAAAATGATAATTATCCTCACATACATAACTGGTTCATTCTGACATAAAATACACACGTCATTCTTAAATTGACAAACATTATTGTATTATGAGTTTATAAAAGTACTGAATACGCAGTTAACAGGAATAATACAAACACATATGTATATTTATATTTCTTATATTCGCCTTTGTTCTACTGCTTAATAGTAGGTAGGAAAGTGTTTTCATGATCGATCAGTGTGAGTGAGTGAGTGATCATGAGTGAGTGAGTGAGTGAGTGAGTGAGTGAGTGAGTATTGGTTTATGCCACGTTGCAGTAAAATCACGGCAACCTGTAACTGATTGCATGCGAGTCTACACCTGAAACACCGGTTTAGCATTGATCCTTGCCGTCGGGGTTTGATGGCATCATCACTAACACAAAGACAACCTTGTCACAGTCATTGCAATAAAAAAAAAACGACCAAAAAGGAAGAACAAACAAACATTTCATGCCAATTTTCGGTTGTATTACACAAATACTCCCCACTTAAATTATCAAACAAAACAGTGAAAGAGAAATGGATCGCAAAGGCTGTTACAGGAAGCTGTCGTAAAATACTACTCAGTTTCGTGGAAGTGGGTAAAGGGAGGTAAGTGTATATGAAGTAATGTGTTTAATTCATGTATATCCACTTACAAGAAAATTTCTTTGTTATGGGAAGTAAATTAAATGTTTCCCGGGCTCACAAGAGAGGGAAGACATTTTAAAACGTTTTTATTGAAGAATATTTGTTTCCTCCAAGAATGACAACAGACACAACAGGGATCACATTAGAGTCGACGCTCTAACAAAATGTCTGTTGTCAAGCAAAGATTGGTTTGTTTGTTGTTTAACGCCGCACTCAGCAACATTCCAGCTATATGACGGCGGTCTGTAAATAATCGAGTCTGGTCCAGACAATCTAGTGATTGTTATCATGAGCATCACATACATTACTGGTTCATTCTGACATAAAATACACATGTCATTCTTGAATGGGCAAACAAATGGAAATAATACAAACACATAAGCAGATTTATATGTATTGATCGGGTGGTCAGGCTCGCTGACTTGGTTGATGCATGTCATCGATCCCAATTGCGTGGATCGATGCTCATGATATTAATCACTGGATTGACTGGTCCGAACTCGATTATTTACAGACCGCCGTCATATTGCTGGAATATTGCTTGACAACAAACAAACAAACAAAATGTATTATATACGCCTTTGTTCTACTGCCTTATTAGGTAGTAAAGTGTTTTCATGATCGAGCGACCCGTGAAGATTCCGGGGTAGAATAGGTCTTTAGCAACCCATGCTTGCCGTAAAAGGTGACTATGCTTGTCGTAAAAGGCGACTGACGGGATCAGGTGGTCAGGCTCGCTGACTTGGTTGATGCATGTCATCGATCCCAATTGAGTGGATCGATGCTCATGATATTAATCACTGGATTGTCTGGTCCAGACTCGATTATTTACAGACCGCCGTCATATTGCTGGAATATTGCTGAGTGCGGCGTTAAACAACAAACCAATCATGATCGAGCAGTGTGAGTGAGTGAGTGAATGTTGTTTTATGCCACGTTGTAGTAAAATCACGGCTGCCTGTAACGGAGTAATTATCCTCACATACATAACTGGTTCATTCTGACATAAAATACACAAGTCATTCTTAAATTGACAAACATTACTGTATTATGAGTTTATAAAAGTACTGAATACGCAGTAAACAGGAATAATACAAACACATATGTATATTTATATTTCTTATATTCGCCTTGTTCTACTGCCTAATAGTAGGTAGTAAAGTGTTAACATGATCGATCAGTGTGAGTGAGTGAGTGAGTGAGTGAGTGAATGGGTGAATGAGTGAGTGAGTGAGTGAGTGAGTGAGTGAGTGAGTATTGGTTTATGCCACGTTGTAGTAAAATCACGGCGGCCTCTAACTGGGTGCATGCGAGTCTACACCTGAAACACCGGTTTAGCATTGATCCTTGCCGTCGGGGTTTGATGGCATCATCACTAACACAAAGACAACCTTTTCACAGTCATTGCAATAAAAAAAAAAAAGACCAAAAAGGAAGAACAAACAAACATTTCATGCCAATTTTCGGTTGTATTACACAAATACTCCCCACTTAAATTATCAAACAAAACAGTGAAAGAGAAATGGATCGCAAAGGCTGTTACAGGAAGCTGTCGTAAAATACTACTCAGTTTCGTGGAAGTGGGTAAAGGGAGGTAAGTGTGTATGAATTAATGTGTTTAATTCATGTATATCCACTTACAAGAAAGTTTCTTTGTTATGGGAAGTAAATTTACTGTTTCCCGGGCTCACAAGAGAGGGAAGACATTTTAAAACGTTTTTATTGAAGAATATTTGTTTCCTCCAAGAATGACAACAGACACAACAGGGATCACATTAGAGTCGACGCTCTAACAAAATGTCTGTTGTCAAGCAAAGATTGGTTTGTTTGTTGTTTAACGCCGCACTCAGCAACATTCCAGCTATATGACGGCGGTCTGTAAATAATCGAGTCTGGACCAGACAATCTAGTGATTGTTATCATGAGCATCACATACATTACTGGTTCATTCTGACATAAAATACACATGTCATTCTTGAATGGGCAAACAAATGGGAATAATACAAACACATATGCATATTTATATGTTTTATATATGCCTTTGTTCTACTGCCTTATTAGGTCGTGGTGTTTTTTCATGATCGAGCAGTGTGAGTGAGTGAGTGAATGTTGTTTTATGCCACGTTGTAGTAAAATCACGGCGGCCTCTAACTGAGTGCATGCGTGTCTACACCTGAAACACCGGTTTAGCATTGATCCTTGCCGTCGGGGTTTGATGGCATCATCACTAACACAAAGACAACCCTGTCACAGGCATTGCAATAAAAAAAAACGACCAAAAAGGAAGAACAAACAAACATTCCATGCAGAATTTCGGTTGTATTACACAAATACTTCGCACTAGAATGATCAAACAAAACAGTGAAAGAGAACTGTATCGAAAATGCTGTTACAGGAAGTTGTCGTAAAATACTACTCACTTTCGTCTCACTCAAGTCTGTATTCAAGAATTTCTATTGAACAGAACACCCTCGTAGGGCAGGATTGAAACTATCTATATATGGGAATAAATATAACTACAAACATGCAAGGGAGATATACATAATGTACATTATATACATAAATATTACATATTATTTTCATTCATAGTAATAAGTGTATAAACATTCATATATATGGTTGGCAGCGTGTACTTTAATGATGCAGATACTGTATTGATAAGACATAATAATCATAAGGTCATATCTAGATGTTGTCTATAAGAGAGGTTTTAATAAACATGTCGGAGATAATTTGTGAAACATATTTTGCTTTTTCAGGACAGGGGTTCAGGACAATTGCTAAGATTTTATTATCATTTTGGCAGTTTTGTAAGTCTAGTGTTCGAAGAAGTATCTGTCTTTCGTTCTGATAATTTGGACAGCATAAAAGGAAGTGCTTTACATAATTTACATATTCTCAGGTCGACAGGCGTGTTAGTGTATCTGCCTCTTTCAACCTCCAGATTATGGCAACTGAGTCTTAATTTGGTTAAAGCTAATCTATGATCTTTACATTTTACTGCTGAAACATACTTCTTAAGTTCAAATTTATCTTTTATAAGTCCTAAATGCCTAAGTTTGTGGGAGTTATCAGTGTTTACTTGGTCACTTTCAATGAGAAATATATTTTTAAATATTGTTTGAAGAGCTTCATAGAATTTGGAGCAAGGGGCATTTTCACTGTTGGATTTGGGAAATAGGTGTGCCATCATATATTTTATAGAGGACGTCCAGGACAGTTTTGGTGAGACCAAGAGAATATCCTCCAGGTACGCAGCGAATAAGAACCTGTCATTTATTGCACAATAGTCGTTAGTCGTGTCTTTTGACATGCATAGTCGCCTTTTAAGTGAGTGAGTGAGTGAGTTTAGATTTACAGTCACATCGGCAGTATTTCAGCCATATCGTGACTACAACAATTTAAACATACATACGAAAAATGTGTAAACTTTCGAAAATACCTGTCAGCAAAGGACAGTAAAATAACTAGAGTATCACAGACATATTTCAAACTAGTATGGTACGATAAAACGATAATAGGATACATAACAATACATGATAAAAACGAGCTAGAGATCGCCAGCATCCAAAGGTAGGCCACCATACTAGGGACCGTGGGGACTTACAATACTTCTGCTTCCTTCACGGCTCCCCAGCAGGATTTACACCATGCCTTCAGCCGCTGGCGATTAAAGTCAATTGTAGCTATCGATTAAAACTAACAAATATTCTACGATTAAAAATGGGGTAGACCCAAATGTACTTTGAATGATGTGGAACTTACGTACTCTTTCAGGGGGATAATGATTTAACAGTACTTTAACCCCCTTCAAGAATACAGCCACTAACAATCTTAGTTTGCAAATTTGATCTACCAATTCTTAAAACGACAGAACATATTAATCAAAAGTTATCAAACAATTCAATTTCTTTTACGGCAAGCAGAGGCGACTAACGGGATCGGGTGGTCAGTCTCGCTGACTTAGTTGATGCATGTCATCGTATCCCAATTGCATGGGTCGATGCTTATGATGTCAATCACTGGATTGTCTGGTCCAGAACCGATTACTAGTATTTACAGACCGCCGTCATATAGCTGGAATATTTCTGAGTGAGACGTTAAACAACAAACAAACAAACATTATTAAGCTCGCCATTAATTCAGCACTTACAAATGTACCTGAACACAATAATTAGATTATCTTGAGGCAAAAGAAAGGAAGAGGAAACAATACTGTTTTACAAGTAAATAAATAATGAAACCCTTATTTCGTGTGATCCAAAGGTTATTGGAAATCAGTCTGCATTATAGAAGATTTTCTAGTTTCCTGACGAAAGTATTCCAAATGCAGCAAATGATATTGACAACGACAACACAAAGAACACACCGTCAAGGCACCTTTCCACTGAAAAGCTTCGGCAACACAGTCTTCGTCGTTTCTTTTTCAGAGGTTCCTCATTGTTTTGGGACATGGTCATTAGCCGAGAGTTTTCTTCGTGTGCCTTTTCCTTGCGATGATGGATTGCAATCACCAAAATGGAAGCCAGAACAGTAAAGAATCCTTGACACTCAATTGCTGTTAGAAAGTTTGTAAGGTTTGAAATATGGTCGGACGTTGGTGGCATTGATTCATTGATTAGATTGAGGAACATGGTGTGAGATAGAAAGACAGCCATGAGAAAACCAAGTTTTTCTCCGGATCTTGCTGGGATAAGGAACACAAAGGGATTCAACAGGGACATCAAAGAGATTGGGATGAATATGTTTAAATAGTAATATGTTTGTTTTCTAACCATTATAATTTCTATTGCTGCTGCCTCCATGTCATCGTCTGTCATAATTATTGCACGTGTTAAGTTACGAATGTACCACTCACCATTGTCTTCATAATGAACAGATTTAACGATGTTTCCAATGTTCAGTTTGTACCTGTATCCAAAGGTTGGGGCAAACATCAACCTGCAGAACTGAATATCAAATGGGTAGCTTGATATATCAATCTTGCATCTAACCTTGAACACAGCCCTAAGTTCCCATCGGTATAGCCCCGTGTCAAAGAGTATAACTGGATTCTTGCTCTCAAGAGGCCCGATATTGTCTGCACTGTTGGTTAAGCCAATTCTAGGTCTCCAGACGTCCTTTTCTTCCAGTTCTACAAAGGAGCTCCTGGAACTCTCAGATGAGTTCCATGCAACACGAGGATCTTGCCAGTTGATTGTGAGGGAACCAGACACAGTCAAGATTTGGCTTTTGGAATTCAAATCTACCACCGAGAAGAGCAAGAAGGACATGTTCACAACAATGTTCATATCAGCACCCGTAAGTGGTTGGGAATATTTGTCGATTCTGCTTAATACATCATCCTTTAGTGTATCTGGACTGTCTATTTGAGATGTCACGGTGAGTCTTAACATATAAAATATCACAACACATATGCTGTAATAAGCCATTTTGACACTTATGATGAACTTGTCATATTGTCATTTCTATTCGTGATCACTTTTCCTGCACTTGATCTAGACATGATCTTGTCCAAAACGTTTAACGAAGTGCTGCCACTGATTGACTTCCGTATTGATATATAGAGAGAAACCGGAATATACGTGACAGTGGGAATTCACAATGTTGTAACCGTTACCTGGGAGATCAATACAATTGTGAACGGGACAATGGCACTGTCATCTGCCTATTCCCTTCAAATCAATATCTAATTTACAGATTGAAGTGGAGGGCACACACCAACTACTACTTTAGATAAATCTGTTTCATCATGCATCATGGAAGCCTATTTCCACAATGTAATATCGATTGTAATGTACATACTTGCTTAGATAACATATTGTGTTGTAACATCTTCAGGTTCAATGAGCATCAAATGTCTTTTTAGACCACACATACAACTAAGCATATTGCAAATACCATGGCCAGGTTCGTGGAAGTCCCCGGACTATACTCACACAACGAAATTTACATTGTGTTTTTTGGAAATATTTTTCAGCGACTGATAGCAAACAAAGAAATTGGTAGGCAGCAGTCAGGTCACAAGGCATTTAACATTGCAATAATGTTGTCAGGTTTTGAAGGTTATGCCATTTGGAAAGAGAAAGAAAAGACTTTCTTAAGGAGAAAGTGTTTGATTTGGAGACCAGGACAGATAATTTAGAGTCTCAATCACTTCAAACTTATTTGATTCTTTACGGCATATCCGACAAGAGAGGTGCGGCGTGGGTAGAGTAAGACGGCAGTTAGAGATTTTATGGCCTCAACACTCCATCTTGGCTCTGCTGATTCTATCAACAATGAAAGAGCCCACAGTTTACACTCAAAGTTAACAAGAAGGCTCACAATAGTGAGATGTTCTTTCTGATATTTTCGATGTTGCAAAGAAAGAAGTAAAACTGAACTATGACTTCAGAGTATCTGATGATTTTACACAGAGAGTTCGAAATGTGCGATCGAAATTGAAGCAGGCCAGAGACAATGGTAAAACTGCCCATCTGATTTGTGATAAGCTGGTGCTCGAGGGATCTGTGTTTGTGTTGGATGAGGAACAAGAGGATCTCTGTAAAGTAGAATAGAGACTTCACTGGGTGTCTCGCAGAAACAGCTTCGACAGGGGGTGCTTATACCCTGATTTAAGGAAACTTTGGATGTGGCGATGGCTACAGTCGTAAACAGAATAACACTGGTAAACATCAACATGATAAGAAAAACGCTTGCTGTACATTCATGGATCACAGTTGTCTTTGTACTCCTTACAAGTGTACAACAATTACTACTAATTGTATCGATACATCAGGCACTGTAAACAATGTGATAGTTGCAGCATCAGCAGATAGAGTATTTGACAGTACTACTGAGTCTCATAACACAGAGTATGAAACTGGTCAAGCCGACGATGTGGGCAACACAACTGGAATCTATGCTTGGAATATTAACGGTTTGAGATCAAAAGCTGAACGTTTGATATACTAGTAATTGGTCTCATAGAAACTATGAGTCATAATGCTATATCTATGTTAAACTACAATTTCAGTAATTACAACATTTTGAAATGTAAGACTAAGTGATCTGTTAACCGTGGTTGGTTCTCTGGTGGCATTTCCGTTTGTATTAAAAATCATTTGTCAAAATATTTTTGAGTTTATTCATATCCACCCTAATTGATCCAGCATGTGATGATAAGGAGGACAGTTGTGTAGACAAGTTATAACTACAGTTAATATATATTATACATGATTACCGGGACTATGTAAATTCATCCTATGTGGAGATATTAATGCAACGACTGGTCAGGAATTAGATTATGTGATAGATGATGAGATATATTCTACATATTGATAAAGCATATACTTGTAATAGTTTTGTCAACAACGACGTGACAGTGATTTTCATGTAAATAACTGTGGTAGAGCCTTACTTTTGAATTGTGTAAGTCACTTTGGGCTGATATCGTTAATGGTAGGACACACTCAGATATTCCAGGTAATCTTACTTTCATTTCTCACACAGGAAGTAGTACTGTTAATTATCATATTGTATAATCGAGTTTATTTGAAACTATTACAGATATGTCAGTGGTTGAACGAACCGACTCAGATTACATGCCTGTTGTCTGTCGCTTCAAAGATCTTACTATTCACTACTATTGTTCTATTCAACAAAATAATAATGTCAACAGGGCATCTGCTTCACTAAACCCTGTACCAAAATATAGACTTCCTCCTTGTTTCCTACCATCTCCATCTCAGTAATACATTAAGTGGAGAAATGCTTGCTGTTATATTGAAGGATAACCTTATCATAGCAGTTACTAAGCTTACTGAAACTGTGATATAATGTGCTGCAAGTGCTGGTGCTTTTTGTTCTTGGTCCAGTAAACGTCGTGTATCTCAGGCAGCCTGGTTTGCCAGCGAGTGTCAGAATATGAAATCTGGAAAGTATTTATGTGTCAACAACTTCAGAAGTCATGTGTGATTTGAACTTTTGCAAATAGACTTGTTTACGTAAGACAAAACTTTATGACATAAAAATGAGTGAAGCAGTTAAGTTAGCATGGGCATTATGGAGGTTGTAAAATGTTTTGGGAAAACGTAAAAAATCAGACAGTTCTATAATTCCTCATGTATGGCTTTTCTATTTTCAGAATTCATTGAATCCGATGTGAAGGACGGCAAAAACAGAATTTGATCTTTCGATATCTGATTTATTAGATACTCATATGTGTGATAAATATACTGAACTTCCATTCACGGAAGAATTGGTATCAGGTGATACCACAGAACAAGAAGTGAGAGAAACAGTAAACAGCCTTAAAAATTGCAAAACGTCAGACGTTGATGGAATCTCAACATAATTTTACAAAATATCCGGAGATTTTCTAATTACTGTAAAGTGTTGGCTACCATTGTCTATTGTTCATCACCTATCAGCGCCAATCCATCTGTTGGCTTCCCTTGTTAGTTTCTACCCTTTTGTTATGTTATTAATTTTGTTGTCCTCACATGTTCATATATATGCTCTCTGCCTCATGGCATTCATTCATCTGATGAAGGAGTAAGCATATACTCCGAAAAGTTGTGTTCCTCATAATAAAGAAGTTGACATCCATATATTCTCTTCCTTGTGTGTATCACTTCTAAATGCCTTAATGAGCAATAGTAAGAACACAGTATGCAAGTCTATTCTCTTATTCTTCAAAATTCTCCCATGTATTTATTCAATAGGTCGGATTTCTATCAATTCATTAGCACATTGACTATCAAAGTATTGCCATCTGTAGTACCAAGTAACGTGAAATAGGTATGGTTTATAGAATTCCTACTGATGTCAATCTATTGTAAGTAAGTAAAATGTAATTATAAACATAGAAGATGATAGTGTGAAGAACAAACCTTGATTTGTTGGTCCGAAAGGATTTATTGAATACACACTGTTGTATTCAAGGCTTGTTGTTCAAGAGCTTCATGACCTTAGTAATAAATATGCAGCAAATGATAACGACAACGACATAAACAAACAACACAGCGTCAAGGCATCGTCCACTGAAAAGCTTCGGCCACGCCGTCTTGGTCGCGCCTTTTTCACAAACTCGGTCATTTGCTGAGATTTAGCTTCTGCTTTTTCCTTGCGATGATGGATTGCAACACCAAAATGGAAGCCAGAACAGTCAAGAATCCTTGACACTCAATTGCTGTTAGAAAGGTTGTAAGGTTAGAAATATGGTCGGACGTAGGTGGCATCGATTCACTGATTAGATTGAGGAACATGGTGTGAGACAGAAAGACAGCCATGAGAAAACTTAAATTTTCTCCGGATCATGCTGGGATAAGGAACACAAAGGGATTCAACAGGGACATCAAAATGGACGCCAGAACAGTTAAGAATCCTTGACACTCAATTGCTGTAAGAAAGAGAGTAAGTTGAGAAATCTGGTCGGACGTTGGCGGCATCGATTGATTGATCAGAGTTAGGAACACAGTGTGAGACAGAAACCTAGTTTTCTCCGGATCTTGCTGGGATCAGGAACACGAAAGGATTCAACAGGGATATCAAAAAGCTTGGGGTGAGTATGTTATAGAAGCAATAATTTGTTTTTCTATCCATTTGAATTTCTATTGCTGCTGCCTCTATGTCATCATTCATAATGAATAGATCATGTGTTAAATTACCAATGTTCCAGTCACCATTGTCCTCATAATGAACAGACCTGACGTTGTTTCCAATGTTTAGATTTAACCTATATCCAAAGGTTGGGCAAACTTCAAACGGGAGAACTCAAAGGTTGTAAGGTTAGAAATATGGTCGGACGTATCAAACTGGTATAATGTAATATCAATCTTCCATCTGACGCTAAATCTGTTCCTATCGGTATATCCTCGTGTCAAAGTGTATTACTGGGTTCCTACTTTCAAGACGACCGTCATTGTCTGCACTGTTTGTTAAGCCAATTCTAGGTCTCCAGGCGTCCTTTTCTTCCAGTTTTAAAAAGGAGTGGCCGGATCTCTGACATGCGTTCCATGCGACACGAGGATCATGCCAGTTAATTGTAAGGGAACCGGCCACAGTCACAAGTTGGATTTCGGAATTCAAATCTACCACAGAGAAGAGCGAGGACTTATTTACATCAATTGGCACACCAACACTCGTGTGTGGTGGTGAATTTCGGCTGACTTCCCATAATACATCATCCCTCAGGGCATCTATATTGTCTATTTGCGATGATGCAGTGAGTCTTAACATACACAACACTAAATGTTATATGGCATTTAAACCCTATCAATACGTACAGGTGTACACTGTCAGAATCTTGTTATAGTATTAGTCCTTTTTCTGATAACTTTTCCTACACTTTTTCTGGACAATGTCTCTTCAAAAACGTTCTTTGAACGGCTGTCACTGATAAATTGAAATATGTGTATGTATAGAGAGATTCAGTATCACAGAACAGTGGACATTCTAAACGATGTGACCGTTACCTGGGAGATCAATACAATCATGCACAGAACGATGGCACTGCTATCGGCCTGTCCCATACAAATCAATATCCCATGATCAGAAAGTGGAAAGCACACACCAACTACTATTTTAATGGGAGCATTCAATTAGTGAAGATTAACATTATTCATTATGCATCATAGAGGCCTATTTCCACAATGCGATGTCGACTGTTATAAACATAGTTTTTTGGGTACCATACGGGTCCAATTGAAAGTGATGAAGTCACACATTTCGTTATAGGCTTCCAAATCAAACCCATTTAACGGCGTGCCCTAAAGCTACCTGGGCAGCGTTGACAACTGTTTTCATTGGCTGATGATTTGCACCCGATTTCCATTCTTGTGATTCTTAGCTGTTGTACATGCACTGAACATGCGAGGTGCCTCGTACACCGGGAACACGTTTTAACACCAGTAAGGGAAATGAATCCCTCAGTGGCGCACTTTTTCGTTTCGCAGACGACTTCGCCTGCGAATTTATCGTCTGTTTCCGTTTTTCAAATATAATTTTGGTCAAGCGTTTGCGTATATAGTATGGTGTATAGTACTAATATACCAGATTCGTGAAAGCTTTAAATATTCCCCCGACTATACTCACACAATAAACACTCATTGTTGATTTTGGGAAATAATTTTCAGCGAATGATAGAAATCAATAAAACTGTTAACGGACAGTGAGGCTTAAAGGTATTCATCATTGCAAAAATGTTGCCTCAGCTTGAATCTCTACCCATCTTACCAAACATGGACATAAGCACAAACATGCCCGAACTGATGCATACGATAATGGAGTTTATGATGTTCACTAAATGCATTCATCCCCTTAATGTCTAGCAATATTCCTGCAGCTCCAGCTCCTAGTCGTCTACATTTCGCAGCTTGTTACGTAAAATCGAACATGTTCTTTCAACAATGATTTCAAAGAGCACCATGCGACTCTTGCTCAGAAGTTGTTTGATCAAGGTTACGTCCTCAGGAAGGCTTTATGGCTGACATGTGGCTGACATTTCCAAGTTTGACGCACCAGTGACAAAAATGATGTCCGATGCACTTCCCTATTTTGACTTGTATCACATTTTGCTGTGTGATGTGAACAGTTGACTTGCCTTTGCATGTGTTTGTAATGGGTGCCACCGCTGGGGTAGGATTTGCTCATATATTCGAGAACACCTGGTACCATCATCTCTATTTGATGGTGATTCATGAAACATGCTCATGATATCGTCGGAATCGAGCAATCGACTCTGCTTTTGGCAGAGCTATCTCATGAAATGGTTGGTCGCTATTATTTGCAGTCGGACGTATAAGGGGCTTCGTAACATACGAAATGGCACAGTTCACAATAGAATTACATCCCAATTCTTTGCAGACAACGTGACGTCGTTGGTTACCATGATGTCATAATCAAATGACATCACTGATCGCTCTGCTACTGAAGCTGGTAAGGTTAACCTTTTAGACACAAGGCATAGGGTTATTGCTGTTTACAAACAAAAACGATGGAGGAATGATAATAAGAATCTCACCTTCGTGGATTTTGATACCAAATTTAACAACACTCGTCGAGTCTTGAAGACTTTTATCGACTCGTGTTGATATATTTGATATCAAAATTCACCGTAAGATATTCTCTATCTATTACTTTTAACAGGAACATTAACATAAGCATGTTTGATAAGCATTTATAAGCATGAAGAAGATACATATTTAACACTTGTGCATGGGAAAAAACTTCTTTATTCACCATGGAGACATACAAACAACTACAAATTACCTTTCGGATGTACACCACCACACGGACGATTTTAATCACTATATTGCCAACCGCCAACCACGGATCAAACAGGCCATACATTCCACCCCCAGCCGAGGAGCCATAGCCATCTGCAATCCTGGGCCCCATTCCACAAAGCGATATTATTGCCAAGGTGACTTTAACATAGGTTGTAAGTCGTAGCAAAAATGATTTCTTTGTGGAACGGGGCCCTGACAGTTTTAGCAGAGACAACTAGCGCCTCATACACACCTTCACCACCCTCAATGGCTATTCCAAACATCTGGTTGATGAAACATTCGGAAAACCCAGGAAAACCAGCAAACATATCTGGTGTCCAAACCAGCCCCACCACCTATTTTCATCCAGTACCAAGGCCCCACCAGACTTCTCCCAAAAAGGGCCAACACAAATATGGCATTTACCTCCCAAAAGTCACTCCGAATCAACCAGTTGTAAAGGTCCCACTGAATTCACCCAAAATCCTAGGGGATGTGTATATGAAATCACAAGCAACTGTGGATACACATATTGTGGAGAGATTTCACGTCCCATATATACCAGAAAAACATTCTGTTTGTTTGTTTCTTGTGTACCGCCGCTCTCAGCAACATTCCAGCTGTATGACGGCGTTCTGTAAATAATTGAGTCTGGACCAGACAATCCAGTGCTTGTCATAATGAGCATCGATCCACGCAATTGGAATACGATGACATGCATCAACCAAGTTAGCGAGCCTGACCACCCGATCCTGTTTGTCTTTTCTCACGGCAAGCATAGTCGCCTTTAACGGCTCTAGACTTACTGCCGATGTGGCCAAATCTGACATGTAATCTACCTTTTCTGAACACCTCATCAAAAAATTCCTGATCAGCACATTTCCTGGCAACAAACCAAAATGTTCCATATCAACATCAATCATTGGAAAAAAGAGGTTATGCACTCATGTACAAAAACGACACATAACGTCACTATAGAAGACAAAATCTGGTTGCGTGTAACCGAAACAACCAAGAACTGCAAATCACCAACACGAAACAGCTTCAAGGGAGAAAACATTTTACGCAACCAGTAAGTGACAATACAATATGAAACCGGGCTATATATTACCTGCATTCAAAGTAGTGACCATGTGGACATACGGACACTGCGACTTGCATAGTGTCCCAGCAGGATTACACCATTCCTTGCGGCTGTGTAGCCGATAAGTAGCATATACAAATATTCTACAATAAAAATGTTTCAGATATAAACATTTTGAAAGGTTGGTTTCTTCTGTGATCTGTTGTTACTGTTTGGAAAGTACACATGGGCACCACATGAATAGTAGTACAAGAAATAATGTATTAAACAGCTCGCTGACAGTTTTAAAGGATAGATCAATGAACTACCTGAAAACGAATATTTTCTACTTCTAAAAGTTAATTACATACAATTGTACCAGTTGTAATATTGCTAACCACATAATTAAGTAGGGGAGTCCATAGTCAGTGCTTTAAAGAATGCTGGCCAAAATGGTGAAATCAAACACGAACGTAGATAATATGATTGACTGGTGAACCTTTGAATATATTTATGAATCCATTGTGCAACACACATTTCCTTACATTTGTCCGAGATACTCATAAAACGCTGTCTCATTTACCTTTCAACACTGCTTTCATCACTGTATCAGTAATATCACGGCAAGCGAGTTAAATTAGGGTGGAAAACCCCAAGTCTTGGGAATGAAGAGGTGGGGGTGCTTTCAAAGAAGGTATATAATCAGGGCGAATCTTGACGCACGGTCAGCGAATCTGGCATGCCGAATATACATCGGCAGGCCTGAATTGTGACAATTCCTACTCAAGTTCCCGTCATTTGAAAGAGACGATTATTCATCATCATCATCATCATCATCATCATCATCATCATCATCATCACGATACTACTACTACTTCATGTAATAATAATAAGAAGAAGAACAATAATAATATCACATTCATTTGTCTGATGATCCCCTTGTGAAACATGCCAAGACTCATGATGAAAACATTCGACAATTGTCTTAAACGAGCCAAGAATGTGGGGCACAATATCAATGTCAAAGTTGATTTTGTTGATGGTTCTGGACTGCTGGATTGTACAGATATGAGTGTCAGCCTGACTTTGTCATGATCACCCTAACCAGCTTTGCAGCATTTATTAATTTCTATCTGTAAATAATAATGATAATAATAATGAAAAACACATGAGTACGGCTTTATTTCCTAGTATTTCAGCACAAAAATACATCATAACACTATATTATTTTGAATGGAACATGATATTCTGAAACAAACAGTCATTTGTTGTGGCCTGAAGGATTATTTGAAGTCACGCTTCTTTATTAATGTCATATGAATTCAGATCTATTCCTGACGTAAGTAATGAAAATGCAGCAAATGATATTGACAACGACATCACAAAGAACACACCGTCAAGGCACCTTTCCACTGAAAAGCTTCGGCAACACAGTCTTCGTCGTTTCTTTTTCAGAGGTTCCTCATTGTTTTGGGACATGGTCATTTGCCGAGAGTTTACTTCGTCTGCCTTTTCCTTGCGATGATGGATTGCAATCACCAAAATGGAAGCCAGAACAGTAAAGAATGCTTGACACTCAATTGCTGTTAGAAAGTTTGTAAGGTTAGAAATCTGGTCGGACGTTGGTGGCATCGATTCATTGATTAGATTGAGGAACATGGTGTGAGACAGAAAGACAGCCATGAGAAAACCAAGTTTTTCACCGGATCTTGCTGGGATAAGGAACACAAAGGGATTCAACAGTGACATCAAAGAAATTGGGGCAATAATGTTAAAAAAGTAATATGTTCTTTTTCTATCCATTGGAATTTCAATATCAGTTGCCTCTATGTCATCGTCAATCATGAATGTTTCATGTGTTAAGTTACCAATGTACCACTCACCATTTCCCTCATAATTAACAGCCTTAACGATGTTTCCAATTTTCAGTTTTAACCTGTATCCAAAGGTTGGCGCAAACGTCAATCGGCACAACTGTCTATCATAAGGGTAGATCGCAATATCAATCTTGCATCTTACTCTGAAGATAGCCCTCAACTCCCATCGGTATAGCCCCGTGTCAAAGAGTACAACTGGCTTGTTGCTCATAAGAGGGCCCACATTGTCGGCACTGTTGGTTAAGTCAATTCTAGGTCTCCAGACGTCCTTTTCCTCCAGTTCTAAAAAGGAATGGCCGGAGCTCTCTGAGGAATTCCATGCGACGCGAGGATCTTCCCAGTGGATTTTAAGGGAACCAGCGACAGTCAAAATTTGGGTTTTTGAATTCAAATCTACCACAGAGGAGAGCAAGAAGGACATATTCACATCAATGGGTATACCAGCACCTGGGTGTGGTGGAGAATTCTGGTCGACTTTGCTTAATACGACTTTCCTCAGAGTATCTAAAGTGTCTATTCGAGATGACTCAGCGAGTGTTGACATAAAAAACACCACAATGCATGTGCTGCAATATTCCATTTTAACTCCCATGAAGAACTCTTCCCAACAGGTATATTGTCCTTGTCCTTGTTCAGTATCAATCCTATTTCCGAATATCTTTCCTGCACTTATTATGGAATTGATCCCGCCAAAAACGTCTTCTGAACACTTCACAGCTGCCGCTGACTGACTTTCATACATGTACCTTACCCTTGCCGTTCTGGAATGTTGCAACCGTTATCTGAGAGTTCTCTACACTTACTGTATTCGACGTAATAAGCGCCCCCACTCGAATAAGCGCCCACGACGATATTTGCTAATATATTGGCTAGTGAAAAATCCCAATTAGCACTCTTACCGATTGATCAATGGACACAAGACTTATTTATTCGTGTATAATACGCACTCGTTTGTTATATGCACCCTTGATTATGGGCAATTAAATTCTCGAAAATATATCTATCGTGTATAATACACACAGAGTCTTCTTTTGTATGATTTCAGGATGTCAGCATAAACCACAAAAGTTACGATCTTTCAACCTCGTTTTTAATCTCACCAAAAATATATTTCTTATAAGAGCCCCCGATTTTTAATTTTGAGAGCGCCCTGGGCGCTTATTACGTCGAATACGGTTTATAGAACAATGGAATTTACCTATCCCGTGCAAATCAATATCCCATGACCAGATTAAAGTGGAGAGTACACATCAACTACTACTTAAACGAAAACCTTCCATTAGTGCAGAGAGATGAATTATTTGTTCATGTATGATAGCTTATTTGTATAATGTAATGCCGCCTATTTTTAGGGAAAAAACCGAGCTCCTTTCAACTCAAATTTGTGAGTGGAAAAAGTTTGGTTTGTCCAGAGCTTAATTCCATTATCTGTTCCACGAGGGATATTCGACTGATATTAAAGGGGACCGAGTTGTGTATCCTATTTATAACCCATTCTTTTATACAGTAAAAAAAAACGCCCCAAAAGGTCATTCTCGTTATGGGAAGAGAATTGCGTCGTAATACAAGAACCTGGTGAATGGAATGTCGACCGCATCATCTATTCAAGAAAATCCTTGCGCACAGAAAAAATACCCTCAATTATGTTTCAAACAACAACAATGATAACATTTTGAAGCTTATACAATTAAACAATATTTTAAACACATATGTGATTTCAACACTTTAAAACTTATCACAATTATTTATTATTTACCTTCGCGTAGTTGCAAATGCATCCAGGAAACGTTAACGTTCTTGGTATAAAATCTACAGGGGAAATAGTTTCAATAGATTTGGTTTTTTCGTGTTCTCGTTTTTATTTTGTGACAGAAAATCGTCAATTTTCTTATTTCAAATCATATCCAATACATTTATATTTTGCAGTGCAGCATCATCTTCTCTAAATAGTTGTTGTTCCTCGCTGTTGTTATTGAGGACGTGTAGCCACTGACAAACTACCGAATGGATACATCTATTATAGAATATTGGCATGTGTGAATGTGCATACACAATGGCAGGGCACATAGCACTGACAACTTCCCATTCTATTTGAGACTTGATAGAGTCATAGCTTAATTGTTGAATGTTTATGGGAACAAATATACAAATGATGAGTGAGTGAGTGAGTTTGGTTTAACGGCGCTTTTAACAGTATTCCAGATATATCACAGCGTGTCAGCTTAACATGGGAGAAAGGCCGAAGTGATGCAGGTCTCAGACGTTTACCACTTCGGTGAAACCCACGAGCACGGGTATGGTGCTGACAAACCTAGAAACATAATCGGGGCGAACCGGGATTCGAACCCACAATCGTAGGTTTCTGGCGTGCCCAAGGGACGCAACTCTGCACAGCGAGTCGCGGCGCCTTGGACGACTGGGCCACCCGTGCCCCCTACTAGTGATGAAAGCAAATTAAAACTTTCATCCGTTGCAATTGAAAATAGAATAAACCATTCTCCATGAACATAATAAGTAAAGCGCAAAAATGATTCTTACCGGGGTAAATATTTGGAACGTTACACAAATAGTGTACAGCCTAAGGACAAAAAAAACCCCGTGAAGATCCGGAGTAGAATAGGTCTTCAGCAACCCATTCTTGCCGTAAAAGGCGACTATGCTTGTCGTAGGAGGCAACTAACGGGATCGGGTGGCCCAGGTCGCTGACTTGGTTGAAGCATGTCATTGATCCCAATTGCGTAGATCGATGCTCATGATATCAATCACTGGATTGTCTGTTCCAGACTCGATTATTTACAGACCGCCGTCATATAGCTGAAATATTGCTGAGTGCGGCGTAAAACATCAAACCAACTAACCAACCTAAAGAGAAAAGTTATCAAATTCTTCAAATATTATTGCTTGTGGAATTTGGAAATTCGTGTATGATCAAAACATATTGAGATTCTTTCACTTTTGGACAGTCCATGCGAAAATTCTATAAATGCATACCTTTTAGTGTGCTTGTCAATTGCTACGCGTCGCGGATTCTCGAGTCTGGGACTTTGGTACATGTAGGTATTATTAAGCAACGTCACACGTAGTAGGGTCCGATGACACTCAACCAGTCTCGTCACTGAGCTTAACATTCCGATTTAATGTGTCGCTTCTTACGACAAGCAATCGAGCAATTCTAACTCTATTCCAGCTCGCTCTGAACAGTATATGTTAACTACCCTATGTAAAAAGGTCTATTGTTCACCTGAAAAAACACGGGATTATATGAGACATTTATGAGTCAAAATAGGGAATTGCATCGGGCATCATTTTCTTCAGTGATGCGTCAAATTTGAAAATGTCATCCATATGTCTACCATAGAACATGTTAATCTTCCCTACTAAATTCTACAACACTACTACTGAACATCTACTCAAATTTACAATCCTTTAAAATCTTTGTGTGCTCGATTCAAGTTAAATTTTGTCATCACGATCACGATATGGCAACTTCGACGATCGTAAAACTTGTTTTTTTCGCAATATTCTCGGAATCAGATGCAACAAGTATACTTTTACCCTGTTGGAAAATCGTCGCCTGAGAACCGGAATATCTTATATCTCCATTTTTACGAGTTTTGAGTAAATAACATCTTAAAATTTGAATTGCTATACACTATTATCAAATGATATGTGTTTTCATCACATAATAATTATAAGCCCTCTTTTCATTTACAGATAAATGTAATTTCAGTGTAAAAGTGCCAAAACATTTCGCACATTTGTTTTCAGATCCTTGAGATGTTCAATCTCCATTTTTATTTTCTAAAACATACCTTTATTACCCTTTTGTGAAATATCAAAAGCACCACAAAGGGACACCGCATTCACATTAGAATGAGTTTGTAAACAGTGAGTGAGTATAGCAATACCCTGCTGGCAGCAATTTCCAGCCATACCATGGCGAAGGACACATTGGGAATCGAACCTGGGTCTTTTTGCTTGACTATGCTGTAACCGCTGGTCTTTCCCCATTGCCCTTCTATAAGAGACCAAACCCAGATGTTATGAATCTATTCTGTGTTCAGGTGATGATTTTGCATTTCTTGACCTGAGTAATGCGGCCCGTGAAGACCCGGGGTAGAATAGGTCTTCAGCAACCCATGCTTGCCGTAAAAGGTGACAATGCTTGTCGTAAGAGGCGACTAACGGGATCGGGTGGTCAGGCTCGCTGACTTGGCCGATGCATGTCATCGTATCTCGGTTGCGTTGATCGATGCTCATGATATCAATCACTGGATTGTCTGTTTCAGACTCGATTTTTAACAGACCGCCGTCATATAGCTAGAATATTGCTGAGTGCGGCGTTTAACAACCAACCAACCAATCTTTGCTTGACAACAGACATTTTGGTTGCACCCGACCATTCCCTATCTGCGCCGTCATTGGATATCTTTATCTCTCTTCTGCTGACAGCCTTGGTATTTTTTTCTCATCTCCTAATGATTTTTATACCCTCCATTATCTTTTCGTGCTATCATAAAAAACCTGTTTGTCTTAACAAAACTTCACGAACATTCACTTTTCTGAAAATTCACAGTCAGGTAATGTTGGGTGACCGTTTGTAATAGTTTAGTTTCCTGTAACTTTATTTTATCAGCAAAACTTTATATTTTGCTCTTCAAACTTCCAGCGGTGGTACAAAAAATAAATAAAAATAAATTTACGCGGCATAATGACAGCATGTCATGCATGACTATGACGTACCTTTCTGTGTTTTCGTACAGCTAAATATTGCATCGATAATGTCGATAGGTTCTTAAGATCTCAAGCGTTTTGACTGGACAATAACCTCCTAAATGTATAAACATTATACCATATATTCTAGTAAGAAATTGTGAGGATACAAGTCTATGTTTTACCAGAGCCTGCCATCTAAACAAATAATGGAAGTCGTCTGCAACTGAAGGTGAGTGCACAGTTCACATACACGATCCTCTTTCTTTATATTATTCCAACGACCGGTTTCAATTGGTAAACTATGGTTACATGTTTTGGATCTTACGATTGGGATATTAATAGTTTTGGTCAATGAATGGTATCTTTCAAATGTTGGCGTCTCTGTCAGATACTGATAAATGTAACCTTTATTGCTCATAGCGATCAATAATGTTTTCCAAGAAGCATGAACTGGAGTTATTAGATATTAAACCCATTGACATTGACAATGTAACAATGTATACTTCCTTCAGATCGACAGTTTATTCATCCACAAGTACAGTTTCGAGAAACACATCTACTTGTTTAAAAAATGATACACATACAAATGTCATTGGTTCTTAAGGTGATACAGCTGGGTTGGTCAGCCATCAGCAGATATACATGAGAGGGACAAATGTCACAAAACATTACCCATGACTTAAATTAAATAAATATTATCCTGCTCTAGCACAGGTTAAAGGGGCATATATTCCTTCGGAATGTCAACGAAACTACATACCTATAAACGTGATTGACTTTGACCCACAACATATATCAATATTTATTACCTAAAGTCACGATGTGTAAGCCAAAACCATGCAAAAAAGCAATAAACAAACGTATTTTCTGTCACAAATATATTACTATGAACAGTAATATTAATCACAAAATACATACTACCACTAGTATAATAAATAACTATAAATACAATACGTTAGTGAACAAATTATTGAACAAAACGGCATGTTCTTGCAAAGGATCAGCTCCTTCCAAAGCATAGTCACATCAGCAGGTGATATGAAATGGGGTTTAACGTCGTGTTCAAGAATATTGCACTTATATAGCGACGTGAATGCTCACGTGTGTGTGTGTGTGTGTGTGTGTGTGTGTGTGTGTGTGTGTGCAGAGCATTGTGATTCGATTTCATAGCAGCGATATCTCCCGGGAAATCTTCTGTGGAAACTAGTTTAAGAGGATGAAAAATGATTTTACTTATTAATGTGTTGAGCTGCAGAAATGATTTTACAAAAATTATCAAAAAATGACCAAATAAATGTGATTATACCAGATATTAAACGGATCTAAAATTTTAAATTCCCGTTTCTAGCTAGACTCAAATGCTAGTTGCCTCAATATATCAATGTCACCAACTCTTTCTCCTTGTCATATGTAATGTATGTCCTTAATTTTAACACAGACGGAACTGTCCTTCTTAACATAAGATCTGCCATGATATAACTGAAACGATGTTCAAAGCGGTGTGAAACTCTCTCAATCACCAATAATGAACAATGTTAAATGATGAATACCAGTATCTGTTTGTCGTCTTTTTATGGTTAGGGGCGGTCGGGTAGCCTAGTGGTTAAAGCGTTCGCTCGTCACGCCGTTCGATTCCCGACATGGGTACAATTTGTGAAGCCCATTTCTGGTGTCCCCCGCCGTGATATTGCTGGAATAGTGCTAAAGGCAGCGTAAAACCATACTTACTCACTCACTTAACACAGACAATAAAATTTCAGGGTTAAAAATGGGATTAAGAGTAACAAAAACTAACAAAAAAACTCCCTGCGCACACATATAGGCTGGCCGAAGGGCGCGCGAGAATTTTCACAAATTCCAAACACATTTTTCAGATCCTTAGTGTATTGCCGCTGTGACTGCATACTTGTATTTTGACCTATTTTAAGGGATTCATCTGGCTTCTTCCAATATGAACCTAATTAAAAATATAATTGTAATTACTCCCTGCTGTGCTAATAATATAACGTAGGATAATATAATGTCGGTTACATTGTATCAACATATAAATCTTTTCTAATGAATATAATAAAAAGTTTGTTCATAACACTGCACACGGCAATATTCAATATGCATGACGGTAGCCTGGGAACAATCGTCTCTGGACCGGACAAACCTATGATTGGTATCATCAACAACGTCCTTCGCCATTGGAATGCGATGGCATGATATCAACAAAGTCATTAAGCCTTACTATCCGATCCATTTAGTCATCTCGTACCAAAAGCATAGGTTGCTGGGGACCTATTCTAACTCTACTGGGAACATGTGCTAATGGTAGTTTCATTATACTTACTTTATGTCATATGGAGGTCGTGAGGTGGAGGAGGTAACATTAACAAGAGTACACATCGAAGGAAATCATTAATACTATCACAGATAAACTAATTGAATATATTACATTTGAGTATGTCTGTAGTCTTTCTTATCACATTTACCACTTAAAGACGAAAAATAGGGATGAGTATTAAACTGTAAACGCTGTTCCTTATGAGTGAGTGAGTGAGTATGGTTTTATGCCGCTTTTAGCAATATCACGGCGGGGGACACCAGAAATAAGCTTCACACATTATACCCGTGTCGGAAATCGAACCCGGGTCTTCGGCGTGACGAGCGGACGCTTTTACCACTAGGCTACCCGACCGTCCCTCTTCCTTATGTTAAACACCCAGACCCGTGAAGATCCTGGGCCGAAACATTTAACAGCATTTCAGTTATATCACAGCAGAAGGACATTCCGTAAAATGTCTACGATGTTTACCACTTCAGAGAGACTCAAAAACACGGGTATGGTGTTAAAAAAGCAAAGTATCATAATCAGGGCGAACCATCGAATAGCGTATGTCCGCCCATCAAAGGGAGATAACTCTGCACGTAACTTACGTCTTGGACGACCGGGCCACTCTTTCCCCACATTCGGAACTTAGAATCAGTTGATTAAATACTGAAGAATATGCCACGATATTGACCACTAATAAAGGGAAGCCCATTACGCAACTTGTGGTGACCTGTATATGATTCGGCCACCATTGCCACACCTGCACCCGCACAATTCATTACTGAGATGCAGCTGATTAATTAGAAAAACATATTTCATGATAATGGCGGAACACTTTCCACGTGTGCCCTAACCACTGAGAAGTATATTAACTATGAAGAATTATTCTGAATTATCAAGATCGTCATCGTATGGCTGAAATATTGCCGATGTGACGTAAAGCATTAACTCACTCTCTTATTTTTAATCCCTTTATCACTGACAATACTATCAAGGAGCAGCCGATTATTTGTTTGTCGGATTCATTTCGTAATCAAATTTATATAATTATTCATTGTGGTAAAATGAAAATGCATTATATTTACCAAACGGATATTCCGACGAAACAATTAGCGGAAGTGTGCCCCAGAGGTGTTTTTAGATCAAAATTTCAATCAAATTTGTTGCTAAAAACGTTTCCCAGGTCTACTCCATCACTCAGCAACATAAATGCAGCACATGATATTGACAGTGACACCACAAAGGACACAGCGTCAAGGCATCTTTCCATTGAAAAACACCGTCTTGGTTGCTTCGTTGTTAGGGATTCCTCGCTAGTTTGGGACATGTTCATTTTCCGAGCTTTCACCTCCTCTGCTTTTTCCTTACGATGATGGATTGCAATCACAACAATGGAAGCCAGAACAGTAAAGAATTCTTGAACCTCTATTGCTACCAGAAACTTGGTAAGATTGGAAACCGACGGTGGCACCAAATCATTTATTAAGTTTAGGAACATGGTGTGAGACACAAACACTGCCATTATAAATCCCAGTTTCTCTCCCGATCGCGCTGGGATCAGGAACACAAAGGGATTTAAGAGGGACATCAAACTAATTGGAGTGATGATGCTTATGACATAAAAGAGGGATTGCCGTTTTAGTGATATCCCTACTGCTGCTGCATGTATGCCATCCTCCAACTGAATTATGTTCCGTGTGATATTCTGTATGATCCACTCACTATTGTCGTCATAAAAAATAGATTCTATGCTGCTTGCGTCTTCAAAGGTTATGTTTAGCATGTCCCCAAGTACAGGGGAAAACATCAATCGACAGAACTGAGTATCAAATGGATAAACCCTGATATCAATTTTGCATCTGACTCTGAAGATAGCCTTACGTTGCCATCGGAATATCCCTGTGCTAAAGACTATCACAGGAGTGTTGCTCTGAATCGGGTCCATACTGTCCGCACTGTTGGCTAAACCAATCCTTGGTCTCCAGAGGTCCTCTTCCTCCAGTTGTACAAAAGAGTTCCCGGAACTTTCTGAAGAATTCCAGGAGACACGAGGATCATGCCAGTCGATTGTAAGGGAACCCGCCACAACCAAGACTTGATTTTTGGTATCCAAATCAACCACAGAGAAGAGCGAGAAGGACATGTTCACATCAGTGTTCATACCAGCACCTGTGTGTGGTGGGGAATATTTGTCGATTTTGCTTGATACATCATTCCTTAGTACATCTAGTGTGTTTGTCTGAGAGGATGCAGCGAGTCTTGACATATAAAGCATCCCAACACATATGCTAAAATTTGCCATTTTAACACTTGCTAAGAACTCTTCTCAAAACGAATATTGTCAGAATCGTGTTTTTATGTCGGTCCTATCTCTGTAAAAGGTTTTCTGAAGTGGGTGCCTGAGTGACTCTCATATGCAGAGATAGAGAGGTAGTATAAATTAACGTTGCGAAATGTAATAACCGTTACCTGGGCGTTCACTATGATTATACTCTGCAAAAAAAGAAACGCAAAAGTGATTTTAGATGTATATTTTATATATGAAGTTATGATAAAAAATTGCACACATTTTTGTTGTGGACCCAGGTTCTATATGGCACACATGGAACAGTAGATTTTCATGGTGAAGGTCATCTGTTCTAAATACCTTATATGGCCATCATTAGAGTCCAAAACTGGCTGGCATTGTCGCACCATGGAAGCAATCGGTTTCCGAATCGTGGCCTGGGGAATGTTGCCTACAGTGCATGTGCCAACTGATTGTGGTTCCGTGGTTGTTGCTGACGTGCTCTCAGTCGTTGATCTAGTGCATCCCATAAATATTCGATTGGGTTTAAACCTGGAGACCTCAGTGTTGTTATTCCTGAAATAGGCTGTTGTCAGCCTTTCCGTGTGAGGTCGGGCGCTATCTTGTTGGAAAATGACGTTCGCTTCTTTTTTAATGGGAAGGACGTGTGACCTAAGATTCTCATCCGTGTAACTTTATTGCGGAAATTCCCTTAGGCTTGCACCAAGTCTGTTTTACCAGTGTAGGAGATGGCTGCCCACATCATCACACTACCACCACCAAATGTGTCCACTTCCTGTATGCAGTTTCGTGCAGGAAGTCACCCGTGACGCCTGTAAACACGACGTCTACGATCCGAATGGCGAAGCATAAAACGTGACTCGTCATTAAACAAAACTTGTCTCCATCGCTCTTGTGGCCATGCTCTGAGACCTTGAAACCATTGACGTCGCAGCTGACGGTGCAGATCAGTCAAAATGGCACCTCTTCATCTATAAGGAATGAACTGGTATCCTTTGCAATCTTGATATTCCCGTAATTGTAGAGGTGGCCGTGGTGGGTCTTTCATTTAAATTAAGTAGCCGTATGAATCTGGCATGTTTCTATTAGTGATACGTGGTCGACCGGATCTGGGAAGCCCACGTGTTGTCCCTTTGTCTGTTAATGGTTCCGCAGTCTTGTAATGGTGCTGTGTGTTACCTGTTACCTGGAAGGTAATTTTCCTGTTTGCTGTCGGCCGATAGCGTTGTTGGAGTGGGTTTCCGTAAGTCGTGGCATGTTTTTGCTGTTCACCTGCTGTAAGACTATGATGACATGCAAATGAAAACCAAACGTTTTATTGCCCATAAATTGATGTTGCGCGTGCATGTCACGTTGGTGTGTGTCGGCGGCAAGCTCTCACGTGGTTGTGTTTTTGCGATTTTTCTATCTTTTCACCAAATTTCTGCAGTACCTCATTCTTCTTCCAAACCCAGTCCATGCAGAAATAACCAACTCATTTTTGGTATTTTTGCGTTTCTTGTTTTGCAGAGTATATATGGCCAGAATTATGGAACTGTCTTTGCCCTATCTGAAGCAAATCATTATCCTACACCCAGATTAGTGGAGAGCACACATCAACTACTAATGATAGCTTTCAATTAATTTAGATAGAAGGTATCCATGGTATCCCATCATGTATCATGGAAGCTTATTTCCATAATGTGATGCTGACTATTTTAAAAACGTATGCTTGGATACCAGATTGTGACCACACACATAGCTAAAAGAAATGCCAATAACAGGTGCGTGGAAGGTTTTATAAATCCCTGAACATTACACAAAATACAACATGTTCTTTTTCACTTATGCCTTTAAACATGTACCACGCTATAAGAGTGAGTGAGTGAGTCAAGTTTAACGTCACATCGGCATTATTTCAGCCATATCGTGATCAGATAAAATTATGATATTTAAAATGTGTAAAATTCTGTCGACGAAGGAGAGTATAATAACTAGAATATCACAGTTTTACGTAAAACTAGTTTGAGAACATGTAAAATTAAATTATCATTCAACAACACAATGTGAAAACGGGCTAGAGATCGCTAGCAACTGAAGGTAGATCACCACACTAGGGACCATGGGGACTTTTGCTACCTGCATGGACCCCAGCAGGATTTACATCATCCCTTCAGCTGTTGGCGATGGCGGACAAATGTAGCCAAACATTAAAACATTAAAAATGTGGTAGAAAAAAGTATACTTTGAAAGACGTGGTGTTACATACCCTCTCAGGGGGACAATAACTTTTCACTACTTTAACTCCTTTCGAGGATATAGCCACTAACAATCCCAGTTACTGATTCATACTAACATTGTAAAAGTTTGTTTATTTAAAAATATAGCAAATATTTATGAATCAATTCAATTTTCGTTTTTAAAAGACAAAAATTAAATTAGAACTTATCTGATTAAAACCAACAAAATCGATGTCGTATTGGCCAGTAGCAAGATTATTATGTAATTGAATGATGTTTAGTAAAATTGGATGTTGACACGAAGTATTTTTTATTGCCTGAAGCGAATGTGAAAAATAATGAATTAGAATAATGTTTAGATTGTTTATTTATATATACTAGAGCAGTTAAAATGGCCTTTGATTCAGCTGTAGAAATGGAAGTTCTGGATTCAATGATAGTGGCACTCCAACAGCACCACCATTACCACGCGATAAGAGCAATTATCAGGCGATTGATCATGATTTCAAATAACATCACCATATAAGTTATTAATATATTCTGTTTTAAGTGATTATGCAACTTAAGTGATTAATTGAGTGCTTATCGGGAATTTTGTGTTGTTGGATGACGAGAGAATGCATTTTATTCTTCGAAAGCAGGAGACTGTCATATTTTGTAAACTATTCTTTTCTATCAGTATACACCATCTTCAGCAGTATTTGTGTACTTAACTTCTCTCACCCGTGAAGATTCCGGGGTAGAATAGGTCTTCAGCTACCCGTGCATGCCGTAAAATGTGACTATGCTTGTCGTAAAAGGCGACTAACGGGATCGGGTGGTCAGGCTCGCTGACTTGGTTGATGCATGTCATCGATCGATGCTCGTGATATTAATCACTGGATTGTCTGGTCGAGACTCGATTATTTACAGACCGCCGTCATATAGCTAGAATAATGCTGCGTGCGGCGTTAAACAACCAACCAACTTAACTTCTCTACTCTACTTCATTTGTTTGTCCTTATAGTACGTCAAGATACATGTATGTAACAATGTTTTATGTCCAGATATTTCCCTGCGGGTTGGTCGAATGAATATGCAACATTGGCGAAACATTTTTAACCTAAATATGCGAGATAAGCATTATACAACTTCAAGATATCTACATTATATCTATCCGTTCTTCTAACTTTACAACAGATCAGTCGTTATGACGTCCCATCGCCCGATAAATGCAGAACAGTGTGTTTAAATCTGGTGACACAAGGTGTACGGGAAAAGGTGACGCATATCCTTCCCTAAGTCTGATCCTGGCAGAGATCTGGCGAAACACAGTCACCTCATAGAGAATGTATAAATAATGGTCAGATATATGATAATTACTACCTTTTTCGAAAGTGTAACCAACAAAACACCGTCAATTCTTCACAGGTTTGTATACACGACATTCCTCCATCACCTGTGAATACATGCGAGTGTAGGGTGCAGTCACTATTTTCTACAACTTGATGGTGTACACACACCTGTAATAACAATAACAAATAATTTAATTACCTTTAATTAAAAGGCAAAATATCAGTGAAAATTACATGAATGGGTCACTGAAATCAGTGGTGATGCCAGGTATTCGCGGAAAGGAAAAGCATGTCCTGCAAATGCGTGTGATGTAGTCGCAGTCGTATATCACAGAGTGACTTAACAGCACTCTGGACAACGCAATGTTAAAGAATTGTAACTTCTGAACAACGTTCCTTTTGTACAGTGTTGAGTACATAACATTTAGGAAATCTGGACTATTTAACATGATGTAATCCATGCGTAACATCGGTAAGTTGAACCATTGTCTAACACGGCATTTCACATTATGACATTTATAGCCTTAATCCATTTTCCCCTGGGCCGTGCCTGTAGTCACATTCTTAAGTCCAATGTCCAGGGCAACGCCATTGTCTCTTTGTCTGTCTATTGTTATCCAATAGTGTATATATATGTTCACATCTTTACTGTCAGTTAGTTTGGTATTCCGACAGCACATGCATGTATGTACAGCCGCGAGTAAGACACGCCTGCTGGCTGGACTTCACTTGTGGTTGACATAATTGAATGAACGAAAAATATCAATTTTCAGCTTCATCAGTTCGGCAGTTTCGTTGGATATGTTTATGGAGATTAATTGAGAGAATTTAAGTGGATGACCTGAATACAAATTAAGGTCCATTGTGGGTAAAAAACGAAACATCATCAAAAGACATATATGTTAAGCCCTAATTAATATATATCAAATTTCATATAGTCATTTGAGCAAAAAGTCAATTATACAATTAGAATAGATAACAAAGAATATGTATTAGCGTAATTTCCCGATGACACAGTCATAGTCGTAGACCGTCTTAGGTTAACAAAGTAGTCAGTAAATCAAAGCACAAATATATTTATTTATTAAACTCGAAGTACAATGTTTATACTGATTTAGGCAAAGGAAAATTCATTACAAAGAAACCATAACATTTATAACACTGATAGGTAGGAATGTTGTACTTAAATCGGTATTAATACTAAAGGTGATACATCTTGTATCCTAACGTGCAGAACAGCCATTAGAACAAAGCAATTTCAGACAGCAAAAATAACTGTAAACTACTAATGAAAAGATACAAGTTACATATTACCACTAACAAAATAAATAGGTACAATTCGTAAACATTCAAATTATTATTAATCAAAATGGGATGTTCTCGCAAAGGATGTTTGAACAACATATACGCTATAAATTGAATATTGATGTCATCTGTTCTATCCACTGGACCACAAATGTGTCCACTTACATATAGTTCTACTAGGTTTTAACTTCTACAAAGGTTCAACATGATACAGCGATACTTCGATAGTAAGGACATGTACAAAAGGACATTCAGTCAGGCCATGATTTTTTAAAACGGACATTTTGTACATTCGGACGATCTTGTTAAAAGAAAACGATCACCTCTTACGACAATCATAGTCGCTTCTTACGGCAAGCATGGGTTGCTGAAGACCTGTTCTACCCCGGATCTTCACAGATGTTTTCGGTTTGTAAACAGTAATAAACCCTTGTCTTGAGTATACGAAGTACAGATCACCACCCTCAGTGGTAGAGAGATCAGTCATAAGTTGGAACGTCATGGTAGTCGATGACGACACCATGTGCTGCACAGCATTCTGATGCAATTTAATTGCAGCGATATCACCAAGGGAAACTTCTGAAGAAGATAGTTTTGGATGATAACAATGCTTTAACTTGCTAGTGTGCTGAGCTGCAGCAGTGCTTTCACAAAAAATGATATATTCGTAGTTTCAAACCACCAACAAGGACCAAATAAATTATATTGTATCAGTTACCAAGCGGATTTGAAAAGTTATAATGTCGTTATAACTATGTAATTTCAAACCATAATGCATATTAGGGGCTGTTCATGTGACCCGTTTTGAAAACCATACCATTTGTTATACATATATGAAAGGGTCTTAGAAATGTAAATTTGACAGTGTCACTAAATAAATCAAAACCACAAAAATAATCACTTAATGGTCTTTTTTCATCAACGTCCAACGGCGTCGGGATACGAAGACATGATGTCAAACAAGTTATTAAGTCTGACTACCCGATCCATTACCTAGATAACTGGGAACATATTCTAACTTAGACTCCCTACGCGGAACCTATGCCAATGGTAGTCCTGGTTAAATCGAGGAAGTAACCAATAATAGAGTAAATCATTAATGCCGTCATATATTACCTCGATTCGATTGTTCGATTGTACTATTGAGAATGTTAGTCTTATTATTTATCGAACAAAATCAATTACATTTAACCGTAAAAAGTGAGTGAGTGAGTATGGTTTTACGCCGCATTTAGCAACATTCCAGCAATATCACGGCAGGGGGCACCAGAAAAGGGCCTCACACATTGTACCCATGTCGAAAATCGAACCCGGGTCTTCGGCATGACGAACGAATGCTTTAACCACCAGGCTACCCGACCGCACCTAACCATAAAAAGACGACAAACAGATACTGGTATTCATCATTTAACATTGTTCATTATTGGTGATTGAGAGAGTTTTACACCGCTTTGAACAGCGTTTCAGTTATATCATGGCAGATCTTATTTTATGAAGGACAGTTCTCAGAAGGTCTTTGATGTTTACCAATTTGGAGAAACCCACATACGGTCATGGTGTTGACAAACCAAGCATCATAACCAGGGCAACCTACCGAATATCATATACCCGCTCAGAAACGGGAGGCAAGACTACACTGCAACATACCGCGTCTTGGACGACTGGGCTTCTCTTGTCAAACATTCGGCACTCAGAATCAATCGTAAAGATCCTGGTTAGTTTGTTTTTGTTTGTTTGTTGTTTAACGCCGCACCCAGCAATATTCCAGCTATAGATCCGGGTTAGAATAGGCCTTCAGCAACCCATGTTTGCCGTAAGAGGCGACGCCTTTGCTTATCGCAAGAGGCGAATAACAGGATCGGGTGGTCGGGCTTGCTGATTTGGTTGATGCATGTCATGACTGGATTATTTACAGACCGCTTGAATAGTGCCGAGTTCGGCGTTAAACAACAAACAAGCACTTGGAATAAGTTGATTAAATTGAAGACTGTGCCACGATATTGACCACTCACTGATGAAGGGAAGCCTGTTATCGCATCTTGTGGTGTCTCAGACGATTCAGACGCCATTGTCACACCCTCACCGCCCCCGCCCGCAACCAGTTCATTACTGAGATGCAGCTGGTAAACCTGCAGAATATTTCGCGATATTGGCGAAACACTTACCATTTTTGCCCTTGCTACCGAGAAGTATAACGACATGTAATTAGAAATCTTCTTAATGATCACGATGATTTATTTTAAATCCCTTTCGTGGTTCTTTTATAACTGTCAATACTTTCAAGCAGGAACCGATTATTTGTTCGTCAGACTTATATTGTCAATAGTGCGACAAGGGTGATTATTCTATATAAGTCTTCATTGTGGAAGAATGAAAAGGCGTTATCTTAACAAAACGTCGATGCCGACGAAACAAATACCGGAATTATGCCCCAGGGGTGTTTTTTAAATCATAATGTCATTCAGATCTTGTTGCTGAAAACCTTTACCAGGTCTACTCCATCAACCAGCAACAGAAATGCAGCACATGATATTGACAGTGAAATCACAAAAGCCACACCGTCAAGGCATCTTTCCACTGAAAAACTTCTGCAACACCGTCTTGATCGCTTCTTTTTTAGGGGTTCCTCGCTAGTTTGGGACATGTTCATTTTCCGAGCTTTCACCTCCTCTGCTTTTTCCTTACGATGATGGATTGCAATCACAACAATGGAAGCCAGAACAGTAAAGAATTCTTGAACCTCTATAAGTACGAGAAACTGGGTAAGATTGGAAACCAACGGTGGTACCAAATCATTTATTAAGTTTAGGAACATGGTATGAGACACAAACACTGCCATTATAAATCCCAGTTTCTCTCCCGATCGCGCTGGGATCAGGAACACAAAGGGATTTAAGAGGGACATCAAACCAATTGGAATGATGATGCTTATGACATAAAAGAGGGATTGTCTTTTCAATGATATCCCTACTGCTGCTGCATGTATGCCATCCTCCAACTGAATTATGTTCTGTGTGATATTCTGTATGATCCATTCACTATTGTCGTCATATAAAACAGACTCCATGCTGCTTGCGTCTTCAAAGGTTATGTTTAGCGTGTAACCAAGTGCAGGGGAAAACATCAATCGACAGAACTGAGTATCAAATGGATAAACCCTGATATCAATTTTGCATCTGACTCTGAAGATGGCCTTACGTTGCCATCGGAATATCCCTGTGCTAAAGACTATCACAGGAGTGTTGCTCTGAATCGGGTCCATACTGTCCGCACTGTTGGCTAAACCAATTCTTGGACTCCAGACGTCCTCTTCCTCCAGTTGTACAAAAGAGTTCCCGGAACTTTCTGAAGAATTCCAGGCGACACGAGGATCATGCCAGTCGATTGTAAGGGAGCCCGCCACAACCAAGACTTGTTTTTTGGTATCCAAATCAACCAGAGAGAAGAGCGAGAAGGACATGTTCACATCAGTGTTCATACCAGCACCTGTGTGTGGTGGGGAATATTTGTTGATTCTGCTTAATACATCATCCCTCAGAGTATTTAGAATGTGTATTTGTGATGACACAGTGATTCTTGACAGACAAAATATTACAACACAAATGCTGTAATATGCCATTTTTACACTCCTTAAACACACTTCTCAATGGGTAGATAGAATCTTCTTATTGTATTGGTTTCTTCTTGATTGGTTTCCTTGCAGTTGCTCAAAATTTAGTAGACGGCGTCCAGCTTGACTGATTTTATTATGCACAGAGAAATCGAGAGAGTATTGCCCAATACCGCATTTCCACCTTCCCCAATAGTTATAACGGTATCTGGGCGTTCCCTACAATTGTGTCGACAGAGCTGTGGATCTGTCAGTGCTGGACGTTTGACGCAGTTTCATCAGAGTTAAATTGATAATACACATCCTAAACTAATGCCGTCAGAGCTGGAATTGACATGACTTGAACATGTTAGCCATCATAAGTGCATAGTCAACTAAGGACGGCTTTTGCCATACATCATAAAGACAATCTCGATACCTAAAACGCTAGTGATTTGTACGCTGTCATGTTACGTAAACAAATGTTATACCATGGTTTTTTTCCGAACACCTGATATCCTCTCTACTTGATAGTGATTCATGAACACGTTGCTTATGATATAGCCAGGCTTGTACAATGGATTTTTTCGATTATGGAAATGGTTACAAAAAGATCCTCGAAGAGGATAAAACATACCACCGTAACCTCTCAATGTGTTGGATAGACTCCAGAAATGCTTATGATTCTGTACCTCAAGAATGAATTTTCACTGGAATGTATTGACCTCCCCGAGCGAGAACTTATTTTACTGAAGTCTTTAATGAATTGCTTGTCAACTCAACTTGAGATGTATTCGTAGAGGAAGCTTCGTAACCCATTTCTACTCAAAGAGGAACATTTGAGAGCGATTCTTTTAGTCCTTTGCTGTTCTGTTTGTCACTTAATCCATTATATTTTTTGCTTGTCATGCTGATTTTATGAAGCGAATGTCAGAAGTGTTGTATTTTGGTGGAGTTTGTTTTGGTGGATAATATAGGCTAGTTATGCTCTTGCGTTGACGTTTCATTTATATTGTATAGATCTGAATTACTTCGATGATTATTTTTGGAACTAAGTCTTGTATTACTAGATTAGAATGAAACCGCCCATGGGTTGACGCCACTCATGAGATTAGAGTACAAAAGGAGGCACGCACATCGAATGTTTATCTATTTTAACATTAACTGCACGAACCATGGGCCTGAATCAAGATAATCCTTCCCATGGTTGAGATATCAGAATTCTAATGACAGTGAACAAATCTCAATGTTGACGAATTTCCTAATGTCAGTCAATCAACCTGACTGAATTGGAGAGCACACATTCACGCACACATTCAAACAAATTACTCCGCGCATGAAAGTCTAATGGCACCGAGCCTGTTGTCCTGCACCATTAACCCTCACAGTGCCAGGCACTCTGATGACGTCGCAGATTCAAAAACGAAAAGAGCTGATATTCTTAGTTTGCTGCGTTACTCGTACAAAGGATGCAACCGAAAGTGCAAAGTAAAGTCAAGTTATCGCCCTTGTTTCAATCTTCATGTGTAATAGGTCTTTGAAAGGCATTTAGAAGTGATGCAATTAAGCAAGAGAATATATGGATGTCAAATTTTTTTATTTTGAGGTACACAACGTTTCGGAGTATATGCTTACTCCAACATCAGGTGAATGAATGCCATGTTTACTTACTTACTTTGGAGATTTAACGTGCGCTTTCCGACTGATGCGTATTTGCTATGAGGCAGAGAGCACATATATTTAATGACATGTAAGGAGAACAAAATTAATAAGATAACAAAAAGGTGGAAAATAACAAAGGGTAGAAACTTGCAAGGGAAGCCAACAGATGATTGGTGCTGATAGGTGATTAGCAATAGACATTGGAAGCCAGCACTTTACAGTAATTGGCGCTGATAGTAAAGAAGCCACTGGTGCTTGGGACTTATTGATCTTTGTCGGTTCTAATTACCTAGCTGGATTCCATTTGCCAATTGCTATGTCCATTCTTTCGCCTATCAGTGCTAATAACCCCCGGCCTCCCGTTTGCCGAGTGACCATTGCCTATTACTGGCTTCTATACTATCAACGCTGGACTCGATTATATACAGACTGCCATCATGTTGCTGGAATACTACTTACTGCGGCTTTAAAAAACAAACTAACAAACGTAGCACGAAATGAAAGTCAACATATGGCACCAAGAGGGTTAAACCCAATTTCTATTCTGCAGAGAGCTATTGATGACTGTTTTAACAAATAGCAAGTTAACGCCACTTTCTGTTTTTGTTTTCTGTGTTTAATATTGAAGTGTAATCGGTATGAGACATGTTAGGCAAATGAATTTGAGTTTATTGGTTTACAGGGTGACACAAGTCATGGCGTGGTATCATGCTAAGTGATTCTTTATGTATTATTGATCGAGATGGAACACACTGCTTGACCCATACCAACAGTACATGATCCAGCAGTATATGGAGGGAATGACTAGCCACCAAAAAACAGCGGCAGTCGTGAATAAATAACCTTTCCCTTTTGCTTTTATCTGTGTAGCAGGGCGAGGATCCATCCAACAGATGATATTTTTACCTCGTAAGCTTTTTGACAGGGTTGACCTTTTTGGCCATATTGAAAAAGGCGTCCGATCTCAAATCAGAAGATCCATTGATCGAATGTCATCAAAGGAATCGGAAATATTATGGCCACTGCATTGTCGCCCAAAGAGGAACTGAGCTCGTTCACATTAAATTAAATCAAGTCTCAGTACTATGTGGCCCAGGACGTGTCTTCTGTTGACGAGAGTAAGTGGCGGGGCATGGGTTATCCCACAGATGACAACCGTAGCTTGCCAGCATGCTGACGGCGTTATCAACTTTCTTCATGTGAACAATGCGTCCGTGGTGCGAATCCCACAACGGGAATCGGACATTTTATGGACGCTACATCTGCAAATCAAAGAGTCTGTCGTATGTCTATAAAGCACATAATTACTAATCCTTAAAAAACTACTTCATTGCATCGCTCTGTATTGTGTAGCTAGCGATATTGTTCTGTTGACGAAGGCCTGCGGCCCGTAACAATATATCAATTAATAATCAACATTATTATTATTTCCCGTGTATGCAGATAACAGAATTGAACGTTTCTACAAGTATTTTGTTATAAATATTATTTTATATATTTCGATATGTTTTAAAGACAATACAACATTTCTACAATATCTAGGGCGGTCGGGTAGCCTTGTAGTCAAAGCGTTCGCTCACCACTCTGAAGACTCGGATTCGATTCCCGAGATTGGTACAATGTGTAAAGTCCATTTCTGGTGTCCCCCGACGTGATATTGCTGGAATATTGCTAAAAGCTGCATAAAACCATACTCACTCACTCACACTACAATATCTGAACTGCGGAGCTACTTCCCTTCTATTCCGCTGTGCCTGTGCGAAATATAATGTTGTACGTTATGACAAATGACAAACTGCTCAAAACGGCGTAAAGCTTATAAGACCAATTAAATACACATCATGGTCACTAAAAAAATTGATATCATAACTAAGGTACATGTCATCGTCTTGATAACTAAGGTGTGTGCTATTCTGTCACACTAATGTGTGTCATGTTCATGTTTATCAAGGTGCACGCTGTGCATTTACCTGATGATAAATGTGACTGTTTATTATCATTTACCTGATGGGGGCACAGGTAGCGACAGCCGCCTGGGGCGCCTCAATTCTCGTTGCAGATTCGCGTCCAGGTTTGTCAGCACCATACCCGTGCTCGTGGGTTTCAGATGAATGGTCGGGCGTTCCTCCCACATTACGCTCACACGCTATGATATTCGACGTATTTGACGTAATATGCGCCCCACTCTAATAAGCGCCCACTGCGATATTTGCTGATATATTGGCTACTGAACAATCCCAATTAGCACCCCTTCCGATTGACCAATGTACACAAGACTTATTTGTTCGTGTATAATACACACTCGTGTGTTATATGCACCCTTAAATATGGGCAATTCAATTCTGGAAAATATATTTGTCGTGTATGATACGCACATACTTTTCTTTTGTATCATTTCAGGCTGTCAGCATAAACTACGAAATTTACAATCCTTCAACTCTGTTTTCTCTCTCTCCAAAATTATATTCTAATAAGACCCCCCTATTTCTAATTTTGAGGGCGCCCCGAATACGGTTACAGGAATACTGTTACTCATTCGTGCATTTACATGATAACAAGGGTGTATCATTTACACGATAACTAAACTCAAGGTTGTTATCATTTACCGGATTTTTTTATAATTGTTCTTTGTATAAACAAAGTGTTTATATGGAATGTTTGTGTATATATGGAATTATGTAAATATACACATCCAGCATGGCATGTACAATTCATTGATGTACTTATTGTATCATGTCTTATGTGTAATGGAAGGTATTAATTTATGTGCTTCGCTTGTTTACCAATCCATTTTCACTTTTTTGTGAAAATAAACATGTTTAAATCAATTAACTTCATATACATGTATACATTGTTCTCATCTCCCTTCAATAGTATATTTAAATATAATATTATTAATCCGAATGTAAATATTAGAAAGGCCTTTCCACTTCTTATCTAAAATTCGTCTTTTCGCTGGAGTTCGTTTTTACTTTGATAGCAGGTAAGTGCTTAAGTAAAGTCAACTTTTCACTTTACGATTGTTGCTTTTATAACAACATTTTGTCACGTTGAACATGTATGTGCAGTTGTCCATCATCTATACAAGGATTGTCGCTTAAACTCCATACATTGTCACTATTGACCTTTTCGGAATAACCGGGATCGCTCATTTTATTTCAAGGTTTGTCCGATCCATACCCATGCTCGTGGGTTTCACCAAAGTGGTTAATGTCTCACATTAAGCTGACACGCCGTGATATAACTATAATACTGGCGTTAACCCAACTCATCCAAAGATGTAGTCGAGATAAACTATCATTTTGGTTGCCTTACCAAAACGTATCGACAGCATTTGCCTTAATAGAGTAAGAGACAATCAAAATCACACCTGTGTATCTTGTTATCTTGTTTGCACTATTTCGCAGTGTATTGAACATATGCCATTCTACATATGCCATTTTGTCTCTACATTAACCCTGACTAGCTTGATGATGAAGTGACAACACTTAAAGGACAGGTCAACGTAGCAACTTTGCAGATTTTAATACAATGGGGAATACTTAATCACACATAGCTGACAAAATCAAAATTTGAAAAATGGCACATACCGTAAAACGGACGATAAAAAACGACAGGCAAAATGATTTCCCTACTGGAGCTGAAATGGGTTACCGGCGCTAAACGTGATGCGCAATTTCAACGAACGGCGCCCAGTCTGCGTTTGTGGTTTATTGAGTGTCTTCTTACTTGTCCAGCACCTTTTGTTATGGGTATAAATTCACCCGAGCTTGCTGATTGGAGAGACAGTATGACACAAGTAATTAGTTAATATCTCACAAAAATAACAACACAAACAATTGGTGAATTATATTCACATAAGCTTTTAAAATATATATCACCCATTCCTCCCTCACACAATACACCTATATCTACCTTCACTAATTCCTTCCATAACAGCATACACCTCTATGTCCCTTCACCCATTCCTCGCACACAACATACACCTCCATATACCTTCACCCATTCCCGTCCCTATCAACATACACCTCTATGTGTCTTCACCCATACCTCCCCTACCAACATGCACCTCTGTGTACCTTCACCCATTCCTCCCCATATCAACATACACCTCTATGTGTCTTCACCCATACCTCCCCTACCAACATACACCTCTGTGCATGTGTACCTTCACCCATTCCTCCCCATATCAACATACACCTCTATGTGTCTTCACCCATACCTCCCCTACCAACATACACCTCTGTGCATGTGTACCTTCACCCATTCCTCCCCATATCAACATACACCTCTATGTGTCTTCACCCAGACCTCCCCTACCAACATACACCTCTGTGTACCTTCACCCATTCCTCCCTCACTACATACACTTCTATGTACCATCACTAATTCCTCCATCTATCAACACACACCTCCATTTACCTTCCCACATTCCTCCCTCACAGAATACAGCTATATCTAACTTCACCAATTCCTTCCATAACAGCATACACCTCTATGCCCCTTCACCCAATCCTCACACACAACATACACCTCCATATACCTTCACCCATTCCTGCCCCTATCAACATGCACCTCTGTGTACCTTCACCCATACATACCTCCCCATATCAACATACACCTCTATGTATCATCAGCCATTCCTGCCCCGACCAGCAAACGCCTATATGTACCTTCACCCATTCCTCCCAATATCAACATACACCTCTATGTGTCTTCACCCAGACCTCCCCTACCAACATGCACCTCTGTGCATGTGTACCTTCACCCATTCCTCCCCATATCAACATACACCTCTATGTGTCTTCACCCAGACCTCCCCTACCAACATGCACCTCTGTGTATGTGTACCTTCACCCATACCTCCCCTATCAACATACACCTCTATGTGTCTTCACCCATACCTCCCCTACCAACATACACCTCTGTGCACCTTCACCCATACCTCCCCTACCAACATGCACCTCTGTGTATGTGTACCTTCACCCATACCTCCCCTACCAACATACACCTCTATGTGTCTTCACCCAGACCTCCCCTACCAACATGCATCTCTGTGCACCTTCACCCATTCCTCCCTCACTACATACACCTCTATGTACCATCACTAATTCCTCCATCTATCAACACACACCTCCATTTACCTTCCCACATTCCTCCCTCACAGAATACAGCTATATCTAACTTCACCAATTCCTTCCATAACAGCATACACCTCTATGCCCCTTCACCCAATCCTCACACACAACATACACCTCCATATACCTTCACCCATTCCTGCCCCTATCAACATGCACCTCTGTGTACCTTCACCCATACATACCTCCCCATATCAACATACACCTCTATGTATCATCAGCCATTCCTGCCCCGACCAGCAAACGCCTATATGTACCTTCACCCATTCCTCCCAATATCAACATACACCTCTATGTGTCTTCACCCAGACCTCCCCTACCAACATGCACCTCTGTGCATGTGTACCTTCACCCATTCCTCCCCATATCAACATACACCTCTATGTGTCTTCACCCAGACCTCCCCTACCAACATGCACCTCTGTGTATGTGTACCTTCACCCATACCTCCCCTATCAACATACACCTCTATGTGTCTTCACCCATACCTCCCCTACCAACATACACCTCTATGTGTCTTCACCCAGACCTCCCCTACCAACATGCACCTCTGTGTATGTGTACCTTCACCCATTCCTCCCCATATCAACATACACCTCTATGTGTCTTCACCCATACCTCCCCTACCAACATACACCTCTGTGCACCTTCACCCATACCTCCCCTACCAACATGCACCTCTGTGTATGTGTACCTTCACCCATACCTCCCCTATCAACATACACCTCTATGTGTCTTCACCCATACCTCCCCTACCAACATACACCTCTGTGCACCTTCACCCATACCTCCCCTACCAACATGCACCTCTGTGTATGTGTACCTTCACCCATACCTCCCCTACCAACATACACCTCTATGTGTCTTCACCCAGACCTCCCCTACCAACATACACCTCTGTGCATGTGTACCTTCACCCATACCTCCCCTACCAACATACACCTCTATGTGTCTTCACCCATACCTCCCCTACCAACATGCATCTCTGTGCACCTTCACCCATACCTCCCCTACCAACATGCACCTCTGTGTATGTGTACCTTCACCCATACCTCCCCTACCAACATACACCTCTATGTGTCTTCACCCATACCCCCCCTACCAACATGCACCTCTGTGCACCTTCACCCATACCTCCCCTACCAACATACACCTCTGTGTACCTTCACCCATACCTCCCCTACCAACATACACCTCTGTGTACCTTCACCCATACCTCCCCTATCAACATACACCTCTATGTGTCTTCACCCATACCTCCCCTACAAACATGCACCTCTGTGTACCTTCACCCATTCCCGTCCCTATCAACATACACCTCTATGTGTCTTAACCCATACCTCCCCTACCAGCATACACCTCTGTGTACCTTCACCCATTCCTCCCCATATCAACATACACCTCTATGTGTCTTCACCCATACCTCCCCTACCGACATACAATTCTATGTACCATCACTAATTCCTCCATCTATCAACACACACCTCCATTTACCTTCACCCAATCCTCGCACACAACATACACCTCCATATACCTTCACCCATTCCTGCCCCTATCAACATACACCTCTATGTGTCTTCACCCATACACCCCCTACCAACATACACCTCCATATACCTTCACCCATTCCTCCCCATATCAACATACACCTCTATGTATCATCAGCCATTCCTGCCCCGACCAGCAAACGCCTATATGTCCCTTCACCCATTTCTCGCACACAACATAGACCTCCATATACCTTCACCCACACCTCTATGTGTCTTCACCCATACCTCCCCTACCAACATGCACCTCTGTGTACCTTCACCCATTTCTCCCCTACCAACATACACCTCTGTGTACCTTCACCCATTCCTCCCCATATCAACACACACCTCTATGTGTCTTCACCCATACCTACCCTACCAACATACACTTCTATGTCCCTTCACCCATTCCTCGCACACAACATAGACCTCCATATACCTTCACCCACATATAATAATCTGCAGAGTTGTCTCTGTAATCACCTGCCCCAGTGAAGGAGACCCCATACGTGGAAGCGATAGGATAACATATAAGAATGCTTATGTTAATTCATGTTTAGATTCCTACATTTGATTTGCCTTTGCATGTGTTTCCATGCCACCGGAGGGGCAGGATGAGCTTACCTTAGGCAAACATTTGGTGTCGTGACTACATTAACACATATTTGACACACTCGGAATCGCAAAAGGGACTCTGCTCTTAGTAGAAATTTATTATGCTATGAAATGTTTTTGTCGCCTTTTTTATCACATGTATCAACTGATTTGATACAGACCTTTTCATGAATGTATTCATTGATGTTGATATTTTCATTGTCACGGATCGTGTGAATTAAAAATCTAATTCTATTTATCTGATTCAGGGAAAGCAGAAATTTTATCCGGATTTCGACGATTCTTGTTACCATGGTTGAACAGAATGATAAATACAAAACAAAGCGAACGGAACTAAGGACAATATCAAGTCATTCGGTTTCCTTGGTTATGTTAATTTTAACGAGTGTTAGCTGTACTTCTATACTGGTATTATCCTGGTATTACTTGCTCTTAAACATGTTAAATCGAGTTTAGCTCTAATACCGCCACATTATGTAGACTTAGGATTGTTCATTTGAACTTTGTACATGCAAGTATTTTGCACCAATCTTAGTTTGAATTGCACGTTACAGCGTAAAGTCATTTTATACGGGCACATTGACTTAAAGACTGAATTATATACAGGACACGAAATTCCGGACTTTTGAGGGATGCGAATAACTAAGATTTGTTTGACGTTCTATGAGCTGATGGTCACTGTGCAGTGAGTGAAGGTGTTAATTTGAGGGATTTGTCAATGCTCGAGACTCACATTCTACCAATATATTACAAGTCGAAGGTCAAATGAGACGCCTGAAGCGCATGAGCAAAGTCAGCGCAACCTTTTTCCGCCGACAGAAGACGCGCCTCAAGCTAACAGCCAATATAATTGATAAGTAGACCTCAGGTGTCTAATATTGTTATATTCATTGTAACATGGCTTTTGAAGCAAACACGTCAAAATCGAAAGCTGCAGACGATCTAAACCTGTCACTCAGTACCAATATGAACGATAACTTTCATGAACTTCCCAATAATTCCACTCGACATAAGCTCTGCACAGCCAATATCAAGGGCGAATCCGATCCCAAAAAGTCCCGCCATAGGAGCTGATATGCGTGAGATGCAGATATCGGTTTGAGAAAAACGATAATATATCACAGAGACTTCAGGTGACATAGTGTCCGAAAATATTAAGTTCAACGGCTGTTGTCTGAAACATGTAAAATTTGTTTGAGAACAAGACAAACATAGCAAAAGATTATTTGAGAAAACGCCCAGGTTCCTTGGGGATTTGCTCAAAATTCGCTGGACATACAATCTTTGTTCTATCAACGTAAGGAATTTTGTCCATCAGTATCATGTTGAACACCATTGTATGGTGATAAATGTGAAGGACTCGAGGTAGCACGTCGTATTTGACAAACGACTGGCATCTGTCCTAGAAAGAGGCCGCCTTCACAATTAAAACCATGGGCATATGCTTCCCGTGACAGAGTGAGTGAGTGATCGAGTGTCTTTTTGCAATATTCCCTCATTATCACGGCGGGGGAAACCAAAGCATTGGCTTCACACATAACACCCAATGTGGGGAACCGAACCCGAGTCCTCTGCGTGACAAGCGAACGCTTAACCACCAAGCTACCCCACCGCTCCTTACCGTGGCAGAGGGAGAGGTTACATATATCTATGCGCATGACTAACAACTACGCTCTTTCGGGAAACAGTCAATCGGACACACCATACTGGTATTGATGCCAGCTAATGGTCAGCAATAGAAATGGAAGAGAAGGTTAACAGTCTTATCTTTAAATACAATTTGTTTACAGGACTTACCTGGAATTAGCATTATCTACAGCGCTTATCTGGAAATATATTTAGACTACAGGGCATACCTGGACATATTATTAGGCTTCAGGGCTCCACCTGGAAATACCATTTTTACTCCAGGGCGCGACCTGGAATATCATTTATCGACAGGGTGCAACCTGAACAATAATGACGCCTGTATTCACCTTGAAAGGGAATGGTGGTATAACTCAGCGGTTAATGTGTTCGATCGTCACGCGATAGAAACAGATTCCACCACATATGCATTGTATGGTATACATAACCCCGATTGTTAATGTTCACCATAACGACATTACAAGAATATTGCCTAAAGTAGCTTAAAAATCTTACTCACTCTCCCGCTCATCAGAAGTGTTCAATGACAGGCAATGACTAGTAAATGTCTCAAGAATTGTTTATTCTTTTAAGTTGATACATCATTTGTAATCCAGAAACCTGAAAGAGAAAAGATGAATTTGATTACTCTACTAATCTTATAAAAAGCTATATTTCATAGTATCCGATAGAATTACTGAAACAAAAAACGATGCAGCCATAATCATGGCCCAGCATCAGGAATGCATAAAAGTTTCGAACCCGGATTGCGCAAACCGAATTTAAGCTATTAAAGGAAAAGGGGAAGACTTCTGGCAGGATTATAGCTTAAGTATCTTTAGTGCCGCTGTCTTATTCAAACGTACATTGAAACGTTTCTATGTATGCTAATCATCAAACATGTTAAATAATAAATCAATGTAAATATCATCTTTGTGTTTGACGTGACAAACATGGTTGTGAATATCACTCACATAATCCTTGAATAAACCCTGTATTAATCCATCATCACCATCAATAATATTAATGCAAAGAACTCACCTCTAAGAACACTTTGCGTATGAGGCTACGTACAGATCCAAGTTCGTGCAGCGGGCCTTCTCAAAAAGACAGCTGCAAATAGCAAAGCGGTGTATTTGTGTATTGTTTGTACCTGAACATAAGTTAACCATCGTCAATACTTCACAGTCTTTGATGGGCATTTAGAAGTTGGAAGAACATGAATATATGACACATATGTCCTGTGTTCATGTTCAACCAATTTCTAAATGCCTATCAAATACTTCACAGGTTTCTATACACTGTGAAAAAATACCTTGTAGTGTTGTCACTATGTTCAACCAACGACTACAATCGTTTCATCAAGAGGGAAACCAACGGTTGGTCCGTCCAATGAGCGGTGAGATTAGATTGCGCAAACGGCAATTTTTCTAAGCTACCCACTGTTTTAATATCTGGTAACGACAGGGTTCGCACAGAATTTATGCACGGAGTAGGGTTCATTTACGTGAGATACCCACGGCCTCATGCCTTTGCTTGACATAAAATAAAAACCCGTCACTACCACACTATGTCGGTCGTAGTATTTACTGAAACTAGTGGAAAGTGGTGATTACATACCCGTGAATTTTTTAAAATGAATTCAAGGAAACCGAATCGAAATTAATTGCGGTTGATCAACAGTCATTAGTCTACGCTACGTATAAGTATGTTCCAACTGAAGTATTTGATGAGTAATTCTATTTGAATATTTTTTTCGGAAACTGAAGATCTTTGGGAAATCGGTTACTAGAGTTTGAATGTGAAGTTAGATATTTGCCTTTGTTGTGTATTCAATTTCAATATTTTAAAAGAAACGGAAAATATAAAAAGTGTACATTGTTATTTTGTAAATTTATTCTAAATGTTTGCAAATTCCCTAATTGGTGTAGTCTATGGGGAATGTGGCAGACATCCATTGTGTGTTTCTTGTCACACAAATTGTATCACATACAGGTTGAAATTAAGGACAATGCTCACTTACATATACCCCTAAGTGTTAAGACTGACACGTGACCATGCACAGCCTTATTAGAATTCTTATGTCATAAATCTTTTAATAATAATCCTACCGATTTGGTCTCGTGTTGATTTCCCAGAGGGTTGGAGCCACAGCAATATTTTTGAATACGTTTAGACAGAGACTTACTGACTGTGTTGAGCAGAAGTGGCATGGGAACTATCTAATAGGAAGTCGTTATACTCCTGCTCATGCTTGTAATGCACATTTACGACAGGGGTAAATTTACACTGTTTTAACCACAGTAAATTTAGAAAGACGTTTAATTGTTTGGAAGCTCATTTTACTTTTTGGGAATACAAAATGTTATGAAAGATATGTGTGTTATGAAAGATTTCGAGGCAAATATTTTTCATTGTCTATTTTAAGAAACATTACCAACTAATGCCATAATTGCATTACGTAATAAGGCGGTACTCTGTTTGAAGTGGGGTGGTGGAGTAGCATGATGGTTAAAGCCTTGGCTCGTCCCACCGAAGACCCGAGTTCGATTCTCCATATGGGTACAATGTGTGAAGCCCATTTTCCGGTGTCCTCCTCCTTGATATTGCTGGAATATTGCTAAAAGTGGCGTAAAACCATACTCACTCAATCACTGTTTGAAGTATCGCAACTGAAAACACTGTTAGAAAAATATTTACATAATCTCTTAATCCGTGGTGATACGATGTAATTGCTAGAAAAATATTTACACAATCTCTTAATCCGTGGTGATACGATGTAATTGCTAGAAAAATATTTACATAATCTCCTAATCCGTGGTGATACGATGTAATTGCAACCACCTGGAATACTAATTTTGTTTGTGCAGGGTGTATGAGTGAGGGTGCTACCGTATGAGCAGGGCTTGCTTATCCTGTTCGCGAACACGTGGAGTCATCACGAATTTCCAATGATCCATTCAAGTAAGTTTCACCGCTATTTTGCCTTTTACGCCCAATGTAATCTCCCTCCCTGGATAATCGAGAATGATTATTCTCTTGCGTTGACGTTATAAATTGAAATTTGATGTCTACTTTTATTAACTGAGAGTGAGTGAGATGGGTTTAACGCCGCTTTTAACATTATTCCAGTTATATCACGGCGTGTCAGCATGATGTGGGAGGAAAGCCCGAAGTTATGCAGGTCTCAGACGTTTGCCATTTCGGTGAAACCCACGAACACGGGTATGGTACTGACACATCTAGAAACATAATCGGGGCGAACCGGGATTCGACCCCACAATCATAGGTTTCTGGCGTGACGTAACAGCGAATCGCAGCGCCTTAGACGACTCGGCCACCCGTTCCCCCTATTGACTAAGAAGCAGAGAAGAGGACCATTGGATGATCTGATGTACAAAACTATCAATGAGTCAATCAACAACAATAATGATTTAATCCAATTGTGAAAAAACACACCATTTGATCCTTAGTAACAACGCCTCAAGCAAACAAATTCAATACTGCTGTAAACCGTCAGCGACTAATCCTAAAATTACTTTTGAAACTAGAGCACGAGCTTTTTAAAGACATGTGTTGATTCATAAAGATCCAAATCAACTTGATGACGTGAAAACTCATAAACGATTGTGCCAATGATTTAACGAAATGGTCTCTTACAAGTTCATGTAGTCCACGTGGTCGGAACCACACAGGTGTTCCACGTCAATTCCACAGTGTTTGGTGGCCATCTGGGAACAGAAGAACTGGTATATGGCAGAGGTACCGGGAGTTCCGGTTGTACCGGAAGAGGGTGTACACGTGCCATTATGTACAGCCTGAAGAGTAAGGTCCTGACAGTGGGCCTTGGAAAAGAGACACCTGGAAAGTAAAAAGTCAATGTGTGAATGTAGCAGTAGAAGTGGCGGTAGAGGATGCAGAATGACACCAGAAGCAGTGTCTGATCAATAGCAGTTCCTGTAGCAGTGACAGTAGCAGGTTGAAAGTTGTAAATGTAGAAATCGAAGCACAGGGTAAATTAGTTGCTTCTGAAGCAGTAATTGTTGAAGTGGTGGCAGTACATTAACGTCACATTAGCTGTATCCATGTGAGTGAGTGGATGTTGTCATTGTCAGTCAATATCCAGTCATATCACGGCAGCCAGTGAACAATCGCGTCTGGGCCCTACAGACAAGTGGATGAAATCACGGGAATTGAACTCCACAAGTGGGCTACTTTGAAACGTTGACGGTGCCTTACAACCCGATCAAATTTTAGTCGACTCTTACGAACAGGAATTGGGATCTACTGAGACCCGGAAGTCCCACATTGTGCACATGATCATAATGCACAACAACGGCATTCAGCAATGTATGTTTTACCTATTGTCATAGGTTTTGCCGTCGCTACCACACTCTGGGTGATGGGCAAATAAGGAACAGTCAGCGCGGTTGATAGCTCTGCATATGGTCCTGATAGGCGACGTCGTCTGGCTGTAGCAGGCTGGGGGTAAGACCAGTAGATAAATGGATAAACACACAGTACATTTATGGGAACATCATCGATCATCTAGTGTATCATATGGTCATTGTATTAATGCAAATGCTTTGCACCCATTGGCCGCCGTAGTTTCGTTTCAGAAGTGTCGTCACCATATCACTAACTCAGCACAGAATTTCTTTCCTTCAGGGGACATATAGGATTGGATGGCTCTTTCAGCGACTTGCCAGTCGAAAGTACACAAGACAATTTATGGTTGCGAACTGATCCAATGTATTTGTCAGAATGTAGATCAACGAGGATCAGAATATGATAATATTATATAAGGTTACCATGTCCTTCACATACAGCTGTGTGAAGCATCAGGTGGTCGTAAATTCTACTCAACGTGCAAACTTAAATAGCGGCTCACAATATTATTTCAAAATATACAGATTACTTTTGACGGCCTTTTCATGTTGTTTTTATACTTAATTAACCTGCCAAACGTCAGTGCTTGTGATATAAAAACAATACGCTGGGCAAATGTAACAGTGGGTTATGATAACCAAAACTGTATTAATAAATCATTGAAATTGCGATAAAAGGAGTAAAAAGCACCTCACCTACAAACACTGCGATAATTGAGAGTAACTTCAGCATCATGAACGTGAGGAAAGCTGCCCCAGTCTGGAATATGCAAAATGTATGACTTGGACAAGAACCGTGTACTTTCCCAGGTGGTAACCTTATCTGTGACCTACCTTGTAGGTGTGTCGGGACGGCATGTGCTTACTGTGGTGTCAATACAGATTTTCAGTGATCCATTTCTATAATTTTCACCGCCGATTGACTTCCATGCCCAGTGGAATCCGTTTCGGCGAATAATCGAAACATGTTATTCTCTCACGTTCACGTTTTATATTCAACAAAGGGCTGCCTACAGGCAAAGGATTACGCATGGCTTGCTTCACTTTCGCCATATCACAACGGTCTGTAAGCAGCGCCTGGCTCAAACCAACAATTGGCCGTTATTATGAGCCAGGTCCTGTGCCGTCCGCGAACGATTAAACAGGCAACACCTGATCTCATTAAGGTCGGATCTTAGTTCTCGCTACCGCTAAACACAGATACGACGACACACCATTACAGGTCACGTCACAATGTAAGTTCCCGGACTTTGACCTACAAATGAAATAAGTCGACATCAGCCTATTAGACGTTTTCACGAGCCTTTTGGAACTGACTTCAAACTGGCGACATCCATCCAGACAAAGCTTTGAATATTAGCGAATCAAATTTAAAAACCGAACAGGAAACTTCTGCAATGTCTAATAGATAGCCGAGATTGTATGTCATTACTTTTCACAGGCGAAGGAAAGTCTCTTCCGTTGCAAAGGATTATCCCTTTTGAAAGAAACAGTCGTACAATCCGTAACTGTCGTTAGGAATATCCCGTGTTAGCTATTTCGAGGTTGTATGATAAGAAAACACATTCCGACTGTCACTTTTACTATTTGGTAAGCGACATTCTGCTTGGCCGGATGAAAGGTCATTTTGACGTGACCTGTGATGGAATGTCCTCAGATCATTGTTTAGGCGGTAGCGAGAACGAGGATATGATTTTAACGAGATTAGGCAACGCATAGGGCTGGATTGTTGGGGAGTTTTGTAGGTTTTGCATGGATTTATTAATTTGTATTATTGATAAGGAATGTATCGCTTTTGGAAGCACCGACGCTCAGTTGTTCACTGATCAGAGTTGTGTCCCTTAGATATGCCAGAAACCATGGTCGTTTCCAAATAAATCTATGTATTATGCGTCAGTTCTCGTCGCGATATGGCTGAAATATTGCCGATGTGACGTTAAAGTGAAATTGGGTTTAACGTCGCGTCCAAGATTATTGCAGTCATATGGCGACGTGTGTGTGTGTGTGTGTGTGTGTGTGTGTGTGTGTGTGTGTCTGTGTGGCTGCTTGTACTAGTCCGGACTGATGCCGATTTATAGTGCTAGCTCACTGAGGTATCATGCCGCAGTTTAACATGAATACCCCACTCAGACTCAGTATATTGACTCTGAGCCGACCAGTCCTTGTTTTAGCCCCTTAATGCCGAGCGCCAGACAGGGTAACAACAAGTACCATCTTTTTAACGTCTTTTGGTATGACGCGGCCGGGGATCGAACCCCGACAGATCCTCCCTCAATATGTAACGTACGATTACTGTCACAGTGGGATGAATGACCAAGATACGAGACAGGGGGAACTAGGCACTACAACAGAACCGGCGTTATGTTTTCTATGGATGGGAGATAAGGGTAGCTGGTGTGAAACATGGCACTGTGCATTTTGATGCGGAACATATTCATCTGGGATTTAAGGAGGACATGTAAAACACGCTTATTTTAAAGTGGACAGAGTAGATGACAGGATTTCGTTGATATTTTGATGTTGTGATCCATAAATGGCCGAGTAGCTGTTGATAGACTTACACAGCATCTGGCGACATGGTGCCAAGCTGTCCGTAAGTTCACTCAGTTCAATATCGGACACAGGATCAGCTCGCCGGGTAAGTTTCTTGATTCCTTATATGTTAAATGACTTGATGGTTTGATTTCAAAACCTCCCTCAGTTTAGCAAAGTGCACCGATTTCGGGAGCAGATGCTGGTAATCATTTCGATTGAAGGTAACGCTCTATGCTGCCCTCGATCCCATTAAAAGTAGACAGTTCGTATTCTGAACCATCTAATTTGCGGGTCGAAATAAAAAACAATTGCAAAGAATAATGTTTAGTTCACTGGGGCCAATTTCTTCTCATTTTAGCTTTCCTGTATAAATTTGTGAATTCATGTCAAGTTTACTCCTATTCATTGTTTTTTTTATATTTTCATTGGTAGTGTTGATCGTGTTGGCGCACGAGGAACAGTTTCTGGATACACTCGCAATATGAATATTGGAACTTCAATCTGGCCGTATGCAGTTTTAAAGACATCACATGTTTAGGAGTTAAGGTATACGAATAACGCTCCCTGTCAGATCTCCGTTCACTTTAACGGGGTCATTTACTTTGACAGGTGTCAAATGGTCAGACATGTGTGTTTACATACAACGCAGACGTTGTTTTGTTTTTTGTTTATTGCGTTGATTGTAAACTGAAAATCAGGTGAAATAAATGCTTTGTTGATTATAATATAAAATCATGTCGTTGATATGAAACTATATGTCTTGTCTTAAAATCTCTAGTCAGTGCATCATATTTATTTGAGGCTAATTATGAGCGACGACTTATAACATAAATATCACAAGAGGCATTCTGTGTAATCCTCATTTCAGGATGTCAAGTGGGCTAGTTATTTATGTTATTATCTTTGGGTATCCTATGAGGTCATCAAGTAAAAATAGTGCCCATGTACCCCTTCTCCTCCGTGAGGGCCCGTGAAGATCCGGGATAGAATAAGTCTTCAGCAACCCATGCTTGCCGTAAAAGGCGACTATGCTTGTCGTAAGAGGCTACTAACGGGATCGGGTGGTCAGGCTCGCTGACTTGGTTGATGCATGTCATCGATCCCAATTGCGTGGATCGATGCTCATGATATTAATCACTGGATTGTCTGGTCCAGACTCGAATATTTACAGACCGCTGTCATATAGCTGGAATATTGCTGAGTGCGGCGTTAAACAACAAAACAACCAACCAACCAACCTCCGTGAGCGTAACAATGTCTAAGATGATATGCGGAAGGTATGTTCCCCGTGAAACACGACGCTCATACAATTTGGCCCTCACTCTTTAAAGAGTGCTGTATTGCGGAACAACATAGTTACTCAAAAGGAAGGGCAACATGAGCGTACGTATGATCAACGTGCTCTACAGGAACATCAGTTGTGATTTGTTCACAACTAATGTATTCAAACAATATCATCAATGAACGAGAAATGTCTGTTAAGAACTCCCTTAGTACGTCAGTCACGATACATTTATATTTACAATACGTCGTAATACATTTACATCAAGCACAAGACGTGAAAAGGGCCGACACGATAAACGTGACGGGAGAGATTTCCGAAGTTGTTCATGAACCTGTGCCGGTTACATGTATTAGTTATTATTGATCATTTGCCCGATCATTGAAGGGTTATTATAAAAATGTGTCAAACAGATGCTAAGATAAATTCGTAGATTGCTGTAGACTGTATATGTCGGTCTAGACACGGATGGAGACGAACTACGATAGTTTGGGTGTGCATGTCTAGGGTCTAAATGATAGAAAACAACGCTTGTTTATATATTCGTGCTGGTGAATTCCCAGGGTTTTCCCCCGGAATGTGGAAGTAGTCCGAAAGTGTTACTGTCATTTCAAAAATATAGTCTAGTCGTGAAAAACGTTTGGCCGTCAAACTGTGTCAGTCATACACTTACGAACGTCAATTTCGCAGTCATGTTACTAACGTCTCGTCAAATGGAAAAGCCTTGTATCGTGTAAACTTCACATTTATAACAAATATAACAACCCGAACCTTAGAGTACATTAATTCTCGTCATGCATCCATCTGGTGATACAACAAAATGCCATTTTCTGTACTTATTCATTCCTTGTAATTTGGCAAAATAATTACAACTTCTAAGATGGATTTTGCCCTTCCACACGATACCAATGTTAATATCATCGGCGACACCTCCTTTGATAAGAAATCAATTTTGTTTTTGGGGTGTTGTGATGTTTAGAAGCAGTTAGCAATGTGCAAGCCTTTTTCAAGTCTTTATCATTTGCGCTTTTGTGTGGGGGTGTGCGGATGTACACCACGTAACAAGGAGAAAGCTCAACGTTGATGCTTACAGTTTGTTACATTTGTGTTGGGTAATCTCACCAGGAATAGCTGTTTGTACTTTGAAACTATGATCACTTTATCCCATTATAAAGTAGAATTTCGAAGGAGGATGGCAACAAAATGTACAAAAACATCTCTAACGACAGAGGGGCGGTCGGGTAGCCTAGTGGTTAAAGCGTTCGCTCGTCACGCCGAAGACCCGGTATCGATTCCCGACATGGGTACAATGTGTGAAGCCCATTTCTGGTGTCCCCCGCCGTGATATTGCTGGAATATTGCTAAAAGCGGCGTAAAACCATACTCACTCACTTACTCTAACGACAGAAGTTGAAAAGTGATCATAATGCATGAAGTCGCGTTTTGCTTTTCTTTCTTCTGTGATTGTAGTAGCGATTTTGAATCACTTTGCATTAGAATTTAAGAAGTTCCAAATGATCAACAGAAAGACGTTGATTCATTATTACAGTTTTCTAAGTTTCTAAATTTCGGTTTGGTACATTTGAAATAAACATCCTAAATGCATTAACGTTTGACCGATCGATATCATGGATAGAAAGGGGCACTGACGAGGCTTCAAGTTTCTGCAAGATGTCCAGGATAAAAATGAATATATCTAAAAAAATGTTCCCTGGATCGTTTAAGTAATTGCCATTGAAATAACAGAATCGATATCAATTTGACCTTCATGACAATAGTTTTTCAACTTATTGTATAAGTTATGTATTTCTAACAAACAATATGAAGTCAGAGTAAGCTGCAGAATATTTATTCAATGTGATTGACATGATTTTTAACTGATTCCAATCATCAGGTTTCCTCGTGTCCGTTCACCACAATCCGGATATCGATTTTCCGTTGGCTGCACACTGGAAAAGAAAACATATTATTTCTGAAGTTTTGAACTGCATTTCAGTTATATCCTAGCATGTCAGCTTGATGTAGCTGGAATAGGGAAACAAGCACTAAGTGATGCAGGCCTCAGAGCAGGCACGGTGCTGACAAACCTAGAAACAAAATGTGGGCAAAGTCGCGGCGCCCTTGATCATTGGGCATTGGTAGATCTCAATAGCATTGTCGTCAGTAAACGTGGTTAAGATACTAACGTTGATTTGATGCGACCTGAAATAAAGTAAAAGTCCCTACAGTTGTCAAGATGACATTGTTTGATAAAATTAATGATAACTTTGACACCTTTAAGATGATACGTATATCTCTTCTTTTGTTCAGTATTCTTAAAATACAAAAAAAAACTGGAATGAACATGTGGGTTATCATTTCTTTCGGTAGATTATATCAAATTATACTCCTTGTCTTGTGGTTACACAAAATAACCTAACTTCACTACAGAGGTATCGAAGGTCAGTATATGATTCTTAGTATTAATTTAGATACCCATGGGTGTATTAGAGGTGGTTCATACCAGAGACCACAAAAGACGACTTGTGTGTCCAAATGATTGATTAGAAACCGAAAAGAACTAACATCATTCGTGACAGATATTCTCCGCATTCTTGACTATCCGTCGTTTTGTTACACTTTGATGGCCTTAAAGTATAAACAACATATTTTGTTCAATAGTTCCATGCATAATCTCCAACAGTATATGACCTTTGAAATTACCTCCAATAATAAATGTCTGTTTGAAATGTAAGTTTGTAGGTTTGCATTTGTAATTTGGATAACTTATGTGCAAGTGTTATCTAATGTATACGTGTAGTGTCTGATACATAAACGTTTCCATTTCTAGCGTCCAATCTGCTTGCAAGTGCCTCCATTGCGGCAACGTCTTTTATGACACCGACCTTGGCGAAAACAAGAGCAAAAGGTGCTTGTCATTAATATTACTGATTGTGTTAATTCATCTTACAACAGACTGCAGGTCCATAATATCAGTCACGGGCATGTTCATGCTCACTGGTAAAGTAATACCTTGGCCAGGGCATTGACGTATTTGTCTTGTCGTTGAGATTCATGTAAAGAGCATTAATTACATTTTCCTTCAATAATCATTTAAACATATTTTAATGACTACACTGTAAGTGGATTCCACCTCGACAGAACACATCTCCATTTATTACTGTTAGGTTGGTAAAATTAATACCTATATCGACACAACGCGCGCCCGCGTGCGTTAGTGCGTATAGTCGTTGAGAAGCATGTTAAATACAATTATTTAGATTTTCTCTTACTAATAATCTTTTTCATGGCATTTTTGTTATACATTATGAAAAAGGCAGTGTGTGTACATCCCTTTAGAAAGTACAACTAACCCACATTACAAAAGACGGCAAGACATTTCTTAGTATTTGCAATGTATATTTTAAATAGATGACAAATTGGAAGGTATTTGTTGATCAACTCATCTGATGGCCTACAGACATTAAATTCCAAACATCAAATATATATACATGTTTTCATTAATTGCGTTGCACAATCTCAAAAAGTATATGACCTTTGAAATTACCTTTCATAACATATGTCTGTTTGAAATGATCACCTTTCGTAATTTTACATATAAAATTGGGATAACTTGTTCAACAAACAGAAGTAAATATTTCTTCCATTACATTAGGAAGCAATGCCTAGAATGTTCATCACTTTTTTACATCTGTAAACTTTGGGGAATCAATATAGTTAATGGAAGAATGCCTGGGGGCAGTGAGGGGTGTTTTACGTTTATCGTTCACCTATTCTCAGTTTCTAAAACATGGACACGGACACTTACCTATTCTCCTTTTACATGTCCTGCCTCTAAATCCACGTCGGCATAAACATCTCCACCTGAAGCGTCCAATCTGCTTGCATTTGCCTCCATTGCGGCAACGTCTTCTATGACACCAGCCTTGGCGATAACAAGAGCAAAATTTGCTTACTTTCATATTACAGATTGTGTTATTTCAACTTACAACATACTGCAGTCGCGGGCATGTTCATGCTCACTGATAAAGTGATACCTTGGCTTGGGCACCGATGTATTTGTCTAGTCGTTCAATAATCATTTCAACATATTTTAATGACTACAGAGTAAAACAGTGGATTCCACTTCGACAGAACACGTGTTCACTTATTACCGTTCGGACGGCAAAATTAATTCATGTACTTCCACAACGTATTTTCTACGTGGATTCCTCCTTTTTTGGTAAAATGGAGGAAACGATAAATACATAAGAATTCCTGTTCTCTCAATCTGTATAATACTGTATTTCCACGTTGGAATACAATCACGGACATCTTTATATTTTAACCAAACTTCTATTTGGTAGTATGTACTTGTGAACACTGACGTGTGCGCGCGCGTGCGTGCGTGCGTGCGTGCGTGCGTGCGTGCGTGCGTGCGTTCGTGCGTGTGTGTGGGTGGGTGGTTGTTGAGAAGCGTGTTAATTGCAATTATTTAGATGTCCCATTGCCAATAATTAAAAATCTTTTTCATGACACCATTGATATCCACTATGAAAAATGCAGCGTGTTTACATCCCCTTGGAAAGTACAACTAACCCACAATACAAAAGACGGCAAGACATTTTTCATTATTTGCAATGTTTATTTTAAATAGATGAAACATTGTAAGGCATTTGTTGTTCAACTAATATTTTATGGCCTTCAAACATTAAATATTATACATTTTTTCATTAATTGCGTTGCATTATCTCAAACAGTATATGACCTTTGCAATTACCTCTAATAAAACATGTCTGTTTGAAATGATTTCCTTTTCTAAGTTTACATTTAAATTGGGATAACTTGTGTGCAAGTGTTATGTAATGTATACATGTAGCATTTTATATACACATTTTCATTCACACTGGATTGATGGTATGGCACTATTCGTATGTTTTGTCAGTCTCTGAATGTGTAATAATGATGATGACAGTACGAACTTACCTTACACAATCATAACGAAACTAATCGTATACAATTATGTTCAATATTTGACTAATCTCAACTTGTACATGCCATTTTGAAATGATCACCTATCCTCAGTTTATAAAACATGGACCCGAACACTTACCAACACTCTGCTGACATCTCCTGCCTCTGAATCCACGTCGACATAAACATCTCCATCTGAAGAGTCCAATCCGCTTGCAAATGCCTCCATTGAGGCAACGTCTTCTAGGACACCCACCTTGGCGAAAACAAGAGCAAAAGGTGCTTACATATGTAATGTATTCATGTAGCGTCTTTTAAACAATTTATTATTTACACTGTATTTTATGGCACTATTCGTATCTGTTTTGTCATTCATTGTATGTGGAATACATGATGATGAAAGTACGAACTTACCTTACACAATCATAACGGAACTTATTGTATAAAACAATGTTGAATTAATGGCTAATCTCAACTTGATCATGCCATCTTGAAATGATCACCTATTCTCAGTTTATTAAACATGGACCCGAACACTTACCTACTCTCCTTTTACATCTCCTGCCTCTGAATCCACGTCGACAAAAACATCTCCATCTCCAGCGTCCAATCTGCTTGCAAGTGCCTCCATTGCGGCAACGTCTTCTATGGCACCGACCTTGGCCTATAAAAGAGCAAAAGGTGTTTACATTACAGATTGTGTTAATTCAACTTACAGCATACTGCAGGTCCATAATATCAGTCAAGGGCATGTTCATGTGGTTGTTGAGAAGCGTGTTAATTGCAATTATTTAGATGTCCCATTGCCAATAATTAAAAATCTTTTTCATGACACCATTGATATCCACTATGAAAAATGCAGCGTGTTTACATCCCCTTGGAAAGTACAACTAACCCACAATACAAAAGACGGCAAGACATTTTTCATGATTTGCAATGTTTATTTTAAATAGATGAAACATTGTAAGGCATTTGTTGTTCAACTAATATTTTATGGCCTTCAAACATTAAATATTATACATTTTTTTCATTAATTGCGTTGCATTATCTCAAACAGTATATGACCTTTGCAATTACCTCTAATAAAACATGTCTGTTTGAAATGATTTCCTTTTCTAAGTTTACATTTAAATTGGGATAACTTGTGTGCAAGTGTTATGTAATGTATACATGTAGCATTTTATATACACATTTTTATTCACACTGGATTGATAGTATGGCACTATTCGTATCTGTTTTGTCAGTCTCTGAATGAGTAATAATGATGATGACAGTACGAACTTACCTTACACAATCATAACGAAACTAATCGTATACAACTATGTTCAATATTTGACTAATCTCAACTTGTACATGCCATTTTGAAATGATCACCTATCCTCAGTTTATAAAACATGGACCCGAACACTTACCAAAACTCTGCTGACATCTCCTGCCTCTGAATCCACGTCGACATAAGCATCTCCATCTGAAGAGTCCAATCCGCTTGCAAGTGCCTCCATTGCGGCAACGTCCTCTGGGACACCCACCTTGGCGAAAACAAGAGAAAAAGGTGCTTACATATGTAATGTATTCATGTAGCGTCTGTTAAACAATTTATTATTTACACTGAATTTTATGGCACTATTCGTATCTGTTTTGTCATTCATTGTATGTCGAATACATGATGATGAAAGTACGAACTTACCTTACACAATAATAATGCGTATCTGTTTTGTCAGTCTCTGAATGTGTAATACATGATGATGACAGTACGAACCTACCTTACACAATCATAACGAAACTAATCGTATACAACTATGTTCAATATTTGACTAATCTCAACTTGTACATGCCATTTTGAAATGATCACCTATTCTCAGTTTTTAAAACATGGACCCGGACACTTACCAACACCCTTCTGACATCTCCTGCCTCTGAATCCACGTCGACATAAGCATCTCCATCTGAAGAGTCCAATCCGCTTGCAAGTGCCTCCATTGCGGCAACGTCCTCTGGGACACCCACCTTGGCGAAAACAAGAGAAAAAGGTGCTTACATATGTAATGTATTCATGTAGCGTCTGTTAAACAATTTATTATTTACACTGAATTTTATGGCACTATTCGTATCTGTTTTGTCATTCATTGTATGTCGAATACATGATGATGAAAGTACGAACTTACCTTACACAATAATAATGCGTATCTGTTTTGTCAGTCTCTGAATGTGTAATACATGATGATGACAGTACGAACCTACCTTACACAATCATAACGAAACTAATCGTATACAACTATGTTCAATATTTGACTAATCTCAACTTGTACATGCCATTTTGAAATGATCACCTATTCTCAGTTTTTAAAACATGGACCCGGACACTTACCAACACCCTTCTGACATCTCCTGCCTCTGAATCCACGTCGACATAAGCATCTCCATCTGAAGAGTCCAATCCGCTTGCAAGTGCCTCCATTGCGGCAACGTCCTCTGGGACACCCACCTTGGCGAAAACAAGAGAAAAAGGTGCTTACATATGTAATGTATTCATGTAGCGTCTGTTAAACAATTTATTATTTACACTGAATTTTATGGCACTATTCGTATCTGTTTTGTCATTCATTGTATGTCGAATACATGATGATGAAAGTACGAACTTACCTTACACAATAATAATGCGTATCTGTTTTGTCAGTCTCTGAATGTGTAATACATGATGATGACAGTACGAACCTACCTTACACAATCATAACGAAACTAATCGTATACAACTATGTTCAATATTTGACTAATCTCAACTTGTACATGCCATTTTGAAATGATCACCTATTCTCAGTTTTTAAAACATGGACCCGGACACTTACCAACACCCTTCTGACATCTCCTGCCTCTGAATCCACGTCGACATAAGCATCTCCATCTGAAGAGTCCAATCCGCTTGCAAGTGCCTCCATTGCGGCAACGTCCTCTGGGACACCCACCTTGGCGAAAACAAGAGAAAAAGGTGCTTACATATGTAATGTATTCATGTAGCGTCTGTTAAACAATTTATTATTTACACTGAATTTTATGGCACTATTCGTATCTGTTTTGTCATTCATTGTATGTCGAATACATGATGATGAAAGTACGAACTTACCTTACACAATAATAATGCGTATCTGTTTTGTCAGTCTCTGAATGTGTAATACATGATGATGACAGTACGAACCTACCTTACACAATCATAACGAAACTAATCGTATACAACTATGTTCAATATTTGACTAATCTCAACTTGTACATGCCATTTTGAAATGATCACCTATTCTCAGTTTTTAAAACATGGACCCGGACACTTACCAACACCCTTCTGACATCTCCTGCCTCTGAATCCACGTCGACATAAGCATCTCCATCTGAAGAGTCCAATCCGCTTGCAAGTGCCTCCATTGCGGCAACGTCCTCTGGGACACCCACCTTGGCGAAAACAAGAGAAAAAGGTGCTTACATATGTAATGTATTCATGTAGCGTCTGTTAAACAATTTATTATTTACACTGAATTTTATGGCACTATTCGTATCTGTTTTGTCATTCATTGTATGTCGAATACATGATGATGAAAGTACGAACTTACCTTACACAATAATAATGCGTATCTGTTTTGTCAGTCTCTGAATGTGTAATACATGATGATGACAGTACGAACCTACCTTACACAATCATAACGAAACTAATCGTATACAACTATGTTCAATATTTGACTAATCTCAACTTGTACATGCCATTTTGAAATGATCACCTATTCTCAGTTTTTAAAACATGGACCCGGACACTTACCAACACCCTTCTGACATCTCCTGCCTCTGAATCCACGTCGACATAAGCATCTCCATCTGAAGAGTCCAATCCGCTTGCAAGTGCCTCCATTGCGGCAACGTCCTCTGGGACACCCACCTTGGCGAAAACAAGAGAAAAAGGTGCTTACATATGTAATGTATTCATGTAGCGTCTGTTAAACAATTTATTATTTACACTGAATTTTATGGCACTATTCGTATCTGTTTTGTCATTCATTGTATGTCGAATACATGATGATGAAAGTACGAACTTACCTTACACAATAATAATGCGTATCTGTTTTGTCAGTCTCTGAATGTGTAATACATGATGATGACAGTACGAACCTACCTTACACAATCATAACGAAACTAATCGTATACAACTATGTTCAATATTTGACTAATCTCAACTTGTACATGCCATTTTGAAATGATCACCTATTCTCAGTTTTTAAAACATGGACCCGGACACTTACCAACACCCTTCTGACATCTCCTGCCTCTGAATCCACGTCGACATAAGCATCTCCATCTGAAGAGTCCAATCCGCTTGCAAGTGCCTCCATTGCGGCAACGTCCTCTGGGACACCCACCTTGGCGAAAACAAGAGAAAAAGGTGCTTACATATGTAATGTATTCATGTAGCGTCTGTTAAACAATTTATTATTTACACTGAATTTTATGGCACTATTCGTATCTGTTTTGTCATTCATTGTATGTCGAATACATGATGATGAAAGTACGAACTTACCTTACACAATAATAATGCGTATCTGTTTTGTCAGTCTCTGAATGTGTAATACATGATGATGACAGTACGAACCTACCTTACACAATCATAACGAAACTAATCGTATACAACTATGTTCAATATTTGACTAATCTCAACTTGTACATGCCATTTTGAAATGATCACCTATTCTCAGTTTTTAAAACATGGACCCGGACACTTACCAACACCCTTCTGACATCTCCTGCCTCTGAATCCACGTCGACATAAGCATCTCCATCTGAAGAGTCCAATCCGCTTGCAAGTGCCTCCATTGCGGCAACGTCCTCTGGGACACCCACCTTGGCGAAAACAAGAGAAAAAGGTGCTTACATATGTAATGTATTCATGTAGCGTCTGTTAAACAATTTATTATTTACACTGAATTTTATGGCACTATTCGTATCTGTTTTGTCATTCATTGTATGTCGAATACATGATGATGAAAGTACGAACTTACCTTACACAATAATAATGCGTATCTGTTTTGTCAGTCTCTGAATGTGTAATACATGATGATGACAGTACGAACCTACCTTACACAATCATAACGAAACTAATCGTATACAACTATGTTCAATATTTGACTAATCTCAACTTGTACATGCCATTTTGAAATGATCACCTATTCTCAGTTTTTAAAACATGGACCCGGACACTTACCAACACCCTTCTGACATCTCCTGCCTCTGAATCCACGTCGACATAAGCATCTCCATCTGAAGAGTCCAATCCGCTTGCAAGTGCCTCCATTGCGGCAACGTCCTCTGGGACACCCACCTTGGCGAAAACAAGAGAAAAAGGTGCTTACATATGTAATGTATTCATGTAGCGTCTGTTAAACAATTTATTATTTACACTGAATTTTATGGCACTATTCGTATCTGTTTTGTCATTCATTGTATGTCGAATACATGATGATGAAAGTACGAACTTACCTTACACAATAATAATGCGTATCTGTTTTGTCAGTCTCTGAATGTGTAATACATGATGATGACAGTACGAACCTACCTTACACAATCATAACGAAACTAATCGTATACAACTATGTTCAATATTTGACTAATCTCAACTTGTACATGCCATTTTGAAATGATCACCTATTCTCAGTTTTTAAAACATGGACCCGGACACTTACCAACACCCTTCTGACATCTCCTGCCTCTGAATCCACGTCGACATAAGCATCTCCATCTGAAGAGTCCAATCCGCTTGCAAGCGCCTCCATTGCGGCAACGTCCTCTGGGACACCCACCTTGGCGAAAACAAGAGAAAAAGGTGCTTACATATGTAATGTATTCATGTAGCGTCTGTTAAACAATTTATTATTTACACTGAATTTTATGGCACTATTCGTATCTGTTTTGTCATTCATTGTATGTCGAATACATGATGATGAAAGTACGAACTTACCTTACACAATAATAATGCGTATCTGTTTTGTCAGTCTCTGAATGTGTAATACATGATGATGACAGTACGAACCTACCTTACACAATCATAACGAAACTAATCGTATACAACTATGTTCAATATTTGACTAATCTCAACTTGTACATGCCATTTTGAAATGATCACCTATTCTCAGTTTTTAAAACATGGACCCGGACACTTACCAACACCCTTCTGACATCTCCTGCCTCTAAATCCACGTCGACATAAGCATCTCCATCTGAAGAGTCCAATCCGCTTGCAAGTGCCTCCATTGCGGCAACGTCCTCTGGGACACCCACCTTGGCGAAAACAAGAGAAAAAGGTGCTTACATATGTAATGTATTCATGTAGCGTCTGTTAAACAATTTATTATTTACACTGAATTTTATGGCACTATTCGTATCTGTTTTGTCATTCATTGTATGTCGAATACATGATGATGAAAGTACGAACTTACCTTACACAATAATAATGCGTATCTGTTTTGTCAGTCTCTGAATGTGTAATACATGATGATGACAGTACGAACCTACCTTACACAATCATAACGAAACTAATCGTATACAACTATGTTCAATATTTGACTAATCTCAACTTGTACATGCCATTTTGAAATGATCACCTATTCTCAGTTTTTAAAACATGGACCCGGACACTTACCAACACCCTTCTGACATCTCCTGCCTCTGAATCCACGTCGACATAAGCATCTCCATCTGAAGAGTCCAATCCGCTTGCAAGTGCCTCCATTGCGGCAACGTCCTCTGGGACACCCACCTTGGCGAAAACAAGAGAAAAAGGTGCTTACATATGTAATGTATTCATGTAGCGTCTGTTAAACAATTTATTATTTACACTGAATTTTATGGCACTATTCGTATCTGTTTTGTCATTCATTGTATGTCGAATACATGATGATGAAAGTACGAACTTACCTTACACAATAATAATGCGTATCTGTTTTGTCAGTCTCTGAATGTGTAATACATGATGATGACAGTACGAACCTACCTTACACAATCATAACGAAACTAATCGTATACAACTATGTTCAATATTTGACTAATCTCAACTTGTACATGCCATTTTGAAATGATCACCTATTCTCAGTTTTTAAAACATGGACCCGGACACTTACCAACACCCTTCTGACATCTCCTGCCTCTGAATCCACGTCGACATAAGCATCTCCATCTGAAGAGTCCAATCCGCTTGCAAGTGCCTCCATTGCGGCAACGTCCTCTGGGACACCCACCTTGGCGAAAACAAGAGAAAAAGGTGCTTACATATGTAATGTATTCATGTAGCGTCTGTTAAACAATTTATTATTTACACTGAATTTTATGGCACTATTCGTATCTGTTTTGTCATTCATTGTATGTCGAATACATGATGATGAAAGTACGAACTTACCTTACACAATAATAATGCGTATCTGTTTTGTCAGTCTCTGAATGTGTAATACATGATGATGACAGTACGAACCTACCTTACACAATCATAACGAAACTAATCGTATACAACTATGTTCAATATTTGACTAATCTCAACTTGTACATGCCATTTTGAAATGATCACCTATTCTCAGTTTTTAAAACATGGACCCGGACACTTACCAACACCCTTCTGACATCTCCTGCCTCTGAATCCACGTCGACATAAGCATCTCCATCTGAAGAGTCCAATCCGCTTGCAAGTGCCTCCATTGCGGCAACGTCCTCTGGGACACCCACCTTGGCGAAAACAAGAGAAAAAGGTGCTTACATATGTAATGTATTCATGTAGCGTCTGTTAAACAATTTATTATTTACACTGAATTTTATGGCACTATTCGTATCTGTTTTGTCATTCATTGTATGTCGAATACATGATGATGAAAGTACGAACTTACCTTACACAATAATAATGCGTATCTGTTTTGTCAGTCTCTGAATGTGTAATACATGATGATGACAGTACGAACCTACCTTACACAATCATAACGAAACTAATCGTATACAACTATGTTCAATATTTGACTAATCTCAACTTGTACATGCCATTTTGAAATGATCACCTATTCTCAGTTTTTAAAACATGGACCCGGACACTTACCAACACCCTTCTGACATCTCCTGCCTCTGAATCCACGTCGACATAAGCATCTCCATCTGAAGAGTCCAATCCGCTTGCAAGTGCCTCCATTGCGGCAACGTCCTCTGGGACACCCACCTTGGCGAAAACAAGAGAAAAAGGTGCTTACATATGTAATGTATTCATGTAGCGTCTGTTAAACAATTTATTATTTACACTGAATTTTATGGCACTATTCGTATCTGTTTTGTCATTCATTGTATGTCGAATACATGATGATGAAAGTACGAACTTACCTTACACAATAATAATGCGTATCTGTTTTGTCAGTCTCTGAATGTGTAATACATGATGATGACAGTACGAACCTACCTTACACAATCATAACGAAACTAATCGTATACAACTATGTTCAATATTTGACTAATCTCAACTTGTACATGCCATTTTGAAATGATCACCTATTCTCAGTTTTTAAAACATGGACCCGGACACTTACCAACACCCTTCTGACATCTCCTGCCTCTGAATCCACGTCGACATAAGCATCTCCATCTGAAGAGTCCAATCCGCTTGCAAGTGCCTCCATTGCGGCAACGTCCTCTGGGACACCCACCTTGGCGAAAACAAGAGAAAAAGGTGCTTACATATGTAATGTATTCATGTAGCGTCTGTTAAACAATTTATTATTTACACTGAATTTTATGGCACTATTCGTATCTGTTTTGTCATTCATTGTATGTCGAATACATGATGATGAAAGTACGAACTTACCTTACACAATAATAACGGAACTAAGTGTATAGAACAATGTTGAGTATATGGCTAATCGCAACATGATCATGCCATTTTGAAATGATCACCTATTCTCAGTTTATTGAACATGGACACGGCCACTTACCTACTTTCCTTTTACATCTCCTGCCTCTAAATCCACGTCGACAAAAACATCTCCATTTCCGGCGTCCAGTCTGCTTGCAAGTGCCTCCATTGCGGCAACGTCTTTTATGACACCAACCTTGGCCTAAACAAGAGCAAATGGTGTTTACATTACAGATTGTGTTAATTCAACTTACAACATACTGCAGTTCCATAATATCAGTCACGGGCATGTTCATGCTCACTGATAAAGTAATACCTTGGATTGGGCACTGAAGTATTTGTCTAGTCGTTGAGATGCATGTAAAGAGAATTATTTCAATTGTCCTTCAATAATCATTTCAACATATTTTAATGACTACAGAGTAAAACAGTGGATTCCACCTGGACAAAACATATCTTGAGTTATTACCGTTGGGTCGGCAAAATTAATTCATGTACTGCCACAACGTATTTTCTACTTGGATTCCTCCTTTTTGGTAAAATGGAGGATACGATAAATACAAAGCAATTCCTGTTCTCTCAATCTGTAAAATACTGTGTTTCCACGTTGGAATACAATCACGGACATCTTCATATTTTAACCAAACTTCTATTTGGTAGTATGTTCTTGTGAACACTGACGTATGCGTTTCTATCTGTGTGTGTGTGTGTGTGTGTGTGTGTGTGTGTGTGTGTGTGTGTGTGTGTGTGTGTGTGTGTGTGTGTGTGTGTGTGTGTGTGTGTGTGTGTGTGTGTGTGTGTGTATGTGAGTGTGTGTGTGTGTGTTTCTTAAGAAGGATGTTAATTGCAATTATTTAGATGTCCCATTGCAAGTTATTAAAAATCTTTTTAATCACACCATTGATATCCATTATGAAAAATGCAGCTTGTGTACATCCCCATGGAAATTACAACTAACCCACATTACAAAAGACGGCAAGTCATTTTTCATGATTTGCAATGTTTATTTTAAATAGATGAAACATTGTAAGGTATTTGTTGTTCAACTCATTTGATGGGCTACAAACATTAAACATATACACATTTTTTTCAGTAATTGCGTTGCGTTATCTGAAACAGTATATGACCTTTAGAAATTACCTGTAATAAAACATGTCTGTTTAAAAGGATTTCCTTTTGTAAGTTTACATTTAAAATTGGGATAACTTGTGTGCAAGTGTTATGTAATGTATACATGTAGCGTCTTATAAACATATTTACTCACACTGGATTGATAGAATGGCACTATTCGCATCTGTTTTGTCAGTCTCTGAATGTGTAATACATGATGATCACAGTACGAACCTACCTTACACAATCATAACGAAACTAATCGTATACAACTATGTTCAATATTTGACTAATCTCAACTTGTACATGCCATTTTGAAATGATCACCTATTCTCAGTTTTTAAAACATGGACCCGGACACTTACCAACACCCTTCTGACATCTCCTGCCTCTGAATCCACGTCGACATAAGCATCTCCATCTGAAGAGTCCAATCCGCTTGCAAGTGCCTCCATTGCGGCAACGTCCTCTGGGACACCCACCTTGGCGAAAACAAGAGAAAAAGGTGCTTACATATGTAATGTATTCATGTAGCGTCTGTTAAACAATTTATTATTTACACTGAATTTTATGGCACTATTCGTATCTGTTTTGTCATTCATTGTATGTGGAATACATGATGATGAAAGTACGAACTTACCTTACACAATAATAACGGAACTAAGTGTATAGAACAATGTTGAGTATATGGCTAATCGCAACATGATCATGCCATTTTGAAATGATCACCTATTCTCAGTTTATTGAACATGGACACGGCCACTTACCTACTTTCCTTTTACATCTCCTGCCTCTAAATCCACGTCGACAAAAACATCTCCATTTCCGGCGTCCAATCTGCTTGCAAGTGCCTCCATTGCGGCAACGTCTTTTATGACACCGACCTTGGCCTAAACAAGAGCAAATGGTGTTTACATTACAGATTGTGTTAATTCAACTTACAACATACTGCAGTTCCATAATATCAGTCACGGGCATGTTCATGCTCACTGATAAAGTAATACCTTGGATTGGGCACTGAAGTATTTGTCTAGTCGTTGAGATGCATGTAAAGAGAATTATTTCAATTGTCCTTCAATAATCATTTCAACATATTTTAATGACTACAGAGTAAAACAGTGGATTCCACCTGGACAAAACCTATATTGACTTATGACCGTTAGGTCGGCAAAATTAATTCATGTACTGCCACAACGTATTTTCTACTTGGATTCCTCCTTTTTGGTAAAATGGAGGATACGATAAATAAAAAGCAATTCCTGTTCTCTCAATCTGTAAAATACTGTGTTTCCACGTTGGAATACAATCACGGACATCTTCATATTTTAACCAAACTTCTATTTGGTAGTATGTTCTTGTGAACACTGACGTATGCGTTTCTATCTGTGTGTGTGTGTGTGTGTGTGTGTGTGTGTTTGTGTGTGTGTGTGTGTGTGTGTGTGTGTGTGTGTGTGTGTGTGTGTGTGTGTGTGTGTGTGTGTGTGTGTGTGTGTGTGTGTGTGTGTGTGTGTGTGTGTGTGTTTCTTAAGAAGCATGTTAATTGCAATTATTAAGATGTCCAAATGCAAGTTATTAAAAATCTTTTAAATCACACCATTGATATCCATTATGAAAAATGCAGCGTGTGTACATCCCCATGGAAATTACAACTAACCCACATTACAAAAGACGGCAAGTCATTTTTCATGATTTGCAATGTTTATTTTAAATAGATGAAACATTGTAAGGTATTTGTTGTTCAACTCATTTGATGGGCTACAAACATTAAACATATACACATTTTTTTCAGTAATTGCGTTGCATTATCTGAAACAGTATATGACCTTTAGAAATTACCTGTAATAAAACATGTCTGTTTAAAAGGATTTCCTTTTGTAAGTTTACATTTAAAATTGGGATAACTTGTGTGCAAGTGTTATGTAATGTATACATGTAGCGTCTTATAAACATATTAATTCACACTGGATTGATAGAATGGCACTATTCGTATCTGTTTTGTCAGTCTCTGAATGTGTAATACATGATGATGACAGTACGAACCTACCTTACACAATCATAACGAAACTAATCGTATACAACTATGTTCAATATTTGACTAATCTCAACTTGTACATGCCATTTTGAAATGATCACCTATTCTCAGTTTTTAAAACATGGACCCGGACACTTACCAACACCCTTCTGACATCTCCTGCCTCTGAATCCACGTCGACATAAGCATCTCCATCTGAAGAGTCCAATCCGCTTGCAAGTGCCTCCATTGCGGCAACGTCTTCTGGGACACCCACCTTGGCGAAAACAAGAGAAAAAGGTGCTTACATATGTAATGTATTCATGTAGCGTCTGTTAAACAATGTATTATTTACACTGAATTTTATGGCACTATTCGTATCTGTTTTGTCATTCATTGTATGTGGAATACATGATGATGAAAGTACGAACTTACCTTACACAATCATAACGGAACTAAGTGTATAGAACAATGTTGAGTATATGGCTAATCGCAACATGATCATGCCATTTTGAAATGATTACCTATTCTCAGTTTATTGAACATGGACACGGCCACTTACCTACTTTCCTTTTACATCTCCTGCCTCTGAATCCACGTCGACATAAACATCTCCATTTCCGGCGTCCAATCTGCTTGCAAGTGCCTCCATTGCGGCAACGTCTTTTATGACACCAACCTTGGCCAAAACAAGAGAAAAGGGTGCTTACATATGTAATGTATTCATGTAGCGTCTGTTAAACAATGTATTATTTACACTGAATTGTATGGCACTATTCGTATCTGTTTTGTCATTCATTGTATGTGGAATTCGTGATGATGAAAGTACGAACTTACCTTACAAAACTATAACGGAACTAAGTGAAAAGAACAATGTTGAGTGTATGGCTAATCGCAACTTGAACATGCCATTTTGAAATGATCACCTGTTCTCAGTTTATTAAACATGGACACGGACACGTACCTACTCTCAAAGTGAAAGTCAAAAGAAGTTCATTGTACAAAAGGCCTCCGGCCCATATACATGGTAGAAGAAAGAGTTAGGCATATAGATACAATCATAAATGTTACACATTGGGATATACACGTTGTTTGATTAATTCATTTCTTTTGGCTAATGCATGCTTAATATAAAGCGAAAGATTCAATATATTTGATTCGTTCTTTGTCATCAGCATAACTACAAAGGCGTTTATCGGTGACATTGCTATTAAATAATCTTTTATATATTTCTTTCAGAGATCATTGCGAAATGGACAGACGAACACAAAAGGAATTTCATTTTCTATCTCTAGATTACACAATGGACAAATTTATTTCCTTTGTTCAATGGACAGTTTTCTTTCTTCATTTACAAATAGGTCTAGCAAACCAAGTCGATATTTAATTAATTGTTTTCTTAAGTTTTCTGTAGTGAGTACTGATAAATTTATTTCTGGTTGAAGTAAAGTCTTGAAAGTTTTGTAATATTCATAACATGAACTATCCTCTAAAGTGGAGTGCCATTCTTGGTAGAACATACTTATAGACCGATTCCGAAATTCATTAAGAAACAGATTTACATTTCAAACTGACTGACATAGCCATATAAAACCAAAACCATGCGAAAATAAAAGATTTCTAATATGCGATGTCCAAGTATTCTTACCCATGTTATCTAAATGTAGAAGCATGTTATAGGCTAATTTGGGGAGACGTTGTTCATACATATCAAGAATTGTAAACCAGTATTTTAAACATCTGATCTGAGAGTTAATATATAATGGGTATCTACCACATTCACCATAAACCATGCAATTTGGTGTAGAAGATCCGACACACAGAAACTTTTTACATGCTAATAAGTGAACCTTCTCTAAGCAGTCATAACGTTGAAATCCCCATACTTCAGAACCATACAATAAGATTGGTTGTATCTGGGTATCAAAAAGCTTAAAGAAGATCTTATCACATTTTTTTCCAATTCATTGTGTGTAAGAACCAGATTCCTAAATATGAGTAGTGATCTACTATATTGACTAACTGGCCATCGCAGACCATCTCTCTTTCGACGCTATTGGACCACCTTTTCTGAAGATCACAATTTTAGTTTTTTTCAAATTTACTGATAATTTCCATTCTTTCGTGTATGTACATAAAATATGTGATTGCCTTTGTAGACCAACAACAGTATCTGACACTAGAATGACATCATCTGCGAAAAGTAACATTAATATTTCTATCAAATCTGGAAACATTGGGATACCATGTTTACCACTGGCAGCTATTTCGTAATATAATTCATCAATGAAAAATGAAAATAAGATCGGACTCAAAATACAGCCTTGTCTTAGGCCCAAAGGACAATCAAAGAAATATGTTAAAGCTATCCCCACAACGAACACATGATCTCACATTAGAATACATTGATTTTAGAATAGTAAACATTTTCCCACGTAAACCAGCTTTTCGCAGACATGTCCATAGCTTAAAGCGATTGACAGAATCGAAAGCCTTTTTAAAATCTACAAATGCTTCATACAGTTTATGCTTATGCCGTGACAAGGTTTTTTGAATAAGTGCATAAAGTGTAAATACATGATCTTCGGTCGAATAACTTTTTCTGAAGCCAGCTTGAAATTCGGGAATTTTATCACGCATGGTCGCCAATTTGGAAATTCTATTGTTTAATATTGTAGTAAATACTTTTCCTAAAATGAGGGTTACTTACTTACTTATATTGGAGATTTTACGTGCCCTTTCCGACTGCAGCGTATTTCGCACACGGGCCCGGCCAGGCCATTTAATGTGTTTCCGAAAGAGGGAAAAAGTTGTTTGGCAATCCAGTAGGGGTGTTTTAGTGGTTGTTTATATAGAATTTTGGAAACTTTGAGATTTGGAAAAAATGCCAAGAGGGTTTGGGGGGCGAACTAAGGGACCTGAGTATGGAAGTTTGTTAGTTTGATTATGTGGTTTGGTTTTGGTAGTTTATTGGGGTTTTAAATGCGATTTATTAGTCCTGTTTTGATTAAGTATACGCCTAAGGCTTTGAATTTTTCTATTTTATGTTGTGGGTTCAGGATTGCTTCTAGAGTAAGAGCCTTATTTAGATTTAGGGTGGTTTGTAGTGTAGTTCGGTGTGTTAGGTAGTAGGTGCAGTGTATGAGTGTGTGTTCTGGGGTTTCTTGTTGTTTGCAATGTGCAATAGGGACATGAAGCCAATAAACAGGATAAGTGATTATTGTTTGATGAGTTCATAGCAGGCGGATGGGATGAAATAGCCCTGATCTCTGTTGATTGATGGCTTGTGGCGGCAAATGTGGACTGCTTCTGCTAGTTTTCTTTTAGTGAAATCGTGGAGGCTGATTTGCTGTCGGATTTAATGGTGGAGGTTTTATGCTCTTTCATTCTGGCGGGATGTTTCACCTACGTAAGATTGTCCACAGTTGCAGTTCACCCCATCCGCCTACTATGAACTCATCAAACAATAATCACTTATCCTGTTTATTGGCTTCATGTCCCTATTGGCTTCCACCTTTATGTTCTCTGTCCATCGTGTTGTGACAGCATCATCTCTTTGTTGTCAACACATACCAATGTTATCCCACTCATGTATGCAATTGGTGTTACTGTTATTCCTCTATTGTTAATCATCCACCTACTATATATATTCTGAACTATGTCCCTCATTCAGTCTTTCTTGACAACGGTATAAGGATCTATACCGAAACGTCGCTTTTCACAGTATTAAAGAAGTTGTTATCCATAAAATTGTGTATATCTTGACTTCAACATTTCGATAACTACATCATCAGGACCAGCTGCTTTTCCCTTCTTGAGGTGATTTATCGCATCTAATATTTCGTTTTCAACAATGGGTGAATCTAGCAGAACTTCATCAACATCTGTGTCGCATTCACTAAAATATTTTTTGCATATCATCAGTTGCCATAGTGAATATGGCATCATTTGAAAAAAACTTCTTAAAATGACCAAGCCACTATGTTATCTGTAGCAGAGGATCTATTCTTAAGAGATCGTACTTGTTTCCAGAACGAAGAAGGGTTGTAAATACACTTTTTGAGTTTGTCTTGTCTATGTCTACGCATAACAAGTTTGTAAATCCGACAGCAACTTTTATATTTATTCCTACTTTCGCAATATTTCTTTCTGTCAAGACTATAGTACGGGCAGTCCTAAATCTTCGTAGTGCTCTGCGGGCGTTACGCCTTGCAATTCTACATCCAGTATTAAAAGTTTTAGATTTATACATGTTCAGTTTTAATTCTTTTCTCACACAAGCTGCTGAAACTTACCAACACTCTTCCGACATCTCCTGCCTCTGAATCCACGTCGACATAAACATCTCCATCTGAAGAGTCCGATCTGCTTGCAAGTGCCTCCATTGCGGCAAAGTCTTCTACGACACCGACCTTGGCGAAAACAAGAGCAAAAGGTGCTTGTCATAAATATTACTTATTGTGTTAATTCAATAGACTGCATTCATGCATTATTTAGATTTTCCTTCAATAATTGTAATCATTTCTGCATATTTTGAATGACCACAGTGTAAAACAGTGGATTCAACCTCGACAGAACACATTTCTATATATTACCATAAGGTCGGCAATATTAATACCTGGACTACCTCTACGTATTTTCTACTTGGATTCCTCCTTTGTTGATAACATTGAGGAAACGCTGAATACATCGCAATTCCTGTTTTCTCAATCTGTATAATACTGTATTTCCAAGTTGGAATATCATCACGGACATGTTCATATATTAACCAAACTTCTGTTTTGTAGTATTTTGGTGTGAACACTGACGTGTGTGTGTGTGTGTGCGTTCGTGCGTGTTGTCGTTGAGGGCCTACAAACATTAAATATATACATTTTTTTCATTAATTGCGTTGTATTTTCTCAAACAGTATGACCTTTGAAATTACCTCTAATAAATTATGTCTGTTTGAAAGGATTTCCTTTTGTAAGTTTTCATTTCAAATTGGGATAACTTGTGTGCAAGTGTGATGTAATGTGTACATGTAGTGTCTTATAAACACATATTTTATTCACACTGGATTGATAGTATGGCACTATTCGTATCTGTTTTGTCAGTCTCTGAATGTGTAATACATGATGATGACAGTACGAACTTACCTTACACAATTATAATGAAACTAATCGTACACAGCTATGTTCAATATTTGACTAATCTCAACTTGTACATGCCATTTTGAAATGATCACCTTTTCTCAGTTTCTAAAACATGGACACGGACACTTACCTACTTTCCTTTTACATGTCCTGCCACCGAATCCACGTCGACACAAACATCTCCATTTCGAGCGTCCAATCTGCCTGCAAGTGCCTCCATTACGGCAACGTCTTCTATGACACCGACCTTGGCGAAAACAAGAGAAAAAGGTGCTTGTCATTAATATTACTGATTGTGTTAATTCAACTTACAACAGGCTGCAGGTACATAATATCAGTCACAGGCTTGTCCATGCTCACTGATAAAGTAATACCTTGGCTTGGACACTGACGTATTTGTCTAGTCGATGGAATGTATGTAAAGAGCATTATATAGATATTCCTTCAATACTTTCAATCATTTCAGCATAGTTTAATGACTACAGTGTAAAAGAGTGGATTCCACCTCGACAGAACACATTTCTATATATTACCGTTAGGTCGGCAAAATTAATACCTGAACTACGACAACGTATTTTCTACGTGGATTACTCCTTTGTTGATAAAATGGAATAAACGCTGAATACATAGCAATTCCTGTTTTCTCAATATGTATAATACTGTATTTCCAAGTTGGAATACAACCACGGACATGTTCATATTGTAGCCAAACTTCTGTTTGGTAGTAATTTGGTGTGAACACTGACGTGTGTGTGTGTGTGTTCGTGCGTGTTATCGTTGAGGGCCTACAAACATTAAATATATACATTTTTTCATTAATTGCGGTGTATTATCTCAAACAGTATATAACTTTTGAAATTACCTCTAATAAAACATATCTCTTTGAAATGATTTCCTTTTGTAAGTTTACATTTCAAATTGGGATAACTTGTGTGCAAGTGTGATGTAATGTGTACATGTAGTGTCTTATAAACACATATTTTATTCACACTGGATTGATAGTATGGCACTATTCGTATCTGTTTTGTCAGTCTCTGAATGTGTAATACATGATGATGACAGTACGAACTTACCTTACACAATTATAATGAAACTAATCGTACACAGCTATGTTCAATATTTGACTAATCTCAACTTGTACATGCCATTTTGAAATGATCACCTTTTCTCAGTTTCTAAAACATGGACACGGACACTTACCTACTTTCCTTTTACATGTCCTGCCACCGAATCCACGTCGACACAAACATCTCCATTTCGAGCGTCCAATCTGCCTGCAAGTGCCTCCATTACGGCAACGTCTTCTATGACACCGACCTTGGCGAAAACAAGAGAAGAAGGTGCTTGTCATTAATATTACTGATTGTGTTAATTCAACTTACAACAGGCTGCAGGTACATAATATCAGTCACAGGCTTGTCCATGCTCACTGATAAAGTAATACCTTGGCTTGGACACTGACGTATTTGTCTAGTCGATGGAATGTATGTAAAGAGCATTATATAGATATTCCTTCAATACTTTCAATCATTTCAGCATAGTTTAATGACTACAGTGTAAAAGAGTGGATTCCACCTCGACAGAACACATTTCTATATATTACCGTTAGGTCGGCAAAATTAATACCTGAACTACGACAACGTATTTTCTACTTGGATTCCTCCTTTGTTGATAAAATGGAATAAACGCTGAATACATAGCAATTCCTGTTTTCTCAATATGTATAATACTGTATTTCCAAGTTGGAATACAACCACGGACATGTTCATATTGTAGCCAAACTTCTGTTTGGTAGTAATTTGGTGTGAACACTGACGTGTGTGTGTGTGTGTTCGTTCGTGCGTGTTATCGTTGAGGGCCTACAAACATTAAATATATACATTTTTTCATTAATTGCGGTGTATTATCTCAAACAGTATATAACTTTTGAAATTACCTCTAATAAAACATGTGTCTTTGAAATGATTTCCTTTTGTAGGTTTACATTTCAAACTGGGATAACTTGTGTGCAAGTGTGATGTAATGTGTACATGTAGCGTCTTATAAACACATATTTTATTCACACTGGATTGATAGTATGGCACTATTCGTATCTGTTTTGTCAGTCTCTGAATGTGTAATACATGATGATGACAGTACGAACTTACCTTACACAATTATAATGAAACTAATCGTACACAGCTATGTTCAATATTTGACTAATCTCAACTTGTACATGCCATTTTGAAATGATCACCTTTTCTCAGTTTCTAAAACATGGACACGGACACTTACCTACTTTCCTTTTACATGTCCTGCCACCGAATCCACGTCGACACAAACATCTCCATTTCGAGCGTCCAATCTGCCTGCAAGTGCCTCCATTACGGCAACGTCTTCTATGACACCGACCTTGGCGAAAACAAGAGAAAAAGGTGCTTGTCATTAATATTACTGATTGTGTTAATTCAACTTACAACATACTGCAGGTACATGATATCAGTCACGGGCATGTTAATGCTCACTGATAAAGTAATACCTTGGCTTGGGCACTGACGTATTTGTCTAGTCGATGGAATGTATGTAAAGAGCATTATATAGATATTCCTTCAATAATGTCAATCATTTCAGCATATTTTGATAACTACAGTGTAAAAGAGTGGACTCCACTTCGACAGAACACATTTCTATATATTACCGTTAGGTCGGCAAAATTAATACCTGAACTACCTCTACGTATTTTCTACTTGGATTCCACCTTTGTTGATAAAATGGAATAAACGCTGAATACATAGCAATTCCTGTTTATCTCAATATGTATAATACTGTTTCCAAGTTGGAATACAACCACGGACATGTTCATATTTTAACCAAACTTCTGTTTGGTAGTATTTTGGTGTGAACACTGACGTGTGTGTGTTCGTTCGTGCGTGTTGTCGTTCAGGGCCTACAAATATTAAATATAATTTTGTTTTCATTAATTGCGTTGCATTATCTCAAACAGTATATGACCTTTGAAATTACCTCTAATAAAACATGTCTCTTTGAAATGATTTCCTTTTGTAAGTTTACATTTCAAATTGGGATAACTTGTGTGCAAGTGTGATGTAATGTGTACATGTAGCGTCTGATAAAAACATTTTTTCATTCACGCTGAATGTTATGGCACTATTCGTATCTGTTTTGTCGTTCGTTGTATGTGTAATACATGATGATGAAAGTACGAACTTACCTTTCACAACACAGACACTTACCTACTCTCTTTTTACATCTCCTGCCCCCGAATCCACGTCGACACAAACACTTCCATTTCGAGCGTCCAATCTGCCTGCAAGTGCCTCCATTACGGCAACGTCTTCTATTACACCGACCTTGGCGAAAACAAGAGCAAAAGGTGCTTGTCATTGATATTACTGATTGTGTTAATTCAACTTACAACATACTGCAGGTACATAATATCAGTCACGGGCATGTTCATGCTCACTGATAAAGTAATACCTTGGCTTAGGCACTGACGTATTTTTCTAGTCGATTGGATGCATGTAAAGAGCATTATTTAGATTTTCTTTCAATAATTTCAATCATTTCAGCATATTTTAATGACTTCAGTGTAAAAAATCGGATTCCTTCTCGACAGAACACATTTCTATGTATTACCGTAAGGTCGGCAAAATTAATACCTGGACTACCTCTACATATTTTCTACTTGGATTCCTCCCTTGTTGATACAATTAAGGAAACGCTGAATATATAGCAATTCCTGTTTTCTCAATATGTATAATACTGTATTTCCACGTTGGAATACAGCCACGGACATGTTCATATTTTAAACAAACTTCTGTTTGGTAGTAATTTGGTGTGATCACTGACGTGTGTGTGTGTGTGTGCGTTCGTGCGTGTTGTCGTTGAGGGCCTACAAACATTAAATATATACATTTTTTTCATTAATTGCGTTGTATTTTCTCAAACAGTATGACCTTTGAAAATTACCTCTAATAAATTATGTCTGTTTGAAAGGATTTCCTTTTGTAAGTTTACATTTCAAATTGGGATAACTTGTGTGCAAGTGTGATGTAATGTGTACATGTAGTGTCTTATAAACACATATTTTATTCACACTGGATTGATAGTATGGCACTATTCGTATCTGTTTTGTCAGTCTCTGAATGTGTAATACATGATGATGACAGTACGAACTTACCTTACACAATTATAATGAAACTAATCGTACACAGCTATGTTCAATATTTGACTAATCTCAACTTGTACATGCCATTTTGAAATGATCACCTATTCTCAGTTTCTCAAACATGGACACGGACACTTACCTACTTTCCTTTTACATGTCCTGCCACCGAATCCACGTCGACACAAACATCTCCATTTCGAGCGTCCAATCTGCCTGCAAGTGCCTCCATTACGGCAACGTCTTCTATGACACCGACCTTGGCGAAAACAAGAGAAAAAGGTGCTTGTCATTAATATTACTGATTGTGTTAATTCAACTTACAACATACTGCAGGTACATAATATCAGTCACGGGCATGTTAATGCTCACTGATAAAGTAATACCTTGGCTTAGGCACTGACGTATTTTTCTAGTCGATTGGATGCATGTAAAGAGCATTATTTAGATTTTCTTTCAATAATTTCAATCATTTCAGCATATTTTAATGACTTCAGTGTAAAAAATCGGATTCCTTCTCGACAGAACACATTTCTATGTATTACCGTAAGGTCGGCAAAATTAATACCTGGACTACCTCTACATATTTTCTACTTGGATTCCTCCCTTGTTGATACAATTAAGGAAACGCTGAATACATAGCAATTCCTGTTTTCTCAATATGTATAATACTGTATTTCCACGTTGGAATACAGCCACGGACATGTTCATATTTTAAACAAACTTCTGTTTGGTAGTAATTTGGTGTGAACACTGACGTGTGTGTGTGTGTGTGAGCATTCGTGCGTGTTGTCGTTCAGGGCCTACAAACATTAAATATATACATTTTTTTCATTAATTGCGGTGTATTTTCTCAAACAGTATGACCTTTGAAATTACCTCTAATAAATTATGTCTGTTTGAAAGGATTTCCTTTTGTAAGTTTACATTTCAAATTGGGATAACTTGTGTGCAAGTGTGATGTAATGTATACATGTAGCGTCTGATAAAAACATTTTTTCATTCACGCTGAATGTTATGGCACTATTCGTATCTGTTTTGTCGTTCGTTGTATGTGTAATACATGATGATGAAAGTACGAACTTACCTTTCACAACACAGACACTTACCTACTCTCTTTTTACATCTCCTGCCCCCGAATCCACGTCGACACAAACACTTCCATTTCGAGCGTCCAATCTGCCTGCAAGTGCCTCCATTACGGCAACGTCTTCTATTACACCGACCTTGGCGAAAACAAGAGCAAAAGGTGCTTGTCATTGATATTACTGATTGTGTTAATTCAACTTACAACATACTGCAGGTACATAATATCAGTCACGGGCATGTTCATGCTCACTGATAAAGTAATACCTTGGCTTAGGCACTGACGTATTTTTCTAGTCGATTGGATGCATGTAAAGAGCATTATTTAGATTTTCTTTCAATAATTTCAATCATTTCAGCATATTTTAATGACTTCAGTGTAAAAAATCGGATTCCTTCTCGACAGAACACATTTCTATGTATTACCGTAAGGTCGGCAAAATTAATACCTGGACTACCTCTACATATTTTCTACTTGGATTCCTCCCTTGTTGATACAATTAAGGAAACGCTGAATATATAGCAATTCCTGTTTTCTCAATATGTATAATACTGTATTTCCACGTTGGAATACAGCCACGGACATGTTCATATTTTAAACAAACTTCTGTTTGGTAGTAATTTGGTGTGATCACTGACGTGTGTGTGTGTGTGTGCGTTCGTGCGTGTTGTCGTTGAGGGCCTACAAACATTAAATATATACATTTTTTTCATTAATTGCGTTGTATTTTCTCAAACAGTATGACCTTTGAAAATTACCTCTAATAAATTATGTCTGTTTGAAAGGATTTCCTTTTGTAAGTTTACATTTCAAATTGGGATAACTTGTGTGCAAGTGTGATGTAATGTGTACATGTAGTGTCTTATAAACACATATTTTATTCACACTGGATTGATAGTATGGCACTATTCGTATCTGTTTTGTCAGTCTCTGAATGTGTAATACATGATGATGACAGTACGAACTTACCTTACACAATTATAATGAAACTAATCGTACACAGCTATGTTCAATATTTGACTAATCTCAACTTGTACATGCCATTTTGAAATGATCACCTATTCTCAGTTTCTCAAACATGGACACGGACACTTACCTACTTTCCTTTTACATGTCCTGCCACCGAATCCACGTCGACACAAACATCTCCATTTCGAGCGTCCAATCTGCCTGCAAGTGCCTCCATTACGGCAACGTCTTCTATGACACCGACCTTGGCGAAAACAAGAGAAAAAGGTGCTTGTCATTAATATTACTGATTGTGTTAATTCAACTTACAACATACTGCAGGTACATAATATCAGTCACGGGCATGTTAATGCTCACTGATAAAGTAATACCTTGGCTTAGGCACTGACGTATTTTTCTAGTCGATTGGATGCATGTAAAGAGCATTATTTAGATTTTCTTTCAATAATTTCAATCATTTCAGCATATTTTAATGACTTCAGTGTAAAAAATCGGATTCCTTCTCGACAGAACACATTTCTATGTATTACCGTAAGGTCGGCAAAATTAATACCTGGACTACCTCTACATATTTTCTACTTGGATTCCTCCCTTGTTGATACAATTAAGGAAACGCTGAATACATAGCAATTCCTGTTTTCTCAATATGTATAATACTGTATTTCCACGTTGGAATACAGCCACGGACATGTTCATATTTTAAACAAACTTCTGTTTGGTAGTAATTTGGTGTGAACACTGACGTGTGTGTGTGTGTGTGAGCATTCGTGCGTGTTGTCGTTGAGGGCCTACAAACATTAAATATATACATTTTTTTCATTAATTGCGGTGTATTTTCTCAAACAGTATGACCTTTGAAATTACCTCTAATAAATTATGTCTGTTTGAAAGGATTTCCTTTTGTAAGTTTACATTTCAAATTGGGATAACTTGTGTGCAAGTAGGATGTAATGTGTACATGTAGTGTCTTATAAACACATATTTTATTCACACTGGATTGATAGTATGGCACTATTCGTATCTGTTTTGTCAGTCTCTGAATGTGTAATACATGATGATGACAGTACGAACTTACCTTACACAATTATAATGAAACTAATCGTAAACAGCTATGTTCAATATTTGACTAATCTCAACTTGTACATGCCATTTTGAAATGATCACCTTTTCTCAGTTTCTAAAACATGGACACGGACACTTACCTACTTTCCTTTTACATGTCCTGCCACCGAATCCACGTCGACACAAACATCTCCATTTCGAGCGTCCAATCTGCCTGCAAGTGCCTCCATTACGACAACGTCTTCTATGACACCGACCTTGGCGAAAACAAGAGAAAAAGGTGCTTGTCATTAATATTACTGATTGTGTTAATTCAACTTACAACAGGCTGCAGGTACATAATATCAGTCACAGGCTTGTCCATGCTCACTGATAAAGTAATACCTTGGCTTGGACACTGACGTATTTGTCTAGTCGATGGAATGTATGTAAAGAGCATTATATAGATATTCCTTCAATACTTTCAATCATTTCAGCATAGTTTAATGACTACAGTGTAAAAGAGTGGATTCCACCTCGACAGAACACATTTCTATATATTACCGTTAGGTCGGCAAAATTAATACCTGAACTACGACAACGTATTTTCTACGTGGATTACTCCTTTGTTGATAAAATGGAATAAACGCTGAATACATAGCAATTCCTGTTTTCTCAATATGTATAATACTGTATTTCCAAGTTGGAATACAGCCACGGACATGTTCATATTGTAGCCAAACTTCTGTTTGGTAGTAATTTGGTGTGAACACTGACGTGTGTGTGTGTTCGTTCGTGCGTGTTATCGTTGAGGGCCTACAAACATTAAATATATACATTTTTTCATTAATTGCGGTGTATTATCTCAAACAGTATATAACTTTTGAAATTACCTCTAATAAAACATATCTCTTTGAAATGATTTCCTTTTGTAAGTTTACATTTCAAACTGGGATAACTTGTGTGCAAGTGTGATGTAATGTGTACATGTAGCGTTCTTGGTAGAACATACTTATAGACCGATTCCGAAATTCATTAAGAAACAGATTTACATTTCAAACTGACTGACATAGCCATATAAAACCAAAACCATGCGAAAATAAAAGATTTCTAATATGCGATGTCCAAGTATTCTTTCCCATGTTATCTAAATGTAGAAGCATGTTATAGGCTAATTTGGGGAGACGTTGTTCATACATATCAAGAATTGTAAACCAGTATTTTAAACATCTGATCTGAGAGTTAATATATAATGGGTATCTACCACATTCACCATAAACCATGCAATTTGGTGTAGAAGACCTGACACACAGAAACTTTTTACATGCTAATAAGTGAACCTTCTCTAAACAGTCATAACGTTGAAATCCCCATACTTCAGAACCATACAATAAGATTGGTTGTATCTGGGTATCAAAAAGCTTAAAGAAGATCTTATCACATTTTTTTCCAATTCATTGTGTGTAAGAACCAGATTCCTAAATATGAGTAGTGATCTACTATATTGACTAACTGGCCATCGCAGACCATCTCTCTTTCGACGCTATTGGACCACCTTTTCTGAAGATCACAATTTTAGTTTTTTTCAAATTTACTGATAATTTCCATTCTTTCGTGTATGTACATTAAATATGTGATTGCCTTTGTAGACCAACAACAGTATCTGACACTAGAATGACATCATCTGCGAAAAGTAACATTAATATTTCTATCAAATCTGGAAACATTGGGATACCATGTTTACCACTGGCAGCTATTTCGTAATATAATTCATCAATGAAAAATGAAAATAAGATCGGACTCAAAATACAGCCTTGTCTTAGGCCCAAAGGACAATCAAAGAAATATGTTAAAGCTATCCCCACAACGAACACATGATCTCACATTAGAATACATTGATTTTAGAATAGTAAACATTTTCCCACGTAAACCAGCTTTTCGCAGACATGTCCATAGCTTAAAGCGATTGACAGAATCGAAAGCCTTTTTAAAATCTACAAATGCTTCATACAGTTTATGCTTATGCCGTGACAAGGTTTTTTGAATAAGTGCATAAAGTGTAAATACATGATCTTCGGTCGAATAACTTTTTCTGAAGCCAGCTTGAAATTCGGGAATTTTATCACGCATGGTCGCCAATTTGGAAATTCTATTGTTTAATATTGTAGTAAATACTTTTCCTAAAATGAGGGTTACTTACTTACTTATATTGGAGATTTTACGTGCCCTTTCCGACTGCAGCGTATTTCGCACACGGGCCCGGCCAGGCCATTTAATGTGTTTCCGAAAGAGGGAAAAAGTTGTTTGGCAATCCAGCAGGGGTGTTTTAGTGGTTGTTTATATAGAATTTTGGAAACTTTGAGATTTGGAAAAAATGCCAAGAGGGTTTGGGGGGCGAACTAAGGGACCTGAGTATGGAAGTTTGTTAGTTTGATTATGTGGTTTGGTTTTGGTAGTTTATTGGGGTTTTAAATGCGATTTATTAGTCCTGTTTTGATTAAGTATACGCCTAAGGCTTTGAATTTTTCTATTTTATGTTGTGGGTTCAGGATTGCTTCTAGAGTAAGAGCCTTATTTAGATTTAGGGTGGTTTGTAGTGTAGTTCGGTGTGTTAGGTAGTAGGTGCAGTGTATGAGTGCGTGTTCTGGGGTTTCTTGTTGCAATGTGCAATAGGGACATGAAGCCAATAAACAGGATAAGTGATTATTGTTTGATGAGTTCATAGTAGGCGGATGGGATGAAATAGCCCTGATCTCTGTTGATTGATGGCTTGTGGCGGCAAATGTGGACTGCTTCTGCTAGTTTTCTTTTAGTGAAATCGTGGAGGCTGATTTGCTGTCGGATTTAATGGTGGAGGTTTTATGCTCTTTCATTCTGGCGGGATGTTTCACCTACGTAAGATTGTCCACAGTTGCAGTTCACCCCATCCGCCTACTATGAACTCATCAAACAATAATCACTTATCCTGTTTATTGGCTTCATATCCCTATTGGCTTCCACCTTTGTGTTCTCTGTCCATCGTGTTGTGACAGCATCATCTCTTTGTTGTCAACACATACCAATGTTATCCCACTCATGTATGCAATTGGTGTTACTGTTATTCCTCTATTGTTAATCATCCACCTACTATATATATTCTGAACTATGTCCCTCATTCAGTCTTTCTTGACAACGGTATAAGGATCTATACCGAAACGTCGCTTTTCACAGTATTAAAGAAGTTGTTATCCATATAATTGTGTATATCTTGACTTCAACATTTCGATAACTACATCATCAGGACCAGCTGCTTTTCCCTTCTTGAGGTGATTTATCGCATCTAATATTTCGTTTTCAACAATGGGTGAATCTAGCAGAACTTCATCAACATCTGTGTCGCATTCACTAAAATATTTTTTGCATATCATCAGTTGCCATAGTGAATATGGCATCATTTGAAAAAAACTTCTTAAAATGACCAAGCCACTATGTTATCTGTAGCAGAGGATCTATTCTTAAGAGATCGTACTTGTTTCCAGAACGAAGAAGGGTTGTAAATACACTTTTTGAGTTTGTCTTGTCTATGTCTACGCATAACAAGTTTGTAAATCCGACAGCAACTTTTATATTTATTCCTACTTTCGCAATATTTCTTTCTGTCAAGACTATAGTACGGGCAGTCCTAAATCTTCGTAGTGCTCTGCGGGCGTTACGCCTTGCAATTCTACATCCAGTATTAAAAGTTTTAGATTTATACATGTTCAGTTTTAATTCTTTTCTCACACAAGCTGCTGAAACTTACCAACACTCTTCCGACATCTCCTGCCTCTGAATCCACGTCGACATAAACATCTCCATCTGAAGAGTCCGATCTGCTTGCAAGTGCCTCCATTGCGGCAAAGTCTTCTACGACACCGACCTTGGCGAAAACAAGAGCAAAAGGTGCTTGTCATAAATATTACTTATTGTGTTAATTCAATAGACTGCATTCATGCATTATTTAGATTTTCCTTCAATAATTGTAATCATTTCAGCATATTTTGAATGACCACAGTGTAAAACAGTGGATTCCACCTCGACAGAACACATTTCTATACATTACCATAAGGTCGGCAATATTAATACCTGGACTACCTCTACGTATTTTCTACTTGGATTCCTCCTTTGTTGATAACATTGAGGAAACGCTGAATACATCGCAATTCCTGTTTTCTCAATCTGTATAATACTGTATTTCCAAGTTGGAATATCATCACGGACATGTTCATATATTAACCAAACTTCTGTTTTGTAGTATTTTGGTGTGAACACTGACGTGTGTGTGTGTGTGTGTGCGTTCGTGCGTGTTGTCGTTGAGGGCCTACAAACATTAAATATATACATTTTTTTCATTAATTGCGTTGTATTTTCTCAAACAGTATGACCTTTGAAATTACCTCTAATAAATTATGTCTGTTTGAAAGGATTTCCTTTTGTAAGTTTACATTTCAAACTGGGATAACTTGTGTGCAAGTGTGATGTAATGTGTACATGTAGCGTCTTATAAACACATATTTTATTCACACTGGATTGATAGTATGGCACTATTCGTATCTGTTTTGTCAGTCTCTGAATGTGTAATACATGATGATGACAGTACGAACTTACCTTACACAATTATAATGAAACTAATCGTAAACAGCTATGTTCAATATTTGACTAATCTCAACTTGTACATGCCATTTTGAAATGATCACCTTTTCTCAGTTTCTAAAACATGGACACGGACACTTACCTACTTTCCTTTTACATGTCCTGCCACCGAATCCACGTCGACACAAACATCTCCATTTCGAGCGTCCAATCTGCCTGCAAGTGCCTCCATTACGACAACGTCTTCTATGACACCGACCTTGGCGAAAACAAGAGAAAAAGGTGCTTGTCATTAATATTACTGATTGTGTTAATTCAACTTACAACAGGCTGCAGGTACATAATATCAGTCACAGGCTTGTCCATGCTCACTGATAAAGTAATACCTTGGCTTGGACACTGACGTATTTGTCTAGTCGATGGAATGTATGTAAAGAGCATTATATAGATATTCCTTCAATACTTTCAATCATTTCAGCATAGTTTAATGACTACAGTGTAAAAGAGTGGATTCCACCTCGACAGAACACATTTCTATATATTACCGTTAGGTCGGCAAAATTAATACCTGAACTACGACAACGTATTTTCTACGTGGATTACTCCTTTGTTGATAAAATGGAATAAACGCTGAATACATAGCAATTCCTGTTTTCTCAATATGTATAATACTGTATTTCCAAGTTGGAATACAGCCACGGACATGTTCATATTGTAGCCAAACTTCTGTTTGGTAGTAATTTGGTGTGAACACTGACGTGTGTGTGTGTTCGTTCGTGCGTGTTATCGTTGAGGGCCTACAAACATTAAATATATACATTTTTTCATTAATTGCGGTGTATTATCTCAAACAGTATATAACTTTTGAAATTACCTCTAATAAAACATATCTCTTTGAAATGATTTCCTTTTGTAAGTTTACATTTCAAACTGGGATAACTTGTGTGCAAGTGTGATGTAATGTGTACATGTAGCGTCTTATAAACACATATTTTATTCACACTGGATTGATAGTATGGCACTATTCGTATCTGTTTTGTCAGTCTCTGAATGTGTAATACATGATGATGACAGTACGAACTTACCTTACACAATTATAATGAAACTAATCGTACACAGCTATGTTCAATATTTGACTAATCTCAACTTGTACATGCCATTTTGAAATGATCACCTTTTCTCAGTTTCTAAAACATGGACACGGACACTTACCTACTTTCCTTTTACATGTCCTGCCACCGAATCCACGTCGACACAAACATCTCCATTTCGAGCGTCCAATCTGCCTGCAAGTGCCTCCATTACGACAACGTCTTCTATGACACCGACCTTGGCGAAAACAAGAGAAAAAGGTGCTTGTCATTAATATTACTGATTGTGTTAATTCAACTTACAACAGGCTGCAGGTACATAATATCAGTCACAGGCTTGTCCATGCTCACTGATAAAGTAATACCTTGGCTTGGACACTGACGTATTTGTCTAGTCGATGGAATGTATGTAAAGAGCATTATATAGATATTCCTTCAATACTTTCAATCATTTCAGCATAGTTTAATGACTACAGTGTAAAAGAGTGGATTCCACCTCGACAGAACACATTTCTATATATTACCGTTAGGTCGGCAAAATTAATACCTGAACTACGACAACGTATTTTCTACTTGGATTCCTCCTTTGTTGATAAAATGGAATAAACGCTGAATACATAGCAATTCCTGTTTTCTCAATATGTATAATACTGTATTTCCAAGTTGGAATACAGCCACGGACATGTTCATATTGTAGCCAAACTTCTGTTTGGTAGTAATTTGGTGTGAACACTGACGTGTGTGTGTGTGTGTTCGTTCGTGCGTGTTATCGTTGAGGGCCTACAAACATTAAATATATACATTTTTTCATTAATTGCGGTGTATTATCTCAAACAGTATATAACTTTTGAAATTACCTCTAATAAAACATGTCTCTTTGAAATGATTTCCTTTTGTAAGTTTACATTTCAAACTGGGATAACTTGTGTGCAAGTGTGATGTAATGTGTACATGTAGCGTTCTTGGTAGAACATACTTATAGACCGATTCCGAAATTCATTAAGAAACAGATTTACATTTCAAACTGACTGACATAGCCATATAAAACCAAAACCATGCGAAAATAAAAGATTTCTAATATGCGATGTCCAAGTATTCTTTCCCATGTTATCTAAATGTAGAAGCATGTTATAGGCTAATTTGGGGAGACGTTGTTCATACATATCAAGAATTGTAAACCAGTATTTTAAACATCTGATCTGAGAGTTAATATATAATGGGTATCTACCACATTCACCATAAACCATGCAATTTGGTGTAGAAGACCTGACACACAGAAACTTTTTACATGCTAATAAGTGAACCTTCTCTAAACAGTCATAACGTTGAAATCCCCATACTTCAGAACCATACAATAAGATTGGTTGTATCTGGGTATCAAAAAGCTTAAAGAAGATCTTATCACATTTTTTTCCAATTCATTGTGTGTAAGAACCAGATTCCTAAATATGAGTAGTGATCTACTATATTGACTAACTGGCCATCGCAGACCATCTCTCTTTCGACGCTATTGGACCACCTTTTCTGAAGATCACAATTTTAGTTTTTTTCAAATTTACTGATAATTTCCATTCTTTCGTGTATGTACATTAAATATGTGATTGCCTTTGTAGACCAACAACAGTATCTGACACTAGAATGACATCATCTGCGAAAAGTAACATTAATATTTCTATCAAATCTGGAAACATTGGGATACCATGTTTACCACTGGCAGCTATTTCGTAATATAATTCATCAATGAAAAATGAAAATAAGATCGGACTCAAAATACAGCCTTGTCTTAGGCCCAAAGGACAATCAAAGAAATATGTTAAAGCTATCCCCACAACGAACACATGATCTCACATTAGAATACATTGATTTTAGAATAGTAAACATTTTCCCACGTAAACCAGCTTTTCGCAGACATGTCCATAGCTTAAAGCGATTGACAGAATCGAAAGCCTTTTTAAAATCTACAAATGCTTCATACAGTTTATGCTTATGCCGTGACAAGGTTTTTTGAATAAGTGCATAAAGTGTAAATACATGATCTTCGGTCGAATAACTTTTTCTGAAGCCAGCTTGAAATTCGGGAATTTTATCACGCATGGTCGCCAATTTGGAAATTCTATTGTTTAATATTGTAGTAAATACTTTTCCTAAAATGAGGGTTACTTACTTACTTATATTGGAGATTTTACGTGCCCTTTCCGACTGCAGCGTATTTCGCACACGGGCCCGGCCAGGCCATTTAATGTGTTTCCGAAAGAGGGAAAAAGTTGTTTGGCAATCCAGCAGGGGTGTTTTAGTGGTTGTTTATATAGAATTTTGGAAACTTTGAGATTTGGAAAAAATGCCAAGAGGGTTTGGGGGGCGAACTAAGGGACCTGAGTATGGAAGTTTGTTAGTTTGATTATGTGGTTTGGTTTTGGTAGTTTATTGGGGTTTTAAATGCTTCTGCTAGTTTTCTTTTAGTGAAATCGTGGAGGCTGATTTGCTGTCGGATTTAATGGTGGAGGTTTTATGCTCTTTCATTCTGGCGGGATGTTTCACCTACGTAAGATTGTCCACAGTTGCAGTTCACCCCATCCGCCTACTATGAACTCATCAAACAATAATCACTTATCCTGTTTATTGGCTTCATATCCCTATTGGCTTCCACCTTTGTGTTCTCTGTCCATCGTGTTGTGACAGCATCATCTCTTTGTTGTCAACACATACCAATGTTATCCCACTCATGTATGCAATTGGTGTTACTGTTATTCCTCTATTGTTAATCATCCACCTACTATATATATTCTGAACTATGTCCCTCATTCAGTCTTTCTTGACAACGGTATAAGGATCTATACCGAAACGTCGCTTTTCACAGTATTAAAGAAGTTGTTATCCATAAAATTGTGTATATCTTGACTTCAACATTTCGATAACTACATCATCAGGACCAGCTGCTTTTCCCTTCTTGAGGTGATTTATCGCATCTAATATTTCGTTTTCAACAATGGGTGAATCTAGCAGAACTTCATCAACATCTGTGTCGCATTCACTAAAATATTTTTTGCATATCATCAGTTGCCATAGTGAATATGGCATCATTTGAAAAAAACTTCTTAAAATGACCAAGCCACTACGTTATCTGTAGCAGAAGATCTATTCTTAAGAGATCGTACTTGTTTCCAGAACGAAGAAGGGTTGTAAATACACTTTTTGAGTTTGTCTTGTCTATGTCTACGCATAACAAGTTTGTAAATCCGACAGCAACTTTTATATTTATTCCTACTTTCGCAATATTTCTTTCTGTCAAGACTATAGTACGGGCAGTCCTAAATCTTCGTAGTGCTCTGCGGGCGTTACGCCTTGCAATTCTACATCCAGTATTAAAAGTTTTAGATTTATACATGTTCAGTTTTAATTCTTTTCTCACACAAGCTGCTGAAACTTACCAACACTCTTCCGACATCTCCTGCCTCTGAATCCACGTCGACATAAACATCTCCATCTGAAGAGTCCGATCTGCTTGCAAGTGCCTCCATTGCGGCAAAGTCTTCTACGACACCGACCTTGGCGAAAACAAGAGCAAAAGGTGCTTGTCATAAATATTACTTATTGTGTTAATTCAATAGACTGCATTCATGCATTATTTAGATTTTCCTTCAATAATTGTAATCATTTCAGCATATTTTGAATGACCACAGTGTAAAACAGTGGATTCAACCTCGACAGAACACATTTCTATATATTACCATAAGGTCGGCAATATTAATACCTGGACTACCTCTACGTATTTTCTACTTGGATTCCTCCTTTGTTGATAACATTGAGGAAACGCTGAATACATCGCAATTCCTGTTTTCTCAATCTGTATAATACTGTATTTCCAAGTTGGAATATCATCACGGACATGTTCATATATTAACCAAACTTCTGTTTTGTAGTATTTTGGTGTGAACACTGACGTGTGTGTGTGTGTGTGCGTTCGTGCGTGTTGTCGTTGAGGGCCTACAAACATTAAATATATACATTTTTTTCATTAATTGCGTTGTATTTTCTCAAACAGTATGACCTTTGAAATTACCTCTAATAAATTATGTCTGTTTGAAAGGATTTCCTTTTGTAAGTTTACATTTCAAATTGGGATAACTTGTGTGCAAGTGTGATGTAATGTGTACATGTAGTGTCTTATAAACACATATTTTATTCACACTGGATTGATAGTATGGCACTATTCGTATCTGTTTTGTCAGTCTCTGAATGTGTAATACATGATGATGACAGTACGAACTTACCTTACACAATTATAATGAAACTAATCGTACACAGCTATGTTCAATATTTGACTAATCTCAACTTGTACATGCCATTTTGAAATGATCACCTTTTCTCAGTTTCTAAAACATGGACACGGACACTTACCTACTTTCCTTTTACATGTCCTGCCACCGAATCCACGTCGACACAAACATCTCCATTTCGAGCGTCCAATCTGCCTGCAAGTGCCTCCATTACGACAACGTCTTCTATGACACCGACCTTAGCGAAAACAAGAGAAAAAGGTGCTTGTCATTAATATTACTGATTGTGTTAATTCAACTTACAACAGGCTGCAGGTACATAATATCAGTCACAGGCTTGTCCATGCTCACTGATAAAGTAATACCTTGGCTTGGACACTGACGTATTTGTCTAGTCGATGGAATGTATGTAAAGAGCATTATATAGATATTCCTTCAATACTTTCAATCATTTCAGCATAGTTTAATGACTACAGTGTAAAAGAGTGGACTCCACCTCGACAGAACACATTTCTATATATTACCGTTAGGTCGGCAAAATTAATACCTAAACTACGAGAACGTATTTTCTACGTGGATTACTCCTTTGTTGATAAAATGGAATAAACGCTGAATACATAGCAATTCCTGTTTTCTCAATATGTATAATACTGTATTTCCAAGTTGGAATACAGCCACGGACATGTTCATATTGTAGCCAAACTTCGGTTTGGTAGTAATTTGGTGTGAACACTGACGTGTGTGTGTGTTCGTTCGTGCGTGTTATCGTTGAGGGCCTACAAACATTAAATATATACATTTTTTCATTAATTGCGGTGTATTATCTCAAACAGTATATAACTTTTGAAATTACCTCTAATAAAACATGTGTCATTGAAATGATTTCCTTTTGTAAGTTTACATTTCAAACTGGGATAACTTGTGTGCAAGTGTGATGTAATGTGTACATGTAGCGTCTTATAAACACATATTTTATTCACACTGGATTGATAGTATGGCACTATTCGTATCTGTTTTGTCAGTCTCTGAATGTGTAATACATGATGATGACAGTACGAACTTACCTTACACAATTATAATGAAACTAATCGTACACAGCTATGTTCAATATTTGACTAATCTCAACTTGTACATGCCATTTTGAAATGATCACCTTTTCTCAGTTTCTAAAACATGGACACGGACACTTACCTACTTTCCTTTTACATGTCCTGCCACCGAATCCACGTCGACACAAACATCTCCATTTCGAGCGTCCAATCTGCCTGCAAGTGCCTCCATTACGACAACGTCTTCTATGACACCGACCTTGGCGAAAACAAGAGAAAAAGGTGCTTGTCATTAATATTACTGATTGTGTTAATTCAACTTACAACAGGCTGCAGGTACATAATATCAGTCACAGGCTTGTTAATGCTCACTGATAAAGTAATACCTTGGCTTGGACACTGACGTATTTGTCTAGTCGATGGAATGTATGTAAAGAGCATTATATAGATATTCCTTCAATACTTTCAATCATTTCAGCATATTTTGATAACTACAGTGTAAAAGAGTGGACTCCACTTCGACAGAACACATTTCTATATATTACCGTTAGGTCGGCAAAATTAATACCTGAACTACGACAACGTATTTTCTACTTGGATTCCTCCTTTGTTGATAAAATGGAATAAACGCTGAATACATAGCAATTCCTGTTTATCTCAATATGTATAATACTGTTTCCAAGTTGGAATACAACCACGGACATGTTCATATTTTAACCAAACTTCTGTTTGGTAGTATTTTGGTGTGAACACTGACGTGTGTGTGTTCGTTCGTGCGTGTTGTCGTTCAGGGCCTTCAAATATTAAATATAATTTTTTTTTCATTAATTGCGTTGCATTATCTCAAACAGTATATGACCTTTGAAATTACCTCTAATAAAACATGTCTCTTTGAAATGATTTCCTTTTGTAAGTTTACATTTCAAATTGGGATAACTTGTGTGCAAGTGTGATGTAATGTATACATGTAGCGTCTGATAAAAACATTTTTTCATTCACGCTGAATGTTATGGCACTATTCGTATCTGTTTTGTCATTCGTTGTATGTGTAATACATGATGATGAAAGTACGAACTTACCTTTCACAACACAGACACTTACCTACTCTCTTTTTACATCTCCTGCCCCCGAATCCACGTCGACACAAACATTTCCATTTCGAGCGTCCAATCTGCCTGCAAGTGCCTCCATTACGGCAACGTCTTCTATTACACCGACCTTGGCGAAAACAAGAGCAAAAGGTGCTTGTCATTGATATTACTGATTGTGTTAATTCAACTTACAACATACTGCAGGTACATAATATCAGTCACGGGCATGTTCATGCTCACTGATAAGGTTACCTTGGCTTGGACACTGACGTATTTGTCTAGTCGATGGAATGTATGTAAAGAGCATTATATAGATATTCCTTCAATACTTTCAATCATTTCAGCATAGTTTAATGACTACAGTGTAAAAGAGTGGATTCCACCTCGACAGAACACATTTCTATATATTACCGTTAGGTTGGCAAAATTAATACCTAAACTACGAGAACGTATTTTCTACGTGGATTACTCCTTTGTTGATAAAATGGAATAAACGCTGAATACATAGCAATTCCTGTTTTCTCAATATGTATAATACTGTATTTCCAAGTTGGAATACAGCCACGGACATGTTCATATTGTAGCCAAACTTCGGTTTGGTAGTAATTTGGTGTGAACACTGACGTGTGTGTGTGTTCGTTCGTGCGTGTTATCGTTGAGGGCCTACAAACATTAAATATATTCATTTTTTCATTAATTGTGGTGTATTATCTCAAACAGTATATAACTTTTGAAATTACCTCTAATAAAACATATCTCTTTGAAATGATTTCCTTTTGTAAGTTTACATTTCAAATTGGGATAACTTGTGTGCAAGTGTGATGTAATGTGTACATGTAGCGTCTTATAAACACATATTTTATTCACACTGGATTGATAGTATGGCACTATTCGTATCTGTTTTGTCAGTCTCTGAATGTGTAATACATGATGATGACAGTACGAACTTACCTTACACAATTATAATGAAACTAATCGTACACAGCTATGTTCAATATTTGACTAATCTCAACTTGTACATGCCATTTTGAAATGATCACCTTTTCTCAGTTTCTAAAACATGGACACGGACACTTACCTACTTTCCTTTTACATGTCCTGCCACCGAATCCACGTCGACACAAACATCTCCATTTCGAGCGTCCAATCTGCCTGCAAGTGCCTCCATTACGACAACGTCTTCTATGACACCGACCTTGGCGAAAACAAGAGCAAAAGGTGCTTGTCATAAATATTACTTATTGTGTTAATTCAATAGACTTCATTCATGCATTATTTAGATTTTCCTTCAATAATTGTAATCATTTCAGCATATTTTGAATGACCACAGTGTAAAACAGTGGATTCCACCTCGACAGAACACATTTCTATATATTACCATAAGGTCGGCAATATTAATACCTGGACTACCTCTCCGTATTTTCTACTTGGATTCCTCCTTTGTTGATAACATTGAGGAAACGCTGAATACATCGCAATTCCTGTTTTCTCAATCTGTATAATACTGTATTTCCAAGTTGGAATATCATCACGGACATGTTCATATATTAACCAAACTTCTGTTTGGTAGTAATTTGGTGTGAACACTGACGTGTGTGTGTGTGTTTTCGTTCGTGCGTGTTATCGTTGAGGGCCTACAAACATTAAATATATACATTTTTTCATTAATTGCGGTGTATTATCTCAAACAGTATATAACTTTTGAAATTACCTCTAATAAAACATGTGTCTTTGAAATGATTTCCTTTTGTAAGTTTACATTTCAAACTGGGATAACTTGTGTGCAAGTGTGATGTAATGTGTACATGTAGTGTCTTATAAACACATATTTTATTCACACTGGATTGATAGTATGGCACTATTCGTATCTGTTTTGTCAGTCTCTGAATGTGTAATACATCATGATGACAGTACGAACTTACCTTACACAATTATAATGAAACTAATCGTACACAGCTATGTTCAATATTTGACTAATCTCAACTTGTACATGCCATTTTGAAATGATCACCTTTTCTCAGTTTCTAAAACATGGACACGGACACTTACCTACTTTCCTTTTACATGTCCTGCCACCGAATCCACGTCGACACAAACATCTCCATTTCGAGCGTCCAATCTGCCTGCAAGTGCCTCCATTACGACAACGTCTTCTATGACACCGACCTTGGCGAAAACAAGAGAAAAAGGTGCTTGTCATTAATATTACTGATTGTGTTAATTCAACTTACAACAGGCTGCAGGTACATAATATCAGTCACAGGCTTGTCCATGCTCACTGATAAAGTAATACCTTGGCTTGGACACTGACGTATTTGTCTAGTCGATGGAATGTATGTAAAGAGCATTATATAGATATTCCTTCAATACTTTCAATCATTTCAGCATAGTTTAATGACTACAGTGTAAAAGAGTGGATTCCACTTCGACAGAACACATTTCTATATATTACCGTTAGGTCGGCAAAATTAATACCTGAACTACGACAACGTATTTTCTACTTGGATTCCTCCTTTGTTGATAAAATGGAATAAACGCTGAATACATAGCAATTCCTGTTTTCTCAATATGTATAATACTGTATTTCCAAGTTGGAATACAACCACGGACATGTTCATATTGTAGCCAAACTTCTGTTTGGTAGTAATTTGGTGTGAACACTGACGTGTGTGTGTGTGTGTTCGTTCGTGCGTGTTATCGTTGAGGGCCTACAAACATTAAATATATACATTTTTTCATTAATTGCGGTGTATTATCTCAAACAGTATATAACTTTTGAAATTACCTCTAATAAAACATGTGTCTTTGAAATGATTTCCTTTTGTAAGTTTACATTTCAAACTGGGATAACTTGTGTGCAAGTGTGATGTAATGTGTACATGTAGCGTCTTATAAACACATATTTTATTCACACTGGATTGATAGTATGGCACTATTCGTATCTGTTTTGTCAGTCTCTGAATGTGTAATACATGATGATGACAGTACGAACTTACCTTACACAATTATAATGAAACTAATCGTACACAGCTATGTTCAATATTTGACTAATCTCAACTTGTACATGCCATTTTGAAATGATCACCTTTTCTCAGTTTCTAAAACATGGACACGGACACTTACCTACTTTCCTTTTACATGTCCTGCCACCGAATCCACGTCGACACAAACATCTCCATTTCGAGCGTCCAATCTGCCTGCAAGTGCCTCCATTACGGCAACGTCTTCTATGACACCGACCTTGGCGAAAACAAGAGAAAAAGGTGCTTGTCATTAATATTACTGATTGTGTTAATTCAACTTACAACATACTGCAGGTACATGATATCAGTCACGGGCATGTTAATGCTCACTGATAAAGTAATACCTTGGCTTGGGCACTGACGTATTTGTCTAGTCGATGGAATGTATGTAAAGAGCATTATATAGATATTCCTTCAATAATGTCAATCATTTCAGCATATTTTGATAACTACAGTGTAAAAGAGTGGACTCCACTTCGACAGAACACATTTCTATATATTACCGTTAGGTCGGCAAAATTAATACCTGAACTACAACAACGTATTTTCTACTTGGATTCCTCCTTTGTTGATAAAATGGAATAAACGCTGAATACATAGCAATTCCTGTTTATCTCAATATGTATAATACTGTTTCCAAGTTGGAATACAACCACGGACATGTTCATATTTTAACCAAACTTCTGTTTGGTAGTATTTTGGTGTGAACACTGACGTGTGTGTGTTCGTTCGTGCGTGTTGTCGTTCAGGGCCTACAAATATTAAATATAATTTTTTTTTCATTAATTGCGTTGCATTATCTCAAACAGTATATGACCTTTGAAATTACCTCTAATAAAACATGTCTCTTTGAAATGATTTCCTTTTGTAAGTTTACATTTCAAATTGGGATAACTTGTGTGCAAGTGTGATGTAATGTATACATGTAGCGTCTGATAAAAACATTTTTTCATTCACGCTGAATGTTATGGCACTATTCGTATCTGTTTTGTCATTCGTTGTATGTGTAATACATGATGATGAAAGTACGAACTTACCTTTCACAACACAGACACTTACCTACTCTCTTTTTACATCTCCTGCCCCCGAATCCACGTCGACACAAACATTTCCATTTCGAGCGTCCAATCTGCCTGCAAGTGCCTCCATTACGGCAACGTCTTCTATTACACCGACCTTGGCGAAAACAAGAGCAAAAGGTGCTTGTCATTGATATTACTGATTGTGTTAATTCAACTTACAACATACTGCAGGTACATAATATCAGTCACGGGCATGTTCATGCTCACTGATAAAGTAATACCTTGGCTTAGGCACTGACGTATTTTTCTAGTCGATTGGATGCATGTAAAGAGCATTATTTAGATTTTCTTTCAATAATTTCAATCATTTCAGCATATTTTAATGACTTCAGTGTAAAAAATCGGATTCCTTCTCGACAGAACACATTTCTATGTATTACCGTAAGGTCGGCAAAATTAATACCTGGACTACCTCTACATATTTTCTACTTGGATTCCTCCCTTGTTGATACAATTAAGGAAAGCTGAATACATAGCAATTCCTGTTTTCTCAATCTGTATAATACTGTATTTCCACGTTGGAATACAGCCACGGACATGTTCATATTTTAAACAAACTTCTGTTTGGTAGTAATTTGGTGTGAACACTGACGTGTGTGTGTGTGTGTTCGTTCGTGCGTGTTATCGTTGAGGGCCTACAAACATTAAATATATACATTTTTTCTTTAATTGCGGTGTATTATCTCAAACAGTATATAACTTTTGAAATTACCTCTAATAAAACATGTGTCATTGAAATGATTTCCTTTTGTAAGTTTACATTTCAAACTGGGATAACTTGTGTGCAAGTGTGATGTAATGTGTACATGTAGCGTCTTATAAACACATATTTTATTCACACTGGATTGATAGTATGGCACTATTCGTATCTGTTTTGTCAGTCTCTGAATGTGTAATACATCATGATGACAGTACGAACTTACCTTACACAATTATAATGAAACTAATCGTACACAGCTATGTTCAATATTTGACTAATCTCAACTTGTACATGCCATTTTGAAATGATCACCTTTTCTCAGTTTCTAAAACATGGACACGGACACTTACCTACTTTCCTTTTACATGTCCTGCCACCGAATCCACGTCGACACAAACATCTCCATTTCGAGCGTCCAATCTGCCTGCAAGTGCCTCCATTACGGCAACGTCTTCTATGACACCGACCTTGGCGAAAACAAGAGAAAAAGGTGCTTGTCATTAATATTACTGATTGTGTTAATTCAACTTACAACATACTGCAGGTACATGATATCAGTCACGGACATGTTAATGCTCACTGATAAAGTAATACCTTGGCTTGGGCACTGACGTATTTGTCTAGTCGATGGAATGTATGTAAAGAGCATTATATAGATATTCCTTCAATAATGTCAATCATTTCAGCATATTTTGATAACTACAGTGTAAAAGAGTGGACTCCACTTCGACAGAACACATTTCTATATATTACCGTTAGGTCGGCAAAATTAATACCTGAACTACAACAACGTATTTTCTACTTGGATTCCTCCTTTGTTGATAAAATGGAATAAACGCTGAATACATAGCAATTCCTGTTTATCTCAATATGTATAATACTGTTTCCAAGTTGGAATACAACCACGGACATGTTCATATTTTAACCAAACTTCTGTTTGGTAGTATTTTGGTGTGAACACTGACGTGTGTGTGTTCGTTCGTGCGTGTTGTCGTTCAGGGCCTACAAATATTAAATATAAATTTTTTTTCATTAATTGCGTTGCATTATCTCAAACAGTATATGACCTTTGAAACTACCTCTAATAAAACATGTCTCTTTGAAATGATTTCCTTTTGTAAGTTTACATTTCAAATTGGGATAACTTGTGTGCAAGTGTGATGTAATGTATACATGTAGCGTCTGATAAAAACATTTTTTCATTCACGCTGAATGTTATGGCACTATTCGTATCTGTTTTGTCATTCGTTGTATGTGTAATACATGATGATGAAAGTACGAACTTACCTTTCACAACACAGACACTTACCTACTCTCTTTTTACATCTCCTGCCCCCGAATCCACGTCGACACAAACATTTCCATTTCGAGCGTCCAATCTGCCTGCAAGTGCCTCCATTACGGCAACGTCTTCTATTACACCGACCTTGGCGAAAACAAGAGCAAAAGGTGCTTGTCATTGATATTACTGATTGTGTTAATTCAACTTACAACATACTGCAGGTACATAATATCAGTCACGCGCATGTTCATGCTCACTGATAAAGTAATACCTTGGCTTAGGCACTGACGTATTTTTCTAGTCGATTGGATGCATGTAAAGAGCATTATTTAGATTTTGTTTCAATAATTTCAATCATTTCAGCATATTTTAATGACTTCAGTGTAAAAAATCGGATTCCTTCTCGACAGAACACATTTCTATATATTACCGTAAGGTCGGCAAAATTAATACCTGGACTACCTCTACATATTTTCTACTTGGATTCCTCCCTTGTTGATACAATTAAGGAAACGCTGAATACATAGCAATTCCTGTTTTCTCAATCTGTATAATACTGTATATCCACGTTGGAATACAGCCACGGACATGTTCATATTTTAAACAAACTTCTGTTTGGTAGTAATTTGGTGTGAACACTGACGTGTGTGTGTGTGTGTGTGTGTGTGCGTTCGTGCGTGTTGTCGTTGAGGGCCTACAAACATTAAATATATACATTTTTTTCATTAATTGCGTTGTATTTTCTCAAACAGTATGACCTTTGAAAATTACCTCTAATAAATTATGTTTGTTTGAAAGGATTTCCTTTTGTAAGTTTACATTTCAAACTGGGATAACTTGTGTGCAAGTGTGATGTAATGTGTACATGTAGTGTCTTATAAACACATATTTTATTCACACTGGATTGATAGTATGGCACTATTCGTATCTGTTTTGTCAGTCTCTGAATGTGTAATACATCATGATGACAGTACGAACTTACCTTACACAATTATAATGAAACTAATCGTACACAGCTATGTTCAATATTTGACTAATCTCAACTTGTACATGCCATTTTGAAATGATCACCTTTTCTCAGTTTTTAAAACATGGACACGGACACTTACCTACTCTCCTTTTACATGTCCTGCCACCGAATCCACGTCGACACAAACATCTCCATTTCGAGCGTCCAATCTGCCTGCAAGTGCCTCCATTACGGCAACGTTTTCTATGACACCGACCTTGGCGAAAACAAGAGCAAAAGGTGCTTGTCTTTAATATTACTGATTGTGTTAATACAACTTACAACATACTGCAGGTCCATAATATCAGTCACGCGCATGTTCAGGCTCACTTGTAAAGTAATACCTTGGTTTGGGCACTGACGTATGTTTCTAGTCGTTGAGATGCATGTTAAGAGCATTATTTAGATTTTCCTTAAATAATTTCAGCATATTGTAAGGACTATAGTGTAAGACAGTGGATCCACCTCGACAGAACACATTGCTATATATTACTGTAAGGTCGGCAAAATTAATACCTGAACTACCTCTACGTATTTTCTACTTGGATTCCTCCTTTGTTGATAAAATAGAGGAAACGCTGAATACATAGCCTTTCCTGTTTTCTCAATCTGTATAATACTGTTTCCAAGTTGGAATACAACCACGGACATGTTCATATTTTAACCAAACTTCTGTTTGGTAGTATTTTGATGTGAACACTGACGTGTGTGTGTCTGCGTTCGTGCATGTTGTCGTTCAGGGCCTACAGATATTAAATATATACATTTCTTTCATTAATTGCGTTGGATTATCTCAAACAGTATATGACCTTTGAAATTAGCTCTAATAAAACATGTCTGTTTGAAATGATTTCCTTTTGTAAGTTTACATTTAAAGTTGGGATAACGTGTGTGCAAGTGTGATGTAATGTATACATGTAGCATCTTATAAACACATATTTTATTCACACTGGATTGATAGTATGGCACTATTCGTATCTGTTTTGTCAGTCTCTGAATGTGTAATACATGATGATGACAGTACGAACTTACCTTACACAATTATAACGAAACTAATCGTACACAACTATGTTCAATATTTGACTAATCTCAACTTGTACATGCCATTTTGAAATGATCACCTATTCTCAGTTTCTCAAACATGGACACGGACACTTACCTACTCTCCTTTTACATGTCCTGCCCCCGAATCCACGTCGACACAAACATCTCCATTTCGAGCGTCCAATCTGCTTGCAAGTGCCTCCATTACGGCAACGTTTTCTATGACACCGACCTTGGCGAAAACAAGAGCAAAAGGTGCTTGTCTTTAATATTACTGATTGTGTTAATACAACTTACAACATACTGCAGGTCCATAATATCAGTCACGCGCATGTTCATGCTCACTTGTAAAGTAATACCTTGGTTTGGGCACTGACGTATGTTTCTAGTCGTTGAGATGCATGTAAGGAGCATTATTTAGATTTTCCTTAAATAATTTCAGCATATTGTAAGGACTATAGTGTAAGACAATGGATCCACCTCGACAGAACACATTTCTATATATTACCGTAAGGTCGGCAAAATTAATACCTGAACTACCTCTACGTATTTTCTACTTGGATTCCTCCTTTGTTGATAAAATAGAGGAAACGCTGAATACATAGCCTTTCCTGTTTTCTCAATCTGTATAATTCTGTATTTCCACGTTGGAATACAATCATGGACATGTTCATGATATTTTAATCAAACTTCTGTTTGGTAGTTTTTTTATATTAAATATATACATTTCTTTCATTAATTGCGTTGCATTATCTCAAACAGTATATGACCTTTGAAATTAGCTCTAATAAAACATGTCTGTTTGAAACAATTTCCTTTTGTAAGTTTACATTTAAAATTGGGATAACTTGTGTGCAAGTGTGATGTAATGTATACATGAAGCGTCTTATAAACACATTTTATGTTCACATTGGATTGAGTACGGATTGAGTACGAACTTACCTTACACTATTACAATGAAACTAATTGTATAAAACTATGATCAATATTTGACTAATCTCAACTTGTACATGCCATTTTGAAATGATCACCTATTCTCAGTTTCTCAAACATGGACACGGACACTTACCTACTCTCCTTTTACATGTCCTGCCCCCGAATCCACGTCGACACAAACATCTCCATTTCGAGCGTCCAATCTGCTTGCAAGTGCCTCCATTACGGCAACGTTTTCTATGACACCGACCTTGGCGAAAACAAGAGCAAAAGGTGCTTGTCTTTAATATTACTGATTGTGTTAATACAACTTACAACATACTGCAGGTCCATAATATCAGTCACGCGCATGTTCATGCTCACTTGTAAAGTAATACCTTGGTTTGGGCACTGACGTATGTTTCTAGTCGTTGAGATGCATGTAAGGAGCATTATTTAGATTTTCCTTAAATAATTTCAGCATATTGTGAGGACTATAGTGTAAGACAGTGGATCCACCTCGACAGAACACATTTCTATATATTACCGTAAGGTCGGCAAAATTAATACCTGAACTACCTCTACGTATTTTCTACTTGGATTCCTCCTTTGTTGATAAAATAGAGGAAACGCTGAATACATAGCCTTTCCTGTTTTCTCAATCTGTATAATACTGTTTCCAAGTTGGAATACAACCACGGACATGTTCATATTTTAACCAAACTTCTGTTTGGTAGTATTTTGATGTGAACACTGACGTGTGTGTTGTCGTTGTGGGCCTACAAACATTAAATATATACATGTTTTCTTTAATTGCGTTGCATTATCTCAAACAGTATATGACCTTTGAAAGTACCTCTAATAAAACATGTCTGTTTGAAATGATTTCCTTTTGTAAGTTTACATTTCAAACTGGGATAACTTGTGTGCAAGTGTGATGTAATGTATACATGTAGCATCTTATAAACACATATTTTATTCACACTGGATTGATAGTATGGCACTATTCGTATCTGTTTTGTCAGTCTCTGAATGTGTAATACATGATGATGACAGTACGAACTTACCTTACACAATTATAACGAAACTAATCGTACACAACAATGTTCAATATTTGACTAATCTCAACTTGTACATGCCATTTTGAGATGATCACCTATCCTCAGTTTCTCAAACATGGACACGGACACTTACCTACTCTCCTTTTACATGTCCTGCCCCCGAATCCACGTCGACACAAACATCTCCATTTCGAGCGTCCAATCTGCTTGCAAGTGCCTCCATTACGGCAACGTTTCCTATGACACCGACCTTGGCGAAAACAAGAGCAAAAGGTGCTTGTCTTTAATATTACTGATTGTGTTAATACAACTTACAACATACTGCAGGTCCATAATATCAGTCACGCGCATGTTCATGCTCACTTGTAAAGTAATACCTTGGTTTGGGCACTGACGTATGTTTCTAGTCGTTGAGATGCATGTAAAGAGCATTATTTAGATTTTCCTTAAATAATTTCAGCATATTGTAAGGACTATAGTGTAAGACAGTGGATCCACCTCGACAGAACACATTTCTATATATTACCGTAAGGTCGGCAAAATTAATACCTGAACTACCTCTACGTATTTTATACTTGGATTCCTCCTTTGTTGATAAAATGGAGGAAACGCTGAATACATAGCCTTTCCTGTATGGCACTATTCGTATCTGTTTTGTCAGTCTCTGAATGTGTAATAGATGATGATGACAGTACGAACTTACCTTACACAACTATAACGAAACTTATCGTACACAACTATGTTCAATATTTGACTAATCTCAACTTGCACATGCCATTTTGAGATGATCACCTATCCTCAGTTTCTAAAACATGAACACGGACACTTACCTACTCTCCTTTTACATGTCCTGCCCCCGAATCCACGTCGACACAAACATCTCCATTTCGAGCGTCCAACCTGCTTGCAAGTGCCTCCATTACGGCAACGTCCTCTACGACACCGACCTTGGCGAAAACAAGAGTAAAAGGTGCTTGTCATTAATATTACTGATTGTGTTAATTCAACTTACAACAGACTGCAGGTACATAATAGCAGTCACGGGCATGTTCATGCTCACTGATAAAGTAATACCTTGGCCTCGGCACTGACGTATTTGTCTTGTTGAGATGCATGTAAAGAGCATTATTTAGATTTTCCTTCAATAATCATTTCAACATGGTTTAATTACTACAATGTAAAAGAGTGGATGCCACCTCGACAGAACACATTTTCCTTTATTAACGTCAGGTCGGCAAAATTAAAACTTGTACAGCCACAACGTATTTCTACAACGTATATCTCTCTCTGTCTGTGTGTGTCTCTCTGTCTGTGTGTCTGTTTGGGTGTGTCTCTGTGTATGTGTGTCTGTCTGTGTGTGTCAGTGTGTGTTTCTGTCTGTGTTTGTTTGTGTGTGTCTGTCTGTGTGTGTGTGTGTGTGTGTGTGTGTGTGTGTGTGTGTGTGTGTGTGTGTGTGTGTGTGTGTGTGTGTGTGTGTGTGTGTGTGTGTGTGTGTCTGTGTCTGTGTCTGTATGTGTGTATTGCACTGCATTGTACCTCCAATCACACCTAAATTAATAACACGACCGTTGATTAATTAATTACCCAGGGGAAGAGAAAAGCCAAATGAGAACCAGTGATTGCTATATGTACCAGACACCTTTGTCCGAACACGCAAGCATGTAAGATAACTTAAATCTTGATGAAATTGCTGTCAGGCCTCCATATGGCGAATTGCCTTGAAACAAGAGAGGAGAGAGCTGTGGGGTCCAAGATGTATTCAAGGAAGTATCACAATTCATTCATTCATATGTAATAATGGCACATAATAATAATAATAATAATAATAATAATAATAATAATAATAATAATAATAATAATGATAATAATAATAATAATAATAATGCCCTGATTCGGTTTCAATCTAAGTCTGGGAATAAATTCAATATATGTTATACTGGAATACGTACCGTAAATGCGCATAAAGTTATGATACATGAGATGCACTGGTTGGGTTGTGGTGCCTACTTGGGTAACTACGGTAAGAATTATGACTATCGTTAATATTAATTTTATAGAATGAAAAATACATACGTATGGCATATACGGTAAACTGCGCAGAGTGTTCAGATGCGAAATATGCCATATTCATATGTGTAGTTTTAGTAATAATTTTCATGACATAATAATTTCGGCAAATACGATAAGTAAAATGGTCGGTTGATTGTTCAGACACGAAGGTATCACGAAGGCGACGTACGAATTTCGGCCAAAACGGTAATCAAAATAGCAGGGTGATTGATACAAATAAAGACATGAATGTACACGGTGGGAGATAGACCTCACTATTAGCGTGAGAATAGTAAGCTACAGTAGTGATTATTGTGGTGACTACTGTAATGTATCACGCAGGCAATGTTATATTGACGACGTGCATTTCCTATAACTAAAGAGCTAGACGATAACAGATAATGCAGTTAATGCTAATTGTAAACTGCAACGATGCGCGTTTCAATGTAGATTGTCGCGAAATATGAAAGAAGACTATATATGACTTTAAATTAATTCGGTAATGTATTTGGCGTATAGGCTCTGTGTACCGAATGCATACTTCAACGATACGCGTTTGAACGTACATTGTCGCGAAATATACAAGAAGACTATATGTGTATTTAAATGATTACGGTAATGTATGTGGCGTATAGGCTATTTTGTTCTGTATCAAACTGAATAAAGAACGAAACCTATTACAATATCTAAATGTTTTGTAAGGTGATAAACATAAAATACAGAATGCGTTCAACAGAATGGTTATAGCATATACTGTAAGCGAGTAAAGGAGGTACATTTATTGATAGAACATTTGATGAGCTAACTGACGAAAATATGAATGAACGGACCTACCTATCAAACAAATATTGGTTGAAGTTGTCATGTTAAACCAAATCAGAGATGATATAAATTACTGTTAACCCGTTGTTAAACATATGTCTGTTGCCAAGGGAATAGGCTTATATTGACTATGTATTCACGACAGTAGAAGGGGATGGAAGGATGGTTATCACACTATTCCTGAGCCAAGTTGATTTTCATTATAGTTTGGAAGATCGTTAAACATGCGCCTGCTGGGTAGAGAATACACATCGACGTTTGACCAGAGAAGAACGGGTGTGTCGACATTGATGCACCATGCTTTATCTTTGGGTACGTAATTTCAGTTTCACGAAAATGTGTTTACTGAGGGAATGCCGCTGTGTTCGACTAGTGTCGCCATAAATGTTCTATACCGTGCCTGCCGACTTGTAAGGATTTCCGTTGTTGAAAATAATTTGTGAAAATAATAAAAGGTATCAAGAAATATATGCACTGTAACAGTTGCAAGAGGAACCGGAATGCTAAAGTGGCGTCATAGAGAAAATCGACCTGGGATATTTAACAAGCCTAAGTTCCTAAACTGAAATAGGAACATGTAAGCATCACTACATTAATTGTTTCATCAAAGAACTTGGTCTAATGATATATCAAATAATGCCACATATAAGGCCAGTATATGTGAACTGAGGAAGAAATATGCCCAAACCATAAATCAGTACTGTCAACATTTGAATTGTCCATTCCTCTTTTGTATTGGATTCCAAAGTTCCATAAAAATCCGTACAAAGAGAGATATATTGCTCGGTCCAGCAAATGTACCACTAAATCCCTGTCTCAAAGACTAACCATAATCCTAAATACAACCAAGGAAAGACTTTCTTTATATTCACAGTGTTTGAGACAAGTGGAATTAATACCATGTGAATTCTCAAAAACTCAAAGGTTTCACTTGACTGTTTTGCAATCTCAGAAAAGAACCAAGTTCCATAATGTCAAAACATTTGATTTTTCAGCTTTGTTCACCACTATCCCACATGAGAAACTTAAGTAACAACTTCATTCTTTGATCCATGGGACTTTTGTTACAAAACGTGGTGTACACAGATACATTTACGTATCTTTATTCAGAGGTTCAGGACAATTTTTGAAACATGAAAGCAAATGCCATCTGAAGTTTACTGAAAAAAAACAATATGTGAAATGCTGGACTTCCTCATTGATAACATCTACCTAAAAGTTGAGGGTAAGACATTTAGGCAAGAAGTAGGCATCCCCAGGGGCACCAATTGTGACTCACTTCTTGCGGATATGTTTCTTTATGCACATAAATCGGAATTTCTGTTCGATTGGCAAAGTCAAAACAAGGTCATTTGGCCAAGAAGTTTAACTTAAGCTTCTGGTATATCGATGATCTGATATCGTTAAATAACAATCAAATAACCAATTTCCTTTCACTGATTTACACCCACCTGAACTAGAAATAAAGGAGACCAGTGAGACCAGTGCATAAAGATTCAGAGTGATAAAACACTCTCCGCAAGACTGTATGATAAGAGGGATGACTTCAACTTTCCAATGGTATATTCTCCCTTCATGTCGAGCAACAGCCCAACAGCTCCAGCCTTTGGTGTTGTATTGGATATGGAAAGGCTTTGTAGCTTTATTTATCTTCATATAATTATGTAGGCATGTAAGCCTAATGTAGGGACAAATTATTTCTGGTAACCGTGGAAGAAACAAACTAAGAAGCTACAGGCTGTTTTAGAAAGTCTATAGCACAGAATAATACGTGGCATACCCTCTCAACCGTGCTTGCATGAGTTCTTTGGTTAAATTGTGTGGCCCCTTTAATGAAAGAAACTGGACGCTACACGAATATACCACCAGAAGAGAGATATTGCTTTAATTGTACAGACTGGGTGGAAGACGCGTATGTACATACGTATATATGACGACGTGAGGGAGGATCTTCTTAATATCTGTAGTCTCTCGCGACTGGTTGTAGAACTTTGTGTTCATTCTTTATGTGATGTAGTTTAACTGTTTTCTACGAGTGAGACAAAAATAAACTTGTCTGTCTGTCTGCCATATATTGTAGACAGGGACAGAGGGCTGATGCCACTAATTACACCTTAAAGCAATAGACTGATGACCAGGGGAATGACGACAGCCACAGGTAATAGGGTTATGCTGTGGGATAATGACGACATAAAGCTGTTACAAAAGTATTTCTTGCATAATATTTAATAAGGATCCCTGAAAAAAGAAGCGTAATTTCTGTTTTGAGCACATGAAGATGTGTTTACTTTATCAGGCAATGTAAATTAACACATTAACATTTACTTTGCTTTTGTTTTTGTTATTTCAGTATTTTAGTAGATATATATTTATTGACACATCTCCTACTTTATTGGTAAATGTTTGTTACTGTTTAGTGTTTCTCGAGGTATCCTTCTCGTTAAAATGAATTATGACCACAAGAATGTTCTTTAGCCTTTATATCCATGACCTTAGACCCATTTTTGAACAGTTCGTGTAGATGGGTATCGTAACATGTATACGTATAGTCATATTCAGATGATGTATTTGCATATATGTAATGACAAACTTCTTCTCTTACTTAATCAATTTTCCTCTTGGCTACTCTGGGCACGTGGAACAGAAGCTTTAGGATATATTTATTGTAAATATCAAAATGATGTATCAAAGAAATTCTTGATGGTACGGCAATTAGTAGAACCCTCCCCCTGAAATGTATTCTCAATAAGATAACTTACTCATTAAGTAAATGCTGATTATTCCGGGATTCGAACCCACTCTGAGTGAGGGACCTAATCGCCAGCGCATAAAGTCAGCGATCTAACCCACTCAGCCACCGAAGCTTCCACAATAATTTAAGTCCGACCACTGGTAGTCTGGATCACGTACTTTCTATACCCTTCTCACAAGTGTAACAAGTCCCGAGTGGGACTCAACCCAAACATTTACTGTTAAGAATTGAACTGTTTTAGAATTGACCGCATGTTGGTCGTTATGGTCGTTATGAAGGTAATACATATTGTTAATTAATTATAATATACATAATGCATACTTCGATTGAAATTTATGCTGTCCACGTCGCCACGTTTAACTGATTTATTTTGGTGATAGGCCCGGAGACTGATCGAGTCTGTAAGTTTAAATTTAAGTCAGACTCACAGATATTTGATCTGACATAGAAGAGATGCATCTGAAAAAAATGGATATATAGATAAAGGTATTCATTGGATGGAGCTGTGGAAAAAGGATCACCCTGTGTCATTACATCGGCTGATCAGACATAGCGATTGACCACATATCTACTTAAAATTACCGACAGTGGTATTTATATATGAACATTCGCTGTTTTTATTCAACCGTATGCTTGAAAATGAAACTCAATTGAAAAGTTCAACTCCTCTTTTGCTTGTTGGTCTCGAATAAAATAAATACCAATCAAACTGAACAATTCATACCTAGGTTTTCTAAACCTCCAAGATTTACATTTAAATGATATGGTAATCACATGTTCCTACAGATCTACGGACTCGTACTGATCTGTGTACGAAGCTTCACCACTGTCACCAAACTTCAGTCCAGGTTTCTATCAGCAAAAAGTGAATGTGGGATTTTGTTGTTACTTGAGAGGAATGAAGTAGACGCTTGGAATCATTTGTATTTATCTGGCAATTATTAACTACCTCGGGAAGTTATGGTTAAAGCTAAGGGTACGTACTGAAATATGTGAAATGAATATTAAATGTCTGCTTGTGAATAGATATTTAGAGTTGTTTCGACTTCGTCTCATGTAATCTAAAATACAACATATTGTTAATGTTCCCAACTTAAGGAAATTGTAAATGCTCAAATATATACACATATTATGATATGTAATTGGTTCTAGACAGCCACTGTGCCCAGAAACACCTTCGAACTTCAACTGGCTTACTCTGGTTATATTGAGCTAAACTTAGTAGATAAGGTTTGTAATACTCAGTTTTTCTAGCAATCCGTGGACAACCAACATTCCCGTGATTATCCAGCTATCTGGGAATTTTAGTATTGCCTTGTTCAGTCAAAGTGACTGAATCTTCGGTCGATTCGACACGTTTGATATTCAGACGTACTCGTCTAGTTTATTGCCCAAATGACTTATTTCAGGGATAAGCCCTCTGTGTTTAATTCCCGTTATTTATCTAAGCCGAGGTCCTTCAATCATTGACTCAAGTGTTAATTGGTCACAGTCGACTTAATTGGCTGTCTACGCTTACTGATGAAAACGAAAGCACATACCTTTTGGTGGAGTTGTGGTAATCTTGCAGACTGAAGCGAATACTTTGTCCTTAAGGCCTCCTAACTTTTTGAAGTCCTGTACTGTAAATCGATTCTCTTCAATGGGTCTACTGGCTATCCCTTCTAACTCCGCTGTACGCTTCTTCAGTCCAATACCAATGGCATAGATGTGGATGTTTTCCCTCCTGACAGCCTTTGCTTCTGGAATCGTCTTTTTGGAATTCCTGTTGGACAAACCATCTGTGATGACCAAAGCTACATTCATGGCACTTCCACGATCACCTCTTCTTTTGATGAACATTTTAGTTCTCAGTGTTCTGAGACCAGCATATGTGTTGGTAGCTCCTTTTTTGTATCTGATTTTGTCTATTGCCTGGAATAACTCTTTCTTCGTTTTATATTGATTGAGGTGAAACTGAATATGCACACGTTGGTTAAAAGTGACCACACCAACTCGGACTTTACCATCATCTATACTTGCTGTCGAAAGGAAGCTTTTCACGAAGGAAAGCATGATTTTGAAGTTGTGCAGTTTGACACTACCGGAAGAGTCCAGCAGAAAGACCAAATCCAGTTCTTGCCTTGGACAAGCTGTAAAATAACAAGTTATATTGGATCACATATCTCTCATCATCCTAATTATTAACTCATTTTCATAGATTTCTGTCCTTTGATATTTCATTTCAAAAGTGTGTTTTTATAGCTATCCTTGGTGGAACAGTTGTGGAAAAGAGTGTGATAATGTGTCAATGCCCAGCGTCGGTTCCAAACATGCATACTGTGAGTATGCACACTGTCTATCATCACACGAAGGAAGAACAATTACCAAAGGTGTTATGAAGTAAAAGAACATTCAAGTGACTATGAATATATGCCACAGAGGTATGTATAAATGGTCATTGTTTTTTATGCTTAATATTTGACAAATATTTTGCGTAAACGATATACGATTTATGCAGATAATAGAAGAAGAGGGTCTTGCTGCCTAGAGATGCATGATAATCTTGAACCGAACAATCTTGAACTCTTTCGCTGAACATATGTACAAATAATTCTGTATTGCCAACGCTTTGTGCAACCCATACATCCCCAAACACGGGTATGGATATCTGTTTGGACTCATTTTCATCATCTTTGGTCAATATATCATGCATTTTACATTATAAATAGTATGATGTGGATACCTGCCACATTCACCTTAGGCCACTACATTTGCAGTTCTGTAGCATGTGTGAAGAAAACATTTACAAAATTTGCAGTGGACAAATTCAATCGCATTCCATTTTTGGTATCCCCAAATCATTAATTTCCGAACAATGTTTTTATCAAATATATAAAAAGATATCGTGACCGAAATATCATAACGCCTTATTAACAATTTAACTGACCAAAGTGCTTCGCTTGCTTGCTCACATAATGTTTTACAGGCTTTAGTCCAACTGAATTTGGGAGTGAAAATAAGTCCCAAATATTTATAGGCATTAACTGTTTTCATACGCTCACCGTTATATAATACCACCTCTCATTTTTTTACGAGGGTCCTCCCAATTTAAACACAATAATTTTACTCTTCTCAGTATTAATATCTGTACCCCATTTATAAGAGTATAAATATAATTCATTAAGACGTGTTTGTAATTTTAATACACTGTCTGCAACACGTATTAAATCGATAGAAAAATAGGGCAATTATCTTTAACATTTCCTCTGAGATAAGAACACCACCCTGGAAGTTATTTTCCAAACATATAACTAATTCGTTGATAAACAAAGAAAACAGTACTGGACTAAGTGTACAACCTTGTCTTACCCAACATGAACTATCAAAATACTCAGTAATTTTTTTATCATAATCGTATGTTACAGTTGCTTTTACATCATTATACATACCCTGGATGATATATAATGTTTCATACACTACTAAATGTTCGGTCATAGGTAGATGGTAGATTGTCATATTGACAAAGAAATAACATTTCTGTAAATAGTTCGGTGATAACACTGGACTTGTTAATAGCCAGCACGAGAGTGAAGTAATTGGATTCACATTAATGAGCATGGCCGTTACCAAGTGTTCCGTGTAGGCTGCTTGTTGACCAAGATTTTAGTGACGCACTACACTGAATATCTATCAGGTTTTAATAATTGCATAGAGGGAGTACACTTTACTCAAAAGGGATGTGAATATGATGTGTAACTTTAATATAACACAAAGGAGGTCCCAGGTGTTCAAGTGCATGGGTAGCATGTTGTGAACATTTTTAAAGCTGTACACCTTTTCATAATTAAATGACATCACAGTTGCGTTTAGAACAAATAGAAATGTATATACATGTGTATGTTTCAGGAAATTATAACATGTATGTTGCCATAAGAGGACATGCTTTGAGATTCAAGTTCACAATTGATATACTGTATACGAATACTGTAATTATAACAAGTCTGTACATGGTGATTTCATTCTACTCCTTTTCTTGGATTTCTACAAATAACACCAGGATGACGAGCTTTTTTTATTTTTGATATCATGAACACAACTGAAACCCAAACATGAATGATAATGTGGAACATTGGTTCTTACGAGGGATGTCCTTAAAACATAAAATAATTACTTATAATTACGTATAAAACGCTAGGCTCCCAGGCAGTCCATCTTTTAGTAATAGAAGACTGCGACCCTTATCACTTATGTTAGTTAATAATTAGTCATCTAATACGATTTATGTCGTTATAGCAGTTGTGGGCACTTCATCTTCCTTAGAAGACATATAGGAAACTATGCTGTCCAAAAATGTTATTCCTAATAATTTAAACATGTTTTGATCCCTAAATATGAGTGCATCCGAAACTTAATCAGAAATGGTTAAACTTAAAACGTTGACGATTCTAAACATGTCCATAACCTAAAAACGAAGATTACCAGTTGTATCTTGCTCTGCAACCAACAACATCAACTTAAGAGCTTCTTAGTGTCGGTTCACATACAATACGTTTCTACAATCGATGACTCTATATTTATTAAAGCAAACTAATAATTCATTATTTGGAGAATAATACTTAATATCTGATCCCTTAACATTGAAATAAACATTTCTCATCTGACTAATGCCTGATTTCATTGCCCTGAAATGTCCTGGTCTCTTTCATGAGTTGAATATAACGATTGCTACGACAGTAAATTTGTTGCAAATGTACATTTGTTCCTCGTATTGAAAAGGAGGGGGTAACTATTAACTATCGTCACCATTAACTGTAATTCACACTTCCGAGGGCCAACTTAGATTTTTGGGATGTTGAGATCCTGGCCTAGTTCATCTATACTATGTCATCAACGTGTTTATTTAAACAATGAAAAAAACGTTTAACCTTTTGCAACGTTAAGTACCATATATATCTGGCGCCGTCATTATACCTAACGCCTTTAAACCGTGAAGACATCTGCTGACATCATTTTGACACGAGACCGCCTCCGTGGTCTAGTGGGAGATGGACCGCCCGGAGAGCGTTAGGTTCGGGGTTCGATTCCCGACCGCGTCATACCAAAAGATGGTCGGACTTATTGTTACCCTGTCTGGTGCCCGGCATTAAGGGGCTAAAACAAAAACTGGTCAGTGTTTGACGAGCAATTTCAACGATCTGAACGGCGCCCAGTCTACCTGGTGGTTTATTTGGAGTCTTCCTACTTGTCCAGCTCCTAATGTTACAGGTTTCAAAGTCACCAAAGCGTGATAATTGGTAAAGCAATATGGGATTTAGGGGGGTGGACATTTTAATCACTTACTACGATCTGGGCCATAAAAGTAGTTACAGACAAGAACCAGCATTCCACTGTGGCAAATGGGCAAGGTAATTGACAGTTTATTCCCAATTCCCAAAGGGGTCCGTATATGCTGGTTCACCACCTCAACCTACAACACCAAAGAATCAAGTCCACCAAAGAAACAGAAACCAACCACCAGTTACCCTTCCTCAATGTACAACTCGACAACAGGCTTGACCACATCCACACTGCCGTCTACCCCACTCGCACGGAACAGTACATTAAGCACTACATCAAACCCCAGATCAAACAAGCCATATTTGCCAACCTCACCCGGCGAGTCATAGCCATCTGCAATCCGAACAGTCTCGGCAAAGAAATTCAGCATATACTTTCATCGCCCTCAATGGATATCAAAAACATCTGGTGAAAACAAACATACAGAAAGCCCAAGAAATCCAGCATTTCCAAGTCCAAACCAGCCCCATCACCCATCCTCGTCAGCATCTCATACCAATGCCCTACAAGTCACCAGATCGGCAGACTGCTCACCAAAAACAGCCAACATAGACGTAACCTTCACTTCCGACAGGATACTGAAAAACATGTTACACGCTAACAGCAAAGGTCCCACTCAGTCCTACCTAAACCCCAGAGGATGTGAGATATGAGATATGTTACAACTGTGGACACAAGTCCATTGGGGAGACTTCACGCCACATAGCCACCAGAATCAAAGAACACAAGACAAAATCTGACATGAAGTCTGCCCTTTCGAAACTCCGGACCACCAAATTTCCTGGCCACAAACAAAGATACTTCATACAAACATCAGTCATTGGCAAAAAGGGGAAACTTCAAGAAAGTATCGAAATCAGTAGAACGAAGCCAGCCATTAACAGAGACCAGGGTATCTACCTACCCAGTGTGGACTCCACTGTGCTATAACAACATCATCTACCACAATGGATATCTTGATTACCTTATTCCTTGTTACCACTACACCTCCAGCGTATTTAATTAATCCTCTCATGTTAATCTCATTGGCTTCGTCAAAATAATGTTATCTTAATCCTATCCCATCGGCTTCGTCATTATATTGTTATCTTAGTACATTAATCCTATCCCATCGGCTGTGTCATTGTGTTGTTATCATTGTACATTCATCCCACCTTGATATACATATATATTACTCCATGCACTTACTAAGTATACTCTATGCACAGACCATGCCCCAGCCTGGGGTTGGTTAAAACACGAATCGCAGTTAGATTCGCAATAGTTCTCCTGAAGCCAAGAGATGCAAGAGCTACCCGAACGCAGAAACAGAGCAGCAAATGACAATAAAGAAATCATATCAATACAAAAACAAATTCAATGAAAACTAAAACTCGCAATAGATATGTGTCCCCTTCTTCCGAAGAGGGCCAGGTCAGCCGAAATTACTAAGACAGAATGCGACCTCTTAAACCCCTGAAGCAAACAACAACAAGAAGCTACTAAGCAACCACCTGATGAAGGAGCAACAAGTAGTAGCTCTGACACGTCGTATAAAGAATAAAAGAAGTTGCTTTCCATAAAAAATGTCATGTATTCGAATACAAGTTCATGATTTAGACTGGACGTCAAACTTCCATCTACTGGAAATGTTCCCAAGGAGGATGCCCGACCACCGTTAACACCTAAGATGACTTTGCCAGGAAGCAAAATATCATGTCACTGAGCAGTGGGTCAGGTCAGACTGGTATCCAAATCTGTACACATTCATTGAGATACTGCAGGTTCAGCAGGATGATACTGCTATCACAACAGTTAGTTCGACGCTATATTGAAAAAGAAGACATTTCGAAACCTAGATCATTCCTTTAGGAGGGAGCAGAAACAATTCCTCGACAACCAGAAGCCAGTAAACGATTATTACAATGAGGTTTTACTTTTAGCTGGACTGTGAAAAATGTAAATGTTAGATGTGAAGGAAAAACGTATCTACATGTTTGTGTACTTTTGTGTCACAAATCGTTATCAAGGTGTAATAAGCATCCGCCGGTCCCATGCAGTGTTTGGTTGATAATTAAGGTCCTCTACCTCCTTCTCAAACAGATACCTGTATATTTCCACCCCTTTATGTTTGTATGGTGCTCACATGGGGGCAAGTATATGTTATTATGTCCCAGCTATAGGGACAGCTTCTGGACAAGTAAGACGTCACCGTTCATGGTAACCAATAGGATTGTAGTAATAAAATGCTAGTTTCAGATTGTTAATTGATATTTTAATTATTCACAATATCAAGATAAAAGGTGACGTTTCACGCATTAAACAATGTAAACAGTGTTGTTATTTGTGTAGGATTAACATAAATATGAGAAAAAGTGTATCTAGTGTTTTGTTTTTTTACTGTATACTGTGACTCATTAGTCTATATCTGGCCGGATGCACTCCATACATCTATTGTCTCATGTGCACCAATTTTATATTGTACATGTTGTGCATGTGACACTTTAATAAACATTTTACTACTACTACTACTACTACTACTACTACTACTCTTTAGCTGCTAAGAATCACACATCAGCCAATGGAAAGCTTTGTCACGCACCGCTGCGCTGGTAAATTAAGGCCACGCCTACCTAATACTTTTGCTTTGAGTGTCGATCTAAGTTCTAACAGTGAAATGTCGCAGGATAGCGAGCGACAACATATCTACTTAAAAGTACCGACAGTGGTATTTATATATGAACATTCGCTGTTTTTATTCAACCGAATGCTTGAAAATGAAACTCAATTGAAAAGATCAACACCTCTTTTGCTTGTTGGTCTCGAATAAAATAAATACCAATCAAACTGAACAATTCATACCTAGGTTTTCTGAACCTCCAAGCTTTACATTTAGGTGATATGGTAATCACATGTTCCTACAGATCTACGGACTCATACTGATCTGTGTACAAAGCTTCAACACTGTCACCAAACTCCAGTCCAGGTTTCGATCAGCAAATAGTGAAAGTGGGATTTTTAATATTGCCTTGTTCAGTGAAAGTGACTGAATCTTCTGTCGATTCGACACGTTTGATATTCAGACGTACTCGTCCAGTTTATTGTCAATTAGGGATAAGCCCTCTGTGTATATTTCCCGTTATTTAACCAAGCCAGGGTCCTTCAATCATTGACTCAAGCCAATTGGTCGCAGTCGACTTAATTGGCTGTCTACGCATCTAGGGTCTGTATCTTATCAAAGTGTTGTTTTAGCTACTCTCATTTTATTACTGTAATGCAGCTGCTTCGCCTTTACTTTGATATTATTAATCAGTGATCCTTGTCAGCTCAGATTGGGCTTATCCATTCTTTTATTGTCACCTTTAAGTACAATTAGCTGTTTTTAATAAACCTGTGAACCTATTACTTACGTTTTCATCATGACTTTATTTTTATTTAATGACCCCTGGTCATTTGATCACAGCTCCGTGAGACACACACAATGGCCTAGAATTTGATTATGACAAAGCGAAATTTACACAGTACCTTATTACCTTACACACAATTTCAAGGTACTGAAATATGATCGTACCCTCATAACCACTATGTATTGATATTTCACATACGAGCAGAAAATCACTTAGCAATCACCTCATACTTATCAATGGTTTTAACTGTCCTTGGTTTTATGTGGGCAGTTTTACAACTGATGGCTGTTTCCCCTTCCAAAAAGTAAATGACTTAGAATATTTAACTCGGATTTCCGTTGTTGAGAATAATTTGTAGAATTATTAAAGGTATCGAGAAATAAATGTATATGCACTGTAACAGTTGCAAGAGGAACCGGAATACTAAAGTGACGTCATGTCTAGAGAAAATAGACCTTGGACATTTAACAAGCCTAAGTTCCCAAATTGAAACAAAAACATGTAAGCATCACTAAATTAATTGTTTCATCCAAAAACTTGGTATAATGATATATAAAATAATGCCACATATAAGGCTAATATATGTTAACTGAGGAAGAAATATCCCCAAACCATAAATCAGTACTGTCAACTTTTGAATTGTCCATTCCTCTTTTGTACTGGATTCCAAAGTTCCATAAAAATCCGTACAAAGAGAGATATATTACTCGGTCTAGCTAATGTACCACTAAATCCCTGTCTCAAAGACTAACCATAATCCTTAATACAATCAAGGAAGGACTTTCTTTATATGCACAGTGTTTGAGACAAGTTGAATTAATACCATGTGAATTCTCAAAAACTCAAAGGTTTCATAAGTTCCATAATGTACACCACTATCCCACATGTGAAACTTAAGGAACAACTTCATTCTTTGATCCATGGGGCTTTTGTTACAAACGTGGTGTACACTGATACAGTTACGTATCTATATTCAGAGTTTCAGGACAATTTATGAAACATGAAATAATGACTTATTTCAGGGATAAGCTTTCTGTGTTTAATTCCCGTTATTTAACCAAGCCGAGCTCCTTCAATCATTGACTCAAGTGTTAATTGGTCGCAGTCGACTTAATTGGCTGTCTACGCATCTAGGGTCTGTATCTTATCAAAGTGTTGTTTTAGCTACTTTCATTTTATTATTATAATACAATTGCTTCGTATTCACTCTGATATTATTAATCGGTGATCCTTGTCAGCTCAGATTGGGCTTATCCGATCTTTTATTGTCACAGACAACAACACTTACTAATGAAAACAAAAGCACATACCTTTTGGTGGAGTTGTGGTAATCTTGCAGACTGAAGCGAATACTTTGTCCTTAAGGCCTCCTAACTTTTTGAAGTCCTGTACTGTAAATCGATTCTCTTCAATGGGTCTACTGGCTATCCCTTCTAACTCCGCTGTACGCTTCTTCAGTCCAATACCAATGGCATAGATATGGATGTTTTCCCTCCTGACAGCCTTTGCTTCTGGAATCGTCTTATTGGAATTCCTGTTGGACAAACCATCTGTGATGACCAAAGCTACATTCATGGCACTTCCACGATCACCTCTTCTTTTGATGAACATTTTAGTTCTCAGTGTTCTGAGACCAGCATATGTGTTGGTAGCTCCCTTTTTGTATCTGATTTTGTCTATTGCCTGGAATAACTCTTTCTTCGTGTTATATTGATTGAGGTGAAACTCAATATGCACACGATGGTTAAAAGTGACCACACCAACTCGGACTTTACCATCATCTATACTTGCTGTCGAAAGGAAGCTTTTCACGAAGGAAAGCATGATTTTGAAGTTGTGCAGTTTGACACTACCGGAAGAGTCCAGCAGAAAGACCAGATCCAGTTCTTGCCTTGAACAATCTGTAAAATAACAAGTTACATTGGATCACATATCTCTCATCATCCTAATTATTAACTCATTGTCATAGATTTCTGTCCTTTGATATTTCATTTCAAATGTGTGTTTTTATAGCAATCCTTGGTGGAACAGTTGTGGAAAAGAGTGTGATAATGTGTCAATGCCCAGCGTCGGTTCCAAACATGCATACTGTGAGTATGCACACTGTCTATCATCACACGAAGGAAGAACAATTACCAAAGATGTTATGAAGTAAAAGAACATTCAAGTGACTATGAATATGTGCCACAGAGGTATGTATAAATGGTCATCGTTTTTTATATTATTATTACCTTTCGCAGTAATTGCAACTGCTGTGCATATATGACACATATTTCAGTACCTTGAAATCTTGTATGACCGGGTTTAGATTTAGTGTATGTTTCAGTGACAGACAAACAGATATTTGTTTCAAGGCCAATTGATCCATTGTACAAAATACATTTACATCATATTTATCTAGGAGTTACTTAATTGATATTTTGTTTTGTTGTTGAGAACACGTACATTACAAATTTTGCAACATTTATCATTGCATCATTGTTGGATAATTGACAGAGTCTTTCTAAACGAAAATAATGATGATCAACTGTCTTTTCCCGCCGACTTGCATACAGAGGGCAATTGTATATAACATGAAGTTCATCCTCAATTACATGACAGTGTTTACATAATACGGCATCATCCCCAACTTTTTGTCCATATCTAAATTTGGTTTTTAGCCTTCTATATTTACAATGCTTAATATTTGACAAATATTTTGCGTAAACGATATACGATTTATGCAGTTAATAGAATAAGAGGGTCTTGCTGCCTAGAGATGCATGATATCTTGAACTCTTTCGCTGAACATATGTACAAATAATTCTGTATTGCCAACGCTTTGTGCAACCCATACATCCCCAAAACACGGGTATGGATATCTGTTTGGACTCATTTTCATCATCTTTGGTCAATATATCATGCATTTTACATTATAAATAGTATGATGTGGATACCTGCCACATTCACCTTAGGCCACTACATTTGCAGTTCTGTAGCATGTGTGAAGAAAACATTTACAAAATTTGCAGTGGACAAATTCAATCGCATTCCATTTTTGGTATCCCCAAATCATTAATTTCCGAACAATGTTTTTATCAAATATATAAAAAGATATCGTGACCGAAATATCATAACGCCTTATTAACAATTTAACTGACCAAAGTGCTTCGCTTGCTTGCTCACATAATGTTTTACAGGCTTTAGTCCAACTGAATTTGGGAGTGAAAATAAGTCCCAAATATTTATAGGCATTAACTGTTTTCATACGCTCACCGTTATATAATACCACCTCTCATTTTTTTACGAGGGTCCTCCCATTTTAAACACAATAATTTTACTCTTCTCAGTATTAATATCTGTACCCCATTTATAAGAGTATAAATATAATTCATTAAGACGTGTTTGTAATTTTAATACATTGTCTGCAACACGTATTAAATCGATAGAAAAATAGGGCAATTATCTTTAACATTTCCTCTGAGATAAGAACACCACCCTGGAAGTTATTTTCCAAACATATAACTAATTCGTTGATAAACAAAGAAAACAGTACTGGACTAAGTGTACAACCTTGTCTTACTCAACATGAACTATCAAAATACTCAGTAATTGTTTTATCATAATCGTATGTTACAGTTGCTTTACATCATTATACATACGCTGGATGATATATAATGTTTCATACACTCCTAAATGTTCGGTCATAGGTAGATGGTAGATTGTCATATTGACAAAGAAATAACATTTCTGTAAATAGTTGGGTGATAACACTGGACTTGTTAATAGCCAGCACGAGAGTGAAGTAATTGGATTCACATTGATGAGCATGGCCGTTACCAAGTGTTCCGTGTAGGCTGCTTGTTGACCAAGATTTTAGTGACGCACTACACTGAATATCTATCAGGTTTTAATAATTGCATGAGGGAGTACACTTTACTCAAAAGGTATGTGAATATGATGTGAAACTTTAATATAACACAAAGGAGGTCCCAGATGTTCACGTGCATGGGGAGCATGTTGTGAACATTTTTAAAGCTGTACACCTTTACATAATCAAATGGCATCACAGTTGTGTTTAGAAAATAGATATGTATATATGTTTAAGGAAATCACAGCATGTATGTTGCCATAAGAGGACATGCTTTGAGATTCTATGAAGTTCACAATTAATATGTATGTTAACGAATACTGTAACAAGTCTATACATGGTGATTTCATTCTACTCCTTTCTTGGATTTCTACAAATAACACCAGGATGACGAGCTTTTTTTATTTGTGATATCATGAACACAACTGAAACCCCCACACATGAATGATAATGTGGAATATTGGTTCTTACGATGGATGTCCTTAAAACATAAAATTAAATACTTCGACTTCACCATAAGAATTTTGGCAGCAGGTCAAAACTATCAGCATGCAACTAATTAACCTGGAAACTGAACTTACGAATTTAAGGATCCTATCAAAAAATGAACAGGAATATATTTAGTCCGGTTGAGTAAGGCACATTGGGGGTTTCTTTTTAATGTGTTTTCTTTATTATTCTTGTGCATGTTGGAGGTTCATTGCCTTATTGTCTTGCTCAACTCATCGTTGACAATGTTTCTACTCTTACCCTCCGTTGCATGCATGAGAGCATACGTTGAGTCCCTTTAGGAAACTACGACATGCATGTAAAAGACTATCGTTCGGAAGATAAGGCCTAAATCTAACAGTAGGACTAACCTCATTCGCCAAAAATAGCGCAGTCATTAGCACTAGGCTCACATGCAGTCCATCTTTTAGTAATAGAAGACTGCGGCCCTTATCACTATGTTTGTTAATAATTAGTCTTCTAATACAATTTATGTCGTTATATCAGTTGTGGGCACTTCATCTTCCTAAGAAGACATATAGGCAACTATGCTGTCCAAAAATGTTATTCCTAATAATTTAAACATGTTTTGATCTCTAAATATGTTTGCATGTTCTGATCCCTAAATATGTTTGCATCTAAAACTTAATTAGAAATGCTTAGAGTTTAAACGTTTAAGATTCTAAACATGTCCATAACTTAAAAATGAAGATTACCAGTTGTATCATGCTGTGCAACCAACAACATCAACTCAAGAGCTTCCAAGTGTCGGTTCACATACAATACGTCTCTACAATTCATGACTCTGTATTTATTAAAGCAAACTAATAATTCATTATTTGGAGAATAATACTAAATATCTGATCCCTCAACATTGAACTAAACATTTCTCATCTGACTAATGCGTGATTCCATTGCCCTGAAATGTCCTGGTCTCTTTCATGATGTAAATTTGTTGCAAATGTACATTTGTTCCTCGTATTGAAAAGGAGGGGATAACTATTAACTATTGTCACCATTAACTGTAATTCGCACTTCTGAGGGCCAACTTAGATTTTAGGGATATTGAGATCCTGGCCTCGTTCATATATTATATGTCATCAACGTGTTTATTTAAACCATGGAAAACCTTTTATCCTTTTGCAACGTACACATATTCTTAAAAACGTTAAGTACAATATATGTCTGGCGCCTTCGTTATACCTAACCGCCTTTTTACAGTGAAGACATCTGCTGACATCATATTGACACGAGACCGCCAGCTTCTCAATAGGATGATAGTAATAAAATGCTAGTTTCAGATTGTTCATTGATATTTTAATTATTCACAATTTCAAGATAAAAGGTGACGTTTCACACATGAAACAATGTATACAGTGTTGTTATTTGTGTAGGATTAACATAAATATGAGAAATAGTGTATCTAGTGTTGTTGTTTTTAATTGTACACCGTGACTCATTAGTATATGTCTGGCTGGACGCACTCCATACACCTTTTGTCTTATGAGCATCATTTCTATATTGTACATGTTGTGCGTGTGACACTTTAATAAACAATTTACTACTACTACTACTACTACTACTACTACAATTACTACTACTACTACTTATAATAATACTAATACTAATACTAATACTAATACTACGCTTCAGCTGCTAAGAATCACACATCAGCCAATGAAAAGCTTTGCCACGCACTGCTTCGCTGGTAAATTTAGGCCACGCCTAACTAATAGTTTTGCTTTGAAAGTCGATTACAGAGCGCGTGATTTCAGCACTTTTACTTGACCATTTATATACTTTCTACTGATGTTATGATTATCTCTCCTCGGAAATATATCTACAAGGACAACTGATATTCCCCAAAAATCGCAATATATTTTTTTTACTTTACTTGTCTTTAAAATATTTGATGAAAAGTAACACCTCATTTGCCAAAGGTGTAAACTAAATATATTCCTCAACCAGAAGCAGAAACGTGGCGGGACATACGGGTTTGGGACGTCTGTCCGCCGTTATCATTTTATCTGCTACGTAAATATCATACCATGTAATTTTTTTGCAAAATTTCAAATGAATAAAATAGAAAACAAATATTTGCAAAGCCAACGCTACCTTTTCGTCATTTGTCAGAACCACGTCATTGTGTTTTCAGTAATTGAAATACATCACGGCTTGTCAACTTAAGGTACAAGAAAGGGCCAAAATAAGGCGGGTACAATGTAGGAGACGTTCACCACTTTCGTGAGTTCTAGGAACTGTATACTGTTGACAGACCAACGATCATAATCTTAGCAAGATGGGATTAAAATCAACCATCAGGGCGTGGCTTCAGTGCAAACTTGCACTGGGTGTTGTGGCGCCTAAGACCATTCCACGACCTGTGCCGTTTCAAAACAAGAATCAAAATGAAGTCGTGGGTGAATTGAAGTAGTGAGAAGTGTCAACTTACCCAGCTTGGTGGAGGCCTTCCCGAGGTGGAAAAGCCCCAAGATCAGGGACAGCTGCCAAATCCTAAAATAAATGTATGAGTTGTAATTCTTTGAACGGTAATTCTGTAGACGAGAAGACGCCAACAGAATATCTACAGCAGCGTCTTATGAAAAACGTTGTCCCCCGAAGGGTTTCAATAAAAACTGTGTGGTATAATATCATTAACTAAACGACACATCACTGATGCTGTATCGCGACTTTTTAACTGTATGAGACAAACGTCTATTAAGAACACACTGCCAGTATTTTCTTGATCGTACATAAGATTAGCATGCACACCAACGGAGAGACGACAACGGGCCATACTTTATTTCCCTCATTGTGGAATCTGACTTGGAATCAAAATAGGTCCATATAATTTCCACGAACAGCCGACGAAAATTAGCACACTAAACATTACTGACACAACGTCATGATGTTATGACGTTCCGTATTCACAAGCTATTGTTGCAATGCAAACACTGGTCTTTGACCAGGCAAAATTAATTTCCGAAAATAGATCTTTTTGCGGTTTTGAATAATCAGACAACTTTTAATAGCCTTGACGTAACAACGAAACGATTGGGAGAGTACATGAAGATTCAAGGCCATCACAGTTGAGCGAGATCGCTAGAACGCGAGTATTTTGCCAAATATCGGGAGGACGCGAACCTTTGGACAAATATCGCGTTCTTGCGATCTCGCCTTTTCGGACTTTTGGAATTCTAAGCTTGTGTCGAAAGGTCGAGATCAAGAGAACGCGAGATTGACTCACACAGAATTTCAGAGAAAACACACAACATGTTTATCTCCGTGGTACCACACTATAACGTAATCAACGTAAAATACATCACAAGAAGAAGCCAGCAAACTCCGGATATATAGAAATCAGATGTAACGAATAACCTCATATGACGAACCTAAACTTAATGCTGCTATGCTAGTAATGATAACTGTTAATGTGAATGACAAATTTCCAAAGTAACAAACGTTAGTGAAATGAAAAGATTCCGGGCGAAGACACACCAGGGTATTCGATATCAACTTACCTCATGATTAACAGGCGACCCGACGATGCTTACTAGTATATGCTGCGCAGTTTATATATACATGCATTTAAATTAATCGTTACAGTCCCAAACTGTGGCGGATAAAGGACTCCGATTTTACAAGGACAGATTTAAAATGTTTTGCATTGAGTTAGTTTACTACAAAGAGACATCGATCAGATTGTAATTGGAAATTTGAAATTTTCAAAAGTTTGATTAACAAGCATCAGCAGATTCAAATTTGAACGGAACCACAACTTAGTTTAATTAAATTTGCCGCATTGTATAATATCCTTCTATATCGACATTTTGATAACCATAACTACATGTTTATCAACACCATGGCTCATTGATATTAGTATTAGGTATGCACCACTGACTTCACTCTGTTGGAATGAGCCAACAAATAACTTGAAAATTGAATCCATTCAGTGGTTTAGTGAAGGCCATTCAGACAATATATTGCATTACTGATTTTATTTAACGCAAAGAACATAATATGCTGATTTCTATACACACGCTTGAATTATATCCAAGGTAACAGTCACATGTTGCGAAATGCGTAGGTTCCTGCGCACAAAAAGTCCTTTCAAAAATATATTTTTCACAGAATTACAAAAGTGCTTATAATTAATGTTCACAACAGCTGTCAACAGGAAATGTGAACTGAGAAATATTAGGCAACATGACGCAACATAATAGACTTCAATCTCGTAACAGAACCAAGTCCATGTGTCAGTCTTTGAACGTAAGAAAACATTGTGATTGTAAAACATAGCTCACCTTTTCGCGAACACCTTATATCATCGCTATTTGATAGTGATTCTAAACACATGCTCATGATATAGTCGGAATCGTGCAATCGACTCTGCTTTTAGAAAAGATTTCTTATGAATATGGAAAGGGGTTCGTAGCTTGTATATAAATATGACATGCTTAACAACGGATTAAACCCCCAGCTAATTGACAGTGTTAGCATGTATGTATGCTAATGAAACCATTCAAATGCGATTTTACACTTCACTTTATGATCAGTTTGCAAGAACAAACAATTAGAAACATATTTTTTTACAGATACTCCAAGTAATAGTTTCTAACATTTCCAAAACTAAGTTCAAAACCTTTTCCTTCCATACACGGGCCTCATCAAGTTTGCAATCAATGACGAAGTGCCATGCAGTATACGGGTTCGAATCCCGGAATTGAGAAAAGTCAATCCATGGTTTGCAAAAAGAAGAAAACGATTATTATTTTTCGCGGAGGAATGAACCCATGAACGGGCAAAGTGGAACCACCAACACATCAGTATGCGAATATATCACTCCCAACAACAACAGAAGACGTCATGAGGGATTTAAACCTTCACTGAAAACTTCTTGCTGGTGTCATCACTAATTTTCAATGATCCATTCATATTAACAATTTTTCGTTACAATTTTGCCTTTTACGCAGGATGAAATCTGTTTCGGCATATAATTGATCTGAGGCTGTAATAACGGAGCGTTGTTGTCAATTATATATAATTAATGTTTTGTGTGAGTATGCAGTAATGATTAATTATTATTGATTTTCCTATTTTTATGAAACTTCCTGTAATTTAAAATTTGATCTACAAAATGAAGAAATGCAAAAGTAGTAAAACCGCAAATATCTGATTGAGTGTTGCCGACATCCTACAAAATTAATACCAAATATGAGTTGATAATGTCTGCATAGATTGGGATTGATATGTGTGGAAAGAATGGGTACTGCAGCAATTTGGTGACAAGATGGAAACATCGCAAAAACACAACCAACATGACATACACGTGCAACATCACTTGTTGGGGCTATAAAACGTTGCCATCACAATTCTACAGCAAGTGAACAGCCAATCTCATTCGCTGAACAAAGATCTCAGGACATCCCATTACGGGTCAGAACGACCTTTCATCCGACCATCAACGCGTCGTTTACCAGATCGTGAAAGTGACAGTCGGAATGTGTTTTCTAATCATGCAATCTCGAAAATGTTAACACGGGGTATTCCAAACGACTGTTACGGCCCGTATAACTGATTCCGTCAAAATCATCTATCTATCTCATGATCTCGCTTCCGTGGGATAAACATTTGAACGGATGATGCATTGCACAGTACGTGGGAAGCACTGCCATACAATCGCAACCATATATTAGGCATACTGGAATGTTCTTGTGTTCAGTTTTCAAAATATTAATCGAGGACTGTGTCAACATATTTTCAAAGCGTAGTCTGAAATGGAAGTCGCCAGGGTGAAACGAGTGCCGTTAAGCTCGAGAAAGCTGCTTTCTATTTTGCTGATGTCTACTTCTTGTTAGTAGTTTCAATGGTCGGTTAAAGTTCGCGAAAGGTCGTTCTGACGTGACCCGTAATGGGAAGTCCTCAGATCTTTGTTCAGCGGCGGCGAGAGCTCAGATCTGATTTTAATTATATTGGATGAAACTTAAGCGTGATATTCAAGTTCGTCTTTGTATAATCAAGCTTTTGATCCGTGTTTGGGAATTCTATTATACCTAAATAAGAGGAAGGGGAACGATTCCAATCAAGCAGTTTACTATCAGTGATTGCGTAGGGTATCATCAGCCCAGGCAGTGACGAACCGTTTACGCGCCGAAGGTATTCGCGCTAGACGACCAGGTCGAGGGGTCATTGTGACGGACCTGCATCGTCGGCTGCGACGTTAATGGTGTCAAAATGACAGAGTATGGGCACAACTGCGACGGAGACAAGTTTGATTTAGTCACGTTTTATGGTTCGCCGTGCGGATGGGAGACCCCAACTGCATACAGGAAGTGAACAGATTTGTAATGTGATGATGTGGGCAGCCATCTTCTACACTAGTAGAACCGACTTGGTGCAACTTCAAGGGAATTTAACGGCACATGGATGAGATCTTTGGGCCTATTATGCAACAAATGAACGTCATTTCCAACGTCATTTCCAACAAGACAACGTCCGACCTTACACGACAAGACTGACAATATCCAGGTCCTGCCATGGGCCCCCAGGTCTCAAGTTTCTAACCCTATCGAACATTTATATATTGGTTGCACCAGATCAACGACTGCCAGCACATCAGCATAAACCAAAGTACCTCCGACAGTCGGCACAAGCACTGCAGGAAGAGTGAGTGAACATTTCCCAGGCCATCGGGATCTGATTGTTTCCATCGGACGACGATGGCAGTCAGTTTTGAATTGAACACTTATGTGATACAATATATTGAGCACAGACGACCTTAAATTTGAGAATCTACTGTTCCATTTGTGCCAAATTTATATGATATATAAAATAGAAATTTAAAATCACTTTTGCGTTTCTTTCCACGTTTGCAGTAGGAACAAACAGGCATTCCTGTTCTCCTTTGAAGTGAAATTGAATATGCGAGCTTATGTACTTGAATATGTGTGAAAGTGTGACTTGTCAAACGTAAGTTGTAGATGCAAATTTTGATATATTTCACGTGAATACTTTATCTACCGAATTCGGCCAGTAGCGACGCTGTTCTTGGGGAATATGGACGACATAAATTATATACAATTTGCCTCCTTAAATGTATTAAATACTGGACAAAAGTAATCAACATGAATAATAATAGACTACCTAAACAATCATATATGATGATGTGTGGTCAAGACGAAATAGGAAGAACATCATGTGCGACTCTAATTTGGAGAACATTCTATTTCAATATGAATTGATATGAATCAATATATTTTCTTATCTGAATTCAAGCAACGCATGATTGACTCAGAAATACAGAGATTGCATTCCTCTATTTGCTCAAACTCTCAACCACCCAACTACATACTCACGATTGAATTATTTTAATCATCATCATAATCTACTAACATAGCTTAGTAATTTTTTTCATGTTTGCTTTTGAATGTCACTTGACAATGCGGTAATATCATTAACATAGCCTAGACTTAACACCCATTGTTATTTATCATTAATGTATATGTAATTTCCAATAGTGCAGTCAACCATATACATGTAATGTTTCTTCAAATGTACTACTTCGTACAACGTATTGTGTATGTACGTTCAACAGGCCAATTGTCTGAAACTTCATGAATGCATCTAAAAATCTAAAATATAGAACAACAATGCACGCCAGATTGCTGCAGGTCTCAGTATCCTTCTCATGTGTTATGTGTTACGTCTTATTCTGTCTCAAAAGCCTTGTCTCTCTCTCTCTCTCTCTCTCTCTCTCTCTCTCTCTCTCTCTCTCTCTCTGATTTGCTACAATATAGACAATTTGTCTCGATAAAATCTCAGCAAGACAACGATTGTGTAGTGCACGGAGTCAGGTCCTTTTGATTTTATAAGTTATAGACATCGACACGCGGTACCAGGGCATCTCAGAGTCTACCTATGTAATCGCATGTTATGTTTTATGTTACGTCATCTTAGCATCTCCTCACCTGGCGTTCGCGTTTGGTAGACAATTAATTGATAGTAGATCGAAAGGGTTTTTGAAATCAATTGCATACGTTACATATGTGATGTTGGTTACACGCGATCACACGTCCAAGCGGTTTTCTAACTAGATACGAAGGATTATTGTGGTGATTGTTTTATTTGATCTCCCTAAAGATACAGAATCATAATTGATGGCTGGTTCAACTTTCTCTGCCGCCCAGTGGCTGACATTCTCTACCGCCAAGTGTTAGCCTAACATTCTCTGTCGCCCAGTGGATAGCTTTCTTTACCGCCCAGTGGCTAACATTCTCTGCCTCCCAGTGGCTGAGAATTCTCTACCGCCCAGAGGCTAACATTCTCTGCCGCCCAGTGGCTAACGTTCTCTGCCGCCCAGTGGCTAACATTCTCTGCCTCCCAGTGGCTGAGAATTCTCTACCGCCCAGAGGCTAACATTCTCTGCCGCCCAGTGGCTAACATTCTTTGCCGCCCAGTGGCTAACATTCTCTGCCGTCCAGTGGCTAACATTCTCTGCCGCCCAGTGGCTAACATTCTCTGCCGCCCAGTGGCTAACATTCTCTGCCGCCCAGTGGCTAACGTTCTCTGCCGCCCAGTGGCTAACGTTCTCTGCCGCCCAGTGGCTGAGAATTCTCTACCGCCCAGAGGCTAACATTCTCTGCCGCCCAGTGGCTAACGTTCTCTGCCGCCCAGAGGCTAACGTTCTCTGCCGCCCAGTGGCTAACATTCTGTGCCGCCCAGTGGCTAACGTTCTCTGCCGCCCAGAGGCTAACGTTCTCTGCCGCCCAGTGGCTAACGTTCTCTGCCGCCCAGTGGCTAACGTTCTCTGCCGCCCAGAGGCTAACGTTCTCTGCCGCCCAGTGGCTAACGTTCTCTGCCGCCCAGTGGCTAACATTCTCTGCCTCCCAGTGGCTAACATTCTCTGCCGCCCAGAGGCTAACATTTTCTGCCGCCCAGTGGCTAACATTCTCTGCCGCCCAGTGGCTAACATTCTCTGCCGCCCAGTGGCTAACATTCTCTGCCGCCCAGTGGCTAACATTCTCTGCCGCCCAGAGGCTAACATTCTCTGCCGCCCAGAGGCTAACGTTCTCTGCCGCCCAGTGGCTGAGAATTCTCTACCGCCCAGAGGCTAACGTTCTCTGCCGCCCAGTGGCTAACGTTCTCTGCCGCCCAGTGGCTGAGAATTCTCTACCGCCCAGAGGCTAACGTTCTCTGCCGCCCAGAGGCTAACGTTCTCTGCCGCCCAGTGGCTGAGAATTCTCTACCGCCCAGAGGCTAACATTCTCTGCCGCCCAGTGGCTAACATTCTCTGCCGCCCAGTGGCTAACATTCTCTGCCGCCCAGTGGCTGAGAATTCTCTACCGCCCAGAGGCTAACATTCTCTGCCGCCCAGTGGCTAACATTCTCTGCCGCCCAGTGGCTAACGTTCTCTGCCGCCCAGAGGCTAACGTTCTCTGCCGCCCAGTGGCTGAGAATTCTCTACCGCCCAGAGGCTAACGTTCTCTGCCGCCCAGAGGCTAACGTTCTCTGCCGCCCAGTGGCTGAGAATTCTCTACCGCCCAGAGGCTAACATTCTCTGCCGCCCAGTGGCTAACGTTCTCTGCCGCCCAGTGGCTAACGTTCTCTGCCGCCCAGAGGCTAACGTTCTCTGCCGCCCAGAGGCTAACATTCTCTGCCGCCCAGTGGCTAACGTTCTCTGCCGCCCAGTGGCTCTCTGAAACCTTGTTTCATAGGTGGGTTAGAGTGAGGTCTACCTCTGGCTTCACCATCTGCCAGGGAGGAGAAGACAGAAGTCGGGAGGGTGATATGATATTTAGATCTAATTTAGTTGCATTGATGTGTGGTTATCCCAATTTGTTGAATTCTTATCCCAATTTGTGTAACTAGGTTTGACAAATTTCTAAACCGGTTTTCATACAGAGGGTTGAAAAACACAATAGTATGCTGGGTTTGACTTATTGGAATACAATTTAGTGATGCATTGCAGTGATAGATTAATGCGGCATTGTTCGAGGGAAGGTTCATCAGCTTCCACATACAAACTGTCCACAGGAGAGGTCCTAAAAAGAGTCTTAGGACTTGGTGGTGTATTGTGTCTAATATTTCTAAATTGCTTTTGCAGGCTCCAGCATAAACAGTGGAAACATAATCTGGTTTGGAGAGTATTAAAGATATGTACAAGTGAAAGAGGGTTGTCTGATACCCTGCCATTCGGACTTTGAAATGACTTTAACAATTCGAGAGACTTGGGGCACTTTGTCTTTAGATATTTGATGTGTGGTAATAATGTGAGATGGTCATATATGAGGCCCAGGAATTTGGCCTCCTCTAATTCCCCGATAGGAGTACCATCTAAAAAAAAATCTGGATCCATGAGGGGTTTATATTTACGACAAATTTCATACAGTTTGTTTTGGATTTGAAGCCATTTTCGAAGGCCCATTTTTGAACTTTGTTAAGACAGAGCTGTTGCTGTTTTTCTATTATATGCATATTTGTACCACAAGAAATGTTGAAATCATCGACAAAAACAGAACCAACGATGTTGTTTAGTACTTTAGTGAGACTACTAAGTTTGATGCTAAAAAGTTCGACATAGTATGCTGCCTTGAGGGATGCCCTGATCTTGATCAAAATGATAAGACAGGGTAGAGCCCACTCGTACTTGAAATTGTCAGTTGTTTAAAAAATTAGATATGAGCTGAGGTAATATGCCCCTCAATCCAAATTTATGCAAATCTTTTACAATACCATGTTCCACGTTGTATCATAGGTCTTCTCCAGATCGAAAAGGATTGATACAGTATGTTGTTTGTTGACAATGAAATTTTTAATAAATACTTCTATTTATTCTGAACCCACACAGGAGGTTATTCGTCTCCGAGTACAAGACTTATCGATTGTTAGGCATGCACTCCATTGTTTCACAAACAGTGCTAGTAAATGATATTGGATGGAATTTGGACGGATCTGTATGATCCCGTCCAGGCTTTGGTATAGGAATATGAAAAGTAGTGTGCCATGAAGGAGGGAAATTTCCGGTTGTCCATATATCATGAAATATATTTAGGAGCGTTTCAAAACATGATCGGGCAAGTGTTTCAGGAGCTGATAATGAATGTTGTCGGTTGTCATGAGCTTGCCCTAAGGCAGTATGCAATTCATGGAGTGAAATTGTTTCGCTGTAGTCCATACCATTATCCAAATTAAAATTGACTTCTTTCTTTTCCTGTTGTTTTTGAAACCTCTGAAATTGAGGATTATAATTCGATGAGGAATGGGTTGCCAAAGTTTCACAAAGCTTGTTGGCAATTTCAGATTTAGTGGTTAATACGTGTATTACCATCTTTGAGATGGTGAACTCAAGATTGTAATCCTTTGCACTTAGTCTATTGAATCATGTTCAACACCTTTCACATGGGTGTGTTGGAATTGATATGCATACATAGTTTCTCTATGGTTGACGTTTATTTTGTCTGAAGGTACGTCTCTCTTTGGCGCATGTGATGTTAACATTATTCAGGTTGTGGCTGGTTGGATGTTGACGGAAATAATGTTCAGCTTTCTTCCTATTGTTTCTAGCTTGTTTACAATCGTCATCAAACCATGGTTTACATATATGAGCGTTTGCGGAGGACTTATGAATGCTTCGTCTCCAATAGCATTTAATTGATCTTAAAAAAAGTTGCACAGGATCAGGGACATTCATGAAATTGTCAGGTTTTAGTTCTTTCCTGTACATTATGCTTGGAATAAAGACCAATTGGTCTTTGTAAAGTTCCGCCTTGTTGGAGGTTGTTCGTCAGAGGGATTGATAGTTGTTAGTATTGTTGAAAAATGGTCACTTCCACAAAGGTCATCATGGACCAACCATTCACAATCGTCTATAATAGTTGAATCTGTCAATGAAAGAACAAGGGTAGAGTATGTGCCAGTGGCAGGATGCAGATACATGTAAGTATTAGATCCATCATTGGAGATGGATATATCATTGTTTGAGATAAAATCTGCAAGGATTTTTCTCTTAACATTTGTATCAGTACTACCCCATTGGGGATTATGATCGTTTAGATCGCCCATGAACACGCCCCCCCCCCCCCCCCCCCCCCCCTTCTTTATTCATCTCAGCAGGTACAGCATTTATATATACATGTCATGTCAATAAAATTGTGGTACATAGTACTCAAGAAATGTTCATCTTTTTATACATATAATTTCTTGCCTGTAAAGTCAACGTGCTGTATCAGGGTATCACTGTATCAGTTTTTAACAAATGTGGAAGGAAGACCAAAATTTAAAACGTTTGCATAGTTAGAATTTGTGAATGATATTACCTTTGTTGCATTGTAATAACTAATTATCTTTTGCCTTGAAATCCAAACAAAACATTTTCACTGTTTAAATCAATGGTTCCTTCCACAACGTATTTTATCCAAATACACAGTTTCTCCCCAATCTTTCTTACATGTTCACAATCATTCAACATATGGATTATTGTTTCCGGTTGATTTGTACAGAAAGTACACATCGGAGAATCAACATATCCACATTTATATAAATATTTGTTAGTTGTAAGAATGTAGTGAATAATCTAAAACTGAAACAAATATTTCTTTTCTTCACTAGACTTATCCTCATATTAATGTAATGTGTTTTGTATTGTTTCTTTTATGTGTGCCACATAATTCTTATCTTGTAACAAAGAATTATTAAAATTCCAAAACCCTCTTCCCCTTTCCATATCTGATAAATCAAAGAATGATCTGAGTTTATACTTAGATGAATTTCACTATTATTCATGAGTACATGAGGTTTTGTGAGATCTAATCTTGCCTGTTTGATTGGATTAGGTTGTCGCCAAGTGAAACGCCTTGTGTATGGATTAGACTCTCTCCAAGGAGCCTTCAAATCTAATAAATCAATTATTTCAAATACTTCCTTTCGTGCCTTAGGATTATTAATATGCTTATAATTAAACGTATCTGGATCCATATCCATTATCAAATTCCAATCATCACATAAAATAATCCTTTCGCTTTCTAATTTAAATATAATTTCTTTTATTTTCTGAAAAAAGTCAGGGTTGTCTATATTTGGGCCATAAATATTTACTATTGTATACATATGTTCTTGAATTTCTATGTTTAAAAACCACAAAGTTGCCTTTATTTTTATCTCTAATAAATTGTTTTACTTTAAATTCAAAATTATTATTTAGCAATATAGCATTTCTCTTATACGGACTTATATAACATTCTTTATAGCCCCATTGCTGCTTTATTAATTGTTCCTGATCAGCTGTGAAATGCAGATCCTGTAAGCAGAAGATTTGTGCCTTTTTATCTTTTAAAAATGTGAACACTTGTTTTCATTTGAATGCAGTATTCAGACCTCAACAGATCAGGGACATATTTTTTAACTTATCTTTATACATCATATTGCATCGTAATTTTCATTGTGTAACACCTGGCTGCAGCATCAACATCCCCGCGACACCCGGCATCTGCCATTCGCATACCGACACCTCGCACACGTCATGTGCGATATGCCACCACACGATCGACAAAAGCCGGACACAGCAGAGACATGGGCACAGCAGTCCGTATACCTCCACATTCGTGTATTGTTTTTGCACTTTTGACATTTTGAGGTGCTTATTGTCCACCCGTGTATTGACCCAAATAGTCTCGTTAATATACATACTGTACCTACAGAGAAGGGTTTTATTATAAAATGAAATACAGCAGATTAGATAGCCATCTGATAAATGGTCAGTTTCATACCTTTGAAAAGATGCACCGCAACATTCCAGCAAAGATCCATGTTAGTGCCCCGTGCCCCACAGAGAAATCCCGGAAGTGAACAAAAGTCTTATTGGGACCGGAAGTACTTCTGATTAGTTGAAATAAGCATGGTCTATTTTAGGGATAAAACATCCAATGTTTTAAAACAGAAGCACGTGGCTCCAACAAAGTCTCCAACAATTACACATTAGAAATACGAAACTTCATCGAAATCCAAGAACGAGTATTATTGTGTATTTCCTGACGAAATCCACTGAATGAAACATAAAGTTAGCGTCACAAGTACTGTTTGTACTTGAAACTAGGTTAACAGTGTTTTACGTATACTGTCCCAAAACGAACTCCAACGATTTCACAATGAATACACAAACCTCCATAGAAATCCAGACAAAGTAATATTGTATTTCATATCCATGACAGAAATCAACTGAGTTGATTATACAGTCCACGTCACGTGTACTGTTTGTACTTGAAATTAAGTTGACAGCTTTGTACTGTATGTACGTCATATGTTAAACATAAATTACACCACTTCATCCTCCGGGCCAATCGATATCCACTCTGCATCACTGTGTTTCTGTATTGTAGGATAAGAGTTATTCCTTTATCCTGAATTCTGGTATTGTACTGAAATATATTTCTAGTTTCGTATGCCTTGTTTTCTAGTGTCGTTCTGTATTTTTTAAATACAATCGACAAGTCGTTCTAATGGACACGCTTCTCTCTCGAAGCATTACATTGTACTTATAACTCGCTCCGAGCACCGCATCACGGTCCGTCATTGCCCCAAACTTCACTTTGACTGTTTTCGGCTTGTTCGCTGTTATACCCGTCGTGTTGAAACGTGGACATCTGTGTACGTTCACAAAATTCATTTTACTCACATTGGGAAGGACAAGTTTCACAAAAAGGTCTCTGCACACCTTTTCTGGTTCTTCGCTGTCCGTTATGCCATAAACAAGTAGATTTGTCTTACGGTTGTACATTTCCTGTGTTAATATTTTGTCAACTTCTCGGCGTAGTTGAGTCTCCTCGATACGAAGTCTGTCAATGTCCGCCCTATTTGTTTCAATATCCGCTGCATTTGTTTCCACTGAGGGAATGAGTTCCTCTATCTTGAACTTCAAGCCTTCAACTTCTCTCTTCGTATTTTCATGTATGTCTGCAGTATGGTTTTGTAGTAGGTCAACAAAAATGTTTTCACATCATGCGATACAGAATTCGGTTTAACTGGTTTGTTGGAGGATTGGTTTCACTTCATGTCCTGCAAGATTTCCCCCCCAGCCATTGTAGGTTGATGACGATGGATTTTGGTGACAGGTTTTTTTTCCGCCTGTCTCACTTCATTCGCAGCGCCATCGGATGGTGTAGGGCTTCGGGAGCTGATTGTAGAAAGTTTGAATATCTGCTTTGAGGATAGTTGAGGAAGGTGGAAGATACAGTGGTTTGGTTTGTTATTTTACGCCGCACTCAGCAATATTCCAGCTATGTGACGGCGGTCTGTAAACCAAGTCAGCGAGCCTGACCACCCGATCCCGTTAGTCGCCTTTTACGACAAGCATAGTCGGCTTTTACGGCAAGCATGGGTTGCTGAAGACCTATCCTACCCCGGATCTTCACGGGTCTGGAAGATACAGTGAACATAACGGAAACACAATGTTTAAAGTAATACGAACAACAACAGCTTGACGAGTAGTGTTAAGTAGAACGGGGCTGTGGATTATGCCCTGCTTCACCAGGAAAGAAAAACCTCCTGTAGCTTTACCACCAGGATGGGGAGACAAGTGGTAAGAACTGTATTGATGGATATCAAATAGATCTGTTTTTAAGTATGTTTCTTAGAGACAAAAAGCTGACGGTTTAAAATATTGAATTAAAAGTTATATTTCATCAAAAGTCATCTTAAGACCTATGCAATTCCATTGTATTATGATTTGCGTGTTCGTGGTTGTGCTTCGACAGGAGAAATGTCACACGAACGTGAGGACGACTTTGTTGTAGTCCTATTTGTTTCATGTGGAGATGGAGTTGCCTTCCTTATGCTGAATTTGTTTTAATAATATTCTTTCTTTCTTTGTAAGATTACAATTTCTGGTTCTGATTCTGATTCTTTGGAGTCAGAGACTCGACATATTTGACAGTTTCTGGTTTGGCGGGTGTCACAGACGAAGGTGTCACAGTTTATTTTTGGAGTGAGACAGTTGGAAGTGGCTGGACAGACTTGACCCATATCAGATCAGTCGGGCAGACAATAGAGGTAGTAATGACAGGAGGACGAGAGACAGCAGCAGATAGTAAAAATGGTTGCAATGGAAGAGATTTTGTTCAGTCTTTATTTTCATTATCTGTAATCCGCGTTGCTCCACAGCGCTGGATTTGGATGAGGCCGCATGGTTCCCACCACAGTTTGAACACTTCACATCCTTCCTGCAGTCAGTGGCCTCATGTTTGTCATCGCAGCGGTAACAAACAGCGGACATATGGCAGGACTTGGCAGGTGTAGCACTGGAATGGATTTTTGATGTACAAGTCCTCTCCAATGCTACAATTACCGGCTTTGATAGATTGTAGAATTTTCGAACGGGAAAAGGTGAAGAGATAGGTGTTGGTCGGTTCCACCAAACCATCCTTCATGACAGTAAACCGCTTCACAGCATAGTCGCCTTATAGGACAAGCATTGGTTGCTGAAGACCTGTTCTACCCCGGATCTTCACGGGTCCGACTTGGGTCCCCACTGGGGCAACAAGCTATCTTAACAGCTTTTTACCTATGTTAAACAACACAACCAATCCAAATATCTTTGTCTTGCCTTCAGGCACTAAAAGTGTCTGATCCGCCGTAAAAGGTGACTATGATTGTCGTGAGAGGCGACTAACGGGATCGGGCGGTCAGGCTTGGTTGATGCATGTCATCGTATCCGAATAGCGTGGATCGATGCTCATGATGTCAATCACTGGATTGTCTGGTTCAGTCTCGATTATTTACAGACCATTGTCATATATGTCGAATACTGCTGATTGCGGCGTTAAACCAAAGAAAATTTAATCATTTGTGTGCCAATAATATAATGCTAAGATTCTGTTGTGGTATTTAAACAGTTTGCTGTCCCGTTTCTTATTGTATACAATCGATACATTTACTAAATTTTGCTTGTGAACTGCATGAGCGGCAATCGGTTAAGTCAAACATCAATAGAAATTAAGGTCAAATCTTGGAAATAATGGCGAAATTCCACAAACAACGCATTACATGTTACAAAGGTTTCTTTGTGAGCCATCGAGTTAATATCACATCACAATATCGATGACATGTATCAACCAAGTCAGCGAGCCTGACCACCCGATCCCGTTAGTCGCCTCTTACGACAAGCATAGTCGCCTTTTACGACAAGCATAGTCACCTTTTACGGCAAGCATGGGTTGCTGAAGATCTATTCTACCCCGGCATCTTCACGTCTGTGCAAGGTTTACCAGCAGGCATGATTGATGCAATCCTCACAGGGAGATGTTTAACAAAAACAAAACATTCAACTTCTTAACCAGTATTTTTGCTCCACTTTTGAAGAATAATTATAACAAACAAATAGCTGCGCATGGCATATTACTTTGTCTGACGACATCTGGGCCACCCATTCCCCTATAAGAATCGTTGTTTGTTTTGTGTGTTTGTTGTTACCATCGCCCCAACTATATGAAGGTGGTCTGTAGAAAAAACACTATAAAAAGTAGGGGATATTCGAAAATAACAGCTGATTACAGAAATACAAAGGACTAGTTGTAACATGGTAACATACAGAACATTTTGACTGTGTATGTAAGGGTGAAATCAGCCCAGAAAGAGGACAGGGGTGTGTTGTCAAATAATGAATTTGTGAGAAGGCTTGATCAATAATGGGCCATGCACCTGTTTATACGGCATGACATGGTCCGTGTCGTTCTTCCAAATACAGTTTGTTCACTCCTGGTGCAGCGCCTGACCCAGTTCGTCTAACGTAGCGGTTGGCCATTGACGTCGGTGGATTTGCTGATGGAGATAGTCCGTTACGATATGTACAAGATGGGCAAAAGTGAACCAGCGAAAGTATCTTGTCTCGGTAGTACTGTCCAATGACATTTTCATGGACAATATGCTGTGGCATTCTGGCAGCCATATCATTACAGACCTGTCCCCAAAATCTGCCATGTTGCCACAAGTTAATGTTCGCATGTCATGCCTTCAGACGCCTGTGCGGAGAGTCCAGAGTGAAAGTGGACTGCTCTGAAACTCTTACACTAGACCATCGACGATTCCCCTACTACGAACACCACGTCGTCGCAGAACATTAAGATTTCTTATCATCTGCTGAGTAACTTGAACTCTCGATTTCGTAAAGCCAGGTTAATTAATTTATTCTTTCAGATTAATCTATCCTGGACTTGTGTAACCAAGGGCGACATTGACATTTTGTCTTTGCATGGAGCTGTTCGTGCAAAAAAAGGGAGCTAAAAAGAATTACCAAGCAATCCTGAGACGAAAGGTTTCAAGGTTCCATACACGAAGTGAAATGCTAATCATTCAAAAAGAATGTCAGAAAAAGAAAGATGCCGGAAGAAAACACCCATTATGCCATACTGCCAGTGCGGAAGACAGAAATAGGACACTGAATGCAGATGCTATGAGAAATCAGTCAAAGAAAATCTTACGTCAGATTTTCTGCAGGGGAAACAAACTAATACAGAAGCTATGCACCAAGCTGTCAAGATAGTTATAGCTCTCTTTTTTTATAGCTGAAGGTCCAACATACAAATGCCACAGATGACTATATAGAACTTCTCTTTTGTAATACAACCCAGCAAAGTATGATCACGATGTCCTTCTTAAAGTTATGGAGGTGCTATCTCCATCTGATGGTCCAAGACTGTTCATTTATATAACATGTGACAAATACTTCAAGAAAACTAAAATGCCACCCCAAGCTCAGGCCAAGAAGTACCACTTGTTCTAGGACAGTTATGTGACCTTAAAAAACCCAGCATATTTCGAGGATAATTCCTTTCATGAGAATAGTGGCCAACATTGGTTGAGAGGTCCTGTTGTTTTACTTCCCAAGAATATTCAGCATATTGCCTCTGCATTACCTCATAATGTGTCAGATTCTCAAGATTCTGAAGATTCCTGGGTAGAATAGGTCTTCAGCAACCCCACCGTCAAATAGCTGGAATATTGCTGAGTGCGGCGTTAAACAACGAACCAACCAACCAACCTTTAAACGGAGACTGTCTGATCAACACAGTGTCACAAAGTAACTCATTCGACCTCATACCTTATTTCACACAACAGCCATTATGAAACAGTTGCCGCCAAAACTACCTGGGTATCAACCAGTAAAGAAGAAAATCTACAACTTTGGAATGCAGTGACAAATGTTTCTGCTGTTTCAGAAAAAAACTCCAAGGCAGAACAGGAGATTTGCAAGACACTCCTGCTCAACTAAAAGAGACTCAAAACACCATTGAACAAAGTAAAGATCACTTGACAACAGATTGAGAAGATGAAGTTGAGAAAGACATTCCTCAAGGAACGTAGTCTTTCCCGTTCTATAAACTGCAGGACCACAGGAAGGACCTTTGGTGCAGTCAAAAAACAATCTGAATTTAGCTCCAGGTGAAGGTCAAACGCTTGTGTCTATTTACAGTGAGATAAATTGGAAGGCTCTATTATTTACTTGTCTGTTTCCCATTGGAGAGAATTGTTTTCCACAAGAAAGGTCAGTTAAGCTCAGTGTAAAGAAGTATGTGAATTCCAGACTTCTTTCCGGTGACGTCCGTTTTGCTGAAAATCCACAGTACATATTCAGTGTTTGCATTGGGTTCAATCACAGACTGGCAAAAGGCATTGTCACACACGTACATGCAAAAAGAACACCTGTGCAGAGAGTTGATTTTATTATCCACGTCTACTATCAGTGCGTGTGGCACGTCCTCCAACAGGGGAAATAAAACTAGAAAAAAATTCAAGCTGCTATGAAAGTTGTCTTGAAAGTCCTAAACACACTTCTTGATGGTCCTTCTGTTGATACTGACGACCTGACATTGAGCCAATGTTTCAATGGAAGATTACAAAACTGCTTGTTCTGTTTCAGCAAGACGAACAAACATCAAACACATGAACTTTTGATTAATAATTTTCAACCCTATATTACTGAAGGCTCTAAGATCCAACATGGATATTGCAGCTATTTTGGCATGTGTGGCATATCTAACATCATAAATGTGTAAACCTGAAAGATCAATGTCAGAATTAATGAGGAAAGCATCTAAAGAAGCAGATTCAGTCAAAGAGAAGCTGAAAAAATAGGAAATGTCTTCTTGAAATCTCGAGAAGTATCAGAATATGAAGCATTTGGTCGACTTGTTGGAATACCCTTGCAAGAGTCGAACACAAGTTTCAGTTTCATACCCACAGGATGTCCTGATGAACGAACAAGAATATTGAAACCTTCTAACTGGTTAAGTCAGTTTGAAGATGATGATACTGACATTTTTCTTCCCAGAATTCTTGACAAATATTCAGCCATTGAGCCTTGAAACTTTATTTGTGGCAAATTATACAAGAGCGTCTGTTGCTGAGAGTGAAGGTGATGTGACAGATGTTGTCTTTGATTCTGAAACTGCATCAACAAAGAAAATAACGCTACAAAATGGAATTGGATTCATGTACAAGAGAAAAACGCCTTGTCTCAACTTCGAGACAGTGAGACGCACTTCAATAGACTTCTGATATTGGATCACCCATGGCGCAGTGAACATGAACTTTCAGGTAGTTATGAGCAAACCTTTACCAGAGTGGAATTGACCACTGTAGACACATTCAAACTTTTTGAGCCAAAAATTGAAGAAGTTGAAGATGTAGTTGAAAATTTTGATCAAGATGAAGTAGTTCATGACATCTGGGATCGTTTAGCACCAGAAGCACCAGAAGTTGAGATGATGATGAACCCACTGCAAGTGGTGTGCTGGATCCTGACTTAGTGGCATTGATGAAGAGGAAGATGGTAAAACTGCAACACAGCCACGTAGGAAGCATTATACTCTTGACAGTCAACTGAGAGTACAAAGCCAAGATGACTATCTGAGAATGATGAGAACCTTAAATGCAGAACACAGAGAAGTTCATGATTACATTTTCCAATGGACAACACATTTGCGCCTTTCCAGCATTACTCATTATATTGCCCAAACCATTTAACATCTTCCTTAGCGGAGGTGGCGGAGCAGGCAAGAGCCACACTATAAAGGCTCTCTACCAGAGTAAAGTGAGGGCGTTGCGACATCCGGAGATGATCCAGACAAACCAACTGTCATTCATCTACCTGTCAGGAAGAAAGGCCAGTCCTACAATTATCACAAGCCTTCGGCTGAGAAATTAACCACAATGAGGTGCATGTATAGTAATCTGAAAATCATCATGGCAAATGAGATCTCAATGTTTGGAGGACAAGGCTTAACAAATCTGAACTTGACCTTGCAGACTGTTTTTGCCAACGAACTGCCCGACCACCAACACTACAGATGACCGACCACATAGTGGAAGACCAAGGGTCACCACCCGACGCCAGGATCGCTGATTGTGCGACAGCATCTTCAAGATGGCTTTGTTACTGCTGCTGAAATTGCTATATATATATATATATATATATATATATATATATATATCATATATATCATATAAAACATTGACATTCAAGTGTCACCTGTCAGCTTGGTTGGGCGGCCGGTGTCACGAAATATATTCGCCCCCAGAATAAAGTCTCCCCCCGGCGAATTTATACCGGTACAGTTCCGCCCCTCTCGAAATAAACTCTCCCCCACCCTACGAAATAAAGTCTCCCCCCAGAATATTTCCTCCCCCGGTCGTTTTATAAATACTTGCCATGCAGTTCAATAGTTGATGTTTTTTTTGGGTTAGGTAATGTTGTAATCTATTTTTAGCCATTGATTCCATTACTTTGCATAAGTTTGAAGTTGAGATTTTGGTCGATATGAGTTAGCTTGATTAGCTGGTTTATTAGGTTTAGGGATTGGTATGGCTAGGGCCTGTTTCCAGGGAGTAGGGTATAGTTTTAGGTTGTTATTTTTAATTATTTGTTCAGAAGTTAGGTCTAATCCTGGGACTGTGCCCTTTTTCCTGTTTTGGATTACGTAGAGGAGCTCCTCCATTTTGTAGGGTTGGTTTATTTCTAGATTGTTATTGTTTGGTTCTTTTGTGTGTTTGTTTTTTGTTTTAAGTTTATCTTGGAATTTTTGGCTGAAGTTGGTGCTACTGATAACGGCCGAAAAGTGGTTGGCGAGATTATTTGCTTTTTGGGCGGGGTTGGTTGAGTTGTTAATGTTAGTTTTTTATGTCGTTTTAAGCCTCTAATGGCGTGGATTTTGCGCCAGACCGTTCTGGCATCTGTACGGTTATTTATACATTCGCAGAATTTTTTCCAGTCTCTACTTTTGGCTATTTGGACTAGTTTTTGAACCTGGTGGTTTAGTTCGTGGGCTAAGTTTAGATGTGTGTAGTCGCGTTTTGCTTTATTGAAGGCTGATTTACGTTTTCGTCTAGTCTGTTCTATTTCCTCATTCCACCATGGTACCGTGGGTTTGCCTGATGTTTTGAAGGGGATGGAGGTTTTGGCTGCCTTTATTATATATTAGTCTGTTAGGTTTTTACAATAGGTTTCTGGGTAATTATTTTCTATTTCGTTTAAGTTAGCTTCGTTGCAGATATCTTAGGATTGGTCCCAGTTAGCTTATTGTAATAGAATTTTGGTTCTTGGTTTTCTGTTTGGATTGGTACGTTTGTATTTACTATGGTTATGTTTATCGGGAAGCGGTCACTACCTAGCGGGACGTCGTGCACTTCCCATTGAGTACTTTGAGATAGATCTGCGGTGCATATGGTTAGGTCGATAGCCGACATTTTTTGGTTTATCTTATCGTAACTCGTGGGTTGGTTGTTATTTAGGAGTACTAGGTCGTTTGTTTCTATCCATTCGGAGATTAATTTGCCATGATTATCTATTTTATCATCTATGCTCCATGTAGGATGGTGAGCGTTAAGTTTCCTAGGAATATAGTAGATTTATCGCTTATTTGAAGTAGTTTGTTTAGATCCTCAGGTTGGACTTTTTGTTCCGCCCAGTGGTATATATTTATGATGTTTATTTTTCGGTTATTTAATGTGATTTTAATGCAGTTGGCTTCTAGGTTTGGCGTGTCTATTTTTATTTCTTCGTAATTTATATCTTCCCTGATAAATATGATTAGTCCTCCTGTGGCTCTTCTTCGTTTTTGGTTTAGCTCTGTCAGTTCTAACTTAGTTGTAGTTAGGTAGTGTGGATTTGGATTTTTTTGAGAATTTGGTTTCCTGGATACAAGCAATGTGAGGGCCTTTATTTAGTTTAAATTTAGTTTTTAGTTCATGGCCGCGGGGGTGAGTCCGTTGGCGTTCCACTGAAAAATATTTAGTCCTACCATTATTGGGTTCGGGTGATAGGTGATTTAATTTTTAGTTTTTATTTTATTTGGTGACTTCTTTTAGGTGGAGGTTAAAGAGGAAGAAGGAAAGATCGGTTAATTTTATATTGAAAGCTACTTTGTGGAAGGATTTCATGACAGCTTTTGGTGAGTTTTGACTATGCATGTATACTAGGAGTATTTAGGAGGTTATTTAGGTTTTGGGTGTTGGCTGGTTGGGGAGTTTTGCGGTTTAGTTATTTCTTCCTTTTTGGGGCTGAGAGGGAATTTTGGTTTGTTTTAGTTGGAGTAGTGTCTATTGTTTCCTCAGTAGTGGAGAAATCTTCATCATCGGTTAGATTAGGTTTAGCTGTTTGAATTTCCATAGGACGAAAACACATTAAATGGCCTGGCCCGTGTGCGAAATACGCATCAGTCGGAATGCGCACGTTGAATCTCAAAAGTAAGTAAGTAAGTAAGTCAATAGTTGAGGGTATTGCCTAAAAGTCGGGCCAGCCGGGCCAAGACGGACCAAAGTGTTATTGGCTAATTTCTTCATTATCGGTGATCATACCTACATATCATTGATGCAACATAGACACATGAGATTTATGAACAAGCACCAACCAAAAATGAGATGTAAGCGTCGCTGATCTAGGTAACATGTAAAAGATCAATCGTTAAACGAAATAAGATTTGAAATGTATCAAATACTTCCAGCTATCCTGATACAAATTTCCATCTGTCGGCGTGGCGTTTATATTTATAGGAACGTACTATTGCTAAGTAAATACCACTTTATAATGTCACTGTTGATCGTATTTAAAGCAGACACGTTTGTTATAGTAGACCTCTTCTCCCCATACTCTCAACTGTCTCACAAGTGTTCGGTCCGACTTGGCCCGGGCTGTCAAGATCAACTTAAACCTCACAGATGTAACATGAAATGGACTCATACCTATAGACTAGTATTATATCTACCTTAATACCACTTTATAGTGTCTCAGATCTCGGTATTTAAAAAAATAACGTGCTCAAAGTGAAGCGCTTTTCCCTCTACATTATCAACAGTCTCTATCAGAAGTGTTTGTGTTCTGTCCGACTTGGCCCGGGCTGTCAAAATCAACTTTAAACACACAGATGTATCATCAAATGTGTTTACATCTATAGACAAGCAAATCACTTCTGATAGAGACGATGTTTAGTTTATATGCTAGTCGTTAGGTACAAAGATTGTTTAGTAACTTTAGAAGTTATTAACACGTGTCGTGTCAGCCCTATGACATTCGATTGTCCACTTCCAGAAAACATCCTGTGTTGGTTTAACATGAATTAGTAAAGGTTCATTAGGGATGCCCAACACGTTAATTAATGAAAGACGAGTAGTCAAAACACTGTCATTTCCTGCCCAGGATATCACACCCCTACACACTAAGGTCGGTGAGAAACATTCTCATCAAAGAAAACAGTCAAGACTATAGATTCCCGTCGTCTAGCTACACATCCTGTGATGAATTAAAGGTTGAAGAATTAAAAACTGAACTGTCCTAAGTTTATATCTAAAATTTTGGAATTGGATACAGTGATAAAGTCTTATATACTCATAAATATTGGTTTTATGTTTTAACGGAGATATGATATTTTCTTATGAAATATCGCGTATTAGTGTAATATGCATGCTTAACCATTCATTGTACCGTTCTAAACCATGTAATATCAGTCAATCGGGTGGGAAAACAGGCCTATCCTCGCTCTATAAAGGACTATGTCAATCATTTTGCAAGTTGAAATGACCCCTGATACTTTATGAATACTTTATGACAGTTTATGGAGTCAAAATCAATGCTGATTTTTCATAAACTTAATGCTTCGTACTATAGGCATGGTGCCTCTTCAGTGCTGAATAAAGATTGAAAATACATCAGTCAGTCAAAGATGAAGGAGTTCTTGAGAATTAGTTCATGTTTTGTTCTTAGACTTACATTTCAACCATCGATTGTGTTTTTAACAAGGTGTTCTTCATTAAGATTCACGGCCAGCCCGATTGTAACAATTACATGTACACTTTGCTTTGACGATGCCGGTTGATGTTATTCAATACAGGCTGGGGTGGGTTTTTTTTAAAAATCTATTCTACATGCTTATCATTTCGGGAAGATGATACACATTTCTCTATATTTTGGGTTACTTTGCTTATCTAATTTCCGATTATCATTCTTAGTTTTACTTTTTCTCTTCGGCTGCGGTGATATCCATCCGAATCCAGGACCTTTGCATAGTCCAGATTTAAAGATTATATATCTAAACGTACGCAGTCTTAAAGACAAAGTAGATTTTATCAGTGCTGAATTAGATAGTTATGATGTTGTATGTTTAACAGAAACCTGCTTGCACCATGATATTCTAGCCACTGATATTACACTGATACCATTTTCAAATCGTAGCCTGTATTAAGGAACATATTTTAGATCTTACATCAGAGTATAACGGACAGCCTGAGCTGGAGGCGCGCGTGGATATGTTGACAGTTTTTACGTAGTTAGTGGTAAAACCGAATGTTTGCGAGGATTAATAAGATTTCTGAATTCTGTTACAACAGTAACCGTACATGTATTTGTTACATTAAGTCATTTCATTCAAATTTGTTTGGTATGATTATGTCTTATAATTATTTTAGGATGGAAGGTACAGTTACCAAATAAAATATGCTGAAATATCAATTCATTATGACCATATTTCATAATCTATTTTTTAAAGAAACCCTCCTTACATTAGAGATAACTATTTCAAGAATATAGTACTTAAAGACATTGCAACAAACCGAATAATCAGAGGGGAGACTTTATACTGAGGGGGGCGCGAAACATATCCGCCCGGGGGAGATTTTATGTCAGAACAGATTCTCCGGGGGAGAATCTGTACCGGTATAAACTCTCCGGGGGGAGAATTTGTACGGGGGAGAGTTTATACCGGGACACCGGCAGTAATCAATTAATTTCTTAATTAAGTAATTTCTGATGTTGAGGTTACATGTTGCAGATGAATAAATACGCTTTTGCGAAACTTTGTCTTGTCTGGAACAACTGGAATCCTGACCCTGCGACGTTGTGTACAATTCGCAGGAATTGCAGAGAAATAGAGCACACATTATGTGACACAACTAGCACCTCATCCACAAATACTTTTCGTGTGTGTACCAACCATGTTTTCATAAATACTGTGGGAACTACGTTTTGGGCTTTGCGTGTCCTACTGCAGTTATATAAACGTATTGCCGTTCCACCCCATCATGGTCAATGTAAGCCATTTCTCTACCCCCCCCCCCCCCCCAGGTGGGCGATTAAACATCTCTTTATAGATTTTCTGAAGCACTCTGTTTAGTTTTTCACTTCATTTTTCATTTCCTTCCAGCCTATCTGGCGCCAATACTTTTATTCGATCAATGAAGCTATTGGGATGGTAAACACTCATTTAATGGGTTTAATTTGTAACATTTTAATACTGTTTTTGTTCAATAAAATATCAATTAATGGGTAAATGCATACTTAGCCGACGGTGCTCGTCAGCATTTATCACATCAAAAGCAGAGTGTTTAACCACTTAGGAAAGCTGGTACATGCATATTATCAGGGGCTGGTATGTAAACAGAGTACACGAAATAATAAGTAAAGAAATGAGAACATGTAATCTTCAACAGCCGAGAACATACCAAGTGACCAGTGTTTGTATATATGAATGCGATGTTCCAGAGAATGGTTTCTTCCACTTGAAGACACTCGCCATCAGATGTGTCCACAGATTGCTGTCTGCCAAATCATTTTATACATCACGACTGACAAGATACATACGTCAGCCCAGTTACAGGTATGTCATGAAACTTGTCTATATATTTTTTTTGGGGGGGGGCCAAGCTGATTATATCAAATTTCAGGATAATCACTCAAGTTATGAAAAAAGCATCAAATGTGGCATTGGTACTGCTGTTCGACAATTTTTTCGAACAAGCGTGTTAGCCACTCAAATTTCAAAATGGCGGCCATTTCCAAGATAGCTGATATTTCAGAAAAATATGAGACGTTTACGATAACATTTGACTGGATAGTCCGATTTGAATAACCATAGGTTCAAATACAACTGTTACCATCATTGAGAAGCTAAAGTTGCAAAATCAAGACCTTCTCTGGAGCATCTCACTGTCATATTGAGAAGAAAAAGAGTGAATGTCGAAGCACATCCAGGACATTAATGGGACATAAAGGCTGGGAAACTCAGCATGGGGTTCAGCTAAATAATCACTGCACATGGTGTAGTTAAATAAGTCTCAAATTTATTTTTAAATTTAGGCATGTGAACTGAGGCAGCCAATCAAATTACAGCAATGGTACTGTCCTTTTGTATGATAATTTTCAGATTTGGACGAAATGTCTTGGTTAAATCAATAATTCTGAACGTTTTAAGTGGGAAATTGCGATCTATATTAATATATTGAAAATATGGAACTTTATGGATGTATAGTGCTAGGTTACGAGCTGTATCAAAGATTTCTTATGCATATATTTTGGCATTAAACATCGTGTCCGAACCGAGAAATCGAGTCGAGAAAGCCGAGATGTCATTTGACATTACACGCGATCGCACGAAAATATTGAAATAATAACTTAGATGTCAGTTTAGCAACCTTTAGATATATTTTTGTTGATTTTATTTATTATTTTGTGTAATATATTTAAAGATTTGCTTGACACGTCTTTATTTTACTGTTTGACATTTTCGATGAGGACCCTTGTTGAAGTGTCTGTCCGAGAATGTTTTTTTTAATAACATTGCAGAAATTAGTGAATAATGTTTTACTCGAAATTGAAATGGAATACGTATTTCAGACATTGCGGAATGTGAAAGAATTAATTAATTAATAATATGACAGGAAGATTAATGAAATTATATACTATTTTGACGTGACTTGGCCGGTCTTCCTGCCTTCGGTGTCTGGTGTACCGGCCAACAGTGTTGACAGAGTTACACTGGTCACCACTGCGCTTTGCGTTGACAAGCTTTGGTGGTATCAGAGAAGGATATCAGACTGAATTCCCTTTGTTTTAAACTCGCAGAGGAAATGAATGGGTTTTTTTGTTAACTTTTAATGCATGTTTTAAAGTAAAGATTGGCGGTTATGAAAAAAGGAGTAATTTATATTTTATTTTTTGGTGCTGACAAACCTAGAAACATAATCGGGTGAACCGGGATTCGAACCCACAATCATAGGTATCTGGCATGCCCAAGTGACGCAACTCTGTGATATTTGTAATGACGATGTAAATCTTATTGTGCATAATATTAACATTTTTTCAATCGCAGCAAAATCAGCATTAGGCATGAATTGTGTCAGTCTCGTATCCGGATACAATAGATCTAAGTCCTGGTTCGGACGGACCGCCTCCGTGGTCTTGTGGTAGAGCGTCCGCCCGGAGAGCGGAAGGTCCAGGGTTCGATCCCGGGCCGCGTCATACAAAAAGACGTTAAAAGATTGTACTTGTTGTTACCCTGTCTGGCGCTCGGCATTAAGGGGCTAAAACAAGGACTGGTCGGCTCGGAGTCAGTATACTGTGTCTGAGTGGGGTATTCATGTTAAACTGCGGCATGGTATCTCAGTGAGCTAGCACTATAAATCGGCATCAGTCCGGACTAGTACAAGCAGCCACACACACACATACACGTGCATGCACGTCGCTATATAAGTGCAATAATCTTGGACGCGACGTTAAACTCAATTTCACCTCACCTGGTTCGGACGCCAACGCACGATCAGTGGGGGGCGGTATCACCAGTCGTTACAGGACATCAATAAAGATAAAAGTTTACAAAACAACACGCAACTGTAGTTGACGTTATAAAATAACCTCAAATTCTACAATAGTCATCACTTCATATTGAAAAACAATATATTTCTAATTTACTGATAAATGACACACGCTCATTTTGTAAACTGTTAGGTCAGAAAGATAATGACTCAAATTTGCAAACTATCGATACAGTTTTTGACTATGCGGACAAAAACAGAAATGCAGATATTGTACATTCTATCCCTGATGATTCAACTGATCTTAATTCAATTTTGATGTCAATAATTGTAATGATATTTAAACACTGATATTAGCGAACACGAAATCGAATGCGCCTTTAAACTATACACAAAGAGAAAAGTTAAGCACACCCCTTTTTCTGAACCATGACAAATGGCAAAAATCATGGCATGGGATGACTGACCACAGGAGCTGGGCGATACCAATGTCATCGGATAGAACAAACATTTAACAAATAACGAAGATATTGGTGGGTTGTGATTGAAATTTACTGACAAAAACATCATGGTAACACAGGTACTGTTTGTGACCTTACACAATACCTCAAAAGTATGGAGCTGCAGGATTAAGTAAGCGAGTTACGTTTGATGTTTCATGTGAAAATGTTCCTTAAAGTCTCTACTTGACATGACACGTGAAACAGATAAGTAGCGGGTATAACCACCACGTTCCCGGATGACGCATTCCACCCTACGTCACCCTGCCTCCAGTCAGACGTTGGATATGTTGATGGGACTCCTGATGCAATGCTGCTTCCAATTGGCGTAAATCTTGTACAGGAGGAACTCGTGCCTATATGCACCGCCCCACAATATCCCAACCATGTTCAAGGGGGGTTTACATCTGGGCTCATTGCTGGCCAGGGTAGAGTCGTTATTGCATTGGCCCTCATGTAATCCACGACTGCATGCGAACGATGAGGCCTTGTATAGTTATCCATGTACTGAGGTCGAGAAGCAAGAGGGTGGTTGTCAAAATTAGGAACGACGACTAGCCTCAAAACGTCCCGGATGTACTGAGCCCCTGTTAAGTTGCTCCTTATGGTGACCAAATGCAACCTGCAATCATGAAAGATACACCCTCAAACCATTTTGTTAGCCCCCGCCGCATGCAACAGTCGGTTTAATGTTCCTGGGATGTAGGCCGTGTTCCGGTGCCTCCAAACTATCGTTCTTTCATCAGTGACGTGGAGCAGAAAGCGACTTTTGTTATGCATGCGATTATTTGCCATCTTGTGGCATTTGATAATCGCCATTGTGCCATGGTCACACAATGTCATGGAATAACTGTTTAAAACCGAGCTTAAGAAAGCAATTTTAACGTTTGGATATTCTGCTTTTAGAGATACACGAGGGTAGCATGCTGCCCGGGCATACCATACGGGCACATGAGCTTTCGCCACGCATGACCGATTACACCATCTCGAGAAAACATAATTCCTCCCGTAATTATGTCATTCATCGAACAAACAATAATGAAATATATTAGGTGTGCTTAACTTTTTTCTTTGTGTTTATTAAAGACTAAGAAGGCATGTGACCAGCATAACATTATCAATGAATATATTAAATCTTCAGTGCAAACATTCTTACCCTTGTATACTAGACTACATGTATTTAATCTTACATTTGCCACTGTGATGTTTCCCTAACAATGGTTATGAACGGAATTATTCGTCCGATCCACAAAGGTAAAGGAAGAACAGAAGTCCCTGGAAAGTCTTAAAAGTTGCCTCGGAAAAGTGTTTACCTCACTTCTTAATAAATGATTAAATGGTTATGTTGAAAGTAATAACATTCTGTCAGAATCACAAGCGGGTTTTAGACATGGCTACTCCACAGATGATCATATTTTACCCTATATGCACTTTCTGATTTACAAAAAAACTAGAAAGAAAGAAACGTATTGTGGTTTCACTGATTTCCAAAGGCTTTCGACAGTGTTTGGCGTTTAGGTTTATGGTAAAAATTATTAGCACAAGGTATCGATGGGAAACTTATTCGTATTATTGTTAATGTGTACGATAGCATTAAATCATATGTGTGTACAAAGGTGAATATTCAGAACAATTCCCTTGTCTAGGTGGTGTCCATCAAAGAAAAATTATGTCTCCAATGCTGTTTTCATTGATGCTAAATGATCTGGAACCATTTCTATATTCTCAAAACTACCCTTGTGTTTTTATTTAATCTAAGTCACCTCATGGTATTTTAGATCTCACCGTTGTTTTGTTAGCATTACTTTATGCAGATGATACTGTTTGTAATCATCCAAATTTACAAAATATGCTTGATATATTTTCACTGTAAAAATGGAGGTTGTATATCGTCACTAGTAAAACAAATATTTGATACTCAACAACATAAGTTCCTGTGACCCTAATATTTAAGTGTATTTTTCAAACAAGTTAAGTTTGGTTTTCAATATTGTAGTACATGTATGGAATCAAGTAAAAAAACGCAACTGCAACAGAAAAGCATGCATTCCATGCAAAAGTGTTATGCAAGCCCCATGCATTTCACTACCCAAGAATGAGTATGAAAACATGTGCGTTAACGGGATTACATATGCATTGTTTAGCATCGTGCTGACAACAACCACTCAGAAAAACAACAAAATTACGCAATTATTCAACATTACTAAATGCCACGCCTGTCCGAAAATGAGCGTCTGAGTGGGGTGTTCATGTTAAACTGCGGCATGGTATCTCAGTGAGCTAGCACTATAAATCGGCATCAGTCCGGACTAGTTCGAGCACACACACACACGCACGCACGCACGCACACGTGCATGCACGTTGCTATATAAAATGAATAATCTTGGACGCGACGTTAAACCCAATTTCACCTCACCTCACCTTTCATTTATTGGACTATTTTGCCCAATACAGTGGTGTGTATTTGTTTTAGTATTGGGCATAGTTGTCTAACGTTATGCGTGTTAATCCCATCTTGTTCAGAGGCTGCATATTACATTGTTTATGGGTTTGATGTTTGGCGTAAAGTTCAACAACACGGCGTCCCTGGGTTGTTTCAGTTCACGTGGTGATCAATTATAATTATTCAATGTTGCTTTCAGAAATGTATGTAATCAGTTATAGTATAAAGAGTTTGCCCAAGAGCAATAATTATAAACGATAATATGCACTTGTCACGATGTGACCCTCGCCAGCACTATTGTGCCAGGTATAATGATATAGCTATCAATATATATCGTAGTCCTTAAGAGCATGTTGTTCAAATCATCAATTTGAGTCATTAGAAACATCACGCCTCTGATCAATATGACATTTTCTTTTACTGGTTACCAAGCCTTGTTGGCATGACACTTAAACCAGTTTTAACCTCATACATTGCTTATGTATCTATGGGATTATGTTGTGTTAACATATAATCTTAAGAATCAATCTTTTCTCAATCAAGCTTTGAAAACATTATCTTGATAGAAGTAAAACGATACGGGACGTTGCATTAATATTCTGCTTATACTGTAACCTAACCAAGCCATCAATGAGTATGTAAACAGTGACTATTGATGTCCTTCTTTATAGACCAGGTCGTGATCAACGGCGAGAGGACAAGGCCGGAGTCTCTCCAACACGATCGTTGGCATAAGGAACTTCTGACTACTATTCAAAACTGAAATATAGCTCATTCCTTTGTCAGTACATTAGAGCACAGATCCGACAATAATATACGTCAAATACTGGTTGATTGCTGACAGGAATGTTGTTACAGGAAGTCATCACAATTATGTCTTGGATTGTTTATCGGGAGTTTGCAGAAGGTGAGTTGAATAACAGGAACGACATTCAGGCATACCACAGCTGTGAAGCAGGTTACGCAAGTCTATATATTCTTTTAGAACCGTAGCTTCACTCGCGTGCAACGGTATGGTGCACACAAACAATGGCTGATAAATGTGACGAATACGGATCCACGGACCATGTCATGTATGAGGGACATAACTCATTGTTGTTGGCTGCATTAAAAGGATAAGATTCTACCACCTGTTTTATCCTTTTTCCACACATCAGCTGTCACGCGGTTACATAACTTAAATGCCGTTTAAAACATCGTTGAACACAATTTACTTAATCAGTTTGCCACCTTGGCCACCCGTGCCTTTTACTGAAAACAAAGGGGTGCAAAGGCAAAAAATATACGAATGGTGCATATGCGTAGAAACGACCGGGATGGGCAGTGTATCCGTAATAAGCAAAGCTTTAACGGTAGGAAAGTATATACAGATTATTACTATAACAATATCGGGAATACCATGGCCCATCAGAGAAGATGTTCAAATAGATTTGTGAGATTACTGTTCAGTTATATACGGACTGGGGGAAGGATGCCGTATTTATATAAAATACACCTTGCACAGAAGGAAACGATGGAGAATATATAAAAAGCTTAATACCACTGAATGTCAAAAAGTATTTATATCACGTATGACCATGTGACTCTTTCTACAAGAAGAATGCTCACTACGATGCCAACAACAGAAAAGTAACATGTACATAACCATGTATGTTTTCATGTTACCTTTTCTGTTCAGGATATATAGTTGGATCGACAGGAAAGCAAGCTCGTGCCAGCACCTTCTATCCTGACAAGAGGCCAGAGATGGCTGTTGATGGGAACACCAACGCCGTCTGGCCAAACCTGTTTCACACATTTGAAAATGATTCGTCTCCCTGGTGGCAGGTTGACTTGGCTGAGGAAGTATTCTCACTTGAAGTGACGGTCTACTTTCGCTCAGACTGTGAGTGACAAAAAGTCATAAATATTATATTTATTCTGTATTTTCCCATTCGTATCAAACCTGAAAGCAGGAGTGTCTTTCAGGCAGACTGAAAGTAGCTCTGACAGAAAGTGTTTTTTTACCCGACGAAGTTTACATGTTGTTCACTCCGGTGTGACATCAATTGTATTTTCATATAAACAGTATCAAACAGTTCAATTCTGTTCAAAGTGGCGTTAAATCAAACTCACTCACTGAATATGTTGACTTATGTGAACTAAACGCAGACATGCAGCAAACCTAGATATGTACATATCCAATAATTAGTATTACATCGATGATTTAGATGCAGTCGCTGAGTGGTGACTCTCGTAAGCACTTTTGTGCATTCATCGTTTTATTATAAACTGGATTTGTATTGATTTTGAGCGTAGAAATTCAGAAATCGCATTCTTTAATTAATTTCAATGTCCATTGGATGTTATGCTGCATTCCACCCATTATGCATATTTATTTTGGGTCATGGTACACATCTTCCGGGGTCTAATGTCTCCTTGAATCCGACAGATGGTCTTCGCCGTAATGGAGTGAAGATATCACTTTCACCATCTAATTCGACAAGCGCTGCTGTATGCCACACTGTAACGGGGATGGCTGATGGATCGGACATCCCAACTGTCTACACCATCCGCTGTTACGACAGGGGGCGCTACTTGACTTTGTCAACCCACACTGATAATGGAGATGGCATAGTCCTCGACTTTGGCGAGGTCAATGTTCATGGTAGGATATAATAACAATATAATCTTGTTTTCATTGGCTGATATGTTGACTTGGTTACAACGTCAATCTACTATATAATCTCAGCTAGGCGGCCATACAGATACGTCAATCAATAGTAAATTTAAAGGTGTTGCTATTCCTCTTAATCCTACAAAATGGGCATATAGAGCTTCTGATCAAGATGAGTTCAGTTTTCTTCACTCAGCAATTATCAGGTTATTGCTGGGTTTGCCTTGTATTTGTCAATACATCTCTGACGAGATTTACTGATAATTGATAATGGCGTATCCACAAACTACCTATTCCAACCATATCGAAATCCATATTCACACACAGTTCTTTAACCTTGAAGCCCAATAATGTTTTCCTATTTGCTAACCCATATTGAACTTAATACATATATTTCGAAATAGCATTCTCGTCTTCACTAATTAACCACTGCCAATACTTAATTATTGGAACATATTGGGTTACTTTTAATATGAATATATCTAATTCATTTCTTGCTGCAATGTTGGGAACATTTCTTGACAAATGTATGTCTATATAAAACCTTGAGTGTTAATAATAACACATGATATATGAAAATCCCAAATATCAGTAGCATACATCAAAATAGGTAACACCTTGACATCAAATATATGCATTATTACATTGATGGACAGATTGTTAAAACTAATTATCTGTGCTTTAATTATATTTATAACTTTCAATGCTTGAAGTGATTTTGTATTTTACTTTCCACAAAGATTCAATTTCCATTATATTCTGAATATGTTGACAGTATTTCTCATGTGTATACCTTACAAGTGGAGTCAAATAGAATAATGGCATACACATTATATGTATAAACATATTCAAAAAAGTTAATTTGAATTCAACGCTGACATCTGCACTAATATCTAATATCACAAATAAAAAATAAAAAAGAGGAAGGGAGACAACTGACAGCCCTGTCTAACTCTAAACATACATTCGAAGAAAGGGGTACATCCACCTGACAGTGCTATGCAATATAATACCTGTTTTTACATACTATTAATTATCTTTACATTACATGTCCAAAGTTTATAACCGTTCTACATAATGACTCAAATGCTGCTTCATGGTCAATGAAGGCACAGAACCAACGACCTTCATGTAAAGATAAATATTTAGTATCAATACATGATTCCTGCCAGGAGTCGATCAATTCCTTGATTCCTGGCAGCAGTTGGTCAAGTCCGTGATTCATGGCAGATGTTGATAAGTTATGATTCCTGGCAGGAGTTGAACATTCTCTTCGTGCCTGTTGATGAGTCAGAAGTTGATGACAATGCAGGTGTAGCATGGTGAAGTCTCATCAAAACGATGAAAAGTGGCGTTTAATTATGAATCCCCAACTTCCGAAGATTACTTATAGTGGCAATGCCATTGGGTTGGATCTGTGGCCTTTTATCAAAGCACTTTCTCCTTTTAAAACATAACAAAACGAGCAACATTTGGTTGGTTTCTCATAAACATTTACCAGGTTCAAATACAATATGCCATGTAAAGGTTTTTATGTGAAAGAATCCAGGTCGGAAAAACCCCAAAAACGTTTGCTTTTGAGTGTATGTTTCTATGTACCTAGGATGTTCTGCTATGACGTACGGGTCTGGATGTGACATTGACTGTCACTGTAATGGCACGACTTGTGATCCTGTGACGGGCGAGTGTCCTTCAGGATGCCAGGAGGGGTGGACAACAGAGTCGTGTGGCCAACGTAAGTTATTGCATCCTTGCGAACTGCTTTACCAATCTGGTTTTTAATAAAGTAAAGTTCCCTCCCTGATGATGATTTAGGAATGGCTAACACGGTATTTTAATATGTGCCAGTTGAAAAGTATGATAAACTATAATAATATAATAATATAATAAACTATCTGTTACATTGTCATTGCAGTGGAGAAGGCAAAAGACGTCAGCGTCTACACAAAGTACATTACCTCATGTCCAATCAAGACAACTTTTCACAAAACCACCGTTGCTATGGCGACCTTGAGGGAAATGGAAGTGGTGCGCCTCTTATCGAGAATTGACTGCATGCATGCCTGTGATGCACTGACTCTGTGCACACATTTTGGTTATGACATTGGCAACTGTTCGTTGTGGAGGTCCGGGTCCGCTGTTGGTGTTGATGTGGAAACACGAGAACTGTGGAAGAAGGAGAACTGAAAGTTCATGTGAGAACACACAGAATGAAACCTTTACCTTGTCTTTAAGGACTCCGAATATAACCGATTTCTTGTTACAAGAACGCTACTAACATTGTTGGTTTAAAGCACAGCTTATACTACATTTTGTTTTAATTTTGACAGTGAACATTATACAGTTTGTGTACCTTTCAAGATGGTGTAGTTTGATAACTCTTTAAATCTTCTTATTCTATAATCATAGAGACGAGACCTGTGTATTTATTGCCTCTCTTTCGCAATTTCTCTCTCAACCACATGTTCTGGTGATCTTGTAAAGCAGTTAATATACCAATGATGAACGGATATATATTTTAATCTTATGTTCTTGGAACTTTATTGTAACCAGTGTGAAATATTTGCCACAAACAGAGTTGGCTGTCTCCAGCCTGTTCTTATTGTTGTGATGTCAGTGATAAGGTTGTGAGTGTGTGATTGAGGTTTAATCCGTTTGCATTTGGCAATGGAATCACGTTAAACCGTTATAGGCCATGAGCCAGATGTTGAAATTTCGCATATTGGCATCATTTGGAGGGACCAAGTAATAGATTGATATTAGTTGCTATACGTATATACATTTAAAAAAGTGATGAGCTTGTCGGAGTGTTAGCTTAGTCTTAGAACGATGCTCAATCCAAGATAGCCACCCAAAAATCTATACGGTAAACAACGTTTATAACAAACACGCTTATAACGAACTTGCGGACATAACGAAACTATTTTTGCTTCCGGCCATTTGCTGTATATATGCTGCATATATGCTTATGACGAACTACGGTTATATCGAACTAAAATCGGTGGTCGCTTTGAGTTCGTTATAACCATTGTTCACTGTATTCTTACAAAATAATTATAATGCTGTATATGTCATTCCGTATATATCATGTTCTTCAATGCAAGGGTTTCCTTGAAGTAAAGTTCTTCACAATCTCTGAGAATTGTGGTCATCATCAGGATCATCGTCACTCTCTTCCATTTTGGAGTCCTCGTATAAATTGTCTGCAGGTAACACGTGTACATGCATTCTAGTCCATTGGCAACGCACTGACAGCTGGGCAACGTGCACACAGTCGTACATTTGGTAGAAATGAATTCGAGGACAGCATCTGGGGCAAGATGCCCAGTCATCCATTTCCTGCACACCACCATGACCATCAGTCGGACTCCGGATCCTTTCTTTGCCACGAACAGCAGGAACCGCAGCCTGCACAAATTGTTGAATAAAGTCGGCGTGTGAAGGTTTGAATAATGTCTCTTAAAGTTGAAGATACGGACCACTTCTCCCTCATTTAATTTCATGTTCTAAATTGAGGCTTGTGTTAATCCTGCGCAAGATATTTCACGTGGTTGCTTTCTGAGGAAGGTCTTGATCTCACCATGAGTTTTCTCTACAAGACTCATTCCATCAATGGATGGCTGAGTGATTGTCTCTGCCGAGGAAGCATTATTTCTTGAGATGCCTTGCCAATTCACCGTGTACCATCAAACTGCCAAGTGACCAGGGCAAAGGACCAAAGGGCAGAGCCAATACCTCTCGCATGTCCAACTTCTTACTTTGTGCAATGAGCAACATGTGATCAAGTAGCTTTCAGTACTGTCGCTATATTTGACCCTTTTCTGCTTATTTACACGTGTAAACGTGTTCAAGTTAGGTTTTTGAAGAGGTAAACTGAAATTTTATCTAACTTCTTTGTCCGTTTTTCAATCCTGTCCACTGAAAAGTGTTGCTGTTTTGCTTGAAGAAGATCAGGAGGAGCAACAGAAGCTGTGAAAATGCTGATAAATTTGGATGGGTTTCTATTAAATGGATTGATCCACTCGTTTTCCATCACGTTTGTAATAGCCTTAACATTTGTGTCATCCTATTGAATGCGAGTTGGCTCAAGATCATTGTGGACGATTCCAAGTGATTGAGTCCTATGAGGTGTTGCAGACACATGCTTCTATATTCTGCAGATATTACTCCAAGTCATACATGTACATATCACGTGCAACACATACAAAACGTCTATATACCGTGTCTGTATGGCATATTACCACGTTCAAAACATATTCTTCTCATTGGGCCTGGTCTCTATGCAACAGATACATGTGGTCTGTGGACCATTTGTCTAAACCATACACACCAGGCCAAGTCCTCCGAAAATATAGTGCCTATGGACCAATACTGTACCTCGTACATCTCCTTTACATACCACGTGTACCTACTGTCCTTGATAGGAATACATATCACGTGCATCACCTGACCTTGGAAGGCACAATTAACATCTCCTGTCCTTGGAGTGAGTGAGTGTGAGTACATGTAAATAATAATTAATTAATAACACAAATGATAATTCGCAACGGTATTGTTTCAGGTATGTATACATAACAATGAGAAGTTATGGAATTGAAAACGTGTAATAACATTTAATATATATTTAAAAGCAATCTGACCGCCGTCATATAACAGGAATATTGCTGAGTGCGGCATTTTACAACAAACAAACAAACCAAGGGATCCTTACAATCCATGCAATCACATGATGGGTTTGAATGACTGAAATTTATTGATGTAAGCAGACATAGTTTAATACAGCGTCGTTGTGACCTCATATTCCATGCAGACCATCAACAACTTCGTGGCCTTTGGCCTTATTGATGTATTCAGTGTATTTATCCATGCTGCTTTTGAAAGCTCCAGTTTTGAGGCTAATAGTTATCTGCACAGGCAAAGGAGGCACAAAAAACACGGGAACATACATGTATAGTACGAGTCAACATAGTGAAACGCATCAAACATCATGTTTGTGATTGACGCATCAAATTTGGAAATGTCCTACACCTTTTTGAAAGCTTTACAAACGCCTTGAATGCTGTAACCCTGATCAAACAACTTTTGAGAAACCTTTGAGGACCTTTGATGTTTCCCTGGAAACACAATGCTCAATTGTACTTCAAAAGTACTGGTTGTTGGAAAGTTGATGTCATCTGTTTTGCTCTTACGCCCTGTGGATATTTTTTGTCATTCTGAATATTTATGCATCGATCTAAGTATGAATCAGATAAGGAGGTTTTCACAACCTATGTCCCAAATAGCCACACATACCACGTGCACCTCCTGTTCTTGGTAGGTTCCGAAGGTGAGTGGTGACTGGTAGGCGTGTGTAAAGTGAAGAGTTGCAAGGAGGTCATAGTACCCCGTCATCAGCTCAATGCCAATGGCTGACAATGTATACTAGCCACATAAAGAAACTGTGCACGGAGAAAATATAGATATAAGGGCACACCGTCCATATATGAAATATAGGTTTGAACACAGCAATTATTGGAGACATTCAAACGCTCATGCACGTGCCATGCGATATGACGTCATTGATGGGGGCCTATGGACGTGCAATGTGTTACTGCACGTGCATCCTGTGCAGCTGTACACAGCATGTGCAACTCAAAATTCGCTGTCACTTTGGAAAGCATAATCTGTGGTCATTCAAAAATGAGGCGTTATCAGAACACAAAGACGTTGCCGACCACCCACGTTCAGGACGTGCCCGAGTAACGACGCCAAGACAGGACAGATGGATTCGAGTTACACATCTCCGACACAGGTTCCAAACGGCAGTAACGACGACCCAGACAATTCCTGGACTGCGCCGTATCCATCCCAACACTGTCAGGAATCGTTTACGTCAGTACGGGATTCGACCATGACGCCCTGCCATACGTCCAGTCCTGACACACCGTCATCGAGTCAACCGTCTAAGATGGCGTCGAAATCATGTTCGCCAACCTCGAATATGGTGGAGAAATGTTGTCTTTACAGATGAATCGAGGTTCAACATTTCCCACAGTGACGGGCGCCAACGTGTCTACCGGCGTTTGGGAGAACGTTATGCACGCAACTGTATTGTGGAGAGGAATCGTTTTGGAGGTGGCTCTGTGATGATTTGGGGTGGGATAACAGCACGGCACCGAACCCCTTTGGTGGTTGTTCAGGGCAATCTCACCGGTGTTGGCTACAGAGATCAGATTCTGAGGCCTGTGGTCATTCCTTTCCTGCAACTTCATGGCCCGGGATTGACATTTCAACAGGACAACGCTCGTCCTCACACGGCTAGGGTCGCAAGGGATTTCCTTCACCATAACAATGTCATGTTACTGCCATGGCCTGCAATTTCTCCAGATCTCTCCATCGTCTTCCACATCCTCCAGATAACGTCCGTGACTTGGCACAGGATTTGAGGAGGATATGGCAGGCCATTCCCCAGGCCTTCCATGCCCATTTGGTGGACTCCATGCGTCGCCGATGCACTGCTGTGATTCACGCACAGGGTGGTCATACCCGTTATTGACTTTGTGACTTTCTCGTTTGACCCCCTACTCCATTTTGATCTTCTGACGTCATCGTAACAGATGTTGTTCAGGTCCCGTTGACATTTTCTTATGGTCCGATCATTCAGCTGCTACAGCGTCTGCATCATTTTGTTCTTGCTGTGTTGTATTTCAATCCAGAATATATTTTCTCCGTGCACAGTTTCTTTATGTGGCTAGTATATATATGAAACGTGACGTGATAGCGGTTAAAACATGCTTAAAGTAGATAGCGGATGTGTGATGGCTACATACATAGTGGAGAGCTCGGTTTAGAGAAGATTTCACAGTGAACTGATGCGCCTATTAAGTCATTCAGACAGATAGACACCTACCCTACACCTACCTATAGTGAGATATAGCCATATACTGCTTATTGTTACATCTTATATTGAACTTTTGGCATCTACTGCTGACTGTTACAGCTATATAGAAATATAAACATTTACTGCTGCTTGCTGTTTCTTTTTCCCCCGGGTGTTTCCAACAGCTGAGGCACTCTGTGGAGAGTCTTGACTGCGTGGTGTACATTTAACCTAGGTACTTGAATGAGTGTGAGTGATAATGTCAAAGTTAATTTCGCATCGGGCAATATTTCAGCCTTACAAAGACGATGTTTTGTATTTGTAGAAATATATTCAGATTCAATGTAAAACCAACTAGATAGAAAACGGTAAAACACATCTTGAAGAATATATTAACTTTAATTCAAGCATGGAATATATACAAACAATTTAATAAAATAATTACAATTTCTGTAGGATAAAGAGAATCAGATATATCAACAGAAGTCTTGACGATGAGTTTTAAACTCACTGACGAGTGGATACATTTGACATAAAAAAGACAAGGGGGGGATTCTATTTACCATCAAGAATCATTCTACTAATATTACAGTTTATAAACAGTAAAAAGCAAGTGATGTATGTATGTGTGCTTGTCTGTTGGTAGGTGAGTGTGTGTCCGTAGGTGTTACGTGGATATAATCTGAGAGGAAAATAGAATCCAAAGTTATGGAAATCATCTAAACGACCATGTTTGCATGTAGTGTCATATGTATTGTCGAGCCACTTGGCTTTCGTAAAGTTTCTTCTTGATAATGAATGACTTGGTTGGTTTGTTGTTTAACGCCGCACTCAGCAATATTCCAGCTATATGACGGCGGTCTGTAAATAATCGAGTCTGGACCAGACAATCCAGTGATTAATATCATGAGCATCGGTCCATGCAATTGGGATTGATGACATGTATCAACCAAGTCAGCGAGCCTGACCACCCGATCCCGTTAGTCGCCTCTTACGACAAGCATAGTCGCCTTTTACGGCAAGTATGGGTTGCTGAAGACCTTTTCTAACTCGGAGTCTTCACGGGTCTGATAATGAATGAACATCGGTTGGAGTTTTCAGAATGATTAAAAAATGGCCCTTTTCAAAAAGGTCGTCATGTTCATTCAGCAGATCTGGGTCTGCAAGAGAGCAATCAAACGTGTACATGTACAAAATGTCAATACATGTTTCAATTATTGTTAAATATACATCAATAATTGTTAAAAAAGCTTCCTGTCACTGCTTGCATTTGTACTAAAAAAAGTACTGTCCGAAACGCTAGAAAACTGATTTTTGCGTGTTAAAAAAGGAGATAACTTTTCACAGACTGTTGTTATTGAAATATCGAGTAACTACCGATCGTCCTACCTGTGGTTTGAAGTATTTCAGTTACAAGGAGAAGTTTACAGGAGACAAATTCGAACAAAAACAGGAAGTTTACATTTATTTTAAGTCCAATGATGGCAGTCTGAAACAAACAAACAATGTACCGAGAACCGACCTTTTTTGTGGGAACACATGCTTCCGAGAGATCGGCATGTTAAGCTCGTTCGGCACATTCATGTGCAATTCACGGGTCAGAAACACCTCCACCCCCAATAAAGAAAACCTATCATATCATAACTAAAATAAGAAATGTTAGACTGTTTCGGCTAAGGACATATTAATAATCAGTATTTCATCAGATTGCCCAAGGTAACATCGCCTACAGAGAGACTTTTAAGTAATATAGGCAAATTATATAATACTCAAAAGAAATTCAAGAACACTCTATTCTTTCACATTACCGTAGTTAATCTGTCATGCCATGTTTATCTTATCGGCAAGCGTTTATGTGTTATAAATAACCTATTCGAGTCACAATAAGACTGAAATACTGATGACATGACTTTAAGTTTTTAATTACTTATTTATTAATGTAAAATTATGTATGATAGCTTATCATGAATGTAGACCATTTGACCAAAGATAACAGTACAACATGTATACATGTAAATTAACATCTGTCAATCTCCCGTCTAGACTATGAGCTTGCAACACATGACCTATTCTGTTCAGTCTGGTATTCACTGACCTAGGACCATGTTTGGGTTCGTAGTGTTCATCATCGCGTTGACGTTTCTGACATCATCGTTGGGGAAGACGGTGGAATTGTATGTGTCCCCAAACGGCTCCGACTCCAATACTGGGTACGTCTGTTTCTACAACATGCTTACAAGACCGATATCCTCCGACAGACACATGGAATATTATTGAACGTACATGTAACATGTATTGCAGCCACGGTAATATAAACGAGTCTTCATTCATTCTTACGAGCAGGTATCACAGGAATTCAAATATTACCTCGAGTGGCTTTAGGAATCTTGTAATAGGGCATGAAATCTTCTGCCTCAACCAGTGGGAATTCCATGATTGAATAGGGACGAGGGGCGAGCCTACTGGTTAAAGCGTTCGTTCGTCACGCCGAAAACACAGGTTCGATTCCCAACATGGGTACAATGTGTGAAGCCCACTTCTGTTGTCGTTACTGGAATATTGCTTAAATTGGTGTAAAGCCATTTCCACTCACTCAATGACGGAATACGTCCCCGGGAACCTATGCCGGTCGTAAGAGGCGACTGAATGGACCGATTGGTCAGGTTTGGTGACTTGATTGATTGTATATCATCTTAGCTGCCGGCGTGGGACTGGATTGTCTTTCTCGATTATTTACAGTCCGCCTTCATAAAGCTCGAATACTGCAGAGTGCAGCGTTACACAACAATCAAACACATTGGACGGTCCCTACAGTGGCTGTACGTCAGTGTGTTATAAAGCAAGACTAGGTCATACACAATGTACCTACTTTGTCAGTCAAGGTATAAGGTCATATTGCTACGATGTCTATTGGTCACATTCAGTGTACTTATGAATATTTCTCAATTACCAACCTCCTATTTGTATTTCTCGGGAATTTGACTCAATCCCAATGTGCTCGAATATGTGAAGCACAAACTTATAAATAAGTAAATGTTTGACCTTTTACCCATTGAAGCCGTCATTTTATTTTACAATATCTTACAGAATTTGTTCTATATGAGAAATTGTGACAATTTGTATAAATTGTGTTCGTTTATTGTTCATGTAGTTCATACATTTAGGCTAATTCCTCTAGATATGTTTCACCGTTACTTGTTTATTAATACATTGAATCTGTTATATATATCTTCCTCTTTTATTGTACAAACATGTTATGAGTGTATAACCTATACTCTGCTACATGACTTAGATATTGCCGATGCGATCACTCACACTCAATCACTAACAAACATGTACGCAGGCTTGATGTACACTATCCAGTCAAGACTCTCCACAGAGTGCTTCAACTGTTGGAAACACCCAACATAAAAGGAAACAGTAAGCAGTTATGTCTTTATTATGCTTCTAAGTGAGATTGACCAATCACAGAGCAGAACTACTGACCCAATATGAGCCCGTATACCGTCAATATAAAACCAACATTGTTGATTCTGACCTAATGTGAGACCGCATACCATAAGTAACAGACAACTTGGATTTTCCAATACCCCACATCACATATTGCACATCCAAATTCTGGTACAGAAATTCGTTATTCGACACTATTTTGTGTTTCAAATTATTAATCGGGATGTGCAAAGACATTAATCTTTTAAGAAATCACGTTCGTGTTTTTATTAATTAAAATTTTAGAGTAGCCTACGAAGTAGGACAGTTGAACAGATCGTGGGTTACTGCAAATGATAATGACCTGAAAAATAACGTTACCGTTATTATAGCTAATATGGATAGAATGTGTAGCTAATCCCTTGTTTAGTGGCCGTATACGATGTCATATTAGGTCAGCAGAAAACTATTTTGACACCGTACACGGCAACTTAAGACACAATGACTAATAATATATCTATATAGCTGTAATAGTCAGCAGTATATGTCCATATCTCTATGTAGTTGTAACATTACGCAGTATGTGGTTATATCGCATAGTTGAAACAGTAAATAGTGTATTTCTCTATATCTATATTAGCTGTACCAGTAAGCAGTTCGTGGCTATAGTCGGCACAGTAAAATGTACCTCTGACGTGCAGGAGCTCTCCACTATGTATGTAGCCACTAGATCATTCACTGTTTGTAACCATAAGACATCCGCTATCTACTGGAAACATGTTTCAACCGCTAACTAGTCACAAGCCATGTTTCATACCCACCTTGACAGCCATTAACGTGGAGCTGATGACGGGGTACTATGACCTCCCGGCAACTCTTCACTTTACACACGCCTACCAGTCTCCAGTCACCTTCAGGGCTTACCAAGGACAGGAGGTGCACGTGGTATGTATGCCTACCAAAGTCACGAGATATACGTGGTATGTAAACAACAGAGAAATGTTTCAGACCGATGATCTGGACACATATAGGGATATATACCTGGGGACGTCGTTCACAGGCTGACTATATGTGGAGAGTGTTGTATGTCTGTCCAAGACACATGGTCCATGGCCCTATATTTTCGAGGGAGATGACCATAGACCACATGTATGTGGGGCACATGATAAGAGGAATATATGTTGCATATGTTATACCGTGGTAACATCGTCCAAATGCCAAGCATATGCGGAACCGTATGCTTTTGTCGGCTATGCTCTATACAAGCAACAGGGGTCTGATTTGAATGAAGACAGTATGGATCACGAAGAAAATATACAATAGACACATTGTCAACAGACCGTCTGCATAAAGGGCACACACTTTTGGTTCAATGGATGACACTTGATGTCAATTTGTATCATTCAATGGAGTGCCTGTGTTGTTTCATATTTCTTGTCTTTTAATATCCCTATCCATAAGCATAAGAAATCTCTGCTGAAGCGGTCCACTGTACAATTCCGACAAGATCATGAATACCTGTTTATGAATCGAAAAGGCGTCACAACCATGTTCATGTACCCTGCCCGACGGGTAGCACCCGTCACAAACACAGGCAAAGTCAAGTCAATTGTTCACCTGGAAATATACGGGCACATTTAGTACGTCAAAACATAATTTGTGTCAATAATGCGTCAAAATCTCCACATGTTTATGATAAAGGTTTTTGAAAGCATTACTTAGGCCTGGAAGGTTGTAACCCTGATTAAACAATTTTTATCTGCCGAAACATGCCATAAGCCATAAAAGGCAAAATAGCTGTGAAAAATGATATAAATGGATCAGTGAAACACCGTGTTTGCGAAAAAGTAAGCATGTCCGGATCTTGCCTCACCTGTGGTATGATCGATTGTACCTCACATGTTGTGAAAGGAAGACGCCAAAGGCTGGAGCAGCTGAAATACTGCTGGACATGAAGACAAAGTTGACTATTGGAAAGTTGAAGCCCCTCTAGACATAAGGTCATACGGAGTGTTTCGTCACTCTGAATATTTTTGTATAGATCTAAATATATAACAGATGAGGCGATTATATTGGCCTCTTTTATTTCTAGTTGACGTGGGTAAATCAGTGGGAGGGAATTGGCTGTTTGACAATTATTGAACGGTATCAGATCATCGAAGCTTAAGTTAAACTTTATGTCAAAACTCCCTTGTTTTGATATTGCCAATCCGAGCAGACATTTTGACATAAAGAATTTTCTCATAAAGTCTGGAAATTCATGCGTAAAGATCGGCAACGAGAGGAGCACAATTGCCAACGTCTTGCCTAATTGTCCTATCCCAAAACGTCAAATAGATGTTTACACTGAGGAAGTCCAGCATCTCACGTGTTCTTTTCTCAGATTGTTCAGACGACTTTTGCTTTCATTTAAGAGATGTAACTATATGTATAGTCACCACGTTAAGTGGCAAGTGCCCAATGAATTAATGAATCAAGGAATTGAGTTTTTCAAGGAGTTAAGTTGAAAAGCCCTTATTCAGGTCTTCCTTTACTGAATGATGATAGTATCAAACTGATTTTGTTGATTTAGACAGGAGGACGTCGTCTACCCGTCAATCATTTTAAGGGCGTCACAGACACAGCACTTTTACGTTTATGGGGCAAAGAAGCTCAGAGACATGTGAGTAGGTAGCGGTTTGGGAACAGCTTGAACCCTGCCAAAAATGATTAAATAATCACTAAAGTTTTTTTTTCCAAATTTGAAATAGTTAATTAAAGTCTTGTTAAGGAGTCAAATAGTGGCATGAATGATGGCAAACTCTTCGTTATGACATGTAAATATTCCACTCAGATCAAGCAGATTAACCTGCCCTCTGTGGGAATCTCGGACTACGGCAATTTGTCCTCATATGGTTGGTACGTCTACAGACAGGCCCCCTTGGAGCTGTTTATCAATGGTCAACCCCTCACCCTGGCCAAGTGGCCGAATCACGTAAGACATGTACACCGGTCGCTCTATCTAAATGATGACACAATGAATCAGAGGTAAACTTCAGTCACCCCTTTGTACGTGTCAACGGCAATATTGCAATTACTGCGCGTGTCACAAAAGCAAACGTGGTCATTTAATTGGGCGGAAATGTACAATCACATCCACACATTATGAAAATGAAATGCTAGGTAAAACAAATTCAAAGCTATGTTTAAATTACGCAATATAATGCAATATAATAATTGTATTTTGATTTATGTGCCGCAGGATTTTATAGATATCACGGCTGTGCAAAGTCAGTATGGATACCAGTTCTCGTACAATACGAATCGTGATTCGAGGTGGGCAAATGAAAAAGAACCATGGGCATATGGATTCTGGTAAGTCCTTCCCACATTGCCATGTAAAGTGACAATGGGATGTTTCCGCTGCTTTTGTAGGTTTATTCACACAAGGAAATGAGCGGCTGTCACAATGGAAAAGGATATCAGATATATTTATGTAATGCGTCGTTTCCGAACGGCATTCAGAACAGCCAGTCCTTGGGGAAGGCGTGTAAATATGTGGTATAGCATTAGTAATAGCAACCTATGCCGGTCGTGAGAGGCGAGTGAATGGACTGACTGGCCAGGCTCGGTGACTCGGTTGTTTGTGTGTCCTCATGGCCCAGCGGCTTTGGACGTTGCACATAATGTCACTCACTGGACTGTGTGGTCCCGACTCGACTATTTACAGGAGGCCCTCATATAGCTGGAATGTTGAGTGCGGCGTTAAATATCAAACAAACAAGTGCGAAGAAATATATGTCATGCATATAATTCTTATTATAGCTGATCCAACTTAGAATAACTTTAGAATAACCTCGCGCCATAAGTCATGCTGTTCTGGATATGAACATGTTCGGGGACTGACAATTGTTTCCTAACACGAGTACAACATACGTATGTGAGTATCAATGCATGTGCCATACATACATTGCATGTTGGATCCATCATCAGGTACTGGAGCTGGGCTGACCTTTCGTTGAAGATACGTAAAATAGATACTGTGAACCACACCATCACTCTGGCTGCTAAAGACCGCCATGGCATGCGAGCAGGTTAGTTTCAACGACAAAGAAAACACAACCATTGTTAGTATAACTACTGTCAGTCGTGATGGATAAACAAAGTATGAAATGTCCTGCAGATTATTTCGCTGCTGCGCTTTGAGCATACATGTAACTGTTCCGAGGGGTGTCTGGCCTCAATGTGACATGATTGTACAAAGATTGATAGAGTGTAGATATTCGCTGTTGCATCATGTCTGGCTCTAAATCGATTACGGTTAAACTGAAATACTGCTAACGTTCGATTTCAAAACCATGGACAACCCAGTCGAAACCGTCCTCACCAAGGTATAACCAAAGCTAACCTTGGTTAACCATGCTAACTGATGTACGTCACACTTCGGTTGACCTAAGTTCCTCCTACCTAATGCACCACTCTGGTTAGCAGCCTCCAAGTGACGTTATCGTCAAAGCTTATTACTTTCATTTATTTGTATAATTATCTAGGTATTGATAGCCTTTATGTGTTCTGATATATGTCAGGGAAACTATCGATCTTTGTATATACATACTTTAAAATCAGTAATGCAACTTCGATGATGTTTCTTCGTGTTGTTTTTAACTTTTTACAGACATAAAATAATAAATGTACAATGGCAATTTTGTCTTAGTAACTTCTCATACATGTGTCTTATAGTAATAAAAATGGCTACTGTGTTTTTCCTTTTCGTGGCAGCTATTTTGTTGCATTTTGTACGTCACATTTCGGGTTCTGCTGAGTCATCCTTTGTTTACACTGGTTACGTCTCGCCAATGTTATTTAATGCTCAAATCACTGGACCATTCTGGTCGCACCACATGGGCTACTCACATTAAGAATATTTTGTTTAAATTAGGTTTTGGATATGTATGGTTAACACAAGATGTTGGCAATGTGAAGGTATTTATTCATCTTTTTAAGCAAAGATTATTTGATAACCTTCAACAATCATGGTGTAGTTCTATCAATAGTATATCTGATACCTTTTATTATAAACATTTTAAATCCCTGTTGAATGTAGAAAAATATCTTACACTCCCCATACCAGTACATCTGAGAATATGTATTACTCGTTTCAGATGTAGCAAGTTTAAACTTGCAATTGACTTGGGGAGATACACAAATGTCCCATACACTGAACGATTATGTAAATATTGTATAGAAAATGGTATATCTTTTATTGAAGATGAATTTCATGTTTTACTTGTATGTGAGCGTTATTCAGCCCTAAGAAATATGTATCTTAAACAGTTTATCAAGTTTCAAACTGTAACATCTTTTACTGAAATTATTTCATCAGAAAACTTTGATGTTGTGTATAACACATGTTTATATCTATATAAAGTCCAACGGCTAAGAGAAACTTAAATCGACTACTTCCTTGGCATGCGTAGTTCATGCAATCAACCATTGTCTGTATTATGGGCCTATGGCCTTCTTACTGAATAAACTGTCTGTCTGTCAAGTGGAATCCAGCTCGTCAACCCTGCTTGCCAGAGAGGGAAAAGGTGGCGAATTCGGCTGAAGCGCCGTAATTCACTATGCAAAGTTGCGTCCCTAGGGCACGCAAGAAGCCTTTGATCATGGGTCCGAATCCCGGTTCACCCCGATTATGTTTCCACGTTTGTCAGCACCATCCATACCCGTGCTCCTGTTTTCCACCAAAGTGGTAAACGTCTAAGACTAAGATTGCTTCGGGCTTTCCTCCCACATAAGGCTGACATAAGGCGATGTGGTGTAACTGGAATATGTTGTTCAAAGCTTGCCAGAAATATGGAAATATTAATAATCAAAGGCACGCACTGACTATGGAGTAAACACCTATTCATCAGTTCTTTATCTATGAGTGTATGCAGAATAATGATAATACAATCCTTGCAGGTGTCTACAACCACGGCAACTTGACGGGAATTACCGATCAAGGCGGTTACTTCAGAGTGATGAACATGCTCTCGGAACTTGATGAACCCGTGAGTGTCACACTGGACATTGTACTTAAATATGGAATATGCTTTGTGTCCATTTCTAGTCAAGGACCGACACACTGATCTTAGACTATTGTAACTCCTATACTTTAACATAGATTCACACTAGTTCTAGAGCTACGATGGCTTCGTGCGTGCGGGACCAGAAGCAAACATTGTATTAAGAAATTAAAATGACAGAATCAGGGGACAGATGATCTGACGTCATCAGATGTTGTGTACTTGCAGGGGGAGTACTACATAGACAGAAGTACGGGGATATTGTACGTGTGGCCCAATACACCGACTGGTGCACTGACGTCATCAGATGTTGTGTATGCGTCAATGGTAGATGACTGCATCAAGTAGGTCTGACTATGAAATTTTTACATCCCTATGTATTCATGCCATGCACTTTCCTCCAACCTTGAAGTTTATTAAATCAATCTGGACTTTACTCTACTGCAACGAACACGCATAAGATATGTCGTAAATGCACGTTTTGTTCTGTCTCACCTAAAGTATGAATACATGACAGTTTTTTTATGGATCGCCACTTCTTTTATTCTTTCGTTTCAGAGCTACTTGCTGCTCCTTCAATATTTTCACCTGAGGAAAGGAGCAAGAAGTAGCTCTGAAACGTCGTGACAAAGAATAAAAGAAGTTGCTATCCATAAATAGTGTCATGTGTGTATGTTCTTCTAACTTCTAAATCCCTATCAAAGACTTTACCTGAAATATCCTCCCAGATTAGACCCCGGCGTGTCCAACCTTAGATTTGAGGACTTTACCCTGGAAGCATGTCGAAAGTTCGGCATCAACGCCCAAAACGTGTCCAATCTAGAACTGCGGCAACTTGAGCTGAAGAATACAGGTAACACATTGCCAATCAGTTCAGTGCTGGACAATAGACTTTAAATGACTGAGCATGATATTTGCGCCTGCGTGTCGTTTGCCAGCTGTATCACTGTGGGATTGCAAGCACCAATAGTGGGCTTCAATCACTGTCAACAATGTGTGGAATCGGAACGTATTCAACCATAATACTACCTCACAACCACACCTGCAGCTGTCTTTAAATATTTTAGGACTGAGTGTTGTTGTTGACATATTTGTATGTAGGTGAAAAAGGCAAAAAGACAAGATCTCAACTCAATTCCAAAGGAAAGGCACACCTTAGATTGCACTGTTACGTCATACTATGTTAAGAGTGCACTGTGACGTCAAAACAGAGTAACGGTATTACTGTACTCTTGAAAATCACATGCGTGAAACCGGTTGAGTAAATTATACAGCTCACCTTTGGACTTTTGTATTTTATCTATATAATGGATATATATATATATATGTCGTTTTGGGACATTTCATACTTTAAGGTGTGGGCTTCTTTTGGAATTGAGTATATATTTAATCGAACATATTCAGTTATAAAATTCATGTAGTCTGCGCGACATAATCTTCAAAACTGAAGATGAGACCTTCCAGCCTTTACTCCTTCATCACAACTTAACTTGTTCCTACAAGTACGCCTTCGTCCCTTCAGTTCCTTGACACTTTTTTCTCTCCTCAACTCAATTTGTCATTTACCAGGTTCCTATGTATTCCACTGTGGAGGAGACTGTCGGTCCGTCACCGTGTCGAGGTGTGAAATACACGATGGAGATGGAGGCATAGATCTATTTGGTAAGTATTGTACCAAGTATTTTTCTCACCTACATGCATATTTATCGGCAGTTGAAGGTGTATTATCGATTGCTTTGAAATGTAAATAATAAAAGCACATTTTTAATTTGAATCATGCAATGTGATTTCCCGTACAAAAACCATATACTGTCAACAGTAATATACGTCTGCAGGTGGCGACCGCGTCAACCTCATCGCCTCCGGTAACGTGGTTGAAGACAATCATATTTGGAGGTACAGTCGAGAGGGGGCAGTTGGACAGAACGCAATACACAGTGTTGGTGTCAACAACCTCATACGGTACAACCACATCCACGACGGACAGTATGCTGCCATCAAGTTCGATGTATGTACTTCGTGATGAGGTTCTGTTCCAGAGAGAAAAAGATTTGTGAAAGATGTAGTAAAAGATGTCAACACCATATCTGACATGAATATCGGGCGAATTAATTTAGTCTCGCCGAGCAATTCAATACACATTTTACACTGAATGGCTAACCACGTCTATTATTCCATTGGTTAATTGTGAACCTACTTCGTCGAAAAGAAGTAACGACTACGTCATCCATTGTTCATAAAGTCACTGACGACTTTTGTGGCGTTGTTTAATAAATATAATGACCGAGCTGATGACAATGCGATGAACAAGCCCTTATTTCTAAAGTTCCTTAGAAAATGTAATTTATAGAATAAACACAATTCAGAATTATCTATCTCTTATGAAAGACACAATGGTGAAAGTAATATATGTGAATCAGTCTGAACACATATGCCGTAATTCCTACTTATGTTTTGACAAAGTCCGATTTTGTCTTTCTCTCCAGGGTAACGACCACGTGATGGAGTATAATCACGTCCACCATAACTGCGTTAATGCGAGTGACTGTGGTGCTTTACATGCAACAAGGAGTTGGTCTTTTGTAAGTTTTCACCATCAGTATTATCCCTGTTATGTTTTCTTAGTCCCGATACAATTACACAATAGTGAGTTTAGGTTTAACGCTGGATTATTTTACGTGCGGAGTGTTAACTAAATGTAAGAAGAAAGCCCAACGTATCGTTAGGCGTATCGATCTGCCGCTATGGCGAAACACACGCACGGGAATGATGATGAAAGATGAAAGATCACAATTGTCACGAATCTCCAATTCAAACCAACGATCATCATGCCTAGTCTGGTAGAGGGAAACTCTTCACAACGAACTGCGACGCCTTAGATCCTCACAACAGTGTAAGTAAATGTTCTTTATCAGTACAGAGTAAACGTGATTGTCAGTAGCAATAAATTACTGAAGCGCAGGTAAAATGTCGAGCGCATATGGCACAATCGGTGGCCATATGTCAAGTCGCAATCTGTGGCAGCGAGTGAGGGGAATTTAGAGTTACCTGCTCTGGCTGTTGATGATTGTTCGATCGCGAGAAAGTTCGGGATGTGACAGTTTTTAAATGTCCGGCTGTACCTGTATGGAAGCCACTCAAGGCCTTTTTTACATGACTTGATCTTATATACTCGCCAAGTGCGGATTGGATAGGTCGTTGTAAACAGTGAATTCCTGCCAGCTTCTGACACTATTCCGGATTCAAGAACAGGGACAGGCATATTTCAAGTCATACAAGTGATAACCATAAGAAATAATACAATAAGACATGTCTGCTGAAGAGAGAATCCATTGTACGATTCCCACAATATCATGATCATGTGTTACGAATCGCTTTCAAACTGTGATGGAACCAGGTGTTCGCAAAGGTTAGCGTATCCTGTCCCACTGATGACATTCTACAGGGACAAAATACTGGACTCTCGTGCAGTAACATATTATAGGGCCTATGACTTATTGACTTGTTTGATCCATCTCATTGCCTGTTTTGATTGTGAATCTATAGCTCTGTGTTTCAATATTATTTATTGATTATTTATTCGTGGGTGGTCTTTTTCTCTTTTCACAATTTAGTTCTGTACCTAACCAATTTCTTAATTAACCTTTGCGTTTCAATTTGGAAATCACCACAAAATATACAAATATTGCCAGTTCCATTGGTTGAATCAAAGAGTAAAAGACACAGCGTCTATATACACCCAATGGAATCTGTTCGGCCGACATTCGAGAAAGTTTTCTCTGGCGTCAACGATTTGAAGTTACTCGCATTTGTATAATAAGTGCATCTTGTTTCAGATTTGTATGTGCCCCTAAATGTTTTCTTCTAACCAGGAAATAATAATTATGTAAAGGACATTTTCATACCTCATGTGTACTACTGGTAGCGAGGCAACAAGGTCCGCTACAACCATATCCACGATACAATCAGGCTGATGCCAGGATCAGGTGTTAGAGGCGTCATGCTTGACGACCAGTACTCCAGCGTCACCATTGAACACAACGTCTTCTACCGCGTGAGTCTTTCGTACTTTAACAATATCTACACAGCCAGCGTCTAAGCATAGTAAAATACAACGTAAATTGCAAGACCTGCTCGTATCTCGATCGGATAAAAATAACATGCGAGCAAAATCGAAACAGCTGGGGACAAAAGGTGTGGCACACGTGATCTACATAATTTCTAAAGGTTAGAAATTGCTATTATTTCAGCATATGCATTCTTTGGACCAGTAACAACTCTTAATGTATGGGGAAATAATTGTGTAAAACAAGGTGATGTCAGACGTTTTTAGGAAGTGTTTCTGAGTATTCGTAGTTTAATGTCCAAAGCCCAAAACTGACAAGTGTACGTAAGAAAACGACTCGACATTAGCCATTTGAACATATCTGAAAAGTACAATACATTGTGCAAATATTTGAAAGTGATCCGTGAATTGACAAGTGTGCCCCTTATCGCACCTCGTCCTTTATAAATGACTCAAAAGTCATAATGAAATGATGACCCGATTCGGAGGAGGGGACCGTGTGTTCGTTAGTGTCCTGCACTACTACTACCGCCTGTGTGAAGGTCAAAGTCGGCATATAGTTCTCGATCTACCAAGTACAGACTATTTGGGAATCAGATGTGGCAAGGCATAAGGTTTAATTGCCAGGTTTATCACTCGGCCCTGGAGAAAAACGAAATATTACTTTAAGACAAGCGTCATGAACACAGTGCAACCATCCCCCCACACACCATCCAACCTCCATCCCATCCCATCACCTTCTACCTTATGAAGTATTGAGGAATAGAATTGGTTTCTGACATTGCATCCAACGATATTTCAGGGTATAGTATTCAAACTCCAAAAGGCTCAATGGTTTTGCACCGACAGAATATCCTTCCTTCATTCAAAGTAATCTGATCTTTCATTGGCATGTTAATCTGATGTAATTGAGATTTTTTTAATTGTAGAATGACATTCATGCAAACATTGGTGGCGGCCGTGACAACATCATCCGCTACAACGTCATGTACGACAGTGTCTCGGAGAGTATACAAGTAGACGCCAGAGGGTCATCGCCACATTTTGACGTCCATAGAATACTTGACCGAGATCTCGCTGTAAGAAATGAGCTGCCTCTATTGTATTGTTTTCAGATCGACGTGACTACAACCAGACCTTGCCGTGGAACATCTACATGCATGTTGTGTTATAACGATTGTTATGTCTCGGTGTTTGAAGGAGGTGTTTTAAGGGGTGTACAATGCACGCATCTACTATAGATCGTTCCGATTGTAGTGACATAATCTGTTTGTTACATTTTCATTTTACAAGATAAAATGCTGATTCATGTATGAGTTCACCTGGATAAGAGATAAGTGCCTCCGCAAATTTCGGCCATGATATCTGAAAACTGCACTTTTCCCAAATCTAAACATTTGCTATATCCAGAAAGAGTAATTCTCTGGACCACAATCATGATATAATATTGGTATTACTAATATTGGTGTACATTTAATTGACTGTATAATTGGCAAAATTGGAACGTGGTTCAATTTAGGTGCGACAGAGTGCCCTGGACAGTTGTACTGTGCCAAAACTGACCATCATGGCCCATACAGTTTCCCGTGACAAGACTATCTAGAGTGCGTAGATTGGCGACCAGTGGGTCCACCTGTTGTATCTGGCCCCTGGACCGCCAGAGAATAGTATTGATTGTGTTTTGCTGGAGTAACCCTGAGTCTTGTTGTGAACCGTGGGGTCTCGCGATATCATCCATTTTGACTGGTCTGGTAGCCAAGGGATGGTTACCAAAATAGGGTACAACGATGTGATCCAGGATCTAACGCCTGTACCAGTCACCCGTGAGATTCCCCTGCACTTAGCCCATGGCATGGGAAAGGAAGTGACAAATGGTGCTGAGCCGTTTTGACACCAGAACCGAATACGCCCGTCTGCAAAAATGACCTGCTCTCATAAGACCTGTGGATCTTCTTCCATGCCTCTGGTTCCAGCCACGTCTCGCCAAACACCATGACAAACTATCCATGTGATGGCGATCTGACAGCACTGGATGCTTGATCAACCTCCTGGACCTCCAAACCAGCTGATTTGAGTCGATTTCTAAATGTCAGCGACAACAATTGTTTCTGGGGCATCACCTTCAGACAGGTGCCTGCAGGAAAAGTTTGTTGCGTGACCAAGTGGAGCAAGTCGCGATCTTCCCGTGATGACGTTACACCTTGGACGTTCCTTTACCTCTATACATGTTTCTGTGACTGTCTGCTTATAACCGATTGGTGGTAACCAAGCTGACCATTTGTAGGATATTCCTTCATTAATCATGCATATTATTCACCACCTTTCGATGTCAGATAATCTCTTAAGAGCCACGTTGGGATAAGAATAAAGACTACAGAATATTTTCAAATCGTGCTTTGATTATGGGGTGACTGTGGGTCGAGTGGATTGCTTTACATGTCAGAACCGTTAGGAAACATGCACATTTTACAAACGTATAACTGTTTGCGTTATTACTGAAATGATTTTACGAAAAACATTAACCTTACACTGATTAACCTATTCAAAAGGCGATTTCCTTTTCCCCAGGTGTATATTATTATTCATCTACACCACATGCACACTTTCCGATAACTTTGGAATGCCAGTTCAGCCCTTAAAAGCTCATATTTGTCATGATAGGCCACTAAAATAGGAGTCGGATTATCAGGCTGAAAGGGGGACATCGTACCCAATGCCGTGAAATATTGCTGATGCTTTCCGCGTCCGTTACTGGCCTCTGACTCATTTACAGGCCGTATTTTTAGCTGGAATATGACAGTAGCTCACTCACTCATGCACAAAAGGAAACCCACAACTGGTTTGTAAATGTACTGATACTGACATCATGCTGGGAGATTAGTATGTTTCATTTAAACATGTATTGACAACTGGACATTTAAAATATGAAAAGATAATAACATCCGGTTCTATTTCAGTCTGTTCCATACCAAAATGATCTGTGGAGATCAAAATACCCTGAAATGAGTACGTTGCAGACTGGAACGCGGCTCTACCCTGAAGGTAACCCGTGTAATATATGTACAATTAGTACAGTTAGGAAGCTATTTCTCCCAATGTGTGTGTGTAGTGGAGGGAATTCGTGTATCTCTCCCGAGGCCACCAAATTCGTCCTTCTTTCCCTACATGTTATGCAGGTATCCCTGCATGCCTTTCCATAGGTATGTACAGAAAGACATGTAATGAAGAAAATCCGTCGATCGCACCTCGCATATGGGTGCAGGTAGATATTTAATCCGGCAGATTTGTCTTTCTCAACCAACTTGTTTACAGTTAGACACCAACCGACCAATGACTGCATAACTCCTCACTCGTATCCACAGGTAACCAGATCTACAAGAACATCTTCTGGAACAAAGGAAATCAAAAGGGGATCCTTTACTTTCAGCCAAATTTTGCCTACAAGAGGTATTTCGATGTCAGTGATAACCATATGGTGAGCAATCATTTATACACATGTAAATAAGGACCGACCATTTGATACTCTGGGTCGGAGGGGCTTCAGCTTGGATTATCGGAAAAATAGATTGTCCCAGATAATGCTTAAAAATAATATTTATGCTATATACTGTAAAAAAATAACTTGTACAGCAGAAGAAATACTCTGTTACACTGACAGGTGTTTTTTAATATGATTAAGGCCCCCCCCCCCCCCCCCATGAAGATGCACAAATGATATCATTGTCCGTGTAACATTTTCTCTTTAAAATGTGCCTTGCACATAAATTAACATAATAACATATACAAATGAGGGTATTATGTGTTCAACGGCTTTCCTTTTTCAAAGCAGTAATCTGTATGATTACATGGTAACATGCATTCACGATACGTGTCTGACGCATATCTCTGGTTTCTAGGAACTTCAAAAGTCGAATTTTTACGCCCCAGATGATAGCGATTTCCGACTTCGTTGTGGTGCCAAACAATGGGCGAATGGTGTAAACTTTGAAGAACCAATATCTCTGAAAGATGTTGGCCCTCGTCAAAGTACAGGTCCAACGTATATGAAGACAGGTTAGGTCAACCACGCCGTTTCCGCTCAACATAGTGTTAAAATATTTGTTCGTCTGGAATCGAAATAACACGTTTTAGTTATTAAATCGACCATGGTACAATTATTTAACTCAACTTTTAACTTTGCATATTTCTTCCTTCAATAAGTTGTGTTACAGAACACAAAATAACGGTATCTGAACTATTTCATTAACAAAATATAACGACTAATTGCCGTTATATATCCTATCACAGCGTTGCCGATATTCCAACCACTTCCGACTCCACAGCCATGTGATCAGTCTACTGTTGCCCCGGAAACAAAGATTCCTGCAACTCCATATATATCTGACGGATCTGGACCGAATGCTTTATACCCAAACATTACAGATGGTTAGCTAATAAACTGGCTTCTCTATTAGTACATGTTGTAAACAGTGATGGGGAAATATTTAATCATCCTGGGGATTCAACACCACTAAACAACCCAACCCCACTCCTTAACAGAGCACCAACTCCTCATCCCATTGCCATGTAAATACTGGATTGGTCACTTTCAGGGTGCTGGTTCATCACTGGCCAGTGTCCGAGACATCCTCGATCCCACATGTTCAGGGATACAGGGGAACAGAAGAACGCCTCCATGTGGACGAGGGAGGCAAGGTGTCTCAGTCGGGCTGTTGACGAGTGGAAATATTGTGGCTCCAGTAGCTCTCATCACGTCACGGCTGTGTTCGGGCCAACAGGTAGGTACCATGCAGGAAGGTGTGTGGGATCGTCGAAGCAGGGTATGGGCTAAACTAAATCTGATGTCAATAAAACGCTGGTGCAGCCGTGTCCATTGAGACTCCTGAGAAAGATCTTCTTGAGTCGCTCAAGTCAAAACAAACTGTCCTCAAAGGTTAATGCAGTCACTCAATCAATTAATACTGAGCAATGGACTAACCATTTTATGTCTCTTCTTTTTAGGCAGGATCTTGCACTTGATAGCAGTATGTACCATATCCCTGACAATAATGATCTAACAATTAACATTCCTATTCTAGCACAAGAAATATCAAGTCAAATAAACCAGCTTGGGAATAATAAATCCCCTGGGCCTGATGGTATTGCTGCCGAATTTTTAAAGTCTTCAGAGAAACAAATTACACCTATTTTAGTTATTACATTTAACAAAATCTTTGAGAGTGGTAACTTTCCGGGTGTGTGGGGGAAAAGTATCATCTGTCCTCTGTTCAAGTCTGGTGATATGAATGATGCCAACAATTATAGAGGCATATCACTCATTGATACCATATGCAAAGTATTTACATCTATTCTTAATGCTAGACTACAGAGGTGGTGTGATGATAACAATATCATTGACGAATCTCAAGCTGGATTTAGACCCAACTATTCCACGACAGATCATATATTTTCACTACAGGCCATTATCCAAAAGTATGCATGTAAAACGAAAGGAAGGTTCTACTGCTTATTTGTAGATTTCTCAAAAGCTTTTGATAATGTTGATCACAATATGTTGTTACAGAGTTTGGCTGATATTGGTGTCTGCGGAAAGTTTTTGTCTATTATTACATCAATGTACAATAAACTGTGTGCCTTTTTTAGAACACCTACTGGGTTATCCAAATACTTTAAGTGTAATATAGGTACCCGTCAAGGATGCATCCTCAGCCCTCAGATGTTTTTAATATTCATAAATAAACTTGTAAATTTTATGGAAAATTATGGAGGACAAACTGTCTTTATTACTAAAGACTGCCTTGCAATATATGCACTTATGTTTGCTGATGACGTGTCATCTATTGCTGATACACCTTTAAATTTACAAAAGAAGATCAATGCCTTGGAACATTCTTGCAATACCACAGGCATGAAGGTAAACTTGAAGAAAACTAAAGTTATGGTATTCAGAAATGGCGGACCCCTTAGACATTATGAAAACTGGAAATTTAATAGTGTATGTATTGAAACCGTGTCGTTTTATAGATATTTGGGTATTGTATTCACGCCTAAACTTGTTTGGACTAAGGCACTAAATACTCTTGCTGCACAGAATAACAAGGCCATTATGACATTATATAGATATCAAAAGAAAGTTGGTAATATACCCTGTCAAGATTTATTTAAGATATTTGATGCTATGATTGTGCCTATTGTGTGTTACGGCGCAGAAATATGGGGCATCTCATATTGTAAAATTATTGAAGATGTACAGAACAAAATGTGTAAATGGTTTCTAAATACAGGTAAAACAACAAACAATGCAATGGTTTTAGGAGAGTGCGGAAGAGCCCCTCTCCAACTTGTGTATACCACAAGGGCCATCAAGTATTGGTGCAGGCTACTGCGTTTGGACGAGCGCTGACTGCCTCGCCAATGTTATTTAATGCTCAAATCAATGGACCATTCTGGTCGCACCACATGGGCTACTCACATTAAGAATATTTTGTTTAAATTAGGTTTTGGATATGTATGGTTAACACAAGATGTTGGCAATGTGAAGGTGTTTATTCATCTTTTTAAGCAAAGATTATTTGATAACCTTCAACAATCATGGTGTAGTTCTATCAATAGTATATCTGATACCGTTTATTATAAACATTTTAAATCCCTGTTGAATGTAGAAAAATATCTTACACTCCCCATACCAGTACATCTGAGAATATGTATGACTCGTTTCAGATGTAGCAAGTTTAAACTTGCAATTGACTTGGGGAGATACACAAATGTCCCATACACTGAACGATTATGTAAATATTGTATAGAAAATGGTATATCTTTTATTGAAGATGAATTTCATGTTTTACTTGTATGTGAGCGTTATTCAGCCCTAAGAAATATGTATCTTAAACAGTATATCAAGTTTCAAACTGTAACATCTTTTACTGAAATTATTTCATCAGAAAACTTTGATGTTGTATATAACACATGTTTATATCTATATAAAGTCCAACGGCTAAGAGAAACTTAAATCGACTACTTCCTTGGCATGCGTAGTTCATGCAATCAACAGTTGTCTGTATTATGGGCCTATGGCCTTCTTACTGAATAAACTGTCTGTCTGTCTGTCAAAGGTTAAATGTATATTGCGGTCGACGAGAAAGTGAAGGTATATCTTAACCAAAAATTACATCATAACTTGTGCAAAGAAAACCAACACTACTAGGCAGAAATTAACTTGCAAAATCCAATCCCAGACATGTTTTAGAAAGCAAATGTCATCCACTTCAAACTGATAAACGCTTTCAGTTCTCATAGAAAAGGCAGCTTCATGCTTCTGAATGAATACAAACTTTTCATAAGAACAAGTTACGTTTGTCTTGGAGTATACGTGTTTCACATAGTAGCAGATATTGTAGGACGGCAGTACTGATCTAGAATATGATATCTATTTTCAGGTGCTATGACCATTGCCGGGAGTGGTTGCTACAATGCCTTTGAACAATGTCCTAAACATTACGCCCCTCCGGGTCTTCATCACGATGTTTATGCAGAACAAGCACAGAATGCAAGTACTGACGTCGAGGGATGTTTATCCCGAGCAAGGGCTCAGTGGGCGTACTGCGGATCCTACCGCCAGTATCCCGTCACGAGCATATTCCTGCCAACAGGTTGGTGCCCTCACTTTCTGTGTACCCCACTGATATTATCAGAATCAGGTATTCGGATATGAATATGCTGTGTGGATGATAAAAACATTCCGTATAAAAGACCTTTTTTCAGGGCCATAAAAGGTTTGTGGAATTGTTAAATTAACATAGTAAATCTAGCTTTCGAATAATTTTTTTAAAAACGTCCGAATTTTAACAGATGACTTATCTTTCCTTAACTCAAATTATGTCGCCATTGTTGCCAATGTGATGTCTTGCTTTAGAAATCACAGCACAATTTTCCACAATGTATTCATACTATCCATCATTCCAACTTTTCAGCATTCTGTTCAACCAATTTTGTATTCTTATGTGTTGCATATTTAAGACACACGCATTCTATATAATGCAGGTAATTCTGTTTACTGGTATTTTCAGGCCTGCGATATAATATCACCTTATTACCATCCTTCACTTCTGTGGAGCTTCCTGGAGACAAAATATATACTCATAACCCACTGTTCGTCATACAGTTCGTTTAACAATTGGAGCCGATAGCATATGACCTGTGTTACAGGACCAGATGATGGTGACCTGTGTAACAGGAACTGGATGGTGATGTCCTGTTGACAGGTGCCGGACGTTGATGACCCATATTACACGTGCTCAATGTTTATGTCCTGTATGACAGGTTGCGGATATTGATGTCCTGTATAACAGGTTCCGGATGTTGATAAACGCTACGACGTACCTATTTTTGATGACCTGTATGACAGGAGCCGTTTGTTGGTGGCCAAAACAATTGGAGCCGATTGTTGATGACCTGTATTAAAGATGAGAGATGCCGATGTCCTGTATGACAGCTGTTGGATGACCGATTGCATATTGCAGGTACTGTCCGAACTGCAGGTGGTGGATGTTGGATCAAGATATCTTCCTGCCCAGCTGACAAACAGCTGAAACCATTTTTCTATGACGCATGGGGGGCCACCAACATAGGCTCAGGTGAAACTTTCAGTCGTGTCAGTAAAATAAAAGATAACATTAATACATGTATCTTGTTAAAATTGTTGACAGTTTTGGTTCGATGTTTGATTGATCAATTCTCATAAATATATCATTTTGTTGTGAGTGACAGTGGTTTTCTACCTGTGAAATTTCTCAAATGTCTAAAACATTTGAGAAAATAGAAGGTAAAAATAGACCATTGCCCCCACATTGACAGTGTAATTCTGTATTTTATCAACAAAGAGACCAGAACATTTTTGCAGGTCCTCACAGAAATTAGAGGAGGCTGACACCTTTGTCTAATCATGAAGCTGATCAAAATTAAATAATTTTATTCCCAGATGATCTTGATGATAATTGTTTTGAGAGGGCGACCTACTTCTGGCAACACTGTGGCTCTCACCGGAACCTTCCTGTCACTGCCTACTTCCGGCCGCAAGCTACTGAAAGAACTGTACCAGCGAGCATTGAAAGGTCAACAGACATTAAATAAACAGAAAACTATGTTCTTGGTTTTTGGATATTTTATTAATATAATGGATCTTATAGCGGTATCACGTCAGATTGCACTGAAAGTGACTGTTGTTTAACGCCAGATTTACCAGGGCATCCAGCTAAATAGGTGACTGAAATAATTAGTATCAATCCACGCCATCAGTGACGTGTCACTTTCCACTGGATTGTAAGACCCGTTTCGCGATGGACTTAAATGTTAGAGCTGTGTCAGGTTGAACTACAATGTTAGAAATGTGTCTTGTGGAACTACAATGTTAAATATGTGTCATTTTGGAAAACATGTGGGGGAGGGGGTAGTTTATCAAAGAGAACATATTGTCCCAGATCAGGCTTGAAAAAAATGTCATCATGCTTCAGACTGTACAAAAAAGAAACTGGCTGTCGCATAATAAAATTCATTGGTGCAAGTTGTTTTGAAAATAATTGTTATGCACATAGTTTTTATTACGTCCTCATCATGTAGGCATCATCACACCTCTTACGTTACAGATTTTATGTTCTCACCCGTAATACACCAAAGTCCAAGCTTCGCATCTTATGTGACAGTCACGTTGTCTGTCGTATAATACCAAGGCCTTCATGGCGACGACATGGCTTCATATCTACAACATGAACAGCATACCATGTGATATCGAAATGGTAACTGACATTCAATCTTAACTTGACAAGAAGATCAGCCAACACTGCATTTGGGACTTCGACAATAACAACTACTATGACAGCAGTGTCGACAGGGAGAACTGTCGCGTCATCATCTTTAAAGGGTCAATCTAAATAAAAGTATGGCCGTGGCTCCATTCAAATTAATACATCTTTCAGTGATTAATTGTCTTGTATTAATAACTTTTTTGTTTGGAGCATACAGGGACTAAAGTCTAAAAGAAGTAAGTACGTATTTTGAAATATGTTGTGGAATAGGAAATGTAGGTAGAAAATTATTTTCTGATCAAAAATGTTTTCCATATAACAATATTCAACCCGCGGCGTGTACTTAATAATGTGTATAAAACAGATACTGTTGTGTCTTCTGATGATGAATCTGTACTCAATGTAGAATCGTGGCCACGATTTCTGGTTGTCGAAGGAGTTGATGATTATTGTCTCGGCACATAAAACTCTGAATTCATGTAGAGGCATTGTACGTGAGCGTGGAAAGTGCCTCTCAGACATGTCCGAAAAGGAGATTGCAGCAGAACTGAAGCCTCCAGGGTGTTGTATGTCAAATGGTTCAATAAAAAGATGGTGAAACTTACCTTTTTACTTTTGCCCTTTCAAAGATCCCTTCATCAATCAAGGCCGAATATTCCAACATCGAAGTGGATGTGTATATACTAAATCCACTCCATTGTTTTAAAGGTCAGCAGTTCGGGCATGGAGCTACATCCTGTCACAACTCAACAGGTTTCTCCCGCTGCAGTAAGAAACATGATGGCACTGACTGTACAGATACCGTCAAATGTTCAAACTGCAGTGGTGACCACATGTCATCATCTCAATCATGCCCCTACTTTGTGACTCAGACAAAAATACTCAAATTAAAATATACTAATGATATCTCATTCTCAGATGCTAAGAAACTGCTTAAAATCGAATCAACCTCTTCCACTCATTCACTGACCTACTCTGCTGCAGTTTCCTCTGCTGCTGCTGCTGCCTCCTCTTCTGTCAAAGTTGATAACGGATGCCAAACAGCTATTAGCTGGGTGTCAAATGCACAAATAACATTATTTCAAATTGAAACTGAAGACACCTCCACTTCATCCCAATCTACTTCAACACCTTCACAAACAGAACCTCTGCCGGAAAATGAAACTCACTCACTCACTCACTCACTACAATCTGATGCACCCCTAGCCAGAAAAGAAAGAAAGCAACAAAGGAATAGAATCTAAAGCCCTTAAACATATTAAGGCGCCGTCAACATTGTCAGTCCCTGTGGAGGTTCATAACACTTTTGAACCTCTAGATATGGAGGTCACTCCATCGCTGCTATTACAGTGTAGAGTGTAGACTTCCCCCTGCTCACGATCTCCAATTGAGCCCCCATGAGTTGCTCTCGCAATTTAATCCAAAGGAACTGTAGAGGACTTCGGAACAATTTTAATGACCTTCAGCTCATAATTCAAGATTTTAAACCATCGGCATTTTGTTTGCAAGAAACGTTCCTTAATATTACAGATAGTTTTGATTTACGACAGTATGATTCCTGCCATAACTTTTCCCCACCAGGTGATAAAGCAACTGAGGGATCTTCTGTTATGGTGAGGCAGGGCATCATTCACAGTCCTGTTCCTCTCAGTACCCCTCTTCAGGCTGTTGCAGTACGTATAACATTGAATATTGTTTTACTTTGTGTTCGTTGTATATCCTACTATCCGATTCTCTTCAACAATCTGATCTTCAGGCACTGTATGACCAGTTCCCCAAACCATGTGTCATCATGGGAGATTTGAAAGGTCATAACCTGCTTTGGTGTAGTAATGTCATACACTAAAGGAAAACTACTTGAGGACTTTCTCTTAAAGAATGTTTTTTGCCCTTTTAATGATGGTTCTCACACATATGTTCATCCTGCAACTGGAATATACTCTTGTCTGGTCAATTGTGGATTCTTATTTACTTGATCAATTTGAATGGGCAGTCCACGGTCACCTCTATGGAAGTGACCATTTTCCTACCATTTTAAAGTCTGTGTCACCATCTGATGTTCCTCCATCATCACGGTTTTACTGATGTTCCCGACCCTATACAACTTTTCTCTGATGAACTAAGAAGAATAGCTGATGAATGTATTCCGAAGTCCTCGTCAATTCCTCACATACGTAAACAATGGTTTAACAACGACTGCAAACAAGCTAGGAAGGCAAGAAAAAAGGCTAAAAAATATTTCCGACGCCATCCAATGGTCTATAATCTCAATAAATTCCCGGCTAAAACCCGGCGCACTTTCAAACAAAACAAACGCCAATCTTGGCAAAATATGTATCCAAAATAAATTCACGGACGCCTATGTCCAAGGTATGGAACATGATTCAGAAAATAAAAGGTAAGAGTACTAAATCAAGCATCCGCCATCTCAAAGATGGGGATCAGATAATGCAAATGAACTTGGTGAAACTCTTGCTGAACATTCTTCCTCGAGCTCGTCCCTCAATTTCAAAAATACAAAAAGCTGCAGGAAAAGAAACCTTTAAATTTTAATTCAGATAACGGGGAAGATTATAATGAAGTCCTTTCCGTTCATAAGGTCCATTCTGCACGCTTATGATACTGCTGCAGGGTCAGATAATATACATTATCATTTCTTGAAACAGTTACCGCAATCCCGTTTAGAAACACTTTTGATCATATTTGATAAAATCTGGACGTCAGGGGAATTTCCTTCTTCATGGCATGAAGCTATCATTGTTATCATACCTAAGCCTGGACATGATCATACTGATCCTTCCTATTATTGACCCATTTCATTGACTTGCTGCGTTTGCAAAACCATGGAACGAATGGTCAATAATAAATTAACTTTGTACTTAGAATCAAATAACTTAATCACAAATATTCAATGTGTTTTTTGTAAGAATCGCAGTACTATTGACCATTTAGTCATTCGTTAAGAATGCCATTATAAACAAACAACATGCAGTGTCTATCTTTTTTTTATTTAGAAAAAGCATATGATACTAAATAGAAGCACAGTATTTTAAAAGAGTTACATGTTTTTTTGGATTGAGAGGTCGTTTGCCTCAATTTATAAGCAAGTTTTACTGACAGGCAATTTCAGGTCCTACCCTCTCTGATCATTATAATCAGGATCAGGGTGTCCCACAAGGCAGTCACATTTTTAGCATTAAAATCAACAGTTTATCAAAGGTTTTAAACGATTCAATTGTTGGGTCGTTGTTTGTGGATGACTTTACTGTTTCTTGACGTGGTAAGAACATGCACATGATTAAGAGGCAAATGCAATTGTGTTTGAATAAAATCCATAAATTGTGTCTTCAAAATGGCTTTAAATTTTCCAAATCCAAAACTAACTGTATTCAATTTTTGCAGAAAATACAAACCTCTCAAAGACCCAAAACTATTATTAGATAACAACCCCTATTAAAGTTAAAAAAGAAGCGAAATTTGTAGGTATTATTTTCGATCATCATTTAACCTTTTTACCACATATAAAATACTAAAAGAAAATATGTCTGAAGTCCCTAGATTTGTTAAAAGTTGTCTCTAATTCCAAGTGGGGAGGGGATCAGAAAGCCCTCCTCCAACTTAACAGAGCTCTTATCCGTTCGTAACTTGATTACGGCTCCATTATCTATGGTGGGGCTTGTAAGAGCAATTTAGAACTATTAGACACCATTCATCACCAAGGCTTGAGGCTTTGTCTTGGAGCCATCCGAACTTCACCTATTCACAGTTTGTATGTGGAGGCTGATGAACCATCCATCCCTTAAACACTGTCGCATCAAAATATATTTACAGTATATCTCTAAATTACATTCTACTAAATCCAATCCAGTCTATGACTATGTTTTTAATCCTCTTTACAAAAATCTCAACAATAAAAAGACATCTCTTATTCCACCACTTGGAATATGAATACAATCCGATGTTTCTGCTGCTCAAATCAACCTTGAGACACAGCTCCCACTCGTCTGTTCACTTCTCCACCATGGCAGTTAGTGAAACCAGAAGTGCATCTAACATTAATTAAATTTAAGAAATCCGACACAAATCAACTAATTAATCAACAACAATTTAATGAATTTCGAAGCACGTATGATACTTATAAATCTTTATTTACAGATGGATCCAAGGATGGTGACGCTGTTGCCAGCGCCACCATCATTCGATCCAGAACTATCTCAACAAGATTTACAGATAAATATTCTATTTTCACTGTAGAAGCAAATGTTATTTTAACAGCTCTAAAATACATCCACAGCCTAACAAAACATTAACAGTTCATTATTTTTTCAGACTCTCTTTCTTACCTTCAAGCTATTAAAAACAAATTAAAAACGAAATTGTTGAATTGTTTAATGATCTTGCTACTGGCCAATATGACATTGTTCTCTGTTGGTTACCCAGCCATGTTGGAATCACTGGCAACGCAATGACCGATGCTGCTGCAAAAGCAGCACTCAACAAATCTGTGACACCACTTCTGATCCCATACAGCGATATCAAACCTGTTATTAGATGTTACATCAGAGATCTAATGCAACAGAAGTGGGACACCCAAGTTCTTATCAATACATTGCATGAAATTAAACCAAATATCGGTTTCACCTACTTTGGTTGTCAGTCCAGCTTTTAAGAGGTCATTTTACGACGTCGTTCAAAGAATAGTTCTGCCTACTACTGTTTTAAACGTAGGATTTTTGCATTTTTAAATGTGCCTAACTTTGCGAACAATCGCTAGTTACTGAAGGGGTGATGTAAATCCTGCTGGGTTCCATGCAGGAAGCTAAAGTACTGTAAGTCCCCATAGTTCCTAGTATGGTGATCTACCTTCAGTTGCTGGTGATCTACAGCCCGTTTTTATAATGTGATGTTATGTTAAGTGCTATCGATTTTATGATTCCATTCTAGTTTTAAATATATTATTTAAGTTTCAATATATGTACATTGTTTAACTCTTGATAGTCACGATATGGCAGAAATATTGCCGATGTGACTTAAAATTTTAACTCACTCACTCACTCAGTATATGATTTCATTATAAACACTGTGGCACGCAGCTAATTAGTGCTTATGAAAAGGGTTTTGTCGCTTTATTTATATCTATTTTCCTAGTTTACTTCTATCTTTATTATAAATATATATATATATATATATATATATATATATATATATATATATATATATATATATATATCATTTCTAAGTGTCACCTGTCAGCTTAGTAGTGTGGCCAGCAGTAATCAACACCTTTCTGTTGTTGCGGTCTCATGTTGCAGATGATAACATACGTTTTTAACGAAACTCCATCTTATCTGGAACAACTGGAATCCTGACCCTGCGACGTTGTGAAAAATTCACAGGAATTGAAGAGAACTAGAGCACACCTACTTTGACATAACTGGCACCACATCCACAAATATATTTCGTGTGTGCACCAACCATGTTTTCATAAATACTGCGGTAACTACGTTTTGGGCTTTGCGTCTCCAACTACAGTTATATAAACGTATTGCCGTTCCACCCCACCATGGTCAATATAAGCCATTCCTCTACAAATCGCCTGGTCAGCCAAGGGTCATTTAAGTCAAGGGGTGTTTGGTCTTTCGGTCCTTACTCCAAACTGTCTCCATCAGGATTCGTGTACCGGCCCACACACACACGCACACAAAGAAACACAACACAAGGTTTATAGTCACACACTTTTACTGACACTTCAGTCCATCGCTCAAAATACTTCGAAACTAGACAGGGTAGGTTCGTCAGAGAGTGGAAAAAGGGACTGTAGCTCGGTCAGCTGAAAGGCCCGAACTACTCTGCAAAGTGTTACCAGTATGATTTTGCAGGTGATCGAGTCTTGACCTTTCTTTGTCAAATGTGACCATGAACTCATGTGTGTCGTAATCGGAAAAATACCTGAGCCCACGTCAGCGATTGAGCATCTCCCTATTGATTTTCTGAAGCACTCTGTTTAGTTTTTCATGATGAAAGTGTTCTCTCTCTGCTAATTAATTGGAATGGCAGCGACAGCATGGAACAATCATGCGCACGTATCATCAGAGGCTAATAGGTAAACAGAGTACACGAAATAATCAGTAAGCAAATGAGCATATAAGCTTCGACTGCCGAGAACATACCAAGTGTCCAGTGTTTGTATATATGAATGCGATGTTCCAGAGAAAGGTTTCTTCCACTTGAAGACACTCGCCATCAGATATGTCAACAGATTGCTGTCTGCCAGATCATTTAAAATATTACGACTGACAAGCTACATTCGTCAGCCCAGTAACAGGTATGTGATGAAACTTGTCTATATATTTTTGTTTTTGCCAAGCAGATTATATCAAATTTCAGGGCAATCATTCAAGTTATGATAGGAGCATCAAAAGTGGCGTGGTTACTACTGTTTGACATGTTTTTCGAACAAGCGTGTTAGCCACTCGTTAAAGACACTTGAAATTTCAAAATGGCGGCCATTTCCAAGATGGCTGACATTTCAGATAAATATGAGACGTTTGCCATCACATTTGACTGGATAGTCCGATTTGAATAACCATAGGTTCTACAACTGTTACCATCATGGAGAAGCTAAATTTGCAAAATCAAGACCTTCTCTGGAGCATCCTACTGTCCTTTTGAGAAGAAAAAGGGTGAATGTCGAAGCACAAGCAGGACACTAATGTGACATCACTGCTGTGAAACTCAGCATGGGGTTCAGCTACATAAACACTGTACATAGTGTAGGTTAATAAGTGTCGAAAAATGCTATTTAACGAGTCCCATTCGCATAACTCTAGTTAGATGTATTACCAGTTAGATAGCTGCTCCTGAGTCGGCAGGATATGCCAGCACAGGAGAGCTGAACAAAGGGTACCATGGCTTTAGTTATCCGGATGGTGTACTTTTGTCCACAGAACAAGCATCTTCAAGCACCGCATCTCAGACAATGAAGGTGTAAATCGAGAGTCAATTAAAATCAGAGAGACCAAAGTGAAAATGGTTCCGGAACTTCCTGACTCCTTCACTAAAATTTATCCTACTTTCTCCACGATGCAGAGCCCTGTTCCTCCAAATTCGACAGACCAACTGTTTTTTTCCCGATTGCAACTGACACACAAGAATGATTGGCCAGGAAAGGTCCGCATGACTCACACTTGTGATGTCACAGCCAACATCACATGGTCATCCATGAAAAGAGGTCAAACATTTGAAGACGGCATCACATCAGTTATTGCCTCTTCTTCGCGACAAAGCACAGACAGAAGCCGCAATAGCACATGTGATGGATACAATCAAGGCCACAGTTGCATCCTTAATCCACGTCAAGTTCCCAACATCGCTGCTCAAAGCAGAATTTCATTTGGCCTGAGCAGTATGTTGAAGACAGGTTGTCATCATATTTTGAAGCCTACATATTGAAATGGCTGCACTGAAAGCCTTCTGAATTCTGCCCCAAGTCAGGAGCCCTGGCAGAGGCAGAACTTTTATCTGCGTCCAGTATAGCTATATCATAGCACAGGAGCAAATGAACAATCAGCATGTGTTTAGTTCGAAAATGTATTTTAAGAGACATTTTCACAATTTCAGTTCCAGCATCTAAGTGTTGTCAATGGAATTGATAATGTTCCTTGGTCCCAGAACCATACATTTCCCTTTAACCCAGGTCTTTCTGTAATGCACAAAAATAATATGAAGCAAGTCTCGATTTTTCCTCAGGTTCAATGTATGTTATCATCTTCAAGAAAACTTTAGGGGTCGGGATACTGAGTAAATATATCAAACTGCCATTGCTTGCTGGGCCAAGATCTTCGCCTGTGGTCAGGAATCTGTTCTAATTTTTGTATCTGTGAACTCGTAATTAACTAGCACACAGTGCGACAAGAAGCTAGAGATGCTGAGACCTAGTCCTGCCCCATGTTTTTGAAGTATGTATGAGGTCTTGAACGCAGTCTATAATCTTCAATACGTGAGTCGAGTTGTATCTGTCTTTAGATCACTGCTTTGATGAAGGCTCCTTATGAATTTATCTGTAAATAATATTATTTCATTGCCTGAATTTTGCTCAGACTGGGGTTCCCAAGGCAACATTTTTTTTATTTCTTGGTTTACGGATTTCAAACTAATTTTAAAAGTGAGGTATGCCAATTAAAAAAAGCCTCTTAGATATTTGTTACTTGACCTTTGTCCTATGAGGTTAGGTAGGTATATAAACAAAATATATTCTTGAGTAACAAAAGTGAAACAACTCAATTTAACAAAGAACATTTTATTATATCCCTGGCACTCAGCTTGTGCACAAATGGCATTATAACAATAATTATGTCGTGGTTTGGAAATGCATGAAAGACGCCGCCAGCCTCTTTCAACACCAGCCAACCAGAAGATTATTGCTGTGGCACCGAGTTCCCAGAGACTCTTATGTGATAGATGAAGCCAACATTTATCAAGGAAATTATCTGCTTGTAACATATCTTTGCTACTACATGCTTGGCTATACACCATTAGAAAAGTCTCATTAATCCTATTGTTTATAAATAGAAAGGTTATGTGTAGCACATTATTCAAATAATTCATTTACAACTTAATTAAGTTCGTTTTGAATTAGGGGGCACGGGTGGCCCAGTCGTCTAAGGCACCGCGATTCGCTGTGCAGAGTTGCGTCCCTTGCACGCCAGAAACCTATGATTGTGGGTTCGAATCCCAATTCGCTCCGATTATGTGTCCAGGTTTGTCAGCACCATACCCGTGCTCGTTTCACCGAAGTGGTAGACGTCTGAGACCTGCATCACTTCGGACTTTCCTCCCACATGCTGACACGACGTGATATAACTGGAATACTGTTAAAAAGCGGCGTTAAACCCAACTCGCTCACTCACTCACTCGTTTTGAATTAAAAAAGTGTAAGCTAACACATTCATAATGTCCAGATTAAGGTCCAAGGAAGCGAAAATTTAACGATTTACGGAAAATATGATTTAATAAGATCCACTTACCTATTTCTTTTTTTTATTTTCATTGTTTACGTAATCGGAAAATTATTTTGGAAAGAATTACAAATAGCATCTGTCATCACCCATTTCCCGATATTAGTGGCTGTCCGCTCACTAACATGAGGAAATACCTCCGTTTTCGAAGCGTCGTATGAATAACACGTACGTCGAAGGCTGCCATGTCATTATCTATTACAAAACGTATATTGTTTCACCGACATAATGATAATACGGAAGTAACATCGCCTGGAGTCTTTTCCTAGCTGTAACATGCGATTATATTGGATATAAATTGGTTTCTAGTGACGCATTCATGCCAAAATCTGCTACAAGGTTCGTGATTGGTCAAATTTAAGCACGTGAGCTGAGGCAGCCAATCAAATTACAGCAACCGTCCTTGTGTATGATAATTTTCAGATTGTGACGAAAGGTTTTGATTTAATCATTAATTCTGAACGTTTTAAGCAGGAAATCGCGATCTATATAAAATATGGAAAATATGGAACTTCACCGATGCGGTTCATTTCCCGAAGCAATACACGACTGTGTGGAGCTCAGTGATTTCTTTTGGTGAGTCGAGCATTCTCTGTTATAGTTTCGAATGGACGCTTCATTTCGGTGACCCGACATATACATAATCTGTCTGACTTCAAAGCCTGCATCATTCATAGCCTGTATCGATGTTGCTCTCAGACAGTGGGCTGTGTACCGTTTTGAACACTTTGAATATTTGGAAACATCAGCCATGAAACCTTTGAAACTAGTTTTACCTAATGATTTACAAGTATACCATTTTTCGTGACTGAACGGTTGCGAAATGGCATCCTTAACACACTGGTTAAATGGAGAGGTAGCTTGAGTGTCGGTTCTACTGATAAAGGTTTTCAGCATTTGAACTGGACAGTTTGGCTCACCAGTTGAGTACATTCTTTTGTCAGCCATTGCCTCTTCATTTTTTAGCAATATTCAACATCGTTTTCGTCACTTTTAAATTCAAATGATGATATTGTAAGCTGGTGGTGGAACACGTAACCCCAAGATACAAAATGAATAGCAATATTGTACCAAACAGCTTGACGCAGTTTGATAGGTGAACTTTCGGCATCACTGTAATAAACGGCATTTTTTTGTAGATCCGCCATTTCAATAACTACTTTGTTGGTCGCGAGACACCATTCTGAATCCTGTGCTTCAGCAAACCATCTAAGGTCTGATTTGCTTTTTGGAACAACTTATCATGAACAATGTCTATCTGTCTACCAATATCCGATATATGACGATTGATGGCAGCACGGTTGTTTTTCAGTGTGTTTTGGGGATATTCTTCAGATTGTGACGACCTTTTCTCGGAACCTTTAGGTTTAGCCTCATAATAAAACTTGGCCATCTTCTCAGCAAGTGCCTTCAGGGGTACAGCTTTCATGTTGAGCACCTCGTTAAAGGTTTCCAGGTGCCAATCTGAAATAAATGTAATATTTTCATGTTTCGTTTTGTCTGATACTTCCATTTCATAAATAGAGCTGTAAATGTAATGCACACCAAGAATTTGATAAACTTAGATTAGTTGGATTAAGGCTCATTTAGGAAAACATTTAAAAATATTCTCTTACCTTGAAGAATTCTCAGTCCCCACTTTGTGTTTTTCTTCGTTAATTCAGACTGATGTAATGACTCGTATTGCATTAACTCGTCCTCAGTAGCCACTTTCAAACGCAACGGAACTTTGTTTGACTGAGACGGAATTTCGGGGGCTGGTAAACCTTTGAAGTCAGAAAGTGATAATTCATCATCATTTCTCTCGTTTTGCTTTTTCCGATGATGTCGAGATAGTTTCGTTAAAATGTGTGCAATAACATCAGGAACGGCCATATCAAAATCGCAAAAATACATCAGTAGATCAAAATCTACGTCCTGACCAGCGTTCGCCATGGTTCTGGTATTGGTGATGTCATGGGCCATGCAGTGGGGTTCGCTCAACGCACGCGGTGCGTTCGATACTAGCAAACAGATGTGTGTGACAACAATTATATTATAAAAAGATCAAAATTCATTCTTTATATGAAAGCTGAGATTGTGGCATTAGTTTTGGTTCAATGTGCATATTCTAAAAGAAATTGTCATATGATTGTACCGTCCCTATTTGGCGTTATTTTTGGACATTGAGGAATTCCCCTAAAGTAGTTCTGTATGTCTCCGCGCGATTGACAACGTAATCACGTGACATACTGATGTTCATCGAGAAAGGAACGACAGTCAGCTTGGTAGCGTTCATCTATGCGAGGTCACCCGCTAATGTCAATATACATGTTTGTACAGCACTCTCGCAGTATAGTGAGTGAGTGAGTTGGGTATTAACGCTGCTTTTAACAGTATTCCAGTTATATCACGGCGTGTCAGCTTCTTGTGGGAGGAAAGCCCGAAGTGATGCAGGTCTCAGACGTTTACAACTTCGGTGAAACCCACTAGCACGGGTATGGTGCTGACAAACCTAGAAACATAATCGGGGTGAACCGGGATTCGAACCAACAATCATGGGTTTCTGGCATGCCCAAGGGACGCAACTCTGCACAGAGAATCGCAGCACCTTAGACGACTGCCCCCCTTGCCCCCCACAGGTAGTATGTAATTCATTGAACCTGACTACACAAAAATCCGGTATATAAATTTGATACATGTTATTGGAAAATGTTGGTGGGCTGATATTCGACAAACGGTGCGTCAAAACGCAGCTTTTGTCGATTTGTAATTTCTTAAACGGCATTGTTTTCACACTTGTTCAAAAATGTTATGGAGGAAAACAGTAAAGCAAAATGCACGTGCAAGTTATTGCATTCATAACTCGTGGGAGTGGCTATTAAAAGGCAAGCATAAGCCAATAATTTGTCATTCAATTGTCAACATTTTTCAAGTTCGAAAATGCCGAGATTCAGCGCTGCCGATCGGAACATCGCCATAGGACGTATCCAAAGAGGGGAATCGCAGTCTTCCACAGCACCACAGCACCACAGCACCACAGCACCACCGCCTTTGTGACCAATACACGCAGTTCAATTCCCCTGCAGACCGTTTAAGAACCGGCCGACCAAGATTTACCACCCCTGCACAGGATCGCTACATTCGACTGTTCCACCTGCGGTAGTGTCATGGTGTGGGGAGCCATATCCTACACCACGAGATCTGACTTGGTTGTTGTTCAGGGACATTTGTAAATCGCTACATGAATCAAATTCCTCAACCTCACCTTCTTCCAATCATTGACCGCCAGAGGGAGCTGTTTCAACAGGACAACAGAATTCCGCAGGACAGAATTCGTACACTTATCCAGTCAGTGCCGAGGAGATGCAGAGACGTGATTTCTCCTCGGGCAGTCACACGAGATACTGAGTTCAGCACAACCTTGTGGCCTTATGTGACATGACAATGAACAGTTTTCAACGCCTTTGTACAACGACAACATGTGACTATGGAGCTTTCGAATTTCATATTTGTATCTATGATATTAAATTAGATATATCACCTTTATTAGGTACAATAAATTTACTAAAAATCTAACTGTGCGTTTCTTTTTTTGAAAGTGTAGACTTGCATCTAAATTGATAAATCCTGACTTCTCCGATTTTATTGATAATTTGGATATTGGTCTCTTTGCAGAGACTAAACTTGATGACATTGATACTGTAAATCTGTCTTTGTTTGATGTGTACACCAAGAACAGGAACTCATCCACAATACCAGAGGGTCTAGATGCTACTGACATATGTCTAACCTGGTCACAGAAGTAAAGACTAATTGTGATTGTGTCCTATGGATAAAACTTTCATACCAACTGGTTAAAAGTGACAAAGATATATTGTTGGGATGTGTATGCATTCCCTCAGATGGATCTACTTATTATGATTACAGCATGTTTGCCTGTTTGGAAGATGATATTTTAAGACATAGAGATAACTTTGCTGTAATATTGGTTGGAGTTTTTAATGCTAGAACCAAAGATCTGAATGAATTGGTTTATATTGAAAGTGTTTTGTCAAAACACCTGGGTATACTAAATGATATACACAAGAAAAAATACCCATATATACAAAATATACAATTTTGTATAGTTGGTATTTCCAAAACTATACAATTGTGTACATATGGATAGATTTTACCACTGCTTCATTGAATTTTTTGAACTCGTAAGAGGTTTTCTTGGGGTTTGAAACTAATGTTACCAAACAGTATTTTTGCACGTGACAATAACACGTTAATACTATTTCATTATGGCAACTATATTTGGAGTGTTATGAAATAATTTTTATTTCTTTATGTTGACAGCATTTTTCATAAGAAATAGAACATTTGTGCAGATTTTAGCAACAGATAATGTAAATAATACCGCTGTCTTAATTAGATCGCGGTTTGAAAAAGCACTGTTTGTATAACGAAAGGCTGCTGCTGTTTTAATTGGGTCGGAGTTAGAAAAGCACTGTTTGTATGGGGAAAGGCTGCCGCTGTCTTAACTAAATCGCGGTTAGAAAAAACACTGTTTGTATAGCGAATGACAGACGCTGTCTTAAATAATCGGGGTTAGAAAATCACTGGTTGTATAACGAGAGGCTGTCGCTGTCTAAACTAGAATAACCACTAAACGGAATAGCAAGAGAGTAGCCTTTTAGCGATTGTCACGATCATTGCAAAATAATAGATAAAAAATCCTTGAACGACACTTGTTCTGAAGTTTTCAAAGTAAAATTTAATATATAAATTATGTTTCTGTGATTTCATGTAATGGTGATTCTAAATATGAAATATTGGTTGATATTGTTTTTTCAAACAGTTGTACACACCGTCCATTGTGATACTTCTACTTAAGGATGTTTGTTTAGTCAATTGGCATGCGTTCATTGTAAACAAGGATCATTAGTGTGAAAGAATTACTAAGTTTGTCATCCAGTATAATGCACTTCCACGATTAGCATAATTGGAACAGAGTTTGTAATTAGGTACATCCGGACTCCAGTTAATCAAGGAAGCTACATCAGTTGAGAGTGTGAGCAACTGGAGAAGAGGCGAGCAACTCAATGTGATTAATGAATTAGTGGAATTTCAATAAATAAACGAACGCCTCTCGCAAAAATGCATTCGAACATTGAACACGCACAATCGCAGATTTCTATGGTACATTTGAGGGTGAACGTGAACGAAGCCGTGCAGGATGCCTAACAGCGATTTTTCTTCAGAACAGACAGTGAGCTCAGGTGAGTTTATTAATGATGATTAATAATAATGATAAAAATGATTTTTATTCATTCATATATATGGCGATCATGAGCGCTGACACTATATGTGTTCGCAATAGAACATTTGGAAGACTAGACACATATTGATTCACTATATGACTACATCAAATCCAGTATTTGTTTAATGCAACAGGTTTAAAGCATTCAAAATTGTGCATTATTATAAAATACAATGCGTGTCGCTTCGTCTCCCATGTAAAATACGTTAATTATTTGTTTTAAATATAATTTAATATTACTATGAGTTTTACATTATAACTAAAATTATGGAGTCTTGCATGTCGAGCCAACAAACTATTGTACATATTATTCACATTGGAATTTCTGTTTACTGTGTTTGTTGTGGGGTCCAGACAATTCCCCAAAGGGACAATTCCAAATACTACTGCGTAAAATATTAATGCTGATTTGGAGAAAAATTACCAAATGGATGAAAGTAAGTAAAATTGAATCCAGAGAAAACAGAAGCTTTCTATTTCACGTTAAATTAAAGTCTTCCCAAGTGCAAAACCTAATCTTAAAATGAAAGGAATTAATATTTATGACCTTGGGAATAATATTTCAGTCAGATTCTGATATTGACGAGTTAAAAAGGAAATCCCTATGATTAATTGCCTTAGAAGTCTAAAATACCTTTCTGGTGTCCACCGCCGTAAACCATACTCACTCACTCAGTTAAATAACTCCTTTCACATAAATCGTTAGAAGTTATGAACAAGCATATAATGCCCATATTTGGGATAATTATACCAAGAACAAGAATTAATCCTAGAATGTTTCCACTACGATTCATTCCGGACGCTGAAATATTGCCGATGAGACGTTAAATTTTAACTCACTCACTCAATACGGACTATTTGTGGGGCGATAAGGGCACTGGACAAAATATCATCCATTCCAACATTTCCAAAACTTGGAAATACCGTCATTCCAATTGGAAATATGACCATTCCAAAATTTGGAAAGGTCATATTTCCAAGCTTGGAAATGTTTGGAAATGTTTGGAAATGTTTGGATTTGTTTGGATTTGTTTGGAAATGTTTGAATACATAGGTGATTTTATGTCTGCTTCTTCTGTCTGCTGGTTAAGCTGTTCAGATCGTTTCCAAAGTGGATTTGCTGCAATATTCTATCCCAACGCTTTAGTTGAATACATAATACTGTTTATAAATGTATTTGACGGTGCAACACATCAAGAATTTACTGCCGCTTCTTCAACTTGTGTGCACTTGAGATTATTATTACGTCGGTAATTCACTCTTTCAAGTGCATCTTTGGCTTAAAGCTTCAAACGAATGCTTTCATAAAATACCCCATTAGATACTTTTCAAATGTTAGGATGTGTTGGCAACACATCATGGTTTTATTGCCGCTTCTTTCAGTTCGTAGGCTTGTATAACGGAACATGGTGGACTTATATGTCTACATATTTGATTTTATGTCACCAAGCTCATTTGTCGATGAAAACATTTCATCTGTAAAACGTTACATAAGTGTATCATACTTATGGCCATCATATATTTTGGCAATATTTAGATATCGCAACACATCATGATTTTATTTCAAAGATGCAAAATAAAGGTCACTGAGGGTAGATTTTTTATTTAATTTGTATATAGCGTAGTACAGTGAATTTCTCTTGGTTGTTTAACAAGCTCACATAAAAGATGTAAGCCTCAATAAATTAAGAATTATGTTTCTACTGGTGCTTCTTCTGGTTCTCAGTTTGTTGTTGCGCTTTGTTCAAATATTTTGTAATATGAACTTAGCACCATAAATGATTTGAAATTTATCACAGGATGTACACCACCACAAGAGAGGCATCGTGGTTTTACTAGTGCTATTTTACAAATCGAATATACCTTTATCAGACATGGCGATGCGATTGAACACCGGATTGGTACCCTGTTAAATATGGCTGTTTCCCTCTCTGTTTCTCAGAACTAATCCATAAATTGATAGCATTATAACTAAACTGCTGTCGAGGTGTTCATTCCAAATCTTACATTTCACCAAGCCATGCAGAAATAACAAAAATACAAAACACAGGATGAACGTGAATTTATATTCAGGATATCATGTCATAGTTCAAGGTATATGTACAATAAATAACACTTGGGCACATCACTGGGTAATGATCATACATGTATACAATTATATCTACAATAATACACATACAAGAACTAAAATATAGAATGTACAATTAAAATTTCTATTTAAAGCAAAACTTTACAACAACAATAAACCAATAAATTACACACACACAAATCTGTCCCTTGGTGACACAAATGTAACTGTCCTGGTACCTATTTGTCCCTCAATTTTGACGAATTTACCCTTAATTCGTTGAATGGGCATAAACGAAGATGGACCAGAGTCAACATACATGGAAGAGTGACAGGCTTCCACTGGTCGGCCACAATGGTTTTTTAGTTTATCTTCAAGTTCCCGATACCATTGAACTTCTGCAAGGATGTGTCTCTTCTCTATGCCGTCAACTCTTGCTGAGTGCTGAAGGTATCTCAATACCTTTCCAGGTCTCGGAGAAACCCCCCAACCAATTTTCCCGTCCCCGTCTGTCCAGTAGGCAGTGATGTAAGAAGATCTCACACTTTGAGACTTGGCAGATCCAAAGACTTCTGATCCAAGGTATAGAGTTTTTATTTCCCTAACGGCCGGCAAAGTCTCGACTGTTTCGCCATAGAGGGCTCTGTACATTTCTTGAAGGGAGTGTTCATCATTTTCAGTGAGGCCACGGACTTTATATTTTGAAAAAATGAACCTGTCAATGTCAGTCCACTGAAGGTTTTCAATGTGATGAAGTCGGGATGACATCTGTCGGAGCTGCAAGCATTCACTTGAATTAATCTTGCCAAGAGTACCCACTTTAATGTTAGCTGTAACAGTGGCGATGATCGGCTCAAGGGTGTCTCCAAAGTGAAACTCGTCATCTAAGACCAATCCAAGGAGATGAGAATGGCTTACGAAACGTCTCATCAGCTGCAGTTCTACGCTTTTCTTGTTAGTTGTGTAGTCGCCCAGCATACCATTAAACCGTTCAAAACTGAACAGCCAAAACGAGTAAATGGGTCCAAAGTCCTGAACACACTCAATCAGATGACCATGCAAGTGCATGTTAGGGGTAACTCTGTCACGGCCATATAATCGCTCAAAATTCTCACAGAAGCGCATCAGTAATAAATCTGCCATTTTTATGTCATTTTCAGTTAATACTCGGCAATACAAATATCTACAGGCCAATACAAAATTTCGCCAACATTCTAAATGATCATCAGAAATAACATCCTTCAGTGCATACACAGAAAACAGTAACGTCCAGTTTTTAAACTGGTCTGCACTAAACCCTGCAAAACCGGAGGAAATCTTATGTGGGATGCGACCAATGTCACTTGGACAGTTAACTGCATCCACCTTTGCTTGGATAGTGTCTAAGTTCTTGTCAGTTAGTACACCAGTGTCTCTCCATACATGCAACATATGTTTTGATGTCCCCAGAAACAAATTGTGCATAGGGTCCACAACAGACATTTTGATCAGATCAAGGTATGGCAGCTCAGACAAGACGGAGTATCTTGTTCCATACGAACTCGCAAGTGCTTCTCTATCTGTCTTGGTTCTGGCACTTGTGATGTGTCTAATTTCTCGTATATGCTTTTCATGGGTGCGAGGTATCCACTGAGTTCTGTCAAAACCACTGTAGTCTCTTTTGCCGAATTCACCAGGAAAAGACTTCTTGCACCGAGAACACCCTTTGACGGCTGCATGTCCCAGAAAGCCACATAACTTTCGGCAAGCAGGGATATCACATCCAATGCACATTAAGGCCAAGCGAAATATCTTAGAGTTGAATGAAAAACCTACTGTCCATGCTTCAAGAAGCTCATCAACTAAAGGTTGTACAAAACTGTTTGTAGGGGGTTCTTTCTTCATGTGCGGTATAATACCAACAATGATAACATTCTCACGTTTGTAACGTTCTTCTCGAGGTAGATTGAGGATGACTAAATACATTACACCTACAGAGTATTTGACGTGTTTGAATGGCTGAAACCAGTCTAAATTAAGCATAAGGCCATAGTTTCTCTTCTTCTTCAAATATGTCCCACTGAAGCTCTTCCAGATACGACCATCATACACGTCATGCAAAGTACCATCACTAACGACCCTGTCACGCCATTGTTCACATTTCTCCTCAAAACCTGGTCTTGACAAAAAGTTAAAAAGTGAATCTTTCAGAGATTTAAAATAATAGTTCTTATGTGGTACAAGCTTCTTCTTGCCAGAGGAAAGGGTCATACTTTGTAACAGTTGTGCACCACAAGGCTGGCGATAATGTCTCATTGGGTGATTAGGTTGGGAGACGTTTGAACAAGTCATACTGACTTCTTCTCCTTCGAAAACAGAAATACAGTCAGAATATCTATATATGCTACAGCATGCTGGGCATACAACATAGTGGAAAAAGTTATTGTCGTCAATTCTGAGTAATTTCTTGAGCAGGAAAATAGTACTTGGGAACATCGGTACTACAACAGCAAGGAACTTGTAATGCTGAGCGGCAACGGCGAGAAGGGCATGAAGGTATTTCAGAAGGAATGCGATGGCATTTGAGGAAATATAAAATACAGACTGCCAAATGCAGAGGAAGAAACATGTCCATAAGATGAGTGCCTTAAAAAATGGTTTCACTTCCGGTGAGGCAGGTTGAGAGGATTCAGCTTGCTGAGGTTTTCTCGGTTGAAAACTCTGAAGCAGATCGTCAATCTCATCTTCATCAAAGTATACCTCTTCATCATCGTCAGAGCTGTCTTGAGATGCAGGTTCAGGTTCTGTACTCGGACAAGTGCCTTTGTGTCGCTTGTAATTAGAAGAAGAGGAAAAAGAGTTTCCACAGTCTTCACAGCGTTTTCTCTTCATAAAGGAGGCCATGATTCCTGAAAAAGATAGTAACAAATTAGTAGTTTGTACATAAGATAGACAATACATCTAAACCTGTTACATTAATAAACATACACATCATCCGTTCATGTGGGAAGTACCTATATGCCTACAGCATAAAGAGGTCAATGAACAGATAAATGTTTATTGATAACTATTTCTAAAGTGACGGAATATCCGTTTTGTTAAATATACTTTTAGTATTTTGTGTGTGTGTGTGTGTGTGTGTATGTGTGTGTGTGTGTGTGTGTGTGTGTGTGTGTGTGTGTGTGTGTGTGTGTGTGTGTGTGTGTGTGTGTGTGTGTGTGTGTGAGGTAGAAGAAGAATTGTACACCATAAAAATGGCTACGTATGTAGTTGGGGTAGATATGTTGAATGCCCGGCCAGTATGACCTTTGAGTCACTACAGTTTCAGTCATTAAAATGCGTAAAACAGTATTTGAGTGAAAGAAAACACTATAAGTGAGTGAAACGAAATACCTCAGTACAGGCACACCCAGTCCCACAACCCCAAGTCTGCATGTATCAATACTCATACCTGCCACATCCTCAATCACTTAACTTACTCACACAATCATCTGACAACATGTTCGCCAACCCTCGTATCACAACGCATGCACGCATGCACGCACGCACACTCGCACACACCCCCACCCACATCACATTCTTCTTTCCCCACCATTATGTCTACGTCAGCCAACATGGATCCATGCGCATGCTTTCATACATAATCCATCCTCCCACCATTCCCCAACATCCATCGAACCATAACTATATCCGCCCTCATGTATCGGTATTCGTGCTTTCATACATACATACACCCCTCTACCATTCCCCTACATCCATCGCAGTATAACTATGACTATAACCGCCTTCGTGCATCTGCACTTATGTTCACATTGCATTGCATATGCATCGAATTACACGTTTAAAATATCGTAAATATTTTACAACATGTACATATTATATATCAGCAAACAGAGATTATAACGCAATAGATTTCATCCGTCAAAACATCACAGAAAGAGGGGCAGCCTGGAATTTTACAATGGCATCTGAATGCACTAAGACGTTCAACTGGTCAGGAGGTGAGAGTTGCGGAAGATTACGGTAAACTTCAGTTACAGATCTCCATTACGAATATCTAAAGTATGAATAAAGATCCCAGCTTGCTATGACGTGTACTTCATGACTGCAGAATTTGCAATGTCCTTAGCTCTAAATTGTATGTCTAAATGCTTATGTAGACAAAGACCCAAATGTATATAGGCATGACCATATTATATTGAACGCACATATCACCACATTTAAAAACAAAGCTAGATTGAGTCTTTTAAGGGCATTAAGAACTGATACACACAAGGAAATATATTTATGGATGTCAACGGAGGAACACTGCGTTTCGGAATATATACATTCTCCTTCATCAGGTGCATATTATTAAATGCTATGAGGCAGAGAACATATATTTGTACCTGTAAGAACAACAAAAGTAAAACGATAGCAAAGAAGGGAACGCAACAAGGGAAGCCAACAGATAACTGGCATGGCGCTGATTACCCCGCCTCCCGTTTGCCCATTGTCCATTTCCCATTACCAATCATTCATAAGTTAAGTTTTGGCTTTAATTAGTCCATTGATAATCAACCATCAACGTCTATTATCTCCACCCTAAAAATATGTAGTTTACTGAGAAGGTGGTATCCAAATATAATGTGTGTTACTGTTGATCACTTTCTTAAAGGCATTTTGGTTCAAAGCTTTCGGTCATAGAAGCCGTGCCATTTTTCTCTTGTCAGAGGAGTACACAAAGTATACGTCATCTGGACTAACATTTTTGGTTCGGTGGCTGGGTTAGATCGCCAACTTTGTGTTCTGGCGATTGGGTGCCTCACTCACAGTGTGGGTTCAAATCCCGGACGGGACTCAACCCAAGAAAGTACGAGAATCTGTACTTTACTCAGAAAGTGTTATCCCAATTATAACATTTGTTGTCAAGAAAACACAATAAATGTATATTCGGCTTTGGAAGGGTAATGATATCACAGACATATACGGATATTGATGATGACTTGGAGGAGCTTCGTAACGCACGTCTTCTCAATTCAGGGATTGGTAAATCCAAATATGTGTGTGTGCGTGCGTGCGTGCGTGCGTGCGTGCGTAAATGTGGGCCTGTTGGATGTTACATAAAACATTTATCTTGAGCGGGATGGTAGTTCGAGTTGGATTAGCATGTTAACAATATGATCTTCTTTAGGCAGAGAATGCCGCGCATGAATGTATTGATGAAATTCCTAGGTACATGGGGCCTTTTCGTCCTCAGGAATACCCACAGTGGAGACTTCAATGGGGATAGGTTGTACTCAATGTGCTACCTGGTAGATTTTGTGTCATCAGACCGGACAACGTTGGTCTTTGACTGATTGTGGCGTAAAACACACTTTCCATTTACTTATATCGGAAATTGAATGTTCATCTTAATTGATATTGTTGAACATGTAATATATTTTTAAAGAAATAAAACAGTGACATAATAACTACAACTTTATGTGAGCGCGAGTAGCTTTTTTGGAATGAGATGAATAAGTCTTATAAAGTTGTAAGCTTCTTCACAACCGTGTAACTATGAATTGACTTTATTGTGTAATCAAAAAAGAGATAGGACCTAAAATAGCCAAATTTCATACGATTTCACTTGTCCACCATCTTGGATGCAAGGCGAAAACATTTCAGCGCGTTTGAAGCCACTGAGAATGCCCCCTGCAGAGTTGGACGAACATTCTGCGGTGGCGCGGCTGAGTTGACCAGAGGCTATCAGCAGTATTTCCTATCCAGGTTATTTAGGTCAGTTGTTTGTGTGTGTGTGTGTGTGTGTGTGTGTGCGTGCGTGCGTGCGTGCGTGTGTGAGTGCGTGTGGACGTGCGTGCGTGCGTGTGGGGGGTGGGGGCGGGGGCGTGGGGGGTGATATTGGGGGGATAGATGATAGATTTAGCAACAAGTAAGGTCATCTTGAGTGGGGGGGTATTCGCAGATGGATTAGCATATGAACTATGATTCTCTTTAGGCCGAAAATGAGGATCCACGATGTTCGACCTGGTAGAAGTGTTATCAAACCTCACAGCATTGGTTTTTTGACTGACTGTAGCGTCAAAACAAACTCATTCATTTACTTGAACTGAATGTTCATCTTAATTGTTATGGATAGTCACGGAGCCATGATCCAGAGAACAGGGTGTCATTAGATAGAAATAAACTAAGTAATAATAGGATTACCAGAAAAACGGGGTTTTACACACAAGCCAATAAACTGCGCTCATTAACACCAGAGTAAGTCAGTACAAGATTGAAAACTGCCCCATAATTATGTATGACATGCTTGTCGGGTATTGCTACATATATATGTGAAAACAAAGTTATTAAAATGAAGAGCAAAACTGATGAAAGTTAACAATAAACGTGTATACGTGTTATATCGTCACTGCAAAAATAATGATTGGTTTTCTTTAGTATTAACATTCAAATACGTTATATATGTATCTGTATTAGCGATATTGTCTTTGTTCCGACGGTGAGTCAGCGTTAGCCGTACTATCTCGTAGTATAATTGAATTTCTGAAGACATTACGATACAGTTTTTCTGATGCATCACGTCTGCACTAGCGCTTGATAACAGCCTTGTGTTTGGGTGTTTCAGTGGTTTAAATCGCTGCTCTTGATATTGTTGATTAAACTTTGATACTGTGAACAATATAATGTTATGTGAGAGGTTGACTTTAGAACGGTAACATACTAATATATAGGATGACATAAACAGAACAATGAGAAGTTCGTCCAGATTAGTGTATAGGCAACATTTAATAATTAAAATAATTACATTCAACAACTCCCCTTTTAAGTCCATTTTCCTGACTTATAAGTAAATGCAAGAACAATCGGCCGGAATAAAATGTATAGTTCTTGTCCACTTCCATATGACTATATAGCATACAATAAGCTATCGGGTCCCGTTTAGATCGGTTTGGGCGGCAGCCTAGATAGCCATAGAATAGTTTCATCTTGGAATCTCCCATATCACTGGGGCTCCTCTTTAATTTAAATGGAGTTACTCGTTACGATTCCGAACCTTCACGTGACTGAGTTTATGAACCATTGTCAAATAGTGGTGACATTAAATCTAGGAAACAATACGCGAAGTCGCGCATGCACAGAACGGAAAATTTGGTCAAGGCATTAAGTAATCCGCATGCGCAGAACGATTGATTTCAGTACTTCCGCTAAGCGCTTCGAGTGCAGCGTCAAACGCGGGCCTGTAATCTAACACGCGGAGACTGACCAATGAAATCTGAGAAGTAGAAATACCGGTAGACGCTGTTGCTTGATTGACAATGTCAATCAAGAAAGGGAGGAGCTTAACGCTATCGTTCTCTCCCAGTAAATTCCGATGTCAAATAACGACGTTATTTGGACGGAAAAACGATGGTTTGAAAACGTCCAAATAACGTCGTTTTTCCGTCCAATGACCATATACGGAAAAAACCGACGTTTTCGTGTTTGCAGTGTAAGGATGCCACTGTCTTAAATATACATGTTAAAAACTAGTAAGCACTATTTCTATGGTTTACTATTTCTATAGCAGAATATGCAGGTACAATTTACTGACGAAGAACTGGACGAAAGGTTTGGTTTAAATGCAGTAAAGTCACATGCCACATCTTAATGTCATTCCATACAATAAACACTTGCGACCAAATACGTATTCATGGTGATAGTGTTTACAGAGATCGAGTTTCTGTGCCAGTTATATAATGATAAACTTATACAGCCTTTCAAAAAGCAATAATTCATTAAATAAAAATTGATGTAATGCTCAAGCCATAGCTTCGTCACGTCCTTATACGATAACAATAAAAACGTGAATCCATACACTTTTAGGTTAATCATATTGGTTCTACTATGATGTTAGCCTGTTCTGGATTCTGATGTGGTCAGTCAAACTGAATCAGAGGTATCAAAGGAGTGTAAGTTGTCTCGTACGAAAGTATCAATATAACATCAGTCGGTAAAATACTTCGAACATTTATACCATCAAATCTAAGTGGACTTAACAAATAATGAATAATTAATATTTCGGTTTGTGTGTTTGTTATGTTTGTTGAGTGTTTTGGTTAGAGATGTGTTTGTTTCGGGGGGGGGGAAGGTTGAGAATGTATGAGTTGTTTGTGGGCGAGTGTGTTATATGTTCTAGATTGTAGGTTTTAATGAGATTGTGAAGGTGTATAATGAAGGGGGCTAGGTTTTTGTTGTTTTTGAACTTTTTGATGGTAGCTGGTCTTGAGTTTTTGTATTTTTGGAGTATTTCTTTGTAAATGGGGTTTTGTTGTGCCCCAGCCCAGTAGCTAAGAATAGATTGATGACGTTTAAGTTGGATTGATGTAATGCCTGTGAGGATTTGTAGGTTGTTTAGGGAGGTGCCATTTCTGGTCCCCAGGGCTATCTTGAGGGCTTTATATTGTACTGAATTAAGCTTTTTTTGTAGGTTATCTGTTAGGGAGTGGAAGACCGGAGCGTCATGATCTATTTTAGCTTGGATAAGTGTTTTGTATATGTTTATGAGTGTTTGTTTGCAGCTTCCCAGTGAGAGCCGCTGATGGCTCTCATTAGATTGCTATCTTTTGGGCAGGAGTTGACCACGTTATTGATGTGGGGAGCCCATGTTAGGTTTTGGTCAAATGTGACTTCTAGGAATTTTGCATCTTTTTGAAATGTAATAGTTTCTTTGTTAAGTCTGAGTTTGGGTGTAAAATTTAGCATGAATGTTTTTTTTAAAACAATGCCGATGTTGTTTTTTTGTATTAATTTTGATCCCCCATTGGGAAGCCCAGTATTCTAATTCTGAGAGGATTGTTTTTTGGGAAGAGTTGGGAAGATGTCATCAATCATTAAGTTCAATAGTACAGGCCACGAGAAAATATATAGAGAAACTAACACAGCCATTACACCTTTTTACAAGATGGAAAACATCTTTGCTGTTAGTAATTACATTTATAGAAATCAAACCAATTTACAGGCTATATGTTGTAGAACAGAATGCTTTGCCAAGTTTATTCCTACCTGATACCATTAATAATTGGAATAGTCATCTGATATAGAGGATTATTAAACTTGGACAGTGTGACTTATATACAGTTAAGCTATGATACCAGATTTTGTCACATAATCCTTTATCGACTCGGTTGTAGTGATTTAAACTTCCATCGGCTTAAAAGACAATATATTAAGAAACGATTCGCCTTTCTATTCTAAAGGCTAAGTGAGTTTATATTCAGTGGTTTATGGGAAACAATTTGTCAATTTAGCTATTTTGAAATCGGTCCATGTACATCCTACGTTCGGGTGAATTTGCACTAATGTTATAACTTAAGAATTAATTCATATTTTAAGACACGTATTAAGTATTAAACAGTTAAATAGCTTTTCTTAGTAATTGAACACCTTTCCATTGACCGCACCAAACTGTTGACCAATCGTTTTTCATCTATTCTACGTCAAATAAGATCAGAACACGTGTATAATTACAACATCCGCAGGATACCAATAACAACGAAATGTACAAATTAACAAACATGACCAACATTATTATTACATGATAATGTAGGTGTCATGCATGTAATTGTAGCTATATAAACATATGTTTAATTATTCAGTCTGTGTGAAGTCGGTCATAAATACAAGAAACAGTTGATGCTGAAATTCTTTAATCATGTACTTTTAAGTATATTTTCCCAATATTATGTTATCCCCAAAAGGGCAATTATATTCATGTTATATTTATCAGTCAATTTTTTAATACGAATTACGTAACATTTATGCTACTTTGATTTTATAAGACCAATGTTGTTGTTACAGATTCAGGGATCGACTAGGTTCATTACATGTCATAAAAGTGCCAGGACATAATGTGGTGGCAATGCATTCTCTAATTAACACCTGTCACAAAGGGACGGGCCATTTGGGTTTGTCCTCAGGGAATGTGTAATGCAATTTGTGTATTCACGAAATAACATTCAACAAGTCGGGTGATTAAGGATTGATGCATTTGTACTTCATATAAATAAATGAATTACATTATTTTCTTAATCGTGTGCAAAATACGCATAATGTCGGAAAGCGCAAGTTAAATCCCCAAATACTGACTTCGTTCCGAAATAAATCACAACCCTCACTTATAATTGTATCACTGTATCACTTTAAATTTTAATGATGTAAATCACGTATCTGTCACTTTTTACTGTAGAATACGTCAGTCACTCAACCAGTTCCACTATTATTTTCCCAAAAGATCAAAGATTAAAAACAGTTATCAAGATTTAATTTCCATATCGTTAGATATATTTAATCTTAACATTGAAACATCTTCATGTATTATTTTGTATTGAATGACATTAGATATATGCTCCTATACCGCCGCTGGTGTCTTAATTTGCGAGAATTAAACATTTAGTTTGCATCCAATTATGCGCGTCCCAAATTATACAGCGTCAAGCTTTCAGAGCTCCAAATGAGTTTTCCAAAGTAGAAATTAAGCAAAATGAATATTTATCAAGTTTCCTTTTGCTAGAACATATGCATGCTGTTATGGTTTTTCAAAAAAATAATCTTCGTTCTCTCTGTTGTTAACAATATTAAAACAACAAGTACTATAAAATATTATACGGAAATATATTTCATATCATTTACGCATCCGGCTGCTCACAAAACAATGCTATTAAACAATATTTGTGTCCAAGGGACTGAATACCAATTAGACCAAGCCAGCTCTACAGATACTGACTCTCTCAAAGACAGCAAGCTACATTATACAGTTAATTGAAAACTGTAATCTCAAACATATCTAATGCTACTTCAACACTTTATCATATACTTAGCAGTTGAATATTCTGTAAAATTGAAATTAATCCTCTATTAGTTTACACTGACGATTCTTGCAGGCTATATAATGCAGGCACGGCCCGTTATGTATCATTCAATCTTTATCTTTCTCACTTTCTTATAAAGGCATAATGATCGATAATCTCTTCTGTTGCAGTGTGAAATGTTAAATTATTGTGAGTAAGGCTAATCCCTTTCTCCAGACATAAAGTGATCACTCACCAACAACTGACAAGGGATTACTCCTCGTTAAGGCAATACTAAGTGATACAATATACTGCAGATCAATTAACTAATTAAGGGTTAAATGAGATTGTTTACTCAGAGTGTGATGTAATCCGTTTAATGCGTATTTTGTCTCAAAAGCCAAAATGGTTGGTTGTTTAAATAGTGACACTTTAATAAACTATTCTTCTTCTTCTTCTTCTTTTTGTTCATTGTCAAGATGCAGTGTATTACTTCCCAGACTGATGACATGTGTTATCATTTTTTATCTTCAAATATCACGATGTGCCCACTGATACCGTCATTATGTTGATTGCCTGATTGTTTAGAACTATCAGTCGCGATATGTTATATGATTGCTTTGTATAACATCGGCATGCTGTTCACTTTCATTGGGACTGGATGCTTTGTACAATAGCGAAAGTATCTCACTGTTAATTATTTTTTTATAATTTGAATTTACATAAGTAAAGAACATATCAATTTAATCTGAATACGTCAATGTGTCAATTTCTTGTTCTAAAAAGTACAGGTATAAGTATTCATATTCGACTTCTTATCATTTGTATTTGTAAGATTTTTTTTTAATTTTCTTGCGCCTGTTGTACATTACATTTATGGTCGTAGTTTGTTGACTTTGCTAACAATATTAGACTGAGCCCCAAGAAATGTTTTGAACATTTGATTGCATTTTAAGCAATTTTGTGCCGTCTGGACAATATTCATACCAACAAATGTAACAGTGGCAAAAGTAAAAAAAACAAAGATGGCGGATGTAAAATTTCGGAGTTAAATCAGTACTTTTAAAAAATCGGGAATAGTTTCTGCGCACCCGGCCACCTGGGTTCCAGCCACTAATGCCTAAGTCCACTTTTGCCTACAAATAAATAAAACAGTGTGGAATAAATCCTACACAATGAAAACAACATACCCATGCTAGGAATGAACTCTTTGAAATTTCTCTGAAATCATCAAATATCTGCTGGTGTATATACTATAAGAACTAATGCAATAATGCAGAAATGATGCACTGATAGTGGGTGTCATTATTGGATTATTAACAATTTCTGTGTGACGCCTCCCCCCCACCCCACCCCCTCCCGTTATAGTGCAAGTATTCAGGATAGAAAAGGTATGATGTCCGGAAATGATCCCATGGTTGTGTGATGAATAATAATAAAGGCATGTTTGATGCTGAAAACTCGAAAACAGGACAATCCGCAACGTTTGTCCGGCAACACGATATTTTCGGAGTATTTAAAAAAAAATATCTTTCATTATATTTTGAAGAGGATTTTTCCAAGGACTGCCGTTTTTAAAAAAACGCGATTTTCCGCGTTCCGCCTAGATTTGACATTATAACAATGTTTTCCCTACAATTAAACCGACACCTCAGAACAAACCAAATTCAACACTTTAAATTAATAATAAAATAGTTTTAATCCTCTGTGCAATCCACACTGTTGGCTAATCTGCCATGTGCACGAGAGCATGTTACAAATCACATCGCGGCCTCCCCGTACAAACGAATCCAAGCTCAGCACATTGATTTCAACACTTTCAAAACAGAAGTCACCGCCAATGCAATCACCCCCGACAGCTAATCCTCTCTGTGCATTTGACCATAAAGTCTACTCACATACCAAGCACCGCGCCAGGAAAAGTACCAGACGCCTCAATCGCTTACCCGTCAACATCATTGCAAGGAGAGTATGTACTCCCGCTAACAGTGTGGAGTACTAATCAAACATTCCAGTAATGTTACACGCCACTATATCAGTTTTTTTGTAACTTGCTGATACTATTTTGCACATACAAAACAATTATCCTCCTTTACAAACATATACAAAGAAACACAGTGCTCAACTTTAAACACTTCAATTTGCATATATATATAATAATTATACACTAATACATAACAATTATCTCCCTTTACCAATATATACAAAGAAAACAAATTTGGATATACCATATATACAAATTTGTATATATTTGTATATGTCGTATATACAAACTTGTATATTTTTGTATATATCATCATTCCAATCTTGTATATCCTTTGGAAATATCATCTTTCCAAAGGATATACAAGCTTGTATATATGGATTTTTTTTTGCAGTGTATAATAAGTAAATGACATTGATTGCTTATCTGACCTAGGCATTTCAGATACAAGATGTTCTAGTGATTCTGGGAGAGTGAATTATCATGGACAAAAGTCATACACATGTGTAAACATAATTCACTGTTTATTGTAAATGGCAGAGTTGGCCAAGATAAGTGTGTTGGGTAAAATACGTGCAGAAATTGTAGTATCATTGATTATAAGGTCTCTTTAAAGACACTAAATATGTTTCTGATTTTGAAGTTGAATTTTTTTTATCTTATTTTATCTGATGCCCATTGCACTCTGGAAATTTGAACCAACAAATGTAAACAATATCACGAGTCAAACACAAACAACAACAGACAACTGTCAATTAGACTTTGAAATTGACAACACTGGCTCCACGTCTATTCCGAGACGCTTGGATAAGAGGCACGCTCATGATTTTGTAAATCAATTAAAAACAGTGACATTTCTTGTATGATGTCTCACATTGATTCCTTGGTGCCCGGTAATATTTGTAATGACGATGTAAACCTTATTGTACATAATATTAACAACATTTTCTTACTCACAGCAAAATCAGCTTTCGGCATGAATTGTGTCAATCATGGTCTCCGCCTAGGTAGACCCGGATGAAATAGATCTGGTTCGGACGCCAATGTACGATCAGTGTGGGACGGTATCACCAGTCAAAACGGAACATAAATAAAGATAAAATAAACAACACGCAACAGTCGTTGACGTTATAAAAAATCCGAAAATTCTAAAATAGTCATCATTTCATAATGCAAAACAATATATTTCTAATTTACAGATAAATGACACCAGCTCATGTTTAAAATGTTACGTCAGAAAGATAATGACGCAAATTGGCCATCTTTCGATACACTTTTTGACTATTTCAAAAACCTAAATGCAGATAATGTAGACTATCCCTGATGATTCGACTGATCTTAATTTAATTTTGATGTCCATAATTGTAATTATATTTCAAACACTGGTATAAGCGAACAAGAAATTGAATGCGCCATTAAACTATTAAAGAATAACAAGGCATGTGGCCAGGATAACATTAACAATGAATATATTAAAGCTTCAATGCCAACATTCTTACCCTTGTATACCAGACTATTTAATCTTACATTTGCTACTGGGATGTTTTCCTCACAATGGTTATGAACGGAATTATTCGTCCGATCCACAAAGGTAAAGGAAGAACAGAAGTCCCTGGAAAGTCTTATAAGTTGCCTCGGAAAAGTGTTTACCTCACTTCTTAATAAATGATTAAATGGTTATGTTGAAAGTAATAACATTCTGTCAGAATCACAAGCGGGTTTTAGACATGGCTACTCTACAAATGATCATATTTTTCTATATATGCAATTACTGATTTACTCTAAACTAGAAAGAGAAAAGTGTACTGTGGTTTCACTGATTTCCAAAAAGCTTTCGGCAGTGTTTGGCGTGTAGGTTTATGGAAGAACTTATTAGCCAAGGTATTGATTGGAAACTTATTCGTATTATTGGTAATATGTACGGTGGCATTTAATCATATGTGTGTACAAAAGGTGAATATTCAGAACAATTCCCTTGTCTTATTGGTGTCCATCAAGGAGATAACGTGTTTCCAATGTTGTTTTCATTGTTGCTAAATGATCTGGAACCATTTTTATATTATCAAAAACCGTTGTTTTGTTCACATTACTATATGCTGCTGATACTGTTTTGTTAGCTTTTAATCATCAAAATGTACAAAATATGCTTGATATCATTTCACTGTAAACATAGAGGTTGCATATCGATACGAGTAAAACAAACATTATAGTTTTTGGTGGTACAAAAAGAGACAAGAGTAAACATATATTATTAAATGGCTCACTAATTGAAACTGTTAACGATTATAAATTTCTATAAATTCACTTTACAAAAAAATACTCTTTCAATACCTCAATAAAAGCAAATTGTGAATCTGCTACTAAGGCCATGTACTTTGGATTACATAAAAAGTATAACATTTAATTTATCCATAAAAAGCCAATTATGTCCATTCGATGCTATTGTCAAAACCACTTCTATTATATGGTTGTGATATCTGGAGTTTGAAAACTGTAAACAAATTGAATCTGTTCACGTTAATTGTTTACGTAAATTACTTCCCATTAAGAAAAGTACACCTTTTTACATGCTGTATGGACAAACAATAGCTGTCATAAATGGATAAAAAGTATATTCAATGAAATGGGCTATAGTTTTTATTGATTAAGCCAACAAGCAGTTCTTCCTAATGTCCTTAAATCTATCATTTCGTTACGATTACCTGATATAGCAACCCAAGCATGGAATTACAGAATTGCAGAGGTTACAAATTCCTCTAAAGGTATCACATATCGCATGTTTAAAAATTGAACTCGTCATTGAACAGTATTTATTATTTATCCAAAATAATTATTCCATAATGTTAAAAGTACTTGATGATAATGATAAAAATAATAAGGTTTTAGATGTAAGAAATCTATTATTTGTAAGTTGCTTTTCATATGTACATGTATGGATTTCCCATGTCAGCAATTACAGCAAAATAAAATCATTGTTACAAAGGAAATATATTTACCTTGTTTAAACGATGAAGGTTTAATCAGAGCTTTTTGGTACACTTCAATGTAAATAAAGTTCTGTTCTTGAGAGAGGACAGAGCTTGGCAAGAGGGACAGTAAATATGCTTGTCATTTAAACCTTTATCTGATGGTTGTAGAATGTGATTTAATTTATAAAGACTCCCACACGTGTAGCCCAAATGCGGATGTTACTTGTCTCTCTATCTCCCATCTCACTTGAGCTCGTTTTCAATTTAAAAGGAGTTATTTGATTCTATCAAAAGGAATCAGATATTAAGCGTTATTCAGCCTTGGTTTGTATCATATGTGGTAAGATGCATGCGATGCATGAAGTTGGTTTTGTGTGTAAGGAGCTAGAGTAGTCACATGACCTAACATGGCGACGTCCATAGATTCATTGCGACCTATCATTCATTCTAGAGTAAGTATTCGAAACTTGGTAAGTTGATGACGTATAGTATTCGAAACTTGGTAAGTTGATGACCTAGGAGTGTGATAGCGGTTGAGGCGACAGTTGTACTATGGCGATGGTGTAGTAAAGACCGTTTTGATTGATACGAAGTGTTTGTTGAGTTTGAGTTAAATCTGGGTTGTCAACAAGTGAGCACAATGCCAGGCGGAGATACACCTGTTTGCCTTCCGAGAAGCCAACTTTACCTTGTGCTGTCAAACACTGTCGGCGCTGATACCCTTCTTTAAAGCTAACAGCAATGTGAACTATGCATGGTGACTCCCGATTCATCTCAGAGACATGATAGCCCTAGAGAAGACACATTCATAGTTGGCACGGAAAGATCCACAATAGAAAATTTGTTTTGAACAAATCAAGCTAGGAATTCTCAGCTTTGGCCATGGAGGGACAAGCTCAGTCTTTTAATGTCAGCATTTCTTGATCAGCTGAGAGCTGTTATGTACCTGCTGTCATCTGCTATCTCCTGCTGCCATTTACAGTATAAGCTTTTCCACGACGTTTTTACCTTCATGGGTCTAGATGCAACTCTGTGCATGGGATATGTTCCCAGTTTGTTGTGAACATAGTGACTGATAACTAATATTAAAAAAAATCACTGTCATGTTTGTCTTTCATTTATTGGAATATTTTGCCCAATACAGCATTTCACTACCCAAGAATGGGTATAAAAACATGTGCGTTAACGGGTTCTATATGCATTGTTTAGCATCGTGCTGACAACAACCACTCAGAAAAACAACAAAATTACGCAATTATTTAACATTACGAAATGCCACGACTGTCCTAAAATGAGCGTCTGCGAGCCATTGGTATGCTTGAAGCAGGATCGAGTCAACGTGATGTTGCAAGACAACTTAACGTCCACACAAACACCATTTGGTGTTTATGGCAACGTTGGCAACAGACGAATGCAGTCAGAGACCATCCTCGTAACCAATAATCGACAAGACAACTGGATTCGAACAACACACCTACGAAATCGATTCCAGCCAGCAACAGTGACTGCAAGAAGCATCCCTGGCCTTCGACGAATATCTTCACAAACCGTACGTCGTCGCCTAAGATGTGCAGGGATTGTCGCTGGAAGACCCGCCAGACGTCCCATTTTGACAGGAAACCACCGCCAAGCACGTCTACAGTGGTGCAGACAGCATCTACGCTGGACGGCCATGCAGTGGGGACAAGTTCTATTCACTGACGAGTCTCGTTTTTACCTCATCCACAGCGATGGACGGATTCGAGTGAACCGACGTCGAGGTGAACGTTACGTCAATCATTGTGTCATGGAAGAAGATCGGCTTCGGGGGCGGCATTGTTATGGTATGGGGTTGGATTACAGCAAGACCGAGGACCCGTTTGATAGTGGTAGAGGGAAATCGCAATGGACAGCGCTTCTGCGATGAGATCATCGGCCCTGTTGTCCTACCGTTTTGGGGTCGTCATGGCCCAGGCATTACCTTTCAACATGACAACGCCGGCCTCATATTGCTCGACTTGTTCAGGATTCCCTTCAACAAAACAACGTGGATGTCATCCCCTAGCCGGCTCGCTCCCCTGATCTCTCACCAATCAAGCACATGTGGGATGAGATGGAGCGGCGCCTTCGACGTCAACCGCGTGTTCCACAGACACTCCAGGAACTTCGAAACATGCTCCAGCAGATATGGACAGATATCCAACAGGACTTTGTGCGACGCCTGGTCCATTCCATGAGACGAATATATGTTGCTTGCATCGCAACCAGAGGTGGACACGCATGCTATTGATTTTTAAATTTTGGCATGTTCACGTATGGTCCCGTGTCATTTTGAGTGAAGAATTGGCTTGTTTTTGCATGTGGTTTGGGCGTGTAGCACCGATAGGACGGCGTGCGCTCGCCTTTTCGCGAGGACCTGGTGATGTTTGATAGAGATGCATGGAAACATGCTCTGAAGTAGTCGGAACTGTGCAGTCCACTCTGCATTGACACAAAGTCTTATGATTATTTGTTGTTGTTGTTGTTGTTAATAACATAAGAGATAATGTCGGTGTATAGTCATGTAACATCACATGTATGTCAGTTTCTCATTTGGGGGCACGGGTGGCCCAGTCGTCTAAGGCGCCGCGATTCGCTGTGCAGAATTGCGTCCCTTGGGCACGCCAGAAACCTATGATTGTGGGTTCGAATCCCGGTTAGCCCCGATTATGTTTCTAGGTTTGTCAGCACCATACCCATGCTCGTGGGTTTCACCGAAGTGGTAAACGTCTTAGACCTGCATCACTTCGGGCTTTCCTCCCACATTAAGCTGAAACGCCGCGATATAACTGGAATACTGTTGAAAGCGGCTTAAAACCCAACTCACTCACTCACTATTCAATGTCACAGGAACTTTTGTTGATCAGCATATTTGTTTTAGTCATTGGCATAGTTGTCCAACGTTATGCATGTTAATCCTATCTTGTTCAGTGTCTGCATTTACATCGTTTATGGTTTATTGGCACTATTGTGCCAGCATCGTTTTATACTATAAATATACACATGCACAAAAGTTAAGCGCCACCCACCATATTTGTTAGCTGTTACTTTTGGCACTTAATGATGACTATTATAACGAGATGTACGATTGTTGTAAGCCGTTTATGTAAACCTCAAAAGTTGTCCAAAAGCAAGGAATTTTACCGAAGACCAGAAATTGAAGGACATTGAAAAACTTTTTTTGTCATGTAACTGTCATGATATCAGCAGACCATATCAGGTGTCACATAGACACCCTAGGGAGTGCAGAGAAACGTCAGTAACGTGTGTATGATCCACGAACATTGACCACAGCTTCAACCCTACGCCTCATACTCATTACATGTCGTTGAATGCTTCTCTGAGGCAAACGGATCCATTCTTCATGAAGTGCGAGATTTTGAACTGGGGGATCACGATGTCTGATTGTCCGGCCAAGAATGTCCCACAGATGCTCAATCGGATTAAGATCCGGACTACAGGACGGCCAAGGAAGAATGGCAATAGCTTCTTGACGCAAATAAGTCAAAACTGATCGTCGAGAGTCTGTGATGGGTAATCCACTGCAGTCTTAAATCTGTTGAAGTGGCAAATGGATTTCGTCTGACTATCCTGAAAAGACGTCTATCCTCTCTGTTAGAGGTCTTTCTTGGCCTACCAGACCTATGCCTGTCATTGACATCATTGGTTTGACCATGTTTGACAATCAAAAGAGTGATAACACTGTGATGACGACCCATTTGTCTTGCAATGGCCCTGCATGACATGCCAGCATTTTTCATGCCTATCACTTGCCATCTTTCAGCGTTCGTTAACTTTCTCCTCACCATGGCTGATTTTCAACCTCTATTGGAAGGGGAATGTCACACAGGAGCAAAATGCAACCACGTGTCTGTAACTTGAATTTCACTATTTATAGGGTAGGGGAACTGCATCAACACGTAAAGCACGCTTTCCTTGTGGTATCTGGACAAATTTGGGTTCATGAAACTATGGAAGCCTAATTCAGTCATACATCATCTGATTTCGTATTTCTGATTCCCACACGTGAAACCAAGAGACTATGAATATGGTGGCGCTTAACTTTTGTGCATGTGCATATATATCGTACTCGGATTTTGCAAGTCCTTCAGATCATAGTTGTTCAAATCATCAATTTGAGTCATCAGAAACATCTCGCCTCTGATCAATATGACATTATCTTTTACTGGTTACAAAGCCTTGTTGGCATGGCACTTAAACCCGTTTTTACATTGCTTATGTATTTAAGGGATTATGTTTTGTTCTCTGATCTTAAGATCTTTTCGTGTCGTAAAAACTTTGTGAACATTCCCTTGATGGAAGTAAAACGATACGGGAAGTTGCATTAATATTCTGCTTATACTGTAACCTTACCAAGCCATCAACGAGTATGTATACATTGACTATTGATGTCCTTCTTTATAGACCAGGTCGTGATCAACGGCGAGAGGACAAGGCCGGAGTCTGTCATACACGTTCATTCTGCTTGGCGTTCGGCGTAGGGGACTTCTGACTACTGTTCAAAACTGAAAGATATCTCATTCTTTTCTCAGTACATTAGAGCACAGAACCGACAATAATCTACGTCAAATACTGGTTGATTGCTGACAGGAATGATGTTACAGGAAGTCATCACAATTATGTCTTGGATTGTTTATCGGGAGTTTGCAGAAGGTGAGTTGAATAACAGGAACGACATTCAGGCATAGCACCGCTGTGAAGCAGATTACACAAGTCTATATATTCATTGATCACCGTAGCTACACTCGCGTACAACGGCATGGTGCACACAAGCCATGGTTGATAAATGTGACTAATAAGGATCCAGGGATCCTATCATTTATGAGGGACATAATCCATGTTTTTTGGTTTCACTAAAAGGATAAGAGCCCACCACATGTTTTATCCTTTTTCCACACATCAGCTGTCACGTGGGTACATAACTTAAATGCCGTTCAAACATTGTTGAACACAACTTACTTAATCAGTTGGCCACCCGTGCCTTTTAGTGAAAATCTAGGGCTGATAGGTGAAAAGCAAAGGTAAAAAGTATACGGATGGTGCATATGCGTAGAACGACCGGGATTGGCAGTGAATTCGTAATAAACAAAGCATTAACGGTGAACATCTCTGATGGAACATGTATTTACGATGTTGTTATACTAATAAGTACATCTTCAGATACTTTCCTACCGTTGGTTGGTTGGTTGTTTCGCGCTGCACTCGGCAATATTCCAGCTATATGACGGCGGTCTGTAAATAATAGAGTCTGGACCAGACAATCCAGTGATTGATAGCATGAGCATCAATTAGTTTGCAAAAGAAGAAAAGATGTTGTGTACGATATGACAATACTGACAGCAGTTGGTAAGTGAGTGAACGAGCTAAGACTAAACGTCAATTGTTCATTTATGTTGTGACTGGATCCAAATGTGTATTTATATTATATACACCTTGCACAGAAGGAAACGATGGACTAAAAATAAAAAGCTTAATAACGCTGCATGTCAAAGAGTATTAATACCACATATAACCATATGACTCTTTTTACAAGAAGAATGTACTCTACAATGCCAACAACAGAAAAGTAACATGTACATAACCATGTCTGTTTTCGTGTTACCTGTTTTGTTCAGGGTATATAGTTGGATCGACTGGAAAGCAAGCTCGTGCAAGCACCATTTTGCTTGACCTGGGCCCAGAGATGGCTGTTGATGGGAACACCAGCGCCGTCTGGCCAAACCTGTTTCACACACATCCTGATGATCCGTCTCCCTGGTGGCAGGTTGACTTGGTTGAGGAAGTATTCTCACCTGAAGTGACGGTCTACTTTCGCTCAGACTGTGAGTGACAACACGTCATAAATATTATATTTATTCTGTATTTTCCCATTCGTATCAAACCTGGAAATGGTAGTCTCTTTTAGGCAGACTAATCGTAGCTCTGACAGAAAGTGTTGTTTTTCTCGAAGAAGTTTACATGCTATTCATTCGGGTGTGATATCAATTGTATTTTCGGATAAATAATATCATTGCTAAACACATACTTAAGGTGAAAAAAAAGTTATATCAGGCTTTGGTTGATTAGATATTCTTCTTCCTGTATCGTCATAGATGAGCAGTCCATTCTGTTATTCTTGTCAGTAACATAAATGTTTTTCTGCCATGGAGGATGCGCGTGGCATCTCTCATTGTCATGAATCCTTCACATACTCCGTGCAAACGGAATGGTCATACCGAAAACAAAAATGCAGGTAATAATATTCTTGGTCAGGTGTCTACATCAAGGGTTAGAGTTCATATCAAATGCGAGATGGTCGTTTTCTTTTTCTTTTGACAGATGTAATGAAATATCAATTAAAATTGCTTACAATTGAATATGGAAAGGGTTTTGTCATATTTGACATTTTCTCGGTAATATTTTTCATGAGAATGTTGCAGAAAGTGTGAAAAGATATATTCAACTTTTAGGTTTTTATGTTATCATGTGCGGTGATATAAGTACCATGCATTTAACACATACATTTAATGCTATGTATTATGTGCCATGCTGCATCACTTCGGGCTTTCCTCCCACAGTTAGCTGACATGTCGTGATATAAAAGAAATTCTGTTCAAAGTGGCGTTAAAACAAACTCACTCACATAATATGTTGACTTATGTACATATTCAGTGATCAGTGTTACATTTCTGATGCATTCATCGTTTTCTCCATATTTTATACTGGATTTGTATTGATTTTAAGCGTAGTCGCATTCTTTAATTAATTTTAATGTCCATTGTATGTTATGCTGCATTCTACCAATTATGCATATTACTTCGGGTCATGATACACAGCTCCTGGGTCTAATGTCTTCTTGAATCCGACAGATGCTCTTCGCCGTAATGGAGTGAAGATATCACTTTCACGATCTAATTCGACAAGCGCTGCTGTATGCCACACCGTAACGGGGAAGGCTGATGGATCTGACATTCCAACAGTCTACACCATCCGCTGTTACGATAGGGGGCGCTTCTTGACTTTGTCAACCCACACTGATAACGGAGATGACATAGTCCTCGACTTTGGCGAGGTCAAGGTTCATGGTAGGATATAATAACAATATAATCTTGTTTTCATTGACTTGGTTACGTCAATCTACTATAAAATCTCAGCTAGGCGGCCATACAGATACGTCAATCAGTAGTAAATATAGATGTGTTGCTATTTCTCTTAATCCTACGAATGAGTTATTTCCTGCAAATGATTAATACACATAGGGCATGGTGTGTTTCTGATCTAGATGAGTTCAGTTTTCTTCACTCAGCAATTATCAGGTTATTCCTGGGTTTGCTGTATGTGTGTCAATACACCTCTGACGAGATTTCAACCATATATCCCAACCATATCGAAATGCATATTTACACACAGTTCTTTAACTTTAAAGCCCAATAGTGCTTTCCTATTTGCTAACCCGTATTGACATAAATATATAAGTTTCAAAATAACATTCTCTTCTTGATTCCTGGTAGGAGTTGATCAGTCATGATTCCTGGTAGTAGCTGATCAGTCATGATTCCATGTAGGAGTTGATCAGTCATGATTCCTGGTAGGGGTTTATACATCCATGATTCCTGGTAGTAGTTGATCAGTCATGATTCCAGGTAGGAGTTGATCAGTCATGATTCCTGGTAGGGGTTTATACATCCATGATTCCTGGTAGTAGTTGATCAGTCATGATTCCAGGTAGGAGTTAATCAGTCCATTATTCCTAGTAGGAGTTGATCAGTCCTGATTCCTGGTAGGAGTTGATCAGTCATGATTCCTGGTAGAAGTCAATCTGTCATGATTCCAGGTAGGTGTTGATCAGTCATGATTCCAGGTAGGAGTTGATCAGTCATGATTCCTGGTAGGAGTTGATCAGTCCATGATTCCAGGTAGAAGTTGATCAGTCCATGATTCCTGGTAGGAGTTGATCAGTCCGTGATTCCAGGTAGGAGTTGATCAGTCATGATTCCTGGTAGTAGTTGATCAGTCCTGATTCCTGGTAGAAGTTGATCAGTCCATGATTCCAGGTAGAAGTTGATCAGTCCATGATTCCTGGTAGGAGTTGATCAGTCCGTGATTCCAGGTAGGAGTTGATCAGTCATGAGTCCTGGTAGTAGTTGATCAGTCCTGATTCCTGGTAGAAGTTGATCAGTCCATGATTCCTGGTAGGAGATGATCAGTCCTGATTCCTGGTAGGAGATGATCAGTCCTGATTCCTGGTAGGAGTTGATCAGTCCTGATTCCTGGTAGGAGTTGATCAGTCCTGATTCCTGGTAGGAGTTGATCAGTCCTGATTCCTGGTAGGAGTTGATCAGTCCTGATTCCTGGTAGGAGTTGATCAGTCCTGATTCCTGGTAGGAGATGATCAGTCCTGATTCCTGGTAGGAGTTGATCAGTCCTGATTCCTGGTAGGAGTTGATCGGTCATGATTCCTGGTAGGAGTTGATCTGTCATGATTCCTAACATGCCTAGCATTCCTCATGGATCAATCAACTGCCAGGAATCATGAGACTGATCAACTCCTGTCAGGAATCATTGGACTGATCAACTCCTGCCAGGAATCATGGGATTAATCGACAGGAGTTTGTCAGTCATAATTACTGATCAGACCATGATTCTTTTCTGGAGTCGATTCGTCTCATGATTCCAAGCAGGGGTTGGTCAGTCATGTTTCCTGGAAGGTGTCGCACAGTCATGAATCCAGGCAGGAGTTGATCAGTCCTATGATCCCTGACAGGAGTTGATCACTCTATCCAATCCTGACAGGAGTTTATCAGAACATGATTCGTGTCAAGAGTCGATCAGTCCCATGATTTCTGGCAGCAGTTTATCAGTCCGAGATTCGTGGCACATGTTGATAAGTAATGATTCCTAGCAGGGGTTGATCAGTCTCTTCGTGCCTGTTGATCAGTCAGAAGTCGATGACAATGCAGGTGTAGCATGGTGAAATCTCATAAAAAAAGTGGTGCTTAATTCTGAATCTCCAACTTTCAAAGGTTACTTATAGTAGCAATACGATTGGGTTGGATGTGTGGCATTTTATAGGAGCACTTTCTCCCGAATATTCACAAAACGAGCGACATTTTGTTGGTTTCCCATTTTCGATTTCTTTCATAAACATTTACCCGGTTCAAATACAATGTGTCATATAAAGGTTTTTATGTGAAAGCATCCAGGTCAGACAAATGTTTGCCTTTGAGTGTATGTTTCTACGTGCGTAGGATGTTCTGCTATGACGTACGGGTCTGGATGTGACATTGACTGTCACTGTAATGGCACGACTTGTGATCCTGTGACGGGAGAGTGTCCTACAGGATGCCAAGAAGGATGGACAACATCGTCGTGTGGCCAACGTAAGTTATTGTTTCCCTGCAAATTGCTTTACAAACCTTGTTTTTCAATAAACTTGAGATGTTTTTGAAATGGCTGATACGATATTTTAATATGTGCCAGTTGAACTGTAGATTTAAATATCGGTAATATTGTCCTTGCAGTTGAGAAGGCTAAAGACGTCAGCCTGTACACAAAGTACATTTCCTCATGTCCAATCAAGATAACTTTTCACAATACCACCGTTGCTATGGCGACCTTGAGGGAAATGGAAGTGGTGTTGCTCTTATCGAGAATGGACTGCATGCATGCCTGTGATGCACTGACTCTGTGCACACATTTTGGTTATGACTTTGGCAACTGTTCGCTGTGGAGGTCGGGGTCCGCTGTAGGTGTTGATGTGGAAACACGAGAACTGTGGAAGAAGGAGAACTGAAAGTTCATGTGAGATCACACAGAATGAAAACTTTGCCTTAACTATAAGGACTCAGAATATAACCGTTTTCTTACTACAAGGACCCTGTTTGTGTGCGATTTAAAAATGCAACCACTATAGTTTACACATTGGTTTAAAGCACTGTAAATACCAGTACTAATATGTGAAATATATACACATAACACAACATTGTTGGTTTAAAGCACTGCATATACTTAAATCTTGTTTTAATTTTGAAACACTGCACTTTATCCTTTCTGTGTATCTTACAAGAAGGTGTAGTTGGATGACTCTATAAATCTTTTTATTCTAAAATCATAGAGACTAGACCTGTGTATTTATTGTCTCTCTTTCACAATCTCTCTCAACCACATGTTTGTGACCTTTTCAAACACATCCATTCGAACTGCTGATCTTGTTAAGCAGTCAACATACCCATTCTGTACGGATATATATGTTAATCTTGTGCGATTTGAACTTTATTGTAAGCGGTTTGAAATATTTTACATAAAAAGAGTTTGCTGTCTCGAGCCTGCTTAGATTGTTGTGATGTCAGTGATTTGGTTTTGAGTGTGTGAGTGAGGTGTTCCCCCTATGCACACAGAGTTTACGATTTTGACTATATCATGAGCATATGTTTAAGAATCACTATCAAATAGTGATGATAAGAGGTCTTGGTGAAAAGGTGAGCGTAAAAGCTTCTTTCCTTGATCCATGGGGCATTCGTCACTAAACATGGTGCCCATTGATATAGCTACATATCCTTCTTTAGAGGTTCAGGACAATTTGTCAAGAATGAAAGCAAATGTCCTCTGAAGTTTGCTTAGAAAACTATATGTGACATGATGGGCGTGCTCGTTGATAACATCGATGTAAACTTTGGGACGAACAGACGAACTTGTGCGGTTGACATGTAACATGTATCGCATAGATTACAACTGATCAAAGTATCATATTGATCCCTAGTCGGAAAGCCGCGTGTAAATAAATCTCTCAAGTACTGGAACAATATGCTAACTGACATGGAACACTCACAATATTAGCTATTCACTTAATGCTTTTAAAAGGATCGTACGATATGGCTGACATATTGCCGATGTGACGTTAAATATTAACTCGATAACTCACTAACTTTTAAAAGGTACTTTGAGTGATAAAAGTTGCCACTGATACTTTACAGGGACAGGTTGACATTTTGAAATAATAGATGCTGCCTTGATTGTTTGCTTCACTGTGAACCTTTGATCCATGACTTACGAGTACAATTCAATTCAAGTGTTTTTCACATCCTTGTTCAACTTCTCAGGTTCACATATGCCTATTAAGTCGGAATCGTACAATCGACTCTGCCTTTAGGAGACATTTCTATTGAATATGTAACGGGTATTGTCGCTTTTATTTCCTTTGGTTTGTCGTGTGGGACAGTACCAATATGTGAAATATATACACATAACACAACATTGTTGGTTTAAAGCACTGCACATACTACATTTTGTAAAACAAATTAAACACTGCACATTATAGGGTTTGTGTACCTTTCAAGATGGTGTAGTTTGATAATTCTTTATATCTTCTTATTCTATAATCATAGAGAATAGACCTGTGTATTTATTGTCATTTTCACAATCTCTCTCAACAACATGTTAGTGACCTTTTCAACCACATCCATTCGAACTGCTGATCTTGTTAAGCAGTCAATATACCCATTTTGTACAGATATATATATTTATCTTGTGCTATTTGAACTTTATTGTAAGCGCTTTGAAATATTTTACATATTGCATGTTCTGATTGTTGTGATATCAGTGATATGATTGTGAGTGTGTGAGTGAGGTTTAACCCGGAATGCATTGGGCAATGGAACCACGTTAAACCGTTATAGGCCATGAGCCAGATGTTGAAATGTCAAATATTGGTACAAACCTAAGGAAATAAAAGCGACATTCATCAGATTCAATAGATTGTACGATTCCGACTATGAATCACCCTCAAGTGTGAGTGAGTTGGGTTTAACGCCGCTTTTAACATTATCCAGTTATATTACGGCGTGTCAGCTTAATGTGGGATGAAAGCCCAAAGTGATGCAGATCTTAGACGTTTACCACTTTGATGAAACCCACGAGCACGGGTATGGTGCTGACAAACCTTGAAACATAATCGGGGCGAACCTGGATTCGAACCCACAATCATAGGTTTAATCACAATCAAATAGTGATGATAACAGGTCTTGGTGAAAGGTGAGCGTAAAAGCTTCTTTCCTTGATCCATGGGGCATTCGTCACTAAACATGGTGCCCATTGATATAGCTACATATCCTTCTTTAGAGGTTCAGGACAATTTGTCAAGAATGAAAGCAAATGTCTTCTGAAGTCTACTTAGGATAACTATATGTGACATGATGGGCGTGCTCGTTGATAACATCGATGTAAACTTTGTGACGAACAGACGAAATTGTGTGGTTGACGTTTCACATGACTCTCATAGATTACAACTGATCATAGTATCATCATGATCCCTGGGTGAAGCCGCGACTATTGACTACATCTCTCCAGTACTCGGAACAATGGAACGCATTGAACACTCACAATATTAACTATTCACGGAATGCTTTTAAAAGGCACTTTGAGTGATATAAGGTTGCATCAGAAAACCCAGTGGTGTATATTTTGCAACAATGTGTTAACTGACAAGGAACACTCACGATAGAAATTAATGATTTGCGTATTCTGAATGTCTGCATGCCGAATGTAACTTAAGGTGACATTAGATAACACAGACGTTTGTACTGGGTGCGTTGTTCTTTTATTTAATTACTTAGAATGCAATTCAATTCAAATGTTTTAAAGTGTTGTTCACGTCCTTGATCCACTCTTTTGGGTCCTCAACATCAATATGACACAACATTAAGATTGATGCCATGTTCTATGCCATTGTCAGTTAGGTTCATACATTAACTGAAAAGTTTAGTTATTTTGCCTCGTATCTTTATTTCGTTAGATGAGTGCGCACTTATCAGCTGACGTGCAAAAGAAACGTTACCAAACAATATAATAAAACTAAGAACAGGACCAATATCAAGAAAAAGTATGTAAAGGCAGTACAAAGGCATGAATAAACTACAAATTATGCCGTGAATGAGGACAGAAATGGAGGTGTTTTGTCCACAGTTTTAATACCCGTAAAGATCAGTGTTAGAATAGATTTTTAGGTTCTACTACACCAAATCAGCACCAGCCTTCAGTGCAGATTGAGAGATATCTCCAGGCTGTGATTGTGTCTTTTAAATGTACATCCATCCAGTTATTAAAACTGACCATGTTTTTCTATATTTAGAACTGTCTTTTTCAACATGATGACGTATGCTGAATGTGACCACAGACATTTTCAAGTAGGTGACATTTGGTGCGGAACTGGGGGTGGTGGGTATAGCTTCCTGTACTCTGAAAAGAAGCTGGCTAAGCTGGTCATTTTTTTGTTTTTATTGCTGCTCTAAGGCCAAACTGTGCACATACATACAGGTAATAGCTGTTGAATCCTTAGTTATTTTTTTAAAAATATAACGTTACTATAGAGGTCTATGGAAAAACATTTGGTTGTGTGTAACCTTGAGCAACCCATGCTTACCGTTAAATTACGCGAGTACACGAAATAACCGGTAAACAAATGAGAACATGTAAGCTTCGACTGCCGATAACAAACATGTACCAAGTGACCAGTGTTTGTATATGTGAATGCGATGTTCCAGAGAATGGTTTCTTCCACTTGAAGACACCCGCCATCAGAGGTGTCCACAGATTGTTTTCTGCCAAATCATTTTTTAACATGACGACTGACAAGCTACATACGTCAGCCCAGTAACAGGTATGTCATGAAACGTGTCTATATATTTTTGTTTTGAGAAAAGAAAATTATATCAAATTTCAGGATAATCATTCAAGTTATGATAGAAGCATCAAAAGTGGCATGGGTACTACTGTTTGACATTTTCTTAGAACAAGCGTGTTAGCCACTCGTTAAAGACACTTTAAATTTCCAAGATGGCTGACGTTTCAGAAAATATGAGACGTTTGAGATAACATTTGACTGGATAGTCACATTTGAATAACCATAGGTTCAAATACAACTGTTACCATCATGGAGTAGCTAAATTTGCAAAATCGAGACCTTCTCTGGAGCATCCTACTGTCATTTTGAAAAGAAAAAGGGTGAATGTCGAAGCACAACCAGCTGTGAAACTCAGCATGGGGTTCAGCTAAATAATCACTGTACATAGTGTAGTTTAATAAGTCTCCAAAATGCTATTAACGAGTCCAGTTCGCATAACTTGTAGTCTATTTAGATGTAGTACCAGTTAGATAGCTGCTCCTGATTCGACAGGATATGCCAGCACAGGAGAGCCTGATGGCTATAGTTATCCTGATGGTGTACTTTTGTCCATCTTCAAGCTCCCACCTAAGAAAAAGAAGGTGTAAATCTAGAGTCAATTAAAATCAAAGATCAAAGTGAAAGGGGTTCTGAAACTTCATGACTTCTTCACTAAAACTCGTCCTCCTTTCTCCACGATGCAGAGTCCTGTTCCTCCGAATTGGACAGACCAACTGACCAGATACCGATTTTTTACCGATTGCAACTGACACACGAGTATGATTGGCTAGGGAAGGTCCGCATGACTCACACATGTGATGTCAAAGCCAACATCACATGGTCATCCATGAAAAGAGGTCCAGCATTTGAAGACAGCATTACATCAGTTTTACCTCTGTTTCGCGACAAAGCACAGTCAGATGCCATAATAACACATGTGGTAGATAAAATCAAGGACAGAGTTGCATCCTTAATTCACGTCAAGTTCCCATCATAGTTGCTCAAACTGCACTGGCGGGCTCTTCGCCAGTGGTCAGGAATCTTTTCTAATTTTTGCATCTGTCAACTCGTAATTAGCAAGCACACAGTGCGACAAGAAGCTAGAGATGCTGGGACCTAGTCCTGCCCCATGTTTTTAAAAAATATGTATGAGGTCTTTTACGCAGGAAAAAGTAGTTCCATGAATTTTATGCAACACACACGATGTCTATTTCAAAGGACGGTCTCCGCTCATTTTCGTTTTCACGTACCATCTGTCACTACACCAGTGCAGTTTTTACACAAGTTTGTACAGTGCTCTCTCAGTATAGGAACAGTCAGAGTGAGTGAGTGAGTATGGTTTTACGCCGCTTTTAGCAATATTCCAGCAATATCACGGCGGGGACACCACAAATGGGCTTCACACATTGTACCCATGTCGGGAATCGAACCCGGGTCTTCGGCGTGACGAGCGAACGCTTTAACCACTAGGCTACCCGACCGCCCAGGAACAGTCAGAACATCTTCGAGACAGGTGCCGGTCTTTTCACTTTATTTGGAAAGTTTTCCTCTGTGAAAAAGGTTTATGTCAATCTTCTCCACATATTAGATACAAATATATACTTTTGAAAGGAAGAATAGCTACACACAACAACAACAATAACAACTGCAGTAATAAGAAGTGTGACACTAATACTCACAAGAGGTGAGGTGAGGTGAGGTGAAATGGGGTTTAACGTCGCGTCCAAGATTAATGCACTTGTATAGTGAAGTGCATGCACGTGTGTGCGTGCGTGCGTGAGTGCGTGCGTGTGTGTGGCTGCTTGAACTAGTCCGGACTGATGCCGACGTATAGTTATAGCCCACTGAGATACCATTCCGCAGTTTTACATGAATACCCCACTCAGACACAGTATACTGACTCCGAGGTGACCAGTCCTTGTTTTACCCAGACAGGGAATCAACCAAGTACCATCTTCTGCTATGACACGGCCGGCGATCGAACCCCGGACCTTCAGCTCTCCAGGCGGACGCTCTACCACTAGACCATGGAGGCGCTCAGTGCTCACAATAACAACCGTACCATTAACAACAATCCCTATAACATTACTGAACTGTGCATTAAATGTAACACACATGTAGTATGTGAGTGAGTGAGTGAGTTGAGTATTAACGCCGCTTTTAACAGTATTCCGGTTATACCGTGGCGTGTCAGCTTCATATGGGAGGAAAGCCCGAAGTGATGCAGGTCTCAGACATTTACCACTTCGGTGAAATCAACGAGCACGGGCATGGTGCTGACAAACCTAGAAAAATAATCGGGGCGAACCGGGATTCGAACCCACTATCATACGTGTCTGACGTGCCCAAGGGACGCAACTCTGCACAGCGAATCGCGGCGCCTAAGACGACTGGGCCGACAATGCCCCACACAGGTAGTATGGAGCTCATAGAACTTGACTATACAAAAAATCCGGTATATAAATTGGATACATATTGGAAAATGATGGTGGGCTGATATTCGACAAGCAGTGCGTCAAAACGCAGCCATTGTCGATTTGCAATGTCTTAAACGGCATTGTTTTCACACTTGTTCAAAAATGTCATGGAGGAAAACAGTAAAGCAAAATGCACCCGAAGTTATGGCATTCGTAACTCGTGGTAGTGGCTATAAAAAGGCAAGCATAAGCCAATACTTACATTCAATTGTCAACATTTTTCAAGCTCGAAAATGCCGAGACTCAGCGCTGCCGATCGGAACATCGCCATAGGACGTATCCAAAGAGGGGAATCGCAGTCTTCTGTTGCACGCCACTTCAACGTCCGCCACAGCGCCGCCGCCTTTGTGACCGACACACACAGTTCAAGTCCACTGCAGACCGTTCGAGAACTGGCCGACCAGGACGCATCCCTTGTTTCAGGAGGATATCGGACCAGACTGTCGGGAAACATCTTCACGAGGCTGGAATCCGACCCAGAAGACCAGTTATGGTTTTACAACAGATCAATCGACAGCGACGCTTGCGTTGGTGCCAAACCTTACAGCCTTGGAATTTGAAAAACTAGAGACGAGTATGGTTTAGCGATGAATCACGATTTCTTCTTCACCGGCGAGATGGAAGACAACGTGTTTATCATCGTCGAAATGAGCGTTTTGCCCTACATTGTGTATGTGAATTCGACAATTTCGGTGGCGGAAGTGTCATGGTGTGTGGGGCCATATCCTACACCACGAGATCTGACTTGGTTGTGGCTCGGGGAAATTTGACAGCAAATCGCTACACCTTCTTCCAATCATTGACCGCCAGAGGGAGCTGTTTCAATAAGACAACGCTCCAGCGCACACAGCTCTTGTAACGGTAGACTACCTTCAACGTCAGAACACGCCGCAGACAATCATACAACTGGCCAACGCGTTACAAGCAGAATGGTGCAGAATTCCGAAAGACAGAATTCGTACACTTATCCAGTCAGTGCCGAGGAGATGCAGAGCCGTGATTTCTCCTCGGGCAGTCACACGAGATACTGAGTTCAGCGCAACCTTGTGGCCTTATGTGACATGACAATGAACAGTTTTCAATGGCTTTGTACAACGACAACATGTGACTATCGAGCTCCAAAATTTCATATTTGTATCTATGATATTAAATTAAATATATCGACTTCATTAGGTACAATAAATTTACTAAAAATTTAACTGTGCGTTTCTTTTTTGGAAGAGTGTATGTGGACTTGCATCTAAATTGATCTCTGATTTTATTGATAATTTGATTATTTGGTCTCTTTGCAGGGAGTAAACTTGATGACATTGATACTGCAAATGAGCCTTTGTTTGATGTGTACACCAAGAACAGGAACTAATCCACAATATCAGGGGGTCTAGATGCTACTGACATATGTCTAACCTGGTCACAGAAATAAAGACTAATTGGGATTGTGTCCTATGGATAAAAGTTTCATACCAACTGGTTTAAAGTGGCAAAGATATATTGTTAAGATGTGTGTACATTCCCTCAGATGGATCTACTTATTATGATTACAGCATGTTTGCTTGTTTCGGAGATGATATTTTAGAACATAGAGATAACTTTGATGTAGTTTTGGTTGGAGATTTTAATGCTAGAACCAAAGATCTGAATGATATCATTTATATTGAAAGTGTAATGTCAAAACACCTGGGTATACTAAATGATGTAATCGATGAAGTAAATGACATTGATTGCTTATCTGACCTAGGCATTTCAGAAACAAAATGTTCTAGTGACTCTGGAAGAGTGAACGATCATGGACAAAAGTCATACACATGTGTAAAAATAACTCACTGTGCCATGGCAGAGTTGATCAGGATAAGGGTGTTGGGAAAGATACTTGTAAAATTTTTAGTATAATTGATTATAAGGTCTCTTCAATGAAACTAAATATGTTTCTGATTTTGAGGATGAAAATTTTGATCCTATTTTATCTTATGCCCATTGCACTCTGGAAATGCTTTTAAAATTTGAACCAACAAATGTAAACAATATCACGGGTCAAACATAAACAACAACAGACAACTGTCAATTAGACTTTGAATTGACAACACTGGCTCCACGTCTATTCCGAGACGCTTGGATAAGAGGCACGCTCATGATTTTGTAAATCAATTAAAAACAGTGCCATTTCTTGTATGATGTCTCACACTATTCCTTGATTGGTTGGTTGGTTTGTTGTTTAACGCCGCACTCAGCAATATTCCAGCTATATGACGGCGGTCTGTAAATAATCGAGTCTGGACCAGACAATCCAGTGATTAATATCATGAGCATCGATCCACGCAATTGGGATCGATGAGATGCATCAACCAAGTCAGCGAGCCTGACCACCCGATCCCGTTAGTCGCCTTTTACGACAAGCATAGTCACCTTTTACGGAAAGCATCTATTCCTTGGTGCCCGGCGATATTTGTAATGACGATGTTAACCTTATTGTACATAATTAAAACAACTTACTCACAGCAAAATCCGCATTTGGCATGACTGCCCCGACTGCGAAATAGCCAACGGCTGAAGCGGTCGTAAAATCTATAATACTACTACTTTGGCATGAATTGTGTCAATCACGGTATCCGTCTGCGTAGACCCGGATGCATTTGATCTTAGTCCTGGTTCGGACGCCAATGTAAGATCAGTGGGGGACGGTATCACCAGTCAAAACGAATCATAAATGAAGATAAAAATTAACAAAACAACACCCAACAATACTTATAAAAAATCCTCAAATTTTATAATAATCCTCACTTCAAAATGCAAAACAATATATTTCTAATTTATAAATCTATGACACCCGCTCATTTTATAAAATGTTACGTCAGAAAGATACTTACGCAAATTTACCATCTTTCCATACACTTTTTGACTATTTCAAAAACCTAAATGCAGATAATGTGGACTACCCTCATGATCTGACTGAAATTAATTTTGGTGTCAGTAATTGTAATGATATTTTAAACACTGATATAAGCGAACAAGAAATTGAATTAAGCCATTAAACTATTAAAGAATAAGAAGGCATGTGGCGAGGATATAAAATTATCAATGAATATATTAAATCTTCAGTGCCAACATTCTTACCCTTGTACATCAGACTAATTAATCTTACATTTGCTACGGGGATGTTTCCCTAACAATGGTTATGAACGGAATTATTCGTCCGATCCACAAAGGTAAAGGAAGAACAGGTGAGGTGAGGTGAAATGGGGTTTAACGTCGCGTCCAACATTACTGCACTTACATGTATATATCGACGTGCATGTACGTGTGTGTGTGTTTGTGTGGCTGCTTGTACTAGTCCGGACTGATGCCGATTTATAGCGCTAGCTCACTAAGATACCATGCGGCAGTTTAACATGAAAACCCCACTCAGACACAGTATACTCCGAGCCGACCAGTCCTTGTTTTAGCCCCTTAATGTCAGCTTTTAATCATCAAAATTTACAAAATATGCTTGATATATTTTCACTGTAAAAAATGGAGATTGCATATCGATACTAGTAAAACAAAAGTTATATACTTTTTGGTACAAAAAGAGACAAGAGTAAACATATATTGTATTATATATTATTATTTTATTACATACAAGTAGAATATTTAATCTATCCATAAAATGCCAATTATATCTATTCGATGCTATGGTGAAACCACTTCTATTAAATGGTTGTGAAATCTGGGGTTGAAAACTGTAAACAAATTGAATCTCTTCACGGTAATTTTTTACGTTAATTACTTCCCATTAAGAAAAGTACTCCTTCATACATGCCGTATGGACAACTTGGAGAACCTTTAATTAACTCTATCAAATGTCAAAAGGTATTTTTGTCAGGCTAAGCTCTCATCTGGCAAAGAACAAAAGTTATCAAGAATCCCATCACATGCAATTTAATGAACAAACAAAAGCTGTCATAAATGGATAAAATGTTTGGAAAGTAGTTTCAATGAAACGGGCTATAGTTTTTATTGGTTAAGCCAACAAGTAGTCCTTCCGGATGTCCTTAAATCTATCATTTCGTTACGATTACCTGATATAGCAACCCAAACATGGAATGCAGAGGTTACAAATTCCTCTAAAGGTATCACATATCGCATATTTAAAAACTAAACTCGTCCTTGAACAGTTTTTATTATTTATCCAAAATAATTTTTCCAAACTGTTAAAAGTACTTGATGATAATGTTAAAAGTAATTAGGTTTCAGATGTGAGAAATCTATTATTTGTAAGTTGCTTTACATAAGTATGGATTTCCCAAGATGTGTGAGAGCCACAGTTATTTTTATGTTCATTTAAGTAAAGGATATATTTTGTCAACAGTGGCACCAAAGTATTTCTGTGTCACTTAATTTCAGTAATTACAGCAAAGTAAAATCATTGTCACAACCTGAAAGATATTTACCTTGTTTAAACGATTAAGGTTTAATCAGAGCTGATTGTTAACTTTAATGAAAATATAGTTCTGTTCTGTTCTGGAGAGAGGACAGAGTTTGGCAAGAGTGCCAATAAATATGCCTGTCATTTAAACCGTTACCTGATGTTTGTACAATGTGATTTAATTTATAAAGACCCCAACACGTGTAGCCCAAATGCAGATGTTATTAGTTTCTTAATCTCCCATCTCGCTGGGGATCCTTTTCAATTTAAAAGGAGGAGTTATTTGATTCTATCAAAAGTATCAGAGATTAAGCGTTATTCAGCCTTGGTTTGAGAAGCCAATTTTACCTTGTGCTGTCAAACACTGTCTGCGCTGATACCCTTCTTGAAAGCCAAAAGCAATGTGAACTATGCAAGATGACTTCCAATTCATCTCAGAGACATGATGGCCCTAGAGAAGACACATTCATAATAGAAAATGTGTTGTGAACAAATCAAGGTAGGAATTCTCAGCTATGGCCATGGAGGGACAAGCTCAGTCTTTTAATGTCAGCATTTCTTGATCGGCTGAGAGCTGTTATGTGCCTGCTGTCATCCCCTGCTGCCATTGACTGTAGAATCGTTTCCTTGACGTTTTTCCCTCATGGGTCTAGATTAGCTTTTTTCTATGGCTATCATCACTGTTTGATAATGATTCGTAAACGCATGCTTATGATATAGTCATATTCTTACAATGGAAATACAATTTGTCGCCTTTTATTTCAGTCGTGCAACTCTGCATGGGATATGTCCCCAGTTTGTTGTGAATATAGTGACTGATGACTTATATAAAAAATGTCATATTTGTCTTTCATATATTGAACCGCCTCCGTGGTCTAGTGGTAGAGCGTCCGCCCGGAGAGCGGAAGGTCCCGGGTTCGATCCCCGGCCGCGTCATACCAAAAGACGTTAAAAGATGGTATTTGTTGTTACCCTGTCTGGCGCTCGGCATAAAGGGGTTAAAACAAGGACTGGTCGGCCCAGAGTCAGTATGCTGTGTCTAAGTGGGGTATTCGTGTTAAACTGCGGCATGGTAACTCAGTGAGCTAGCACTCAGCATAAATGGGCATCAGTCCGGACCAGTACAAGCAGCCACACAAACACGCACACGCACACACACACACACAAACACAAACACACACATACACATGCCTGCACGTCGCTATGTAAGTGCGATAATCTTGGACGCGACGTTAAACCCAATTTCAACACATATTTATTGGAATATTTTCCAAATACAGAGGTGTGTATTTGTTTTAGTTTTGGGCATAGTTGTCCAACGTTATGCGTGTTAATCCTATCTTGTTCAGCGTCTGCATATTACATTGTTTATGGTTTTGATGTTTGACGTTCCGTTCAACAACACGGCATCCCTGGGATGTCTCAGTTCACGTTTGGTGATCAATTATGATTATTGAATTATGTTGTTAGAAGTGTATGTTATCAGTTTCAATATCCAGAGTTTGCCCAAGAGCAATAATCCGAGAGAATATTATGCACATGTGAACATGTAACCCTCGCCAGCACTATTATGCCAGCATCGTTTTATACTATAAATATATACTCTTAAAAAAAAAGAAACTTGACATAGATGTAAAACCACTTTTTTCCAAATATCTAAAATAATTACATTAAATTAGAACCAAATAAGTCAAACAGAAAGATGATGTATCTATAATTCACGAAAACACATGCAAAGCACATAAACGTAGCGTTTGGGGATCAATTTTACTGCTTCATCCAAACGCAACCGCCTGTAAAAAACCTGCTGAATGGTTTATAAAAATCCACATCAACGGCTGTTCATGCAGTCCTTATAACGGCAGTAGAGGCGGTGACAGAATGCTAAGACTGAATGCAGCTCAACGGAACAACGCCATTGGGAGATTACAAGCTGGAGCAACTCAGCAAGAAGTGGCCAGACACTTTGGCGTATCCAGACAGACAATCTCCGCACTGTGGACCCGATACAACAACACCAACAGAGTTGACGACAGACAAAGGGTGACAACCCAAGCACAAGATCGATACATCCGGCTGCGACACCTCCGAGACCGCACTACCACAGCCCTTGTATCCCTGGGGTACGCAGAATATCAGATCAAACAGTACGCAACAGACTGAGGGAGGCTGGACTTTTTTGCACGAAGACCTGTTCGACGTCATGTATTGACCCCGCGTCATCTTGCGGACCGTCTGCTTTGGTGCCAACAGAGGGTTAGATGGGCACGTGCAAGGTGGAGAAATGTACTGTTTACTGACGAGTCCCGTTTCCTACTCACACGTGCTGATGGGCGCGCACGTGTCTACAGACGTCGGGGTGAACGTTACGCCCCCAACTGTGTGCAGCAGGTTGTCCCATTTGGCAGCGGGAGTGTCATGGTATGGGCCGGAATTCATCACGGTGGTAGGACGCCTCTCGTGCATGTGGCAGGAAAATTGACAGGTGTGCGTTACAGAGACTTGATCCTACAGCCTTACGTTCTTCTTCACGTCAACGTTCATGGCGGACAGTTCCAGCAGGACAACGCTCGACTGCATATTGCACGTGTTTGTCAGGACTTCTTACAGCACAACAACATCCAGACATTACCTTGGCCAGCCCGGTCACCAGATTTACCTCGATTGAGCATCTGTGGGACGAGTTGGATCGACGCGTTCGCAGAAGGAATCCACCGCCCCAAACACTTCCGGCGCTTCTTGATGCACTTCAGCATGAATGGCAGCACATCCATCAGCGTGTTATAGACAACTTGATTGCATCTATGGGTCGTCGGTGTCAAGCGGTGATTGATGCACGTGGTGGGCACAACCGGTACTGACATTTTCTGTACCCCTGTGACATTAACTGTATCGCTTTATATTACATTTTCAAAGTCAGTGTCAAGTTTCTTTTTTTGAAGAGTATATATCGTACTCGTTTTTTTCAAGTCCTTAAGATCATGTTGTTAATCTTTAACTGGTTACCAAGCCTTGTTGGCATGGAACTAAAATCAGTTTTTAACCTCATACATTGCTCATGAAACTTTTTTTTTAACATCTGATCTCAAGAATCGATCTTTTTGTGTCGAAAAAGCTCTGTAAACATTCCCCTGATAGAAGTAAAACGATACGGGAAGTTGCATTAATATTCTGCTTACACTGTAACCTTACCAAGCCATCAATGAGTATGTATACAGTGACTATTGATGTCCTTCTTTATAGACCAGGTCGTGATCAACAGCGAGAGGTCAAGGCCGGAGTCTGTCATACACGTTCATTCTGCTTGACGTCCGACATAGGGGACTACTGTTCAAGACTGACAGATATCTCATTCCTTTGTCAGTACATTAGAGCACAGATCCGACAATGATATACGTCAAATACTGGTTCGTTGCTGACAGGAATGATGTTACAGGAAGTCATCACAATTATGTCTTGGATTGTTTGTCGGGAGTTTGCAGAAGGTGAGTTGAATAACAGGAACGACATTCAGTCATATCACCGCTGTGAAGCAGGTTACTTGCTTGATAACGGTGTGAGAACTTACACCGAAACGTCTCTCTTAATTGTAATAAAGAAGTTGTTCATCCATAAATTCCTATCCTTACTTGGACGAAGGAAGCCGTATTTATAGTTTTTTTAGTTTGAAGAAGAAAGAAGAAAAGATCTTGTGTACGGTATGACAATATTAACAGCAGTGGGTAAGTGAGTGAATGAGCTAAGACTTAAAGTAAATAGTTCATTTATGTTGTGACTGGATTCGAATGGTTATTATATTATATACATCTTCCACAGTAGGATACGATGGAGTATATATAAAAAGCTTAATAACGCTGAATGTCAAAGAGTATTAATACCACATATGACCATATGACTCTTTTTACAAGAAGAATGTACTCTACAATGCCAACAACAGAAAAGTAACATGTATATAACCATGTCTGTTTTCGTGTTACCTGTTTTGTTCAGGGTATATAGTTGGATCGACTGGGAAGCAAGCTCGTGCCAGCACCTTCTGTCCTGACATGAGCCACGAGATGGCTGTTGATGGGAACACCAACGCGGTCTTCCCAAATGTGTTTCACACAGGCAGATTGAAAGTAGCTCTGACAGAAACTTTTTTTCTCGACGACGTTTACCTGTTTTTTACTCGGGTGTGACATCAATTGTATTTTCAGATAAACAATATCATTGCAAAACACATACTAAAGGTGAAAAAAGGCTTTGGTTGATCAGATATTATTATTCCTGTATCCACAAATATGACACTACATTTTGAGAGATGAAATGAAATTTCAATTAAAATTCCTTACAATTGATTATGGAAAGGGTTTTGTCGCATCTCTTTGACATTTTCTCGGTAATATTATTTATGAAAATGTTGCAGAAAGTGTGAAAAGATATATTCAACTTTTAGGTTTTTATGCTATCATGTGCGGTGATATAAGTACCATGCATTTAACGCATACGTTTAATGATATGTATTATGTGCTTTGCTGCATCACTTCGGGCTCTCCACCCACAGTTAGCTGACACGCTGTGATATAACAGAAATCCTTTTCAAAACTCACTCAGTCACTCAGTATGTTGACTCACATGCAGTAGCTATGCGGTGACCCTCGTCAGCACGTTTGTGCCAGCATTGTTTTCTACCTATTCCAAACTTGATTTATATTGAATTTAAGCGTAGAAATTCAGAAATCGCATTCTTTGGTTAATTTTAATGTCCATTGTATGTTATGCTGTATAATACGCAATCTTGTGTTGTATGCCCCCTCAATTGTCGGCAATTACATTCTGGAAAATATATCTGTCGTGTATAATACGCACTTTCATAATACAGACTTTTCTTTTGTATCATGTCAGGCTGTCAGCATAACCCACAAAATTTATGATCTTTCAACACTAAAAAGTGCCCCCTATTTCTAATTTTGAGAGCGCCCTGGGCGCTTACTACGTCGAATACGGTAATGTCAATGCCCATTGTATGTTATGCTGCATTCCACCCATTATGCGTTTTACTTGGGGTCATGATACACAACTCCTGGGTCTAATGTCTCCTTGAATCCGACAGATGCTCTTCGCCGTAATGGAGTGAAGATATCACTTTCGCTATCTAATCTTATATCAACTAAACGCAGACATGCAGCACACCTAGATATGTAAATATTCAATGATCAGTGTTACATTGCTGATTTAAATGCAGTAGCTAAGTGGTGACCCTCGTAAGTACTTTCATGCATTAATCGTTTTCTACCTATTCTAAACTGGATTTGCATTGATTTTGAGCGTAGAAATTCAGAAATCGCATTCTTTAATTAATTTCCCTGCCCATTGTATGTTATGCTGCATTCCACCCATTATGCATATTACTTTGGGTCATGATACACAACTCCTGGGTCTAATGTCTCCTTGAATCCGACAGATGCTCTTCGCCGTAATGGAGTGAAGATATCACTTTCACCATCTAATTCGACAAGCGCTGCTTTATGCCACACTGTAACAGGGAAGGCTGATGGATCAGACATCCCAACTGTCTTCACCATCCGCTGTTACGATAGGGGGCGCTACTTGACTTTGTCAACACACACTGGTAATGGAAATGACATAATGCTCGGCTTTGGCGAGGTCAAGGTTCATGGTAGGATATGATAACGATATAATCTTGTTTTCGTTGGCTGATATGTTGACTTGGTTACAACATCAATCTACTATATAATCTCAACAAGGCGGCCATACAGATTCGTCAACCAATAGTAAATTTAAAAGTGTTCCCATCTCTCTTAATCCTACAAAATAGCATTCCATCCGTTATTTCCTGCAAATGATTAATACACATTTATCACAGTTTTTCAATAGTTTAAGTCCCAGTTGTAAAGCTTAGAAGTGGTGTCAAATAGAATAATGACATACACATTATACGTATAAACATATTCAAAAAAGTTAATTTAAATATCATTATTCAGTAAAGGAAGAGCTGAACAAGGTGATCTGATATCGTTCAATAATTTCAAAAAGCCAATTCCCTCCCACTGATTTACTCACCTCAACTAGAAATAAAAGAGACCAATAAAATCGCCTCATCTGTTATATATTTAGATCTATACAAAAATATTGTAAAAATATTTCGAGTGACGAAAAACTCTCCACATGAACGTATGGCAAGAGGGGCTTCGACTGCCCCTATTCCAGCTGCTCCGGCCTTTGGTGTCTTCATTTCACAACATTTGCAATTGAGGTACAATCGATCATGCCACAGGTTAGGCAAGATCCGGACATGCTTACGTTTTCGCGAACATCGTGTTTCACTGATCCATTTATGTAATTATTCAACGCTAATTTGCCTTTTATGTCCAGTGGTATGTTTCGGCAGATAATATCGAGACTGATTATTCTCTAGCCGTGTAAGTATATTTTTCTTCAAAGATTTCAAAGAGCGTCATACGATTCTTGCTGAAAAGTTGTTTGATCAGGGTTACAACCTTCTAGGCCTAAATAATGCTTTCAAAAACCTTTATGGTAAACATGTGGAAATTTAAAGCATTAGTGACACAAACGATGTTTTGACGTACTACATGTTCCCGTATATTTCCAGGTGAACAATTGACTTGACTTTGCCTGTGTTTGTGACGGATGCGACCCGTCGGGCAGGGTGCATGAACAGGGTTGTGACGCCTTTTCGATTTATAAACAGGTATTCATGATATAGTCGGAATTATACAGTGGACTGCTTCAGCAGAGATTTCTTATGATTATGATTGGGGATGATACAAATTGGCATTAAGTGACATCCGATGAACAAAAAGTGCGTGCCCTTATTACAGATAGTTAGCTGACAATGTGTCTATTGCATATTTTCTTCTTGTTCCATACTGTCGGCCTTCAAATCAGACCCCTGTTGCTTCTATAGAACGTAGCCGACAAAAGCATACGGTTCCGCATATGCTGGGCATTTGGACGATGTTGCCTCCGTATAACACATGCAACACATATATTCCTCTTATCATATGATTCACATATATGAGGTCTATGGCACCAGGTATCTCCCTCGAAAATATAGGGCCATGGACCATGTGTCTAAGACAGACATACAACACTCTCCACATATAGTCAGCCTGTGGTCGACGTCCCTAGGTATATATGTGTCCAGATCATCTGTCTGAAACATTTCTCTGTTGTTTACATACCACGTATATCTCGTGACTTTGGTAGGCATACATACCACGTGCACCTCCTGTCCCTGGTAAGCCCTGAAGGTGACTGGAGACTGGTAGGCGTGTGTAAAGTGAAGAGTTGCCGGGAGGTCATAGTACCCCGTCATCAGCTCCACGTTAATGGCTGCAAGGTGTGTATGAAACATGGCTTGTGACTAGATAGCGGTTGTAACATGGCTTGTGACTAGATAGCGGTTGAAACATGTTTCGAGTAAATAGCGGATGTCTTATGGTTACAAACAGTGAATGGTCTAGTGGCTACATACATAGTGGAGAGCCCATGCACGTCAGAATTAGTTTCTATTGTGAAGACTATAGCCACGCACTGCTTACTGGTACAGCTAATGTAGATATAGAGACATACACTTTTTACTGTTTCAACTATGCGATATAACCATATACTGCGTACTGTTACAACTACATAGAGATATATACATGTACTGCTGACTATTACAGCTATATAGATATACTATTAGTCATTGTGTCTTAAGTTGTCGTGTACAGTGTCAAAAAAGTTTTCTGCTAACCTAATATGACATCGTATACGGCAACTAAACATGGGATTAGCTACACATTCTATCCATGTTAGCTTTTATATCGGTAACGTTATTTTTCAGTGCATTATCATTTGCAGAAGCCCTCCCTGTTCAACTCCCCCGCTTCGTCGGCTACGCTATAAGTTTTATTAATAAAGACAGGAACGTGATTAATGTCTTTACACATCCCAATTAATGATATAAAACACAAAATAGTGTCGAAAAACGCATTTCTGTACTAGAATTTGCATGTGCAATATGTGATGTGGGGTATTCGAAAATCCAAGATGTCTGTTACTTACGGTGTACAATCTCAAATTAGGGCAGTAACAACCATCTTGGATTTATACTGAAGGTATACGGGCTCATATATGGCCAGTAGTTCTGCTCTCTGATTAGTCAATCTCACTGAGCCATAATAAAGTAAAACCAACAGCAGACCCTGACCTCCACAACGAACAGTTGCCAAAGTCATAACCAAAATGTCAGTGCATCACAGGCATGCATGCAGTCCATTTTCGACAAGTGGAGCACCACTTCCATTTCCCTCAAGGTCACCATAGCAACGATGGTTTCGGAAAAGTTGTCATAATTGGACATGTACAAATGTACTTTGTGTACACGCTGAAGTCTTTAGCCTTCTCCACTGCAACGACAATATTACCGATATTTTATTCTACAGTTACAATATCGTGTTTACCCACGATCGTGTTACTTTATTGAAAACCAGATTTGTAAAGCAATTCGCAAAGATACGATAACTTACGTCGTCCACACGACGCTGTTGTCCACCCCGCCTGGCATCCTGAAGGACAGTCTCCCGTCACAGAATCACAAGTAAAGCCATTACAGTGACAGTCCATTTCACATCCAGACCCGTACGTCATAGCAGAACATCCTACCCACATAGAAACATATACTCAAAGGCAAGCGTTTGTCTGACCTGAATTCTTTTACATACACACCTTTATATGACATTTTGTATTTGAAACAGCATATATGTTTACGGAAAATGTCGAAAAAGGAAAAACAACCAAATGTCGCTAAGTTTGTATCTTTTGCGAATATTCGGGATAAAAATGCTTCAAATGTTTTCTATAAAATGCCTTATATCCAACCCAATTACACTCCCACTATTAGCAATCTTCGGAAGTTGAGGGTTCAGAATGAAAACCACTTTTGATAGTTTTGATTAGACTTAACCATGTTACACCTACATTGTCATCAACCCTTGACTGAACAACAGGAATGAAGAGACTCCTTCTAGGAACCATGACTGGTAAACTCCTGCCAGGAATTATGACTCAACAACTGCTGCTCGGGATCATGACTGATCGACTTCAGCCAGGAATCATCGATTGATCAATTCCTGTCAGGAATCAAGGGATTGACCCACTTCTGCCAGGAACTCATAGTAAGAATTATTGACTGATCAACTGCCAGGAATCATCGATTGATCAACTCTTGCCAGGAATCAAGGGACTGATTAACTGCTGCCAGGAATCATGGTTTGATCAGCTCCTGCCAGAATCACGACCGATTAATTCCTGCGAAGGAATCACGACTTGTCAAATCCAACTAAGAAGCATAGTTTGATCGACTCTTGTCAGGAATCATGACTGATTAACTCCTGCCAGGGATCACGGACTGATCAACTCCTGACAGGAGTCATGGACTGACCAACTCTTGCCCGGAATCATGAGCTGATCAACATTGCCAGGAATCATGGACTGAAAAAGTCCTGCCAGCAATCACGAACTGATCAACTCCCGCCAGGAATCACGAACTGATCACCTCCTGCCAGGAATAACGGACTGATCAACTCCTGACAGGAATCATGACTGATTAACTCTTGCCAGGAATCATGACTGATTAACCCCTGCCAGGAATCATGAGCTGATTAACTCTTGCCGGGAATCATGACTGATTAACTCTTGCCAGGAATCATGATGGATTAACTCCTGCCAGAAATCATGACTGATCAACTCTTTCCAGGAATCATGACTTATCAACTCTTGCCAGGAATCATGGACTGATTAACTCCTGTCAGGAATCATGGACTGATTTACTCCTGCCAGGAATCATGGACTGGTTTACCCCTCCAGGAATCATGGACTGAAAGACTCTTGCCAGGAATCTTGAGCTGATCAACTCCTGCCAAGAATAATGACTGATCAACTCCTGCCAGGAATCATGGACTGGTAAACTCCTGCCAGCAACCACGGACTCTTGCTAGGAATCATGGGCTTATTAACTCCTGCCAGGAATCATGACTGATAAACTCTTGCCATGATTAACGGATTGATCAACTCCTGCCAGGAATCATGACTGATCAACTTTGCCAGGAATCACGAACTGATCAACTCCAGCTAGGCATAATGACTGATCGACTCTTGCCAGGGATCATGACTAACCAACTCCTGCCAGGAATCTTGACTGATCAACTTAAGTTATCATAGCTAAGTAATTGGTAATGGACACTGGGGGAATGGGGTAATTCATCCACCTATCAGTGCTAGTTATCCCGGGGCCCCCGTTCGCCGAGTGTCCATTACTAATTACTTAGCTATGATAACTTAAGTGTTGGCTTCTATTGTCTATTGCTAATCACCTATCAGCGCCAATCACCTGTTGGCTTCCTTTGTTAGCTTTACCCTTTTGTTATACAGGTTCCGGATGTTGATGTCCAGTGTTACAGGTTCTGGATGTTGATGTCCTGTATACAGGTTCCGGAGGTTGATGTCCTGTATACAGGTTCCGGATGTTGATGTTCTGTATTACAGGTTCCCGATGTTGATGTCCTGTATTACAGGTTCCCGATGTTGATGTCCTGTATTACAGGTTCTGGATTTTGATGTCCTGCATTACAGGTTCCGGACGTTGATGTCCTGTTTTACAGGTTCCGGACGTCGATGTCCTGTATTACAGGTTCCCGATGTTGATGTCCTGTATTACAGGTTCCCGATGTTGATGTCCTGTATTACAGGTTCTGGATGTTGATGTCCTGCATTACAGGTTCCCGATGTTGATGTCCTGTATTACAGGTTCCGGACGTCGATGTCCTGTATTACAGGTTCCCGATGTTGATGTCCTGTATTACAGGTTCCGGATGTTGATGTCCTGTATTACAGGTTCCCGATGTTGATGTCCTGTTTTACAGGTGCCCAATGTCTATGTCCTGTATTACAGGTTCCGGATGTTGATGTCCTGTATTACAGGTTCCCGATGTTGATGTCCTGTATTACAGGTTCCCGATGTTGATGTCCTGTTTTACAGGTGCCCAATGTCTATGTCCTGTATTACAGGTTCCGGATGTTGATGTCCTGTATTACAGGTTCCGGGCGTTGATGTCCTGTATTACAGGTGCCCAATGTCTTTGTCCTGTATTACAGGTTCCGGATGTTGATGTCCTGTATTACAGGTTCCGGATGTTGATGTCCTGCATTACAGGTTCCGGGCGTTGATGTTCAGTGTTACAGGTGCCGGATGTTGATGACCTGTATTACAGGTGCCCAAAGTGTATGTCCTGTATACAAGTTCCGGATGTTGACAAACACCAGGACGTGCCTCTTTTTGATGACCTGTATGACAGGAGCCGTTTGTTGGTGGCCAAAACAATTGGAGCCGATTGTTGATGACCTGTATTAAAGATGACAGATGCCGATGTCCTGTATGACAGCTGTTGGATAACCGATTGCATATTGCAGGTACTGTCCGAACTGAAGTTGGTGGATGTTGGATCAAGATATCTTCCTGCCCAGCTGACAAACAGCTTAAACCATTTTTCTATGACAAATGGGGGGCCACCGACATAGGCTCAGGTGAAACTTTCAGTCGTATCAGTAAAATAAAAGATAACATTTATACATCTATCTTGTTAAAATTGTTGACAGGTTTGGTTTGACGTTTCATTGATCAAGGTTCGCATAAATATAACGTTTTGTTGTGAGTGACAGTAGTTTTCTACCTTCCGTGAAATTTCTCAAATGTTAGTACATTTTGCAACATTTGAGAAAATAGAAGGTACAAATAGACCCTTGCTTGTCACAAATACTACCAACATTGACAGTGTATTTCTGGATTTTATCAACAAAGAGACCAAACATTTTTGCATGTCTCACAGAAATTAGAGGAGGCTGACACCTCTGTCTAATCATGACTCGTGAAGCTGATCAAAATTAAGTAATTTTATTCCCAGATGATAATTGTTTTGAGAGGGCGACCTCCTTCTGACAATACTGTGGCTCTCACCGGAACCTTCCTGTCACTGCCTACTTCCGGCCGCAAGCTACTCAAAGAACCGTACCAGCGAGCATTGAAAGGTCAACATACATTAAATAAACACGCAACTATGTTCTCGGTTTTTGGATATTTTATGAATATAATGGATCTTATAGCAGTGTCACGTCAGATTGCATTGAAAGTGCATCCAGTCAAACAGGTGACTTTAATAATTAGTATCAATCCACGCCATCAGAAGTGTCACTTTTCACTGGATTGTTAGACCCGTTTCACGACGGTCTACATTGTTAGAGCTTCGAAGCTTTACATCTTATGTGAACACCTACGCATGTCCTCCAAATATTACGTTGCAACAGTCACGTTGTCTGTCGTACAACACCAAGATCGTCATGGTGACGACATGGCTTCATATCTACAACATGAATAGTATACCATGTGATATCGAAAGGTAACTGACATTCAATCGTATCTGGACAAGCAGACCCGCCAACACTGCGTCCGGGACCTCTACAATAACAACTACTATGACAGCAGTGTCGACAGGGAGAACTGTCGCGTCAGCATCTTTAAAGCGTCGATTTAAATAAAAGTATAGCTGTGTCTCCATTCAAATTAACACATCTTTTTTAAAGTTACAGATGAATCCTCCCCCATAACATTGTCCTTGGTTTTGCATAATTAAATGCATTCTCTACCTGTAGACTTAGACTATGAGTCTGATTGTTTAGGCGTTCCTCGACATCCATGTAACTATGGAAGATCTTCAATCGCTACATGTAAAACATTTGGAATTCGTATCCTAAATGGACAAACACTGTGGATAACACGGAGGATAACATCACTGCGCTCTCATGCAAACGGAGGAAGACTCACAGCAAGAATAATATTCGATAGTACACAATGGATTCCCAGCTGACCAACTTCTGAAGAAGACTGTACTGCTTATCAAGACTTGGGACTGAAGCAAGATCACGATATTTTGTTTCAGTTGCCCAATATGACATTCGCATGCCAAGCAATGGTCACACTTCCAATAATCCTCTTGAGAGCACAGTACCTACAGTATTGCCAAGGATTCCAAATCTCTTTTTCTTCTGTGTCGTATGGATCCCCAGAGGACCATCATACCCACCTAAAGATATAAGAACTCCATTGCAAGATCCACCAGTAGCAACTCCATCGCCAGGCTCTGTTCGAGATGTTTTTACCTTCCACTCTCATACTAGTGTACCTGAAGAACCTGTAGATGATGCAGCCTCTTCAATTAACAATGTTGGATCTCCTTCACCTCTGGCCAAACTGAGTGTCCAAGGTCGGGGAGTCCTACCCAACATGTCCTGCCTGGATGAGGAATGAAGAGTGGGTTACCAACTTTGTTATTACTCTGAACAAGCCTGCCACCACGGGCGAAGTCTTTGTATAACATGAATTGTATTATCAGAAGTTTCAGTCTGCATGTGTTGTTGAAGTTCTTGTATGCATGTGTTTTCTTTGAATGATATCAGCATCATTGAGACCTATGTTGTTCATGATGTGAGTTAGTGAGCATCCTATGACTTCTCGTCTCTGGATCATCACCCAGCAACCCTTTTCCCAACGACTTCCTATCTTTCGTTTATCCTGTTAAATGTTAGAGACAACTTTTCTAGAAGGAGGAAACATGTCGTCGTCAGTCTTCTTCTAAGTTTTATCCACCTTAAGACTGATTCTCCAGTGTGTTAATATAACTAGTTGTAGGTGCTACCTACACTACTGCCTAAAAGTTCATTCCCCTAACACGCGTTGTGAACGCGTGTAACACGCATGTGACACGGGTGCTCAACGGGTTGCACACGGGGTGAGCACCCGTTGGACACGGGTGTGCAACGGGTGTGCATCGCGTGTGCAACCCGTTGCACACGCGTGTGCCACGCGTGTAACACGGGACCGGGTTCCAGTTGAAGTTAACAAATTTATCAAATGAATAGTGAGATAAAACAAAACAGTGAGATGTGAAATTTGAGTTAATGAGCGGCCATTGAGCTGTGTTCACCAGACCATAAATACAAGGTCGGCCCATCTTAATTAGTGTTCGGTTGCGAGTTTATTGCTAGGGGAACCCCCGTGTTGACACGATTGTCGCGGGTTGGTAAATGTTCGCCATTAATAAAATAATTGTTTGTGGATTGCGAACATATTCATTTGCCCACACGAGTCATTCCATTTGATTGCAATTATAACGTTTTTCGTTCGCCAAATTTATGCTTTAGACAGTACAATTATGACATAGCCGTCACCACTACTAATGTCTCTTTATTTCACGTAGGAATATGTCCCATTTCCCCACACCCCACTTTCTGTGTTGTATTTTGAAAAATAAATAAAAGAAGGTTTTGTGTGGGACACTTTTATACTAATTATAAGAGGATGTTGTAAATGAATATGCACAGCCATGCTGTCTGACAGTTGATTGAATTTGAGATCTTCACAATCACCGGGTGTGACCATGTAGACAGAATCTCGTTAGGGTTTGTGATTTTTACATTTGCCCAATGACCATAGTGAGTATTGCTGGGGATACCAAATGTAACAGTTTATTATTAGAGATTGTGAGTACCTATACCACATAGATAGGATATCTTTAGGATTTTAATCCTTCTTTGAGAGGCATTTAGAAGTTGGAGTACTACGTTAGGATAAGATTTATGGGTGACTTTAATCCTTTCTTTCTCTGTGGGTAATCCTTTCACGTTGATTGGAGGAAGTCACTCAACCAGGTCATGACAGGTCGTGAGTTTACTCACTAACTACTGTGAGCGTTTTTGGCATGACATCTTTTCTTGTATAAACATAGAAACGATGCTCACTCACTCACTGTTAATCTTCTGCAGTTTGCTGGCAAAGTGGGGATAAACTTCAGTGTCAAAGACGATCAAACTTAGTTCGAATCTTTGTTTATATGTGACATCTCCCAAATGGGGACATTTTCATAAACTTGGCAAGTGATGATGAATTTTAATATTAATATTAATATTATTATAGTTTATGAAACTGTTAATAAAACTTTAATAAAATTGTGCTTCACTCTCACGAAAAATATATTGTCTGTGAGTAAATTTATATGTCACGTTACATCGGCATTTTTCAGTGATATTGGGACTACATGAAACATGGCTGGTTTTACATTTCTGATACAGGTGCTTGACTGACTGAGTAGTTCATGATCAATAAGATATGTTTAAATCAGTCAAGTTTGCAACAATAGATGAATAAGTTGATACATTTGGACCGCAGTTACCGATTAACAACTTAAGACATAGAGACAGGGAGGAGATATATAACCAAACCTATGATCCTGTTGAGACAGTCGACAGTTAGAACGTTGGATTAAATGACAGTAACTAATTTGAACATTCCCCAGTTATATCATAAAATACATCATAACTCATAACAGTCCGAGAGACAGATTCCAGACATATACTAGTATTGAAGGGACAATCGCTTTTGACAGTTTAAAAATAAACTCACCTTAAGGTGCTTGGCAAGTCAAAACTGACCTCCCTGAATATGTTTTTTAGGTTTGACAGCAACTATGCTTGTGGATTTCAGAGATAGACATGATTGGTTAGCTAGATGTTATTACAATAAGCGAAAATGTCTTAAAAGTCCACAGTTGGTTTAATAGTACAAAAAGTGTGTTATAGATTTATCAACGTTTTCTTTTATTGAACATAATATTTGCACTATATTGCTGTAAGCTGTAAATAATCTAGCCTCCCCATGTATGTAACTTACATATATTTATGTATGGCCAGAACAGCAAATAAAGTTCTGGTAGATAGGTACCTCGGAGATTTAACGTGCGCTTTCCGACTTAAGCCTATCTCGCACACGGAGAAGCACTTATACTTTTAGGGTAAAAAAGCGTAATGATTAAATAAAGAAGTGCACCCCCCCCCCCCCCCCCCCAAAAAAAAATAAATAAATAAATAAAAATAAGTTTAGTCCTTGTAGTAGTCTCTTGGTCAGCTTCTCATCCTGGGGGTCGGGATTCTGGTAGAGACTCTTGGCAAGGGGGCGGCGGTATTGGCGACGAAGTGGTTTGAGGTCGGTACGCCACTACTCTGGAAGAAGTGGTACAAGTCTGTGTAGTTTGTGATGTCGTACTCGATGTCCTGTCCACCCTTCTTGTGAACCATGACGAAAGGGACTCCTTGTTTGGCGTAGAGATATTCCTTAGGGGTGTTGATCTGGTCAACCTTGAGATCCGGCTGGGGCTTGTAGTGGTTGATCGGAATATCTGATTTTTCCACTAGTAAATAAAGTTCTTTGGTATGACCTCTTTTATCCCTGCTGACGTTATCCTAATGTTCAATTTCAGTCTGCCTCACCAAGCGTATGAAAGCATTGTACATGTTCTGATAAACCACACTGATGCAATTAAGCAAATGAATATTTGCTGTGGGCAAATATCTATTTTCTATATATATTTGTAGATATGAAGCATTCTAGTTAATTGTGGATACACTGGGCAGACATAATTGTGTTTATTTCCAGGCCATCCTGATCGTCGTTTACTACTATAAGGTGTATGGTTGGAGGCAAGATCAAAGGCGCCGCACAGCATTTATTAGATAACAGACGGGGTCGTCCGTTTCGCTTTGAACAACCACCCCACCTGTCTGTAGGAGTTATATAATCGGTGCGCAAATAATTGTGTCAAGTCCACTGCCGGGCTGATGCGGTGTCAGTGTCAGCGATGAACATGAATGCTCAAATTATAGACCTGTAGCACTCACAAGTTGCTTAGCCAAAATATTTGAAAAGTGTATATTCAATTCTCTGATAACAGCAAATATAACCTTAGAAAAAGATTCAACATACAAACAATCAAATGTAGAACACAGACCTATGCTTATTATCATTTCTTCTGGATATGATCAACCTGCGGAACCCTCTATCCGATTAAGTAACAAATGCTCGCTCATTAAAAGAAATCAAATCCTTAATTAATCGTTCTGATGCAATTATTAATAATTTTGACTTCAAATATTTTCATAGATCATGCCAAATTGTCCACTGTCGCCTTAGGCTCGGCTGCAGTGACTTAAACGCTGATAAGTTTAGACGACATGTATCAGACATACCAGACTGCACTTGTCGATATCACCTTGAAGATGCAATTCACTTTTTCTATAACTGTTAAAAAATACGATAATATCAGAAACACTGTGTATTTCTACACACATGGGTATGGTCTAAAAATGATATTACATGGTAGTAGTTAAGCAGTTCTACAAACATGACTCTTCTTAAATCAGTTCATGACATCATTGTCAAAAGCAAAAGGTTTGAGTAGCTTAATTTTATGCATGTGGTAAAGGAAAACTGCATTACCTTATTTCACAGACACCACTTGCTTCAGTGTATTGGCTTCGTGTATTTCATTTGTGCATTTTGTATGTTTATGTTCATCACTCTCTTATATATATCCAGCTGTTGTTAAGTTGTTACCTGGAGAGGTATTACATAAGCAAGTTTTGCTTGTTTACCGATCCAGATTTCTTTTGAAATAAAAATACGTTTAAGCCAACACAGCTAACCCTAAAACACATGATTGTAAACTATTCAAAAAGGGGCACTAATCCCTGGCTTCTTCTCGGGTGTCGGACTCAAACTCATTTATTCTTAGAATAACATGACATACAATTATCTACAATTTTTATTATGTACAATTTAACAAAAATAATAAAAATAGGATGAGTGGATACTAATACAATTTACCAATTGTATTGTACACATTGTTAAGGAATTTAGATAGGCCTTTAAGATTTCTTACACTGTAAGTGGTCATAATTTTCTTAAATGTTTGGAAACTTAAGATATTGCTTATTTAAGAGTTCATATCGCCGTTGGTGAAAAGCTTCACATCGGAATAAATAATGCAATTCATCTCCCACAGCGATAGAATCACAGAGTGGACACTGGCTGTCTTCCCTGGGAATGTTCAGCCATCGACCAGTTTCAACTGGTAATACTTGGTTAGAAAGTTCTGACTTTTAGTATTGGGAGAAATATTGATTTTGAGAGCAGTAGATATTTCGCAAATGAAGGTTGATTCTTCAGGTAATACGACCTTTGGATTTCCGCTTGGGCTTACTAGCTGCCGTGAGTCAATTTGCTCGTTAACGCAACCGAGCGTGACAAGAGACTGGGCTACCAGTCTGCAAGGACAGCTAAATAAACTTACGCATTTTTGAAAACTGATTGGTTACCCGTGATCTATGAAGATTTCAACAAAGGGCGCATGGTAATTAATTTCTTCAGCCTAAACAAACAGACAAATAACGGCGAAAGCTCATCGGATGTCGTTATTTGGAAATACCCCTGATTGTTACAGTTTGATAATAAAAAAGTATCCCTGAGTGAAAGCATTTGCGGATTTCGGATTGCGTGGATGATACAATTACTACTCCCTTGTTGTCATCCACATTTTCTGGTATAACCCTACACTTCTGTATTTGTCGTAATTCACTTGCTGCTCAGTTAATGAATTTATAACATGTATGCTTAGTTGTAGCACCACTCAGATTACCCGATAAAGGTTCAAATTTGGTCTTTCTTGTACCTGGGGTAATTATTTAATCTAAATCCAGGTTTGAAGTGAGGTGGAATGTGAGTTATGCACGTGGCAGCCCAGCAAGAGATGTATGATCAGTTGCTTTACTTTTTTTGTAAATCAACTGATCATTCCCAGACATCAAAGGATCAACAGGAAATACGTTGATTGATTAATTACTGTTATCTTGCACAGTGGATATGTCAAAAGTAAGTGTTTACATGTGAAGGTAGGGTTACTAAACCTAGGGAATACTCATATCATGGCGTGAAGTACAGATGTAAAAACAACATACTTTGTTCAAAGGGTAACCGATAATACACTGACTGGTTGTTCATTGTTATCTAACTCAATGTATGTTTTTAAGAACCGTGGACATAAAAAAATAGTTGTCAAGTGGGCTTTCTCAGCTAACTTGGCGCCTATGTGAAACAATTGAAACAAAATAAGTGATCAGTTAAGAAACAAACACGGGTTATAATATTCGATACATTTAAATAACGTTTGAAAACGATATATTTAAATATTTTAATATATTTCATATATATTCCAAATATTGTTTCCAAATAATTATTATTAAAGTATTTGATTCTCACATAGACATTTGACATCGAATAAGTATTTTTGTACAGCTGCAGACGCAATGGATATTGTTCCTTTATGTTGATATTCCCGGATACATTATAACTTTGGTAGGTTGTTATAATGATATTTGCATTTTGTTTTCATTCATTCGCTGCAGCTTTGAACAGAATCATTCTTGTTCCTTTCCGTTTGGTTGGGAAGTTTTTCGATGCGCGAAAGACGTTGTTTTCACAAGTATTTTCTTTTGTAAGCGTGTATATGTTACAGTCAATGTGTAAAATATGATTCACTCAGGCAATTTATTAAATATCTAAATAGTTCAGTCATTTTACAAATTGACTGAATAATCCATTCATTTATTTAACCGACTGACTAAAAATGATAAAGACGACCAAGAGAGCTTAAACACATCACAATATATTAATTATGCTAAGAAAAGAAGCCAAACAATACAGAACTGTACTTGGTGATGATATTAAACATAAACAAATATTTGGAATTCGTTATCATATTAATAAAGATGGACATATTTTTCAGTTAATTTGTAAAATAAACTGAATATTTAGGCGTTTAATACATTTCCTTAGTGAAATCTGTTTACATTTTGAATGTAAACATATACACACGGTAAAATAAGCAATGTTCAGATGAAATATTTACTTTGTGTTGCAAGTCAAAATAGTGTACACGAAGATCGCACAATTACCAAGCAAGTGACTTATCAAAACTGCATCACCATTACCGATGCTCTACACAAATATACCTACATTTCAAAAACTGTATTTCATTTTTGTTGATCAGTGTGACCATACGTCCTTCTACTTTCAATAAAAATGCGCTTACGAATGGCGAGCACAGGTCGCGAACAAGTCTAGATTTCTGCTATATCATCCGGGTACTCACTGGGAAAATACAGTAATGCACAGGTAACAACTACTCCCGCGGAATTGCTTTAGATCAGTGCTCCTTTGTACGTTGAAATACTATATATTGTGAATGCCAAAATGATGTATCAAGGATCAAGTAGAAGATACATTGACCGTTGCGCTGGGAGTTTATTCAACAGACCGTGAAAATAACACTGCTGTATCTTATTATTTATTTTAGATGACGCAGTCAAAGCTCACTTCTCCTGGCGGCCATTATCGAACGGCCAGCTAAAACACAACCCCGCGCTTACGTCTACAGGTCTCTTCCTGTAGTAGGTAATTAGTATACAAGTGTATCCTCAATGATATAACCCACCCTCATTAATTACATGCTGCTCTTTTCCAGCCTCACGGCTATGGAGCTGTGATAAAGAGTCCAAGTCATCATAAAGTAATTAGGGTCCAATAAAAACAATGCGCCGCCAAATTAAACCTCATACATATTATCACTGAAAGTCGTACTACAGACGGTTAATGTCAAATCACAATAAAAGCATTTCAATTGCAATAACATGTTCCAGGGCCATGTATTCTCTTAACACCATCGGATTTAGAAGCAATGGTCGTATAAAACAAAACAGATCTATTTAATCGCAACAGTATTCGTGTTATTCCCACAAAATCACATAAAGAAAGGAGACATGAGGAAATACATGTGTATTATCATTTTTCGCCAGGATAACAAAATTTTCTCTCCTTGTTACCACCTCCAGGTTCAGCTTAACACGGGTCCTCCTTTGGTCAAAAGTTTGTTCCCCCTCTAATGAGTGTGTCACGCGTTGCACACGAGTGGCGGACGGGGTGCACACCCGTGTGCAACGCGTTGCACACGGGTCTCACACGCGTGACCAACCCGATGCACACTGGTTGCGTAACGCGTTGCCCATGCGTGTAAGGGGAATGAACTTCTAGGCAGTAGTGTATATTTGGCTCCACAACAATTCACGAACTACTACCTGTGACGACATGACAATTTGAATGTACATTCAATTGTCAGCTGGGAGGATTGCTAGCTGTAATCAACACCTTTTTGATATTGACGTTTCATGTTACTTCCCTTACATATTCATTCTACATCAATATCTAATTGCTAGTGTATCAATCATATATAATATATTACTTCATATCCAATCAAGTAATGTCAATTCAAGTTAGTAAAGAATCGATCGCGTATAATGTCAACACCGTGCTTATCGCCATGACTAACATAAGCACAGCGCTTACCGTTTTGTTAAAGCTCGTTCATGCATATCATCAATGACATCTAACTTCAAAGGGTATACGAAATAATCAATAAACAAATGAGAATGTACCAAGTAACCAGTGTTTGTATATAAATGCGACCTTCCAGAGTATGGTTTCTCTTACTTGAAAACACTCTGCATCAGATGTGTCCACCGATTGATGTCTGCCAAACCATTTTAAACATTACGACTGACAAGCTACATACGTCAGCCCAGTAACAGGTATGTCATGATACTTCGCTATATATTTATGTTTTGGGCCAAGCAGATTATGTCACATTTTAGGATAACCATTCAAGTGATGATACAAGCATCACAAGTGGCATAGGTACTACTGTTGGACTACTTTTTCGAACAAGCCTGAAAGCCGTTTCCAAGACACCCGACATTTCAGAAATAAAATAAGATGTTTGCTATAACATTTGACTGGATAGTAAGATTTGAATAATCATAGGTTCAAATACAACTGTTACCGTTGCAAAATCAAGACTTCTCTGGAGCATCCTACTATCATTTAGAGAAGAAAAAGAGTGAATGTCGATGCACAACCAAGCACATTGGTGACATCACTGCTGTGAAACTCAGCATGGGGTTTAGCTAAATAATCACTGTACATAATGTAGTTTAATACATTTTTAAAAGGCTATTTAACGAGTCCCATTCGCATAACCTGAGTCTAGTTAGATGTAGTACCAGTTAGATAGCTGCTCCTGATTCGACAGGATATGCCAGCGCGAGAGCTGAACCTAAGGTAGCATAGCTTTAGTTATCCGTGTGGTGTACTATTTTCCTATGGAACAAGCATCTTCCAGCTCCCAAACTCAGACAATGAAAATGTGAATCAAGAGGCAAAAGTGAAAAGGGTTCCGGAACTTCCTGATTCGTTCGCCATTCATCCTTCTTTCTCCGCGATGCCGAGTCCTGTTTCCTCCAAATTCGGCAGCCCCAGAGACCCAGATACAGATTTTTGTTCCGATTGCAACCCGTACAAATACTTGTACGCAGTATTTGATCTTCAATATGTGTGTCTTGCTGTATCTGGCTTTAAGTCGGGGCGGTCGGGTAGCCTAGTGGTTAAAGCGTTCGCTCGTCACGCCGAAGACCCGGGTTCGATTCCCGACATGGGTACAATGTGTGAAGCCCATTTCTGGTGTCCCCCGCCGTGATATTGCTGGAATATTGCTAAAAGCGGCGTAAGACCATACTCACTCACTCACTCACTGGCTTTAAGTCACTGCTTGGATGAAGGCTTCTTATGAATTTATCTGTAAATATTAGTATTCCATTGCCTAAATCTGTCTCTGACTCGGGGTCCTAGTTAATTGGAACACACATGGTTGCCTATGTTCCGCTGTGACTATGATGGAGGCTTAATTGTAAAACACAAGGAGTATGTCTTTTCACTGACCTAGTACAGGCTTTTAGTGTCAGATATTTGCAACTCATGATCAAGCTGAAGATTTGTCTACACTGTCAGGGAATATAGTCTTTTTAGTGTTGTTATGGTCGGACTACGCGATAAGTAACTGCCAGAAAATGAGTTCGATACGTTTTGTACAACACACACATGTTTTTTTTTAAGGACGATCTCAGCTGACAGACCTTTTCACTTACTCTTTGTCACCAATGCAGTGTTTGGACACAATCTTTCTATAGCACTCCCTCAGTATAGAAACATTCGGGATATCTTCGTTGGCACGGAAATTCCATAATGGAAAATATGTTGAGCACAAATCAAGTTTGGAATTCTCATCTGGAAGGACAAGGATCAGTCCTTTCATGTTAGCATGTCTTGATCAGCTGAGAGCTAGGATATGTCACTCAGTTTGTTGTGAAAATAATGACAGGGATGCATGACTGATAAACAAATAATTCATCGTCATGTTTGTCTTTAATTTTAAGGCTCAGTCTTTTAATGTTAGCATGTCTTGATCAGCTGAGTGCTGTACCTGCTGTTATCTCCTGCTGCCATTGACAACTTAATCTTTTCCTTGACGTTTCTTTCTCCATGGGTCTAGAGAGCTTTTCCATATGGCTATCATCGCTATTTGACAGTGGGTCGTAAACGCATGCTTGTGATATATACTAGCCACATAAAGAAACTGTGCACGGAGAAAATATAGATATAAGGGCACACCGTCAATATATGAAAGATAGGTTTGAACACAGCAATTATTGGAGAAATTCAAACGCTCATGCACGTGCCATGCGATATGACGTCATTAATGGGGGCCTATGGACGTGCAATGTGTTACTGCACGTGCATCCTGTGCAGCTGTACACAGCATGTGCAATTCAAAATTCGCTGTCACTTTGGAAAGCATGATATGTGGTCATTCAAAAATTCAAAACTTCTCAGGCGCAGACACAAGCATATCACAAGCAAATCATGCCAAGATTGACAGCTGCACAGCGTCATGAAGCCATTGGAATGATCCGAGCGGGAATGAGGCAACAACAGGTGGCAACAAATTTCCAATGCCATCGTTACACGATATCGACATTGGTGAGGCGTTATCAGAACACAAATGATGTTGCCGACCACCCACGTTCAGGACGTCCCCGAGTAACGACGCCAAGACAGTACAGTTGGATTCGAGTTACACATCTCCGACACAGGTTCCAAACGGCAGTAACGACGTCCCAGACAATTCCTGGACTGCGCCGTATCCATCCCAACACTGTCAGGAATCGTTTACGTCAGTACGGGATTCGACCACGACGCCCTGCCATACGTCCCATCCTGACACACCGTCATCGAGTCAACCGTCTAAGATGGTGTCGAAATCATGTTCGCCAACCTCGAATATGGTGGAGAAATGTTGTCTTGACAGATGAATCGAGGTTCAACATTTCCCACAGTGACGGGCGCCAACGTGTCTACCGGCGTTTGGGAGAACGTTATGCACGCAACTGTATTGTGGAGAGGAATCGTTTTGGAGGTGGCTCCGTGGTGATTTGGGTCGGGATAACAGCACGGCACCGAACCCCTTTGGTGGTTGTTCAGGGCAATCTCACCGGTGCTGGCTACAGAGATCAGATTCTGCGGCCTGTGGTCATTCCTTTCCTGCAACGTCATGGCCCGGGATTGACATTTCAACAGGACAACGCTCGTCCTCACACGGCTAGGGTCGCAATGGATTTCCTTCACCATAACAATGTCATGTTACTGCCATGGCCTGCAATTTCTCCAGATCTCTCCCCAATGGAGCATGTGTGGGATGAAATGGAGCGCCGTCTGCGTCGTCTTCCACATCCTCCAGATAATGTCCGTGACCTGGCACAGGATTTGAGAAGGATATGGCAGGCCATTCCCCAGGCCTTCCATGCCCATTTGGTGGACTCCATGCGTCGCCGATGCACTGCTGTGATTCACGCACAGGGTGGTCATACCCGTTATTGACTTTGTGACTTTGTCGTTTGACCCCCTACTCCATTTTGATCTTCTGACGTCATCGTAACAGATGTTGTTCAGGTCCCGTTGACATTTTCTTATGGTCCGATCATTCAGCTGCTACAGCGTCTGCATCATTTTGTTCTTGCTGTGTTGTATTTCAATCCAGAATATATTTTCTCCGTGCACAGTTTCTTTATGTGGCTAGTATAGTAGGAATCGTACAATGGAAAAGTAATTTGTCACTTTTGTTTCTGTCCTGCAACTCTGTATGGGATATGTCCCCTAGCTTGTTGTGAAAATAATGACTAGGATGCATGACTGATGTTTGTCTTTAATTTTAAAGAATATTTTGACCCGAAAAAGTGGGGTTAAATTGCTAATGTATTTGTTTTAGTATTTGGCATGGTTGTCCAAAGTTATTCGTGTTAATCCTATCGTCTAACGCTGACTTCGCGTGTGTTTGGTGTCTGCATATTACATTGTTTGAGATGATGATTAGCGTTCCGTTCAACAACATGGCGTTCCTGGGCTTTCTCAGTTCACGTTTGGTGATCAATTTTAATTGTTCAGTCATGTTTTCAGAAGAGTATATTATTAGTTTCAGTATCAAGAGTTCGCCCAAGAGCATTAATCCGAGAGAATACTGTGCAGCTGTGAATATGTGAATATAAGTTGACCCCATAATTATACAGAAAATGAAATCTCCAAATGTACGTCAGTACATTTAATGGTCAATGTTACATTGCTGATTTGTATGCAATAGATAAGTGTGACCCTCGCCAGCACTATTGTGCCTGGATCGTTTTCTACAATAAACATATATATCATATTCGGTTTGTGCAAGTCCTTAAGATTATGTTGTTCAAATCATCAATTTGAGTCAACAGAAAAATCTCGCCTCTGAGCAACATGACATTATCTTTTGCTGGTTACAAAGCCATCTGGGCATTGCACTTAACCAGTTTTTACCTCCAAACACTGCCTATGAATCCATGGGAGTATGTTTGGTTAACATCTGATCTTAAGTATTCATCTTTCTGTGTCGAAACAACTTCGTAAACAATCCCCTGCGAGAAGTAAAACGATACGGGAAGCTACATGAATATTCTGCATGTGTTAATGATGATTGATCTTCCGCTCAAAAATACGGCGTCCCTGGGCTATCTAAGTTCATGTTTTAATTATTCAGTAATGTTTTCAGAAGCATATATAATCAGTTTCAGTTTCAAGAGTTCGCCCAAGAGCAATAATCCGAGAGAATAATATGCCCTTGTGAATATGTGACCCTCGCCAGCACTTTTATGCCACCATCAATTTGTAACCCCATACGGCCTATGTAGCCATGGGAGTATGTTTGTTAACATTTGATCTTAAGAATCGATCTTACTGTGTCGAAAAAGCTTTGTGAACATTCCCTTGATGGAAGTAAAACGATACGGGAGGTCGCATTAATATTCTGCTTATACTTTAACCTTACCAAGCAATCAATGAGTATGTATACAGTGACTATTTATGTTCTTCTTTTCAGACCAGGTCGTGATCAACAGCGAAGGGCCGGAGTCTGTCATACACGTTCATTCTGCTTGGCGTCCGGCGTAGGGGACTTCTAACTGCTGTTCAAAACTGAAAGATATCTCATTCTTTTGTCTGTATATTAGAGCACATATCCGACAATAATATACGTCAAATACTGGTTAATTACTGACAGGAATGATGTTAAATGAAGTCATCACAATTATGTCTTGGATTGTTTATCGGGAGTTTGCAGAAGGTGAGTTGAATAACAGGAACGACATTCAATGATATCACCACTGTGAAGCATATATATTCATTAAGCACCGTAGCTACACTTGCGTACAACGGTATGGTGCAAAAAAACCATGGTTGATAAATGGGACGAATAAGGATCCAAGGATCCTGTCATTTATGAGGGACATAGCCCATGGTTGTTGGTTTCACTAAAAGGATAAGAGTCTACCACCTGTTTTATCCATTTTCCACACATCAGCTGTCACGCGGTAACATAACTTAATGCCGTTCAAAACATCATTGAACACAACTTACTTAATCAGTTTGCCACCTTTGCAACCCGTGCCTTTTAGTCAAAATAAAGGGGTGGTAGGTTGGAAGCAAAGGTAAAAAGTATACGCATGGTAAATATGCGTAGAAACTACCAGGGTGGGCAGTGTATTCGTAATTAACAAAGCATTAACAGTGAACATCTTCTCTGATGGGCCATGTATTTACGATGTTGTTATACTTATAATTACATCTTCAGATACTTTCCTACCGTTGGTTGGTTGGTTTGTTGTTTGACGCCGCACTCAGAAATATTCCAGCTATTTGATGGCCGTCTGTAAATAATCGAGTTTGGACCAGACAATCCAATTATTGATATCATGAGCATCGATCCTCGCAATTGGGATCGATGACATGCTTCAACCAAGTCAGCGAACCGGATCGGAAAGTATCTAAAGATGTACTTATTACTATATCAACATCGTAAATACATGGCCCATCAGAGAAGGTGCTCAAATAGATCTGTGAGATTACTGTTCAGTTATATACGGACTGAAGGAAGAATGCCGTATTTATAGATTTTTTAGTTTGCAAAAGAAGAAAAGATGTGGATGATATGACAATACTGACAGCAGTGGGTAAGTGAGTGAATGAGCTAAGACTAAAAGCCAATAGTTCATTTTATTGTGACTGGATCCAAATGTCTATTTATATTATATACACCTTGCACAGAAGGAAACGATGGAGTATACATTAAAAGCTTAATAACACTGAATGTCAAAAAGTATTAATAACACATATGACTATTGGACTCTTTTTACAAAAAGAATGTACACTACAATGCCAACAACAGAAAAGTAACATGTACATAACCATGTATGTTTTCATGTTACCTTTTCTGTTCAGGATATATAGTTGGATCGACAGGAAAGCAAGCTCGTGCCAGCACCTTCCATCCTAACATGAGGCCAGAGATGGCTGTTGATGGGAACACCAACGCTGTCTGGCCAAACGTGTTTCACACATTGGAAACTGATTCGTCTCCCTGGTGGCAGGTTGACTTGGCTGAGGAAGTATTCTCACCTGAAGTGACGGTCTACTTTCGTTCTGACTGTGAGTGACAAGACGTCATAAATATTATATATATTCTGTATATTCAAACATGAAAACGGTAGTGTCTTTCAGGCAGTCTGAAAGTAGCTCTAACTGAAAGTGTTGTCTTCTCGACGAAGTTTACATGTTATTCACTCGGGTGTGATATCAATGGTATTTTCGGATATATCATTGCAAAACAGATACTAAAGGTGAAAAAAAGTTATATTAGGCTTTGGTTGATTAGATATTATTGTTCCTGTATCTTCATATATGAGCAGTCCATTCTGTTATTCTTGTCAGGAACATAATATGTTTTTCTGCCACGGAGGATGCATAGTATATCTTTACTCCTTCGTTAGTAGTCTTCCTGTGTCATGAATCCTTCACATACGCCGTGCAAACGGAATTTTCATACCGAAAACAAAAATGCAGGTAATAATGTTATTCGGTCAGGTTTCTACACCAAGGGCTAGAGTTTATATCAAATGCGAGATGGTCTCTTTCTTTTTTATTTTGACAGATGAAATGAAATATCAATTACAATTGATTATAATTGAATATGGAAAGGGTTTTGTCGCATTTATTTGACATTTTCTCAGTAATGTTATTTATGAGAATGTTGCAGAAAGTGTGAAAAGATATAATCAACTTTTAGGTTTTTATGTTATCATGTTCGGTGATATAAGTACAATGCATTTAACAAATACGTTTACTGCCATGTAATATGTGCTATGATGCATCACTTCGGGCTTTCCTCCCACAGTTAGTTGACATGTCGTGATATAACAGAAGTTCTGTTCAAAGCGGCGTTACACCAAACTCACTCACTCAATATGGTGCCTTATATCGACTAAACGCAGACATGCAGCAAACCTAGATATGTACATATTCAATGATCAGTGTTGCATTGCATATTCAGATGCAGCAGCTACATGTAAGTGGTGACTCTCGTAAGCACTTTTGTGCATCGTTTTCTACCTATTCTAAACTGGATTAGTATAGATTTTGAGCGTAGAAATTCAGAAATCGCATTCTTGAATTAATGTCAATGTCCATTGCATGTTATGCTGCATTCCACCAATTATGCATATTACTTTGGGTCATGATACTCCTGGGTCTAATGTCTCCTTGAATCCGACAGATGCTCTTCGCCGTAATGGAGTGAAGATATCACTTTCACGATCTAATTCGACAAGCGCTGCTGTATGCCACACTGTAACAGGGAAGGCTGATGGATCTGACATCCCAACTGTCTACACCATTCGCTGTTACGATAGGGGGCGCTACTTGACTTTGTCAACCCTGACTGATAATGGAGATAACATAGTCCTCGACTTTGGCGAGGTCAAGGTTCATGGTAGGATATAATAACAATATAATCCTATTTTCATTGGATGATAGTCGCTGTAACAATGTCTGCCCATCTGATATATTATCTCGCGATGCTAGGAAGCCATACTGAAACGTTAGGAAGAGGTCAATCAATAGTAAATATAAACGATATGCTATTTCTCTTTATGTTGTTTCCTGCGAGTGATAAAACACATCAGTCTTTCTGATCTAGATACGTTCACCTTTCTTCCTTCAGCAATGATCAGGTTATTGCTGGGTTTGTGTAACTATATCAATACATCTCTGACGAAATTCATTGAAACATAATAATGGTGTATCAACAATATCCAAAGGAATATCTGAAATTAGCACTGATAGATAAAAGAATTACCCCGGGCCCCCCGTTCGCCCAGTGTCTATTGCCAATTACTTAGCTATGATAACTTAAGTTGATCAGTCATGATTCCTGGAAGGAGTTGATCAGTCATGATTCCTGGCAGGAGTTGATCAGTCATGATTCCTGGCAGGAGTTGATCAGTCATGATTCCTGGCAGGAGTTGATCAGTCATGATTCCTGGAAGGAGTTGATCAGTCATTATTCCAAGCTGGAGTTGATCAGTCATGATTCCTGGCAAAGCTGATCAGCTCATGAGTCCTGGCAGGAGTTGACCAGTCCGTGATTCCTGGCAAGAGTTAATCAGTCATGATTCCTGGCAAAGCTGATCAGCTCATAATTCCTGGCAGGAGTTGATCAGTCCGTCATTCCTGACTGGAGTTTATTAGCCATGATTCCTACAGGAGTTAATCAGTCGTGATTCCTGGCAGGAGTTCATCAGTCCATGATTCCCGGCAAGAGTCGATCAGTCGATGATTCCTTGCAAGAGTCGATCAGTCGATGATTTTTAGTTGGATTTGACAAGTCGTGATCCCTGGCAGGAGTTAATCAGACGTCATTCTGGCAGGAGCTGATAAAACCATAATTCCTGGCAGCAGTTAATCAGTCCCTTGATTCCTGGCAAGAGTTGATCAATTGATGATTCCTCGCAGTTGATCAGGCTATAAATCTTTTTCTGGAGTTTATCAGTCAATGATTCTTACTATGAGTTAACAAGTCATGATTCCTTGCAGAAGTGGGTCAATCCCTTGATTCCTGACAGGAATTGATCAATCGATGATTCCTGGCTGATGTCGATTAGTCATGATCCCGAGCAGAGTTGTTGAGTCATAATTCCTGGCAGGAGTTTACCAGCCATGGTTCCTAGCAGGAGTCTCTTCATTCCTGTTGAGGGGACATGGGGGGCCCAGTCGTCTAAGGCGCCGCGATTCGCTGAGCAGAGTTGCGTCCCTTGGGCACGTCAGAAAGCTATGATTGTGGGTTCAAGTTCCGGCTCGCCCCGATTATGTTTCTAGGTTTGTCAGCAACATACCCGTGCTCGTGGGTTTGACCGAAGTGGTAAACGTCTGAGACCTGCATCACTTCGGGCTTTCCTCCCACATTAAGCTGACACGCCGTGATATAACTGGAATAATGTTAAAAGCGGCGTTAAACTCAACTCACTCACTCATTCCTGTTGATCAGTCAAGGGTTGATGACAATGTAGGTGTAGCATGGTGAAGTCTAATCAAAACTATCAAAAGTGGTTTTAATTCTGAACCCTCAACTTCCGAAGATTGCTTATAGCGGAAGTGTAATTGGGTTGGATATAAGGCCTTTTATAGAAAACATTTGAAGCATTTTTATCCCGAATATTCGCAAAAAATACAAACTTAGCGACATTTGGTTGTTTTTCCTTTTTCGACATTTTTCGTAAACATATATGCTGGCTCAAATACAAAATGTCATATAAAAGTGTGTATGTAAAAGAATTTAGGTCAGACAAACGCTTGCCTTTGAGTATATGTTTCTATGTACCTAGGATGTTCTGCTATGACGTACGGGTCTGGATGTGACATTGACTGTCACTGTAATGGCACGACTTGTGATCCTGTGACGGGAGAGTGTCCTTCAGGATGCCAGGCGGGGTGGACAACAGCGTCGTGTGGACGACGTAAGTTATTGCATCCTTGCGAATTGCTTTACAAATCTGGTTTTCAATAAAGTAACACGATCGTGGCTAATACGATATTGTAATAAGGGCCAGTTGAACTGTAGAATAAAATATCGGTAATATTGTCGTTGCAGTGGAGAAGGCTAAAGACTTCAGCGTGTACACAAAGTACATTTCCTCATGTCCAATCAAAACAACTTTTCTCAAAACCACCGTTGCTATGGTGACCTTGAGGGAAATGGAAGTGGTGGTCCTCTTATCGAGAATGGACTGCATGCATGCCTGTGATGCACTGACTCTGTGCACACATTTTGGTTATGACTTTGGCAACTGTTCGCTGTGGAGGTCGGGGTCCGCTGTTGGTGTTGATGTGGAAACACGAGAACTGTGGAAGAAGGAGAACTGAAAGTTCACACAGAATGAAGCCTTTGCCTTAACTATAAGGACTCAGAATATAACTGGTTTCTTACTACCGGGACGCTGTTTGTGTGCGATTTAAAAAAAAAACACTTTCGTTTACAAATTGGTTTAAAGCACTGTAAATACCAATACTAATATGTGAAATATATACACATAACACGATATTGTTGGTTTAAAGCACTGCACATACTACATGTTGTTTTAATTTGGAAACACTGCACATTATACGGTTTGCGTACCTTTCAAGATGTTGTAGTTAGATAACTCTTAAAATCTTCTTATTCTATAATCATATAGAATAGACGTTTGTATTTATTGTCTCTCTTTCACAATCTCTCTCAACCACATGTTCCTGTAATGTTCAACCACATCCATTTCGACTGCTGATCTTGTTAATCAGTTAATATACCAATTATGTACGGATGTATATATCAATCTTGTGCTATTTGAACTTTATTGTAAGCTGTGTGAAATATTTTACATAAAAAGAGTTGGCTGACTCCAGCATGTTCTTATTGTTGTGATATCAGTGATATGATTGTGAGTGTGTGAGTGAGGTTTAACCCGGAATGCATTGGGCAATTGAACCACGTTTAACCCTTATAGGCCATGTGCCAGATGTTGAAATTTCACATATTGGTAGAAACCCAAGGAAAGAAAAGCGACTTTCATCAGATTCAATAGATTGTACGATTCCGACTATGAATCACCCTCAAGTGTGAGTGAGTTGGGTTTAACGCCGCTTTTAACATTATTCCAGTTATATCACGGCGTGTCAGCTTAATGTGGGATGAAAGCCCAAAGTGATGCAGGTATCAGACGTTCACTATTTTGATGAAACCCACAAGCACGGGTATGGTGCTGACAAACCTTGAAACATAATCGGGGCGAACCGGGATTCGAACCCACAATCATAGGTTGAATCACTATCAAATAGTGATGATAACAGGTGTTGGTGAAAAGGTGAGCGTAAAAGCTTCTTTCCTTGATCCATGGGGCATTCGTCACTAAACATGGTGCCCATTGATATAGCTACATATCCAACTTTTGAGGTTCAGGACATTTTGTCAAAAATGAAAGCAAATGTCTTCTGAAGTCTACTTAGAAAACTATATGTGACATGATGGGCATGCTCACTGATAACAACTATGTAACATTTGGGACGAACAGACGAAATTGTGTGGTTGACGTTTCACATGACTCTCATAGAGTTCAACCGATAATAGGATCATAATGATCCCTGGTCGCCAAGCCGCGTGTGCCACCATAGACTATTGACTAAATCTCTCCGGTACTCGGAACAATGGAACACATGGAACACTCACAATATTAACTATTCACGGAATGTTTTTAAAAGGCACTTTGAGTGCTATAGGGTGCAACGGGAAACCCAATCGTGTATCTTTTGCAACAATGTGTTAACTGACAAGGAACACTCACGTTAGAAATTTATGATTTGCGTTTTCTTAATGGTTGCATGCCGAGTTTAACTTAAGGTGACATCGGACAACACAGACGTCTGAACTCAATCTGGGTGCGTTGTTCTTTTATTTAAGCCTATGATGGAAAATATGCCTTGTGCTGAAAAGACGTAACTTGACTTTAACGTAGCGTTTTCAATAGAATTTTCTGTGAGTATAGGTGCATAGCAATAGCTATTTCACAGTGACAGTTTGACATTTTGAAATAATAGATGCTCCCTTGATTGTTTGGTTTACTGCGAGCCAGTGATCCACGACTTAGAATGCAATTCAATTCAAATGTTTTAAAGTGTTGTTCACGTCCTTGATCCACTCTTTTGGGTCCTAAACATCAATATGACACAACATAAAGATTTATGCCATGTCCTATGCCATTGTCAGTTAGGTTCATACATTTCGTAGAAAGTTATTTTGCCTCGTATCCTAATTTCGTGAGATCAGTGCGCACTTATCAGCTGACGTGCAAAGAAAACGTTACCAAACAATATACTAAAACTAAGAACAGGATCAATATCAAGAAAGATTGCGTGTTGTGAAAAATTATGCCGTGAATGAGAACAGAAATGCAGGTGTTTTGTCCAAAGTTTTGATGCCCGTAAAGATCAGAGGTAGAATAGATTTTTAGGTTCAACTACACCAAATCACAACCAGTTGGGACAGTTCGAGTGCCTTCAGTGCAGATCCAGAAACATCTGCAGGCTGTGATAGGAAGATATTGTGTAACCTTTTTATGTCTTTTAAATGTAGATCCATCCAGTTATTGAAACTGACCATGTTTTTCTATATTTAGTACTGTCTTTTTCAACATGATGACCACAGATATTTTCAAGTAGGTTACATTTTGTGCGCAACTGGGATTGGTGTGTTTAGCTTCCTGTACTCGGAAAAGGAGCTGACTGAGCTAGTCGTTTTTTTTGTTTTTATTGCTGCTCTAAGGCCAAACTGTGCACGTACGTACAGGTTATAGCTGTTGAATGCTTAGTTAAGTTTTTAAAAAATATAACGTTACTATAGAAGTCTTTTGGAAAACATTTGGTTGTGTATAACCTTTAGCCACCCATGCTTGCCGTAAAAGTCAACTGTGCTTGTCGTAAGAGGCAACTAACGGGGTCGGATGGTCAAGTTCGCTTACTTGGCTGATGCATGTCTTCGTATCCCACATGCGTTGATCGATGCTCATGGTGTCAATCACTAGATTGTCTATTCCAGACTGGATTAATTACAGACCGCCGTCATACAGCTGGAATATTGCTGATTATGGCGTTAAACAACAAACAAACACACTTTGGAGGATGAAGTCGGTTGTATAGTAATCAACCATCAAGACTGAAATTACCACATGAAACTCCCCTGAAACCTTCAGAATGTCACACTTCCTAGTCATTATCGTGTATACCCACTTCGGACATATGCTTTGAAAAGCTTGAATCTGCTCTCGGCTGTGAACATGACTCTTTGCAAGTTTCTGTTCTGCCAGTGTCGCACTGTTCGGTGTTCCCACGTCAGCGTTACGACTCGTAGTATTAGCTTATAGTTGGTACCAACGCAATCGTAACAGGCGTCTAACGGGATCGGGTGGTCAGGCTCGGTGACTTGGTTGATGCATGTCATCGTATCCGATTATTCCAACTCGACGCTCATAATGTCAAACACTCAATTATTTACAGACCGCCGTCATATAGCTGAAATATTGAAGAGTGTGAAGTTACCCAACAAACACTCCTTGGATTCAAGTTTGTCGTCAGATGTAAGATGTTGATATTGTCACAAGCCAGGTAATTTTATTTCTGAGTGTCGTATTCTCAAGGCTAAATATCTGTCACAAACCTCTGGCCATGCTTTTGTGAATGTCAAGTCCAAGCCTATTAGTGATGACATTAATAAATCCATATTCTACTTGGCACAGGCGCACAACCGGCTTTATATTTAAAGGGTGTCTTGCCAATTTTAGCTGTGTGTTATTTATGTATTTCCATAACGACAAGTTGATCCTTCAAAACAATTTCAAGGCAATTTCCGGAGCACAAATGTTGACTATTTAATGCTGAAACTTCACGTCAGTCCAGTGGTGAACTGGTGCCTTTTGATGATTTGGTATTTTGAAAAATACTGAACACATTACTTTTGTCTTCACTGAACTGAAGGTATCCAATGGCAATGAACCAAACGTGGGGTATAAGTAGCCTTACTTCATTTCTGAATTGCAACGGACCCGGGGGATATATCATCCTGCTCTACGATTGGCACCAGTCACAAACACATGCAAAGGCAATTTAATTAATCACCTGGAAAAATGGGAACACAAGGTTCCTGTCAAAAAGGGGAATTGCATCGGACATAATTATTGTTACTGATGCGTCAAATTTGGAAATGTCTTCCATAAAACTCTAATAATTAAATTTCCGTTGTGTTCATTGAAATTCCTGAATTCTAATTGGCTGAATTGGTTACGTGTTATTGCATCCATTTCCCAAAGAATGTAAAACATTAAGCCACGCCCACTGAAGCGGACTACTATTATTACGACGGAATGTCGGGGAATCCAAATATTACAGTCGAGGGACTTCCCTTTCTCTTCACGTGTATAGTCATGCACAGGACATTTAGCGAAATTCATCCATATTCATTGTCCAAACAACATATGGAGACTGAAGGCCGAGAAGGAATGAAACAGCAAACGTGCAGGCTCTCTCGCCATTTTGTCCCCGCTCGCCGCGGTTCCACAACTTTCATGTCTTCGGGTTTCATTTCTAACTAGCATATTTCCAACTGTATCTTCCCGTTCTCAGGGACCTAATGTTTGAATCTGGCGGTAACTGACCATGCCATTTGAAACAGCCGCCTTCTCCAAGACATATTTATTCTAGCTCGTTACAGTCTGACTGTTGCAGTTCTTCTCGCCTCTTGCCTTGATTGACAGGTCATTTGAACATTGTTTTGATCTTACTCTCCATTGATTGGCTTCTAACTTTGTAGGCGTGTCAAGTTATGTGCATAAATTAAACAATCACCTCATTCATGTCACGCCACAGTATGTATTCCTACGTCTGGAACCTATATTGGTTAGGTTTTATACCACACGCCTCCATGAGATGGTATAAAACCTAATGCAGGACCCATAAAACCACATGTTAAAAAAGAATAACACCACCAAAATCATGTCAAATTAAAGCTATATTTCGGTCCATACTGAGCTATGTGGGAGTAAATATTGTTGTAAATGTAGTTATTGTGATTTTCAATTGGCAGCAAATGGTTGAAGGGCTAGTAAAATGAGTGATGTTGTGGTTGCAGCGGCAGCAATGAGTAATTTAGAATCTTTGTGTATTGTTGAGTATTTCAGGGAAAGGACACTTTCTAGAGGCCTTTTACGAGCTGACTTGTGTTGTATCTACGAACCTGACCACCCGATCGCGTTATTTGCCTCTCACAAACATGGGTGTGGAAGACCAATTCTACATGCAAGTGCCAATATGATGCCAATCTGAAAACATTCCTACTATGTTCCAACACTCCCAGATTCACAATAAACAGTGATAATATTCAGGACATTCTGGAAATAGACCCGTACTGCTTGTTTTACAAATTTGCGTCAGAAAAACAGTTAAGTCCATTTATATATAATCAAGTAAAGTAGATTGAATAAAAGCTATCTAACCCTTTCCATATACATAAGAACACCATTTGTTTTGGTAATTGCTAGCAAGTTAAATAGATCCTTCAGTAAGTGGAATGAATATCATTGTTCCTGTCCGAATATATTCGTATGACCTACACATTGACTTGTCATACAGTGAGTGAGTGAGTGAGTTTGGTTTAATGGCGCTTTTAACAGTATTCCAGTTATATCACGGCTTAATGTGGGAGGAAAGCCCCAAGTGATGCAGGTATCAGACGTTTACCACTTCGGTGAAACCCACGAGCACGGGTATGGTGCTGACAAACCTAGACACATAATCGGGGCGAACCGGGATTTGAACCCACAATCATAGGTTTCTGGCGTGCCCAAGGGACGCAACTCTGCACAGCGAATCGCGGCGCCTTAGACGACTGGGCCACCCGTGCCCCCTGGCAACTAAAGATACCATAACTAATGATATAGTTCTATAGTGACTTTATATCGTTTAATAAAATAATTATGTTTTCAGCTGCTTTTTCATATACATGTACGTTAGCCTGGCCTTAGAGCTGTAAAACCACAAAGTATGACCTTACTGGTACAAATAGATGACCACTGAGCTATACATACTATAAAATGATTCAAGGTTTATATTCTTTTTGCTGCCGTCCGTTCCTTGGCACTGACCTTGAAACGACGGATCATATCAATATATTATTCACAAAATATGGTCTACTAGACCCTGATGTACACTTAATAACAACAAGTTCAAAGGGTCACAACTGCAGAAGAAGTACATCCTTTGCGCCAACATCTTGGTCAAATTGATTTAAATGATCAAAAAATCTTTAGAAGTTACCATAGACAGACACACAGCTGGCTAGGTATCCCGTCGTCAGCATATAGAGGTACGTCTGCCTACCCAAGTCATCATCATCATATAAAGACCTAGAGGTAGGTCTGCCCACCCAAGTCACCATCAGCATCATATATAGACCTGGAGGTAGGTATGCCTACCCAAGTCACTATCAGCATTATATAGAGACCTGGAGGAAGTTCTGCCTACCCAAGGTACCATCAGCATATATAGACCAAGAGGTAGGTCTGCCTACCCAAGGTACCATCAGCATATATAGACCAAGAGGTAGGTCTGCCTACCCAAGTCACCATCAGCATATATAGATATGGAGGTAGGTCTGCCTACCCAAGGTACCATAAGCATATATAGACCTGGGGGTAGGTCTGCCTACCCAAGGTACCATCAGCATATATAGACCAAGAGATAGGTCTGCCTACCCAAGTCACCATCAGCATGTATAGAAATGGAGGTAGGTCTGCCTACTCAGGTCACCATCAGCATATATAGACCTGGGGGTAGGTCTGCCTACCCAAGTCACCATCAGCATATATAGACCTGGAGATAGGTCTGCCTACCCAAGGTACCATAAACATATATAGATCAAGAGGTAGGTCTGCCTACCCAAGGTACCATAAACATATATAGACCTGGAGGTAGGTCTGCCTACCCAAAGTACCTATACATATATAGACCTGGAGGTAGGTCTGCCTACCCAAGGTACCATAAACATATATAGACCAAGAGGTAGGTCTGCCTACCCAAGTCACCATCAGCATATATAGATATGGAGGAAGTTCTGCCTACCCAAGGTACCATAAGCATATATAGATCAAGAGGTAGGTCTGCCTACCCAAGTCACCATCAGCATATATAGATATGGAGGTAGGTCTGCCTACCCAAGGTACCATCAGCATCTATAGATATGGAGGTAGGTCTGCCTACCCAAGTCACCATCAGCATATATAGATATGGAGGTAGGTCTGCCTACCCAAGGTGCCATCAGCATATATAGATATGGAGGTAGTTCTGCCTATCCAATTCACCATCAGCATATATAGACCTTGAGGTAGGTCTGCCTACCCAAGTACCCTCATCATAAATGGACCTGGAGGTAGGTATGCCTTCCCAAGGTACCATTAGCATATATGGACCTTGAGGTATATCTGTTTACTCAAGGTACCATCCGCATAAATGGACCTGGAGGTAGGTCTGCCTTCCCAAGGTACCATCAGCATATTTTGACCTGGATGTACGTCTGCCTTTCTAAGGTACCGTCAGCATATCTAGACCTAGCTGTAGGTATCCAGTTATCATCATATATAGACATACAGGTGCGAGTTACCCCATCATTAGCGTGTAGAGGCCTGCATGTGGGAAGGTACCCTGTAATCAACATATAGAGATTATCAGGTACTTTGTATACGGATCCGTGACGATCCGGGGTAGAAAAGGTCTTCAGCAACCCATGCTTCTCGTAAATGATGACTATGCTTGTCGTAAGAGGCTACTAAAGGCATCGGGTCAGGCTCACTGACTTGGTTGATGCATGTCATCGTATCCCAATTGCGTGGATCGTTACTCATGATGTCAATCACTGGATTGTTTGGTCCAGACTCGATTATTTACAGACCGCCGTCATTTAGCTGGAAAATAGCTGAGTGCGGCGTTAAACAACAAACAAAAACTTTGTGTAGGTCCTACGTCGGTCAACCACCCCTTAACTGCATAACGTTCTACTGGGTTTTCGTCTTACAATGTATAATGAGTCTAAAATAACTTTCGAATGATCGACCATTTGATATTCTGGAGGAAGGGGTGGTGGAGGCTAGGCAAGATGATACTAAAATCTTTTTGTATAAAAACACTTTGCAACAGTGTAATGTGTGTGGTAGTTGCAGGAAAAAAAACCTTTATTTTCTTCAAGATTTTCGGGGACAATTCATTTTTTTCAATAACACCTCTCCCCCCTCCCTCCCGAATGGTCGGTCCCTAACCACTAATTACAGTACACAGATAACTAGATTCACAAACATGTTTGCACACAGTCGCAGATATCATGTATGTTAGTGTTCCCACTGTTTGTATTGTGATCGACGTGTTTATTTATGCGTTCCTGACCATTGGTTCATAGCTCATGTTGTGAGAACAATGTTAATACAAGTGTTGAGGACATTGTGTTTTTGCAGCTGCTTTTAGAAAGGCAGGAGTCTGGGTGCTGGATGAGAGTTCCTACTTTTCCTCCTGTGGCACGTGACGCTACGAAGGAGGTTTCGGGTGCATACCATATTCTTATCCATCGACTCGATGCATGAGGAATAGAAATTCGAAATAAACGGACCCATTCATTGTGTGAGATCGCAGGGATCATAGTGAACAGAAACTATAATTATTCTCATGTGATTACTCATCTTCCCGAGGCAAGAGAGTTAACTGACATTAAAAGTCCAGTTCCCACCCTTGCCGAACTAGGCTGGAATTCCTGGGCTCGATCGTAGCGCCACCAGTGGCTATTACGAGTTGTGTCCTTTCTATGCCTCTCCTATTGACCAATCAGATTCAACCTCTCGTATCACTTGCATTTGCTTCAAACAAAACGGTGGCGCCCAGTCAAGACAATCTGATCGATAATCAAGATCTATATTGTGATAAAACGAGTCTTACATCGCGAAGTGCATCAAATAATCTGAGCAATATCTAACAGCCTGTCTGTATTTTTATATTCTGTACACAAAGGCCTGGCGTGCAAGGGACGCAACTCTGCACAGCGAATCGCGGCGCCTTAGACGACTGGGCTAGCCCCGTATCTGTGAATGTGCTTCCACTGGTATCTCTTACTCCGCCATCAGGTAGCTCCCTCCATCTCTGGATACTGTTACTTCCTGCATTGCTGGAAATGATGTAGATATATATGCTGACACATTGAACCATGTCTCAAGTAAGTCCTTCAGTATGATCTCCACACGTGTCTGCTTAATGGTAAATCGGCAAAATGAGTGAAAGATGACGCCAGTGTGTTGCTAAATGCACCTTTTTATGCACATTGTGCGTGTGGTAGGTGCTACTGATAAGGCAGGACAAGTTTACCCTTTTTGCTAACACCTGGTGTCATCGCTGATTTTCAGTGATCCATCCCTATCATTTCACCGCTGTTTTGCCTTTCACTCCCAATGGAATATGCTTCGGCAAATAACCCATTATTCTCTCATTGACGTTTAATATCTTAATATTTCTATCAACGTATTATATAACACGGCGAATTATTATGGTATGAATATTTCATTTATGTCAGGGCATTACAAAGTTTATGGTATGCTTACTTGGGTATCGGATTAATGTCACACACCATATTATCAAAAACTGCCATGGATCCCATGAAGATCCGGGTTAGAATAGGTCTTCAGCAACCCATGCTTGTCGTAAGAGGCGACTAAGGGGATGATTGGGTTGTCAGGCTCGCTGACTTGGTTGATGCATGTCATCGTATCCGAATCGCCTAGATCGATGTTCATTATGTCAATAACTAGATTGTCTGGTCCAGACTCGATTTTTACAGACCACCGTCATATAGGTGGAATATTGCTGAGTACGGCGTTATACAACAAACAAACACAACTGCCATTTTAACAATAAAAGCTGATCATTAAACTTTGAGTATTGCAGTTTGACTATTTGGTATGTGGTATTCTAACGGGTATCGAATTAAATTCATACACCACATCACTGACAACTGTCACTGAGGCTGTTTTGTCAGCAAATGCTTACAAAGCAAACATGTTCTGATCATTTGAATCAATATGTCCAAGATCCCTGAGATCTGCAGCTCTTTTGTTATGTGGTCTCCATCTGTTTTATCCAGGGGCATGTAGAACACGTTTTGTGAATGAGATATTGATATGGACGGGATCGGAGAAGTTTTTAGTTCTGTGCTAAGAAACGGACGTCACACACTGACGGAAAACTGAAATCATTTTTTGGTTATTGACAACTCGACTCATACACATTTTTGAATATAACTTGCTTATTCATTCTGTGTAATGGTGTGCCATCATACTGTTGTTTGCAACCTGACACCAACCATGCCATGGTTCCAGGTTAATGTACAGGCTGCGTGATATAGCTGGAATATTGCGTTTTAGCGTTTAACAAACAACAAGGAAAGAGAGAAGCTAAAATGTGAAACCAACTGGAGAAGTCCCGTTGTTCCTCGCCTTTCCTGTTTCCTGTATGCACTCAGCTTATTCCCCTCCCTACATATACTGAAACGTAAAAGAAACGTCATTTCAGGAAAAATATACATGAAAGTCTCCCATTGAAATATCAATGTATCTTTATTAGGTATCTCGTTTTTTTACATCAGTCTGTATCTGAATGTAATCTTAACGGCAAAAAAGTGCCACAAATATGGATATAATAGGTTGCCAAAACACAGCTTAACAAATGACCATGGTACAAAGTCCCGAATGTTTTCCATTATAATCAAAATGCAGTTACGTTTCCTTGTGCTTTTTTCTGATACGTGGATCCAACAACACCGCCATGCCAAAACTTTCAAAGAATCAGAGAAACCATTCTTTCGGAGATGCATGCTGTTGGTGACCTGGTATCATTGTTGTATTCTGAAGATGATTCTCATGTGGACATTAAAAGCATTGGCTACCATTATTGCAGTCTGGTCAGCATGCATTCGTCCTAAAGCCTTGTTCCTCTGAATCTTCGAAAGTCTTGCCATGGCACATGATTATCGAGGATATTACGTAACCTGCATCGCTTTTTATCTCATCTGGCCACTCCGTCGGCATGGTCACCTACCAGAGACATTTTACATTTTAGATTTCTCTGAATTGGCTTGAGAGATTCAGCTGAACCTTTCTTCCTGTAGTTGATTCTGGTTTGAGCAAGGTATCTAAATCTCATTTGTATCACTTCTTCCATAGAAATAGAAGAGCCCGATGCAAAAAACGTAGTAGGTTAGATGGCACCCTTATGTATCCTACTTGAACCTGCAACTTGCTTGTTCCCTGCAAAGATGACACTATATTTGTTCAAGAGGTTCGAATCTTATTTTTCGACATGGCAGATATATTAAACGAGGTTTTTTAAGGCCATTACTCAATCACTTTTGTTAAAAAATGTAATTAAAAGTTTGGTAGTGGGTAGTTAGTAGCAGAGGGTGTTCAACGTATATGCTACGGGGTTATTGTTTTGAATTGTGTTTTGCGGTATTTAAGATTTTGACCATTCTTAAATTCTCGAAAAATATATTTCCTTCTCAGGTACCCATGAAACCGTATGACACTAAAACTTCACATGCCTGTTCCCTCCAATAGTGACACCTTAATCTGTTCAAGAGATTCGAATCAAAACACTTATATTCCTTTTTCCAATATATTTTGAATGTTTACCCTTTTTTTACCTTTGAAATTTTACCTTGCTCCTAGATTTTCTCACAACGCTTGTCTGGCACTGTAAACACGTTATCCCACCAAAATCACTTGAATAATAATTAAGCTGAAACGTCACATGCATCACTAATGATGACACCTAGATATATTTGAAAGCAGTTCGCAGTTCGTAGTTCTCGCAACAGCTAAACAAAGATCAGAGGACATCTCATTTTGCTCTGTAAACAATTTCTCTGAAATAGCCAGACTGTTCCATGTATTTTTCTCCTGATGATGACAATGTCATAATATCTTGTTCAAATCAATAGATTTTGGTGTTAGAAGCTTTCCTCGGTATTTATTGATAGTGACAAAGGCAGGAGCATTGTTCCCACACAATGTCCGCATGGATCGTGAGATCCAGGGTAGAATATGTCTTCGGCAACTCATGCTTGCCATAAAAGGCTGATGCATGTCATCGATCCCAATTGCGTGGATCGATGCTCATGTTGTCTGTCACTGGATTGTCTGCTCCAGACTCTCGATTACTTACAGACCACCGTCATATAGCTGGGATATTGCTGAGTGCGGCGTTAAACAACAAACAAACAAACCACATATCACGGCGTGTCAGCTTGAAAGCCTGAAGCGATGCAGGTTTTAGACGTTTAACCACTTTGGCGAAACCCACGAGCACGGGTATGGTGCTGACAACGTAATTGGGGCGAACCAGGATTCGAACACACTGTCATAGGATTCTGGCGTGCCCAAGGAACACAACTCTGCAGAGCAAATTCCAGCGCCTTAGGCGATTGGGCACATGTGCCCCCGTACACAACTGTAACAAACTATCATACAACAAAGATGTTTTAAATGAGATATGTATTGCGTACCATTCCATGAAGAAACAGTGGCAATATTACTCTATCACAAATTACAAAATATATGCACATTAAGCGATAAACACACAGGTACATTTAACATACAAAGGAGGTACATTATAACAATTCTATTTTAAAACAAGTGTATTAATATTATATGGAAACAATATAAGACGGAGCAAAGCTATGGTAATGTTGTACAAACAAGGAATTTGTTTATAATTGTAGACATGATAACAGATCCTGAAAATTGTTTCTTGAAAACTGTTGTTAAAATTTATTGAGAATTGTTCCTTTTAACAATATGTACCAAAATCTTTATCATGATTGAGGACTTTTTGTGATTCTCTTTCTTGGTTAATTGTTATACATAATGTTGCTCAACTTCTAAGACATCACATGTTCGACAACCACGTTGTTCTATGTAAACCAGTTTCAATTTTTAGTTTGTGATTACTTAAACGAAGTTTTGAGAAATGTGACCTATGAGCTTTGTAAAATAATGTAAAATAATTCTCAATATTTATAGATGACCAACCTGTATGTTCTTATCTTGCTGTTTGACAAATGGGAATCCCTTAATGAATGCGTGAACGTATCTGGACTAAAGTTTATTTACAGTGGGCTTATTACATTTATTTGAGTTTACTATTTCAAAAGTTTAGTTTATTTTAACCCAGCCAACGTTTTTTACCAGAAAGATTGATATTTGCTTGCCAAAGCATGTTTCAGAATGACCTTTGTTGTGTTATCTATATATGACTTGTAATCAATTATTGTTTATATTATTGGTACTAATAGAAGGCATGTAAAAAGTTCTGCCTGACAGGCCCAGTTTTGTGTTTTCTTGCCTTGGTTTTCCTTGTTGTGACCATTTAAAGACACTGTTCCTTTTATTGTGCTTTCCAAAGACAACTACATTAACAACAACCAATTTGAACTTTACACCAATCCTCTCCTCCCATTGATTACACTTCCTTCCTCCGCATATAACAGTATACGGCGGGGAACAGTTGATGCACTGCAGCAATCTCTACTTGTTATTATAGTCCAAGAGCAATGTTTTTGCCCTTGGATCGTAGCTCAGGGTAATGGCTGAAGACAGAACTCAGGGGTGAAGTTAAAGATGACAGCAGCCATGTTTATTGTTGATGGGTTGAAATAGGTGGAAATGTTACAAGTAATGGTAATCACCTGATAGAACGCATACCGGGACCGAGGGGATATTAAGTTCCTGGTGTGGTGACCCGCTCTGTCACTTGCCCCTTGGCAGGAAGTCGGATAGGGATTGTTCATCGTCGACGGCCTTGGAGGTGTTAATAGACATTTATAGAGAGCGCCGGGGATTAAGGGTCCTGCCCGGAGGGTGCTTATGATTAGATGCGATATGCCGAATGTTTGGTTTATAGTAAAGGGATAGAATTTCGGTGTACTTTGGAAACATTGAAACAATTAGGTATTTTAAAAGTTTTAAATAAAAGTATTAAAGTACTTTGCACTATAACATTGAAGTGCTTTGCACTATAACATTATAAATTGTTATTGTTGTTGTTGTTGTTGTTGTTTTTTTATAATGGGCGATGGTTTTGTTCCAAAGGGCTATAACTCTCCTTTGATATGATATAAATGATATATGCTACCGTCCAACTTCTCGCTGTCGTCTGGTTCCCGGTTTAATATACGCTGTGACAACGGGGGACAAGTAAAGACGGAGCCAAGCTCAAACGTTACCCTGTTAACTTCATTACAGAACGGACATTTACCACTGAATATTTTTAAATGACACGTTTTGGTGAGATTTTTAGTTTAGAATAGCATCATTTGCTCTTCAAATAAAACATGACAGATGTTTACGAGTGAAAACGTCAAGAAAAACTATATATTTCCGTAGCATTTCCTCCGTCAGAAAACAGCAGCGCATTCTGTCAGTCAGGGGTAACACCACATCGATGAAATAAATTAACTGTATGCAAACTTACTATATTAATCAGCCTTTGTGTTATTTCACCGGACAAGTTCTTACCTATTGCAGCATTCACAGCTTCATGTGCGCTTTTGCACTAAATGGCACTTTATGTTGTCTGATGTCTTTCGGTGCGTGCACCATGCACTCCAGACACACTTCACACTTCAACAGCCTCTCTGTAACTTCAGGCACACGTAGTGGACGTTCCGGCCGACGGCGGTGACACCCTCACCTCGATAAACGACAACGGCGTCCTCATACCCAACTTCCCCGACGGATCAGGCATCCAGGGTGTACGATCTGTTAAAATACGCAACGATGACATCATGCTCTGCACGTATTCTAAATCAGGTAACATTATAACACACCATGCACAGTATGCCGATGATTGACACTTTTCGAAACTTTAAAGAAAATCTAACTACGAGCGTGACCCATAATGTGTTTTCTATCATGTCTCTACTGTCATTTCCTGCCTCTTACTAGACGCTCAACTTGGGTAAAACACTTACTCATGTTCAATGGCCAGAACAAACATTCTTGGAAACTTGTCAGCATGTATTTGTTAAAAATCGTATATATGTGAACGTTCATCATTCATTCTCTCATATACCTTTTTGTAAGCGTTGTGCTGGTTTCTCTAATGTTGTAAAAAGGGTCCTTATCATTCATGTGAGTGTTTTCATGCATTTTTTTATGTGGCATTCCTCTTCATAGGAACCCACTGGCTGTTTGAAATAACACGGGAACTTCTCACAGGGGAGATAATTGAAGATGACGTCACGATGAGCCAGACCTTCATGGAATTTGGTCCAGAGGAGGGTTATGCCGACCTCCAGTCTCCCAGGATCCTCTGTTCCCATTTGCTAATGAAACATCTGCCAGAAGATGTTCTCAACAAGAAAATAAAAGTCATTACTGTTCTACGAAATCCAAAGGATGTGGCAGTTTCCTTCTATAATTTCTTGAAAACGCTTCCACTTGTAAGATACAAAGGGCAGTGGAAGAACTTCTTGAATCCCCTCTTCCAGGGAAAGTGTAAGTATTCGTTCTGTCTGTTATCATCCATGTAGAAACAAAACGCAAGCTTCCAATAACTGTGATCATTTTTCGTCGTCCTTTTCATGAGGAAACTGGCTTGTTCAATCCTCCAGAATTTGATGCTAGTATCTATGCTTGAATGTCTTCTTCCTATGATCCTTCCTACAAGCATACTCCTTCCTGTGATCTGTCATAACAACATCGCCCTTCTTTCTTATAACCCTTCGTCTTGTACTCCTAATAGTACATACGAGTACTTCCAATAATCCTTAATAATTATAAACATGCTTGGAGATCTTCTTCTGTTGACCATTCCTCTTACAATCCTTCTTCTTATAATCTGTTTCTTAATCTTAATCTTCTTCCATCTTACCCAAAATTGGCACGCCAGAAACCTATGATTGTGGGTTCGAATCCCGGTTCGCCCCGATTATGTTTCTAGGTTTGTCAGCACCATACCCGTGCTCGTGGGTTTCACCGAAGTGGTAAACGTCTAAGACCAGCATCACTTCGGGCTTTCCTCCCACATTAAGCTGACACGCCGCGATATGACTGGAATACTGTTAAAAGCGGCGTTAAACCCAACTCACTCACTCACTCACTCTACTGTCATTTCCTGCATCTTACTAGACGCTCAGCTTGGGTAAAACACTTACTCATGTTCAATGGCCAGAACAAACATTCTTGGAAACTTGTCAGCATGTATTTGTTAAAAATCGTATATATGTGAACGTTCATCATTCATTCTCTCATATACCTATTTGTAAACGTTGTGCTGGTTTCTCTAATGTTGTAAAAAGGGTCCTTATCATTCATGTGAGTGTTTTCATGCATTTTTTCATGTGGCATTCCTCTTCATAGGAACCCACTGGCTGTTTGAAATAACACGGGAACTTCTCACAGGGGAGATAATTGAAGATGACGTCACGATGAGCCAGACCTTCATGGAATTTGGTCCAGAGGAGGGTTATGCCGACCTCCAGTCTCCCAGGATCCTCTGTTCCCATTTGCTAATGAAGCATCTCCCAGAAGACGTTCTCAACAAGAAAATAAAAGTCATTACTGTTCTACGAAATCCAAAGGTTGTGGCAGTTTCCTTCTATAATTTCTTGAAAACGCTTCCACCTGTAAGATACAAAGGGCAGTGGAAGAACTTCTTGAATCCTCTATTCCAGGGAAAGTGTAAGTACTCGTTCTGTCTGTTATCATCCATGTAGAAACAAAACGATAACTTCCAATAACTATGATCATTCTTCGTCGTCCTTTTCATAAGGAAACAGGCTTGTTCAATCCTCCAGAATTTGATACTAGTATCTATGCTTGAATGTCTTCTTCCTATGATCCTTCCTACAAGCATACTCCTTCCTGTGATCTGTCATAACAACATCGCCCTTCTTTCTTATAACCCTTCGTCTTGTACTCCTAATAGTACATACGAGTACTTCCAATAATCCTTAATAATTATAAACATGCTTGGAGATCTTCTTCTGTTGACCATTCCTCTTACAATCCTTCTTCTTATAATCTGTTTCTTAATCTTAATCTTCTTCCATCTTACCCAAAATTGGCACGCCAGAAACCTATAATTGTGGGTTCGAATCCCGGTTCGCCCCGATTATGTTTCTAGGTTTGTCAGCACCATACCCGTGATGGTGGGTTTCACCGAAGTGGTAAACGTCTGAGACCTGCATCACTTCCGGCTTTCCTCCCACAATAAGCTGACATGCCCCGATATAACTGGAATACTGGTAAAAGCGGCGTTAAACCCAACCCACTTACTGACTTTTATACTTTATTGTATATGATACCATAAAGAACATTCTTTAAGGACGTACTTCTTTTAACACGTAACTGTAAGCATGTTTTCATTATCATGTCTGATTTAACTTTAAAGTAGTAGTAGTAACTTAAAGGTAATCTTGGTACCTTAACTGTCACCGTCATGTTTGACCCAGCCCTGTACCAACATATACCCTTCTGTTACAGTTATGTATGGATCATGGATGGACTATGTTATTGACTGGGAGCAGGTGAAGAAGACCAATCCTGATCTGCCTGTTCTGACTCTCTTCTACGAAGACGTTAAACAGATGAGAAGGGCATCACTTGGATAAACATTACATTTTGTTTGTTAGTTGCTCACTTTTAGAATACCGCTTTCTTCAGTAATCCAACTATATGATGGCGTCCTGTAAATAACTGAGTCTGGACCTTAAAAGACAGTCGTTAAAAATATTAGCAACGCTCAACGCCGCTATGCAATCAACCAATTCACCGATTCATGTAGGTCGCGTTTTGCGACATGCATAGGTCCTGTGGATCAATTCTAACCAGAACGTCATTGAGATACTCAGCAGTTCGCAATAAAGAGGTAAAAGATCAACCCAGGGCGCATTATTGCTGTAGCAAAAAAATGGGCAGGTATGTCGGGACAACACGTGGATACATTAAGCAGGTATAGCGGGCAACACGTGGACACATTATTCAGGTATGGTGGGGCAGCACGTGGACACATAAGTCAGGTATAGCGGGCAACACGTGGATACATTAGGCAGGTATAGCGGGCAACACGTGGATACATTAGACAGGTATAGCGGGCAACACGTGGACACATTAACCAGATATGGAGGGGCAACACGTGGACCGATTAAGCAGGTATGGTAGGGTAACACGTGGACACATTAAGCAGGTATGGCGGGGCAACACGTGGACAGATTAAGCAGGTATGTCGGGGCAGCACATACAAACACTAAGCAGGTGTGTCAGGGCAACACATGGATACATTTATTGTAGGTGTGTCGTACCAAACTAGGAATTCATTAAGAAAGTATGTCGGGGCAAGAGGTGGACACGGTTAACACTCATACACGAAGCCGTTATGTAGGGTCAACACGTTGATACATTAAGAAGGCATGTCGGGGTAACACCTGGACGCATTTAACCAGGTTTGTCGAGGCAAAACGTGAACACATTTAACCATGGTATGAGCGGACAACACCTACAAACCCTAAGCAGGTATGTCGGGGCAACACGTGGACACATTTATTCAGGTTTGTCAGAAAGGGAAACAAGTGGATGCACTAAACGAGCAAGCCAAGTTTAGAGTGAGGTAAGTGATAAATCTGTTGTAATGTTGTATGTGTAATGAGAAGATATTGGAGGTTGGTTTATTGAACTTTATGTTACTTCAGGATCAGATGCGAGAGATGAGGAGGATATGTGAGTTCCTGAGTGTAGAGAGAACGGATGCCTTCCTTTCCAGAGTCTGCGACAACACAACAATGACACCCATGAGAACTCTTAAGAAGACCACGGCAATACAAATCGCCGTGTTTAGAAAGGGTAAGGATGGGTTTTATAGATGTCGAATAGATATATCGTCTCGCGGTACTTTTTAGGCTAGAAGTTGGACTTTAACCGACAATACTTGTGATAAGAGTTTGTTACTCTAATTTGAGACGAGGTCGATCACATTTGCGTTTATTTCTGATGCTCATTAAAAATCCACATAACATTTTCTGTTCTGCAAAAAATGTTAAATAGCAACCAGGAGGGATTCCCTTCGTACTGATCCAAGTGGCACGGCTGGTATGGATTCAATTGTTGCTTGTAAGTAGGACAACGTACACACTTACATGTATGTCTGTTTAAGGCGGAGTGGGTGACTGGAAGAACTGGTTCACTGTTGCCCAGAACGAGTGGTTTGATCAGCTCTACCAGGAGAAGATGACCGACTGTCACCTTCAGTTCAAATACACACTGTGACTTCTGTTCTTTATTCAGTTCAGTAGCCTCTCATTGGAGGGTTTGGATTAGAAAAAAATATATCTATATATAAGGTTGACAGGGCCAAGGTTTTCACAACAGTTATTTTAACTATCAATGTTAAATTTCATTTAGTTCAATTCACCAATATTTTATTATTTCAAATTTCTTTTTTTGTATTGATTGCCCACAGATTATTAAAGTTAGAATTAAGAGTTATTCCCAATATTTCAAAGTCCCAACAGTGCCAGTTCAGTTTCAGATCCCGATGCAATTTTATGTTACAGCCTTTGAGCTGTCATTGAGCCTTTTCACATTGCCTTTCTCTTATCAATATTCATTTGTAATCCAGACATTTTATAAAAGTCATTGAGGGTGTCAATATCTTCACTTAAACTTCCATCTGTCCTATTTAGAAATATTTCTTATCATCTGATCATATCATCTAAGTACTAATCTAGTATATGTTCATTTTTCAGTTTGATACCCTTTTTTTACATTATTATCACAAATCGTCATTCCTAACTTTTCGCAACTAACAGGAACAAATAAAGTGACAGTGGGTCTCTGTGTTTGCATGTTCTTTTCTTTATAGAATAAAGAGGATGTGTGTCCATTTTGTATGACACAAGATGAAACAGTATTTATGTATTCAATTTTATCTATTCGGCTAAAATACACATATCCCGCCTGTTTTTTAACTTCTCGTATCTTATGTGTCAAAATGGTATATTGTTTTGGTATCATTACTATTTGATAATGATTTATAAACACATGCTCATGATATAGTCGGAATTGTTAATCGACTCTGCTTTATGAAGAGATTTCTATTGGATGTGGAAAGGGTTTTGTCTTTTTATTTATTTGAAACTGTATCACAAGATGTTTTTGAGTCTGCAAGTAATAGAAGACCAGGCATATTTGTTTTAATTTGTTTCAGACAAGATCTCACATAATAGTCTTTTGTTTTTGTTGATATATCTTTGGGGTTTTTTTTATGTATAAATGCATTAAGTGTCATTTTTATTCTGTTTGATATAAACTTGCTCTAACCATTCTACGATGATTTTAAATGGCATGTTAAGGGAAAAAACTGATTGTGTTTTTGTTGCAAATGTCAATTTTCCCAAATACATTTTTCCGTAAGAGAAAAATTGATAATGTTCATAGAAAGCATTTTGATATTCAAGCGAAAGTGTTGAAATCAAATGTTCCATAATCGGCTTCCAAAACAAACCTGTTTTGAGTTGTGGCCTAAAGCTACCGGCGCAGCGTTGACAACGGTTTTTACTGGCTGTATGTTTATACCACGTAAATCTATCTTGTGATTCATAGCCGTTATACATATCCTGTTTCTGATATTTATTTTAATACTACAAAAGTACCAACGTTGCATGCATTGTTGAATGTGTGAAACTACCTTTGATCTTGACATTATGAATAATCAAAATAACATTTACAATCGGTAACTAGCGTTTTATTACTATGATCCAATTCGGGTAATAGACTACCAGCTGGCCTCGGCCCTATTCTACAAAATAAATTCATGTCGCGGAAAAATCCTGATTAAAACAACTGAAGGCATCTCTGGTGTTGTTACTGAGGTGACATAAGTTGTGGGAATGGTAATTAAATGTTTGAGCAGACAGAAAAAAACTAGATATAATGTATCAGAAAATTCGAGGCAGAAGCAGGCAGAAGTGCTGCAGCGCGTCAAACACTGGGAAGTGTAATGGTTTAGGGTTGCATCACCACTCATGGTAGAAACCGAACGCATGATTGTTAATTGCATGTTGAATGGCATACACATCCAGGACTCATCGTTGAGGTCATGTTCAACCCTTTGTGGAAATGCAAGGACGTAACGTCACCTTGCAGCAGGCTGGGCATGCCCACCCACATGTTGCACGTGTTGCAAGCAACTGTTTGAGGCAAAATAAAATTACCGTACTGCCATGTTTCTCGAGAATATGGCTGGGATGAGATAGTCCGACGCCTATGACAGGACCAGAACCAGTCAATAACGCTAGCTCAAATGGACGAATCTTTGGTTGACATTTGAGCAACAAAACCAGGCTGTTTTCGATCATCTGGTGTCTTCAATGGGCCGCCGTTGCCTCGCCTGTATCAACGCAAATGGTGGTCACGTCCGATATTGATATTGTTAATTGAGCTGTTACACCACCCCTCTTTTAGGGCGTGTCTCTCTGTCTCCTGTTACCAGGTGTGAGTTTTCTCGATCATTTTGTTATCATTAAACATTGATCAGACGAATGACAAAATATGATGTTGTTATTTTTAATAACATATACACCACATTATGTGTTACCCTTTTCCTTGGTATATTTAACAAGCTGTTCCATAGTAGCAATACAGACTAGTACGAGTTTCCAGTCATTGGTACATGAACTGTTAAAATAGATAGTATAACAACTACTCATATACATTTCGGAATATCACTTGCTGGTTCTCGTATCTGGCTACACGAAATCAAACTAGGAACACGGGGCATGAATGAAGAAACCACAAGATGTGACTGGATATTGTTTTAGATTTTTATGTTTTTGTCTACATCCACCAAGTGATTAAAACGGAACATTTTTAAATATTTAGTCCTTTATTTTTAACAGTATCTCTAATGCTGAACGTGACTAGACATACGTGTTCGTGGAATGGCAGTTTATTACCTGATTATATTTTTTAATTTATAACGTCAGTGTAGACGTATATGGAATAATGTTTGGTTCATGACGCTGTAGAAGTATTTTGGGTAATTGTTGGTTGCACATCGCTGTAGAAGTACATGTATATGGGAAAATGTTTGGTAACATGTCACTTTAGAAGAATATGGGTAAATGTTTGGTTGCAAATCACTGTAGAAGTATGTGGGCATAAGTTTGGTAACATGTCACTGTAGAGGAATATGGGCAAATGTTTGGTAACATGTCACTGTAGAAGGATATTGGTAAATGTTTGGTTGCACGTCACTGTAGAGGTATATGGGAACATGTTTGGTTGCAAGTCACTATAGAAGTATGTTGGGAAATTTTGATAACATGTCACTGTAGAAGAATATGGGTAAATGTTTGGTTGCACATCACTGTAGAAGTATATGGAATAATGTTTTGTTGCACGTCACTGTAGAAGTATATGGGGCCATGTATGGCTGCATGTCACTGTAGAAGTATATGGAATAATGTTTGGCTGCATGTCATTGTAGAAGTATGTGGGAAAATGTTTGGTTGCAAGTCACCATAGAGGTATGTGGGAAAATGTTTGGTTGCATGTCATTGTAGAAGTATCTGGGAAAATGTTTGGTTGCACGTCACTGTAGAAGTATCTGGGAAAATGTTGGTTGCACGTCAATGTAGAAAAAATATGGAAAAATAGTTGGCTGCACGTCACTGTAGAAGTATATGGGGCCATGTTTTGTTGCATGTCATTGTAGTAGTATATGGGAAACGTTTGGATGCATGTCACTGTAGAAGTAAGTTAGGTTGCATGTTACTGTAGACGTTTGTGGGAAAATGTTTTTAGTATGTCACACTTGAAGTATCTGGGAGTATGTTTGGTCGCACGTCACTATAGAGGTATGTGGGAAAAAGTTTGGTTGCATGCCACCTTAGAAGTATGTGGGAAAATGTTTGGTTGGATGTCACAGTAGAAGTATCTGGGAAAATGTTTGGTTGCGTCTGAAAAGAAATATGTGGGTAAATGTTTGGTTGCATGTCACTGTGAAATATATGGGAAAATGTTTGGTTGAGTGCAACACTAAAGTAGAAAAAAACACCCACATTGCACATCAACAGCATTAAAAAGCTCCTGCATGCACACACGTGGGTCAAACACCGCTGGATCGTCCCACACAACAAACACAATTATGTACTCATGTTTCGTCACAGCTGTGACCTCCTTCACGACAGAGAGCTTACCAGGTATCTATCTTGGTATTCGTGCCTGTGATTCTACTGTTGGCTCGTTCACCGCCATCAGCAAGCCTGGTAGCCTGCTCCATTCCTGGATATTGTTGTCTACTGGACTGTATTGCTGGATATGCCGTAGATCTATATGTTATTTTCAACCATGTCTCAAGTAAGTACCTCAGTATGATCTTGATATATGTGTCATAGTGAATCAGAATAGTGCTGTGTGCAACCTGACGCCGCACGCACTTTACTTACAAGCAGCAGAATCTGCATACCCTTTTCGCGAAAACCACCACGGATTTTCTTTTTCCTATACATAATTTTCACATTTATTTTGCCTTTTACGCCCAATGGAATTTGTTTCGGCAGATAATCGAGATGGCGCAGTGGTGACTCAGCATAACACCTCTGCCACAGGCGAAGTTGCATATCACGTGACCGGACTTTTCCCTTGTTTGTAAATAAACGCGCTTTTTCAAAATCAGAACAGAACGGACTAATGCATGTATTTGGGGGCGCTTTACATTTTGTTTTCCATAATTATATAGATATAGCGAATTGCATGACAATATATATTTACACATCAAAGTGACCGTATCGCTAGCTCTCCGTTGGGCTTCGATGACAGCACGTGGAGCTGTACAACCAATGTAAACAAACGATAACTACGCAAAGCTAGTAGATTTTCACGTATTAGGATACTTTCTGAGTGAAGCGTAACCATTCGTTGACATTTGTTTATGAAAATGTGTGGACTTGTTTCAAACATGAAACGGATGAAAAACATATGCAATATCTTGAATGGACTGTGAAAGATGTGAAGAATCGTCACTTGGCGTTGGCCTGTGGCAGATGTGCTATGCTGGCTGGCTACCGGCCGCATGGAGTGAGTGAGTGAGTGAGTTGGGTTTAACGCCGCTTTTAACAGTATTCCACTTACACTTTTTGCGAAGATAAGCGTTTGTGTGTATGTATGTATGTGCGTGCGTGCGTGCGTGCGTGCGTGCGTGCGTGCGTGCGTGTGTATTTATTTCAACGGCTCCTATCCATTCATCTTCGGCATATACTTTAACAACTGCACGTTTGAAAAGGAATCTTGATAAAGGAAAAAATGACGGCTGGTTTCTTGGTCGTCAAGGCTAGGCAAGGAAAGGTTGTTAATTTCATACATGTATTTGCCTTTTAATTTATTTAAATATTTTTAATTTACAATAATCAGCTACTTTATGCATTTCACACGCATTATCGTCCAAGTATAAATGTCAACGCTACCTCCTGGGGCGGGAGCCACCTGTTAGGCGGAATACGCTCACCTTTTCCAAACTGTTTGATGGTGATTGATAATCACATGCTCATAATATAGTCAGAGTCGAACAATGGACTCTGTTTCAGCGGATACTTCGAATTCTTTTCAATATGGAAATCTGTTTTGTCCCTTTGACTCAGAAATAATGAGAGGGAGAACGCGCGTAGCGACCAGGACTGGGATAAACACCATAGAAAATAAAGTGTCACATGCTTCTATGTATTCATGAAGTAAAGTATAGATTCCAGTACTTTCCTTTTTTTTGGAAGCCTCGGTTTCTGAGTGCGTTAGTTCGCTGACTTTGTCTGCTGGCGATTAGGTGCCTAAATCTGGCAGTGTGGGTTCGAATCCCGGATGGGATTCAACCCAAAAATGTACTAGAATCTGTACTTTACTAAGAAAATGTTATTCCAAATGCACATTTCTTAAATATTATTGTCACTTTCACGTTAGACTTTGGTGGAAACAATTATTCAATGTCTACTCTTTTGCCAGCAAAGTGTCTTCAGTATAAGTGGCATCTAAATATTAATATTTAATATGATTGTCATGTTTAGGAGGCTTCAACATTACCTAGATAAGACAAAAATATATAATTATAAACCCCATTACTAATAGAGAATTGAAGTTGTTATTCCATGCTCTGTCATCGTTGACACTGATATTTGTGGGACAAAGCATCAGTAAGAGTTATCCTCCATTCACCACTTGATCACAGTGACCGTCTGATCCTTGCTGTTGGAGGCCAAGTGGCTGAAGTTTCTGAGATGAGATTATTTTTTTTAAAGATGAAACTCTCAAGGTAAGTGATATATATTTTTCTGTGGTTTCTTATGATGACTAATTATTACAGTTGTGAAGGGGGCGAAGCTTTTTTTAAAACTATGTAGTTTTATATACCAAACTAATGATCAAAGAACATATTTCTCACAGGTGTGAAATGTGAATGACAATCACAAGCAAACAAAAACTCTCAAGATTCAATTAATTCTTGAAAGCATTACTTTTATGTCATTTCTGGCCCAGTAGCCATGAGCAATAATATCGTACAATATATCTTAAACTTAGCAGTATTGACTCATTGCATTCACGTTCTGCTCACAAGTTGGAAATGCTATTTACTATCATCAGCCAGACGAAAATCTTAAGATTCCATTAATTGTAGATTTTAAAGGCGTTATCCCACTTCTGGTCGAGGGGTAACCATGAGTAATAACATAGTCACAAATATCTTAAAATTAGCAGTATTGACCCATTGCATTCAGATTCTGCTGATAAGTTTAAAAGGTAATATACTATCATAATATTTCCTATTGGTAGATGATGGTAAATAACATTTCAAACTTGTCAACAGAATCTGAATGCAATGGGTCTTTTCACACCCGCCTTTCTTTCTGAATAATGTGTATAATATATCTAAGATATACACTCAACCGCCTTTCTTTCTGAATGATGGATATAATTTACCTGAGATATACACACACCCGCCTTTCTTTCTGAATAATGTGTATAATATATCTAAGATATACACTCAACCGCCTTTCTTTCTGAATGATGTACATAATATACCTGAGATATACACACACCCGCCTTTCTTTCTGAATAATGTGTATAATATATCTAAGATATACACTCAACCGCCTTTCTTTCTGAATGATGTATATAATTTACCTGAGATATACACACACCCGCCTTTCTTTCTGAACAATGTGTATAATATATCTAAGATATACACTCAAACGCCTTTCTTTCTGAATGATGTATATAATTTACCTGAGATATACACACACCCGCCTTTCTTTCTGAATGATGTACATAATATATCTAAGATATACACACACCCGCCTTTCTTTCTGAATGATGTACATAATTATATCTAAGATATACACACACCCGCCTTTCTTGCTGAATGATGTGTATAATATTCTAAGATATACACACACCCGCCTTTCTTTCTGAATGATGTGTATAATATATCTAAGATATACACACACACGCCTTTCTTTCTGAATGATTTATGTAACATATCTGAGATATACACTCATCCGCCTTTCTTTCTGAATGATGTGTATAATATATCTGAGATATACACACACCCGCCTTTCTTTCTGAATGATGTGTATAATATTCTGAGATATACACTCATCCGCCTTTCTTTCTGAATGATGTGTATAATATATCTGAGATATACACACACCCGCCTTTCATTCTGAGTGATGTACATAATATATCTGAGATATACACACACCCGCCTTTCTTTCTGAATGATGTACATAATATATCTGTGATATACACACACACACCCACCTTTCTTTCTGAATGATGTACATAATATATCTGAGATATACACTCACCCGCCTTTCATTCTGAGTGATGTGTATAATATATCTGAGATATACATCCACCCACCTTTCTTTCTGAATGATGTACATAATATATCTGAGATATACACTCACCCGCCTTTCTTTCTGAATGATGTACATAATATATCTGAGATATACACTCACCCGCCTTTCTTTCTGAATGATGTGTATAATATATCTGAGATATACATCCACCCACCTTTCTTTCTGAATGATGTACATAATATATCTGAGATATACACACACCCGCCTTTCTTTCTGAATGATGTGTATAATATATCTGAGATATTCATCCACCCACCTTTCTTTCTGAATGATGTACATAATATATCTGAGATATACACTCACCCGCCTTTCTTTCTGAATGATGTGTATAATATATCTGAGATATACATCCACCCACCTTTCTTTCTGAATGATGTACATAATATATCTGAGATATACACACACCCGCCTTTCTTTCTGAATGATGTGTATAATATATCTGATATATACATCCACCCACCTTTCTTTCTGAATGATGTACATAATATATCTGAGATATACACTCAACCGCCTTTCTTTCTGAATGATGTGTATAATATATCTGAGATATACACACACCCGCCTTTCTTTCTGAATGATGTGTATGATATATCTGAGATATACATCCACCCACCTTTCTTTCTGAATGATGTACATAATATACCTGAGATATACACACACCCGCCTTTCTTTCTGAATGATGTGTATAATATATCTGATATATACATCCACCCACCTTTCTTTCTGAATGATGTACATAATATATCTGAGATATACACCCACCCACCTTTCGTTCTGAGTGATGCATGTGATATATCTGAGATATTCACTCACCCGCCTTGATGTATATAACATGTCGGATATACTCACACGCTGTTTATACTGAAAGATGTATTGAATATCCGATACACACACACGCCTTTCATTATGAATGATGTATATAACATGTCCCATATATATACTCCCTCGACTTTCATTCTGGATTATATATAAAATATATCTGATAAACAATCTCCCTGCGTTTCATTAAAAGTGATGTATATTTTATGTCTGATGTACACACTTCCTCGTATTTCTTTCTGTCAATCACTTAATTAATATAGAGATGAGGGCAAGGTGTGTTTCATTTGGGGAAAGAATGGGAGAGGGCTTTGTTTGTTTGTGTATTGTTTAACGCAACACTCAGCAATATTTCAGCTATATGACGCCAGCCTGGACCAGAAAATCGAGTTATCGATTCACTCAATAGGGAAACAATGACATGCAATTAACCAAGTCATCGAGCATTACCACCCGGGCCTTTTTTGACAAGCATAGTTTTCTTGGGACCTATATTCTTATCCGCAATCCCCAGAGTTTTTTGTTTTTTTACTGCCTTTGGGTTTACAGATAAGGACGCCTATGTTGATTGTTACATTTGAAGTGTGAATTATTAATGTTTCTGAATTAGTATATATTTATTCCAAGATGTTTGAAAAACCTTAGTGGAAATAAATCAAAGCCTGGGCTTCTGCTATTTTTCATAGAGTTTACACACTTTCTTATTTCAATCCATTTGTTAAAGATTTCTAAACTATCAAACCTGTGGCAACACTACGCCATCTTCCCGAGGCAAGAGCGTTAACTGACGATCAACGTCCAGTTTCCGTGCACCCTTGCCAAACTAGGCTGGTATTATGGAGTTACATTTTGGCTGGACTAACGAGTCTATGCATAGTCCAATCAAAATCGCACAACGAAATCAAAATCCGGTTCGTAAACTGTCGTTCAGATTTCTGTCGACTGCAGGATTTCCAAAGCATGTGCACCGCCAACTCGTTGTCAACAGATATTTTCCAAATCTCACGTGATTTGATGCATTTCGCGATGTAAGACTCGTTTTATCACAATATACATCTTGATAATCGATCAGATCGTCCTGACTAGGCGCCGCCTTCTTGTTTGAAGCAAATGCAAGTGGTACAAGAGGTGGAATCTGATTGGTCCATAGGAGAGACTTAGAAGGGACGTAACTCATAATAGCCACTGGTGGCGCTAGGAATTCCAGCCTAATTCGGCAAGGGTGGAAACAGGACTTTTAAAGTCAGTTCACTCTCTTGCCTCGGGAAGATGCACTACCCAGGTATGTCGGGGCACCACTTAGATACAGTTGATAGAGTATGGCTGGCTTAAGGTGTCTTGTGGTTTCAAGAACGAGGCAAAACAATTCAGCGTTTTTTTGAAAGGATAAGGATGAGTTTCAGAGGTGTCCCCAAAATATAGCGCACCAGTGGTATTTGTTACGATGCAAGTTGGACTCCATCGGGCAATACTTGAAGTAAGTAGTGAAACACACTTTAGGTCATATTCGTTGCTGCCTTCACTGATAAATAATTATGAGGAATGAATCCATTCGGAGAAAAATCTAAGTTGTAGTATGGATTAATATTTTGCATGAACGTGCGTGGTTTCAGTTCTAGGCTTTGTTTGGGGTTTTGTTTTAGGGTTTTGTTAAAAGCCGCAATCAGCAATATTCTATATATTATGACGGCGATTTGTAAATAATCTAATCTTGACCAGACAATCAATTGATTGACATCATGAGCATCGATGTACACAGTTGGGATATGTAAAGATGCATCAACTAAATCAGTGAGTCTGACAACCGTTAGTCCCCTCTCACAACAAGCATGACTTTCCGAAGACCAGTTCAGATCTTTACTTAATGGGTTTACTTCTCGTCATCAACATCATCACTTATGCTGAACGTGTCCACAGTCGTGTTCAGTTCAGAGTCATTTGGCGCAGAACTGCAGTTGCTGTGTTGAGTTTCCTTCATTAGGAAATGAAGCTGGGAGAGGTATCCATGTTTTGTGATTTCACTGCAGCTGAAACTGCAGGCTAAGGATACATAGATGTGGCAGTTGAATGCCTAATTATTTTATTGAACCATATAATGTCACTAGAAGTACTAATACTAGTATATGAGAGAATGTTCGCTTGCGTGTAACACGAAAGGGGACATTAGAAAACCACTGTATAAACACACACATGTAGGTTACACATAGCTAGATCGACAAGCACATTCGTGTAAATCATACCACCCTCGACAACGTTGACCTGGCAATAACGTTTAATGCAGACAGATCGCCTTGTAGCTGCATGGATATCTCCACTGGGGCTTCTACTGTTACCTCGGTCACTATCATCAGCTCGCCTTGAAGCCACCTCGATCTCTGTGTGTGAGAGCAGTTGTCTTCGGTTGTCTATATACTGGAAGTGCTGTAGAGGTGAATGCTGATACATTGACACATGTCTCAAGTAGGTTCTTTAGTATTATACCAATTTGCGTCTGTGTAATCGTGAATGATAACATGGCTAGGTCAACCTGACACAGCGAGTACACACTTATAAATGCACAACTGATACCGAGTCCCAACTTTGCTCCGTTCACTGTGCTGACAGCTCACCTGGCCTCCACCCAATCTGTGTCTGGATACCTTTGTCCACTCGCCTGTATTATTGGATATTCCGTCGAGCTGTATACATTGAACCATTCTCAAGTCAGTATTAGTATCATCTCAATTTGAACCTGTGTAATGGCGAACCCAGTATATTGTTGTGTGTAGCCTGACGCCACATACAGGTCGTGATTTCCATCTTAATATGGGACCCGAGTATATATGGGCCGCCGTGACATTAGCGTTAAACAATTTATAAAGCCCCCTTTACACAAGGCTGCGACCTTTGTGCCACCTTTGAGCGATCAAAAAATAGGCAGGACGCTCAATGGTCGCCTAAACTCAGAAAATCATGTTTCTATGTAACTGCTCCAGCAGTTGTTCAGCAGTAACTGCGAGAGTTGTTCAGCGTCTGCAACCACAATGAAACACTGCAGGTACATGCCCTCTATTTATAGGCAGGCTGAGGAGGCACTACAGGTAGTCTCAAGGGTTACCGTGGTCGCCGAATCGAGGCATGGTGGTCGCCAAAGTCATCGTTCAATGCACGCTGTTGATCGCCCAAAGGAGGCAGAAGCGTCGCCAATGATTGGCGGGAAAATATTTCAGCAGAACGCATCTGTTACCTGGCGACCATTGAGCGACCACTGTGCCTTTATTCTGCAACAGCGGCAATGCTTGTGCCTCCCTTCTGCCGCCTTTGAGCCACCTTTGAGCAACCAACCTCCTCGGCGACCTTTGTGCGACTGTTTTGAACCTCCTGTGTACTACATTTGAACGACCTAGGCAACCATTCTGCCTCCTTTGAGCCTCCAACGACGACCTGGCAAATTTTATGGTCGCAAACGGGAGGCACAAAGGTCGCCATCCTGTGTAAAGGACCCATAAGCGACAAAACCTTTTCCATATTCAGAAGAAATCTATACCAAAACCAGAGTTGATTTACTATTCCGACTAGATCATGAGCATGTGTTTGTGAATCACTATCAAATAGTGATGGTATCAGGTGTTCGCGAAAAGGTGAGTGTATCCTGCCCCTCCAGTGGCACCCGTCACAAACACATGCAAGGCAAGTCAATTGTTCGACTTAACAAAACAAAAGGAACATATGGGTACAAGCCAAAATAGGGAATTGCATAGGACATCAAATTAATTTATCACTGATGGTCAAATTGGAAATGTCCTCCATCATATCTACCATAAAACAGTTTGTAAGCTTTACTGAGGTCTTCAATGTTGTAACCTTGAACAAACAACTTCTGATCAAGAGTCGTATGACACTCTATGAAACATTGATTAAATACTTGTTTATACCTCAAAAGTTGTGAAATTTAAACGTCAAAGACTAGAGCTGCTCGACGTTGAAGTCATCCCTCGTTTTGGGATACAGGCTTGTCGTAAACACATGCTTATGATAGAGTCAGAGTCGTACAATGGACCCTGCTTTCTTACGATTATGAAAATGATTTCGTCGCTTTTATTAGCATTTCTTCTTCTTTGATTTGTAAGTAACTGTATTCGTGAATGTTCAGTTTGTCAAAATTAATTCTCCTGTGAATTTTCGGTCTCCTGCTTTGAGTTCCAAAAAGGAACACCTCTAATATTACACATTTTGTGTGTTTCCAATGATGCGTTACTATTCTTGTCGAAGCAGCCATCCGATTTGAAATCTAATGATGGAATTTTGATGTGTAAGAGACTTTCATTAAAAAACAGCAGGTTTGAAGTATCTATAGTCATTATTGGCACTCGGCTATTCCGAGAGGAACATTAAACATGTGTGCGTCCATTTCGAGCGTGCTTACATAACGTTGCTATGCAAGATAATATTCTCAGGGGGCACGGGTGGCTCAGTCGTCTAAGGCGCCGCGATTCGCTGTGCAGAATTGTGTCCCTTGGGCACGCCAGAAACCTATGATTGTGGCTCCGAATCCCGGTTCGCCCCGATTATGTTTCTAGGTTTGTCAGCATCATACCCGTGCTCGTGGGTTTCACCGAAGTGGTAAACGTCCTAGACCTGCATCAGTTCGGGCTTACCTCCCACATTAAGCTGACACGTCACTCACTCACTCACTCACTCATTATTCTCAAAGACACCCCTACTGGAAAAGGGATTTACTACAGTCTTTCAACGTCTTCGCGAAATGTGCGTAAAACAAGACGCTATGAGATCCTGGAGGAAGTGTTAGGGTTGAAGGTCTTCTTTCATAAAACTGGGACCTGTTTTGTTCCAACCGCCGCCTTCAGTTTAGAGGCAAAGCTTGCTTGTTGTTTTTGACGCACTCAGCTATATTCCAGATATATGACCCCGGTGATCTGTCAATAATTGGGTCTGGACCAGACAATCCAGTGCTTGACCACGAGAATCGATACAGGCAATTTGGAAACGATGACATGCAACTAAGTCAGCACGTCTGACCACCCAAACCATTTGGTCGCCTCCTATGACAAGCATAGGTTGCTGGGGAATCCCCGAGTGTACTGAAGGCAGATCAGCAGTGGGACAGGTTCATGATCACGAAAGTGGTGGAAGGGAGGCAACCCTAAAACGGAATATTTTTTTGCGTCAAATGACACTTTATGTTGTCTGATGTCATTCGGTGCGTGCACAACGCACCTCTCCCCGTCATGTACTCCAGACACACTTCACACTTCAACAGGCTCTCTGTGACTTCAGGTACACGTAGTGAACGTTCCGGACGACGGCGGTGACACCCTCACGTCGTTAAACGACAACGGCGTCCTCATACCCGAATTCATCAACGGACCAGGCATCCAGGGTGTACGTTCTGTGAAAATACGCGACGATGACATCATGCTCTGCACATATCCTAAATCAGGTAACATTATAACAACACCATGAAGTGGGCAGAGCGTCTGCCTGGCGAGCGGAAGGTGGTTGGTTCGATCCCCGTCATACCAAAAGACGTTAAAACATGGTACTTGTTGTTACCCTGCCTGGCGCTTGGCATTAAGGGGCTAAAACAAGGACTGGTCGGCTCGGAGTCAGTATAATGTGGCAGAGTGGGTTATATAATTATTCCTATTAAACTGCGTCATGGTCTCACAGTGGGCTAGCACTAAAAAATCGGCACTAGCGCTGACTAGTACAAGTAGCCACGCACACACAGGCGCGAAACAAGTGCAACAATCTTGAAGGTGACATTAAACCCCATTTTACCTCACTTCACCATCGTACATCGCTACAAAAAACAGCTTGGGTCAAAGACTTACTCAAGTTCAAACAGCGTTATAAGCACATAACATTCGATTGTTGAAAATCGTATATATGTGAACAGTCATCATTCCTTCTCTCGTAGAACTATTTGTGAAAAGTTTTGCTGTTTTCTAAAATGTTTCCAAAAGGGCCTTGTCCCAGTGTATAACATTTCCAAAACTTTCAGTCAGCTGCACTGATAACTTTGCAAAGTTACCACGCCAGTATTTGCTAGACTTACGAACAAAAGTAATAAAAGGATAAACATAAGACTAGTACTGTTCAATGTTAGTTCTCCGAAAATAACAACAAACTTGTGGATTCACAACTTAGTAACTTTAAAACCCGACCATCGAGCATGCAACTTTTCAAAACTGTCCGTCCGCCAGCAAAATAGACCGCCTCGGACTGTCGGGCTGGCGGATATTTTTAACAGTTATCATTACATAAGTGTGTTTTCATGTATTGTTTTTCACGTTGTATTCCTCTTCGTAGGAACCAATTGGGTGTTTGAAATAACACGAGAACTCTTGACAGGGGAGATTACTCAAGATGACATCGGAATGGACCAGACCTTCTTGGAATATGGGCCAGAGGAGAGGTATGCCGACCTCCAGTCTCCCAGGATCCTCTGCTCCCATTTGCTGATGAAGCATCTGCCAGAAGATGTTCTCAATAAGAAAATAAAAGTCATTTCTGTTCTAAGAAACCCAAAGGACGTAGCAGTTTCCTTCTATAATTTCTCGACAACAATTCCATGTGCAAAATACAAAGGGCAGTGGAAGAACTATTTGAATCCTCTTTTCCAGGGAAAGTGTGAGTATTCGTTCTGTCTGTTATCATCTATTTAAGAAATGAGCGACGAGGGGGAGTTACTTATCACACAATAAAACACTGGAGGGAGAATATTTGAATTGGAAGTTTATTCTTACTGCACTGTGGTGTGATAAATAACGTCCAACGAGTCGTTTATGTCTTATATGAGATATCAACATTACCTACAGCCGCTACAAGGATGAGGATGAATATACAACCTTTAAAACTATTAAACCGTATTTAAATAATGATGACAGCCTCAATAGAATCCGACCTCGGCAATGTCAGAAAAGTCCATTTTATGCACAGGTTGGTATTTCCCGCTTATTCCCATAATCCTAATGTTGATTACCTGTACCTTTTCTCCCAATACCGATTGTCATATCTCTTCCGCTTTTGAATGCGATCGTTCGGCCATCGCGTTAATCTGCGTTGCCCAGCTACATCTACGTCATGATAGTCGTGAAATAAACGATCGCATCAGAAAAAAGTCTTTTGCCGTAAAAGGCAACTATGCTTGTCGAAAGAGGCGAATTACGGGATCGGGTGGTCAGGCTCGCTGACTCGCAATTTTTCCTAATTATAATCCCAAATTTCATGATTCATATTGGTTCTTAACTGTCACAGTCATGTTTGACCCAGGTCTGTACCAACATATACCCTTCTGTTACAGTTATGTATGGATCATGGATGGACTATGTTACTGACTGGGAGCAAGTGAAGAAGACCAATCCTGATCTGCCTGTGTTGACTCTCTTCTACGAGGACATTAAGCAGGTACGTGTGGGCAACACTTGGATAAATAATTGTTTGTTAGTTTGTTATCATCAATAATCCAGTCATATCATGGCGTCCAGTAAATAATTGAGTGGGGACCTTAAAATTCACCGAGTGTGTCCGTCCGATGTATTCAGGTCGCCTCTTCCGACAGAGAATTAACAGATGGCATACTCAGTAGTTTTCGTTAAATATATCAGACCAAAATGAGGGAACTCAGCAACTTGTGAACACATCAGTAGATATGTCGGGATAACGCGGAAAAACTAAGGACGTATGTCGTGGCAACACGTGGCAGCACTAAGCAGGTGTGTCGGGGGACCACTTCAGTTACAGTTGACGGGGTATTGGCTGGCTGAAGGTGTCGTGTAATGTCATATGTGTAAAGATCAGATGTTGGAGATGAGTTTATTGAACTTGATGTTGCTCCAGGATCAGATGCGAGAGATGAGGAGGATATGCGAGTTCCTGGGTGTGGAGAGAACGGATGACTTCCTGTCCAGAGTCTGCGACAACACAACCATCACCTCTATGAGAGCCATCAAGGTCACCACAACTGAATACGGCGTTTTTCGAAAGGGTAAGGGTCCGTTAGATATATCAAAGACATATATCGCAATAGAGCCACGTGTTATGCTACAAGTTTATCTATTTCGGGCAATACTTGGAATTAACTTTTGTTACTCAAATTTGAGACAAAATGAAACACATAAAATGCACATAACGTTTTCTGTTCTGCTTAAAATGTTACATAAATATCACGGGTGAAAAACTTTGTATGAAGTTCAGAAGTGGTATGGATTAAAATGTTGCATGTAGGTATGACAACGTGCACTTGTTGACCCGTGAAGGGATAGAATAGGTCTTCAGAAACCCATGCTTGCCGTAAATGGCGACTCTGCTTGTCGTTTAAGGCGACTAACGGGATCGAGTAGTCAGGTTCGCTGACTTGGTTGATGCATGACTTCGATCCCAATTGCATGGACTCGATTATTTACAGACCGCCGTCATATAGCTGGAATATTGCCGTGTACGACATTAGACAATAAACAAACAAACGTCCATCTGTTCCAGGCGGAGTAGGTGACTGGAAGAACTGGTTCACTGTGGCCCAGAACGAGTGGTTTGATCAGCTCTACCAGGAGAAGATGGCCGACTGTCACCTTCAGTTCAAATATACACTGTGAATGTTCTGTTCTTTATTCAATTCATTAAGTCATTAAGACTATTCATGTTGCCTTTGTCTTGTCAATATAATTTTTATATCCAGACATTTTATGAAAAGTCATTGAGGGTGTCATAATCTGCTCTTAAACTTCCATCTGTCCTATTTATAAACAGTCATCACAAATCATCATTTCTGAAAAGTCCACAACCACCAGGGACAACTAAGGAAACAGTGGGTCTCTTTGTCTGCATCCCTTGTCATTATAGAATAAAGAACATGCGTGTCCATTTTGTATGGCACAAGAAGCATTACTTAACAGTATGTGTATCCATGTCTTCACTCATATATATATATTCCAAGATGTTTGCAGGTATAAATTGTTAAACTCTAGTGGAAAGAAAAAACAACGTCTTCTGCAATTTTTCATAAAGTGTCCAGTTTCATTCATTTGATCATGGTTTCGAAACTATAAAACAATATATTGCAAAATATTGGTGTATTATTTTTTTTCTAATGAATATCAAGATGTAAAGCGTAGTTTCTTTTAAAGACTTCTTTGTTCACTCAGAATTGTTTCTCCTTTGGTTATTAATTCTTAACCCTTTGCACTGGAAATGAAAATTAGTATAGCCTTGTCTTTCAGCAGATTTTCACATCTTCTATTTGCTAGGCCCCTGACATTTGTTTATACTATCCTGATTTTGTCACCCATAGTCATTTTTTTCCAAAATAAACAGAATCATAGTTTTGTTAGGTTCGTTATTTGTATCTACTAATTAAAACAAAGTATACATTGACATGGACAAAAAGCAAACGCACTGGGATCGCAACTGTCGCTTTTCACTAAAAAACAGCTGATGACAAAGTCTGACAACAAATTAAGACCTGAAACCTCAACCTGACCCATGACAGCAAGGCACATACACAATTCAGCAGACAGACGTGGGCCAATATTGACAGTAGCGGGTGACCTTGCCCAGATGAACACAATTCAGCAGACAGACATGGGCCAATGTTGACAGTAGCGGGTGACCTAGCCCAGATGAACACAATTCAGCAGACAGACGTGGGTCAATATTGACAGTAGCGGGTGACCTTGCCCAGATGAACACAATTCAGCAGACAGACGTGGGCCAATATTGACAGTAGCGGGTAACCTTGCCCAGATGAACACAATTCAGCAGACAGACATGGGCCAATATTAACAGTAGCGGGTGGCCATGCCCAGATGAACACAATTCAGCAGACAAACGAGGGCCAATATTGACAGTAGCGGGTGGCCATGCCCAGATGAACACAATTCAGCAGACAGACGTGGGTCAATATTGACAGTAGCGGGTGACCTTGCCCAGATGAACACAATTCAGCAGACAGACATGGGCCAATGTTGACAGTAGCGGGTGACCTAGCCCAGATGAACACAATTCAGCAGACAGACGTGGGTCAATATTAACAGTAGCGGGTGACCTTGCCCAGATGAACACAATTCAGCAGACAGACGTGGGCCAATATTGACAGTAGCGGGTAACCTTGCCCAGATGAACACAATTCAGCAGACAGACATGGGTCAATATTTACAGTAGCGGGTGACCTTGCCCAGATGAACACAATTCAGCAGACAAACGAGGGCCAATATTGACAGTAGCGGGTGACCTTGCCCAGATGATTTAGCGCATTATAATAAAAGCAACAAATTCCTTTCCACATTCATAAGAAATCTCTGCCAAAAGGAGAGTCGATTGTAGAATTCCGACTATATCTAAGCATGTGTTAGTTAATCACTATCAAATAGTGATGATCGCAGGTGTTCGCGAAAAAGTGAGTTTAGGACTTCCAAACAAAACTTGACCTTCCAGCAAAGAGGCACGTGTAATTTTCAGTGAGCATATAGCTGAATCACAAAGTTGTCATTTAGTTTCATAAATCATCTTATTCACGTTTACACGGATCATCATAACATCCAAGAGAACATCATCACAGACTTCACGTGTCATCAAGTTAGACATGGGGAGGTCGGGTAGTCTAGTGGTGATTTAAAGCTTTCGCTCGTCACGCCGAAGACCCGGGTTCGATTCCCGACATTGGCACAATATGTGAAGCCCATTTTTGGTGTCCCCCGCCGCGATTGAATATTGCTAAAAGCGGCGTAAAACACACTCTCAAGTTATACATATCCATATATACTCGTTGTGTTATTCTTTGATGTTTTATGAACGCTTGCTTCCGTCAGGTTTCCGGGAAGGTATGTTTGTGACCGTCTGGTTAAGCCATTTATTTATTATCTGTGCCAAGATGAGCCTTTTGTTGTAATCTCCCAACCTTATATAATATTTGAAATGACAAAAAAAATTAAACCAGGTATTTACTGTTATGTAGCGGTACAGATTGGTGTGAGTATATTATTAGTGATTGTCAAGGGCAGCGAGTGATTGAAGGGCTAGTAAAATGTCGAGTGCTGCACTCAACAATATTCCAGATATATGACGGCGGTCTGTAAATAATCGAGTATGGATCAGACAATCCAGTGATTGATATCATGAGCATCGATCCACGCAATTGGGAGCGATGACATGCATCAACCAAGTCAGCGAGCCTGACCACCCGATCCCGTTAGTTGCTTCTTACGACAAGCTTAGTCGCTTTTTATGGCAAGCATGGGTTTCTGTAGACCTATTTTACCCCGGATCTTCACGGGTTCAAAGCCTGTCGTAAATCCCTCTTGTGGCAGGTGTTCTTCACGATTAATGGCATCCTATCCTGCATAGCAAGGGAAGCTCGCCCGAAATGGACTCACACATGTTAAATGGTCCTCTCGGGATAGCCAAGTGCCAATAATGACTACATATACCTCAATCCTGTTGAAGTTTTAATGATAGTCTCTTACACATCGAAATTCCATCGTAAGATTTCAATCAGATGGCTGCTTCGACAAGAATGGTTACGCCTGATTTGACACAAAAAAGTGAAATATTATTAACAAACAGGAGACATACCCATAAATCACAGGAGAATTAATTTTGACACACTGATCATTTAAGAACACAGTTACTTACAATGCAAAGAAGACGAAATGGTTATAAAAACGACAAAAAACATTTCCATAAATCTCTTCTGAGTCCATTGAACGATTCTGACTATATCATAAGCATGCCTGTACGAGAAGACTGTATCCCAAAAGAGGGTGACGTCAACTTTACAATCGTCAACTTTCCCTAATGTCGAGCAATATTCCTGCAGCTCTCGTCTTTGACGTTTATATTTGGCAACTTTTAGGGTACAGTTAACCATGCCATCAAGATTTCAAAGAGCGTCATACGACTCGTGCTCAGAAGTTATTTGATCAAGGTTACATCATTCAAATGTTTTATGGTAGACCTGTGGAGGACATTTCCAAATCTGACGCATCAGTGACAAACATGATGTCCGATAAGATTCCATATTTTGAGTTGTACCATATGTTCCTCTTATTTTCTTCGGGTGAACAATGGACTTGCCTTTGCATGTGTTTGTGACGGGTGCCACTGGAGGGGCAGGATGCGCTCACTATTGGATAGTGATTCATTAACACATGTTCATGTTCTAGTCGGAATGAGACGATCGACTCTGCTTTAGGAAGATATTTCTTCTGCATATGGAATAGGCTTTGCCGCTTTTAGCTTGTTGCTTCTTTAAACGCTAAAGTGAGGATTCCAGCTATATCACGGCGGTCTCTATATAATCGGGTCTCATATTAAGATGGACATCACGACTTGTGTGTGGCGTCAAGTTACAAACAAAAATATACATATTCACCATTACACAGATGGATATTAATTATTGAGATCATACTAATGAACTGACTTGACATGGTTCTAAATTTATGTGTCAGCAAAAACCTTGACAGGAATAAGGCGATTGAGCAATGGTATCCAGACACAGATCAGCTGTCAGCAGTGAAGAAGCAAGGGTGGATTCACCCAGTATCAGTTGTGCATACTTGTTTCCTCCCTGGGTCAGGGGGCGGTCGGGTAGCCTAGTGGTTAAAGCGTTCGCTTGTCACGCCGAAGACCCGGGTTCGATTCCCGACATTGGTACAATGTGTGAAGCCCATTTCTGGTGTCCCCCGCCGTGATATTGCTGGAATATTGCTAAAAGCGGCGTAAAACCACTCTCACTCACTCACTCACTCCCTGGGTCAGGATGACCTGGCTGTTTTATCTGTGTATAGCGTCACAGCGGTATTCGGGCTGATGATAGTGAACGAGGCAACAATAGAACCCAAGTGCATATATCCGCGCAACTACGTTGTCGTGGCAGGTAAGATTTCTACGAATGTGAGTCGCGTGAGTGTCAATCTAGCTGTGTGTAACCTACACGAGTGTGTTCATACAGTGACTTTCTAATGTTCCCGTCAGCGCACGAGTTGTCAGAGCCACTGATTTGGTTGATGCATGTCTATATATCCCAACTGCATAGATCGATTCTCATAATGTCAATCACTGGATTGTCTGATCCAGACTTGATTATTTACAGACCGCCGACATATATCTGGAATATTGGTGATTGCGGCGTTAAACAAACAAACAAACAAACAAACAAACGAAGCCTAGAACAGAAACAGCATTGCAGATGAGGTGCGGGATAGAGCTGACTGACCATACATGTGTCGGTATATATATGTGTGTGTGGGGACTGATCGTGTGACGGCTCCAAGATGCAGTCTGGCCATGTCTGTCCAATTACAATTATGTAGGTGTATATCTATAAGTGACGAATTAAATTATTGTGGCCCCAAAGATGGCATCGTGTGGTTGAAGAACAGATATCCCAGACCAACCATCTCTGGATGCAAGACTCGGCCTGGTTTCATTTGACAAGACTACCATTTCGGCACCACCACTACTTTTCCAGGAGTCACACCTTTTCCCTGTATGCAACTCGAGCATCTATACATAGAAATCTTATTATTGGTTTTTAAATTGGATGGGTAGAATAATATTGCCAATGACAAATGTCTGCTTTGCCAATAATAATTAATATAAGCGACAAAACCCTTTCCATATTAATAAGGCGACACTGTTTTTATTTCATGGTTACCGGATTTCAAACTCATTTCAAGGGTGAAGTAAGCCAATTTTTTTTTTAAAAAGCCCCTTTTTTATACTTGCATTTTGTCCTTAAAAGTTAGGTAGGTATATAAAAAGATATTCTGGAGTAACAAAAGTAAAATAACTCAATTTTTCAAGAACATTTTATTCCCTGGCAATCAGCTTGTGCACAAATAGCAACATAACAATATGGGCGACGATTAACTCTTTCAACACCAGTCAACCAGTAGATGATTACTGCTGTGACACCGAGTTCCCAGAGACTGGTTGTAAAACATCTTTCAACTGCCTCTAGATCTACATGTTTGGCAATACAACATTTGAAAGGTCTAATAAATCCTATTGTTTATAAATATGAAAGTTATGTGTATCACATTTAAATAATTCATTTAAAACTTAATTAAGTTCGTTCTAAAATAAAATAATGTAAGCTAACACATTCATAACGTCCATATTAAGGACCAAGGAAGCGAAAATTTAACGATTTTCGGCAAATATAAGATTTTATCAAACCCACTTGCCTATTTCTTTTTTAGTTTCATTGTTTACGTAATCGGAAAATTACAACTAACATCTGTCATCACCCATACCCCGATAATAGTACCGCTACGTGACATTAGGAAATACCTCCGTTTTCGGAGCTTCGTATGAAGAACACGTACGTCGAAGGCTGCCATGTCACTATCTTTAAAAAAAGTTACATTGTTTCACCGACATAATGATGACACGGAAGTAACACCCACTGGAGTCTTTTCGTAGCTGTGACATGTATAACTTGGTTTCTAGAGACGCTTTCCTGCCGAAATATACTACAAGGTTTGTGATTGGTCAAATTTAAGCATGTGACCTAAGGCAGCCAATCAAATTACAGCAACGGTACCATCCTCGTGTATGATAAGTTTTAGATTTTGACGAAGGGTTTTGGTTAAATCATGTTATTCTGAACGTTTTAAGGAGGAAATCGCGATCTATATTACAAAAAGGAACTTCATGGATGTATAGTGCAAGGTTACGAGCTGTGACAAAGATTTCTTATGCATATGTTTTGGCATTAAACATCGTGTGCGAGCCGAGAAATAGAGGCGACGGAAGCCGTAAGACAAGTATGACCTTAATAACTTTGACATACCTGCCATGAACCTCCGAAAAGCCAGCTCTAATGTCTTCATTCTTCCTTTACAAGATGCAGTTATATATCCGAAACATGAATGAATCCAGGCGCTGAACTGACACACAACGATATGCTGATCACCATCACACAGAATATTAAGCAAATTTTATTGTGGAATTTGAGTCGAATTGTCAAATACTATAAAATGATAATAGTGTTTTGACTTTCGCCTAGTGGCTAGCGTTCGCCTTTCACGCCAAAGACCCGGGTTCGATTCCCTACATGGGTACAATGTGTGAAGCCCATTTGTGGTGTCCCCTGTCGTGATATTGCTGGAATATTGCTAAAAGCGGTGTAAAACCTCACTCACTCACACACTAACGGACTTTCGCCAAAGACCGTCCTCTAGCACTGTACTTAACTCTACCGATCTTGTCAATATCTTATCAACAAATAATCATGTTCTATGTGTCCCAAGCTAAAATTGATGTCGTCTTAATAACAACAGAACTGCACAACTCAGTGAAGGATACACAACCTCCGCGCCAAGTCTTGGACATGTTGATCAGAACATCTGTACAAGTTCGCGGATTTTTGCTTAGGAAAAGGCCTCAAAGGCAGTTGTCAGTGATACGTTAATTTAATTCGTTACCCAAGTTAGCATTCCATATACTTTGTAATTGCATACATAATTTGATCTTCCATACAATAGAGAGGTGTTCAGGTGATGGAAATATAAAAAGGCCAACGTCAGAGAATAGCCAGTCTAAAATCAGTAATGACACCAAATGATCTTGAATAAACATGTCCTGCTTTACCGGTAGCACCATAAAAAAGTATGTGTTTGTTTGTTTGTTTCTTGCTTGACGTCGTTCAACATTACTCCTGCAATAGAATGGCGACCTGTCAACAAACTAGAGAATCAAGTGATAGATTATCCACAAAATCCAGTGACACCATAGCCCATTTACTGCTTTTGTTGAAATTAAGAACGATATGTTGATTTTGAATACAGTATGAAGAGATTCTGCTGCTTATTAGTAAAGAAAACATTTTTTAGAAATATTGTTCGTGATGCCACCATCCCGTGTGTGGCTTCAGGTTGCATACTGCCCTAGAAGATCCGGGTCAGAGAATTGGTTTTCAGCAACCCATGGTTGCCGTAAAATGTGACTACGCTTGTCGTAAGAGGCGACTAACGGGATCGTGTGGTCAGACTCGCTCAATTGGTTGATGCATGTCTTCGTATCACAATGGCATGTATCGATGCTTATGATGTCAATCCCTGGATTGTCTGCCCCAGACCCTCTGCAGTGAAATAAGTCAAAGTTGTTGTGACGTAACATGTGTTCATAAAAGTGATCGTTGTCTACTTGGTTGTGTTTATCTGGGCAAGGTCACCCGCTACTGTCAATATTGACCCACGTCTGTCTGCTGAATTGTGTTCATCTGGGCAAAGTCACCCGCTACTGTCAATATTGACCCACGTCTGTCTGCTGAACTGTGTTCATCTTGGCAAGGTCACCCGCTACTGTCAATATTGGCCCACGTCTGTCTGCTGAATTGTGTTCCTCTGGGCAAAGTCACCCGCTACTGTCAATATTGACCCACGTCTGTCTGCTGAAATGTGTTCATCTGGGCGAGGTTACCCGTTACTGTCAATATTGGCCCACGTCTGTCTGCTGAATTGTGTTCCTCTGGGCAAAGTCACCCACTACTGTCAATATTGGCCCACGTCTGTCTGCTGAATTGTGTTCATCTGGGCAAGGTCACCCGCTATTGTCAATATTGGCCCACGTCTGTCTGCTGAATTGTGTTCATCTGGGCAATGTCACCCGCTACTGTCAATATTGACCCACGTCTGACTGCTGAATTGTGTTCATCTCTGTTCATCAAGTGATTGTTTAGGTTGCTAGATCATTATTTCCACAGTCAATTAACCAGTGTGCACTCGATTTTCATGCTCAGCTCAACCTGTGAGGCGTTAACAGTCACATTACTATCACATCCTACCGGGTACCCATTCACTGCTGGGTGAACAGAGGCATTTTATGAACAAAGTCGCCTGTCTAAAGCGACACCACGTGTTTTGCATGTTCTTCAGTTGGAGGAAGGACTTAAGCCCTAGAAGATCTCAGGAGTCAAGTTGCCGAACACGATCACAACACGGGAACAAACACATAATCTCGGATTCGAACCCACGATCTTACGATTCCTGTACGCATATGGCACTCAACCCTGTAAAATAAACAAGAGGTACCTCTCGCCCCTTCATCTGATGAATGCGTGGTTTTAACTGCTGATTGCAGGAAACATGATGGGTGCTTCTGGTGGGGCAGGACAGTCACCTCTCGAAAACATGACATCATCACTAGTTAATACTGATTCATAAGCACACCTGTATGACGCAGTCGGACTTGTACAACGGACATTTCTTGTGATTATAGAATTGGTATTGTCACTATATTTGTTCAATCAACCACGTGTCTGCTTTGTGCAGGCTGTTATTTCAGGACGCCGTTAAATACACTGCCGGGCAAAGGAAAGTATACACCCATGTTTGATGGTGGCTAAAAATAAAACAAACAAGAAATGTTTATTCAATCGTAATGAATATGATACGGATATCATCTTAGTATTTTGGATCTTACGTTTGACGCGTTTCTGTAAAGGGTGTCAGCCTGGTAACGTTTTGTTAATATTTGTAATGGTTGGGTCAAAGACAATTTTCAAGTTTATGCTTTCTTTTGCCCGACAGTTAAGTTAAAATATTGCTGACTTCAGTGTTCAACAACATTCACACACTGACTTTACTTGTTTTGTCAAGTACCACAAAACAAGGTAGACCTTTATACGTTTTAGCTCCCCTTACTGAAAGTCAAGCGTGGTTATGTTGTGACCTGCTTGTCCATCCGTCGTAAACATCATCAAAGCAACCTCTGGACCAATGAAGCTGAAACTGCACTTCAGAGTAAGGATGACACCAAGGCATATTGAAAAACTATGAATGGCCATTCATAGTTTGTGTTCAGATGAAGTGAAATGTGTATTGTGTTTGAGTGTTGTGTGTTTGTGTGTTGTGTGTTGTGGTTTTGTGTGTTGTGTGTTGTGGGTTTGTGTGTTGTGTGTTGTGGGTTTGTGTGTTGTGTGTTGTGGGTTTGTGGGTTTGTGTGTTGTGGGTTTGTGGGTTGTGGGTTGTGTGTTCAGATAGTAGTGGGACTCAACACCAGTGTTTCAGTGGTGTTGTATTTTGCATATGTTACAGTTGGACCTTTTGAACTTGTTTGCTCTAAGACACTTTCAAAATGCTTTTTTTTTGCACTGTACACACTATCTCCCAAAATGTCATTTCACTACTGAATCTGAAACTAGCTTGTTCCCAACAATGATGACACCCATCTTTGTTCAGGAGGTTCGGAACCTATTTATGGCTTCTACTGTGTGTGTGTGTGTGTGTGTGTGTGTGTGTGTGTGCGTGCGTGCGTGCGTGCGTGCGCGTGTGTGTGTGTTTCATCTTGTATAACACTTGTCTATCTGTCTTGATATTTTAAATTGCAAACTATAAACCCAGGTGGTCTACTGTGAGGATACGTGTGTATTTTTTCAAAAATATTAGGAAATCCTTCACTTCCGTTTTATTAAATATTCAACCTCCAAGAAATCCCAATCAATGTGGGTGTTTTTTACTCATGACTATATATTGTATTTTGTTTGTTTGAATGTTGTTTAACGCCGCACTCCGCAATATTCCAGCTATATGACGACGATCTGTAAATAATCGAGTTTCAATATTGCGAATAACGAGCCAAGCCGTCGTGGCACGATAACACGCTATCAACTAAGACATCGAGCCTAAGCATCCAGTCCACTAGGTCGCTTCCTACGACAGCATACCAGGTTCCTTGGGACCTATTGTAACCTGGAATTACCCACGGGGGATATCTATGATAGGCCGCCTGTTCGTCTGCAGACAATGGTATACATGAAAATGCATATTATATCCAACTCTCCATAGTAGGAATTCAGACATTCAATTTCCTTTGTGCTGGGACAAGGCCATCATTCGTTGGTTAAACATAGCAATTACGCCTCATAGTGGCCATTGTATTCATGGGTTATGGATGAACTTCGAATGATGTCTCTAACATTCTTATTCATCTAAAACACGCCGAGGCTCATAATTATTGCATCGAAACAAGAAAACGAAATTAGGAAAATAATAGTAGATTTTATCCGTTAACATAAGAACAGATGTAAACATATACATTGATAAAAAATATATAACTAACTAATGTAAATAATAATAAATACATTATTGGACGGACGTTGTACATTATGCACATCCTTTGAAACAGGTTCTTCAACTCTGTGTTGCCATGAATTATACATGTATTGTAAAGACTATTAACGTCTCAAATTGGGGCTTTGTTCAAATTCAGTCTAAGTCAAAAATAGAATCATATCGTTTTACTCCAAATGTGCTTATAATAACATAACTGTGTATCCTTTTTTGATCGCAAAATAGCTAATATGGGGGAACAGGGTTTTCTTTGTTGTGCATGCGTAGACAGTATCCCTGTTTCCGTTTTGAACAGTTTCGCACAGTACCTTAAAGCTCGACCTCATTTTCACATCACTTTTACCAAAAATATACGTGACGGGTTGACATACTTATTAAATTCGCAATATTGATTATGGTTCTTCTTCTCGGTTGAAATCATAAGATCTGCTGAAATCTAACGTACACATTAAGAAAACCGCTGTACGGCCAGAGAAACAAAGAATATGTTGCTAGCTACATATAGACTATGGTTTTGTCATGATGTGTGTAAGCAGTTCAAAAGTTATATGTTTCTATAAAAGAACTTCCATGTATTCCTTAATTTTTAGACATACCCACATCCGCTCCACAACGTAATTGTTAAAATGGTGACATTTTAATACAGAAAAAATACAACTTAGTGTTCCAATGCACACATGTTACCAACAACAAGTTGTAGAGCCATACCAACATACCAAAGTTTTTTCAACGATCTTTCTTCTGTTTCCCATCGCTGTGCCTACGGTGGTGATCCTGTATAAATATATATTGTATTACACTGGCTGAAACTGAAACTGTAAATTCCCTGAAATTGTTTTTTTTTCAGTTGGCAACTTGTACATATATCCCCGCCCTTCTCCTGCTCCAATCACAACCTCTAGAGAGAGTGAGTTTAACATTTAACGGTCGTATCGGCATTATTTCGGCCATATAGCGACCCCAGCGTTAGAAGTAAGATGTTTATGGCACACCAAACTTATGAACTGCTTCTAGTGGAAGGGAGGATTCCCTGTAATGAGGCAATGATGGTAAACTGGCACCAAGTGGCATCATAATAGACAAATTAACAATGAAACATATAAAAATTAACTTTGTATGTACCCAGAAGACATTACATGGAAAGGAGACATTTTTATAAAATACCAAATACTGTCACATTGCTTTAAAGTATTCTGAGGTTTGGGTTTACATCATGGCCTACTGAACTTTAATTTACAACATGGAATAATGGCAACTCATTACGTAATCAGTCGTTCGAGACATGTGGATTGTCAATATTACTGAGAAGTGATATTCCAGGACCATAAAGTGACACTGTCTTGCGGTTCTTGATGAGGTTTCTGGAATCTCCAAACCTGTAGCCATTCATTGACCAAGCAAATGATTGAAATGTCAAGCGTTGAAGTTACACAGGGCTGATATATTTTAATGTTTTCAACCCGACAATCTGTAACGCAGATTCCTTGGCCTGTGAGATGAAAAGGCGACCCTCTGAAGTCATCTTTGCATAAGAAACCACCAGTTTGGTCAATGTTCGTGAATCTGCAATACCTCCAGCTAATATCAAGCACAGCTCAGTTGTCAGCTCCGAGTTGCTGAGATCCAGACACTGGAGAGTGTTTGACATACGGATGGACTCCGCCAGGGCCACCACACCTGATCTGTCGAGACGCGTGCCACCAAGATTCAGCTCCTCCAAGGATTCACCCAGTTTTACACCTTTTGTTAGAGCCTTGATGTCAGAGCTCTCCAGCCTTGTACTGCTCAGATTTAGCCTCTTAAGCTTTTTGGAGTGCTCAATCTTTGTGGCAACCTCGCCGGCACAGATTGGGTTCATGGCGCACCCGGCAAAGTCAATCTCCTCCAGTGTCTCAGGCAGATGATGAAGAACATGGCAGACAACAGACGCCATCTTGCAGTTCAGGAAAATGAATTTCTTTATGTTTTCCAGCTTGCTGCAAAACTGTTGGAGGTCAGCCCACGTTTCTGCTGTCACCTGCGTACATACCTTCTTTGAACAGTCTTCAATCTGCAACGACTGTAGACTTTGTGCATTACGAGTTGCGATTGAGAGGAACTTTGCCATCAATTCAAGCCCATACCACAACACCCTTAATCGTCTTACACGAGGACTGTTTCCGATTGTTTCTGCAAGTGTTAAGTAGATATCTGGTTGCAACATGTACACTGGAAGAAGGTTGATTTCAATGTGTGTGATGTTCACCGATTCATTAATAAGAACAGCACTGAGACCGTGTACACATGTGTGAGGGATTGCTCCATCTCTCCGGATGATCAAATGGCTTGGCATGGATTCCACAACTTGTGTCAAAACATCGTCTCGACACTCGCTTTCCGAAAGACCTTGAAGACTATGATAGTAGTCAGTCACATAACCAGATGTCAGGTGACTTGTAGTGGACGTTTCTCCATCAACTGGTTTTCCATGCCCTGTTCTGTTCAACGCTCTTGTTTGTTTTATGTTGTGAGTTTTTAATTCTGTGAAGATATTCCCTAGAGTTGGAGTGTCATGGTCGTTCCTGAACAAGCCACACAGGAAAGAGATCATATTGGCATAACATACTCGACTGAGTAGTTTCTGTTCTGCAATGATCTCGCTTAGATCCCCCATTGGCATGTCTGCCAGGTACCGAGCGGTGAGGAAATCTGCCAGCAGAGAACATGTCATTTTCCAACAATTGCTGAGTCCATTTTTGACAAGGACGCCAAATTTGGTCATCAGGATGTTTTGACTTTCATGGATCAACTCGCCATCTGTGAAGATCCTCCTTTTGCCGCAAACAGCAGCAAAGGCAAGTTGTTGCAACTGACCAATGGTTTTCAGAACTTCATCAGGAAACTCCGTTCCAACAACATCAATATTTTGTCTTCCACAAAAATCTTTCGCCATAGCCTCACCAAAGAGTTCAAACAATTCCGTTGTGGTAGATATGCTGACAATTTCGCGTTCCTTGCAAATTTTATACACCATAATAGTGGCTAGGCAAATGAAAGGTGAGGATAGCAAGTGTCTGAATGTCCATTCCTTGTTTTGTGCCATCTCCAGTAATTCATCACATTGCTCCGCAGTCATTTCCATTAAGTATCCATACGTCTTCAGACACCTTGAGACATTACCAGAGTTCAAGCCAATGTTGAACAGTTTGGCATCTGCAGTAACATATCGATGGACGTGGATTTCAGGATGAACAAACAGAACCACGGAAGAGAGCTTCATCTTTGTCCCTTGAATTATTTGTTTAAGATCAGGACTTGGCACATCCTCATCAAATCCGTCAATCAGGAACACAACATCCCTTGCGTTAGCTTCAAGCAAAGACCAAAACTCCTGGACTGACAGTTTTGTGTTCTCTGGCAGGACCTGTTTGTAGACTGAGTCGTGGAAATCTTCCCCAATTGCATGCGCATCAATGTGAACCAGAAATTCGTATTTTACCTTGAAGTAGTTCTTCTGGTTGGCCCACATGTGTGTAAGCATCGTTGCAAGAGTTGTCTGCCCAATCCCAGGAGCTCCTTCTAGAACAATTCTTTTTCCCTTTCCCGATTTGTTCTGGGTGGGAAATATATCACTCAAGTGTTGTTTCTTCCTGTAGATTGAAAACACAGTTATGGTCACTTCTATAATTAGCATTCTTACTTACATGGTATGGAAGCGTATTAGTGCCACATTCTAAACTAATTATCATCTACGAAGGTGATATTCAAATTACGTAGATCGTTGCTCATGATGTCAGTCACTGGATTGCCTGGTCCAGACGCTTTATTTACAGAACTCCGTCATGTAGCTAGAATATTTCCGAGTGCGGCGTTATACAACAGACAAACAAACAAATATTCTTCTGAAATAATAAACACTTCAATTTTTACTGAGAACATATAGGAATTATTCACTCATGACAAACCTTTAATGAATAAAGGGCTACAATGGACATTTAAAACAATTTTCCCAACGGTAAAATTTAGGATGTTTATCCAGGCTCTATTTTGTAGGGTTTCTTGTTTGATCAATGTTACAACATTCAAGGCCTCAGTAAAGCTTTCAAAAGGATTTTTATGGTAGACCGTTCCAAATTGAAGCGTCAGTGAGAAAAAAATATGTCCGATGCAATTCCCTCTTTTGACTTGTACGATGTTCCCGTGTTGTTTCTTTTAGGTGTACAATTAACTTGTCTTTGCATGTGCTTTTAACGGGTGCCACCGGTTGGGCAGGTAACACCCAACACCAGGTATCATTACTATTTGATAGTGAGTCATAAACACATGTTCATGATATAGTCGGAATCGTACAATCGACTCTGCTTTATGCAGAGATTTCTATTGGATATGGAAAGGGTTTTGTCGCTTTAGGTATATTATTTTGTAAAGGGTTTTCGAGAAACATTTAGCCATGGTCATACCAACAATAGAAAGTGTGAATTCTTCAACGTGAAAGAACACTCACCCATCACTGTCTACAATATCAACCGGAGTATAGAAGTCCCGGACACTCATATGCAGAGACTCCATCCATGGCAATGGTGTACAGCGGGAGAAGGCCAGTTTGTACATGGCAGAGAGAGCCTCCTGGCACACGCTCACAAGGTCTACAACATCAATACTGTCATTATTTATTAGGCTTCACATCTAGAAAGGAGTACTAGAAAGGTTAACTGCCTCGGGTGAACTAGATATGAGTATTGTAACTATGAAATAATAAACTTAATACATGTACCTATGTCACAAATACATTGTGTTAAAGGTCCACAATAGCTTCTTGTTGATAACCACAGTGTAGCTAGCAAGAAGCACAGGTATTATTATCATACATATCTGCTGCAATAATAGTGATTGAGTGAAGTAATGTTTGATACAGACTTGGATAATGTATTGTATAAGTAACATCAGTAGATGAGTGGACAATTCAATGTCATTGTATCAGTTAGATGCACCATATGTTGTGTGATTAATCATGCATGGGTACTTCATAGTGCAACAAAAGCTGGAATAGCAATACATATACTTTAAGCTTCTTTAAAACTGGGCGCCGCGATTCGATGTGCAGAATTACGTCCCTTTGGGCACGCCTGACACCTATGATTGTGGGTTCGAATCCAGGTTCGCCCCGATTGACACGCCTTGATACAACTGGAATAAATGTAAATGTTAAAAGCGGCCTTAAACGCAACTCGCTCACTCTTTAAAACTCTATTTTACGTGTATGTGGATGCTTGTACAGATTCACTGTTACCGAGTGTTGGCCCGGTAGTGTAAGGCGCCCTGATTTTCGTCCTGTAGGCGTGCAAGAATCATATGTGACCAACAATGAGATAAGGGACCTGATGGGTGAAAAATCACATTTTTTACAGCATCCTCTGAACACAAAAATACTATTCACAAGCTTCAATTCATATTTATTACAGAGATACATGACATCATACATGACTATGTTCACTGACGTCAAAAGTCTTATGACGTCATAGAACACTTGTATCCTAGCAACCATAGGGTCCCTTTATTCCTGGTGGGTCACATATGATAGCGTGATTCGAATCTCACATTCGCCCTCATTGTGTTTCTAAGCTTGTCAGCACCATACCCACGCTCATGGCTTTGACAGAAATGGTAAACGCCCATGACGTCCATCACTTCAGACTATCCCCCACATCAAGCTGCCACACCGTGTAATAACTAGAATACTGTTAAAAACCAAACCTAACCTATTCACTCACTCACAAATACCATAAAGTAAAGCCTTACCGACAGTCTCAACAATGCCTTGTTTATAAGTGGCCTTCCTCGTCTTCATAACCATTTCATATTCCTTCGGGTATTTGAATTTCAGAGCATCACAGAGCAGTTTAAAGGCATAGTTCACTCTGGAGGCCAGGATCTTGTCAAGAATCAGCTGCATTCTCTCCTGGTTTTTGCTGAGAGCCATAATCTCTTGTCTGTCACTGATCTTTATTATCTGGCCTTGCTGCAGACGGTCCATGATGTCCTCGGCAATGATGCTGTCGACAAGAGTCTTGTACACTTTCATAATGACATGCTTGTCTTCGGGGGGTATACCTGCATATGATTGATTGAGAGAGATTGTTGTCAAACATGCATTTCCAAACATAAAGTACAACATAAAGTACAACATAAAGTACCTTTCTCGTTATACGGTCAACTTAGGGACGGAACATTTGATATTCGGGGGCCTGGGATTTTATCCCCCAAAAACATTCTTCCAGAAAAAGCTTTAAAACCTAAATTATGCATTAGACTGTTGAAACAATAGCAATTTTACCCACGAAAAATTATATTGTTCCAAGATGTTATTTTTTTATAAATTAAGGCTAGTTTTAATTAAAAAATAATTGGTTCTGAAGATGTAGCTGAAGACATCTCTCGTCTCAATACAAAATTCACGAATATGAAATGGTTGATCCCTTACAATTTGAGGTGATTCCAGGGACATAGCAAATGTATTGAGAAAATGACGGCCTAAAATTTTGTAGTTATTATAGGTTGAAGAAGTGGACTTTCTTTCTATAACTAGTATATTACTTTAAGTAGGAACATCATATCTGTTTACGCTACCTTCATCTTCCTTTTTCTTCACCCGCGAACCTTTTTTCTTGGGAGATTTTGATGATGTCTGACTGTGACGTGAAAGAGCCTCCAGGTTTGCACTGAACATCCCCTTCTCATCCAGTGTCCATATTTCTTTAATCAGCTGTATGTAATGGTTCTGAAGGTCTGGAGGAACACTCTCGTTATCAATTCTCTGGATCTTTATTCTAGCTGGAGGGCCTCCAAGTCGTAACAGGACCTCCCCGATCTGTTTCCACAGCACTGGATACTCCTCGTCCCTGACGCCGCCCAGACTCCCGATCTGCTGGAACAGGATGGACAGCCGTACCACATCTGCACTCAGACTGCTGTCTGTTCCAAGGGGTAAAGCGTTCCATCCATGGGGGTAGGGGGGACAAAGATGACATACTGTCTGCAGAAGAATGGCTAGAAGCCGACTGTCATATCTTTGTGAGGTAACGCCTCTCTTCTTTATGGGATACAGTGTCTTCCAGTGTTTGTCGGTCAGGGCCTTCTGTTGGTGCAGTTTTGTAAGCATTGTCTTGACATGGGTTTGGCTAAGATGTTCCTTGAGGACGAGCGGTGGGTGAATGGTGTCGAACGTCACACGCAATGCATGTGTGCCAGCGTCGTGTAGCAGCCAGCACAGCTTGGCCAGGTATTCCCTCTCATTGGCTGTGAGCAGATAGTGGGCACTCTTGGCGGAAGCATCCATACTGGCCTCTGTAGCTGCAGATATAATCACACATGAGTTAATGTGTTTTGTTTTAATTCATAGTGAGTTGGCATTGCAGCATTCGAAGCATTTCCATGAGACTCAAAGATTTCATTATAAATATATTCATGTCCAGCTGGCTGTCCAAAGTTGTTCTAAAACTTGACACGGGTGGTCGCCTAATTGAATTTGCGGAGTTACGTCCCTCAGGCATGCCAGAATCCTAATGTTCGAATCCCAGATTTGTCAGCACCATACCTGTGCTCGTGATTTAGCGTCAGTCATGGCGTCATGGAACGACTTCTGATGAATTTTCCAAATCATTGTCAAAGTATCTAATTATTAACTCCTCAGCTCTTGCAACGATTGTCTTTTCATGCATAGACGCAATAAGCTGAGCTAATTTAGGCAACAAATAGAGGACTGGCTTTCTCGAAATAGTAGAAAATGTTAATTTGTGAAAGCTAGATGTTTGCTTCGTTTACATTTTTAATCGAGTGGGTTAAACTGGAAAGAATACGGTACTGTGAGCTCATATCAGCTTGTCGAAGTATAATCCAATTATCAACAAATTGTTTATTACCTCAGCAACATCGCGGTTAGAAATGATCTCATTTCTATGGCCTGGGGATATATACACTATCGGCCGTCATTTCATCATTTATTCCACGAAACCACAGAAGTTCATTATTTACACTGTATTACCCTGGTGGGAACTGACAGAGTGGCAATCATGCATGTTGATTGTAAATGTCAAGTAACATGTTATTCTTTCAGCTTGGAATATGTGAGGCAATCACGATACAATGTAATGATGTGTGTGTGCATTTACGAAAATCCCTCAAGGGCACCAGTGCGATTAATGTTTGTTCTACAGAGGTCTAAACTTGAGAAGAACCCTGTGAGCATATACTCGATCATATGAGTGTTGGGGTTAAGGTAAGGGAAGCTGGGAATTGTATAAATAAAAGCGACAAAATCTTTTCCATGATCATCAGAAATATCTTCTTAAAGCAGTTTCCATTGTAAGCTTTCGACTATATCATGAGCATTGTCTTTGAATCAGTATCACTCTGTGATGATACCAGTTGTTCGCGAAATGGTGAGCGTATCCTGCCCACCGGGGGTAACCGTCACAAACACAAGCAAAGCCAAGTCAATTTTTCCCAACAAAAAACACATGAACATATAGTACGAGTCAAAATAGGGAATTGCATCAGACATCATTTTTGTCACTGTTTGGTCAAATTTGGAAATGTCCCTCAAATGTCTACCATAAAGGTTTGTGAGACCTATAATTGTGTAACCCTGATCAAACAACTAATTTTTAGAACATTCGACATGTACAAAGGCTGATTACGAAACAGGCCCGTGAAGATCCGGGGTAGAATAGATCTTCAGAAACCCATGCCGTAAAAGGCGACTATGCTTGTCGTAAGAGGCGACTAACGGGATCGGGTGGTCAGGCTCGCTGACTTGGTTGATGCATGTCATCGACCCCAATTGCGTGGAGCGATGCTCATGATATTAATCACTGGATTGTTTGGTCCAGACTCGATTATTTACAGACAGCTGTGATATAGCTGGGATAGTGCTGAGTGCGGCGTTAAACAACAAACCAACCAACCAACCATTACGAAACATAATCAGAACTATCAATTGCCATTTCATTATGTCCTAGAAACTATTAAAACTTCATATCTGCAGGCTAGGCTTTCCTCGATTATGATAATAATTCAGTGGAATGCATACTTACATCTGCACACCTAGGGGCTGCAGCATAGTGTTTTCAATTATAAACTGAATATTGATGCGGTATACCTCTGGCTATTTTAACTGTGAATAGAGCCTTCAGATCATAACACTTTATCTTGGCCACCATGGCCCTTCAGTGACAAACAACACGAAGTCCTCCTTCCTATGTATAAAGTACAGTTCCATATATAGATATACTGATTACGTGAGTGAGAGGACAGCGTCTTGCTGCCATGAAGACTACGAGCTCGTGTGTCCCAGGTTCATGACTGTGCAGAGTATATTGTAACACGCGTAACGCCACATAATCCGCGTATAGGGCGTTGGATGACGTATCTATGAAATACCTCGTCTCGGAGACCAGTCTTCACTCATAGGCATTATAGAAAGGGTCGACGTTAAGTCGATGTCTGGACACCCGTCTCATATTTCACACAGACAAGTGGAGTTCCAGGGTTGAGGGTAGTGGATGAGCTCTGTGACTCATTTATATTGTAAAGTGATTGGAGGGGTATTGGTTGAAAGAGGTCTGGCTGGCAAGGTAATCAATTGTAAGTGCAGGACTTGAAACATTGGGTGAAGGGTGTCTGTGGGCGAGAGGGGCAGAGATAATTCAGTTGTTGCCGAGGGTTCTCGGGATACTGTAGTTTTTCCAAATAACTTACGATAGTCGTGAGAAGCGACGGATTTGATCAGATGGTCATGCTCGTTGCCTAGGTTGATTGGGTGTCATCGTACCCGGCGGCGTGGGACATTGTCATAATATCGATCATTGGTTTGTCTGGTCTTACTCGACTTTTTACAGTCCGCCGTCATAAAGCAGAAATATTGCTGAGTGCGGCAATAAACAGAACAACAAATAGTCGTGCTGTTGGTTTACTACAAACAAATCCAATAACTGGTGTCACCGTGATTGTGTTTAGTCCATAATTTACGACGATACAGCTGTGCGTGATGTCAAACAATAAGCCAGATGCGGTAATGACCCATTCCCACTGTATGACAGCATGGGGAACTTAAGATATGTTTTGGTTAAGTTTGCGTTGTTCTTATGTGGTTACCACGGAGGCAACAGTGGCGGTGGTGCAGATTATCAAAATTACAGAAAAACGACAAATCGAATTCCATTATCTCTAAATATCTTTTAACTTTATAGAGTTATTGAATCTTTACCGACACATTGGCCTTATATCGATACTCCGTATAAGTCGAAAATTCCATATCTCGACACACATTTGATAGTCCCAAGAACTTCGAGATAATGATGTTTAACAGTAAATTACTTTGTGTCATTATTTGTTGAGATGGGACAGAAACACGATGATAGTATAACTATCGTGACTAAACTCTTGTCTTCAGATTTGTTTTTGTTGTTTGTTGTTTAACGCCGCACTTAGCAATATTCCAGATAGATGACGGCGGTCTGTAAATTATCGAGTCTGAAAGTGACTGATATCATGAGCATCGATCTACGCAATTGGGATACGATGACATGCATCGACCAAGTCAACGAGCCTGACCACCCGATCCCGTTAGTCGTCTCTTACGACAAGCATTGGTTGCTGAACATATGCTTGAAATTAATTACCAGTCATTTCCGTGGACGACCGAGGTTCCACTATAGAGGATATGGTGAGATAATGATGTTAAAGGGACCACAATGTGGATGAAGGCTGTACGGTATTGGTGCACATGAATCAGAGAAGGCACACGGCTGTGAAGATATGGACGACGACATACGTGGAGAACACCAACCCCTTATGGGGCGGCACTTGAAACAGATATCAGTTGCTTAAGCTCTGAACTGTACTGTGTGGCCCTGGCAACATGAAAACACTGGGGTGATGGGTCGGCCACAGAGTGATTTGTTGCCCCACCCGACTTCCATACATAAACACGTTAACAGTTACAAATAGGACAGCGAACAATACTATTATGCTTATGCATGGTCAGACAATATTCCGTGTTAGCTGTGCTGCACCGTGCATTAAGCCTGTACGTTCACAGAACTCGATATCGTATTACATTAACATGTATTGTAAGCATCCGAGGAGAGACTGAAAGTGTTATGCTATTACTGCATGTATGAATAGTAAATGGTAGCATTAACACGTATTTAAATGAAATATGATACCGTATTCGACGTAATAAGCGCCCGGGGCGCTCTCAAAATTAAAAATAGGGGGCTCTTATTGGAATATAATTTTGGTGAAAGAGTTGAGAGATCGTAAATTTCGTGGTTTATGCTGACAGCCTGAAATGATACAAATGAAAAGTCTGTGCGTATTATACACGACAGATATATTTTTCCAGAATTTAATTGCCCGTAATTAAGGGTGCATATAACACACGAGTGCGTATTATACACGAATAAGTAAGTCCTGTATACATTGATCAATCGGAAGGGTGCTAATTGGGATTGTTCACTAGCCAATATATTAGCAAATATCGCCGTGGCGCTTATTAGAGCGGGGCGCTTATTACGTCGAATACGATATTCTTTTTAACGATAACCGAGGTATCAAGGCGGCGTTAGCCCTGTTCTGGTATCCCCGCGGTGATATTGCTGGAATATTGCTAAAATCGGGGTAAACCATACCACCCACACTCTCAAAGCGGCGTTACACTCAACTCATCTTACACTCAACAGATATAACAAGTTGCAGAGAGGCTGTATATATGATTCAAAATCAAACTGCATTCAAAAGCCATATGCTGATCTCTCACAATATTTCTACCATTTGAGTACTAATATACAACTTGCCAACAAACTCTTCTCTGAAACATATCAATTTTGTTTCAGTCATATTTCTGAAAATTGATATATTACTATACCCTTAAATATTCACGAATAAACCCCGGGGGTTCAATACTGGCACAATCAAGACATGACTAATCGTTTGTTATTGTGTTTAATGTTACCAAAGACATTTACAGTAATAACATGAATACCTGTTAAAGACCCGTTCACAGAAATAAAGCCATACTCTTATTCAAGCAAAACAGTAGCACACAAATCTCCATTATTAATGGTAAGCCATGGTATCAGTGTTTCGTTATAACCGTCATTCCATCCACTACACGATTAAGCGTGAATTAAATTAAACATCATGTGATTAGCGGCAGTTTGTTACAAAACAAATTACTCACCCATGATTCTGTATAGCGGTGATACAATTCACAGTGACGAGTTAACGCAAGACTAGGTAATCTACCCCAATCGACCGCACACCTGAACGCTGTGAGGGGGCGGCCTCAACTGCCCGTATTATTGACGTGATTGTGTCTCGCTTTAACCGCCCAACAAAACCTCCCTGATATGAAAAGCGGACTCGCGTTGTGTCCAAAGCAAATACTCTATGAAATATGGTGGTCACAAATTCGTTACCATAAAATGGCGGTTTAAGTCGTTTCAAAAAGCTTGATAACACTTGTAAGAAAAGACGTATAAAGCCGCGTTGATGTTTAGAGAACGTGATCCGTGCTTGCAGAGGTAATATGGTGTAAAGGAGGCGTTTCCAATTTACGACTATTTACACTGCGTGTAAATCACAACCTTGCAGTGAGACTCGACTGCAAGCAGTGTTATATTCATGCACGCGTGCTTTTGTCCGAGAGTGGAAATCGAATAAAGATTTCCAGCGATTGAACCTTTGTCTTGGAAACTTTGGTATCAAACACGTATCGCTAACGACGTCAATATAGACTTGGTTCAGTTTCCAAACTATCATTTCCGTTAGAGTGAGTGAGTGAGTGAGTATGGTTTTGCGCCGCTTTTAGCAATATTCCAGCAATAACACGGCGGGGGACACCAGAAATGTCCGTTAGAGTGGATGAGTTTGGTTTAAGATGTTGTGAAAAGTATTTGAGTTTTGTATTACTCGCCCGTGAAGAGAAACTCGTAACAATTATGGGCTTATTCAACAGCATTGAGTGTAGAGATGAAAGATCACTGAGAGTTGCTATTGCCTGTTTCTAGGCTGACGTCACATGGTATTGTTTCGCTGGTGGATCCAATCTGCAGAGGGCGCTGGCATAATAAAGTAGAGACAATAAATCTTAGACAATATATAGACACAGAATATCCAAGACAGCATACAGACAGGATGCAGACTATCCTAGACTACATACAGACACGATACAGGCTATCCTAGGAAAAATACTGACACTATAGAGACGATGCTAGACAAATACAGTCACTATACAAAGTACCCTACACAGAAAAGTCCATGGGAAGCCACATCTGGAACATTCTTCGCTTTCTGCTCTTGGGAAAGAAACGGCCACTAAGCCCACGGAAGGGTTGGAATGAACATTCCTTCTATGCTCTATCCAAACACTAAAACACTAAAAATGTCTTTGGAAATAAACATCATTCGTTTTCAGTTTTTTTCGAGCGAGAATTCCATGCCCGCGAATTTCATTTGGAACCGAAAGAGTTAACCGTGTAGGAGACTGCGGAGAAAAATAACTAAATCGAAGTTGTTGAGATAAATATTTTTCACCATTGTCGTCTTGAAGGAAACGCTACTTATCAAGATTCTTCATACGCAGTGCAGAGCCCTCAAGATTACAGGGATCCAATCGCATTTAACAACGGTTTTTAACTAACCCGATTGCAGCACACACTCCAGTTCGTATAACGATGTATATTTAATTGATTTACAAAAGGTTAAAAATGGGGGATTACCGTGTTCAGGAAAGCTATGCACGCATTCACTCCCTGAAAACGAGAAATATAAATTTCAACTTAACTTAGCGTTATCTTGTAGTTTCATAATTCACATGTATTCGAAAAGTGATTTTTAAACCTCGAAAGGATCTTATCAGAATGGCACAAGGAGAGTTTACAACCTCTATAATTCCACTGCAAACAATCGCTCAAGTTATGTTCAATATATTTGCTCATACGTAGCTAGACATGGCAGCTCGTTGACCCTCTCAAGGGGACAACGTTCATCACAAGCCTTGTCGCCAACCCAACTCATATAGTTAATGGCTGAGCCAACAATGGCCTCGTTTGTATCACCAAGCACCTGCTAATATTTGCCTTGTAATGCCTGACGTCCTTGTGAAACATACGTATGTTTGTTGACTACATAACCTAATAGAACCTGCTTTGTGGCTGAACATCGTTAGCCATATGTTTATAAAATTGCTTCATTGTGTATGAAATGAAAAGTTTATTCCGTTTTCCAACCTGACTGACTCCTGTTCCCCACCCCGTGGAATTTCGAGTAGCATAGTTCCAAGCAGCCTCCATTTGTCGTACGATGCGACTTAACATTTGTATGTTTGTTTGTTGTTTAACGCCGCACTCAGCAATATTCCAGCTATATGACAGCGGTCTGTAAATAGTCGAGTCTGGACCAGACAATCCAGTGATTGACGACATGAGCATCGATCCAGGCAATTGGGATCGATGACATGCATCAACCAAGTCAGCGAGCCTGACCACCTGATCCCGTTAGTCACTTCTTACAACAAGCATAGTCGCCTTTTATCTCAAGTCATGGGTTGCTGAAGACCTATTCCACCGCGACTTAATGAATCGGGTGGTCAGTGACTTGGCTGATTACATGTCATCGAACCCCGACGGCGTTGGATGTTGTCATAATATCAATCACTGGTTTCTCTGGCCCACACACGATTATTTTCTGGCTTCTGTAGAATAGCTGGAATATAGTTTAGCGCGGCGCAAAACAACAACAACTTTTACTCAAGCATTGCATAACAAGGTGTTTCACACATTGTAAACGTGTAGGGACATGGCAAAGGGCCCCTAGCTCCCAAATCCCCTTCAAAAGAAAAGAAAAGTCAGCGTCAAGGTGTAATGGCATTCACTTTTAAGAGATAACCTATAATTGGGGTCATATGCATTTAACACCAAGCATTCCATTATCAGCACGAAGTGAAGATCGATCAGTTCAAAGTGCTGACAAATGTGCACCTCGAGTAGGCATGTCTCAGATGTTATTTCCCTGTCGGGGCCCGTATTTCGTCGTTTACATAGAGTTTTCACATCTACTTACTCAATTGAATTTACTATTTCAATGAAAATTATGCGTGCGTGCGTGCGTGCGTGCGTGCGTGCGTGCGTGCGTGCGTGCGTGCGTGCGTGCGTGCGTGCGTGCGTGCGTGCGTGCGTGCGTGCGTGCGTGCGTGCGTGCGTGCGTGCGTGCGTGCGTGCGTGCGTGCGTGCGTGCGTGCGTGCGTGCGTGCGTGCGTGCGTGCGTGCGTGCGTGCGTGCGTGCGTGCGTGCGTGCGTGCGTGCGTGCGTGCGTGCGTGCGTGCGTGCGTGCGTGCGTGCGTGCGTGCGTGCGTGCGTGCGTGCGTGCGTGCGTGCGTGCGTGCGTGCGTGCGTGCGTGCGTGCGTGCGTGCGTGCGTGCGTGCGTGCGTGCGTGCGTGCGTGCGTGCGTGCGTGCGTGCGTGCGTGCGTGCGTGCGTGCGTGCGTGCGTGCGTGCGTGCGTGCGTGCGTGCGTGCGTGCGTGCGTGCGTGCGTGCGTGCGTGCGTGCGTGCGTGCGTGCGTGCGTGCGTGCGTGCGTGCGTGCGTGCGTGCGTGCGTGCGTGCGTGCGTGTGTGTCGGGTGCTACCGGGAGAGCAGGACATGCTTACCATTTTTGCGAACACCTTATGTCATCACTTATTTTCAGTGATCCATTCATACAATTGCCGACCGCCTCCGTGGCCTAGTGGTAGAGCTGCAGGTCCGGGGTTCGATCCCCGGCCGGTCATACCAAAAGACGTTAAAAGATGGTACTTGTTACCCTGTCAGGCGCTCGGCATTAAGGGGCTAAAACAAGGACTGGTCGGTTCGGAGTCAGTATACTGTGTCTGAGTGGGGTATTCATGTTAAACTGCGGCATGGTATCTCAGCGAGGTAGCACTATAAATCGGCATCTGTCCGGACTAGTACAAGCAGCCACACAAACACACACACTTGCATGCACGTCGCTATATAAGTGCAATAATCTTGGACCCCATTTCACCTCACCACCTCATACAATTACTATTACCGTGTCCCTTTTACAACCCATGTCATCTATTTCGGCGCCATTTGTCATATAACTATAGTTAATCCGTCATGCCTGGTGGACTTTGAATGCACATCCTTCCATTCGTGGGTGTTCTTTAACTTGTATTGGGTAGTAAATTCGAGACTGATTATTTTTGGCCGTTGACTTTTTGAATTTATAATAAATCCTCAGCATGCCACTGCTGGTCGCAAGAGGCGACACAGTCGGGATTGGTGGTACAGTTCTGCCAATACAATGTGTTCTTCAGATAAGGTAATAAGATGTGATGGAAATGGATAATATACTGTCCCTCGAAAGCCTCAAACGGCCGACCCAGCGGAGGCGAGGGTTAGAATACGTCCCCAGTCCTCTCTTTTGTTTGTGATAAATCGGATCTGAAGGTCAGGTTTTGTGACGGCTTGCTCGGCGTTACTTAATTTACCCCGATGGCGTGGATCGGTGCTCATGCTTTCAGTCAATGGTTTGTCTGGTCCAGGCTCGATTACTGAAAGGCCGTAGTGATATAGCTCGAATACCGTTTTTTCTTGAAACAGTATTAGTCTTTTATTAGCAAGTGTTGCTTGTTTTCATTGTAAGAGGGGATTAATGAGAGAGGGGCACAACTGTGACATGGGTCGCCGCGTTAACTACTGGAGGACGGGTTCGGAGATTCGAACTCAAGAAGGGCCGCTACTTTGCTTGAGTTGTGTCGCTTTTACATTACGATCTGATTACTCTTATTCATCTCTGTTGTAGCCCGCCTCCGTGGTCTAGTGGTGGAGCGTGCGCCCGGAGAGCGGAAGGTTCGGGGTTCGATCCCCGAGTGCGTCATACCAAAAGACGTTAAAAGATGGTACTTGTTGTTACCCTGTCTGGCGCTCGGCATTAAGGGGCTAAAACAAGGACTGGTCGGCTCGGAGTCAGTATACTGTGTCTGAGTGGGGTATTCATGTTAACTGCGGCATGGTATCTCAGTGGGCTAGCACTATAAATCGGCATCAGTCCAGACTAGTACAATCAGACACACACATACACACACACACACACACGCACGTCGCTATATAAGTGCAATAATCTTGGACGCGACGTTAAACCCCATTTCACCTCACCTCATCTCTCTTGTACATTTTCTCAGATTTACCCTTCATTAACGTACTGCTGTGTGGCGTCAGGCAACAAATACTTGCCCTTTTAAGCAAATTGGCGTGTCAGTGGCGGGTGCTACCGGTCGGGCAAGACATGCTTACCCTTTTCGCGAACTCCAGATTTTTCAGTGATCCATTCATATAATTGCCACAGCTGTTTTGCTTATACATCCAATGGAGTCTGTATCGGCAGATAATCGACTACCGCCGTCATATAGCTGGAATATTGCTGAGTGCGGCGTTAAACAACAAGATAATCGACTTGTTATTCTCTGGCGTTGAAGTTTTATGTTCTGAGTGAGTGAGTTGGGTTTAACGCCGCTTTTAACAGTATTCCAGTTATATCACGGCGTGTCAGCTTAATGTGGGAGGAAAGCCCGAAGTGATGCAGGTCTCAGACGTTTACCACTTCGGTGAAACCCACGAGCACGGGTATGGTGCTGACATACCTAGAAACATAATCGGGGCGAACCGGGATTCGAACCCACAATCATAGGTTTCTGGCGTGCCAAAGGGATGCAACACTGCACAGCGAATCGCGGCGCCTTAGACGGCTGGGCCACCCGTGCCCCCTTTATGTTCTGAAATAAAATCGGTTAACAAAGGACTTCCATAAAGAGAACTTTGCTGAATGGTCAGGTGTCAATGTTCAGTATATGTCTGTTACATTGTATTGTATGCTTCGAGTGAAACTGAGACAATGTACCTTAATGAGTCTTTGAATGACATTAAGAAGTGAAAGGGAATTTCTGGATGTCAACTTGTTTATCATGAATAACACAACGTTTCTGAGTATATACTTACTCCTTAAACTTAACTCCTCCACCTGATGATTGAGTAAGGATATACACCGAAACGTTGTGTTCCTCATAATATAGAAGTTGACATCCAGAAATCCTCTTCCTTGTCACACAACTGGTGTTTGAGGTCAAATGAATCACATTTGCTGGGACATTTGCCCGAGCCAATCCCTCTTTAGACCAAAAACGGTCCAGATATATATATTACGATTTGGATCATGCCATCTGTCCACACCAACCCACTATCTGATGACGTCCATTGACGCATGGAACAGACAGGACGGAACATTTACCTAGACAAAGGACTACCTTCCGCTGACATATATCTGATAACAATCTTGCATGCATTGCGTGCTTCTCCGGACTTTCGTCAGTCACGTTATCAAGTAAATAAATGAAGTGACAAGTTGAACAATGCTTTGTAACCACCGTCCCGCGTTGTTTTGTCGCTGACATAAACAGATACATGTAACATAACGATGTTACTTGTGGTCGCACCTGATAAACCTGGTTCCTTCGACAAGCAAGTGTTAACGTGACTTAACGTGTTCATAACGGTATGTCTGCCATGGTGTGTCAAAGGGACTTTGTCACCTTTGGCTAAAGTAGCATGTTGGTCTCACCGGTAGGGCAGGACATGCATTCCCCTTTTCGCAAAAACCTGGGATCAACACTGATTTTCAGTGATCCATTCATATTTTGACTTTTACACCCAGTGGAATCTGTTTCGGCGGATACTCGAGACTGGTTATTCTCTGGCGTTGACTCTTTACGGGTTTTTTAAACAATGAGGTTTTATATCTGAGCAGTATTGTACCAGCTTCACTGCTATTGTTGCTTTTATTTTCAATTTGTTGATCAGTTTTTGTCAGCACCACATCCATGCTCGTGTCGGATAGTAATTTGCGACTTTGGTAAAAAGTGTATATTGGTGACAAACGAAGGATAAAAGTAGGGAAGAGTCAATTATTCGAAACCGCGATCAGCGGATCGTGGCAATGTAAAGGGAAGCAACTCTGGTCAGGGAATAACTGCACCTTAGACCTCTGAGCTACCGGAACTGTCGTGAACAAAACAAGTGAAGTTGTGGAACCCTCTAAGTGCCAATTATTTAGAAGAACTTTCACTGTAAGGGTCACCAAGAATGAACACACATTTAACCGACGAAATCCAGAAGTTGTACTCGCAAACAAACTAGCCAACAGTCACAACACGGTGTAGGTAGTGAACTAATATACTTTTTAATATATTACATATTCGTAAAACAATATTTAGACTGAATAGTGAATGCAGAGAATTAATATATATTCTTTATATTTCATATTCGTCAAAAAATATTTGGAAACTGAATTAATATATATTCTTTATATTTCATATTCGTAAAACAATATTTGGAAACTGAAAAGTGAATGCAGAGAATTAATATATATTCTTTATATTTCATATTCGTAAAACAATATTTGGAAACTGAATAGTGAATGCAGAGAATTAATATATATTCTTTATATTTCATATTCGTAAAAAAATATTTGGAAACTTAACTGTGGTTCACTCTCCAAATATTATTTTTCGAATAGGAAATATATATATATAAAAAAAAAAAAATTCACTGCATATAGTGTGTTGCAGCTGTAGGCTGGTTTCTTCAATGGTGGATGATTAATAACAGCTGTAATATCAAACTGAACAACAATCCATCAATGTACGTTTGTATACACTTTCACCACCAGGCTACCTTGCCGCCCTGTGTGTGTGTGTGAGTTGGTTGAATGAGTGAGTGGGTAGGTAGGTGGATGAGTGACTGAGTGGGATGGTAGTTGGATGAGTGAGTTTGTCAGTGAGTAAGTGGGTGAGTGAGTGGGTGAATGTGAGTGAGTGAGTGAGTGAGTGAATGTGAGCGAGTGAATGTGAGTGAGTGAGGGAGTGAGTGAGGGAGTGAGTGAGTATATTGTTGGTATGAGTGTAATAGTTAGATATGTTTGTGTACATAAATGATTTCATTTACACATGTCACCGCATACAAAAGGTTTCCCTTGCCTTACGTTGTCTCACTTTATATTAATGTTTACCTTAGATATGTTATTTAATGTATTTATAAATAAACAATTAAGTAGGTGTAATTACATACAGTGCTAATAATCAATGTTTAACACTTGATGAACTTGTTTCACTGAAATCATATTATTAATTAATATGAAAACCTGTTGGCCTAAATGAACTATTTATGAACTTCTTGAGGGTATTATTATTTTTACTATTATAAATAAGAGGTATATTACCATATAATAATATTCTTAATCTGTTTGTCCTCTTTCTTGTAAACGTTTACAACAAGTGATAGTCGGTAACACAATATTTCCTAGATGTACACACCAGTGTATAAAGCGTGTTCTAACAGACGCAGCAATTTCAGAAAGATATGTGTATAATCAGGTTTTGTTATCTTCGCCAAACAAACACCAGTGACCTTTGTCAACACAACAACACCTATGCCAGATAATGGCCCGTTTGGCCTAAACATTGCATTTGCCTGTAGCAGTGAACGGAACTGACTGACGTGACAAACACCAATCTACCCAAGTAATTTCATTCGTCCATTTCTCAAGTCCCCGTGTATAGTGTTGCGTGATAAACCATGACTACAACAAAACAGCATTGCCTGCTTTCAAATCACCAACAGACCTTTAAACATTCATTAGATTCGTGTCCTAACAGCCGCCTGACTTTGAAATATTGACAACGCTCGTGATAACATCTGATGACCCCCAGCAGCGATCTGGACACGATATGTTCGTGCAAACAAAGTCTTACCACATGTGTATAGAAATTCTACGAGGTGTGTTCAGTACTCGAGTCGTCCCGGCAGAACCGTTTGTATCTGCCTTGACTCTATAGTGTTATTCTCAACACGGTTTTATGATGTAATGTATTCCTGTAAGCTACCCACAAATAAACTCAATACACCCAAACCACGAGTACTTATTCCACGTCTTCATAAAGGATCACTCCCATTACAAGTCGAGTAATATACTTGTCCTCAATTGCTTTGAAATATATTACGGTAGACCATAGTCAATGAGAAAGCTTACTCACTTTGAGAACATAATAGGGTATTTATGACCGCCAAATGTTTCGATTACACTACAACCGTTGCGTTTCTGAGCCACAATGAACAGATCAGTTACAAACGGTTTGTTTTCAAGTGTAAGACTTGAATTGTACTCTAATACTGACTAAAGTTGAAAGCTGCAAACATACTATACAAACCGTTAAGGTCATATAACATACTTTCTATGAAACGACGATCACCGATGTTTATATCTAGAGGATATAAAATTATAACAACTCTCACCTGGCTTCGTGGCAGTCTGCTGGGGGGATAGTCCAGGTGGCTGTGTTTGTTTTCTTTGACAAGATCGTGTCGTCTGATATGGGTAGTTCGCGAAGGTGTCGTCTGCTTGTTGCTAGTTTCGCGCCATGGCTACGATACTGTTTCTCGCCTCGAGAAGGCGAACTGATTGATCTACGGTGGGACGTTAGGGCCATGTGTTATACATTGATGACGAATCAAGTTTGAACGGAAAATGCTAAGGAACTGGTCATTTATTATAGAGGATGCGGATGGGGATGGGGAGATTAAGGGATGGCCGTCATGACACAGCGAAAGAGGGGGGTCGTCAAAAAAATTTTACAACTGAGGGGAGGGGGAGGCAAGAAAAATTGCCTAGTTCTATAAAAAAAAAAAAAAAAAATTCGAATAAAAAATATATATATTTGACATTAATTAGGGACTGGCCATTCATTGTAAGGAGAGGGGTAGTGAATACAATTTACAATTTGGGGCTGGCCATGAAAAAATGTTACATAGAATGGGAGGTGGTGGCGTTTTAACACCTGGTATTGTTGAATGTTTCTCTTGACTCTGTTGTGGCAGTATTGATGTTCACAGCATGTTGTAGTATCGTGTGTAATGTGAGATCGCGGTTCATTATAAGACGATAATGGGGGTAAGGTGAAATGGGGTTTAACGTTGCGTCCAAGATTATTGCACTTATATATCTCTGTGCACGTGCGTGTGTGATTGTGTGGGGGGTGGGGGGTGGGGGGTGGGGGTGGGTGGGGTGTGCGTGTATGGTGTGTGTGCTGCTTGTACTATTCCGAACATATTTTACGGTGCTAGCCCACTGAGATACCATATCGCAATTGTACACGGATACCCCACTGAGACACGATTTACTGACTCAGAGCTGACCAGTCTTTGTTTTAGACCCTTAATGCCGAGCGCCAGGCAGGGTAACAACAAGTGCCATCTTTTGGTATGGCAAAGCTGTTGAAGGACGGGTAGTAAATGGACCTTACGTCATCACAAAAACATTTCTCCATGAGTTGATATAGGACAATTAATACAAAGGCGAAGTTTAAGGAATACACAGCATCTGATTTGTTTGCATTTTGGCGGAACAATGATAATCAAAAATATAAAAATATAAATAGTGCCTACATCGGTCAATATCATCTCAAACATTTTCTGCACACTGGTACAATTTGATATTAATAAAGCATTTTGGCAGAACAATGATAATCAATAAACTGAAAATATAAATAGTGCCTATATCGGTCAATATCATCTCAAACATTTTCTGCACACTGGTATAATATGATATTAATAAAAGCGACAAAATCTTTTCCATAATCATATGAAATCTCTGCTACAAACAGTACATCGTGCTCGTCACTTGTCATAAGAGCGAGTAATACATGCGGAGGCCACGCTCAATGTGCTATGAATGATAATACATGTTGGAGCTACTCCTTAAACAGAGTGAGTGAGTGAGTGAGTATGGTTTTAAGCCTCTTTTACCAATGTTCCAGCAAAATCGCGGCGGAGGACAACAGAAATAGGCTTGCCGGGCGAACACTAGACTACCCGACCGCCCCGACAGGGAAGTAACATCTGAGACATGCCAACTCGAGGTGCACATTTGTCAGCACTTTGAACTGATCGATCTTCACTTCGTGCTGATAATGGAATGCTTGGTGTTAAATGCAAATGACCCCAATTATAGGTTATCTCTTAAAAGTGAATGCCATTACACCTTGACGCTGACTTTTCTCTTCTTTTGAAGGGTTTGGGGAGCTAGGGGCCCTGTGTCATGTCCCCACACGTTTACAATGTGTGAAACACCTTGTCATGCAATGCATGGGTAATTTACGACCGCCCATCTTAAACAGACATGGGACATCTGTTTGGTTATATCGGTACAGATGTGGGTCAAACATGACTGTGACAGTTAATGTACCAAGATGAATAATGACAACATCAATTTGGGATTATAATTAGAAAAGAATGATTACAGACGGATGTTAAAAGAAGTACCTACATCAAAAATGTTCTTGGGTTTGTGAGAATCATAGGTATACATGTATATGATTTGTTTGTTTGTTTGTTTGTTGTTTGACGTCGAACTCAGCAGTATTCCAGCTATATGACGGCTGCCTGTAAATAATCGAGGCTTAAACAGACAATCCAGTGATTGACATCATGAGCATCGACCTACGTATTTGGCATACGATGACATGCATTTACCATTATGTGACTGGAGTCATAACATTGCACAAATCAGGTAATACGCCGACAAAAAGATCAAACTACGGACGACAAATTGGCTGGTACCAGAATTGGCGCTGAACCATGTCATTGATTTCGTATTGATGTCTCGTTTTGGGGTTTAATTATTTAATAAACAGCCTGTGAAGTTAAGATTTTTTTATGTATTTATTGATAAGAATTTACTGCAAAATGTTGTGTTTATGTAGTTTTAAATGTAAAACCGGCGTGCACACTATGCGGTTTTACACGGTGCGTGCACATTTCTTTTTCTCATACCTCCATAAACGAAGACATATTGAAGTTTGTTTGTTTGTTGTTGAAGGCCAGATAGATGGCGGCCGTCTGTAAATAATTGAATTTGGACCAGACAATCCAGTGATTGATATCACGAGCATCGATCTACGCAATAGGAATACGCTGACACGCATCAACCAATTCAGCGAGCCTTCATGTACATATACCGGTTTTGTTTCCAAGTTGTTAAGGTGTACTCTGGCAGCGCACAAGACCAGGGTTCGACTCCCGCTTAGGTACAATGAGAGAAGCCAATCCGTGGTCACAAACAGCCCGACAACGTTAAACTTTGTTTTTATATGTGTGTAAAAAAGATGTCTGAAACAGATATCCATAAAATGTTTAGGCGACTATGGTCCCCTACAGCAGAGCAGGCCTTGCCGTACATATTTGAGCACATTTAAAAGGTCATTGTTTTCTATATAATAGTTGCAGAGTAGACAGCGGTACGTGACACGCCGTGATAAACAACCACAGGTCGAACAGAGTCCTTTTCGTCCATTAATCTGGTATAGAAACCTTTGAGTATATAGTCCTTGAGTGGAGGCGCCGCAGCCTTAACACTTCAATACGATATCACAAAGATCTTTCCTCCTCTGTGATCGAAGATCTATAGCAATTAAAAGTTCTGAGTAGTGTTCTTATACACCCGTCATGCGAGAAATATACAATCCAATCACTCAGGAGAGGTCTTCAATCAGTTATTGCAAATAAAGCATCGTCCGAGCCCAACATGGTCAAGACGTAAACAGTTTATTGGCTTCGTCTTTTAATACGTGTACTTACAACAGTAGGAATGGCAATAACGCGATTCTTGTAGACACATTGGTCACTGAGTGACCATCTCCAGAATGGGTTCCTCACACAATGGAAGAATACGGCCTGCATTAGACTGGTAGTCACAGACGGTTAGTGAAAATACCACTTTGGGCGACAGTGTACATGATTATTGATTTAACATTGGGTCCTATTTGCTGCCTTTGAAGGCTGGTTACCTTCCAGAATTAGCTGAAATAGTGTTTAATAGGAGACAATTGATTAATCGATTGAATCCTTCCGAGGCGTTAATTGAAAATCAAAGTCACGTATTGATCTGAATATTGGGTGAGGTGAGGTGAGGTGAGGTGAAATGGGGTTAACGTCGCGTCCAAGATTATTGCACTTATATAGCGACGTGCATGCACGTGTAGGTGTGTGTGTCTGCTTGTACTAGTCCGGACTGATGCCGATTTATAGTGCTAGCCCACTGAGATACCATGCCGCAGTTTAACATGAATACCCAACTCAGACAAAGTATACTGACTCCGAGCCGACCAGTCCTTGTTTTAGCCCCTTAATGCCGAGCGCCAGACAGGGTAACAACAAGAACCATCTTTTAACGTCTTTTGGTATGACGCGGCTGGTGATCGAACCCCGGACCTTCCGCTCTCCGGGCGGACGCCCTATCATTAGACCACGGAGGCGGTCCTGAATATTGGGAGTTGGGATTGTATGATTGTATGATTGGCATCTTTCCTCAAAGGTTCTTTATTTGTGATGATATATATATATATATTATATTCAGTTTTAATATTGAAGAGCGGGTTAGATCCGGCCATGGACATTTATCATCCCAAAATGACCTTTAAAAGGGTTATGGCTTATCTGTCCCGAGTGAATGAAATGGAGATTGTATGCTTAAGTACCAGGGCCCACTTGCACAAAGCGATCTTCGTGCTACGACTTTCGTAAGCCTTTGTTGAAGTGAGGGCGTTACAGTCATCGTAGCCCTAAGATCGTTTTGTACAAGTGGGCCCTGGTATCTTACCTCAAAGGTTCTTAATTTGTATTAAGAAACATATAGAGAAGTATGTTTCATGTGGGTGGGTGAGTTGGGTTTAACGCCGCTTTTAACAGTATTCCGGTTATATCACGGCGTGTCAGCTTAATAGGGGAGGAAAGCCCGAAGTGATGCAGGTCTAGGACGTTTACCACTTCGGTGAAACCCACGGGTATGGTGACAAACCTAGAAACATAATCGGGGCGAACCGGGATTCGAAGCCACAATTATAGGTTTCCGGCGTGTCCAAGGGATGCAACTCTGCACAGCGAATCGCGGCACCTTAGACGACTGGGCCACCCGTGCCCCCTCAGGTCTAGACCAGGCAATCCAGTGACTGATAACACGAGCATCGATCTACGCAAATGGGATACGATGACAAGCATCAACCATGTCAGCGAGCCGGATCACCTAATACTGTTAGTCACCTCTTACAGCAAGCATGGGTTGTGAAGATATTATGCAGTGACCTGAAAAAAAAAAAAATCACGTTCCCCACCCCTTTACTGACAAAAAACAGTCAAACAGTTATACAAAATCATAATTTATTCCCGTGAATTTTACATTGGAGCCTTAAATACCATTTTGAACAATCTGTTAAATATCATTTTGATTTGGCCAAAACTTGCATATATATTGCATATTGATATATCTATTTTCAATTGGTGATGAAAATATTGTTTATTGTTCTCCCTGTACAATGACAGTCGGAAGAGATATCCTGTAAGTTAATATATTACTGAAGTGTAGAGACATGTTGGTAGAGCTTTGATTGGTTGATGGGACATCTTAGTCAGATCTGATTGGCTGAACATTATGCAAATCACCAGCCAGTCTTGGAATCATATCCTGGAGGTAAGTCCTGCAGGAGAACATATGATTTGAAAGTATTTGGACAGTTTCTTTGAAAGGGTATTACAAACTGACTTTGTTGTCAACAACCAACAACATTAATGATTGTTAAGGAAGCGCAATATAATACAAAGCCGATACTCCAGAAAATATTCTTTCTCGATTATCCAGATTCCATTGGGCATAAAAGGCAAAATAGTGAAAATTATTAGAATGGATGACTGAAAATCAGTGACACCAGAAAAGGGTGAATGTCCTGCTCTTCTGTGGGTGCAACCCTCAACCTCTAGGTATCCGGCATACAACTTATTTTGTCTTGGCTCCAATTTAAGAACCCTTGAGTCATATCAGTGTACACAGCTACAAGTACATTAGAAAGGGATTTTCACATAGAATTATCTTTAAGCTAACTATTTTGTTCTGTCACTTTTTGCAAGAAAACAAAAGACAAAATATCCCACATGCCAACCATCTGGATCGGTGCTAGGGCTGGGACGAGTCCGAATTTACTACCCGGCTACCTACCCCTCTATTACCTGTAGGTCTCAAGAGATAGGTACAAAATGTCCGATTGGGCATTTTTTTATAGGAATGGGTGCATGGTCAGAAAGAAATGCAAACATAAGTGACTTGTAGTGTAACCATAGAGTTATAGATACGTTTTGTCATTAAACAATATATCACGTGACTAACCAGCCTTAGGGTACCCGGGTCCTACACAGTACCCACCCGGGTACCCGAGCTACTCGTCCCAGCCCTAATCGGTGTATAAACAGGTACAGGTACTTGTGTATGGCTCCATGACATACCATGATGTATATATTGCTGCATAATAAATGGAGGATCAGTTGATCTAACATGGCAAACCATCGTGAAGCCATGACAACAAAGCATGAAATAACATAGGATATATAGCTGGAAAGATATTGAAAGAATCAGAGAAAAATAGGCTTCAGATATAACATATCAGAAGAAATTGTGATAGGCATCAAACACCGGCACTCCAACAGATAAGACATGATTTGTCATTTATACAAATCAATTCAATATTTTTAATTTAATTTATTTTTAATAATGCTTTTCGGGGTGAAAACCTTTTACAATTAACAGCCCATTTGTTTCAACATGAAAGTTGCAACTTCATATGATAAGTCTAGAAAGGAAGAGTGAGTGAATGCTATTTTATGCCTCCATCAGGCATATTCCAGCTGCATCACAGCCTGTGGATGAGGCCTGGAACAGGAAGACCAGTGGTTGATAGCATGAGACAAACAATGAGCAAGATCACACATTGTGACCACTCAATCCCCAATCATGGTCTAGATCGTCTGCCCAGAGAGTGGAGGGTCGGTGGTTAGATTCCCGCTTGTCATACGAAAGATGTTAAAACAGGGTACTTGTTGTGACCCTGCCTGGCACTCGGCATTAAGGGGCTAAAACAAGGACTGGGGGGTTCGGACTGTGTCTGAGTGGGGTATTCGTTTTAAACTGCGGCTTGATATCTCGGTGGGGTAGGACTGTACTGTAATACCTGCATTAGTCCAAAACAGTACAAGCACCCACCCACAAACAAGCACACACACGCACGCACGCACGCACGCACGCACGCACGCACGCACGCACGCACGCACACACACACACACTCACACACACACACACACTCTATCTCTCTCTCTCTCTCACACACACACACACACACACACACACACACACACACACACACACACGCATCCATGTCGCAATATAAGTGTGATAATCTTTCACGCGACGTTAAACCCCATTTCACCTCACCCAATCTTGTCAACTTTTAGAACAAGCATGAAGTACTTGAGACCTATTCTGGCACGCATCCCTCAGACAACATGTACAGAGCACGGAAACCTCAGGCAAGAATTACAATGTATATGTATAGGTCAGAACAACACAGTCGGCCAACACCAGTAATTGTGTTACCTCGATAGAAACGGCTTCCCCTGGTGCTGAAGAAGTAACACACACAATGTTATATCCAAACGTCTAATTGTAACATCTTTCTGTTCAGAGAAGTGTGGATGCTATCTTCTGGACAACTTGTCACAATACAAATAACTGTCAAATAACTTTAACAATGTTTAATTTCATATTCTTCACATTTGTTAAAAATTAAATGAATTCTACTACCTGAAAATATTTAACGATCAGGTGAGATTTGAATGATTAGAACCCAAATATGCTGGAAAATAAAATCGGTAAAAAGTAAAACCATCTTTCAAAATTTGAAATAATGTTATTAAATCCTGACCCAATAACATCTGTCCTCTATAGAGGGGACCTATTTACAGATAGTTCTTTGAAAATGATAAACTCATCATGATGATATAAGATATATCCCCTTCAAAACTAGTACTACTACTGTCCTGTCAGAATATTAATAAAATACTTGCACAAACTACCTCAATAATCAATAATGCCCTGTCTGACAACCAGGCAGAGAAAATTGATGAATCCAATGAAGTATTCATAAAATATCTATCATCACCAACAAAAGCAAATCACCAAATTAAATGCTTTCTTGCAGATGAAGGCAGATTTCGTGGTTTAAAGATACACTGACAAAAATTTCAAAATGTTTATCTTCGTCAAGTCTGTTAACTAGTTTATCAAAAAGCCTTCAAAATAGGTATGATATAAAGCAAATTAACCCTTGATTTGTCACTAAAAAAAGACACATACTATATTATCATAATTTGAGAAATCACACAAACAAAACATTTCTAAAAGTTACAACTGATATTTCAGTGACTGAGGAGAAAAAATGTGTAGACAGTGACCAAAGTGAAGATAATCTCCTGAAACAGTTTCCAATAAAATACACAGAAGTGGAAATAAATTTAGTTTGTCGTTTAACGCCGCACTCAGCAATATTCCAGCTTTATGATGGCAGCCTTTAAATAATCAAGTCTGGACCAGACAATCCAGTGATTGATATCATGAGCATCAATCTATGAATTGGGATACAATGATATGTAATCAATGAAGTCAGCGAGCCTGACCACCTGATCCCGTTAATCGCCTCTTACGACAAGCATAGTCGCCTCTTGTGGCAAGCACGGGTTGATGAAGACCTATTCTAACCCTGATCTTCACAGGTAAAATAAAATCACGACTGAACATTAGGATATGATATGACAGACACTTTAGTATATTTATATATTTTTCAAAGACTAGAAGATTAAAAGATGATAAAACATTCACTTGTAGTGAGTGAGTGAGTATGGTTTTACGCCGCTTTAAGCAATATTCCAGCAATATCACGGCGGGGGACACCAGAAATGGGCTTCACACATTGTACCCACATTCACTTCTAGAGAATAATTGGTTGTTGATATCATGATGGATATGACATTATGGACTGGCTAACAACCATGGGAGCTGTAGAACAATGGGAGCTGTAGAACAATTGGAGCATTCGTGACCAACTCATGTTATCCCGGGAAAAGCCGCATAGCGACTCGTGCCCCTCTCATGGCTTTTGGCGACCGGGTTCCGTCTTAGTGCAAACGGGCATACCTAAAATAATTGTCAACTCGTCGCGTTATGGTACACATACATTTCTCCATATATTATATATATTTCAGATGCAATTTAAAGCACATCTGGACATGTGGAATTATACAGTATGATTGAACACATTTGATGGTGCCTTGGGTATATTTTTAGATGCAAGACATATGTAAAATCAAAAATTATTTCTGAGGGATTCTTTGACGAAGAACTTGAAATCATACGCGCATTCTGATTGGTTTGTCGTATTTTCGCACATAACATTCATGGATAGGTTACGGAAAGAGGCGAGTAGTGACGAATGCAATTGGAGCTGCAGAACAAATAGACGAGAACTGTTCAGCATCCCATACTGGAGAAATTAATCAGAACAGTCTGAATGATAACAATGACATTTTCAAATCTACATGAACATGTACGTACAGGACTGAAGGATACCTGTCTACATGCAAATGATTGAATCACGTTTATATAAATATGAATGATCAAAATATCATTATGTCAATGTCCAATTTGATATCATGGAAAGTATCCATATACAGTAATAACATGAAAATATCAAGTATAGCATTATCATGAATCATGAAAATGTCAAGTATAGAATTATCATGATTCATGAAAATATCAGGTATAGAATTATCATGAATCATGAAAATATCAAGTATAGTATTATGATTCATGAATATGTCAAGTATAGTTGTTATCATGAAAATATCAAGTATAATATCGTCATTAATCATGAAAATATCAAGAACAGTATCATCATGAATCATGAAAATATCAAGTATAATTTAATCATGAATCATGAAAATATCAAGAACAGTAGCATCATGAATCATGAAAATATCAAGTATAATTTAATCATGAATCATGAAAATATCAAGAACAGTAGCATCATGAATCATGAAAATATCAAGACATGTGTATAGTATTATCATGATTCATGAATATGTCAAGTATAGAATAATCATTAAACTTGAAATAACTATGTACCTTTGAATCATGAAGAACCAATAACATCATTGAATCATGGGCATAAAATAGAATCATGACAATATCATTGAGACAAATCATGCAAACGTGGTATTTCCTTGACTTTCTCTTGACAGAAACGGTGACATAAATCTGGTATACAATTCATATATAATCCCAATCACATTCATATCACATAAAACATTATGTAATCACACTGAGTGGGGGAGATACAGGACGAGTGAAGGAAGGAGAGAAAGAGAGAGAATGAGGGAGAAATAAGGAAGATGATAGCCTGGGATTAAGAGAGAGAGAGAGAGAGAGAGAGAGAGAGAGAGAGATGCAACTTTACTAAGTATCATGTGTGACATAAAAGCTTCTTCTAGACAGGGAGCAGTAGTATCTAAATGTAGCATGCATTGAGAAGCTAGGGATCAAACTTCAATCAAGAAGGGTTACGCCTCTACTTAATAAAAGCCTTTTATGACTACTGCGAGGTGACATGACCTGCTTTCTCGGACTGTGTTGAAGGCAGTGTGGAAACATTCTACCTAGAGTTCTAGTTTTCATCTGTGCTATGTGGGAAAGATTTGTATTAATAGTGAAACTGTGTACATTTCTTAAATTATACCTATTTCTTTGAAATTTTCTGATGGGCAGGTTCATGAAGCTCTCATAAAATCTATCCACCAGATTTCATTCTAAGGTCTGAAAAAACGGAAACTTTTCTCTGGCATAAATGCATCACTTAAAATCTTCACATGGAGCTATTTATGTTTTGTTAATGAAAACAATGTTTCATTTCTTGCATTGTGTATTAAGTGCTTCTGTCATAAATTCAAAAAAACTTTCTTCTGATTGATTATGCTGAGTTTACTTCACAACAATAGATAAAGTTTCAATTTCAGCAAAATACAAAACAAAAATGTGACCCTCTTTGATGGTTTTCTGAAAATTAACAAACGTTCTCCTTCAAAAGTTGAAAACAAAATTATGCCACAGAAAAATCTGATGATGATGCACATATAAATATTTTGTATTATTTTTACATCACTTCAATCACAGGCACACAAGACATTTCTAAATAAATGAAAATATCTCTAAAAATAGAATACTGAGCAAATCTGATTAAATATCTCGTCTTAAAATAATTAGAATTCAGTTTAATGTATATTATGCCTGAAAATAGGAATCACATTCAAAATAAAAAATGCCATTTTGATCGCCATGAATTCTTTCCATCACAGTTCGCATCACAATCACATAATCAAATGACAGATGTTGTAATCTTCACCAAACAATCAAAAGACTTCAACCAACTGAGCTAGTCACCCAGGCAGACGTGGATGCAAAGTAGGAATACAGACAACAGACAGACATCCAGATAGACAGATATCCGGGACAACTAGCGCACCCTGTTTTTGCCTCCGGTAGCTGAACATCCACTCGAGTCACCTCCCCTTGTTGAACAGTCACAGATTTGGTCTCCGTCAAGAAACCATTGAAACTGAACTGAAACAAACAAATACAAACTTCAACTTCAAGTGCGTCCATGTTGTACAAATATGTCCCGCCTAAATGACTGCAAAACTGAATATGTCATATTGAACGTCCGTAAGTCTTATCGATCTACGTCGCTTCAAGGCGCGGTCGGGAAGCCGTTAAAGCGTTTGCTCGTCACTCCGAAGACCCAGGTTCGATTCCCGACATGGGTTCAATGTGTAAGGCCCATTTCTAGTGTCCTCCGCCATGATATTGCAGTAATAAAGTGGCGTAAAACCATACTCACTCACTCACATCACTTCAAATTTAGCAATAAACACTATTTCATATTTTGTATTTCTTATTTTGCAATGAATCCTCTATTAAACGCAACTAATTTGAGTGATATTCCAAGTTAACTTATTTTTTTATTATTTTTTTTCTATACCATAAGAGTTGGCGGCATTATTTGCGATGAATCCTCTTTTAAACACAACTAATTTGAGCGATATTCCAAGTTAACTTATTTTTTTATTATTTTTTTTCTATACCATAAGAGTTGGCGACATTAAAAAAATAGCATGCAAATTATGATTCTTCTTGTTGTCATGTCGGCGGATCTGTCAACCACCAATAACAAATTAATCATCTGAAGCTGAAACTGTTCTGGCAGCTGACCCCAAACACCTTACCTCCAACGTGTATGTTCCGGGCATCAACATCCTCCAGTACTCTCCGCGGGTAGTTGTCTTAAACACGATCTCCTCTCTGTCCTTCACTATGACCTTCACACCACTGACAGGGTTATTGTTGATGTCTGTCACCAGCCCTTTCACTCCTGCAATAGGTCAAGGTCACAGACTGAGCTTTCCTCATTCCCTCGGCACCGTTCCACAAAGCGATTGTGGCGCTAAGTTTTTCGTAAGCCAGTGTTAAAGGATGGGAGTTACGATCACATTAGCGCTAAGATGGGGCTTTGTGGAACGGGGCCCAGGACTGAGATACACAAGGTACTGCTCCAGTAGCAGTGGTCTGAACTCTAAACTCTAAACATATAGTTCCACTTATTAACGGGGCAACACTTTTCTGGCCCTATCTACATCAGTCAAACATCACACTTGACGGTATCTTGTCACTTCTTTAAGACAAAAACATAAAGGTTTAGGATATCACAACAGATAAAAGTGGCTGGCCAGTGAAGATAAGTCTTTAAGAAAATGGTTGACATGTCCACGTGCCCTACGTTTCTTTTTCAGCAATCTAGTCACAAAAATAAAAAGTTTAAACACTGATTTCACGCTCACATATTCCCATCCTAGCAACCGTCATATACTGATGACTTAAGCCTTTGCTTGTCATAAAAGTCAACTCAACAAGCCACCCATTTCACACTCACTCACTTACCCACCCACTCACTCACTCACCCATCCACCCACCCACCCACTCACCCTCACACACTCACTCACTCAGCCACCCACCCACCCACCCACCCACCCACTCACTCACTCACTCACCCACCCACCCACCCACCAACCCACCCACTCAGCCACCCACTCACTCACTCACTCACTCACCCACCCACCCACCCACCCACCCACTCACTCACTCACTCACCCACCCACCCACCCACCAACCCACCCACTCAGCCACCCACCCACTCACTCACTCACTCACTCACTCACCCATCCACCCACCAACCCACCCATCCATCCACTTACTCGCTGAGTCACTCACTCATTCATCCAACTACCAACCCACTCAGTCACTCATCCACCTACCTACCCACTCACTCATTCAACCAACTCGCACACACACAGGGCGGCAAGGTAGCCTGGTGGTGAAAGTGTTCGCTCGCCACATGGAAAGTTTTGGTTTGAAGCCCTACATAGGTACATTGTGTGAAGCTGTGTTTTGGTGTTGCTCAAAATGGAATTGCTGGTCTGTTGCTAAATGTGGTGTAAAACAATGCTTGCTCACTCACTCACTCACTCTCACTCACTCAAACATCCAACCACCCATCCACCCACCCACTCACCCTCACTCACTCACTCAAACACCCACCCACCCACTCACCCTCACTCACTCACTCAAACACCCACCCACCCACCCACCCTCCCACCCACTCACCCTCACTCACTCACTCACTCACTCACTCACTCACCCACCCACTCACTCAATCGATCACTCGATCACTCACTTACTCACTCAAGCCACTCACCCACCCACCACTCACTCACCCATGTGGACCGGGGCGGTCGGGTAGCCTAGTGGTTAAAGCGTTCGCTCATCATGCCAAAGACCCGGGTTCGATTCCCGACATGGGTACAATGTGTGAAGCCCATTTCTGGTGTCCCCCGCCGTGATATTGCTGGAATATTGCTAAAAGCGGCGTAAAACCATACTCACTCACTCACTCACTCACCCATGTGGACCAGCATGAGGTAGTTGACGAGGGCGTCCTTGTTGTCCGTCCAGATCTTGGGCAGCTCGCTGGCCATTGGGTACTTGCAGCATGTCATCTCGACCAGCACCTCCATACAGCTGGCCCGCACGTAGTTGTAGTCCTGCATTCCGCCTGCCAACATGTCAGCTCAGTGTGGGAGGAAGCCCCAAGAGATGAGGGTCCTACACATTTACCCGGTGAAATCTAAGGTAAGATTCAAGGTGAACCTAGGGTAGAACCCATGATCCTAGGATTCTTACAGGCCTAAGGGAAATTGTTTTCCACAGAGAATATTTCCATATTTGCTCTTAGACAACTGGCCCCGCCCATGTCCTTATATTCTGAATGATCTCTTATGTCCCCCTTACCTGTTACAGGGTACAAGGCCAGACCCCAATCCCCTTACCTGTTTCAGGGTAAAAGGCCATCCCCCCACCCCCTCCCCCTTACCTATTACAGGGTACAAGGGCAGCCCCCACCCCTTACCTGTGACAGGGTACAAGGCCAGCCCCCCACTCCCTCCCCCTTACCTGTCACAGGGTACAAGGCAAGCCCCCCCCCCCCCCCCCCCCCCCTTACCTGTCACAGGGTAAAAGTCCAGCCCCCCACTCCCTCCCCCTTACCTGTCACACGGCCAAGGCCAGCCCCTCATCCCCTTACCTGTCACAGGGTACCAGGCCTGGCTCCTCCCCCTTACCTGTAACGTTGAACCAGGCCAGTCCCCTGCCCCTCCCCCTCCCCCTTACCTGTCACTGGGTACCAGAGTGCCCCATTAGTGATGCCATCTTTGAATCCCTCGTCCCCGGTGATGTTGGTACAGGGAAGCCCCATGTACATGTTGCCATGGGAGAAGGAGTAGACCTTGGAGATATGGACGAAGACATCATCATCAGGACTCTTGGAATACTTGGCGACATCATCAGCTGGAATATAACATAACTTCAGTGATGCGGTGAATGGTAAGGATCTGCAATATTAATAGCACAACAGGTGAGGTTTGACTAACACCCAGTGTCTTCACTACCTACATTAGGGTACATTATGGTACCTCTACCAGGGATAGTGGACTACCCATTAGGGTAGCCCTACTATTGATAGTGGACTACCAACATAAGGGTATCTCTACCTGGGATAGTTGACCACCAACATTAGGGTAGCCATACTATTGATAGTGGACAACCTACATAAGGGATGCCTAACAGGGATAGTTGACCACCAACATTAGGGTAGCCCTACTATTGATAGTGGACTACCTATATCAGGGTAGTTCTAACAGGGATAGTTGACCACCAACATTAGGGTAGCCCTACTATTGATAGTGGACTACCTACATAAGGGATGCCTAACAGGGATAGTTGACCACCAACATTAGGGTAGCCCTACTATTGATAGTGGGCTACCTATATCAGGGTAGTTCTAACAGAGATAGTGGACCACCAACATTAGGGTAGCCCTACTATTGATAGTGGGCTACCTATATCAGGGTAGTTCTAACAGAGATAGTGGACCATCTACCATCAGGGTAGTTCTAACAGAGATAGTTGACCACCTACCATCATGGTAGTCCTACTATTGATAGTGGACCACCAACATTAGGGTAGCCCTACTATTGATAGTGGGCTACCTATATCAGGGTAGTTCTAACAGAGATAGTGGACCATCTACCATCAGGGTAGTTCTAACAGAGATAGTGGACCATCTACCATCAGGGTAGTTCTAACAGGGATAGTTGACCACCTACCATCAGGGTAGTCCTACTCTTGATAGTGGACTACCTATATCAGGGTAGTTCTAACAGAGATAGTGGACCATCTACCATCAGGGTAGCCATACTATTGATAGTGGACTACCTATATCAGGGTAGTTCTAACAGAGATAGTGGACCACCTACCATCAGGGTAGCCATACTATTGATAGTGGACTACCTATATCAGGGTAGTTCTAACAGGGATAGTGGACCACCTACCGTCAGGGTAGTTCTAACAGAGATAGTGGACTACCTATATCAGGGTAGTTCTAACAGGGATAGTTGACCACCTACCATCAGGGTAGCCCTACTATTGATAGTGGACTACCTTTTTCAGGGTAGTTCTAACAGAGATAGTGGACCACCTACCATCAGGGTAGTTCTAACAGAGATAGTGGACTACCTATATCAGGGTAGTTCTAACAGGGATAGTGGACCACCTACCATCAGGGTAGCCCTACTATTGATAGTGGACTACCTATATCAGGGTAGTTCTAACAGAGATAGTGGACCACCTACCATCAGGGTAGCCCTACTATTGATAGTGGACTACCTATATCAGGGTAGTTCTAACAGGGATAGTGGACCACCTACCATCAGGGTAGTTCTAACAGAGATAGTGGACCACCTACATTGGGGTAGTTCTAACAGGGATAGTTGACCACCTACCATTAGGGTAGCTGTCCCAGGGATAGTTCACCACCTCAACACCTCCATGGAAGTTTGCAGACAGAACAAACGGTATATCTTCAATCCACTTCATTATGTTCTGTGTCTCAATTTGAATTGGATCTGGGTTGGTTGCAAAGTAGTCAGGGAAGTTCCGATTCAAATCATATCCGTTATTGTTAAACCTTGAAATAAAGACTAAAGTCTTATTAAAGTATACATTTTAACATTACAAGAAGAAAACAGTGTTATCACTCTCCCCCACAATTGGGCACATTAGAATTGTGTTTGTTTATATAGTAGCGAATAATATGAAGCTGATGAAGACAAGGCCAAAGTTAACTTTTTTTGACAGGGGGTGCAAATAAGATTATTCATTTCTTATTCAAGTTAACTTTCACAAGGAAAAATGATTCCCGCCGACTGGCTACGGCACTGGATGATAAGCATGGTGTAAGGGCCAGCACTCTGTAAAAATACATGTAGTAAGGGATGTAACTCTGGAGAATATAATTTTCATGCCACCAAGTTTTAAACTCACTCTTAATCAGCATCTCTTAGATAAATTTGCAAAGTTTTATTCATGTAACTTCTGTAGTTTCTCAGAAAACTTGTCCCCATTGCAGACACTTATGCAGTAAAACTGGGAAACACAAAAAATATTTTTTTTAGAAATACCAAAACATCAAAAGGCACCAGTTCAGCATGTGTTTGATACATATGCAGAAGTTTCAGAATGAAATATTAAATGTTTTTTTAGTTATGCCCCAGGAAGGAATGCTACATATATTTGATTTTAAGTCCAGTTTGTTGCCAAGGAACCACAAAATATAATTTTGTAAAGAAGTATCAAAAGGCACCAGTTCACCAGGTGTTTGATACATGTGCAAAGTTTCATATTGAATATAAAACAGATTCTGAGTTATGCTCCGGAAACTAAATGTGACGAACGGAAGGACAGACAGACAGTACCCAATCCTATATGCCCCTCAACGTTTGTGGCAGGAAATAATAAATAATAAATAAATTTACTCAGACTGTAGCTGATGTGAATATTTCAGAGTTCAGTTGCCAATAGAATCTTGAAAACTGACAACATTCTTACCCCTAAAATAGTGTCATGGTAAGAAGTCAACATTGTGTTGTTAAAGAATTGTAGGCAATGTCAAACTGGAAAGGTCCCCAAAAGATCAATATTCAAAATGTTTGTTTGTTTGTTGTTTAATGCCGGACTCAGCAATATTCCAGCAAAATGATGGCGGTCTGTAAGTAATCGAGTCTGGACCAGACAATCCAGTGATGGACATCATGAGCATCGATCTACGCAATTGGGATCAATGACATGCATCAACCAAGTCAGCTGGCCTGACTACCCAAACCCGTTAGTCACCTCTTACGACAAGCATAGTTGCCTTTTACAGCAAGTATGGGTTGCTGAAGACCTATACTACCCCAGATCTTCACGGGTCTTCAAAATGTGATAACCCTGTTACATAGACTGTGATATCAAATTTTTAAATATACTTCTCGAAAGAAGTTAAAGAACACCCAATTCTTTCATATTATGAAATAATATAATAAGAATGATATGAAAGAAACGGGTGTTCTTCAACTTCCAAAAAGCCATCTGAGTGCTCATATAATCATAACTCTCATACTTTATCATCGACTTACGATAGTCGTAGCCATACCAAAGCTTTGTGGAACAGAGCCTTCGACTTCGGTTATGACCGTGTCTCTTCAGGGTTCATCATCAGAATGTTACCAGTGAGTATAATGATCCCTGTCTTACCTGCCCACCACACCTGTACAGTTGCCCTCGACGGACTTGGCGAAGCCGTCTGGATTCATGGTAGGCATGAGGTGGACGGTGGTGGTGTTGAGGAACTGGGTGATGGTGTTGTTCTCCATGTAGTTGGTCACAAAGTATTCCACCAGATGCAGCACCATCTCACGGCCTGGAACCTGGACACAGGGGAAGAAATGTTGGCGCTGCACACAGAATAGTTTCAGTGGCACAGTCATTCTTGTTTGACAAGGCAAAAACAACTTCAAAATAGCCTGCCATAATTAAAAATCCAAAACATACTGAGGCGAAAACAACTTCACATTATTCCAAGTCAAACTGACAAGGTGTCAACAAGGTGTCAGCAAGAGGTCAACAAGATGTCAACAAGATGTCAACAATTTATCAACAAGGTTCCAACAAGATGTCAACCAGATGTCAACAAGATGTCAACATGATGTCAACAAGATGTCAACAAGATGTCAACTATATGTCAACAAGGTGTCAACAAGATGTCAGCAAGATGTCAACAAGATGTCAACAAGGTGTCAACAAGATGTCAACAAGTTGTCAACATGATGTCAACTAGGTGTCAACAAGATGTCAACAAGTTGTCAACAAGATGTCAACAAGATGTCAACAAGGTGCCAACAAGATGTCAACCAGATGTCAACAAGATGTCAGCAAGATGTCAACCATATGTCAACCATATGTCAACAAGATGTCAACAAGGTGTCAGCAAGATGTCAACCATATGTCAACAAGATGTCAACAAGATGTCAGCAAGATGTCAACAAGGTGTCAACAAGATGTCAACAAGGTGTCAACAAGATGTCAACGAGATGTCAACAAGATGTCAGCAAGATGTCAACAAGGTGTCAACAAGTTGTCAACAAGATGTCAACAAAATGTTAACAAGATGCCATCAAGGTGCGAACAAGTTGTCAACAAGGTGTCAACAAGTTGTCAACAAGTTGTAAGCAAGGTGTCAACAAGTTGTCATCAAGATGCCAACATGATGTCAACAAGATGTCAACAAGGCAAGCCAGGGTTGTGGCTGGAATCCAATATTCTCCCTGATCAGGAGCAATGGTTTGTCAGCACCATGATCTAAGACTGGCATCACTTCAGGCTTTCCTGCCACATTATGCTGAAACGTCATGGCGTAACTGACATACTGTTCAAGCAGTGGGATTGTCAAGACATTTGGTGATATATTTCATAGCAGATGACGCTCAGGCAAGATCATCAACACATCACAGAATCATATGCTAGGCTAGGCGAGGCTATATGATGGCAGCCTGTAAAAGATTGTTATTGTGAGCAAAGATCCACATGGTGGGGGTATGTTGACAAGCTGTAAAGAAAGTAACTGAGCCTGACCACCGAATCAACTAAGTACCACCTACGACCAGTGGGTTGCAATTCCCCGGAATCCCCTCAGGAGAGGATTGTTACCTCGTTTCCATGCATGTTGCCAATGTATTTCACATTGGGGCGAAGCAGGGCCTGGTCCTTGGGACTCTCTCCGATGGCAATAACCCACATCTCTGCCCCTGTAACATGGGGGAAAACATAAACTTAAAATACAAACATTCCAGACATTCCAGACATTGATACTTGCATTATTAAGAACATAATTCAAACGTACATTCACACTCTTCCGAAAAGTGTACGCGTGAGTTATATCTGGGTACATTGTGACATACGTACCACCCATACTCTTCCGAAAAGTGTACGCGTGAGTAATATCTGGGTACATTGTGACATACGTACCACCCATACTCTTCCGAAAAGTGTACGCGTGAGTAATATCTGGGTACATTGTGACATACGTACCACCCATACTCTTCCGAAAAGTGTACGCGTGAGTTATATCTGGGTAGATTGTGTCAAACGTACCCCCCATACTCTTCCCCACACTGTACAGATGGGTTATATCTGAGAAGATTGTGTCATACGTACCCCCATACTCTTCCCCACACTGTACAGATGGGTTATATCTGGGTAGATTGTGTCAAACGTACCCCCATACTCTTCCCCACACTGTACAGATGGGTTATATCTGAGAAGATTGTGTCAAACGTACCCCCATACTCTTCCCCACACTGTACAGATGGGTTATATCTGGGTAGATTGTGTCAAACGTACCCCCATACTCTTCCCCACACTGTACACATGGGTTATATCTTGGTAGATTGTGTCATACGTACCCCCCATACTCTCCCCAACACTGTACACATGGGTTATATCTGGGTAGATTGTGATATACGTACCCCCATACTCTTCCCAACACTGTACACATGGGTTATATCTGGGTAGATTGTGATATACGTACCCCCATACTCTTCCCAACACTGTACACATGGGTTATATCTTGGTAGATTGTGTCATATGTATCCCCCCTACTCTTCCCCACATTGTACGCGTTGGTTATGTCTGGGTAGATTGTGTCATACATACTCCCCATACTCTTCCCCACACTGTACACATGGGTTATATCTGGGTAGATTGTGTCATACGTACCCCCATACTCTTCCCCACACTGTACACATGGGTTATATCTGGGTAGATTGTGTCATACGTACCCCCCATACTCTTCCCCACACTGTACACATGGGTTATATCTGGGTAGATTGTGTCATACGTACCCCCCATACTCTTCCCCACACTGTACACATGGGTTATGTCAGGGTACATTGTGGATATGTTCGTCAGGAATGTTTCTACAGCCCCCTGGTCATGGTATCCAAAGTCAAGGCCATTGACACACGTGAGGTAGACCACCAAGGTCAAGGTCAGATGTACTTTCATTCTTAAATGTGATTTTCTTCTCTGAAACAGAAAAAAAATTGATGAGTGAATATGGTTTTATTCCGCTTTTAGCAATATTCCAGCAATATCATTGCAAGGGACACCAAAAATGAGCTTCACACATTAACCACTTGGCTACCACGCCACCCTTGGCCTTACTGATACAAATTTAACTTGTGTTTCATGGAGAGCACGATCCAAAACATACTTGAGATCGTACGTATTTCATGCTCAAGTTGAGCACGAAAACATACTCAGATTATTTATAACCTCTGTTTATTGAGTCAAGGCCCCGTTCCTCAAAGCGATCTTAGCTTCGATGATCGTAAGCCTATGCTAAAGTATGGGACTTACGATCACCTTAGTACTAAGATCGCTTTGAGGAATGGGGCCCTGAGTTTTAAGTTGAGGACGAAACTGGATTTGAGCATGAAATCGTCCTCGGGGAAGTTTTAAAACCTCAGGGACTGATCTCAAACGGAGACATCAGCTTTATGACACTATTGCATCAATAACATTACATAATGTTGTAAATGGTGTCATGAACAATTGATGACATCATCTTCACTTATTGAGACAATGGGTTCAGGTGACAACATAATGAAACGTGAAACAATGAACAATGAAATTACGGGAACAATTGGTGCACAATATAGCAATCAGAATGAAGCCAAACAGAAATGCACATTGAGAATTTCTGAAAATAATTCCAGCTATATCTATGCCCCTGATGGGTAACAGACTATAATATATCATCATTGACACTTGGTTTAATGAAATACTAAACCCTCAAAATAAACTAGAAAACTTCAAGGCCCTAAGTGTATTCCTAATCAAAACAGACCTAATTAAGTGCATCTAAAAACTAATTAATCTACCAATCCAAAATCCAATAAACATACAAACACCCACCTCACCCGGCTCCCTTAGTTCCCTCCTCCACCCACCTCGGCATTTATTCCAAATTTAAAAATTCCAAAAATTCAATATAAGCAACCCCTAAAAGCCCCCTCTTGGGTTGCACACACCACTTTCACCCTTTTCGGAATACACTAAATGGTCCGGTCAGGCCCGTGTGCAAAATATGCTACATTTGGAAAGCGCACGTTAAATCTTCTATATCAGTCAGTCAGACTTGGTTTACTCGGGAAATCTCAAACCATGACTTGACTATTTACAGGATAACAGGATGCTGCAGAGTTAAACAAGAAAACAGCATTATCACTATCCCCCGCAATGGGGCACATTAGAATTTTGTTTGTTCATACAGCAAACTATATAAATCATAAAAAAAGCCCTATAAAGTCTTAAGAGGAGATAGCCATTTGGGCCTCTTTACATCATAAAATGATTAAATATGAAATTAATACACACAAAGGCCCCTTCTCTGGAAAAAATAACTCCGTCTTTGTAAGTATCTCTCTGATAAGCTAACTTCAGTAGTTTCTGAGAAAACTTGTGCCCATTGCAGACACGATGCATCAAGTGATATAACATGGTCAAGAGCCGTAACTCTGTAAACAATGAGACTAATTTTTGAACTCAGCCTTGACAAGTATTTCTTTGATAGGCATGCAAACTTTCTTTCAAGTAACATCAGTAGTTTCTGAGAAAACCTGTCCCCATTGCACACACTATGCAAGGCCGTAGTTAACTATTTTGAGAAGGGGGTCAAATATTTGTACAAGTATCACTTGTCCCCGACTTGATTCAATAAAACAAAAACAAATCTAGGGGGGCAACTGCTCCCCCCCCCCCCCCCCGGCTACGGCACTGCTATGGACAAAGTTGAAAAGCACCGAGCAAGGGCCATAACTCTGTAAAAAAATAATAAATAAAATAATTTTCAAACTATGTCTTGACAAGTATCTCTTAGATAAGCATGCAAACTTTCATTTTTGTAACTTTAGCAGTTCCTGAGAAAATTTGACCTCTTGAGTACCAGATGGACAGATGGGCAGGCGGGCGGCTGGACGGACGGACGAACGGACGAACGGACGAACTCCGTTCCAATATCCCCCGCCCCACTTCATGGTGGGAGATAATAACATTCACTTACTCACTTGAACCAATTTTCCTTCGTTCCATAATGAAATCATAATGCTTTCATGTGTGTGTCATACTGGTATTACTATGTGCAGTAGATATTCAGTAAGATTATTTGTAGTGATTGTCAGTGGCAGCAAGTGGCTGAAACAACAGTAAAATGTTGAATGCTATCGGCAGCAGCGAGTGAGTGGAAATTAGAGTTACCTCCCCTGCTAGTTTACCAACATGACAGGATTGATTGTTTGAGAAGTTTTTCGGGATGGGACAGTTTCTAGAAAGCTGGCTGCACCTAAATAAGAGCAACACGAAGGCGATCCAAGGCGTTTTTGGATCTGATTTTCATCTTGTTCACTTGCGAAGTGTCAGCTTAACATAGCATGAAAATCCAAGTTAATGCATATATCCATGTATTCTCTACATGGTTTAACCCTGGTTACCTTAGTAACAGTCTTATTTTGTTACATACATTAATATCACATATTTCTTTTTTTCATATTTTAGTGCCAATCAACAGTGCAATATAAATTTCCCTTGGGATAATACAGTCTTAGCTTAGCTTAGCTTAGCTTAGCTTAGCTTCTTAGCTTAGCTTAGCTTAGCTTAGCTTAGCTTAGCTTAGCTTAGCTTAGCTTCTTAGCTTAGCTTAGCTTAGCTTAGCTTAGCTTATTTCTTTTGTATTTTTATCACTTTAGTGAAACCAACATGCATGGATATGGTGCAGAGGATCATAATCTTGGATTCAAACTCACAATCACAGGATCCTAGCATGACCAAGGGATGCAACTATGCACACACAAAATTGTGGACAACAGGTTCACATGTCATACAAGTAACAAAGAATTAGTTCAGTAATGAATTTCATTATCAAAAGCTCCAAACTAAAATACCTCCTTAAGGTCCTGTACATATACCGTATTCAACAAAAAAAGCGCCCAGGGCACTCTCAAAATGAGAAATAGGGGGCTCTTATGAGAATATAATTTTGGTGAAATTAAAAACGAGGTTGAAAGATTGTAAATTTTGTGGTTTATGCTGACAGCCTGATATGATATAAAAGAAGAATGTGTGTGTATTATACACGATAGATTTATTTTCGAGAATTGAATTGCCCATAATTAAGGGTGCATATAACAAACGAGTGCGTATTATACACGAATAAATAAGTCATGTGTACATTGATCAATCGGAAAGGGTGCTAACTGGGATTGTTCACTAGCCAATATATTAGCAAATAACGCCGTGGGTGCTTATTAGAGCGTGGCGCTTATTACGTCGAATACGGTACGTCAAACTAATATTGTCAATCTTTTATTACCTGCTGTAGTAACAACTTCAAGAATTGTTTGTTTAGGAACTTGATGGAAATATTATTATTACTTGCCAAGAAACAAAGAATGACAAAAATCAGTTGCATAATGCACTGCAGCACATTTTCTTTTTATTCCTTAAAATAACACTTTGTGGAAGAAGAAAGCAATGCACAAATAGTTGGCCAGCAAGTAGAGCCCATGTCTACAGCTATACAGCAGACAGCCTATGGGTGTCAACAACACTGAGCAGTGCCACATGGAGGTCGTAATTCTCCACACATTCACCTACACGCACAATGGGCAAAAACAATGTTGTTGTCATTCCTGTGCGTTGTAAACAAACATCATTCCAGGTCCTGAGTGAATACCATGGTATATTTGTTTGTTTGTTGTTTATCGCCGCACCCAGCAATATTCCAGTTACATGACGGCAGTCTGTAAGAAAATCGAATCTGGGCCATACAATCCAGTGATTGACGTAATGAACATCAACCTACGCAGTTAGGATACGATGATATGCATCAACCAAGTCAGCGAGCCTGACCATCCGATCCGTTAGTTGCCTCTCACAAGCATGGGTTGCTGAAGATCTATTCTAGCCCGGATCTTCACGGGTCCAATGGTATATAGAAAGAATTAAGTGACACTCTTTGTCATCATATAGGTGACAAATCTTGTTTTTAAAATACATTTATTATGAAATTTTCAAATCATATTTTTTTTAAATTATGAATAATAATTTGCATATTTATAATACTGAGTACTCCAAATCCACACCCAAAGCATGGTCACAGCACTACATCCTTACAATCAACTCTGATTTCGGGAGGGATTTCTTATGAATATGGAAAGGGTTTTGTTGCTTTTATTACAATGCGCCAAATCAAATTCATCAAGTGAATGTTGAGGGCAATAGGTTATTTTTACCACAGTCAATGGATCAGTGTGCACTGTTTTCATTCTCAGCTCCCTGGGGAGTATACCACTAAAGCCGCTTGTGAGGCACTAGAAGGTTAACAGTCATATTGCTTTCTCATCCTACCAGGTACCCATTCACTGCTGGGCGAACAGAGGCACATTTCGAACAAAGTCACTTGTCCAGGAAGAGTTACATGTGCTACATGTGCTTCAGTGTGGGGCAGGACCGAAGCCCTAGAAACTCTCAGGAGTCAAGCTGCCGAACACAGTCACCCATCCAACTACTCTCCACAACCATGTTGCTTAACTTCATTTGATTTGTGACCTGTAAACTGTGCACAGGACCATGTGCCACCATTTACACAGAGGATAACATTTCATAGAGGATTGTCAAAGAAGCAACCTAAAGTAAATGCAACTTCTATTTACTAATGTTCTAGAAATTAATGAGTGTGTGGTTAATGCCACTTTGAACAGGGGGGCATGGGTGGCACAGTCGTCTAAGGCGCGCGTTTCGCTGTGCAGAGTTGCGTCCCTTGGGCATGCCAGAAACCTATATATGATCGTGGGTTCGAATCCAGGTTCACCCTGATTATGTTTCTAGGTTTGTCAGCACCATACCCATGCTTATGGGTTTCACCGAAGTGGTAAACGTCTGAGACCTGCATCACTTCGGGCTTTCCTCCCACATTAAGCTGACACGCCGTGATATAACTGGAATACTCTTCAAAGTGGCGTTAAATCCAACTCACTCACTCACAATGAACAGTTTCCTGGCAACTGTAAGAGGATTGAGTGAATACGTAAATGCTATGGTATTGGATTGACTTTATGACAGGGGTTGGGGTTGTACCCCCAAAATAATTTGTTTGCTGAATATGCTACAGGTCCTGAAAATAATGCAGGGGAAAAAATTAAATTGTTTGGCTCCTCTTTGCTTTGTTTGTTTGTTTGTTTAACGCCACACTCAGCAATATTCCAGCTAAATGAAGGTGGTCTGTAAATAATCAAGTCTGGACCAAACAATCCAGTGATTGACATCATGAGTATCAATCAACGTATTGGATACGGTGACGTGCTTCAACCAAGTCAGCAAGCCTGACCACCCGATCCCGTTAGTCACCTGTGCTGAAGACCTGTTCTCTACTTGGATCTTCACAGGTCAGCTCCTCTTTGCAGACAATATTACAAAAATCTGGGTGCTCACTACCGCTTAACAAATATCTGAGGACATTCCATTACAGGTCACGTCAGAACAACGTTTCGCAAACATTTACCATCCAATGAAAAAACTAGTTTCAAACTGACAACCTCCATTCCAGACAACACTTTGAAAACTATTTTGATAAACTTCTCTATTCAAAATTTGACGACTGAACGAACGAAAATTCTGGAATGTCTAATAGATCGCCAAGATTGTATGGCAGTACTTCCCACGGGCTTGTGAAAGTCTTTTCCGTATATCCCACTGAAACTAGAAATAGATGATGATTTTGACGGAATCAGTCGCACAGCCCGTAACTGTTGTTTAGAAAATACATTCAGACTTTCACTTTCCCAATCTAGTAAGTGATACTCTGATTGGTCGGATGGAAGGTCCCAATCTTGTCAGTGACGCTCTGATTGGTCGGATGAAAGGTCCCAATCTAGTGAGTGATGCTCTGATTGGTCGGATGGAAGGTCCCAACCTCATAAGCATCGCCCTGATTGGTCTGAAGTGATCCGTTATGGGATGTCCTCAGATCTTTGTTTAGCGGTATCGACAACTAATATAAGATCAGAAAAAAACGTCTTGAAGCAGTATCTGAAAATATATCTTGTCTCTAATTAAACCCAGGCTGTATGAAATATGATAACTAATTCCTTTTTTCTGGTGTCTCATTTCATTCGAGCTGGAGCACACTTTCTAGTTGATGTATTGCAGAAAAAATTGAATAATATGGGTCATCTTCAATGAAAGAAATACGTCTAACAAGGCCTTCTGACATCACAAGTAGAGCCATAGGAAATACTGGTATCTAGTTTGAAAGAAATATTAGTCATATGCATCTCATTATCCGACAATAGTCATTCAAGTTAGCAATTTCATATAACAATAGTTTATCAAGTTAGCCATTTCGTATGACAAAAGTTTATCAAGTTAGCCATTTCATATGACAATACAGTGTTCCCTCGTTATTGCGCGCTTCAATATAGCGCTTACTCAGTTATAGCGCGAGGTAAAGCATGGCTCCCCAAATTTACTAACATTTTAAATAAACTCAAGTTTTCCAATGACACGATGTTTTCCCCCATCTCAGAAAACATTATCAGCTGATCACCGCGATCACGTAACACCAGAAATACCAGTCAACAAATCCTAACTGAAGTACGCAATTTAATCCTATTATTATAATATCTGGTAATATAAAAAAAATTTCATTGTTTATCTGGACCAATGTTTGCAATATATTTTTTTTAATTATATTCAAAATTTCATTCAATAATGTTCACAATAGTTTATCAAGTTAGCAGTTTAAACCAAATCAATAATAATATGGAAGCTCCATAAGCCAGTGAGCCTGTGAAGACTGTGGGTTAGAATCTAGGTCCTCAACAACCTGTGAGTGAGTGAGTGAGTATGGTTTTACGCCGCTTTTAGCAATATTCCTGCAATATCACGGCGGGGGACACCAGAAATGGGCTTCACACATTGTACCCATGTCGGGAATCGAACCAGTGTCTTCCGCGTGACGAGCAAACGCTTTAACCACTAGGCTACCCGACCGCCCCCAACAACCTGTGCCTGTGATAAGAGGCAACTGAATGAATCAGTTGGTCAGACTCAGTGATTTTGTTCATTGCCTGTCATTGTTTCCTAATTGCGTTGATCGTTGTTCATAGTGTCAATCACTGGATTTTCGAGTCCAGACTCAATTATTTACAGACCATCTTCATATGGCTGGAATATGATGAGTGCAGAGTTTAACAACTAACACAGACATATGCAAGTGAGTGAGTGAGTGAGTGAGTGAGTGAGTGAGTGAGTGAGTGAGTGAGTGAGTGAGTGAGTGAGTGAGTGAGTGAGTGAGTGAGTGAGCATTGTTTTACACCACTTTTAGCAACAGAACAGCAATATCATGTCAAGAGACACCAAACAACAGCTTAAATTGTTTGATGGGCATTACTTAGAATACTGTAAAAAGCGACGTTTCGGTATAGATCCTTACACCGTTGTCAAGCAGGACTTTGGGAAACAACAGCTTCCCACAATGTACCTATGTAGGGCATCAAACCCTAACTGTACATGTGACAGGCAAACACTTTAACCACCAGGCTACCCTACCACCCTGAATGAGTGAAGGAATAAGGAACAGTACAGGGAAGATCCATTGTCTGATAGGCATTACTTAGAAGTGGACGGATGACAAGATAGTCACAATTTTATGGATAACAACATCTTTAATACTGTGAAAAGTGATGTTTCGGTATACATCCTTATACCGTTGTCAAGCAAGACTGAATGAGGGACATAGTACAGAAAATATATAGTAGGTGGAGGCTTAACAGTAGAGGATTAACAGTAACAACAATTGCATACGTGAGTGGGATAACATTGGTAGGTGTAGACAACAAAGGGCAGATCCAGCATTTCTAAAAGGGAGGGTACCAAAATATCAAAATCCTCTCTCAGATAATTTTACTGCCTACAACATACTGTATTTGGTTTTCAAAACGGGGGAGGGTCCGGACCCTCTGGACCCCCTCTGGATCTGCCTTTGACAGTACAATCATCACAGCATGTTGTAAATAATCAAATTTGCTTTCCTGAGACATGTCACCCATTAAAACGATGCAAATAAAAATGTTCATAGTTCTCCAGTATCCAATACTGATGTTTAGAGTGTTATCACAATAACGCACACCTCCACTGTCACGACAACAGCTGGTGCACTGGTCCCCGCATACAAGCGATGCACAGATAACAACACAATACACGTTATTGTGAGCCAGTTTCAGTGGGCAATTTATTTTTCTTCTTTTTTTAACATTTGTCTACTGCTCCCATTACTTGATGTCTGGCCTTACTTGCTTTTAAGCATCTCAAACTGTTGACTCAAAATTTCACATCAGTGAATAAAATTCAAATTGATAAAATTTTCTCAGCATTTTCTTTCTGGAAACAATTCAAGCTAAATCAATTTAAAGACAAATAGAATACATACTGTGTCCATTACCAGTTTTTAATATTTTAAGTCCATAGCTGAGAAAACACTGAAATCAATTCTTATAAATAAAAATGTTAATATAGACACAGACTGCTTATTTTATCATCATCTCACCCACAAAACTGAAGAAAAACCTATCAAACATTTATGCTAGTTGAGAATCACGTCAATCAAGAGTTGATGGACATGCACAGATCCATAAAACAGTTTGTTCAAAACTAAATAATAAAATGTCCCTGCATGACATTTTTGAAAAGTTTTGACAAAAATCTGAAAATTAATTTGCCACATATACCATATATACATACATCATCATCAAAAATTCTTAATCAAAACATCACTGCCTTACGGTTTTCATGTTTGTATCAGTGATGCTCCTCCATCATCAACATTCATGATTGTTAAATACAAGAAACCAATCACTAGGTTAACAATAACAATTCCCAACCATAATATTGAAAATATTAGGTTCATTTATTGTAAAGTAGATCAAAACATGCACATGTGGTATCCACATTACATTGTCATCGGTTGTTGGAAATAGATGAGAGTGCCACCATTTGTGCTAGTCAGAGGCCATACATATCTCTATATGGTCTCAATGCTAATCAACTCATTTTGTGAATGTAACAGGATATTGTATATATAGTTGTTAGGAATATAGTTTTAGCTTTTTTATTTAAAGTAGTTGTATATATCTTCATTAGTTGTAGCACAAAATGTATATGCTTGGGTTAAGAGTCCAAATGGCTGGTCCATTTTATTGAAGGGTGGACAGGTTAGTCTATTCCTGTCCCTTTTTCGCAAACTCTCAAGCTTGTGAATACAATAACTTTCAGCTCCCTAGGTGATTAGTGAGTGAATATGGTTTTATGATGCTTTTAGCAATATTCCAGCAATATCACGGCGGGGGACACCATAAATGGGCTTCACACATTGTACCCATGTCGGGAATCGATCCTGGGTCTTCGGCGTGATGAGCGAACGCTTTAACCACTAGGCTACCCAACCACCACCCCTCGCTGATTAACATTATCAAACTACAGCTTTCATCCCTAACATTTGCACACTTTTTATTCACTCTGATTATAACTTTACACAGGCAAGACGTAGACTACATGTAGCTCAGGTTAGATATTTACATTATCTTTCGTAATAGAATTCTAACTTATGGATTAAATATGTTATCAATAATGTAAAGTATTGAAAATCGTTACCTATTATCAAATAATCAATAATATCTTCTATTTTATCAGTATAAAGTGTTTAACATGTATGTATGTGTTAGAGCATGATTTGATTGGCAGTTTTGATTGTAAGGATTGAATTAGAAGTTGGTTTTTCTATAATTTAAGGAAATGGATGTCATGTGTGTGTGTGTGTGTGTGTGTGTGTGTGTGTGTGTGTGTGTGTGTGTGTGTGTGTGTGTGTGTGTGTGTGTGTGTGTGTGTGTGTGTGTGTGTGTGTGTGTGTGTGTGTGTGTGTGTGTGTGTGTGTTCAGGCATGATAGTTATGTTATATTTACTTTTTATAGGCATGCCATAATCCTATACTCTTCATGTGGGTTAACAGACACACCCCGGTGTCACCCACAGGGTATGTATAAATCCTTTATTTTATCACTCACTTAGGAATGAATTTGTATGTATTATCTATGTTATAATTTAACACAAAGTGGTAGCATTTTATATATATTCCTACTCTTACTGATAATAAATATATGTTTATGACGCCATATGGCTACTAGTATTCTTCTAACTATATAGTGGGTAACTGATATATTCAGTTATGATAAGAGACATTGAATATATGTACTACTAATTTGAAAGTTCTGTAAATTGTATATGATATAAGTTATCTACAATGAACTAGTGATGTGTAACTCTATGTGTTGCATGTGTAGCAGGGCGTGGAGTCATCCCACAGATGCCATCCTTACCTTGTCAGCTTGCGTGGGGCTGAGCACATTCATATTAAATTTGAGCAAAATAAGCCTCAGTACCCTACTATGCCGCCCGGGACGTGCCTTCTGTTGACGGGGGAGTATGTAGCAGGGCGTGGAGTCATCCCACAGATGCCATCCTTACCTTGTCAGCTTGCTGACGGGGTTAACCTCTTTGGTCATGTGGACAAGGCGTCCGACCTCGGATCAGAAGGTCTGTGGTTCGAATCCCATCACGGGACTCGGAAATTTTATGGCAGCTACACATGGATGGATTAATATGACTGCTCAAACTAGGACATAATTAATATGCAGCTGTTTCTTTGAATGCTATTGTATGTATAGTATATAATCAGGGTATGAAACTCCCAAAAATTTCAGCCAGACCACAGGACTGGCTAGCTGAAATACTTGCCAGCCCTGACCAAAACCTGCCTGCCCACTATAATCATATGTTTCTCAGGATAAGCTAACGGGGTTTCTTTTTGGTTACATTTTATCATTCATCTTTACATGTGAATTAATGCTTATCATCGGGAATTTTTTTGAATATTTTCACATATGAAATATAACCCGACCGTCGAGCAGGGGGATTTGAAAATCTGGCAGCCCAAGTTGAAATCAACCCATCTCGGACGGTCGGGCAGGCAGGTATTTCGAACACTGATATAATGTTATATTTTATTACAGGGTGATTGATTGAGGGATTGATTGAAATCATGGAATTAATGTCACCTCAGCACACAACAACAGCTTGTCATTGTTCGTAATGAACCACCCCCGCAGCATTAACACGAGTTGTAAACATACGATATTATCATCCAAAACTGGCTCCCACAGGAGATATCCTTGGGTGAGATCAAGCGATATCTACACTGTAGATATCACTGCAATGAAATTGCATCACAATGCATTGCAGACCATTGTGACGTCATTGGTTACCTTAATGTCACAATCAAATGACATCACTAATGGCTCTGCTACTGAAGCTGTAAGCATTACATTTTACACTTTAGACACTGCTTATTACTGTCTACAACCTGAAAAAGTTGGAAGCCTCGGTGTTTTTCTACTTTTATCAACTCGTGTTGATATATTTGATATCAAAAGACACTCTGGTGAGATTCTCCATGTCACTTGAAGAGGGGCGGTCGGGTAGCCTAGTGGTTAAAGCGTTCGCTCGTCACGCCGAAGACCCGGGTTCGATTCCCGACATGGGTACAATGTGTGAAGCCCATTTCTGGTGTCCCCCGCCGTGATATTGCTGGAATATTGCTAAAAGCGGCGTAAAACCATACTCACTCCACTCCACTCACTTGAAGAAGAAATGTTGCTCATTCACAATTCATTCTGCTCGTCATCCATCAACACACCTCTTCTTCTCTTAGTGATCATGTCTTGTTAAATATCCTTTTTCTCTCATGTGTTTGGAAAAATTATATTCATTTGAAGCTGCATCAGCTGTGAAAATTAAAACCCTACTAATTCGCATAACACCAGGGACAGGCCATTTATTGTAAGGGGGGTGGGTCCGAGGAAATCAGGGAAGGGTTATAAAAAAATAGGAGTGAGTGAGTGAATATGGTTTTACGCCGCTTTTAGCAATATTCCAGCAATATCACGGCGGGGGACACCAGAAATGGGCTTCACACATTGTGACCATGTTGGGAATCGAACCCGTGTCTTCGGCGTGACGAGCGAATGCTTTAACCACCAGGCTACCCGACCGCCCCCCAAAAATAGGACAGTCTCTAGGGAGGGTAATAAAACATGATACAAATATTTGGGGAGGATCATGAAAAAATGTACAAGGACATGGGGAGGGTCATCCAAAAATATGACAAGCATTACGGGAGGGTCGACGTCATTATTTCCTGTGCATCAAAAACCTCTGATACACACCCCTGTAATAAATGACTGGTCCCTAAATATGATATAGAAATATCCCTTCAGACAGCATGACTACACATAAACTTACATGAACCTTAACATTTTTTGTGTAATATATCCATCAACAAGATACTAGATCTACAAATACTATTGCATCCCCCTTACAAGCCTGCCCTCATCACACACATCCTATGTAATCTGATACTCCTTATGTATATTATCTACACATGCGTTTCTGGTGTTTCTACAAATGATGAATATTAGTTTTCTTTATATACATTGTATTGAACACAATAAGCACCCAGGGCACTCTCAAAATTAGAAATAGAGGGCTCTTATTAGACTATAATTTTGGTGAAACAAAAAACAGAGTTGAAAGATTGTGGATTATGCTGACAGCCTGAAATGATATAAAAGAAAAGTCTGTGCATATTATACACGACTGACATATTTTCCAGAAATTAACTGCCCATAATTAAGGGTGCATATAACACATGAGTGCATATTATACACAAATAACTAAGTCTTTTGTACATTGATCAATCAGAAGGGATGCTAATTGGGATTGTTCACTAGCCAAAATATTAGCAAATATCGCCATGGACGCTATATTAGAGTGGGGCGCTTTATACGTTGAATACGGTAATTTTTTATACAATGCTTAGGGAAAAAACATGTCATACTGCAAGTTATCATGTTTTGTAATCAGACCCGAATTTTCTCATTTTACTTCTTGCTTCCAACGGTATTCCTTTATCAAGAAACACTGACAAAAAGCTGTTTCAATTACTTTCAAATAATACCAAAAATAACTTTAAATACAATAGTATCACATACAAAACCATATTGACAATAATGGCAGTGTTAGGTAAATATCTTTGTAAAATTTGGAGATAAACATTATGCGTTTTTAGATTTGTGGGTGAACTGAGTATTTGAGTGTCTTGCTTGTAAGTTGTGTGGCTTTTTCTATTTAAAGTACCGTATTCGACGCAATAAGCGCCCCGCTCTAATAAGCGCCCACGGTGACATTTGCTGATATATTGGCTAGTGAACAATCCCAATTAGCACCCCTTCGGCATTAAGGGGCTAAAAGAAGGACTGCTCGGCTAGGAGTCAGTATACTGTGTCTGAGTGGGGTATTCATGTTAAACAGCGGCATGGTATCTCAGTGAGCTTGCACTATAAATCGGCATCAGTCCGGACTAGTACAAGCAGCCACACAAACATGCACGTCACTATATAAGTGCAATAATCTTGGACGCAACGTTAAACCCCATTTCACCTCATTCTAAAATCAACAGACACAACATAACATCATAAAGCACACAAACACCTACGACAAACTGCCCAATTTGAAAAACGTCTACTACTACAAGATGTACAGCCACATATGTAATAGCAAAAAAACAAACAAAAAAATTCTTTTCTTGACATGTAATTTTCTGCCACTTGGGTAAAATAACTTCATACCTGCTGCTGCGAGTTGTCAGACATGGAATTGGAAGCAGTTCCTCCACCGGAGACAGAAACTTGCACAATAGCAGCCACATGCACAGTCAATCAGTCTGCTAATTACATTGCAAATAGGAACGGCCCTTCCTCTCCACACACATACATTTAACAAATTTCCATTCATCAGTGAGCTATAAAACTCAAAAGTTATCTAGAAGGATGTAAGCATGGTTTTTAGCGGCTTTTAAAAATATTCCATCAATATCGTGTCAGGATACCTTAATGGGCTTCACAAGTTGTACCATGTGGAGAACTGAACCATGTCCTTTGGGATGATGTAGAAATTCTTGAACCAGGGATCTATCTCGACCTGATTAGAGGCTGTTATTCATCCCTAGGTCTGAAGCAAATGCCAGTCAAAATTCCCAAATTGGAGTGAGTGAGTGAGTGAGTGAGTATGGTTTTACGCCGCTTTTAGCAATATTCCAGCAATATCATAGTGGGGGACACCAGAAATGGGCATCACACATTGTACCCATGTCGGGAATCGAACCCGGGTCTTCGGCGTGATGAGCGAACGCTTTAACCACTAGGCTACCCGAGCGCCCCTCCCAAATTGGAACTTAACAGTTTCCAATTCATGTTGTTATATTTATAACTAATGCTATGGTGTTTGTAAGGTGACTTCTATTTCACTGATAACAGGACCAATATGTAGGGGGTTCGATTCTAACCTAACATTATTGCATTGAATGCAATGTTAAAATTCAATGTCAAATTATCCCTGAATTGAGGAAACTTTAACTTTTTCCCCACTTTTGAATATAACTATTTTTCCCATTTGCCTGCCATAGGCACATATTTTGGAATCGAAAATACATCCCTCATCAGGTCCTTAGGGAAGATGGAGAAATGCTTTAACCACTAGGCTACCCACCATCCTGTGTGTGGGGGAGCGAATTAGGAGATAAACATACTGTGTTTTCAATGCAGAGCTAGCTAGGCTGAAATAGCCTGCATGTTTAACCTTGCAACACTGAATCAGGGGACCAGATGTGCAGCATGAAGTTTCAAATGTTAAATAATGTTAAACAACGTGTGTCTTAATGAACAAAGTATGTTTATCTGCATTCTACCATAACTTAATAAAACGCAAACTCTTTGCTGTCAGCTAATATATTGAGTGAAGCAGCACAGGACAGGCTTTGAAAGCATGTACCACTGCAACTTCTTTCTATCTATACAGGGGCAGTCGGGTAGCCTAGTGGTTAAAGCGTTGGCTCGTCACGCCGAAGACCCGGGTTCGATTCCCAACATGGGTACAATGTGTGAAGCCCATTTCTGGTGTCCCCCGCCATGATATTGCTGGAATATTGCTAAAAGCGGCGTAAAACCATATTCACTCACTCACTCTTTCTATACCACACGTCACTATTATCACGTCAAAAATGACGTCAGTCTTTTTTGAAAAGCACCAAATTTCAAGCTCCCTGTTGTCCTAAAAAACTTGAATTACATTCCCGTAGATTTCTATCCTGTTTTGTGCACAAACCGTTTTGAATATTGCTGCAACCACAACTTTGCATTTTGTAGCCTATAATTGTACATATAATTATCTAAAATGCCTACCGACAATGGTTTAAAACAGAAGTACTATTCTATAAATATTAGCTTTCGCAGTGATTTGACTGTCAAATCAGCTGTTTCAAGCATAGGGGGTTTATTGTGATTTGAGAACCTCTGATTGACTAATCAGAATAGAGTTATTTCCAATAAGTGTTGTTTTACTTCACATTCACCATTATTTAAGTTATATGATGACAGTGTACTAGGATGCACACGCCAGTCACGAATTCTGACCACCTGATCCTCATCTGAGTGAGTGAGTGAGTTGGTTTAACGCCGCTTTTATCAATATTCCAGTTATATCACGGCGTTGTCAGCTTAATGTTGGAGGAAAGCATGAAGTAATGCAGGTCTCAGACGTTTACCACTTCGATGAAACCAACGAGCACAGGTATGGTGCTGACAGGCCTAGAAACATAATCGGGGCGAACCCGGATTCGAACCCACAATCACAGGTTTCTGGTGTGGCCAAGGGATGCAACTCTGCACAGCGAATTGCGGCGCCTTAGACGACTGGGCCACCCGTGCCACCTCTTCATCTGAGACAAACATGGGATACTGGGGATTTTTCTACTCCAGAATCGTGACAGTAAATTATTTTGCTGGGCTCCGTTCCACAAAGCAATCATAGCACAACAAAAGTCGTAAGTCCATGTTAAAGCATGAGAGTTACGATCACCTTACTGCTATGATAGCTCTGTGGAATGGACCCCTGGAGAGCTTGACATGTCAACATCAGTCTGAATATGTTTCTTGTTTCACAGATAATACCTAGAACAAGCAGAATGTATAGAACTATTTTGTGTTGATTGATAATACATAGAATCTTTACAGCTGGTAAGCTACTTTGGCATAAAAGCTGTTAGTTTGTTGTTTAACGCCACACTCATTAATGCACTAGGCAATATTCCAGCTATATAATGACAGACTGTAAACAATCGAATCTGGACCAGACATTCCAGTGATTGACATCACAAACATCGATAAGAAATATGGATACCATAATATGCACCAACCATTAACATATAAGTATACTATGAAATTGTTTGGTACTTCAGAATCCGAGAGACCCAAATTATTTTGCGATGTATCAGGTTGTGAACTTCTTACCACAGTATAAAGAAAGCATGCATTTGTACGAGTCTTTGGGCAATCAAAACTTAATATTGCTCAAAAAAAATATGTAATGAAATTAAAATATTCTCTTTAGCCCAAACCAGCTGACCAGATTTTGTTGGGCTATATGCAAAACAAATATGTTAAAAAATAACAGAGGGTTGATTTGCAGCCAATTTCCTAAAAAAATGTATTAAAGCTTATATTTTAACTAAATTCAATAAAACATGTTATCTTTTTATTTTATTTTTTGGTTTTAAGGATAGGCCCTTCACTGAAACAAAAATCTTAATAGGACTGGCCTTACCTGTACATTAAAATATTATCTAAGGTTGAAAAAAGTAGTGTTAAATAGTTTTTAACTAGGACCCTAGTATACACTTGAGGTACACACTGCAACAGAAGAGAATTGCATCTAGCATTAGACAGCCAACTTCGGAGGGGAGTCCCGAGGGATGTACTTTTCAATCATTAAACGATGGACTCTCTCCTATAGTAACATCTGGGGAAGGACTTCAGTTGCAGTTTATCACTCATGTTTGCCTTTATTGAAAAACAAAGTGATGTTTCAGTGAGTACTGAGTATAAACTTACAGGTATTTTCAACAGAAATATATAAATATACCCTTGAACTACCTGTACACCTGTTGATTGAACGAGAAAAAATATATCTTATATTTACCTTCAAAGTATATTTTTAGACAAAGTAAAGCAGCACTTTAATGTTTTTATTCTAAAAAAGAAAAGATGCATAATATGACAGTACATTCTTTGATGATATTTCTGTAGGTTAAAACTTGTTTACAACACTCCAACTGTTTGCAAAGGAGGATCTGATAGGAATAATAAACAAGACAAAAAGTAAGCTCTATCGCTAATACCCCCCACTTGGACTCCAACAGGGACGGTCGGGTAGCCAAGTGGTTAAAGCGTTCGCTCGTCACGCCGAAGACCTGGGTTCAATTCCCGACATGGGAACAATGTGTGAAGCCCATTTCTGGTTTTCCCCGCCGTGATATTGCTGGAATATTGCTAAAAGCGGCGTAAAACCATACTCACTCACTCACTCAACTCCAACATATTTCTAAGTTCAAAACATAAAAAAAACAATTTCTCGTCAGAAAATCCACATATCGAAATCATACTTGGCACAACACTCTTGGCACAGAAACTGTACCCCACATGGACAGAATCCAGGAAGTGGTATACAAGTTGTAGGTCATACAAATGTTGAAGTAAAAGAAATATTCTGTTCACAACATTAAAAACATCATATTTTTTCAGAAAATACACACTTATATTAATAATATTATTATGGAAACTGTTTCCTAAATTTGAACAGAATCCACACAAATGTTTCCGTAAAAGAAATTTAAGTAAAAAAATGAAGAAAAAAATCTATTTTTTTCAGAAAATTCAAATATTGAAATCAAACTTTTAACTTCACCTCTTCTGTAGGTATTATAAGTGTTCGCCAAGTTTGAAAAGAATCTATGTAGTAGTTTTCAAGTTATAGGTCACAGAAAAAAAGTCCTCAGGACAGACAGACGATATTCAGCCAGGGGTATAATAATAGATGGAAGTTTATGATGCATTGTTGTATCAGTTGAAGCATGCTCAAAGTGCTGACACCATTATTACCCTAGTCAGTGGATCAGTGTGCACTCCAATTTCCTTCTCAACTCAGATGTCAGCGCAGTGTCTTGGCTTATCACATGACCTCACGCCCTAAGTGCATGGGCGTTGCTCATAATATCAACCACTGGTTTGTCTGGCATAATTATTCTTGTTTGTTGTTTAACACCGCACTCTGGAATATTGCAGCTATGTATATGATGGGGGTCTGTAAAGACCAGACAATCCAGTGGTTGACATCATGAGCATCGATCCACACAATATGGTCACGATGACAGCGAGTCTGACCACCAGCTCCCATTAGTCACATACCTGTCAACTCTCACGCATCTCGCGCATTTATCACCTATGACACGCTCACACGCAAGTAGGGGAAAATTCTCACGCATCCATATAAAATGCTGAATACATGCTCTCTGAGGCCATTAAAATGGTCTTAAATCATTCAAAACCAGATCTGCCCCCCCCCCCCCCCCCCCCCCCCCCCCCATCAAAGCTTAGCCCTGCACCCTGGCTTCTCACTCATTTAGACATCCAGGGGTTGACAGCTATGAAGTCACTTTTTACGTTCGTTCGTTTGTTGTTTACTGCCGCGCTCAGCAGTATTCAAGCTTTATGACGGCGGTCTGTAAATAATCGAGTCTGGACCAGACTATCCACTGATTATTATCATGAGCATTGGGATCAATGACATGCATCAACCAAGTCAGCAAACCTGACCACCCGATCCCGTTAGTTGCCTCTTACGACAAGAATAGTCGTTGGTTAAGACAAGCATGGGTTGCTGAAGACCTATTAGACAAGATTAGGCTGGAAAAGTGCTCCCTGTGACATAAAATAACAAAGAAAAATGGATGAGATAAAGGTTCATTTACAACTCTGTTACATACCAGGGTGATATTTCCTTACTGAATGCTTCTTCAGGCCTGCAGCGTGAGGCTGGTGTGGGTGTTTATGTATAATATCCAAATGTCACAAATTAACAGGATCTTCAAACAGGAACTGAATATCAAACAGATTAGCATAGCCTTTCATAAACATATCCTCTTAGAAGAAAAAAACCTAAGTCCTTCTTGACTCATCATGAAGCCTTTCAAGTTAACCATCCTGTTTTCTGTACGACTTTTTTTTAAACTTGGTTTCAAATCTGCCAACTCCAAAAACTTTAAATGCGAAAAAAAAAATTAATAATAATTGAAAACAGTGTTTTTTCTATTAAAACTCCTTTACTGTCACTTTCAATATAAAAATATTATTTAAAATACTGTCATTAAAACCTGTTGGAAATTTATGTCAAAAACTCTGCTCCAACATTGTTTTTTATAACTACTTCAAATTTTGAGAAAATTTAAATACCGACTTAAACTGTTTGGGCCAAAACTCTGTAAACAAAAAAATAAAAAAGCCTAACAAGCAGCCTATATTACAATGAAACAGGTAAATAAAGGATCTGAACGCCAGACGATATACAGGTGCATTAATAACTCAAATTTGTATACCAACTTAAAATGTCTGGGCCAAAACTCTGTAAACAATAATAAATAAAAAAGCCTAAAAAGCAGCCTATATTAAAATGAAACAGGTAAAAAAAGGATCTGAAAGCCAGATGAGTGAGTGAGTGAGTATGGTTTATGCCACTTTTAGCAATATTCCAGCAATATCACGGCGGGGGACACCAGAAATGGGCTTCACACACTGTACCCATGTCGGGAATTGAACCCGGGTCTTTGGCGTGACGAGCGAACGCTTTAACCACTAGGCTACCCGACCGCCCCTGAATGCCAGACGATGTACAGGTGCACTAATAACTCAAACATGTGTTAGTGTGACAAACTATTGTCTGTTGGGATGAACCACACCAACATAGTTACAAATGCTTCTGAAAGTCATTGAAAATAATCTACATGACTGTCCAACACAAAGAATTGTGTTTCCTCGACCTGGTGCTCTGGCATGTATTTTTCAGACATTATGATGACTCAGCACTATGATTCAATTCTACATTATAATTCTTTGATTCAGTTCTTAATACTTCTTCTATGATTCAATTCTACACCACAATTCTATGATTCAGTTGTACAACACAGTTCTATGATTCAGTTCCATGATTAAGTTTTACAATACAGTTCTAAGATTAAGTTTTACAACACAGTTCAATGAGTAAGCTCTACAATACAGTTTTATGATTTTGTTCTACGATACAATTCTTATGATTCAGTTCTACACTACAGTTCCATGATTCAATTCCACAACACAATTCTATGATTCAATTCTACAACACAATTCTATGATTCAATTCTACAACACAATTCTATGATTCAATTCTACAACGCAATTCTATGATTCAATTCCACAACACAATTCTATGATTCAGTTCTACAACACAATTCTATAATTCAATTCTACAACACAATTCTATGATTCAATTCTACAACACAATTCTATAATTCAGTTCTACACTACAGTTCCGTGATTCATTTCTACAACACGATTCTATGATTCAGTTCTACAACACAATCCTATGATTCAATTCTACAACACAATTCTATGATTCAATTCTACAACACAATTCTATGATTCAATTCTACAACACAATTCTATTATTTTCAGTTCTACAACACAATTCTATGATTCAATTCTACAACACAATTCTATGATTTTCAGTTCTACAACACAATTCTATGATTCAATTCTACAACACAATTCTATGATTCAATTCTACAACACAATTCTATGATTCAATTCTACAACACAATTCTATGATTCAGTTCTACAACACAATTCTATGATTCAATTCTACAACATAATTCTATGATTCAGTTCTACAACACAATTCTATGATTCAATTCTACAACACAATTCTATGATTCAATTCTACAACACAATTCTATGATTCAATTCCACAACACAATTCTTTGATTCAATTCTACAACACAATTCTATGATTCAGTTCTACACTACAGTTCCATGATTCAATTCTACAACACAATTCTATGATTCAATTCTACAACACAATTCTATAATTCAGTTCTACAACACAATTCTATGATTCAATTCTACAACACAATTCCACGATTCAGTTCTACAACACAATTCTATGATTCAATTCTACAACACAATTCTATGATTCAGTTCCACAACACAATTCTATGATTCAGTTCTACACTACAGTTCCATGATTCGATTCTACAACACAATTCTATGATTCAATTCTACAACACAATTCTATGATTCAATTCTACAACACAATTCAACGATTCAGTTCTACAATACAGTTCTATGATTCAGTTTTACACAACAATTCTATGATTCAGTTCTATGATTTCATTCTACAATACAATTCTTTGACTAAGTTCCACAAACCACTCATATGATTCAGCCCTACACTACAATGCCGTGATTCAGTGATATAATTCAGTTAATAAGCTAATCAGAAGGAATACTCACACACGCTAAGCCAAGCACCACCTTCCCACCAAGCAGTAGCTTCCCCTCACAGCACACTGTGTATCAGGACTCCAGCGTGTGGACCTGCTAATACAGTGTGAGGCTGTGCCAGCGTACACTGAGGTAGTCTCACAGTACAACTCGCTGTGTTCTCCCTCCTTCATTGAGAAACTACTGCACTCGGGCAGGGTATGTGTGAGGTGTTGGATCAGACACAGGCATCTCTGGCTGCATGATGCAAGCCTACACTAGAAGTGTGCTGTATTTGTATATATATATTGCTGTTATTTGGGGGTCGGTTTTTTATAATTGAAATTTTATTTCTGTACCACTTGTATGTATGGCTCTGTGACACTGGGTATTGTAGAACCAATGTGTATATCAACATTCACGCTATGCTATGATATATAATGTGATGCGACGTGATATATGACACAAGCAAGCCTTCATATAAATGAATTCATAACTGTTCAAAGAAACCTATAACCAAACACTCTCTCACTCACTCACTCACTCACTCACTCATTAAACTCATATTTAGACAACCCATGAAACAAGAAACAAACAAACATATCATTAGTTATAATGAATTTACAGAAATGTACGAAAGTTAAACCTAAGTATCTGCCACATTCACAACATTAACATTATCACAACATCAGGCGCTTAAAGGGAGAGATTACAAAATATTCACCATCTTCTCATTATATGGTTCTACTGAAGGAAACTGTAGCCTGATGACTTGAAAATCTGATCGGATCTAAATCTATCAATAGTATATCATATGAATCCAGACCGATTTTGAGCATGAGTAAAATGCACATAGCTATCAATAAATGTCATGAAGCAGATTTGTTTTCTGATATCAGCTTGATACTATTTCAACAGCCACAGACCCAACAGCACCCATTGACACAACAGCATCTATTTACACAACAGCAGTCATTAACACAACAGCATCCACTAACAGCAGCCTTTGACACAACAGCATCCACTAACAGCAGCCTTTCACACAACAGCATCCACTAACAGCAGCCTTTCACACAACAGCTCCCTGTGACACAACAACAGCCTTTGACACAACAGCATCCACTAACAGCAGCCTTTGACACAACAGCATCCACTAACAACAGCCTTTGACACAACAGCTCCCTGTGACACAACAGCCTTTGACACAACAGCTCCCTGTGACACAACAGCAGCCTTTGACACAACAGCAGCCTTTGACACAACAGCAGCCTTTGACACAACAGCTCCCTGTGACACAACAGCAGCCTTTGACACAACAGCAGCCATTGACACAACAGCAGTCATTGAAACAACAACAATCACTGAAACAACAGCACCGACTAACAGCAGCCATTGACACAACAGCAGCCTTTGACACAACAGCAGCCTTTGACACAACAGCTCCCTGTGACACAACAGCAGCCTTTGACACAACAGCAGCCATTGACACAACAGCAGCCACTGAAACAACAGCACCTATTGACACATAATCTATTGACACAACAGCATCCACTGACACAACAGCATCTATTTACACAACAGCAGTCACTGAAACAACAGCACCTATTGACACAACAGCAGTCATTGAAACAACAGCAATCACTGAAACAACAGCACCGACTAACAGCAGCCATTGACACAACAGCAGCCTTTGACACAACAGCAGCCTTTGACACAACAGCACCCTGTGACACAACAGCAGCCTTTGACACAACAGCAGCCATTGACACAACAGCAGCCACTGAAACAACAGCACCTATTGATACATAATCTATTGACACAACAGCACCCATTGACCGAACAGCACCCATTGACACAACAGCAGTCACTGAAACAACAGCAGTAATTGAAACAACAGCAGTCACTGAAACAACAGTAGCCACTGAAACAACAGCACCCACTGACACAACAGCACCCATTGACACAACAGCACCCACTGACACAACAGCACCCACTGAAACAACAGCACCCATTGACACAACAGCACCCTTTGACACAACAGCAGCCACTGAAACAACAGCACCTATTGACACATAATCTATTGACACAACAGCACCCATTGACACAACAGCACCAATTGACACAACAGCACCCAGTAGAATGCACATAGCTATCAATAAATGTCATGAGGCACATTTGTTTCCTCACATCAGCTTGATGCTATTTCAACAGCCACTGTCCCAACAGCACCAATTGACACAACAGCATCCACTGACAACAGCCATTGACACAACAGCACAGCACAGGTTGACAAGAACGCAAAGAAAGAAAAGCACAACATGGCATGTTCTTTTGTCATAAAACACAAAGAGTCATTTCCATCTGAGTATTGATCTGTCTCCTATGAAAATATTTATGACTGAAATATCCTAAGGCCACACTTTTTTAATTTTTTGTTTCACAGATTTATTCCAGATTTTCCACACCAGGTCGGTCGAAATAAAAGCAAAATTTATTTATTTATTTACTAACGGTTTAACATCTCGTCCAAGATTATTGCACTTATAAAGCAACGTGCATGTGCGTGCGTGCGTGCGTGCGTGCTTGTACTTGTGCCCATTCATAGTGCTAGCACACTGAGATACCATGCTGCAGTTTAACATGAATACCCCACTCAGAGACAGTATACTGACTCCGAGCCGACCAGTCCTTGTTTTAGCCCCTAGCCCCTGTTTAGGGTAACAACAAGTACCACCTATTAACGTCTTTTGGTATGACCCCGCCGGGGATCGAACCTTGGACCTTCCGCTCTCCGGGCGGATGCTCTACCACTAGACCATGGAGTCGGTCACAAAATACTTGAAGTAGACCAGGTCAAATTGTTACTGTCTTGCTGTCATAATAAGTTTGTTCAGGACACACAAAACTGATCACCATGAAATCCACCCAACCACCACATCCCTCCCCCATTCCCCCACCCAGCCACCCCCTCCACTCAAACACACTTACCCTACATTGTAGAACAAGTACAGGCAACAACTTATCGATGCTGCTCCGATGTAATAAGAGCATACAGACATATAATCCTGTAAGTGTGCCCTGGGCTTAATGTGAGATACTTAGTAATGACACTTTGATCTCGTGTAAAGCTACTTATATTTATCTACAATATTGTTTCCCGCAGATGACACAGACAGTCAAGTGGAAAATGGCTGCCTGGAACGATGCTGCTTTCCTGGAATGATTTTTCAAAGTTTAATGTTCCTTAATGTTAATTAAAAAGTTACATAACCCTTTGGAAATCTGGCATCTTGTAGCCGAGGTAAAACATAGAATACTTGAATTGGTGTAACTTTTAAGAAACTACTTATGTTGAGGGGCGGTCGGGAAGCCTTATGGTTAAAGTATTCGCTCGTCATGCCGAAGACCTGGGTTCGATTCCCGAAAGGGTACAATGTGTGAAGCCCATTTCTGGTGTCCCCCCCATGATATTGCTGGAATATTGCTTAAAGCGGCGTAAAACCATACTCACTCATTCACTCACTTATGTTGCACATCAAACAACAAATATTAGGGAGCAAGTTATCTGTGTTCGTTCAAAAGGAGCTATTGTCACGCATTACTCTGCCATAAGGACATGGTTTTTAAAACAGCTCATGGCCCACCGAGCTCCAGATAAGCTGCGTATCTGCGTAAAATACGCATCAGAAATGCAGAAATATGCAGTAAAATAAAATTTAAGCGTATCAAATACGCAACAAACATTACAGATACGCTACAAAAATAAAACTTGTGTGTATCATCAAAATATTGTGAAGTAACCCTGCATATTCGATTAGCAAATCAGCAACTTATTTTGAAATTATAAACGGGCATTCCGTCAACCTTGCCAGACTCCACGATGACAGTTACAACATGATCATTTGCCATCACACTTTCTTGTGGAAGTATCATGGTATTTTTGAGTCCTATAAAGCTCTCAAACCCACACGACACCAGTTTGCAGGGACTAGATGAATAGTGTTTTTAAATATTTAACTTAAATACCCACATGTGTAAAAACTAGTGGGTAACAGAAATTTGAATACCCAGATAGAATTACTGATACCCAATGATTTTAAAATGCATGGGTAAAATACCCACAACACCCAAAGCTTATCTGGAGCTCTGGGCCCACCTTTAGAATACACTACCACAAACTTTTCAAATGGAAATAAAAGGATTATAAATGGGAACTAACATGCATATAATATTTTTTTTGATTCCGCAGTTTTCATTTTTATGCACAGGAATGCAGTTTATGAGGAATTCTTTTAAGGGCGTTGCACACATTTAAACGTCTTCGGTCTGAATACTATCTACCGTGGTATTTCTTTTGTAAGAGATCAATCAGATTTGTAATGACAAAGATGGATACAATGCTGTACAAGTTTAGTATCGGGTCTAATGGGGTACTTCTAGGCCGAATGCAGGGAAACAACAAGTACAATCTTTTAGTATCGTTTGGTATGACGCGGCTGGGGATTAAACCATTGCTTACAATGAAAGGCGACTATGCTAATAGGAGACTATCGGGATCGGGTGGTCAGGCTTGCTGGCCTGGTTGATGCATGTCATCATATTCCATCATATTCAATGCTCATGATGTCCATCACTGGATTCTCTGGTCCAGACTCGATTATTTACAGACCGCCATCATATAGCTGGAATATTGCTGAGGGCAGCTTTATACAACAAACAATCAATCAATCACTACTAGTCTTAATTCATAGGATCAAAACTATGTTGTAACCCTATATTATTAATTGAAGAAGAAAGAAAACTTATACTAAATTGTTATGAAAGACTATATCCATTTTGTAACAAACAAATAAACCATATTCTGTTTAAGGGATTTTATTAATGTTTCCTTAATTCAAATCACAACATCAATCGCACATTCAATATCTAACACCAAAGACTTCATGTTTAATTTTGTCATGGTAGAATGGAGATAAACAGTGAAGAACTGGGCTACCTGTAAATTAACCATGCTAAATATTATATTTTAAACCTCATGTTGTGTTTTCAGTTCCAAATTCAAATTAGCACAGTCAAATCTACCTAGTTCTACATTGAAAACACAGTAGGAATATCGTTTTATAGGAAATAGAGCTTTGAGATTGTATGAGTGAGTGAGTGAGTGAGTATGGTTTTACGCCGCTTTTAGCAATATTCCAGCAATATCACGGCGAGGGACACCAGAAATGGGCTTCACACATTGTACCCATGTCGGGAATCGAACCCGGGTCTTCGGCGTGACGAGCGAACGCTTTAACCACTAGGCTACCCAACCGCCCTTGAGATTGTATGAACCATGTACTGTATGTTGATTAGCTTCAGAAGATGGGTGGCACAGTGGGATGAGGGTTTGTTTCTCACACTAAAGGTCTTTTGCCCTTAGTATAACACATTCTAAATCCATCTGCTCATGGCCATTATTGATAAAATGGTGCAATGGCCTACTCACTGGTGTGAATGAAAGCACAAAAAGCAGAGTCCATTGAATGATTCTGACTATAATTGAAACAGTTCCATGGAAACACTACAAAACATTATAGCTAAAATGGATAGAATTATCACTAAACCGCCCGCGTGTTATCAGAAATCAGCGGGCCACTGTAACTTGATAATGCCCTCATATTGCTTGACGACGGGCCATATCACGCCCGTTGTTAGGTGATGTCATGGGGTGGGGTTAGGTGACATCACGTTCAATAGTGACGTCATATCTGGTTTGTTCTATGACGTTTCCATATTTGTAAAAGTGGGTCAGTGACATTTGTGTTGATTGCAGTAAATGTTTCAAAACCGATATTGTTGTTTCTTTTTATTTGATAACAAATTCCATCCATTTTAGCTATAATAACAGTAAGGCTCTTTTTCAGAGCATTATCATTTGCAGAAGCCCTCAGTCTTTTCAACTGCCCTCCTTCTTCGGGCAGTTAATGTAAGACCTCGCGCTTCTGCAAATGATAATGCCCTGAAAAAGAGCGTTACCCTTATATTAATATGTCTCTGCATGCACTCAAGTCTGGATGTTTTGAAACATAAAAAGATTTAACAGATTGCTTGATTGGAATACTGCTTTTCGGCGTCAGACAACAGACACTTACTCTCTCATACAAATGATGTGACGGATGCTACTAGAAGGGCGAACACACTTACTTTTTTCATGAACACCTGTTGCCATGACTGCCCTCTTCAAAACACAACTACACTTCCATACTAACCAGCTAGATCCAGGTTAGAATAGGTCTTCAGCAACCCATGCTTGCCATAAAAAGCGACTATGCTTGTCATAAGAGGTGACTGACAGGATTGGGTGGTCAGGCTTGATGGATGCATGTCATCGTATCCCAATTGCATGGATCGATGATCATGATGTCAATCACTGGTTTGTCTGGCTCAGACTTGATTATTTACAGACCACCGTAATATAGCTGGAATATTGCCGAGTGCTTCGTTAAACAACAAACAAACAAACAAACAAACAAACAAACAAACTAACCAGCTGCATGGTACAAATGGTGGCTGAAATGTTCTGAGCATAACTATGATGGGCTGTGTTGATGGATTAGTTTCAAACAATTTTTCGAAAAAATCTCTTCAAAGTTCCACACACTTCTGCCAACGATGCTGAAATGCCTGGATCCAACTGTTGAAGGAGGCTTCCTCCTGGTAGTGTAAAACGTCATCCACAGCAGAAATGGCATCATCATTTACATAATTCTTCTTTTACAGAGTTCTTTCTTCAATATCAGGAAGAGGTGAAAATCTGACAGTGCCAAATCGGATGAATACGGATGTTCTATGAATTCAAAGCCAAAGACATGCATTGCAGCCATGGTGACAACCAACGTGTGCACAGCTACATTGACCTGGTGGAACAACACACCTTTAGTGAGTTTTCCACATCTTCCCGAGGCAAGCGAGTTAACGGACTATAAAAGTCCAGTTTCCACCCTTGCCGAACTAGGCTGGTATAATGGAGTTACATTTTGGCTGGACTAAGGAGTCTCTGCATAGCCCAATCGCGCACCGAAATCGAAATCCGGTTCGTAAGGTGTCATGCATATTTCGGTCGACTGCAGGATTTGCAAAGCATGTGCACCGCTAACTCGTTGTCAATAGATATTTTCTAAATCTTTTCATGTTTTTAATCAAGGTGCTCACGCGATTTGATGCACTTCGCGATGTAAGACTCGTTTTATCACAATATAGATCTTGATTATCGATCAGATCGTCTTGACTGGGCGCCACCATTTTGTTTAAAGCAAATGCAAGTGATACGAGAGGTTGAATCTGATTGGTCAATAGGAGAGGCATAGAAAGGACATAACTCGTAATGGCCACTGGTGGCGCTACGATCGAGCCCAGGAATTCCAGCCAAGTCCGGCAAGGGTGGAAACTGGACTTTTAAAGTCAGTTAACTCTCTTTGCCTCAGGAAGATTGTTTTCCATGACATTTAGTCTTTATATTTCTCAGGTAGTTGCCATAATAAATGCAAACTGTTACTGGTGGCCTATTGACCTTTTTCACACTTCGCTACTTCCGGTTTGAAAGCGAGGCTTGGAGAGCAGAAGGTGAAGGCTGGATAGCACATGAAACACATGGAGATGTCAACAAGGCATGCAATCGGGACAAACTGTGACAATTTAACCATCCCGGTACATTTATCGTAAGTATTGAACATTATTCTTATTGACAAACTATTCTACTGTTATCTGGTCTCCTTACCGATATAAATTTGAGTCTGGCCGTTCTGTTGTGATTTCAATTTAAAATATCCATGACCACCTGGTAACTCCCAGTGCAGTTTATGGTACCTGAACAGACTTAAAACAAATTCTACTGAAATCTTTTAAAAAATAATTCATTGTTTACACACCATTAAGCCAAACTATTTTCTGTGAGTTTAAATAACTTTGCGGGTTGTATTTGAAGTCGAAATATCGACCTTTTGACCATATCTAGATATATGTCAGAAACTAACTAAATTGATATGTTGATATAATGTATCAAATTGTAACCTACTGAGAATTTACAATCGTAACAAATCAGAAGTTTGCATCAGTTGTGTATTTGATGTAAATTTTAATAGACTCAAATGCATTCCAATAAAATATTAGACCTCTAGATCTACTTGTGCTGTTGGGATTGTGAACAGTTGTTATTTTGATTGTCAATGTTGACAGATTAGATAGCATGAGGTGTAATATTTCTACTGAATTATTACATAAAGGGTGTGTTAATATTTAAAGTAAAGTACAGTTTGATCTGCAATTTTGGTAAAAATTAATATTTCTACCAAAATGATATTTACTTTACTGTACCAATTTAATCATGTCATGAAATGGACAAAAACCCAACTAATAATGTCCAGTAAATGTTCAATCTACATGTGATCTTTATATAATTTACAGAAACAGTTAACTCTTTAACAGTTTGTATTCAAATATTTCAAATGCATAAACTGATATTGACATTACTAAAAACTTAAAGTATAAAAATAATTATTTTTAATTCCCATGCGTATTGCAATCATAACTCATTATTCCCTTTGTTTAATTGTGAAACCCATCTGGTTTTATGTCCACAAACATGTTTTGAAACTTTTAAAACAAAAAGATATTTTTGGGTGCAAGCAATTGCCATGTATTATTGATTATTAATCATATCAATTTATACATAAGAATATAGTTGTGCTTACTGTGTCATTTTGCAATAATTATATTGTTATGATGTAATATTTTACTATTGTTAACAATCTTTAGAACTTTAGTTTATTTCAATCACGTCAAGTGGTGTGATCATTTTGATATTTTTTTATAATTCAATCAAAACGAGAAAAATAAAAAAATATAAATACATAGAAGAAATTTGTTTTCCTTGTCAAATAACGATGATAGCATGAATTTATCTCATGCTCCTTGTATAGCATGCTCTCCTTGTATAGCATGCTCCTTGTGAAAATTCATTCCATTTTTTCTTCGAATGTACCTTATAAGATGATTTTAGGGAGACATTACTGACAGCTATCGATAATCTTGGAGGACAAAATACTCTACATAGTATTCTTTTTGGTGATTCAAACTTAGATGTTTTCCTGAATACAAAAATATTCTTGTCTGTACACAAATTTATAGAAACGACTAACAGATTCAGTAGCTAGCATATTATTGTTTCCAAACTGTTAATCATTAATATTGTTAAATCTATATACAACACTAAAATGTATAATATTAGGATATGTATGAGATGCACACTGCCTTCACTTTCCAGCACATGGTACATATCCTTCATATGAGCACTGTATATATATTGCGCACTATGTTTCCACAATGTGAAGCTTCAACTGTAAATTGTTCATTTTCATTATGCAATACTATGTATAACTGTATATAGGGAGAAGGCGGTAATAAGTGCTGCCCTTTGTCTTTTTGGACAATAAAATATGTTTAATAATATTTCATCTTGTGATCTGACAAAGTTAATATAAAAGGTTTATAAACAAGGTTATTGAAGTAGGAATATTATTATATATAGAATTATTCATTTCAGGCCAGCAAGTCAACACAATGAAGTACTAGTATCCGGTGACGGATGTCTGGAGGAGCTTTCTGCTGACAGTAACACAATGGTTACAATGTGCGTCCTATCAAAGGACGAGGAAGTGAAAAGCCTTATTCACTCACAAATCAACATGGCCAATATTTATCGGACACTGAAAAAGCACATTGTACCATTTGTTTACAAGCAAGAAAATTATTTTCTCCTGGAATTTAATTAGGTGCTTTTGACTGACACAGACACCCAGTCCATGTTAAGTTTTGAAAACTTATATTGTGAGAAATAAAGATATGAAAATTTTGGTTTGTTTTTCTTTGTCAAATATGAGAAATCCAGATTGTTCCATCAACATAATTTGTACCGATACATATATTTTATCTTGGCTTGATTACCAATTGAAGTTGATTCTTTTTATCTTTTGTTATTTTATCTGTACTCATATCTGATCAAGACATTTTCAAACTATTCAGGATAAATGTATTAGTAGCTTCCTTTTGATATACAATTACCTTTCATCATACAGGATTAGGTGAGGGTGTTCAAGAAGTTGGTAGTTGTATCAATTCTTATATTTCTTCAATTTCATGCATTATTTATATTTATCAATTTTTAGTTTCCTTTTAACTTATTTTAAACAGTTCACACATTATTACTTTTGTAGTGCACGGTGCAATCTCAATCGGCAATAATCAGTTAAGTAAGTGATGTTTGAAGAACAAGTAAAGTATCATCTGTCATTGTACACGCTGAAGAGGGTTATCGCCCCTTCTGAATATTTATTTTGACACACGAATTATTTTCATAATTAACATTGTAATATGTTAAAATGAAAATCATAGCAGAAAAAGTGTCTTTTGTCAACTGGACTCATGGCAAAACGATAGTGCGTTGTGCAGCAAACACCACTATGAAACGTGAAATAAACATGATCTCAATCTTGATCTAGAGTTCTCCAAGCCACGCATTGACAGCAATTTTGCAAAAGTACACTGACGTGTTTCATGTTATGTGGTTTATTTACAATAGAAAACTTCTGTCATTGAATGTACAGTCACATTGTACCTATATGCCGACGAGGTTATGATAAAACAATCTATTTCTGAAATACGTATCTCGAAATGCACCTTTCGATTCACTTCCGGGATCCTGACAGCAAAATGCTAATTCCAGTGTATAACAGGTATATTTTAGTTGGACCTCATGATTTAATGTGAAATATCTTCTGTATTATATACAGAGGATACCATTTTTTGTTTGTTTGAAATGTCGATCAGTGAAATGCACAACATGCTGTCTATTCCCAATGAGCTGATGCGACTCTCACTGCATGGAGCTATGCTCTCCAAGCCTCGTTTTCGATCCAAGATGGCGAAAGTGTGAAAAAGGTCAATATGCAGCCTGTAAGCAAAATTTCAGGAAAGTGAGTGAGTGAGTGAGTTGGGTTTAACGCTGATTTTAACAGTAATACAGTTATATCAAGGCATGTCAGCTTAATGTGGGAGGAAAGCCCCAAGTGATGCAGGTCTCAGACGTTTACCACTTCGGTGAAACCCACGAGCACGGGTATGGTGCTGACAAACCTGGAAACATAATGGGGGCGAACCGGGATTCAAACCCACAATCATAGGTTTCTGGCATGCCCAAGGGATGCAACTCTGCGAATCGCGGCGCCTTAGACGACTGTGCAACATGCCCCCGTAAGCATGGAAAGTATTGTACTTAAAATGTTCAAACTGTTCAGGGTGTACTATACATTCATCGAAGTTTCAGCCACCCCTAGTATTTGGAAATCTAAACTAACACTGAGCACAAAGTTCACATAACTCAGTGTGCCCGCTGGCTTTATAAAATGCCAATCCTGGTGGACTGGCAACTCTAAAAATAACCAGTCCCCACTAATTTTTGTCAGTCCCAACTTTCAACAAATAAAAAATGTATGAAAATTAGCTGGTTTTAATTCTTTCAACATCATGTTCTGTGAAATGAGTCATCTCTGAAATAACTTAGATCTACATGTCATTCACACAAACTTCAATCACAATTTTCTCTCTCTTTTTTTAATATTTCGAGACAAAGTCACTACAAATGGATATTTAACCTCGAAGCAAAGATAAATGTTATTTCCTTGCACTAAAAAAAGACAAGGGGATGACCTGATGGTAACAGACAAGCTGACTTCTTTAAAAAAACATATTTCAATGAATATCGCTGATGTTTTGTTCAACAACAAAGATTTATAAGGATCTTTACTTGCCGGTCCAGAGGGACTGGCAGTCACCTGAATTACCAGTCCAAGCCTAAATTTACCGGTAAAAAACTGGTATTTACCGGTAAATGGGAACACTGCAACTCAAATGTTCATATTTGTGAACAGGCTTAACAGGCTTAACAGGCTTAAGGAGGTATCTGCTGTCATGTTGCCTGTTTAGGGATAGCAGGGCTCCAATTAAGGAACTGGATTTAAGTTGCTCTAGGACAAAGCCACGTTGCACCCCGGTCCCATAAATTTATCATAGTTGAAATATAGAGGCATAAACTAGTAGAAATGAAAACAGGGGGGGTCGGGTGGGCAAGTGGTTAAAGCGTTCGCTCATCACGCTGCAGCCCCGGGTTCGATTTCCAACATGGGTAAAATGTGTGAAGCCCATTTCTGGTTTCCCCCGACGTGATATTGCAGGAATATTGGTAAAAGCGGCGTAAAACCATACTCACTATCTAAATGAAAACAATCTCAGCTCCCTGATGACTGTGTCATGAGATTACAAAAATTAATGCCATTTCTGTCAAATGTAATTGGTATGTGCACATAACCTTGAAGAACCCACAGTTGGATTACATCAAGCCCAAGAAAGCATGACAAATTACATGTAACATTAGTGATGCAGTACGGTACAAAAACTTTAACGATATAGGGTGTGTTCAGAGATCGTTGTGTGCACAAGTAAGGGTTAGACAGACACCAATTTGTCTTTTATTCACATGCACCTGGTGCATGTCGATATAAATATTAGGTTGCACATCGCATGTTTTATATACCGTATTCGACGTAATACGTGCCCAGGGCGCTCTCAAAATTAGAAATAAGGGGCTCTTATTAGAATATAAGTTTGGCTCTTATTAGAATATAAGTTTGGTGAAAGAGTTAAAAGATTGTACATTTATTTCGTGGTTTATGTTGACAGCCAGAAATGATACAAAAGAAAAGTCTGTGCGTAATACAAACGACAGATATATTTTTCCAGAATTTGATTGCCCGTAATTAAGGGTACATATAACAAACGAGTGTGTATTATACACGAATAAATAAGTCTGGAGTACATTGATCAATCGGAAGGGTGGTAATTGTTATTGTTCACTTGCCAATATAATTAGCAAATATCGCAGTGGGCGCTTATTAGAGTGGGGAACTTATTACGTTGAATACGGTAGTTAAATCTAGTCCTACAAAGGGACCCATCTTTATGTGTTCAAGAGAGTGAGTGAGTATGGTTTTATGCTGCTTTTAGCAATATTCCAGCAATATCACGACAGGGGACACCAGAAATGGGCTTCACTCATAAATGTGTTCAAGCTCCAAATACAGAGGGAGGCAAAGGCCACAACCCCCACCCCAAGGCATACCAAATAATTTGTCTTGGCATCCAGTTAAAGAACTTATGAGTCATATCAGTGTAGGCAGTTGATATGAGTAAACTAGACAGGGATTTTCACACAGAATGCATGACCTTGCATGCTGATGACATTAGGGCTAAATATATTATATTATATATCATCATACCAGACAAATATTTTAAGGCATCCAGCATACTGCACTGGGGCATCCAAAATACCACTTAACGGGGCATCCAGCATTCTTCACTAGGCATCCAAAATACCACTTAACGGGACATCCAGCATTCTGCACTGGGCATCAAAAATACCACTTAACGGGACATCCAGCATTCTGCACTGGGCATCAAAAATACCACTTAACGGGACATCCAGCATTCTGCACTGGGAATCCAAAATACCACTTAACAGGGCATCCAGCATTCTGCACTGGGCATCAAAAATACCACTTAACGGGACATCCAGCATTCTGCACTGGGCATCAAAAATACCACTTAACGGGACATCCAGCATTCTGCACTGGGAATCCAAAATACCACTTAACGGGACATCCAGCATTCTGTACTGGAAATCCAAAATACCACTTAACGGGACATCCAGCATTCTGCACGGGACATCCAGCATTCTGCACTGGGAATCCAAAATACCACGTAACGGGACATCCAGCATTCTGCACTGGGAATCCAAAATACCACTTAACAGGGCATCCAGCATTCTGCACTGGGCATCCAAAATACCACTTAACGGGACATCCAGCATTCTGCACGGGACATCCAGCATTCTGCACTGGGAATCCAAAATACCACTTAACAGGACATCCAGCATTCTGCACGGGGAATCCAAAATACCACTTAATGGGACATCCAGCATTCTGCACGGGGAATCCAAAATACCACTTAACGGGACATCCAGCATTCTGCACTGGGCATCAAAAATACCACTTAACGGGACATCCAGCATTCTGCACTGGGCATCCAAAATACCACTTAATTAACGGGACATCCAGCATTCTGCACTGGGCATCCAAAATACCACTTAACGGGACATCCAGCATTCTGCACTTGGCATCCAAAATACCACTTAACGGGACATCCAAAATATCACTTAACGAGACATCCAGCATTCTGCACTGGGCATCCAAAATACCTATTAATGGGGCATCCAGCATTCTGCACGGGGCATCCCAAATACCACTTAACAGGGCTTGGCATCCAGCATACCAATAGAAAATTGGCAACCCACTACTTCAAATAAATTGGCCCTCGTCTTAGAAAGATGCAGAAATATCATTTCCTTCCATTTCCCATTACAATAATGTTCTTGCTTACCCAAACAACATTTTCGTATTTAGATATTTACACGACTCCCCGAGGTTCACGTGAATGTTTGACATCCATTTGATCCTTTCAAAATAACATTTTCTACAATTTCCCCAGCAATTTAACAAGGGAACAGCCAGCACAGGAATCATCAGCACATGGTGGAATGTCACTGTTATCTGAGCATCCTGCTATCGCTGTGATACCCTCATCTGATAACCTGCAGTTGCTTGCTCACACATTAATCACACAGACAGCCTTGTCTGTCTCCTGCAAGGCACCCCCCTCCTCCTCCATACAGAAGTCAGGAACTAGCAATGCTTATGGTGTCTTGTGTCATTCAAGACTGACAGCTTTATACTCAAATGTGAACACAGAAAATATTATCTTTGTATTGAATGTATAGACATGTAAGATAAATTTGCTTTTTTCAGAGGTAATTATATTTGTAACCTAAAACAATATTTTTTTTAATTCAGTTTTTTTGTGATTGGAGCAGGAGACAATAAAAACATATGAATCTGAAAGGAAACAGACCTAGTTTCCTTCAAATAAAAGTGAAAACATGGAAATTGAAAAAAAAAGTTGTCTCTATCAAACACTTTCCACAATCATAAGTAACAAATCATTGCCAAAAACAGAATCAATTGTAGGATTCCGACTATATCATAAGCAAGAGTTATCAACCACTATCAACTAGTGTAACGCTCTGTGTGTGTGTCTGTGTGTGTGAGTGTGTGTCTGTGTGTGTGTGTGTGTGTGTATGTGTGTGAGTGTGTGTGTCTGTGTGTGTGTGAGTGTGTGTCTGTGTGTCTGTGTGTGTGTGTGTCTGTTTTGTGTGTGTGTGTGTGTGTTTGTGTGTGTGTATGTCTGTGTTTGTGTGTGTGTGAGCTTCTGTCTGTGTGTGTGTGTGTGAGCTTCTGTCTGTCTGTCTGTCTATCTATTGGAAAAAAAAGCTTTGAATGGGTTTAAAATGAAGGCATATTGGTAGCATATATTCCGTATGCGAACAAAAACAAAAAGATCTGAAACTCGGACAAATGCAGCAGAATAACTTCGGCTGTATCCATCAAAAGCCGATCGTAGTTAATTGACAACACCTTTTCCAGAAAAACAGCGTGCGACAAATGGCAGCTTTAAACAAATAAGCAACTAGCAAAGTAATTTCTTTTGGTTTGTCTGACTCAAAGTCTTGACCATAAAACATAAAATCCATGGCATTGAGCAACCAGTATTCATATGCACCAGAACCTTTTTATCTATAGTGGTAGGTGTGTTCTCTGGTATCAGTTTTTGCACATGAATGGGCAGTAGTCAGGTATGGCCCCCGAACACGCTGAAGATGTCAGACATCAGGATCTGGTAATGGTATATGTTAATAAAATACATATAAATTAATATTATTGTTTAAGTACCACTCAGCCACAGACAAATTCCTTACTGTTGATATGGACTGACAGAATTGTTATATGATCCCTGTTATATCAACAATTATTGAGCAAATACTAGATCTAGCTCTAAGAAATCAGAGAATGAAATTATGGGTGAAGTAATTTATCTAGCTCTATGACTGATCAGCTTTCCTTTTGACTCAAAACTTCTTAATAAGAATACATTTTCTGGAAACAAGTTGATTAAAACACATCCCTGTTAATCTTCTCTGCACCTTCTTAATAAGAATACATCCCCATTAATCTTCACTGCTTCTTCTTAATAAGAATACATTTTCTATAAACAAGTTGACTAAAACACATCACCGTTAATCTTCTCTGCTCCTTACTAAGAATACATTTTCTATAAACAAGTTGACCAAAATACATCACCGTTAATCTTCTCTGCTTCTTAATAAGAATACATTTTCTATAAACAAGTTGACCAAAATACATCACCGTTAATCTTCTCTGCTTCTTAATAAGAATACATTTTCTATAAACAAGTTGACCAAAATACATCACCGTTAATCTTCTCTGCTTCTTAATAAGAATACATTTTCTATAAACAAGTTGACTAAAACACATCACCGTTAATCTTCTCTGCTTCGTCTTAATAAGAATACATTTTCTATAGAACAAGTTGACTAAAACACATCCCCATTAATCTTCTCTGCTTCGTCTCAATAAGAATACATTTTCTATAAAACAAGTTGACTAAAACACATCCCTGTTAATCTTCTCTGCTTCGTCTTAATAAGAATACATTTTCTAGAAACAAGTTGACTAAAACACATCCCCGTTAATCTTCTCTGCTTTGTCTTAATAAGAATACATTTTCACCAGTTTTCAGGACCAGTTTCAACACAGGACCACATGGGGCTATATGTAACTACAACACTATACCGGGTCCGCTGAAACTGCTGGAGTTCTGGCTCCTGGGCAGGAGAACCATCAGAGGGCCAGCTGTGACTCAGTGTCAGTAGTCCTCTGGGGTAGTCACTGCTCATGTAACCCGTCAACATCCAGGTTAGAATTGGTCTTCAGCATCCCATGTTTGTCGAATGAGGCAACTAACAAGATCAGACTGTCAGGCTCGCTGACTTGGTTGATGCATATCCTTATACCCAAAATTGCATAGATCGATGCTCATTGTGGGTGTCAATCACTGGATTGTCTGGTCCAGACTCAATTATATACAGACCGCTGTCATATAGCTGGAATATTGTTGAGGGCAGCTTAATACAACAAACAATCAATCAATCACTACTAGTCTTAGTTCATAAGATTATAACTATGTAAATTTCGCTGTTGTAACCCTATATTATTAATTGAAGAAGAAAGAAAACTTAAACTAAATTGCAATGAAAGACTATGTCCATTTTGTATCATTCCATTGCCTGTCTGAGAACCCCTTCTGTATGGTTTGTTTGTCGCTCCTATGAAAGTATAAGAGGTAGAATTCTCCCAAAGTATTTTATCATTTTTCCAACTCACCATGAATTCAATCAGTTGTCGACTACCAACCATTATGAAGCTGCTATGAAAGTATAAGAGATAGAATTCTCCCGAAGTATTTTATCATTTTTCCAACTCACCATGAATTCAATCAGTTGTCGTCTAGCAACCCTTATGAAGTGAGCTATATGTCTCTCGTATCTTGTGTCTATCCACTCCATGCCATGTAAGTTGCCTGATGCATTATGCTGCTGTGTATATGGGCTGAGGCGCCTTTACCGAAATTAACACATAAATTACTAATCACACATCAGTGCATAGTAGTTGTTCTGCAAAACTCTGGGAGGACCAAATGTTAAGATTGTCCTTCAAATCTTCCTTAGTCTGTCTTACAGTCCTGAACGATTAGGGGACCCAGTTGTCTAAGGCGCCGCGATTCGCTGTGCAGAGTTGCGTCCCTTGGACACACCTATGATTGTGGGTTCGATTCCCGGTTCGCCCCAATTATGTTTCTAGGTTTGTCAGCACCATACCCGTGCTCGTGGGTTTCACCGAAGTTGTAAACGTCTGAGACCTGCATCACTTGGGGCTTTCCTCCCTCATTAAATGAGTGAGTGAGTATGGTTTTACGCCGCTTTTAGCAATATTCCAGCAATATCACGGCGGGGGACACCAGAAATGGGCTTCACAAATTGTACCCATGTTGGGAATCGAACCCGGGTCTTCGACGTGACGAGCAAACGCTTTAGCCACTAGGCTACCCGACCACCCTCCCACATTAAGCTGACATGCCGTGATATAACTGGAATAGTGTAAAAAGCGGCGTTAAACCCAACTAACTCACTCACTCCTGAACCATCATATTTAACTTCTGTAATCCCAAATGAAGCAAGTCTAGATTTTCCACATATTCTGATTCTCCCATCTCATTGGGGCTCCTTTTTAATTTCAATAGTTATTTGTTTAAATCATAGTTACATATTTTCGTAAACTAAGTTTTAGTATACATCTTCCGCTGATGTGTTCATAATGGTTTTCGTGGGGGCACAGGGTCGTCTAAGGCGCCACAATTCGCTGCGAAGAGTTGCATCGCTTGGGCACGCCAGAAACCTATGATTGTGGGTTTGAATCCCGGTTCACCCTGATTATGTTTCTAGGTTTGTCAGCACCATACCCGTGCTCATGGGTTTCACAGAAGTGGTAAACATCTGAGACCTGCATCACCTCAGGCTTTCCTCCCACATTAAGCTGACACGCCGCGATATAACTGGAATACTGTTCAAAGGGGCGTTAAACCCAACTCACTCACTCGCTCATCATGGTTTTCAATGGGAAATGGCAGACAGCTTCTTCAACAAGCAAGTAATTAATGTGGTTTGGCCTTACAGCATGTTTCACCTGATGTGCACAGGGAACGAATCTATTCCAGATCCTATATCACAAGACAGCCCTGAGCAGCAATCAATTAAGAAACAGATCTGGATTATTTCAGATGTATGTCTTGATGCTGGCTCTACTATAATCAGGATGTGGATCCTGAGTCCAGCTGCTGATGTTCTTCTAGGCTAGCCCAAGTCTCTAAGGCAATAATTATTACCGTATTCGACGTAATAAGCACCCCACTCTAATAAGCACCCACAGTGATATTTGCTAAGATATTGGCTAATGAACAATCCCAATCAGCACCCCTTCCGATTGATCAATGTACACAAGACTTATTTATTCGTGTATAATATACACCTGTGTGTTATATGCATCCTTAATTATGGGCAATTGAATTCTGGAAAAATATATCTATCATATGTAATCTTTTCAGGCTGTCAGCGTAAACCACCAAATTTACGATCTTTCAACACTGTTTGTTTTTCACCAAAATAATATTCTAATAAGAGATCCCTCTTTCTAATTTTGAGAGCGCCCTGGCTGCTTATTACGTCGAATACAGTAGTTTAAATTATAAGCTCTACATTAAGTAAATGATAAGAAGAAGTTGTCCCTATAAGAGACTGGAGTCCTTGTACTGCCACATATCTAGACTTGCCTATAAGGAGGACAGAATTTCTATACATCCATGAACTTTTCTTTCAGTACAGCCTTGAAGCAAGGCTACTGTTCTTCCCACAATGCGGTCATATTCAAGCTGTGCATTAGATGGGTTTGTGTTTGTCATAACAGCTAAGAACAATGTTAGCGAACAACCTGCTTGGTGGTTCTAGGGACCTCATGGTGTTCTGTGGTGCCGATAAAAGGTTAAAAGGCCAGCAGGCTTTCTGGACAAAAGTAAAGAAATGAAAAATCAAGAGTTATGTTAAATGAAAATTATTTTGGAGTATTTTTTATTGAGTTATATATATAAAATTACAATGAACAAACCCTACATTTACTGCATAATTGTAAAGCAAAAAGAAATAAGTGAAGAAAGAAAAATAAACAATGTCTGTTTTATCAAAGAAAAATGTAGACAGACCCAAGGATCACTCGATTCCTTCACATTTCTGTAGTTAATCTGTCATGGCATGAGTGATGAACTTTTGTAACATGAAAGAATCGGGTGATCCTTAACTTTTTTTTAGAAGAATATTTCGATTGAACGTGACAGTTGAGTGGGTGAATGTTAGGCAAATATTCCAACTGTGGCAACAAAGGGAGCATGAAGAGACAAGTGTTAAAAGTGTGCTGACAGACCTCATTACAGCGTTTGGCTGAGCCTAGCAAGGAAAGGATGCCATCCAGATGCTCTGTACCTTGTTGTGAATGGACAAAATTTGCTACATAAGATTTCAAAACTATTCTCATCGATTTTACGAACATTTAGCATTAATTCGCTAAATGGGTTTATGGGCAGCATTTATATCTCGCTCTTATTAACTGCTTACATGCTGAACGTTTTACTTCCACATTCTACAAAGTTATGTTACTTCCACTGGCCCATGTCAATTCTGTTTGCTTAAATCACTTCCCCTTCCTTGATTCCAAAGTGTTTTCAAACAGCACATTTCTTTCACTATCACTTTCAGCCTTTTTTTAACTTTTCTAAAAATAATTATTAATGAATAATGATACCACCCCACCCCACCCAATTAACCACCCCACCCCCATCCCCACCCCAGCTGACATCTATCCACCCCACACCACCCTGGCCGAACCAACCCATCCCTTCCCAAACCCATCTCATCCCACCCCACCCAATACACCACCCCACACCTACCTGACCAAACCTTCCCATCCCTTCCCAAACCAATCTGATCCCATCCCACCCAATAAACCACACCATCCCCATCCCCTCCCCAGCTGATATCTATCCACCCCAAACCACCCTGGCCAAACCTACCCATCCCTTTCCAAACCCATCTCATCCCACCCCCTCCAATAAACCACCCCACCCAAGCTGACATCTATCCACCCCACACCACTCTGACCAAACCTACCCATCCCTTCCCAAACCCATCTCATCCCAAAACCACCCAGTAAACCGTAAACCACCCCACCCCCATCCCCACCCCAGCTGACATCTATCCACCCCACACCACCCTGACCAAACCTTTCCATCCCTTCACAAACCAATCTGATCCCACCTGACCCAATAAACCACCCCATCCCCATCCCCACCCCAGCTGACATCTATCCACCCCACACCACCCTGACCAAACCTACCCATCCCTTCCCAAACCCATCTCATCCCACCCCAATCAATAAACCACCCCACCCCAGCTGACATCTATCCTGGTCCTCCCCACACAAATCCAACCCATCAAACCCAACCCATCCCATTCCCTCATGACCTTCACGAGTAGCTGTGATAGTGCTGACTTCAGCATAAAACATCCCCTCAGTCAGACAGCACAGCCTAAACATGGTACCTTAATAAAGAACAGTGTTCTGCCTCATGGAGACTTGAACAAACCAAGCCAGATGAAATAACCATTGATTGTCTAATCCTGACTATACTCTGCCACACTTAATCAAACTACTACTGTTGACCTCATCACTGTGAAAAAAACTCAGAGTTATAGATTATTGAATTACACAGCCATTCCTGAAAGACAGAAAGAGAAAAAAGCACACTCCGTGTCTGTACCCAAAGGAATCGGCAAGGAACCCAGAAAAAATTGCAACTTCTCCCCCGGCCAGCAGGATGTCTAACAAATTCGATTTTTTTTTTTGTACGTTGAAGAAACTTGTATCTGTTTTGTGATGAGCGCTTTTTAAGAAATCCTAGAAATTGTGTTTGAAATTGGTTGGCATGAAATGAAGAGATTGTGGACAGTTGCACAATACTGGCATTCAGAAGTGTTGTGCGAGTTAATCTAATTCAGCAATGATACCTTGGCTTCAGTCTCCAACATCGGAATCGATCATGAATTCCAGTATTGATTATTTTCAAATGATATTAGTTCATGTCAATGAATATGTGGGGATAAAACCATTGAGCATCACTAGTAGAGACACAAGCCTCATATCAGTCAAGCTGTCAAGGTCTGTTGCTATTGCAAGCTCTTTAGTAGATGTTTTACTGTAACAGAAGGTTAGCATAATATCACCTAAGTTTTTCCAGTTTAAATGTGTTGTTTACATAAAACTGCAGAACAATTCCTCTTAATTTATGATTTTTTATCCGCTATCATGACCAATCATTAATCAATCATTTTCAAATCAATCAAAAATTTTAACCAATCCCTAACAAAACATTTTCATTAATCCCCAAGGTAACAGTTTCACCAATGTCCAACAAAACAGTTCCACTAATCCCCAGCAAAACAGTTCCACTAATGTCCAACAAAACAGTTCCACTATGGTCCAACAAAACAGTTTCACCAATGTCCAACAAAACAGTTCTACTAATCCCCAGCAAAACAGTTCCACTAATGTCCAACAAAACAGTTCCACTAAGGTCCAACAAAACAGTTTCACCAATGTCACACAAAACAGTTCCACCAATGTCCAACAAAACAGTTCCACTAATCCCCAGCAAAACAGTTCCACTAAGGTCCAACAAAACAGTTTCACCAATGTCACACAAAACAGTTCCACCAATGTCCAACAAAACAGTTCCACTAATCCCCAGCAAAACAGTTCCACTAATGTCCAACAAAACAGTTCCACTAATGTCCAACAAAACAGTTCTACTAATGTCCAACAAAACAGTTCCACTAAGGTCCAACAAAACAGTTTTACTAATGTCCAACAAAACAGTTTCACTAATGTCCAACAAAACAGTTTCACCAATGTCAAACAAAACAGTTTCACTAATCCCCAACAAAATAGTTCCACTAATGTCCAACAAAACATTTTCCACTAATGTCCAACAAAACAGTTTCACTAAGGTCCAACAAAACAGTTTCACTAAGGTCCAACAAAACAGTTTCACTAATGTCCAACAAAACAGTTTCACTAATGTCCAACAAAACAGTTTCACTAAGGTCCAACAAAACAGTTCCACCAATGTCCAACAAAACAGTTTCACCAATGTCCAACAAAACAATTCCACTAATGTCCAACAAAACAGTTTCACTAAGGTCCAACAAAACAGTTCCACTAAGGTTCAACAAAACAGTTCCACTAATGTCCAACAAAACAGTTTCACTAATGTCCAACAAAACAGTTTCACTAAGGTCCAACAAAACAGTTCCACCAATGTCCAACAAAACAGTTTCACCAATGTCCAACAAAACAATTCCACTAATGTCCAACAAAACAGTTTCACTAAGGTCCAACAAAACAGTTCCACTAAGGTTCAACAAAACAGTTCCACTAATGTCCAACAAAACAGTTACACCAATGAGCAACAAAACAGTTTCACTAAGGTCCAAAAAAACAGTTCCGCTAATGTCCAACAAAACAGTTTCACTTAGGTCCAACAAAACAATTCGACTAATGTCCAACAAAACAGTTTCACCAATGTCCATCAAAACAGTTCCACCATGGTCCAACAACACAATTTCACTAAGGTCAAACAAAACAGTTCCACCAAGGTCCAACAAAACAGTTTCACTAAGGTCAAACAAAACAGTTCCACTAATGTCCAACAAAACAGTTCCACCAAGGTCCAACAACTCAATTTCACTAAGGTCCAACAAAACAGTTTCACTAATCCCCAACAAAACAGTTTCACTAAGGTCCAACAAAACAGTTCCACTAATCTCCCCTTCTCCAACAGTTCCTCGACTTTCTGCTCTCTGGGCTGATGCTCTATCCACTAGACCACAGAGGCAGTCACTTAAATTGAAAATGCAAGATGACTTTTCTGTTTTTAACTGACATTACCCTTATAAGGCCAGCCAATGTATTTAGAGTATGGCAGATTTTCTTGTTTAATCTGCCCAGAGGCAGGAAGCATAGGAAAAAAATAATATTGTCAGGATTGATTTGTAGCCAATTTCCTGTTTCCAATCAAACACCAATTTCACATACAGTCGCCTGCCATAAATAAGTTCCAAAGACGGCTGTTCGTCACAGCTGTTTGTCAGTGGCATAAGGTCGGGATAACTTTCACAAGCAAAATATCAAAAAGTTTTTGATGGAATTACCTGAAATTGTCAGTATTGAGTTATATGTCCTCGTATTCGCAACACATCTCAGAATCGTCTCTAAATTCTCTGAAAGAGGCTCTGTACACAATGAGATGCTAACTGGGTCCACTCGTCACTTACTCCCCGTATCAGATCTGTTTTTGATCTCCCTCAAATGTCTTTCCACTTTATATTTCAGTACTTTCCAAACATTTTCTACGATATTGAAGTCTGGGCTCTGTGGTGGCCACTTAAGAGTGTGTATGTATGTATCCCATTGTCAGATTTCCACTGGTAAGCCAACACTGAAACATGGTAAGGGGAGCTATCTTCTTGGAAGATCCAGTCGTCATTATGAAAATGTCTGGCAATAACCAGCCATAGGCAAGTATCTGGCAGTGATTTGTACCTATCAGTGTTTAGATTCCGAAGAACTGGAATGAGTGTTCCCACGCAATAATAGGTTACAGAGCCCCAAAACATGACCAATACACAGCATTTTTCGTCCCGGTCAGAACGCACCTCCATATATTTGGGCCTCAAACACTCATCCATCTTCCCGAGGCAAGGGAGTTAACTGACTATAAAAGTCCAGTTTCCACCCTTGCGGAACTAGGTTGGAATTATGGAGATACATTTTGGTTGGACTAACAAGTCTATGAACAGTCCCATTGAAATCATGGAATAAGATCAACATTCGGTTCATAAAAAACAGTATTTGCAGAGCATGTGTACCGGTCAAATGGGCGTCGACAGATGTTTTCCACATCTTTTCATGTTTTTAATCAAGGTGCTCAAGTGTTTTGATGTACTTCACGAGGTACGACCAATTTACAAAGCAATATCTTGATTATAGAACTGATCATCTTGAATGGGCACCGCCATTTTGTTTGAATCAAACGCAAGTCATATGAGAGGTGGAATCTGATCGGTCAGTAGGAGGGACATAGAAGGGACGAAAACCGTAAAAAGATCGAACCACGATATTGCAGCCTAGTTTGGCAAGGCTGGAAACTGGACTTTTACAGTCAGTTAACTCCCTTGCCTCAGGAAGATGAAACTCATCAGATTTTCTCCAAATATACACTTTTTGGTCATTACCAATCACAATTCGAGTTTCATCACTAAATATAATGACTGACCAGTTATTGTCAACTATCCAGTGAATTTTTGTCCCACCCAACTGAATCCTCTTGACATGGTTCACTGGAGATACGGTTATTTTCTTAGACCTACACAACACAGCACTTAAACTCTTTTACAAACAAACGTCTTCTAGCAGTTCTAGATGACAAATTTGATTGATTCATGTTGTTACATTCTTTTGTCAAATCTCCTAGTGTCTCTTCTGTTCAATTTAGGAATACGAAAAAGCACCCAATATGTTCTAGGAATTGTTTTTCTAAGTCCCCCACTTTGCGGCTTATGTTGTAATGAATCACGCTGTTCAGCTCTTTCAAGAAATTTTGTGACTGTTTTCCTATTAATACTTGTCACTTCTGTAGTTTTTGGTCCGGAAAATACGTCATTTGACAGATTGATAATTATTTTCTTTTGGTCAGGTGTAATTTCCCTGCTATGCTGTGCCATCACGGAAGCAGACAAGAAAATAATAAACAAAGCGGGATAATCAGTTAAAACGTTGAAGATGCATAAAACACACCTTGTACAAAAGTTCAGTTACAGACATCAAGACCTATCATGAACCCCAAGAGGCAATGAATAGTTTCTAAGATGTGATTTACGTTGATAACGTCAACCATCTTGGGAACTTATGGCTAGGGAGTGTACATGTAATGTCATATTTTTCATTATCATATTTTTACAAAATTTTATTATTCTCACTTGAAATAATTTCATATTTCTCATTATATCATTTTCACATAATTTCACATTTGTCATTAGCTCATACTGTATTAAGGGCCCCAGGCACTTTAAAATTTTCAAAGGGATCATTTACCTCGGTCACATACGATTCATGGGGATATATAAATGATAAAAAAAGCGGAATACAGGAAGGAAACGTCTGTCTGTTAGCTGGAAACAGGACACAGAATCTTGTTTGCAAAATATATTTGAGGTCTCTTGTTGGCACAGACTGGCCATAAAATAGACAAACACTTAGTCTCGGAAATATATAATTTTGATAGAAACAAACAACTCCATTTAATTGAAAAGGGGCCCCAGGGAGATGGGAGATTAACCACACTTTTTTAACGTTATGTTTCACGGATTTATTCCAGCTTTCCACACATGGTAGGTCACAATATATATAAAAATAAATAGCTATGTCAATCAGTTAATTATTCATATCAAAGTCATTCTGATGTGGAGTTAACAAGTGCAGCTAGCTTCTTGAATCACTGATTGTGAGTGAGTGAGTGAGTATGGTTTTACGCTGCTTTTAGCAATATTCCAGCAATATCACTGCAGGGGACACCAGAAATGGGCTTCACACATTGTGCCCATGTGGGGAATCGAACCCAGGTCTTCAGCGTGACAAGCGAACGCTTTAACCACTAGGCTACCCCACCGCCCCTCACTGATAGTGATGTAGACATGGAATTTATATATAACATTTTATATTGTTAAAGAGGGGCTATATTACTAGTGCGGGACACAATAAAAACAAATATTGTTATGTTTAAGTTATTTTTTTTCAGCTGCTTTTTAGTAAGGGTGGTGGGCCAGTTAAACAAAAAATGTGTGGCCTTATGAACTGGTGGAAAATCTGGACTTGCTTCATTTCGATATAGCATTACAGTAAGGGCTGGGCAGAAGGGAAAATAATATGTTTGAGTGAGTGTGAGTGAGTTGGGTTTAACGCCGCTTTTAACATTATTCCAGTTATATCGCGGCGTGTCACCTTAATGTGGGAGGAAAGCCTGAAGTGATGCAGGTCTCAGACGTTTACCACTTCTGTGAAACCCACGAACGCGGGTATGGTGCTGACAAACCTAGAAACATAATCGGGGCGAACCGGGACTCGAACCCACAATCATAAGTTTCTGGCGTGCCCAATGGACGCAACTCTGCACAGCAATCGCGGTGCCTTAGACGACACCCGTGCCCCCTAATATGTTTGAGGGATGGTGGGACAGACTAGGCACTAATATGTTGACTGGTGTGTGACTTACAAGAGACACTCAAACATATGGTTTATTTATCAGTGCCTTGGTCTATAGCAATCCTGTAAAGTTAGATTTGTATCCATCACCTCATAAGAGTGATGACAGACATAGGTACTGATATTATCTGTGGTGATACATTCCGTTTGACTCGCCATGGTGTGTGCCAGCCTGCTGCATGCTGGGAGACTGATGTATGTTGATACGGAGACAGATTTACATCACTTTACCTATTCAGTCAAACTTGTATTTGAGAGATAGGCGGCAGGTGTTGGGTATGAGAGGATCCACTGATCGTATCATCATCGACCTGCCTCGCTCTGGGCTTCCTTACACCACATAACCTATTCAGTCAAACTTGTACTTCAGTGTATTTGGCAGAGGTGGCTTTGAGGTCTGAGGTAACACAAGTTGCTGTAGAGAGTTGCATCCCTTGGGTATGACAGGATCCAGTGATCGTATCATCATCGACCTGCCTCGCTTTGGGCTTCCTTACACCACATTACCTATTCAGTCAAACTTGTATTTGAGTGTGTTTGGCAGAGGTGGCTTTGAGGTCTGAGGTAACACAATTTGCTGTAGAGAGTTGCATCCCTTGGGTATGACAGGATCCAGTGATCGTATCATCATCGACCTGCCTCGCTTTGGGCTTCCTTACACCACATTACCTATTCAGTCAAACTTGTATTTGAGTGTGTTTGGCAGAGGTGGCTTTGAGGTCTGAGGTAACACAATTTGCTGTAGAGAGTTGCATCCCTTTGGTATGACAGGATCCAGTGATCGTATCATCATCGATGTGCCTCAGTTTGGGCTTCCCTACACCACATTACTTATTCAAGAAAACTTGTATTTGAGAGATAGGTGGCAGGTGTGGTCTGAGGTCACACAATTTGCAGTGGAGAGTTGCATCCCTTGGGTATCACAGGATCCACTTATCATGGGCTTAATCTCATATTTACCCTTATCCTGGTCTGTCAGGACTGAACTCATCCTCGACCTGCCTCACTTGGGCCTTCCTTCATCATTAAGTTGCCAGTTACTACACGAGTGTCTGTTGGAGACCATTTATCTTACATCAGGTTGTTTCATAACATATATAATGAACAAAACGAGTTGTAAAATATATATGGTAAATGTCAAGCATGAGAGCAGTAATCTGTTTCCTACACATCCTGGACTCACATTATGTTAGCACAGAATCAATACTTATTTTGTCTATTTTCATGATTGCAGTGGCACATTAATACATAACACAACAGTCATGAGTGATGTCATCCTGCTTACTGATTACAACTCATACCTAGAGTGATCCTCCACATACGTTGCAGCCATATCTGAGGATTATCAAGGTGAGTGATGGTGATAATGCAAACAAGAAAAGATCTAAGAACATTTTTTAAACACTCTGTAACCATAACTTTTCAACATACTGACATGGGTGAATTCCACTGAAGCACGATAAACTTATCAATGAATTACAATGAAGAAAGTAGTCTGTCATAACCTCAGGTCATCACCATATGTTTGCTACCAGTCATCTCAAATTGGTTTCTCACCCAGTGCTGCCTCTCCAGCAAATGGGGTCGGTCGGTCGGGTAGCCTCGTGGTTAAAGCATTCGCTCGTCCCGCCGAAAACCCGGGTTCGATTACCGACATGGGTACAATGTGTGAAGCCCATTTCTGGTGTCCCCCGCCGTGATATTGCTGGAATATTGCTAAAAGCGGCGTAAAACCATACTCAGTCACTCACTCACTCACTCACTCTCCAGCAAATGGAAGTGCTTGCTTGCTCCTTTGTTGCTTAATGCCGTACTCAGCAATTTTTCAGCTATATAACGGCAGTCAGTACATAATCAAATCTGGACCAGACAATCTAGTGATTAACATCATGAGCATCAATCCACACAATTGGGATCGATGACATGTATCAACCATGTCAGCGAGCCTGACCACCCGATCCCATTAGTCGCCTCTTACGACAAGTATAGTCGCCTTTTACATCAATGATATTGTAAACCTGTGACAGTTATTAATTGGTTATCATATAATCCACCTCAATAAGGTCCAAACATTACATAAATAGCGACTGACTTGACATTTAGACTACAGTTTTATATGTCGTGGTTTACGTGTTGTTTTGCTAACCCAATAGATGAGGTCAGTCAAAGTATAAATTAATTTCTGCAGCTCAATTTTATTTATTTTTCTTTAGCATATTGTATGGGTGTGGCTGGAATATTGCTTATCATGGTACTAAACAACACGGGTCAGACAGTTTATAGTGGCAATAATAACTTCTAATTGTGTTTATAGAGCAGGATGTTTAATATTTTTACAGTAAAATATACATGTATTCATTTCTGTTAAAGCACATTCTCTTCTTTTCATAAGGTGTTGCAGTGGCAAGAGACCATAAGGTATTTCATCAAATAAATAATTTAAAATTTAAAGGTTATCGTATATGACTGTAGATAAGCCGATCTCATACTTAAGCTGAGCTATTAACTTGATCCTTGAAATCTGTATCAAAATGTATGTCCGGTACATAAGCCGGACCACCAACCTACCCACATCTTCTGGTCATGATTATCATCGAAAAATTTGTATTGAATTACAAAAGTTAATCCTGTTGTTACACTATCTGGTTATAAACAGTGTTGATTGTATATCTGGCCTTCCGTTTCTAACCTATTATAGTAATTTTTTTCAAATGTTCATTCAAATAATAAATTTCAGGAAAATTGTGGGGTTTTTTGTTTGATTTTGTAGTTTCATCTTTTTATGTTTGAATAAATATAAAATAGGGTGACTTGTACACTACTTTCTCAATCACTGACAAGTACTGCATGAGTGAGTTTTGTCTTGCTTTATGGGTGAACCAGACGTAAATATTGCAAAATGTCAACTATCGAAAATGACACACTGCTGAGTTGCAATTGAAATAATGCTTACGTTATTCCACTTCTGGCTAGGGGTTTTACTTTATGGATACTTCAAGAACTTTGAGCAGACAGACAAAAGCAACTTTAATTTTCCATCAATATGCATTTTCAAAATAATCACCAGAATTCCTCAGACATATTTCTCATTGGGGGCACGCGTGTCCCAGTCGTCTAAGGCGCTGCAGAGTTGTGTCCCCTGGGCACACAAGAAACCTATGATCGCTGGTCCAAATCCCGGTTTACCCTGATCATGTTTCTAGGTTTGTCAGCACCATACCCTTGTCACAGGTTTCACCAAAGTGATAAACATCTGAGACCTGCATCACTTAAGACTTTCCTCCTACATGCAACTGACATGCTGTGATGTATCCCATACCGTTCAAAGAGGCATCAGAACCAACTCATTCACTATATCTTACATAAATTGTATTCATCTGTAACAGGAGTGGTCGGGTAGCCTAGTGGTTAAAGTATTCACTCCTCACGCCGAAGATGCAGGTTCGATTCCTGACATGGGTACAATGTGAGAAGCCCATTCCTGGTGTCCCCAGCAGTGTTTTGCTGGAATATTGCTAAAAGCGGTGTAAAACCATACTCACTCACTCACTCATATGTAACAGCTGATATTGCTGTGTAATGATGCATGCCATGTCTATTTCTTTCTCTCTTCCACCCTTCCAAACAACCCAAAATGAAACTTAAAACATAATAAATATAATTTTAATACATCATCAAAATGGTTTTGGCCTAAATGTTATCAGTAACAGTATCTGATATTTCCAAACTGTTCCCAAATGAAATGATAATAAAAAGCTGTACTGAGTTATATAAAAATCACACATCTCTCATCTGAAGCAATGTTTAAACTAATCGACCTCTGGTATATAGCATTTTCTCTTTTAAAAATCTGACCTTTCTTTCCCTAAATCAAGTATTCATTAAACATCTAAACAGTAGATATCCTTTCGTCATATCCTAAAAAAGATATCACTTTCCCTCAGTCGAGAGTGCAAAGTCATTACACAGCAATATCAATGTCAATGTTACTACCATGAACGCTGCTTTATTGGTGTGAGGTAAAGGAGGTTTGTTTTATCCAGGCCGGGTGAGCAGCACCATGATATGTCCCTGTGATAGTATTATCAACGCGTGTCGGTCTGACGTTGATTAATGAACAATTTGCATACTCATATATGCAAGGGGCCGACATATGGTTCTCAGTAGGAAGTGACAACTTGGTGACGATGGCTTGCAGTATATACAGTTTTACTTTATACATGTAGATATATACATACAAATGACACTATGTGCCAAGTCAGCACATAGTGGTAGTGGTTGTTGTCTTGGTGCCCCGGAGCACCCAGCCTAACCCTAGCTAGGCTAAGGGTAAGACCTTTTTTTCCCCCTTCTCTCCTCTCTCAATCTCTCTGGACCAAGGCTTATATAGCCAAGGTCACCTGACATTTAGTAAGTAATAAATATAAATGTAAACAGTAAATCATCAGTGACATACTTGCACATCCTGTTCAGAATGGCAGACGGTCGATGTACACAAAAAAGGGGGTTAACAAATAGGATTAGCATCTAATAAATAACAGCAATTAAATGTTTCAAGGCATATAGATGTCATGGCTCCAGGGTAATGAGCCTTTGCAATTAAATGTTCTTTACACAATGGGTGTCGTAAATCAGTCACCATGACAGTATGATGATAAGTAACTGCAACATAAAAAAAACACCATCCCACTGCACCACTCTGTGGCTGTGTGAACACCAGAGCTCCAGATAAGCTGCGCATCTGCGTAAAATACGCATCAGAAATGCAGAAATATGCAGTAAAATAAAATCCAAGCGTATCAAATACGCAACGAACATTACAGATACGCTACAAAAATAAAACTTGTGCGTATCATCAAAATATTGTGAAGTAACCCTGCGTATTCGATTAGCAAATCAGCAACTTATTTTGAAATTATAAACGGGCATTCCGTCAACCTTGCCAAACTCCACGATGACAGTTACATCATGATCATTTGCCATCACACTTTCTTGTGGAAGTATCGCGTTACTTTTGAGTCCTATAAAGCTCTTGAACCCACAAGACACCAGTTTGCAGGGACTAGATGAATAGTGTTTTTAAATATTTAACTTAAATACCCACATGTTTAAAAACTAGTTGGTAACAGAAATTTGAATACCCAGATAGAATTACTGATACCCAATGATTTTAAAATAGCATGGGGAAAATACCCACAACACCAAAAGCTTATCTGGAGCTCTGGAACACAGGCTAAAAATTGAACTGAGTAGAAGAACAAGACCACCTACACCTTTGGACGAACGTCTCTGTGATCACTGATCAGTCCTTGCAGATGAAGAACACTATCTGATGTCTTGTTACAAATTTCAGATTTTAGGCAGTCCCTGTAAATAAATATTTTGAAAATAGTATTTAGTATACTTTTTTCAAATAATGAACCAGGTAACATAGAAATTATCTGCTATCATGTATACAACTTCAAATAAATCTGGGGGCGGTCGGGTAGCCTAGTGGTTAAAGCGTTCGCTTGTCACGCCGAAGACCCGGGTTCGATTCCCGACATGGGTACAATGTGTGAAGCCCATTTCTGGTGTCCCCCGCCGTGATATTGCTGGAATATTGCTAAAAGCGGCGTAAAACCATACTCACTCACTCAAATAAATCTGAAATACTTACGATAGATAACCCAAGGTCATAACATGATATTTTGCTTTGGTACTTTGTATTGTTATCCTGACTTATTATGTATCTGTTCATATAGTTTATAGAATATTGTCTCTGTTTCTACATGGAACATTTACGCAATAAATGTTGTATCTTGTCTCAAAGACATTTGGTGAACAGATCGGCGGCCTCCACTACAACACATTCCGGAAGGTGCACAACTGTGCTAGATGGCTCCTGGAGATGTGCACCAGCCCACAATGCACCAGCCCACAATGCACCAGCCCACAATGCACCAGGGTGCTCAGACAGTGATGAGGATGGGGATGTGTCCTGATGATGAATGAACAACAACAGCTACCCATCTTTCTTGTACTGTATAACTTGAGGCGATCGAGGACAAATGCACCGAGATAACAACGTTCAATATTTATGGGAGAAAAACTATCTACTTAAATGTGAAGACACATTTGCCATGTGTCCTGGGTAGGCATGTTACCTTAAGTGGCACTGAACTCTGACAAATCACCAGGACTGGTTGTTGCCTTTGTTATTGTTTTTTCCCGCGGATACCTGGATGATATCCCAGAAATGTGACCAGTTCATGGTGCGCCAACCCTAAGCGCAATTGTCACTTTTTTTAAATAGTATAATGGCGTATTGTCACATTGCTCAGCAAAATGAAATACAGTTTTTTATTGGAAATAATAAGGAAATGTAGGTGTCTTTGGGGGTAGCATCGGTAATGGTGACAAAGTTTTGAATAGTCATATACAGACACAATAAAATATGTAAGTTACCTTGTTCGAGGAATGTTTTTGTAAATATCCACATAAAGGAACAATATCCCATACATGTGAAGCTGTACAAAGAAACTTTTGCGGTGTCACGTGTCTGTGTAACAATCTAATATTTCAAACTGTATAGCATTTCTGGATATTATAACTCAACTGATCACTTAGTTTTGTTTCAGGTGTTTCACATAGGTGTCAAGTCTCATTGGTCAGCTGAGATAGCACACGGGACAACTATTTTCATGATGTCCACGGTTCCAACAAAATCCATTGTTAGATGACAATGAACAGTCAATCCATGTGGTATCAGGTACATGGTTTTAACATTGGCACTTCACGCCCAGATATGGGTGTATTCCATCTGCTTTAGTAAACCTACATATATAAACATTTTCTTTTGACAAATCAACTCTGCAAGATAACAGTGAATAATCACTCAACATATCTGCAACTCAACTGATCATTCCTCTCTTGCTGCGCTGTCACGTGCATATTACCGTATATCGCTGTGTATAAGGCGACCCCACGTATAAGACAACCCCCCTGTACACGCCTTCAAAATCAACCCCAAATCCTATACTCCGTGTATAAGGCGACCTGGACCTGGTACATAACATACATTTCACCCCACTTCAGACCCAGACTTCAGACAGAATAATTACCCATGACACAAGAAATGACAAATGGGAACCTTTGTCAGGTAATTACCACTACCACTAATTATACCTGAAACAAATTTATTAACTTAGCATCAAGTGAATGACGACAAATACACATGTAGGGTTATACCAGGAAATATGGATGACAACGAGGGAGTAGTAATCGTATTATCCATGCAATACAAAATCCGAAAATGCTTTCTCTGCAGGGATACTTATATTTTATGAAACTATAACAGTCTGGGGTACTTCAAAATAACAAGATCCAACGAGCTTCCATTGTTCATTTTGTCTGATTGTTTAGGTTAAAGAAATTCATCAACATGCGCCCTCTGAAATATTGAAATTTTCATAGATCACAGGTAAGCAGTCTGTTCAGAAATGCGCATATATATTGCCTGAAAGTTGATTTACGCTGTTCTTACAGACCGTAGCCCAATCTCTTGTCATGCTCAGTTGTGTGAGTGAGTGTGTTTGGTTAACGCCACTTTTAACAGTATTACAGTTATATCACAGCATGTCAGCTTAATGAGGGAGGAAAACACAAAGTGATGCAGGTCTCAGGTGTTTACCACTTCGGTGAAACCCACGAGCACGGGTATGGTGCTGACAAACCTAGAAACATAATCAAGGGGAACCAGGATTCAAACCCGTAATCATAGGTTTCTGGCAGGCCCAAGGGACACAACTCTGCACAGCGAATGGCAGCGCCTTTGACGACTGGGCCACCCATGCGCCCTGCTCAGTTGTGTAAGCAAGCAAATCAACTCACGGCAGCTAATGAGCCTAAGTGGCCAGTGTCAGACAGCCAGATACAAGCCAGAGATTAGTGCTCCTTTATAAAAACGGTCTGCGTGTTGCATAATCTGCGGCATCTCTGAGGACGTCGCTGTCATGCATGTGGAGCACTGTCTGTTGTTAACATCTTATTGCTTTTTTATTGCTTTCTTTTTTTGGTGGAGGCGATAGGGGTAGGGGAGTAAGTGTAGACAATGTCACTGTACAATGCTGCCATTAACCTGAGTGAATCTATATAGCATGTCTGTGTGCACAACAGTTGTTCACAGTGTCTATCAAATATAGAGTCCTCAACCCCTCCTCCCAACCAATAACCTCCCTCTACCCACAACCTCCCTCCCAGCCATCACCCTCCCTCTACCCACAACCCCTCCTCCCAACAATCACCCTCCCTCTACCCACAACCCCTCCTCCCAACCATAAACCTCCCTCTACCCACAACCTCCCCTCCCAACCATCACCCTCCCTCTACCCACAACCTCCCCTCCTAACAATCACCCTCCCTCTACCCACAACCTCCCCTCCTAACAATCACCCTCCCACTACCCACAACCTCCCCTCCCAACCATCACCCTCCCACTACCCACAACCTCCCCTCCCAACCATCACCCTCCCTCTACCCACAACCTCCCCTCCTAACAATCACCCTCCCTCTACCCACAACCTCCCCTCCTAACAATCACCCTCCCTCTACCCACAACCTCCCCTCCCAACCATCACCCTCCCTCTACCCACAACCTCCCCTCCTAACAATCACCCTCCCTCTACCCACAACCTCCCCTCCCAACCATCACCCTCCCACTACCCACAACCTCCCCTCCCAACCATTAACCTTCATCTACCCACAACCTCCCCTCCCAACCATTAACCTCGCTCTACCCATAACCCCTCCTCCTAACAATCACCCTCCCTCTACCCACAACCTCCCCTCCCAACCATTAACCTCCCTCTACCCACAACCTCCCCTCCCAACCATTAACCTCCCTCTACCCACAACCTCCCCTCCTAACAATCACCCTCCCTCTACCCACAACCTCCCCTCCCAACCATCACCCTCCCTCTACCCACAACCTCCCCTCCTAACAATCACCCTCTCTCTACCCACAACCTCCCCTCCCAACTATCATCCTCCCTCTACCCACAACCTCCCCTCCCAACAATCACCCTCCCTCTACCAACAACATTCCCTCCCAACCATAAACCTCCCTCTACCCACAACCTCCCCTCCCAACAATCACCCTCCCTCTACCCACAACCTCCCCTCCCAACAATCACCCTCCCTCTACCCACAACATCCCCTCCCAACTATAAACCTCCCCCTACCCACAACCTCCCCCTACCCACAACCTCCCTCTACCCACACCCTCCCTCTACCCACAACCTCCCCTCCTAACAATCACCCTCCCTCTACCCACAACCTCCCCTCCCTCTACCCACAACCTCCCCTCCCAACAATCACCCTCCCTCTACCCACAACCTCCCTCTACCCACACCCTGCCTCTACCCACAACCTCCCCTCCTAACAATCACCCTCCCTATACCCACAACCTCCCCTCCCAACAATCACCCTCCCTCTACCCACAACCTCCCCTCCCAACAATCACCCTCCCTCTACCCACACCCTCCCTCTACCCACAACCTCCCCTCCTAACAATCACCCTCCCTCTACCCACAACCTCCCCTCCCAACAATCACCCTCCCTCTACCCACAACATCCCCTCCCAACTATAAACCTCCCACTACCCACAACCTCCCCCTACCCACAACCTCCCTCTACCCACACCCTCCCTCTACCCACAACCTCCCCTCCTAACAATCACCCTCCCTCTACCCACAACCTCCCCTCCCAACAATCACCCTCCCTCTACCCACAACCTCCCTCTACCCACAACCTCCCCTCCCAACAATCACCCTCCCTCTACCCACAACCTCCCCTCCTAACAATCACCCTCCCTCTACCCACAACCTCCCCTCCCAACAATAAACCACCCTCTACCCACAACCTCCCCTCCCAACAATCACCCTCCCTCTACCCACAACCTCCCCTCCTAACAATCACCCTCCCTCTACCCACAACCTCCCCTCCCAACCATAACATCCCTCTACCCACAACCCCTCTTTCCAACCATTAACCTCCCTCTACCCACAACCCCTACCCCCTTCCAACCCCCAGCCTCCCTCTACCCACAACCTCCCCTCCCAACCATAACATCCCTCTACCCACAACCCCTCCTCCCAACCATCACCCTCCCTCTACCCACAACCCCTCCTCCCAACCATCACCATCCCTCTACCCACAACCCCTACCCCCTTCCAACCCCCAGCCTCCCTCTACCCACAACCTCCCCTCCCAACCATAACCTCCCTCTACACACAACCTCCCCTCCCAACCATTAACCTCCCTCTACCCACAACCTCCCCTTCCAACCATCACCCTCACTCTACCCACAACCTGCCCTCCCAACCATCACCCTCCCTCTACCCACAACCCCTACCCCCTTTCAACCCCAACCCTCATGCAACACCAGCACTCCACCATCACCCTTCCACCCCTCCTGTCCACCTACCTTCCACAATCACACCCACCCCAAGTCCAACTACAGATCAAACCTCATGAAACTCACCAAAGAAGACAAAATTCAGCAACTGACCTAATACAATAATCCAACCACAAACATCACTAATAAAACCTGTCACGTCATATAAAAAAACAATCTACGACGGAAAGTGTCAATGACAGTCTAAACTAGTCCTTGAGTCATACGTCACCTCCAGTAAAAGTCTACCCCAATATCACGTCACAGTCATACAATGTAAGTTAAAGAAACACACACTCAGAACACAGACAGAGATACCACATCAATAAACATAGAGACGTCCATACCACCTACCTTGCAGTGATGGGTACGGGGGAGACTGATCCTGTCTGCCAGCTAGCCTGAGTCCGGGTCACTGACTCTGTTGTATTAACTAAGCATGCTTCCATGTCCAGGTATTGTGTGGTCTCACTGACCCGTCTAAAGAAACGAGTACAATAACACTACATCCTACTGCTGCCCCTTGGCCATGAGAAAGTCAAACCTGTTTTATGTTCAGTTAGCAATATTCCGACAAATCAAGGTCACCTGTTAAAAATTCAGTGTGGGTCATTCAAACTAGTGGTTGATAGCATGAGCAGCGATTCATGTGATCAGGTCAATGATGCACACTAAGTCGAGTCCCCACTGATTGAGTTTTGTGTTTACTTGGTTGATTGGTTGGTTTGTTGTTTAACACCACACTCAGCAATATTCCAGCTATATGACAGCGGTCTGTAAATAATCAAGTCTGGACCAGACAATCCAGTGATTGATATCATGAGCATCGATTCACACAATTGGGATCCATGACATGCGTCAACCAAGTCAGCGAGCCTGACCACCCGATCCCGTTAGTCGCCTCTTACGACAAGCATAGTCGCCTTTTACTGCATCAAACTGGGTTGTTTTTGCTGCCTTGAAGGAGATGTACAGTGAAGATACGGAATTAAATCATATATAAGCCTATCAAAACAAGTATCTTGTAGAAAAATATTTTCTACAGTCAATGAAAGTAGCAAAAATCTTAAAAACCTACTCATATTCAAGGAACTACCAAGAGTAAATGGGGAGAGATGTCATCACGTGACGTGACGTTATACTGGAGAGCTGACTTGCAGACAATCACTGTTTCTGTATAGTGTTTTGTAGATTACTAGCCTTCGCCATGGCATCACCTGACAATGACACCGATGAAAACTTTTCGCTCTATGACCTTACACATTAGGGCTGGGACGAGTCCAAATTTACTACCAGGGTACCCACTCTGCTATTACCCGACCCTACCCGGGTACCCGCTACAGGTCTCAAGAGTTTGGTACAAAATGTCCAATTGGAAATAGTTTGAGCGTAGACCTGGTGAAATGTATTTAAATATATGTATAAAACGATCGAGTCATGCATACACTGAAGTTGACTGAAGTGTTATTTGTATTCAAACCTATAAAGGTCAGAAGCAATGGCGCTTAGTCAGAAAGAAATGCGAACATTAGTGACTTGAAGTCTAACCATAGAGTTCTAGATATTTTTAAACATTAAACAATATATCACATGACTAACCATGGGTCCGGGTAGGCCAACTCAGGACCCACCCGACCTGAGTACCCGAGTACCTGAGTAATTTAACCCGTCCCAGCCCTATTACATATATACATCCATTTCAATTTGAGCCTGTGATTGGTCAAAATATATATATAGGCCTGAGGGCAGTGAGGTAGATCTATCGAACAAAATCCGGTATTGTGCATTATCCTAACCTTTCTAAATAAAATACTGTAAAACGTGAAATTAATGCGTCTCCAAAAGAATGCGACCGCTGGCCCCTAGCCAAAAATGCGACTCAATATGAATGCATCAGTGGATTTATATCTAAACAAAATGTCCTCTGTCCGGTACAGGAGAATCCTCACCTTAATCCAACCTTACATTAATCCAAACACACACCAAATAGCACTGCTTATTAGCTCTGAGTAGTGTAATTCAGCTAATACAATAGGCTCGTGTCGGCCTTTGATGCAGTCGCAAAGAGCAAAGACACCGTTTTGGGTGGCGTCTGTCTGGACTTGCAGGTGTGATCAGTGAAGACATGAGTGAGTAGAACGCTTGTCTTGACTCCAGCAGTGACAATTCACAGAATGTAATTAGTGTTTGAATGACATTGTTTATACCTGTAACAAGTGCTGCTCAATAAACAGTGATGTGGAATACATAGTTGTTTGTTTTCAGCATATGTCTAAGTTGGTATTTCTGCTATCCAAAATGTCTTATTGTTGATATAAATGTGATGTTTAATAATGCGAGCAAAGACCACTCGCATTTTTTGCATTTAATTCACGCTCACGTTAATATCAAGATTTACAGTGGATGTTTATGCAATGTCTGTGGTTAATGTAATAAAACAAAATCGTGAGACAGTTATACTTGTGTAAACTGTGCCAGGTGTAGATTGAAGCTTACCATTGTCAAAACATTGTTCACTGAGTTGTCTTAATGAAAAACAATTAGCACAGGGCTTAAGCTAAATGTGTTTTCTATACAAATGAGGGGCAGTCGGGTAGCCTAGTGGTTAAAGCGTTAGCTCGTCACGCCGAAAACCCGGGTTCGATTCACGACATGGGTACAATGTGTGAAGCCCATTTCTGGTGTCCCCCGCCGTGATATTGCTGGAATATTGCTAAAAGCGGCGTAAAACCATACTCACTCACTCACTCACTCATTCTATACAAATGAATGTTATGTATTATTTGTATTGTCTAGCGATGGTTGACTCAGTTAATACTGCCATTTAAACAGTCGTAATGTGTACTTCACTGATAAATAGAGGGATATAACTGGCGGGCAATTAGCTTACAACACACACTCTACTTGTATTGTCTGAAAACATCCATCATTATAACATGTACTACCATAACAAGGGCTTCCCACATTGCACCCATGTTGGGAATCGAACCCGGGTCTTCAGCATGACGAGCGAACGCTTTAACCACTAGGCTACCCCACCACCGGTAGAAAGAAACATACACAGAACAATTTAACAACAAATAGATGAAATAAAACTGACAATATTACACTCAAAAATACGCGTCACATAATTTCTCTAAACATGTACACCACATTAACACTTGTCTAACCTAAAACAGCTTTTTGTCCTACAATAACTTATCCTAGATTTAGACACAGAATAGGAATAATCATCACGTAGTGGATCCAGATGCGGGATTCAGAGGGTAAAACACATCCCTCCTTTTGAAATCTGCATCCAGTAAAAACTACCTCCTTCCCGACCACCGAGGGTAAAAACAGTTCATTTGAAAAACCTGGATCCACCGTAGATCACTAATGATTGATAATAAACATATATCCAATCAAACTGACAAACGAACACTTTTTTTCACATTGACATTCATCAGATTTGTTTGACTTTTTTAAATGTAACGGCTAATACATCTTCATTCATATCAGTAATCCTGGGGTATTTTAATCAAAAAAGGTATATATATATATTGTATGTGGGAGTGAGTATTAACCTATTAAATTAAACTTTTAAATGAGAACTCAAGTTATTTCAGGGCTTACTGAAACTGTGCATGCAGAAGAGTATCAACTTCAAGTCTTGTTTAAAAAGGGGGCCCAGTCGTCTAAGGCGCCGCAATTCGCTGTGCAGAGTTGTGTCCCTTGGGCACGCCGGAAACCAATGATTGTGGATTCGAATCCCGGTTCGCCCCGATTATGTTTCTAGGTTTGTCAGCACCATACCTGTGCTCGTGGGTTTCACCAAAGTGGTAAACATCTGAGACCTGCATCACTTCAGGCTTTCCTCCCACATTAAGCTGACATCCCATGACATAACTGGAATACTGTTAAAAGCGGCGTTAAACCCAACTCACTCACTCTTGTTTACAAAAGACATCCCAAAAATGTAGTAAAGTTCATCCTGCAGCATATGTTTTGTGAATAAAATGAGAGAATACTTTCCTGAACACATATGACCCATGAAGATGTTTTTTATCAGTTTCATTTTTGACAAGTCTACACATTTAGATAAACATATGTCATAGAATGGGTAATGGGTATTTGCATATTTATCCTTTGTTTACATTGGTTGTGTGCTTCCATGTGATGTCATCGAAGCCCTTCGGAGAGCTAGCGATATGGTCACTTTGATGTATAAAGATATATAGTCATGCACCATTGTCACAGTTGTAGTAGCATATCGATATAATTCAGCAAAACAATATGTAAAGCGCCCCCAAATAATTACATCTGTTCTGATTTAAAAATCAGCGTGTTTGTTTACAAACAAGAGAAAAGTCTGTTCACGTGATATGCAAATTAGCCTGTGGCAGTGCTGTTATGCTGCGTCACCACTGCGCCTGAGTGTAGTGTGTTCAACGTTAGGTTTTATACCATGAGCCAGAGGCCAATCAGATGTCATCATTCTGACATGGAGGTAATATAGGGTCTGTTGTCATGGGAAGCATACAACGATGGTGTTTGCATTGGTTGGTGTTGTCACAGCACAACACCTATACAGTGATCGTTCAAAAACAAATAATCGACAGACTGAAATACAAAAGTCAAGGTTTCACTTCCAACCGCTATTATGAACCTTTTGCTTGCATAAACATGTTTATAGCTGTACACCTGCAACACTTCAAAGAAAATAATTCTCAAGAACTTCTATATTCTCTCCTTTGTCAACCCAAATAATGGCGGTGTCATCACCGGGCGTGGGATAGGAAATGACGGAAAAACAAATCAGTCTGGAATACCTTCTGCGTTAAAAAGGTAGTGGTTTAATGATTGCAATACAATTTGTATTTCATAGTGATGTTTTATCAATTACACTTGAAATGGTTCATCCTGTGTGAATAGCTGCTCAATTTTATTATATGCCTTAAAACTTCCAAACAGTAAGGACCCGTGAAGATTCCGGGGTAGAATAGGTCTTCAGCAACCCATACTTGCCGTAAAAGGCGACTATGCTTGTCGTAAAAAGCGACTAACGGGATCGGGTGGTCAGGATCGCTGACTTGGTTGATGCATGTCATCGATCCCAATTGTGTGAATCGATGCTCATGATGTCAATCACTGGATTGTCTGGTACAGACTTGATTATTTTACAGACCGCCATCACATAGCTGGAATATTGCTGAGTGCGGCGTTAAACAACAAACAAACAAACCTAACAGTAAGAACGCACATTGAAATACCCAAACTTAATCTACCTTCACTGAGAAAACCTCCCCATTATGGACTGCGGAAACATATACACCTTGTCAATGTGGAATGAGTAATTGTATATGAATATTGCAATAAAAGATGAAAATAAAACATGAAGAACACCAACATATACGCCAATGTTGGCCATGTTATAACACATCTAATTTGGTGAACCCTGAATTATTTACTTTTTGCTTTGGAGACGATCTGGATTAAGTAAGACACCGGCATGACTGATTTCACAATAAATTGGCACAACGTCCTAATTGGGGATAAGGGAAAATTCAGTTGGTCACTGTCCTGAGAATACCCTCCCCACCTGCAACACATATCCCATGTAAAAATGTACATTCTGTGACTATTTAACATCTGGGCCACACAGCCCGACCATTAACGACTCCATTTTGGAAAGCGATATTTTTTATATTTCCACAATACACAAAAGTGATTTTCATAATCTGTCAAATGTATGTTAAATTAGAATGACATGTCATCCTTATCAACAGAGGAGCAGTATACAAGGAATAAGACACAACAAATATTCTCCACCTACCTGTGAAGAATGTGGGTGTGTTGCAGAGTCGCTAGAGATGTCGCTGAAGTTTATTCTACACAAGTAACACGTTTTGTGAACCACACCTACTGCACAACAACTTGTTTACACTTCCCATGTACCCGAGTCTTCCACTGTTATGATAATATCATGTTCTCACACTCTATGACATCGAAATCTATTCATTAGATTCATCCCACACAATGCACCCAACCATTGTAGCTGTCATTTTTTCCCTCCAGGCCCTGTCTGGTCACTCTGTGGGATTAGTTGTCACGCAACATGTATTGTCTACCATACACTCTTGGGTCCATTCATCAGGCTTCTCGTCGGGTATGTATGGCGCAATGATTTTGGGCGCCACCCAATCATATAAGGCTCCACCCAATGATCAAAGGCGCCACCCAATGATCTAAGGCACCACCCAATGATCTAAGGCACCACCACCAAATGATCTAAGGCATCACCTAATGATCTAAGGCGCCATCCAATGATCTAAGGCACTACTCAATGATTTAAGGCACCACCCAATGATCTAAGGCACCACCCAATGATTTTAGGTGCCACCCAATGATCTCAGGAGCCACCCAATGATCTAAGGCGCCACCCAATGATCTAAGGCACCAAACAATGATCTATGGTGCCACCAATTGATCTAAAGCAACACTTATTGATCGAAGGGGGCATCAAATGATCTAAGGCGCCACCTAATCATCTAAGGCGCCACTAAATGATCTAAGGCACCACCCAATGATCTAAGGCTCCACCCAATGATCGAAGGCACCACCCAATGATCTAAGGCACCACCCAATGATCGAAGGCACCACCCAATGATCTAAGGCACCACCCAATGATCTAAGGCGCCACCCATTGATCAAAGGCACCACCCAATTATCTAAGGCACCACCCAATTATCTAAGGAGCCATCCAATGATCTAAGGCACCACCCAATTATCTAAGGCACCATCCAATGATCGAAGGCACCACCCAATGATCTAAGGTACCACCCAATGATCAAAGGCACAACCCAATGATCTAAGGCGCCACCCAGTGATCTAAGGCACCACCCAATCATCTAAGGCGCCAAACTTTACTGTGCGTTTCATCCTCTGGCTAAAACTCTTGATGACCATGGGCTCACATCCCAGATTCACCCTGATTATCTGACTAGAGCTATCAGCACCATACCCCTGCTTGTGCGTTTCACCAGGGAGATATACATCTAAGACCTGCATCGCTACAGGCTTAATTTCCTCCCTCATCAAGCTGAAATTCGGTAAAAGCCGCATAAAAACAAACTCATCCACTCATCAGGCATGTTAATTAACATCCCCATGAAGCCGGAGGCATGAGGTATAAAACCTAACACAGCACACATAAAACCCCATGTACCCCGAGTGATCCTGCTACAACAAATTTATTTTACAGACATGTTTTAATATGACATTGTTTAAGAATTCAATCAAATACAAAATTGATAGGTTAACTTGTGCTATGTCTGGTGACTTTCATGGACTCAGAAAGCACGCTGCTTTTTGCTTCGGAAGGTGGATAGGGGATTTATTCTGCCTCTCAGAAATCCACATGCAGCCTGTCCTGCTCGTGGCGTGGTATAAGGGATTTATTCTCTTGCTGAGAAATTTATTTCCCTCCAAGGCGGGTTACACAGTATTTTATCAAGATCACATGGACCAATGAGATCTCATCATTCTGACGTGGAGGTATGATAAAAGAAATTGGCCTCATCTTGACTTCATGATAAAGGAGGGCAATACTGTTGAAACCATCCAACAATACTGTCAATGATCTGACCCTGCATCATCTGAACCATCTGAACCAATGTGAAGTTATGCTATTTCTCACAACCAGATGCCATTTACCTACAGATTGAATCTGGTAGTTTTAACCCCCTCTCCGTACAATCAGCTGCCATATACCAACTGGTTGATTGGTTCTAAGGGTGAAACTATATGATATAATCTGCTTCGGTGACTATGGGAAGAGACTGCTTATGTTTCACACGTGATCAAGCAAGCAATAAAAACGATGTCTATGGAAAGGCTTCCTTAATGCAGTAGGCAGGTTATAGATCAGTACAACCTGCCAAGTCCTCGTCAGCTTAATGCTGTTCCCCTCCATTGCATGTGCCCCATTCTGTAGAAACCTGCTACATGTGCTTTTTGTTAACCGCCATTCATGAGGAGTTGTCTAGTAATAACATACTGAATCTTTCTAATATCTCTAATCTTTAAAATTTCTTTTCTTTTTGTAATATTTCACAAAATGGCCACACAAGTCAAATTAAGTTGTTCGGTGTATATAGGCACAAGATAATCAAACACAACAATGTTATTTTGTCACACAGTCCTCATTCTTTGTCATGCAAGTTAATCATTACTGCTAAATCATTTTCTTGTGTCAGTATATGTAGTCAGTTTTTACAAAATGAGGTAATTGTCTATCTCAGACACTTTATATGTCTATACCTGAGACACTATCACCTCCAGGAAAAGCCTATCTTGACCAAAAGATACCTGATGTCACCATCCCCTCCAGTATAGCCTATCTTGACCAAAAGATACCTGATGTCACCATCCCCTCCAGTATAGCCTATCCTGACCAGGATATACCTGATGTCACTATCCCCTCCAGTACAGCCTATCCTGACCAGGAGATACCTGATGTCACTATCCCCTCCAGTATAGCCTATCCAGACCAGGATATACCTGATGTCACTATCCCCTCCAGTATAGCCTATCCAGACCAGGATATACCTGATGTCACTATCCCCTCCAGTATAGCCTATCCTGACCAGTAGATACCTGATGTCACCATCCCCTCCAGTATAGCCTATCCTGACCAGAAGATACCTGATGTCACCATCCCCTCCAGTATAGCCTATCCAGACCAGGATATACCTGATGTCACTATCCCTTCCAGTATAGCCTATCCAGACCAGGATATACCTGATGTCACTATCCCTTCCAGTATAGCCTATCCAGACCAGGATATACCTGATGTCACTATCCCCTCCAGTATAGCCTATCCAGACCAGGATATACCTGATGTCACCATCCCCTCCAGTATAGCCTATCCTGACCAGAAGATACCTGATGTCACTATCCCCTCCAGTATAGCCTATCCAGACCAGGATATACCTGATGTCACTATCCCTTCCAGTATAGCCTATCCAGACCAGGATATACCTGATGTCACTATCCCCTCCAGTATAGCCTATCCAGACCAGGATATACCTGATGTCACTATCCCCTCCAGTATAGCCTATCCTGACCAGGAGATACCTGATGTCACCATCCCCTCCAGTATAGCCTATCCTGACCAGGAGATACCTGATGTCACCATCCCCTCCAGTATAGCCTATCCTGACCAGTAGATACCTCATGTCACTATCCCCTCCAGTATTGCCTATCCTGACCAGGAGATACGCGATGTCACCATCCCCTCCAGTATAGCCTATCCTGACCAGTAGATACCTCATGTCACTATCTCCTCCAGTATTGCCTATCCTGACCAGGAGATACGCGATGTCACCATCCCCTCCAGTATAGCCTATCCAGACCAGTAGATACCTGATGCCACAATCCCCTCCAGTATAGCCTATCCTGACCAGTAGATACCTCATGTCACTATCCCCTCCAGTATTGCCTATCCTGACCAGTAGATACCTGATGCCACAATCCCCTCCAGTATAGCCTATCCTGACCAGAAGATACATGATGCCACCATCCCCTCCAGTATTGCCTATCCTGACCAGTAGATACCTGATGTCACCATCCCCTCCAGCATCCTTGCCTCTGTATCAAGCCAGGCAACCAGCCAAGCACATGTGTCTTGTTAGCAGGTTTTAGTGAAGGATGGCAAGTTGATGTGACATGGTGTTAATGGTATTGTGCACAAAGTATGTTTCTCTGATTTATTGATGTGATGTTCCCAGCCATAAAATATTTTGTTTGCATAATTGAATCTTTGTATGGTTTTTTACTTGGCTCTCATTCTCTCAAGGGATTTTTTTACTGTCTACTTCCTAAAGGTACTCTCTCATTCTCTCAAGGAGCTCTCACACTTTCTCAGGAGTTCTCTCATGGTACTCTCGGTCTGTCAAGGGACCATCTCAAGGTACTCTCACTCTCTTAAGGGACCATCTCAAGGTACTCTCACTCTCTCAAGGGACCATCTCAAGGTACTCTCAATCTCTCAAGGTACTCTCACTCTCAAGGGACCATCTCAAGGTGCTCTCAATCTCTCAAGGGACCATCTCAAGGTACTCTCAATCTCTCAAGGTACTCTCACTCTCTCAAGGGACCATCTCAAGGTGCTCTCACTCTCTCAAGGTACCATCTCAAGGTACTCTCAATCTCTCAAGGGACCATCTCAAGGTGCTCTCACTCTCTCAAGGGACCATCTCAAGGTACTCTCTCTCAAGGGACCATCTCAAGGTACTCTCAATCTCTCAAGGTACTCTCACTCTCTCAAGGGACCATCTCAAGGTACTCTCACTCTCTCAAGGGACCATCTCAAGGTGCTCTCACTCTCTCAAGGTACCATCTCAAGGTACTCTCAATCTCTCAAGGTACTCTCACTCTCTCAAGGGACCATCTCAAGGTGCTCTCAATCTCTCAAGGGACCATCTCAAGGTACTCTCAATCTCTCAAGGTACTCTCACTCTCTCAAGGGACCATCTCAAGGTGCTCTCACTCTCTCAAGGTACCATCTCAAGGTGCTCTCAATCTCTCAAGGGACCATCTCAAGGTGCTCTCACTCTCTCAAGGGACCATCTCAAGGTACTCTCTCTCAAGGGACCATCTCAAGGTACTCGCACTCTCTCAAGGTACTCTCACTCTCTCACAGAATCCTCTCAAGGAAGGCTCTCTCACACAGTACTATCTCAAGGTACTCTCTCTCTCTCTCTCTCTCAAGTTACCATCTCAAGGCACTCTCACTCTCTCAAGGTACTCTCACTCTCTCAAGGGACCATCTCAAGGTACTCAAGGTTCAAATAAATACTCAGACAAAAAATACACTACACAGAAATATGTCCTGAATGATATGACGGTTGACACTGAGATAAGAAAAAACACTGTAACTGTGGAATATTGTATCTCAGAAGGAATTATGACAGATGTGGAATATGTCTGATAGGAACGAATGTGAGCCTCAACTAAGGCATACTCGTACATCAGGAAGATGTGTTTCTCTGTCATTAATTTCAAAGAACCCCTTCCTTCCACCTACATCTAAAGATGCTTATCACAAACATCTGCAGTAGCTGTAGAGAGGCTGGAGAAAAAACACCATCTCAAGTGATCAATGTATCCAAGGATGAAAACCATCTGACTGAGACGCCGACCGTTGTTGGAATCAGCTGATAAGTATGTTCAACAAGACTCTTACTGTTTTTTCTACAGAGCAGCTTCACTTCAAACCAGGTAGGATTACAACAGACTTGTAGGAGAGAGATAGTAGAGGGATATTAACTCAGTTGAAAAGTTTGTGATCTGTGTTATCAGATAACAGGTACAAATCAGTGTAAGAAAACTAGCAGAAGCAGTCCAGATTTACTGCTACAAGCCATCAATCAACAGAGATCAAGGCTATTTCATCCCATCTGCCTTCCATAAACTCAAAAGCAACAGCTCCATCTCCTTTATCCATTCATCCCATCTATGTATACTTGATCCTTTTTAATCAGCATCCTCATCATGTGTTCTCTGTCCATCATGTTCTTACACTATTATCCTTCTGTTGACATTATTTAACCAACTCATGTTAGTGAGTGAGTTGGGTTTAACGCCGCTTTTAACAGTATTCCAGTTTTATCACAGCGTGTCAGCTTAATGTTGGAGGAAAGCCCGAAGTGATGCAGGTCTCAGACATTTACCACTTCGGTGAAACCCACGAGGATGGGTATGGTGCTGACAAACCTAGAAAGATAATTGGGGTGAACCTGGATTCGAACCCACAATCATAGGTCTCTGGCGTGCCCAAGGGATGCAACTCTGCACAGCGAATCACGGCGCCTTAGACGACTTGGCCACCCGTGCCCCCCAACTCATGATAATCTCTCGCATGTATACAAATTGTTACTGTTAATCCTTCACCTACCATGTATAATTCTGTACAATGTTCATATTATCCCAGACCACCTCCGTGGTCTAGTGGTAGAGCGTCCGCTCGGAGAGCGGAAGGTCCGGGGTTCGATCCCTGGTTGCTTCATACCAAAAGACGTTGATAGAGATAGTACCTGTTGTTATCCTGTCTGGCGCTCGGCATTTAGGGGCTAAAACAAGGACTGGTCGGCTCGGAGTCAGTACACTGTGTCTGAGTGAGGTATTCATGTTAAACTGCAGCATGGTATCTCAGTGAGCTAGCACCATAAATCAGCATCCGTCCGTACTAGTACAAGCAGCCACACACACGCGCACGCACGCACGTTGCTATATACCGAAATTATTAAACTTTATTCAAGGAAAAGAGATACAAATCATGTTTATGTATGGAAATAGTTATTGGAACAGTTATTTAGGACGAAATGCGAAGTTTTATTGTCAAATGCTGGGCTGGCTATCTGACGCCGGTTGACATCGCCAGTGGAAAAAAATGTGAGATCTTTGACTCCGTGTATAAGACGACCCCCCTTCTTAGCCCCCCCATTTTAGGTACGAAAAACTCGCCTTATACACAGCGATATACGGTAAGTGCAATAATCTTGGACGCAACGTTAAAACCCATTTCACCTCACCAATTCACCATTATCCAGTCCTGCTTGACAACAGCATAAGGATCCATACCCAAACATTTCTATAACAGTATATTAATAAAGTTGTTATCCATAACTTATGTCTACTTTGTCATCCATCAAATAAAAAGAAATGCCTATCAAACAATACCAATCCATGTAAAGCGATCACAATAACATGAGCATGCTCTCATGTCCTCATCTTGTTTATCATGCAAGACGTCCCTTGGGCACGCCAGAAACCTATGATTGTGGGTTCGAATCCCGGTTCGCCCCGATTATGTTTCTAGGTTTGTCAGCACCATACCCGTGCTCGTGGGTTTCACCGAAGTGGTAAACGTCTGAGACCTGCATCACTCCGGGCTTTCCTCCCATATTAAGCTGACACGCCGCGATATAACTGGAATACTGTTAAAAGCGGCGTAAAACCCAACTCACTCACTCACTCACTATCATGCAAGAAGATATTTCAATTAACAAAATGTAGAAGAAAAAAGTTGATTAAACATGTTAAACATTTACATTTTTTATGATATTTGTTTGTTGTTTTATGCCACTGTGGGGAAGTAAATTCTAAGCTACATATAATGACAGCCTGTATGTGATCAAGTCTGGGTCAGACAAACCAGGGGTTGATATTATGAGCAATGTCCTACAGTCGACATGCTTCATCACCAAATTTGGTGAGTTACAAACCGATTTAGTGTGGTATCAGGTCCTTATTTGTCCTTATAAATATGTGACCAACACACAGCATCAGTGCCACAACATGATGGCTAGAGATATCGTCACTCTACTAGATGTCAGTAGCAATCAGTAACACAAGGTTTTCAATGAATTAAAATAAGGCCTAAGTTTATGGAGGTGATTGTAGAGGGTATCTAGATAGTCAAATGTTTTTTGACGAAACAGGATACTATAACCAACAAAATAAAGGTACCAAGGTTCCTCAAATAATTAATTTCAAGGGTCTTTACAAAACAATATCGGGGTCCTATAAAACAACGAAATTATAAAGTGTGCTGTACAGTTAGATTTGATAATTACCGTAATTTACCGTAATTTACCGTAATTGACGTAATAAGCGCCCGGGTGCTCTCAAAATTAGAAATAGGGGGCTCTTATTAGAATAAAATTTTGGTGAGAAAAAAAAACAGAGTTGAAAGATCATAAATTTCATGGTTTATGCTGACAGCCTGATATGATACAAAAGAAAAGTATGTGCGTATCATACACGACAGATATATTTTCCAGAATTTAATTGCCCATAATTAAGGTTGCATATAACACACAAGTGCATATTATACACGAATAAATAAGTCGTGTGTACATTGATCAATCGGAAGGGGTGCTGATAAGGATTGTTCACTAGCCAATATATAAGCAAATATCGCCGTGGGCGCTTATTACAATGGGGCGCTTATTACGTCAAAAACGGTACTTAAATTACAGGACCTTCATTTTTTTTAAAGAATTTGGTACTATAAATATTTTTTTCTGCGACCATTCTATACATTTGTGCATCATGTAAACCCCTATTATATAACAGCCTAAGAACCAAAGTTTCTACTAAGAAGTAATAGCTACTCACTGATCCTCTGGAGATGACAACTCCGCTGCACCAGGTGTTGTACGTATCACTGCACACAGCATCAGTCATCCTTGGAAATTGACAAGAACTAATGCAGTGTACAAATATAACCTACCTGACAGTTGAGGAGGAGCAGAACCACAGGAGAGGCCAATGTCAGTGGAGGAAGTCTAGAGGCTCTCCCAGATGCTCTAGTCCATTACCAGCATCAACATACCACAGGACGAGCTCGGCTGTGGGGGAGGGGGTCTGAGTGCTGCAATCTCGTGTTAGATAATTGGGAGAGGGTTTGGAGGGGGTCTCTGTGTGTTAATGTGGGGCTATCTGGTTTTAGCTCATTGGGGGGAGCAGTTTGGAGAGGGTCTCTCTGTCTGTGTCCTTTGATACTGTGACCATTGCCAGACTGGGGTTAGTCTCTGTTGATGGTGTGATCATTGACAGATAGACTGGGGCTAGTCTCTGTTAATACTGTTATCACTGACAGAGCAAGTCTCTGTTGATACTGTGATCATTGATTGATAGACTGTGATTAATCTGTTGATACTGTGACCATTGACAGATAGACTGGAGCTTGTCTCTGTTGATATTGTGACCATTGACAGATAGACTGGAGCTTGTCTCTGTTGATATTGTGACCATTGACAGATAGACTGGAGCTAGTCTCTGTTGATATTATGACCATTGACAGATCTATAGACTGAAGCTAGTCTCTGTTGATATTGTGACCATTGAAAGATAGACTGGAGCTAGTCTCTGTTGATATTGTGACCATTGACAGATAGACTGGAGCTTGTCTCTGTTGATACTGTGACCATTGACAGATAGACTGGAGCTAGTCTCTGTTGATACTGTGACCATTGACAGATAGACTGGAGCTAGTCTCTGTTAATACTGTGATCATTGATAGATAGACTGTGGTTAATCTGTTGATACTGTGACCATTGAAAGATAGACTGGAGCTAGTCTCTGTTGATACTGTGACCATTGAAAGATAGACTGGAGCTAGTCTCTGTTGATACTGTTATCATTGACAGAAAGACTGGAGCTAGTCTCTGTTAATACTGTGTTCATTGATAGATATACTGTGGTTAATCTGTTGATACTGTGACCATTGACAGATAGACTGGAGCTAGTCTCTGTTGATACGGTGCCATTAATGGATAGACTGGGGTAATCTCTTAGACAGTTAGAAGTTGAAAGAACTTGAATTATGAAATTTTTTTCCATGGATAACAACTTCTATATTCTTTGTATAAAAAAGTCTATTGACAGTTACATGAACTACAGTAGCCATAACAAGATTCTTATCTGGGACTCTGGGTTTGTGTCTCGTACTGTAAACATAGACATATTCTAGCAATATATCTCTGATAACACTGTAAACGCCATAGATAGACTTGAGCAAGTCTCACAAATCAGATACAACATTCATCACTGTTTCACAACCCCCAAAATGATCATTACAAAAGGACAATAAGATGTGTGCCAATCAAAAACATGCTCTCTGAAACACACTGGCCTCCTTAAAGCCAGGGCAAACTCTATGGAGACGAAGGAAGGTGCTCGCTAGATAATTACATCCACACTGATAAGCATTTTGTGATAATGAGGTTGGGTTAACTCTAAACCAAGTTACACAAAGTTCACCTTACAGCCCTGGTTCCACATACCAACTACAGCACCATAGCCTTCTCAATTCCAGCCCTGGTACTATATGTTATAACTGTGCGTATACAACAGCACCATAGCCTTCTCAATTCCAGCCCTGGTACTATATGTTATAACTGTGTGTATACAACAGCACCATAGCCTTTTCACTTCCAGCCCTGGTACTATATGTTATAACTGTGTGTATACAACAGCACCATAGCCTTCTCACTTCCAGCCCTGGTACTATATGTTATAACTGTGTGTATACAACAGCCACATAGCCTTCTCACTTCCAGCCCTGGTACTATATGTTATAACTGTGTGTATACAACAGCTATATAGTCTGTTTACTTTCCAACTCTGGTATTATATGTTATAACTGTGTGTATGCAACAGCAATATAGTCTGTTTACTTTACAACTCTGGAGCTATATGTTATAACTGTGTGTATACAACAGCAATATAGTCTGTTTACTTTACAACTCTGGGGCTTTATGTTATAACTGTGTGTATGCAACAGCAATATAGTCTGTTTACTTTCTAACACTGGTACTATATGTTATAACTGTGTATACAACAGCAATATAATCTGTTTATTTTACAATTCTGGAGCTATATGTTATAACTGTGTGTATACAACAGCAATATAGTCCGTTGACTTTCCAACTCTGGTACTATATGTTAAAACTGTGTGTATACAACAGCAATATAATCTGTTTACTTTACAACTCTGGTACTATATGTTATAACTGTGTGTATACAACAGCAATATAGTCTGTTTACTTTCCAACTCTGGTACTATATGTTATAACTGTATGTATGCAACAGCAATATAGTCTGTTTACTTTCTAACACTGGTACTATATGTTATAACTGTGTATACAACAGCAATATAGTCTGTTTACTTTACAACTCTGGAGCTATATGTTATAACTGTGTGTATACAATATCAATATAGTCTGTTTACTTTCCAACTCTGGTACTATATGTTATAACTGTGTGTATACAACAGCAATATAGTCTGTTTACTTTCAAACTCTGGTACTATATAATATAACTGTGTGTATGCAACAGCAATATAGTCTGTTTACTTTACAACTCTGGTGCTATTTATCATAACTGTGGGATAAAAACAGCAATGTAACCTGTTCATTTTCCAAACCTGGTGATATGTGTTATATCTGTGTGTATACAACAGCAATAACACCTGTTTACTTCCAGCCTTGGTGCTAAATGTTAAAATAGTGTGCATACAACAGAAAGAAAAGCTGTTTACTTCCAACCATGGCACTATATGTTATAACAGTGTGTATACAACAGCAAGGAAACCTGTTCACTTCCAGCCCTCGTGCCATTTGCTATAACAGTGTATATACAACAGAATTAAAATCTGTTCACTAAGCCATGGTGCTATATGTTATAACAGTGTGTTAAAACAGCATAATAACCTGTATACTTTCAGCCCCTGTGCTATATGTTGTAACAATGTGTATACAACAGCAAGAAAACCTGTTTACTTCCATCCCTGGTGCTATATGTTATAACATTGTGTATACAACAGCAATAAAACCTGTTTACTTAGAGCCTTGGTGCTAAATGTTATAACATTGTCTTAACAACATTAATAAAACCTGTTCACTTCCAGCCCTGGTGCTATATGTTATAACCTTGTGTATACAACAGCAAGAAAACCTGTTCACTTCCAGCCCTGGTGCTATATGTTTATTACAGTGTGTATACAACAGCAATAAAATCTGTTCACTTCTAGCCCTGGTGCTATATGTTATAACAGTGTGTATACAACAGCAATCAAATCTGTTCACTTCTAGCCCTGGTGCTATATGTTATAACAGTGTGTATACAACAGCAACCAAATCTGTTCACTTCTAGCCCTGGTGCTATATGTTATAACAGTGTGTATACAACAGCAACCAAATCTGTTCACTTCTAGCCCTGGTGCTATATGTTATAACATTGTGTATACAACAGCAATAAAACCTGTTTACTTAGAGCCTTGGTGCTAAATGTTATAACATTTTCTTATAACAGCAATAAAACCTGTTCACTTCCAGCCCTGGTGCTATATGTTATAACAGTATGTATTCAACAGCAAGAAAACCTGTTCACTTCCAGCCCTGGTGCTATATGTTTATAACAGTGTGCATACAACAGCAATAAAATCTGTTCACTTCTAGCCCTGGTGCTATATGTTATAACAGTGTGTATACAACAGCAATCAAATCTGTTCACTTCCATCCCTGGTGCTATATGTTATAACAGTGTGTATACAACAGCAATCAAATCTGTTCACTTCTAGCCCTGGTGCTATATGTTATAACAGTGTGTATACAACAGCAATCAAATCTGTTCACTTCTAGCCCTGGTGCTATATGTTATAACAGTGTGTATACAACAGCAATCGAATCTGTTCACTTCTAGCCCTGGTGCTATATGTTTATAACAGTGTGCATACAACAGCAATAAAATCTGTTCACTTCTAGCCCTGGTGCTATATGTTATAACAGTGTGTATACAACAGCAATCAAATCTGTTCACTTCTAGCCCTGGTGCGATATGTTATAACAGTGTGTATACAACAGCAATCAAATCTGTTCACTTCTAGCCCTGGTGCTATATGTTATAACAGTGTGTATACAACAGCAATCAAATCTGTGGGGGGGGTAGTGAAATGGGGTTTAACGTTGCGTCCAAAATTATTTCACTTATATAGCGACGTGCATGTACGTGTGTGTGTTTGTGTGGCTGCTTGTACTAGTCCGGACTGATACCAATTTATAGTGCTAGCTCACTGAGATACCATGCCGCAGTTTAACATGAATACACCACTCTGACACAGTATACTGACTCCGAGCCGACCAGTCCTTGTTTTAGCCCCTTAATGCCAAGTGCCAGACAGGGTAACAACAAGTACCATATTTTAACGTCTATTGGTAGGACGTGGATGGGGATCGAACCCCAGACCTTCAGCTCTCCAGGCGGACGCTCTACCACTAGACCACAGAGGGGGTCTGTTAAATTGAGCTTAGGTTAACTTGTGCTATGTCACGTGACTTCCATTGACACGGAAAAGCGTGCAGCCTTTTGCTTTGAAACGGGGTATAAGGGATTTTTTCTCCCTCTCAGAAATCCACATGTAGCCTGTATTGCTCGTGGCAGGGTATAAGAGATTTATTCCCCCGCTGAGAAATTTATTACTCTCCAAGGCAGGTTGCACAGTATTTTATGAAAATCACGTGGACCAATCAGATCTCATCATTTTGACATGGAGGTATGATAAATGTGGGTATGCAATAGCAATATCCTAAGTTATGACTTCGCCAAGATACAGATCCAGACAACCACAAGCTTCGTCTCATGGGTGAATATATAGCTTGGCAGATTTGGATAAATCATAACATCATTAATGCAAATATTGTATTCAAACATCAAAAGTGGCACATACTCGTAAATAAGGTTTACTGCACTTTTGTCCTGTCTATAAATTTCAAAGGCTGCAACGAAAATACAGCCTTTATATACAGAGCCTCTATATATGGTCTTGGAGAAACCTCCAATGCACAAGCTACACTCATGCCCCGCTTATACGGATTTCAGATGTCCGGAAACCTCGGTTCCCGGACGATTTTCATTCAAAACGAAGTAATTACAATATAAATTTACCCATATATATGGAAATTCAGTTTCCGGAACCGGATGGTCATTTTCATACACAAAACACTGAAATGCACACAAAATAGTTTCACTTACCCGAAAAATACACTTCCGCTGGTGGCAATCCTTTTATTCGTGAGAAGTCAATTAACCAAGTGACACTGAGTTACGTTTGAGACGAGCTTGTTTATTGTACATGTAATCCCATTCGATAAATATGGCCTCTGTGGAGGTCAGAGGTCAAAGTTGTGACTTCAAACTGTGAGTATGGCCTGTCAACCAGCGAAACATAAGCGACTCGCAGTTACAGCACGCGAAAAAAGGGAAATTTGGAAATTAAGGAAAAACACCCGTCAGCAAGTTTGGAAACCATCAGTAAGCATTATGGCACTGAATTTGGACATACCATAGGAAAATCGATGATTGGTGACATTGGGGACATTTTAGTAAGAAGCTGGTTTCAGTTATGCGTAAATTCGTTTATACGGACAAATTGTTAAATGACGCAAGTGTCCGTATAAACGAGGCACGACTGTACCTCCAATTTACATCCTTTAGTATTCGAGCGGGCAAGCCTCCCCGTTCAAGGTCATGGTCAGCTGCACACATTTTCATTCAGTCAGCTACACACGTTTTCATTCGTCACCCTTTTTAACCCTTTCCACAATTAGCAATGACCATTTGCACACTGTACTTTCCTTCGTATGAGTAGGGTTAAAGGATTAAAATATACTCTTTTTTTATTTCAATAATGGAAGTGTGACAGAGGCCAATGCATCACAAATTGACTCACTATTTGGTGAGAAAACTACGTGCAAACATACTACTTCTTCAATTGCATTAATTGTTCTCGTGTTGATACTTTTTTTTTCTTTTTTTAGACTTTCCATGAGTTTAAAATATTTGCCCTCACCCCTAAAATTGAAAAGAAATATCTTACAATGTTAAATTGTCAAACTTTACATGCTAATCCTGTGTATCTCGAGTCAAGGATCTATGACGTCACATGTGATGCGATCATGAGCGTTGGTTCACACAACATACCAGTATGTTCGTTTGTCCATCAAACCAATCTAATATCTCTTGAAAATGAGTAATTCTTCATATCTTTACCAACATATATGGTAGTCGCTTTTCTTTTGTTGGTGAGTATATATACAACACAGGTCTTCCCAAACTAAGGAACATGACGTGTACATCTAAAACCACCTGTCAGGTTCAACCTCAGTCAAGTACATCAGAGGCCTTAATGCATCAATGTTGGCATTTTCTTGATAGGACTGAACCATCGCCAATGTTATTGCTCACAAGGAAGGGAGCTCCGGTTTGAAATGTTCCGTTTGAAGATGTATGGATTGGTTAGGTCTCTTCCTGAAGCATTGAGCTGGGGTCCATTCCACAAAGCAATCATAGCGATCGGGTTTTAATGACACACAATTAACAAGGTCATGCAATGGTGGGAGGGGGAAATGGATAACATCGTGTTCAAGATTATTGAACTTATATAGCGATGTACATGCACGTGTGTGTGTGTTTACTAATGCTGGTTTGACAGTGCTAGCGTACTGAGAAACCATCCCACAATTTAAAATGGATATCCCCTCACAGTATACTGATGACCAGTCCTTCTATCTAATTTATGCCACGCCAGGAAGAGTAACAACAAGTTTCATTTTTGGGGTATGACAGAGCCTGGGACTGAACTACCAACGTTCCACTCTCTGGACAGAGGCTCTATCCACTGTATCATGCAGGCAGTCTCCAGGCAGAGACTCTATCCACTAAACAATGCAGGCGGTCTCCGGGCAGAGGCTCTATCCACTAGATCATGCAGGCAGTCTCCAGGCAGAGACTCTATCCACTAAACAACGCAGGCGGTCTCCGGGCAGAGACTCTATCCACTAGATCATGCAGGCAGTCTCCAGGCAGAGACTCTATCCACTAAACAACGCAGGCGGTCTCCGGGCAGAGACTCTATCCACTAGATCATGCAGGCAGTCTCCAGGCAGAGACTCTATCCACTAAACAACGCAGGCGGTCTCCGGGCAGAGGCTCTATCCACTAGATCATGCAGGCAGTCTCCAGGCAGAGACTCTATCCACTAAACAACGCAGGCGGTCTCCGGGCAGAGGCTCTATCCACTGTATCATGTAGGCAGTCTCCAGGCAGAGACTCTATCCACTGTATCATGCAGGCAGTCTCCAGGCAGAGACTCTATCCACTAGATCATGCAGGCAGTCTCCAGGCAGAGACTCTATCCACTAAACAACGCAGGCGGTCTCCGGGCAGAGGCTCTATCCACTAGATCATGCAGGCAGTCTCCAGGCAGAGACTCTATCCACTAAACAACGCAGGCGGTCTCCGGGCAGAGGCTCTATCCACTAGATCATGCAGGCAGTCTCCAGGCAGAGACTCTATCAACTAAACAACGCAGGCTGTCTCCGGGCAGAGACTCTATCCACTAAACAACGCAGGCGGTCTCCGGGCAGAGACTCTATCCACTAGACAATGGAGGCAGTCTCCAGGCAGAGACTCTATCCACTAGACAATTGAGGCAGTCTCCGGGCAGAGACTCTATCCACTAGACCACTCAGGCTGTCTCCGGGCAGAGACTCTATCCACTAGACCACTCAGGCTGTCTCCGGGCAGAGACTCTATCCACTAGACCACTCAGGCTGTCTCCGGGCAGAGACTCTATCCACTAGACAATGGAGGCAGTCTCCAGGCAGAGACTCTATTAACTAAACAACGCAGGCGGTCTCCGGGCAGAGACTCTAGCCACAAGATCACTCAGGCGGTCTCCGGGCAGAGACTCTATCCACTAGACCACTCAGGCGGTCTCCGGGCAGAGACTCTATCCACTAGATCATGCAGGCAGTCTCCAGGCAGAGACTCTATCCACTAGACCACTCAGGCTGTCTCCGGGCAGAGACTCTATCCACTAGATCATGCAGGCAGTCTCCAGGCAGAGACTCTATCCACTAGACCACTCAGGCTGTCTCCGGGCAGAGACTCTATCCACTAGACCACTCAGGCGGTCTCCGGGCAGAGACTCTATCCACTAGACCACTCAGGCTGTCTCCAGGCAGAGACTCTATCCACTAGACCACTCAGGCTGTCTCCGGGCAGAGACTCTATCCACTAGACCACTCAGGCTGTCTCCGGGCAGAGACTCTATCCACTAGACCACTCAGGCTGTCTCCAGGCAGAGACTCTATCCACTAGACCTCTCAGGCGGTCTCCGGGCAGAGACTCTATCCACTAGATCATGCAGGCAGTCTCCAGGCAGAGACTCTATCCACTAGACCACTCAGGCTGTCTCCGGGCAGAGACTCTATCCACTAGACCACTCAGGCTGTCTCCGGGCAGAGACTCTATCCACTAGACCACTCAGGCTGTCTCCGGGCAGAGACTCTATCAACTAAACAATGCAGGCGGTCTCCGGGCAGAGACTCTATCCACTAGACCACTCAGGCTGTCTCCGGGCAGAGACTCTATCCACTAGACCACTCAGGCTGTCTCCGGGCAGAGACTCTATCCACTAGATCATGCAGGCAGTCTCCAGGCAGAGACTCTATCCACTAAACAACGCAGGCGGTCTCCGGGCAGAGACTCTATCCACTAGACCACTCAGGCTGTCTCCGGGCAGAGACTCTATCCACTAGACCACTCAGGCTGTCTCCGGGCAGAGACTCTATCCACTAGACCACTCAGGCTGTCTCCGGGCAGAGACTCTATCCACTAGACCACTCAGGCTGTCTCCGGGCAGAGACTCTATCCACTAGACAATGGAGGCAGTCTCCAGGCAGAGACTCTATTAACTAAACAACGCAGGCGGTCTCCGGGCAGAGACTCTAGCCACAAGATCACTCAGGCGGTCTCCGGGCAGAGACTCTATCCACTAGACCTCTCAGGCGGTCTCCGGGCAGAGACTCTATCCACTAGATCATGCAGGCAGTCTCCAGGCAGAGACTCTATCCACTAGACCACTCAGGCTGTCTCCGGGCAGAGACTCTATCCACTAGATCATGCAGGCAGTCTCCAGGCAGAGACTCTATCCACTAGACCACTCAGGCTGTCTCCGGGCAGAGACTCTATCCACTAGACCACTCAGGCGGTCTCCGGGCAGAGACTCTATCCACTAGACCACTCAGGCTGTCTCCAGGCAGAGACTCTATCCACTAGACCACTCAGGCTGTCTCCGGGCAGAGACTCTATCCACTAGACCACTCAGGCTGTCTCCGGGCAGAGACTCTATCCACTAGACCACTCAGGCTGTCTCCGGGCAGAGACTCTATCCACTAGACCACTCAGCTGTATAAGGGTTTATTTTCTGTGGTTTGAATTCTATCAGTTTAGTTACGAAATAAGATAACTGAATAACCGGGAGTGAACATAGCCACACATGACTGCTCTGTCAGGGTTACCATATGACAAAAATCACACATGATAACATTGATCCCAGTTCATGATAAATGTCTAATGTAACGGGAAATACAATTCCAACTGTAAATAGTCATCTGTAAATCATTAAAGTCCTTATTTTCATAAACTCAGAGGTATTAGTATAATTACAACATCAGAGCTCCAGATAACTTTTTGAGCAATTGAGTTTTCACTCGAAGGTTTCTATTTTATTTGGGTTATTACATTTTTCATTGGGTAACCAATAATTTTTCACTCATTTCTTCAACACTCTATTGGGTTTTCCCCAAAATGAGTAAACACCTTTTAGATATAAAAAATAATGAAATAATGTTTTAGATGTAATATAACGGTTCTAAATATAGTCTTGACTCGGAAAGTAAATTAGCTCGTAATTGTGTTTCGGAAATTACCTCCGTTGTATGCATGCTGAAAAAGCATAATTGAGTTTTCCTTTTAATGCTTGCGTTTCTGTTAAATGAAAGTAATTGGGTTTTGAATAGTTTTGGGGGGTATTTTACAAAAATACGCAGCTTATCTGTAGCTCTGCAACATGGTAACCAATACAATAATTCCTCTTCATTTTTTTAGTCCTGTTATTAATGAGTCAAGTCACATCGATGAAGTCTTCAACTTAGTTGTTTCTACAGTAATATAATTAGTATGAATAGCAAAAACCGTAATTCCAATTGTGGATTTTTACTGACAATTGCAGACTTCTGAGAGGGATAAGTCACTGTAAAACAGCATTTGTTTCTGAAACTGTTATCTGAGAAGGGGATGTATGTATTATATTCACAGTGAGTATCAGTCACATACAAAAATGACACCCAAACATCGAAGTCATATGCTTAACACAAGCACAGATAAAACCAGAACACATACGTCCCCTTGGGCTTATACAAACAGTATTAGTAGGGGATAGCTGATGCAAAAACGTATTTCAATAAATATTATCTTGTTCTGGATATCCAACTCCTTTAACATGTTTAAAATAACAGTTTTAAAAATATTAAGATTTGTGACTATGTACTGTTTGAAAAGATCCGGAATTAATAATAAGCATTAATAATAATAATGATAACCATTATTATTAGTGAGTGAGTGAGTATGGTTTTACGCCGCTTTTAACAATATTCCAGCAATATCACGGCAGGGGACACCAGAAATGGGCTTCACACATTGTACCCATGTCAGGAATTGAACCCGGGTCTTTGGCGTGACGAGCGAACGCTTTAACCACTCGGCTACCCGACCGCCCCCATTATTATTTATAATAATAATAATAATAATAATAATAATAATCCATTTATATAGCTGTACTCCATGCATCAGCATGTACTAAGCACATCATTATTACCCCAGTCAATGGACCAATGTGTACTTGATTTCTTTCCCAGCTCCCTGGGGAGTATCAACCATAACATGAACAGTGCAAAACTTCTAACCACAGAGCAGGAAGCTCACAGCACATAACATTATTAGTCTAGTGAATTGGATCATCATGCAAGCCATTTACATTCTCAACTCCCTCGGGAGTATACAATCCAAAACGTCTCATCTAGTACCTGCCAATAGGCATGTATCTGGAAGAGATTAAGCAAACATATTGATGTAACCTTATCAACAAATATTCCTCTTAAGACAGAATTTAATCATCGCAAGAGCATATTTTATCAGACTTATAACCTATGTGTGCAATCCATTTGCATTCTCAACTCCCTTGGGAGTATACAACTCAAAACGTCTCATCTAGGTACTTGGTGAATGGAATGTATCTGGAAGCCATTAAACGAACAGGTTGATGTAACCTTATCAACAACTACTCCCCTTAAGATAGAACTTAAGCACCTCAAGAACATATTCTCGGATTAAAGACTTATAAGAGATTAAGCATCACAAACCATGCATAGCATCAATCTAGACAGGTCTAAAGAGCATCTAACTGAAATCTCAGCTTGGGTTAATTACAAATAATGTCTAGAATCCTCCGATAATATGAAAAACATCTGAAACATCAACAGACACTTACTTGCAATTTCAGCGATCAGCAGCTCATTACGGGAGAATGAAGAAGCGATCTGATTTCACACTGTCTAAGCCCACACATAAACACTGAAGTGCAGTGATCAGTCAATCAGCTGCTGTTGCATATATCTAGGAGCTATCAGTTGTAGAAATCTCTGACACCTGTCATTTACAGAAGTTGCCAGTTGGATGAGCACACCTACATCAATACTGAACATCCTCATTATACCATGGGCACCTGCCTCATTATAAGATGCTTTCCAGGATAATTCCTTGAAGGTTAAAACATGATTTTCAATGTTTGTTTTGTTGAGTGGTGCTTTGTTATAATATGAACGAATTATTGCGATATTGTCATAAATCTGGGTTGTGATAGATATGTCGTTTTGGGCATGATATGGTGCATTCTAGCGCCTCCGTGGTCTGGTGGTAGAGCGTCTGCCCAGAAAGAGGAAGATCGGGGTTCGATCATGCCTGCTTGGCACTCAACATTAAAGGAATAAAACAAGGATTGGTCGGCTCAGAGTCAGTGAACTGTCAGTGGGGTATTCATGTTAAATTGTGGCATGAAGTTTAACCTCACCTCACCTCACCTCACCTCACCTCACCTCACCTCACCTCACCTCACCTCAATCACATCCCCTGACAGTTGCCCACAGATACCTTGATAAGATTAGGAGCGGTCGGGTAGCCTAGTGGTTAAAGCGTTCGCTCATCACGCTGAAAACCCGGGTTCGAGTCCCGACATGGGTACAATGTGTGAAGCCCATTTCTGGTGATCCCCCGCCGTGATATTGCTGGAATATTACTAAAAGTGGCGAAATTACTATATGAAATTACGCCCTTTGTGAAACTGTGCCCAATATGAAACTGTGCCTTATATGAAATTATGCTCTTTGTGAAACTGTGCCAAATATGAAACTGTGCCCTATGTGAAATTACACCCTTTGTGAAACTCTGCCCAATATGAAACCTGGCCCTATATGAAATTACGCCCTTTGTGAAACTGTGCCCAATATGAAACTGTGCCCTATGTGAAATTACACCCTTTGTGAAACTCTGCCCAATATGAAACTCTGCCCTGTGTGAAATTACACCCTTTGTGAAACTGTGCCCAATATGAAACTGTGCCCTATATGAAATTACGCCCTTTGTGAAACTGTGCCCAATATGAAATTATGCCCTTTGTGAAACTGTGCCCTATATGAAATTACGCCCTTTGTGAAACTGTGCCCTATATGAAATTACGCCCTTTGTGAAACTGTGCCCAATATGAAATTATGCCCTTTGTGAAACTGTGCCCAATATGAAACTGTGCCTTATATGAAATTACGCCCTTTGTGAAACTGTACCCAATATCAAACTGTGTCTATATGAAATTACGCCCTTTGTGAAACTGTGCCCAATATCAAACTGTGTCCTTTATGGAATTACACCCTTTGTGAAACTGTGCCCAATATCAAACTGTGTCCTATATGAAATTACGCCCTTTGTGAAACTGTGCCCAATATCAAACTGTGTCCTATATGAAATTACGCCCTTTGTGAAACTGTGCTCTCTCTGAATCGGTGCCTTATGTGTAACAGTGCCCTTTGTGAAATGTGCCTTGTAGGAAATTACGCCCTTTGTGAAACTGTGCCTTGTAGGAAATTACGCCCTTTGTGAAACTGTGCCCCATTTGAAACTATGCCCTATGTGAAACTGTGCCGTTTATGAAATTGCGACACACAGACGGAATATATGACCCATTCAGGCCAATATTGAGTGAATGAATATGGTTTTACGCCGCTTTTAGCAATATTCCAGCAATATCACAGGGACACCAGAAATGTATGTCAAGAAGAGATGTTTTCAATTTTTACCACTTTATGACAAGACTAACAATCTGTCACGATATGCTGCACATGATTTCCAAACTTTACACGCTAATCCTGCATGAGACAAATTTTCCATCCTGAGTCATAGATCTATGACGTCACATGTGATGCATTCAGTATGTTCGTTTGTGCATCGAACTAATCTAATATCTCTTGAATATGAGTACCGTATTCGACATAATAAGAGCCCCGCTCAAATAAGCGCCCACGGCGATATTTGCTAATATATTGGCTAGTGAACAATCCCAATTAGCACCCCTTCCGATTGATCAATGTACACAAGACCTATTTATTCGTGTATAATACGCACACATGCGTAATATGCGCCCTCAATTATGGGCAATTAAATTCTGGACAAATATATCTGTCGTATATAAACATTTCAGGCTGTCAGCATAAACCAAGAAATTTATCTTTCAACTGTTTTTTTTCATCAAAATAATATTCTAATAAGAGCCCCCTATTTCTAATTTTGAGAGCGCCCCGGGCGCTTATTACATCGAATACGGTTATTCTTCATATATTAACCAACATGTATGATATTCGCTTTTCTTTTGGCAGTGACTATATTATTAGATTATTATTAGATTCTGATCACAAAATCCATTTAGTCGCCTCTTATGTCACCAGCATAGGTTGCAGGGGACCTATATTCTTACCCAGAATTCCACTGGTCTAGTTCCCTTGTGCTGACGGTATGTTCGACATAGTGGTGATGTTTATCCCCTGTCTGCTACATCTACCAGAATATCTGGGAGACGGACAGCTGACCCACTGGTCTGGAGAAGGATGACAGCCATAAGTTAGTTAATGCTGCAATATTTGTCACAATCACTCTTTTGTGATAATCACAGCCGTAAATCAGGAATCACAGCGCCTTGATACTAAATCATTACACCAATGATAGAACCTCATCAAGCAACTCCTATTTGTGGAAATCTAAATTGGTTCATCTAAAGATGCAGTATTTCAGTTATATCACACGTCAGTTCCATAGGCTACAACAAATTACTTTTTTACAATTTTATCCACTTTTTTTACAAACTTGGGCAGACACATCTTTTATATTATTTTTAATTAAAAAAATTGTTTAATCTTTTGAAGGCATCTACAGACAGCTGTCACCGTATGTGGTTCTTACAAAGTGAGTTGAGGTGAGGTGAGGTGAGGTGAGGTGAGGTGAGGTGAGGTGAGGTGAGGTGAAATGGACTAGTTTGGCAAGGGTGGAAACTGGAATTTTAGTCACTTAACTCCCTTGCCTTGGGAAGATGGTTGAGAAGGTTTTTAACCAGAGCATAAAATATGCACAATAAATCTCCATAAACAATTAATTTGGAGTTTCTTGCATACAAATACCGTATTCGACATAATAAGCACCCAGGGCACTCTCAAAATTAGAAATAGGGGGCTCTTATTAGAATACTATTTTGGTGAAAAACAACAGGGTTAAAAGATTGTAAATTTTGTGGTTTATGCTGACAGCCTGAAATGTTTATATACGACAGTTATATTTTTCCAGAATCTAATTTCCCACAATTAAGGATGCATATAACACACGTATTATACACAAATAAATAAGTCTTTGTGTACATTGATCAATTGAAAGGGGTGCTAATTGGGATTGTTCACTAGCCAATATATTAGCAAATATTGCTGTTGGTGCTTATTAGAGCGGGGCGCTTATTACATCGAATACGGTATGCATGGAAAAGATTAAAACCCCAACAACATAACATCACTGTTGGTAATTAATTACTCAATATGGCCTTGTGTATCTGTATTTCTTTGCTGACTGAATGCAGGCATAATGTATGCATGGTGAGGTGAGGTGAAATTGGGTTTAACGTCGCGTCCAAGATTATTGCACTTATATAGCGACGTGCATGTACGTGTGTGTGTTTGTGTGGCTGCTTGTACTAGTCCGGACTGATGCCGATTTATAGTGCTAGCTCACTGAGATACCATGCCGCAGTTTAACATGAATACCCCACTCAGACACAGTATACTGACTCTGAGCCGACCAGTCCTTGTTTTAGCCCTTTAATGCCGAGCGCCAGACAGGGTAACAACAAGTACAATCTTTTAACGTCTTTTGGTATGACGCGGTCGGGAATCGAAGCCCAGACTTCCGCTCTCCAGGCGGACGCTCTACCACTAGACCACTAGAATGTATGCATGGACTCTACTGCAGGGAATTATGAGAATGTGTGCTATGTGTGCCTTGTTATAACTTAGACATGTTGGTTGGTTGGTTTGTTGTTTAACGCCACACTCAGCAATATGACAGCCACCTGTAAATAATGGCATCTGGGCCAGGCAATCAAATGATTGGCATTATGAGCATCGATCTCCACAATCTGGGGTATGATGACATGCATCAACCGAGGTCACCAAGCCTGACCATCTGATCCCTGACGATCTCAGATAAGAAGATACAACATATATTGACTTTGATTATAATTTTAGCTATAAGATGTAAAAAGTGATGGCCTATTATGTGAACACCAATAACGGAAATGGAGAGGGATATCACACAATACTGGATGAGATGGTAATGGGACTGTAAACCGTCTCAGCACCTAATAAGGCAGCTTGAGATGTATAACCCCTAGGGAGCTGAGAATGAAATATGACTCCAAATTCAAAAGGCTGATGATAATATAGCCCATGAGACTTCACTTGGTAAATGCTGCAATATAAAGGGACAAAAAGTTACTATGGCAACGAGGCCAGCATTGTGGTAAAATAGTAAACAGCACATACCTGGCCAGGTACGTAAGAAGGTTTCTAACTCGACGCCACTCCAGTCAAGAAAATTATTTGTTCCCTTTCCATTTAAGAATGACTGCTAGAAATAATATGTGTTCACTTTGCAACTCAAACTGTTGCATAAAACAGATCCTAATGCGACATACTGTAAATCTTGAAATTAATGCATCTCCAGATTGATACGACAGCTGACCCCAAATCAAAAAAAAAAGACTGAAAATCTCCCCCACCCCATCCCCATTAGAATAATACATATCCTTACCTTAATCTAACGATAAATGCAAAGTTCATCATTGCAAACAAAGACCACTCATTTTTTGCATTTAATTCACGCTCAATATTTACAGCATGTTTAGTTAATCACAAGCCAAGCCGATGAATACACAAATCCTAGATAAGAAGTCAAACGGTCCAATATATGGTGTTTACTATCAAGAAAAACGTGAATTTATTCATAGTTTACAACCAGTCATATTTTACTTATGGATTACAGGTATCGCCACACCCTTCACTGAACTGAGCCATCACTGCATTGCAAAACAACATCAATTTTTTGTCTAATGTCAAAATGTCCAGTTTCCACCATTGCCGAACTAGGCTGCAATTATGGAGTTATATTTTGGCTGGACTAACGAGTCTATGCATAGTCCAATCTAAATCACGTAACGAAATCGACATCCAGTCATATTTTGCTTATGGATGACGGGTATCGCCACTTCCTTAACTGAATTGCAAAACGACATCAATTTTTTATCTAACGTCAATAATGAAACTGCACATTAGAAATAATGGGAAATACAAAAATGCTAACATATTTATTCATTTACTCAAAAACATTTGCTACCAATAGAAAAGATGATGTTTTTGTCATAAATATTTTATACATTTGTGATTAAATACCAAGTTAAATACCAATAATTATACTTGCATCAAAACAGCGAGGTGGGGTAGCCTAGTGGTTAAAGCATTCGTTTGTCAAGCTGAAGATCCGGGTTCGATTCCCGACAAGAGTACAATGTGTGAAGCCTATTTCTGGTGTCCCCCGCCGTGATATTGCTGGAATATTGCTAAAAGCGGAGTAAAACCATACTCACTCACTCACTCATGAAAAACAGTCAACAGCAGGTGATTCCCCATACGCCTCAAAGGTAAAGTGTGATTCTAGCATGGATAGTGTACCTTTCGCAACAGAATACACACTAACCCCTGCTTTGTCTAACAAGAAGAAACCATGGCAACCAGACCAGCAGTGTGGTCTAACGATAAACACAAAACACACATCTGTCGAGGTGAGGTGACGAAGATACCAGACTTACCTGGACACAGAACTCGACTCTCCTTCTGTCAGCCTCCTTCTTGCAATAGAAGTAGAAATTAGTTCTTATCTGTCCTCCATCTTGGCTGTAAAGCAATATATCAGCTAGAATCAGTCAACAGACACTGACATGATATACTAATGGTCCATATACTCAATGATTACCAAGTGGGAACAGGCAGGAGGGTGTTGACTTCAGCTGTAATTTCCGAATAGCATTTGACAGGTTGCAGTACTTTTGACTGGTTGACGGTAAAATGTCAGTAGTAATACAAGAGTTAATATTTTCTACTTTGGATTAATAGATGCTGTATTTTTTAAATCAGTGACAGTCATGCCTAATTTTGAAGACTGAAACTTATACAATTTAGAGTGAGTGAGTGAGTGAGTGAGTGAGTGAGTGAGTGAGTGAGTGAGTGAGTGAGTGAGTGAGTGAGTGAGTGAGTGAGGTTTTACGCCGCTTTTAGCAATATTCCAGCAATATCACGGCGGGGGACACCAGAAATGGTCTTTACACATTGTACCCATGTCGGGAATCGAACCCGGGTCTTCGGCATGACGAGCGAACGCTTTAACCACTAGGCTACCCGACCGCCCCTATACAATTTAGAACTGACTTCATTATGTTTTTATGTTTATGAGATACAAACTGGTTTCTTTGTTCCTTTCTTAGCGCAAAAACATATTGAATTTAATTTTTATAATAAGTATAAATAATAAATTCACATACTTTAACCATTAACACCAAAACTGTAGACAATGATACAAAATCAGTGCTATCACTCAGCACAATAATGCAACACAAGCCCTGCCCACTCTATTTTCAACCAATCAGTAAACTGCTGTCTGCTAGTGGGTGTGGCCTATTGTTTTCGGTTTAAGGAATATTAAAGCAAAATATATTGCTTGCCTCAGCCAATCAAATGACACGGAATCACTTGCACATTATTTATTTTGGGGTAATTCAAATTATCTCTAATGATGAAATGAAACAATGAAAGAATGGACCATTCATAATACCAGTCTCTGGGTTGTCTAGTCTTGATTTGAATATTCACAAGCTGCCATCAGGCAAACAAAACAAACAACATAATCGACCATTGCTCCAGATACTTAATTAATCCTGGTCATATTAAAAAATATTTCCCACTCACTAGCAATGATAAAGATCTCAAACAACAGTTACAATGACCTTCCATGCCCAGGCAGTGGACAGAGTTATGTCCCTTAGTTGTGCCAAGATCAGCTGCTCAGAGTTTCAAATTCCATATTTATTCAGATTAGGATTCTCGTTTTAGTCAGCACTCTTGCTGATTTTGACCAAGTTAGAAATATCACAGAACGGTATTGCCTCGGGCTTTCTCACGATATCAGTGATATTAAAATGACATGCCATGATAAAATTCAACCTCATTAAAATAAGATCTTAGTTTTCGCTACCGCCAAACAAAGATCTAAGGGACATCCCATGAGGGATCACGTCAGACCGACCTTTTATCCGAAACAATCAGAGCGTCGCTTACCAGATCATGAAAGTGACAGTCGGAATGTGATTTCTAATCATGCAACCTCGAAAACTGTAACACGGGGTATTCCGATCGATAGTTACTGGCTTAACACCTGAATCCATACAATCTTGCCGATCTATTAGCCATTCCAGAATGTTCTTTTGTTCAGGTTTCAATAATTTAATGAAGATTTTGTCAAAATATGTTTTGCAGCGTAGTCGCCAAATTGAAATTAGAACCATAAAGCACGAGAAAGCTGCCTTCTGATTGGCTTATGTTGACTTCTTGTCAGTCATTCCATTGGTCGGTCAAAGTTTGCAGAAGGTCGGTCTGACGTGACCCGTAATGGGGTGTCCTCAGATCTTTGTTTAGCGGAAGCGAGAACTAACATCTGACTTTAATGAGATTGAATTTTATCATGGCATGTCAGTTTAATATCACTGATATCGTGAGAAAGCCCAGGGTGATACCTTTCTTAGATATTTTTAACTTGGTCGAAATCTGCAAGAGTGCTGACAAAACAAGAATCCTAATCTGAATGAATATGGAATTTGAAACTCAGCTGAGCAGCTGATCTTGGCACAACTAAGGGACATAACCCTGTCCACTGCCTGGGCATGGAAGGTCATTGCAACTGTTGAAAAAATTTCAACGTTCAAAATGGTGATCAATATCTCACTCACTCACTCACTCACTCACTCACCTACACCAACCTGTTATAGCGACTGATTTACAACACCCATTGTCTGAAGAACATTTAATTGCAAAGGCTCTTTTTATATGTATATATCTACATGTATAAAGTAAAACTGTATATACCACATGCCATCGTCTCCAAGTTGTCACTTCCTACTGAGAACCATACGTCGGCCTCTTGCATATACGAGTATGCAAATTATTTATTAATCAATGTCGGACCACGTCACGCATTGTTAAACCACTCACCCACTCAGACAACAATTCTGTTGTATATTTTCTCAGGTGGGATGCTTGTAATCATAGATTTATGTGGAGAGTCATTGAATGAAGTGAAGCTGTCACTATATAACATGGCCACCATCTGGAGGAGAGCTGCTCCGCGAGCCAAAGGGTCCATGTGGTTGCGGACAAAATTGTCAGCCAGGGAAGTACACAGAATCTGATCATGATGATTGAAATCCTGATATTCAAGAAAAATAAAAAAAGGTATTTTTTTAGCATTATTGGGTTATTAATGCCAGCAAATTGGCCCATGTAATGTCCATAAAGAACACACTCACTGTTTCTTATTTTATCGACTACAGATCTTCTTGTGGAGCATACAGTAGTAAGAAGGTCCAAATTTAAAAAATGTGTTTTGCTCATCATTTCATATTTTTGGGGTGTAAAGTTGTTTGGGTCTGTTGGGTTAGTGAGAAAAAGAAAATGCTAAGTTTCAAGTGAATGAGTATGGTTTTATGGCACTTTTAACAATATTTCAATAATTCACAGAGGGGACACCTAATATTGGCTTCACACAATGTACCCAGGTGGGGAATTGAACCCAGGTCTTTGGTGTCATGAGTGAATGCTTTAAGAAAAGGATAAAACACGCCTCCTCGGTTTTGGTTGAAAATGTATAACCTTCAATGAGGGAGCCACATTATGAACTGTCTAACTGCAAGATATAATCGAAAAAATAAGAAAACATTGACATACCTTATAGTGAAACAATACAGTGTGTCACGGTGTAAAAGGAAATATATCAAAACATGCAAGAGAAAAAATGTGCAGCATGGACCAGCTAAAGTCATGACAAGTAAAATTGAACAACTTCTCATCACCTGCTACAGAGGGAAAATAATGGGTAACAAAACTTAACACCACATGTGAGGTTGCAGATTCAATTCATGTCATGGAATTTTCATGCAAAAAAAATGTAACTTTTAACCAATCATCTAACACAATTGTTTTCATATCAAAAGGCAAGTTTATAAAACCTTAACTGGAAAACCTAGGTATTACAATTGAAATGCTAAACCTCAAAGCAGGTTTAGAAGTAACCCATTTCAAAACCTAGGTTGGGAGTGAGTGAGTTGGGTTTAACGCCGCTTTTAACATTATTCCAGTTATATCACGGCGTGTCAGCTTAATGTGGGAGGAAAGCCCGAAGTGATGCAGGTCTCGGACGTTTACCACTTCGGTGAAACCCACGAGCAAGGGCATGGTACTGACAAACCTAGAAACATAATCGGGGCGAACCGGGATTCGAACCCATAATCATAGGTTTCTGGCATGCCCAAGGGACGCAACTCTGCACAGCGAATTGCGGCGCCTCAGACGACTGGGCCACCCGTGCCCCCCTAGGTTGGGAAGAAAACCGCTTCAAATCCTATTTTTGGAAGATGAGTTGGTTACTATAGGTTCACCCAAGGTTGTCAGGAACCTAATGCAAGATGGGGTAACACGGTGATAGGTTTATAACCACTATAGGCTACCCCACAGCCCCTATGTTTCAAGAGCAGGGTGTCTAATAGTTTAACAGTAAGATGTGTATGCTTTTGTTCTCTTCAAAGGGAGTTTGCAGTCACAAGCGACTACACATACCATGCATTTGATCATTTATTATTCAAAAGATCATCAGTAACTGCCGAGCAAAAGTAATATTACCCCCATGTTTGATGTCGGCTAAAAATGAAACAAACAAGAAATAGTTATCCTATGGTGATGTATTAAACGGGTGTCATAGTTGTTTTTTTAACCTTAAGTTTTCAGTGTTTCTCAGGTGTTTTCAGCCGAGTAACGTTTCGAACAATTTGTTATTTTTCTTGTCAAATTCAATTTTCAAGTACATGTATATACTTTATTTCACCTGGCAGTGAGTGAGTGAGTTTAGTATGGTGCTGACAAACCTAGAAACATAATTGGGGCGAACAAGGATTTGAACCCATAATCATAGGTTTCTGGCATGCCCAAGGGACGGAACTCTGCACAGCGAATCGTCACCTGAAGATTATTTTTATTTGGGCTCAGGAACACAAACCTGTTAACCAACAAATTAGAAAAAGTGTCGCCTTAGATGTGTATCAGGTGGTTACAGCTTGTGACTTGGGATTCAAACTGGAAACCCATACACACAATGCAGCCTGGATACTAAGGGGCATAACTCTGCACCGGGATGTTAAACCAAAGGAAAAAAATCCATTTTTCAACCAAATGTTATTTTATGACACAGCTTAATTCAGTTCAACAACTTTTAACATACGTATTTGGAAAATTTTAGCAATTCAACTGAAGATTTATGTGCCTTTAATCTGAAAAAATTATATTATGTATACTTGAGACTGAGCATGGTGACACTGAGAGAGCAATGGACTCCATCGCCCTAAACCTACTAAACTGTTCTAAATTGCTCTACAACCCGACAAGCTTGATTTAAGGTCTCTTATTAAATCGCTATACAACCCGACAAGCTTGATTTAAGGTCTCTTACCATGGCATTTGCTAAACTGGGTTAAGAAAGTTCAATGCCCTGCCAACATGTTTGTTTTTAATAAAACTTAATGTCTTAAAGAAAATCTACCAATAGAATTTGACATATTTGTCAATCACATTAAAATCAGATCTTAGTTCTCGCTATCGCCTAAACAAAGATCTGAGGACATCCCATAACGGGTCACATCAGAACGACCTTTCATCCGACCAATGAAAGCGTCGCTTACCAGATCATGAAGTGACATTCGGAATATGTTTTCTAGTCATGCAACCTCGAAAACGTTAACATGGGGTATTCCGAATGACAGTAACGACTGATTCCGTAAAAATTATCGTCTATCTCTCGCTTCCGTGGGATAAACATTTGAACGGGGGAGGCGTTGCACAGTACGCGGGAAGCACTGCCATACAATCTCAACCATATATTAGACATTCCGGAATGTTTGTTTGTTCAGTTTTCAAAATTTTAATCGAGAACTGTGTCAACATATTTTTCAAGCGTAGTCTGAAAAAGAAGTCGCCAGGTTGAAACGAGTGCCATAAAGCTCGAGAAAGCTGCTTTCTAATTGGCTGATGTCGACTTCTTGTTAGTCATTTCAGTGATTGGTCAAAGTTCGCGAAAGGTCGTTCTGGTGTGACCCATAATGGGATGTCCTCAGATCTTTGTTCAGCGACAACGAGAACTGATTTTAATGAGATTGACATATTTGTACATGTAGGACTTTTACTTGAGTGAGTGAGGTTCAACGCCACTTTGAACAGTATTCCAGGTATATCACAGCATGTCAGCTTAAAGTGGGAGGAAAGCCAGAAGTGTTGCAGGTCTCAGATGTTTACCACTTTGGCGAAACCAACAGGCACAATAGAAACACAAACCTAGAAACATAGTTGGGGCCAACCGGGGTACGAAACAATCGTAGTTTTCTGATGTACTCAAGGAATGCAACTCTTCACAGCGAAATGGACACCTTGGACGACTGGGCCACATAAACAAACAAACAAACTTATGTATTCCAATATAATATTGTAACATATAATTGTGTGTGCTATACTGTATTCGAAGTAATAAGCACCTAGGGCGCTCTCAAAATTAGAAATATGGGGCTCTTATTAGAATATAATTTTGGTGAGAAAAAAACAGAGTTGAAAGATTGTAAATTCCGTGGTTTATGCTGACAGCCTGAAATGATACAAAAGAAAAGACTGTGCGTATTATATACGACAGATACATTTTCCAGAATTTAATTGCCCATACTCAAGGGTGCATATTAAACACGAGTGTGTATTATACACGAATAAATAAGTGTACATTGATCAATAGCCAATATATAAGCAAATATCGCCGTGGGCGCTTATTAGAGCGGGGCGTATATTACATCAAATACGGTAATCTTTTTATTCATACTGATAACACCATTATTCACAACCATACACATGACCTCGGAACATATACTCGACTCTTGTCCTATTAGTAAATCAGAGGTTCCAAATAACAATGACATATGTCTCTGATCAAAACCCAATGTGATCATTAACAAATTCATAACAGAGTTGTCTCCTTCTCTCTCAAACAGGCCAGCTGGCCATTTCAATTTCTGACAGTATAAATGAACGGATAGGTTCCAAAATACAGATCTGTGGTTCCTGGAATATATCAAGCCTATGTGAAAATACAATTTGGGGAGAAAGCATGAAAAATAATTACGAATAGAGTGTGTTTTTAATTATGTTCTTCAACTTCAGAAAAAATTCTGACCATAATCCCTCCTTCAAATTTTAACCCTAACCCTAGATTCAAATATTTGTAACTTTCGCTTGTTCCTTTTCATACTAAAGAAAACCATCGACGCACAAACTATTTTTTAATAGTTCTAGCCTGGGTTTATGAGAGAGATAAAAAAATGAGGCGTGGTTTCTGTAGCATGTTGTCAATGTATCATACCAATTTATAGAGGGGTTGAATTGAACTTAACCATTAGTGGAGTAGGTTGTTATTGGGTGTGTCACCATTATTACTCCGCCAAAGCCACTTCACTCATAATCTTCGCTGGTAGCATAGAGTTCCAATTCCTTTTATGCCAGTCAAATCTACAGGTAATAGATCTACACAGTCTGTTTATCTCCTAATTGCTGACCTGCGTACTCGTACGTTATCCTCTGGTTTGAAGTCCTACAAGAGAAACGTGCGATTTTACGTACGATTGATAAGGATATATCACCTGCACAGACAACGATGCTTCATTTGATAATACACTTGTTGAATGTGGCAGGTAAATCAATGCGCCGTCCCATAATGTGTTTCAAAGTTTATAAGGTGACTGCAAATCAGGTCATTTACGAGATCTGTCATGATTTTGTTTGCGATAATTACCTCAGGGGCCGTCGACCATCCTTGTGAAAACCATTTCCTCGTTTCTCAGGAATCATCCGAGCGTGATTATGTAAAAAGTGAGAGTTACTTCCCTTGGACTGCCCCAGCCAACGATGCTTCACAGTCACAGCAAATATATGATTACGTAATTATTATTTCTGAATGCCAGAAAGTCTACGTAGAATCTTGATACCCGTGACGGTCCGGGGTAGAATAGGTCTTCAGCAACCCATGCTTGCCGTAAGAGGCAACTAAAGGGATCAGGTGGTGAGGCTCGCTGATTTGGTTGATGCATGTCATCGTATCCCAATTGCGTAGATCGATGCTCATGACATCAATCACTGGATGGTCTGGTCCAGACTCGATTATTTACAGACCGCCTTGTTAAAACTTGAATATTGCTGAGTGCGACGTCAAACAACAAACAAACAAACATGTCCTGTTAATATAATAACTATAAAAGCAGGACATTGCTCTCTGAATAAGAGCGATTTATCAGAGTTCTGTTTTTAACTGTTTTGGCATAAACAATAGCTAGGATCAAGGTCAAGTTAGGTATCGAGTTCTATTTATGACGTTTTTTCTTAGTGATATCATTTATCATACCCCGAAATCCATGGTATTTTTTACTCAGATTGAAAACAGTTACGACAGAAAATGTTACTTCACTGTAGTGAAAAGATATTTCATATTTGCTGTTAAAACAGTACGTATTTCATTGGCAAATGTTTAATGAGTGAGTTTGGTTCCTCAACGCCGCTTTGAATAGTATTAGTGTCAGCTTAATGTTGGAGAAAAGCCCGAAGTGATACAGGTCTAAGACGTTTATCGCTTTGGTAAACCCTATGAGCCAGGGTATGGTGTTGACAAACCTAGAAACATAATAGGAGCGAATAGGGATTCGAACCCACGATCATAGGTTTCTGGCGTGCCCAAAGGACGCAACACAGCGAACCCTATTCGACTGGGCCAACCGTTCCCCACAATGAGGGTGAAATGAATAACAAGTATTGCCCCAAATATCAATAGGGGCATAGGTGTCAGTGCATACTGTCACTATTTATCACTGAGTCATCTTCCCGAGGCAAGCGAGTTAACTGACTGTATATATATAATATATTTCAGATGCAATTTAAAGCACATCGGGACGTGCGGAATTAAACAGTGTAATTGAACACACTTAACTGTGTCTTGGGTATATTTTTAGATGCAGGACATATATAAAATCAAAAATTATTTCTGAGGGATTCTTTGACGAAGAACTTGAAATCATACGCGCATTCTGATTGGTTTGTCGTATTTTCGCACATAACATTCATCGATAGGGGGACGAGTCTTCTTGTAGGTTACGGAAAGGGGCGAGTGGTGACGAATGTGAAGGCTGCCTTTTGTTCAGATGACGTAATGTAATCAATTTGTGGCGTCATGAACAGTGGGTGACGTCATATCGTATTTTCTCAACAATGAAGCACTGTTACGTCATGTTCGGATTTCATCAAAGTGTTACACGTTTGAATCACTTCGGGCTTTCCTCCCACACTAAGCTGACACGCCGTGATATAACTGGAATACCTTTCAAAGCGGAGTAAATACAAAACTCACTCACTAAATCATATCTTCAACTGACCAGTCATCATTGAGAATCACTGTTGTCATTGTTATTGATCAGTTGCAAAATAATACAAAGCAAAAACAGTAAAGACAATGTTTTCTATTCAAAGGGCCAATTTTGCTCGACGGAAATAACAAATTGTAACGGTACATGTTCAAATTGTTGACAACTAGCACGTTTTAGACAGCATTAAATATAATCAAGTGCATAGGAATGGCTAAAAGTTGAAAATCTAAGTATGAGCAAATCCTGAAGATGATTGTTTTGTTTTTTCTTCATCTCCTAAAAAGGGTCAGCTAGGATCAAAGACTTGCTCATGTTCAAGTCCTAGAATAAAGCCAATAGCAGCCTTTTTGACACATGTAGCCTCACTAATGTATTTAAATGTTGTTATGAACCAGAAACATGCAAGTGTTCAAATAAACATGTAAGGTGAGGTGAGGTGAGGTGAGGTGAGGTGAGGTGAGGTGAGGTGAGGTAAGGTGAGGTGAAATGTGTGGTGTCCAAGACGTGTTATAGTGTGTGTGTGTGTGTGTGTGTGTGTGTGTGTGTGCGCGCGCGCGCGCGTGTGTGTGTGTGTGTGTCTGTGTGTGTGTGTCTGTGTGTGTGTGTGTGTGTGTGTGTGTGTGTGTGTGTGTGTGTGTGTGTGTGTGTGTGTGTGTGTGTCTGTCTGTGTGTGTGTGTCTGTGTGTGTCTGTGTGTGTGTGTGTGTGTGTGTGTGTGTGTGTGTGTGTGTGTGTGCTTGTACTAGTCCGGACTATTGTCGATTTATTGTGCTAGCATACTGAGATACCATGCTGCAGTTTAACATGAATACCCCACTCAGAGTCAGTATACTGACTCCGAGCCGACCAGTCCTTGTTTTAGCCCCTTAATTCCGAGCGCCAGACAGGGTAACAACAAGTACCATCTTTAACGTCTTTTGGTATGACGCGGCCAGGGATCGAACCCCGAACCTTCCCCTCTCCGGTCTGGCGCTCTACCACAAGAGGTTTAGGTCTAAATGAACAGTCATGTAAACACGTGTTTTTCATGTAAACATATCTGAACAATAACATAACTGTTCATATTTCTTTTTTCATTTTTTAATCAGATCCCAAGGGCCAAAAATATCCTTTTACCATATACCTTGTCTTTAACATGTTCTAATCTTAAGAAGATTCACCAAGATTCTGGGGCGGGCGGTCGTTTTCAGTGTGTGTCTGATAGCAGTATTTCGTGTCTTGTGATAAGTCGAAACAGTTTTTTTATTCAACCATGTAATCTTTTCGGGCTAGATTTATCGAGAACACGAAACTTGATTACACTAATTGGAAAATTGACTGCAAACTGGCAACTCGTGATACAATGATAAATACCGATTAGCAGCTGTTTTGAAGATTGTGCTCATCTATTTGTACCCAAGCACATTAAGCACAACCGTTATCTGTTTCGGAAATAGGCAAGATGTTTATAGTTTAAGCTATATATACAAGTTGTAACGCTAAGCTGGCCCTGTTGGAATTCCGGGTTAGAATACGCTCGAATTCTTCACGACACTGAAGGATGATCAAATTATACTTGTTAATTATAATAAATTTAATGTCTTTAATTAGCGATAAATACTTCTGACTGCATCACTGCATTGCATATGTTCTCAAGAAAAAAGTCCGTTTGAAAATGCGCATCTTAGTCTACGATAGAATGTAGATAAACCTATTCTGTTCTTAAATTAACACGTGTTAAATGTAATATTTAGCGGTGTTGAATCAACGTTGAAAGCGTGAGGTTTAAATGTAACATTTAGCGGTGTTTAATCAACGAAGAACTCCGTGATTGTTGGTGATTGTTGGTCTTCGTTCACCGGTGGTGTGGACGTTGGTCATGATGTCGACAATTGGTTTATGGAGCCCTGATTCGATCATTTTCAGGCCTCCCTGAAAGAGCTAAAATTTTGCTGACCGCGACGTTAAACAACAAACAAAGCTCATCTGCATATTTGTCTCTTGTCGGTATTCTTTTTCTAGAGAAATATACAGCAATCCTCGTGTTTCTTTAATTGCGTCAAAGAATAACAGGTGTTTGTTTGCATCGAACAAAATGACAGAATGACAAAATGATGGTGTTGAAAGAAATGCTTGAAGTAATTGAAGCGGCCCTAAAATATTAATGGATTTCCCATACAACCGTTTGATGTTACACTTGACCCAATCGCATCTTTAATCGCATCAATTTACTTGAATCATTTTGGGTTTTTTGTTTGTTGTTTACCGCCACACTCAGCAATATTCCAGATATATTACAGCGCTCTGTAAATAATCGAGTCTGGACCAGATAATCTAGTGATTGATGTCATGAGCATCGACCCACGCAATTGGGATACGATGACACGCATCAGCCAGGTCACCGAGCCTGACCACCCGATCCCGTTAGTTGCCTCTTACGACAAGCATAGTCGCCTCTTAGGGCAAGCATAGGTTGCTGAAGACCTAATCCACCCCGGATTTACTTGAATCAAACAATGGAGACATGGTCAGGGTATTCGTCAGTTTTATATCTTTTACCTTGCTGTCGATCAGAAAAGTTTTATTTTGATAACAGATGTTGATTATACCCAGGCCAACTGCTTCATTCAAGGCATAAAATAAACATTGAGGTGAGGTGAAATGGGCTTTTACGTCGCGTCCAATATTATTGCACTTATATAGCGACGTGCATGTACGTGTGTGTGTTTGTGTGGCTGCCTGTACTAGTCCGGACTGATGCCGATTTATAGTGCTAGCTCACTGAGATACCATGCCGCAGTTTAACATAAATACCCACCTCAGACACGGTATACTGACTCCGAGCCGACCAGTCCTTGTTTTAGCCCCTTAATGCCGAGCGCCAGACAGGGTAACAACAAGTACCATCTTTTAACGTCTTTTGGTATGACGCGACCGGGAATCGAACCCCGGACATTCCGCTCTCCGGGCGGGCGCTCTACTTGACCACGGAGGCGGTCCGAATGTATTTAGAACTGCTGTGACAATGATGGGCGAAATACAGTCGATGGGCAATATCTTCGTTTGTGTAACATGTGACAAGACAAGATGTATAAGGGATATCGTTAAAATAGTCGTTGGACGACTAATTCTGTGCTGGGGGCGTGGTCAACTCCGCTGGGTAAGAAGTTAGGTCCCCAGCAACCTATGCTGGTCGTAAGAGGCGACTAAATGGATCGGTTGCAGGGTCAAACTTGGTGACTTGGTTGATTGTCTTCGATTATAATGTTGACAGCCATTATATAGCTGGAATGTTGCTGAGTGCGACGTTAAGAAGCAAAGAAACAAATCTGTCAAGCAGTTAATTTCATGAAAAACCCACAGTCACGCGATGTTAGTGAAATATAATCGCATTTTCACATCTCATCTTCGGGTCACCTCTTTGCGTCGTCGCATCGCGTCTTCGACTCATCGCCTCGCGTCTTCGAGTCATCGCATCGCGTCTTCGACTCATCACATCGCGTCTTTAAGTCATCGCATCGAGTCTTCGAGTTATCGCATCGCGTCTTCGCGTCATCGCAGTGCGTCTTCGAGTCATCGCATCGCGTCTTCGAGTCATCACATCGCGTCTTAAGTCATCGCATCGCGTCTTCAAGTCATCGCTGTACGTCTTCGAGTCATCGCATCGCGTCATCACATCGCGTCTTCGAGTCATCGCATCGCGTCTTCAATTCATCGCATCGCGTCCTCAAGTCATCGCATCGCGTCTTCGACTCATCGCCTCGCGTCTCCGAGTCATCGTATCGCGTCTTCAAGTCATCGCATCGCGTTTTCGAGTCATCGCATCGTGTCTTCGAGTCATCGCACGCATGACATCGTATATTTGCCTTCGCAATAGAACGCGAAGGTGCCAATCTAAGTTGCGAAATGGCAGAAATATGTCACCATAGACAATACTATTGATTTAACGTTCGTATAAATCTCTAATATGTAAATATTAATACCGTCTACTAGAAACACACTTAATAAGAAACAAGAACAAAACCATTGTCAATAAAAGCAGTTATCCAGAAATTGCTCACACATGACTGTACTTCCCAACAAATAAAATGACATTGATAGATTTATAAAGAAATAAAAAACAAACAAAATCCCCAATATAAAACGTGCAATAACCCCAATCACTATATACAAAGACGCGTAGTGTGTCACCAGAGGCCTGTGTTCAGGATTAATTCCCAGTATGGGATCGTGTGACCAATATACAAGGAAGATAAATGTATATTTATTATCTCCTTATACCTACATAACTTCAGAATCACACAATGCACATGCGCATGCGTCACAGGTAAATTGCATCTACCGAAATTGTGACGGTCCCTATAGGCCGATAAACAGGCCAAGCATTGTGTGTGTGTTTAAACAGATAGTCTCCTCCAAATCACGACAAATACAACCCAGAATGACAAATGGGGTTCACTGTGTATAATGTTATTATGGGTAGATGCATTTACATGTCTTTTAAGCTCGTCTTATGATTTGGTCTTTGTGAAGTTGGATTGTTTAGTTGCCGGAAAGTCATTGTCACCTGCACGTATTCATGTCAAACTTGCTGATAAAATAATTCCCCTAAACAATGGGTTTATTATGCTTATGGGGAGGAGTGTGCTAGGTGTCATTGTTTATTGTTCAGGGGGAAAGTGCGATTGTGGCATCCAATTTGTAAGAGTAATTGTAACACTATCAATAGTCCGTGAGTGATGTTCTGTTACCGTGTGATGTGGATATACCCTAACGTTACCCTCCAGACAGAGGGCTCATTATTCCGGAACTGCTGACATGGCACATTACATCAGTCACTTACATAACAATAGGCGTTACCACTCTGTATCGTACCTCCTCTGTACCAACCCCACTACGCTCAAGCGTCCTTTAAATTTATTTTATGGTCTTTGATTTCAAGAAGCTATATAAGCACCCATGTACACTTACATTAATCAGCCTTCTGACTTGACTTCAAACAATATAAACTTTTCAGACAACCTGTCAACATCTGTCTTTAATGCCTTTAGGAATACTGTTAAAAGCGGCGTTAAACCCAACTCACTCACTCACTCACTCACTCACTTTAATGCCTTTCTGCGTCTTAAATAGCTATATGGATAACCTGAATATTCATTTCTGTCATAAGTTCCGCACAATTGAATTTGTTGCGCCATCACAAGTTCTCATACACAGTACGTTGTTTGGATTGTTATTATATAGTCTGTGCTTGATAATGTTCTATAAATGTGTTCAATCATCTTCCCGAGGCAAGAGAGTTAACTGACTTTAAAAGTCCAGTTTCCACCCTTGCCGAACTAGGCTGGAATTCCTGGCCTCGATCGTAGCGCCACCAGTGGCTATTACGAGTTATATCCTTTCTATGCCTCTCCTATTGACCAATCAGATTCAATCTCTCGTATCACTTGCATTTGCTTCAAACAAAACGGTGGCGCCCAGTCAAGACGATCTGATCGATAATCAAGATCTATATTGTGATAAAACGAGTCTTACATCGCGAAGTGCATCAAATCACGTGAGCATCTTGATTAAAAACATGAAAAGATATAGAAAATATCTGTTGACAACGAGTTAGCGGTGCACATGCTTTGCAAATCCTGCAGTCGACCGAAATCTGCATGACACTTTACGAACCGGATTTTGATTTCGGTGCGCGATTTTGATTGGACTATGCATAGACTCGTTAGTCCAGCCAAAATGTAACTCCATAATACCAGCCTAGTTCGGCAAGGGTGGAAACTGGACTTTTATAGTCAGTTAACTCACTTGCCTTGGGAAGATGCTGTGCAATGGGCCCTGGCTTCTCTGTCATACACACACTGAAAACAAATTTCCAAAATATCCAAAGGAAATTAATAATATTTGGCATGTCCAGAATAGTTTCAGATGAAATGAGTTTTTGGGATCCTATTAAGATAATTAAAGAACGTTAAAAAAAAAAATATTCATAATAGAGACTAGGGAGTGATTATGCTTTTACGCCGCTTTTAGCAATATCCCAGCAATATCATGGCGGGAGACACCAGAAATGGGCTTCACACATTGTACCCATATGGGGAATCGAACCCGGATCTTCGGAGTGACGAACGAACGCCTTAACCACGAGGCTACACCACCGCCCCTTTAGGTGAGTGAGTGAGTTGGGTTTAACGCCGATTTTAACATTATTCCAGTTATATCACGGCGTGTCAGCTTAATGTGGAAGGAAAGCCCCAAGTGATGCAGGTCTCAGACGTTTACCACTTCGGTGAAACCCACGAGCATAGGTATGATGCTGACAAACCTAGAAACATAATCGGGGCGAACCGGGATTCGAACCCACAATCATAGGTTTCTGGCGTGCCCAATGGACGCAACTCGGCACAGCCACCCGTGCCACCCGTGCCCCCCCCCCCCCCCCGTGACCCCCCGAGACAAGATGTTCGTCTAGGTCTGGGCCTTCATTACACCGAATAAACCTTTCTCCTCCATATTCGATGTCCTGTTTGCCTTGTCCAGTCTCACGCCGTAGACAATAACATTACAATAATGTGACTTTCTAATGACCCTTTATATTATATTGAAACAATGTACATAAATTGATAATCATTCGATTTCATTTCGCCTGTTTCACATTCAAATGGCATTTAATCCCTTGTCGGTCTGGGGATGATTTGATTGCGCACTTTCTGGAATGACGTCCAATTTTCAATGTGTTGATGCTGCAAAACAAATTATATTCACCAAAACTCAATTATATAAAAAGTGCGTTTTTACAAAGTGCTTGTTTAAGAAACTACATCAACACCTAAACAATGAATTAATAAGTTTCAATGAAATAAACTACAGTAAATTATGATTATAACGAACAAGCTTATAACGAACTGACCGATATAACAAACTTATTTTTTAGTCCCTGCCATTTGTTGTAGATATGCTGTTTATATGTTTATAACGAACTACGGTTATAACGAAGTAAAATAAGCGGTTCCTTTGAGTTCGTTATAACCTTAGTTTACTGTAGCTGTTTTTGCGTGTCTGACATGACACAAAACGGCAACCGTTTTGTGTGTTCCACAACGAATCGTTTGCATTCAACAAGGTGTATCTTATTTCAAGTGTTTACGTAAAATTACAATTAAAAATTAGAATTTATAACAAAAAATGCTTAGAATCCGCTCAAGGAACAATTGTCGTCTACCTGATATATTTTACCTGCCTACATGTCCGTATGACAGGCGATAAACCCGACGAGTGTTCTTTCACAATGGCTGAGTATTTATATCGTGGCATGATTAAGGAGACAAGCATCGTCACTCCAAGTGCATTAAATGTTCATATGAACTAATCCTGCGTCGAGACTACGAGAACATTTCGCCATTAGCCCGCCTCTTTGTTTACCTTGCAGACTGAATATGAAGACCACCAAATCAAGGAGGATTTGGGAAACATTTTACTGGCGAAAATTGAGACCCTGTTTAGTTATTGATAAAATGGTGCCAGTGTTTGATTTTTATCCCTTAAGACAGCGCGAGGAATCTCTCTAGAATACAATACTCATCAAATATAATTCCCGCTCAGAAGTCGAATAGCCGCATCACTTAACCGGTATTACTGCGCGTGGTCAGAATTATCACCGCGGAGCGTCTGGGAGGGATATAATTTAATACGGCGTTCTGCCTTTATTTGGGATATTTTTTCATTAAGCCCATAAATGCAAATATATATCTGTCGGCGTTATTCACGTGAAACAGACAGAAGACTCATCGGCGCTTGGTCGCATTCTTATTTCGTGCGAAATATGGCAATTTGTCTGTGCATATTTCTGCAAGGAAAGACATATATCTACTGCGCAGTTTTCATGTTTACAGTACATTGTATCAATAAGGACCGGTAAATATAATCGGCAATGCTTTGTTTTGTTAGTTGGCTGGTTAACGACGTAGTCAGGAATATAAATACTAAATTAAGTCGGGTAGTAATAATCGAGTGTTGAATAGGAGGAAAACAGTAATTTGATATTATCAGCAACGTCTCGTGCCATTCGTGACCGACTCGTGTTATTCCGGGACAAGCCGAATAGGGACTCCTGTCCCTCTCATGGCAATTTTTGCGACCGGGTTCCGTCTTAGCGCAAACGAGCATACCTAAAATAATTGTCAACTCGTCGCGTTATGGTTCACATATATTTCCCCATATATTATATATATTTCAGATGCAATTTTAAGTACATATGGACATGCGGAATTATACAGTATGATTGAACACATTAAACTGTGCTTTGGGTATATTTTTAGATGCAAGACATATGTAAAATCAAAAATTATTTCTGAGGGATTCTTTGACGAAGAACTTGAAATCATAAGCGCATTCTGATTGGTTTGTCGTATTTTCGCACATAACATTCATCGATAGGGGGGCGAGTCTTCTTGCAGGTTACGGAACGAGGCGAGTGGTGACGAATGGTCTCGTGTATGCCGTCGGGATACCATAACACGCAATCGACCAAGTCCCCGAGCCTGACCGTCCTAACCATTTAGTCGCCTCAACGAGTGAGTGAGTGAGTGATAGGGTGGGTGGGTTTAACGCTGCTTTTAGCCAAGCTACAGCACTATCACACAGTGTCACCACAATATTACACATTATCACACCGTATCACAACTAAAGGGATCGGGTGGTCAGGCTCGCTGACTTGGTTGATTTATGTCATCGTATCCCAACTGCGTAGATCGATGCTCATGATATTAATAACTGGATTGCCTGGTCCAGACTCTATTATGTACAGACCGCCGTCATATAGCTGGAATATTGCTGAGTGCGGCGTTAAACAACAAACAAACAAACAAAACTATGTGATAATTAACCTCTGGCACATTTGTAAAATCACGATTCTTCAGCCAGTATTACAAAAACACCAATCAGAATAAGTCTAACTGATTCAAACCAATAAAACAACTTGGACAAATACCAGAAGTCAAGGTGTCATTTGATTCAATTGGAAACAGGACATATTGAAACTCGTTGGGACATTTAAGGCTGGACTGACTGATTGTGTTACTGAATCTGGAAAAGCGACCTCAGCGCTGTGGCCTGCCGTAATTCAATACATTTACATGGACGTACAGAGGCGCTCGGGTAGCCTAGTAGTTAAAGCGTTCACGCCGAAGACCCGGGTTCGATTCTCGACATGGGTACAATGTGTAAAGCCCATTTCTGGTGTCCCCCGCCGTGATATTGCTGGAATATTGCTAAAAGCTGCGTAAAATCAAACTCACTCACTCACTCACTACATGGACGTACGACAGTCGTAGCCCCAAGATGGCTTTGGTACGCTATGAGTGAGTATGGCTTTACGCCGCTTTCAGCAATATTCTAGCAATATCATGGCGGGGGACACCAGAAATGGGCCTCACAGATTGTACCCATGTCGGGAATCGAACCCGGGTCTTCGGCATAACGAGAGAACGCTTTAACCACTAGGCTACCCCACCGGCCCTTGTATCTACATGAGGACCGGGGACCTGTTCCACAAAGCGGTCTCAGCACTACGACTTTCATATAATTATGTTAAGGTGTGGGAGTAACGACAGCCGTAGCTTTTTGGAACGGACCCTTATGTCCTATTTCAAATAGCATTCGGGGGCACGGGTGGCCCAGTCGTCTAAGGCGCCGCGATTCGCTGTGCAGAGTTGCGTCCCTTGGGCACGCCAGAAACCTATGATTGTGGGCTCGAATCCCGGTTCGCCCCGATTATGTTTCTAGGTTTGTCAGCACCATACCCGTGCTCGTGGGTTTCAACGAAGTGGTAAACGTCTAAGACCTGCATCACTTGGGGCTTTCCTCCCACATTAAGCTGACACGCCGTGATATGACTGGAATACTGTTAAAAGCGGCGTTAACCCCAACTCACTCACTCACTCACTCACTCACTCACTCAAATAGCATTCTTAGCCCTAAGATGACCGTCACTCACATAAATATGAAACGTCACCAGAGAATAAATCTCGATTGTTGGGCAACGGATTCCATTGGCCGTAAAAGGCAAAATCTCGGTGAAAATTATATGAATGATAACTGAAAATTAGTGATGACGCCATGTGTTTGCGAAATGGTAACATGTCCTGCTCTACCGGCAGCACCCGCTACTCACACAATTTGCATAAAACTTGGATAAGAGCTAGTCGTTGCGCTAAGATGGCTTTCTGGAACGAGGACCTGGGTCTTGTTTCACAAAGAGATCGTAGCACTAAGGCGAACGTAACTCCCATAAGTAACACAGACTTACGACAGCCGTAGTGCTACGCTGTCTTTGAGGAAGGAGGACCTGGGTCCAGTTTCACAAACAGAGCGTAGCGCTAAGACGAACGTAACTCCCATACTTACGACAGTCGTAGTGCTATGCTTTCTTTGAGGTAGGAGGACCTGGGTCTTGTTTCACAAACACAGCGTAGCGCTAAGACGAACGTAACTCCCATACTTACGACAGTCGTAGTGCTACGCTTTCTTTGAGGTAGGAGGACCTAGGTCCAGTTTCACAAACACAGCGTAGCGCTAAGACGAACGTAACTCCCATACTTACGACAGTCGTAGTGCTACGCTCTCTTTGAGGAAGGAGGACCTAGGTCCAGTTTCACAAACACAGCGTAGCGCTAAGACGAACGTAACTCCCAGAAGATCGTTTTATGGAAGGAGGACCTGGGTTCAGTTTCACAAAGAGAACGTAGCGCTGAGATGACCGCAAGTTCCATAAGTAACTTAGGCTTAAGACAGTCGGAGCGCTACGATCGCTGTGTAGAACGGAGGCCAGATCGCTTTCTGGAACGAGGACCTGTTATTTATAACACATATTCTCGTATAACAGCAGTATCAAGTCGCAAAAGGTAGATGCATATCCCCGACTTATGCTAAGGTTGCATTGTTGTTAAACGGGGCCCAGGACATTCCAGCGACAATTTACTTGTCCAAAAGCGTTTTAATATCCAGCTCAATCGCGTTATAAGTATAAAGAGACTGCATTTCACACAACGCATTGATTGAAATGTCTAGACAGGCCAAACACCAGATAGAGATTTAGAGAGAGGGTCTTTACGGGAGACGAGGATTCACATCCTGGTGTCTATTTCCAGTGTAAGTCTAGACGCTATAATTAGTGCCTTGTGTGAAATCGATACGTTGTGTTTATGCAATTAGGCGAGATTGATCCTGATCATGAAACTTGAGATAAGCGGTGAGGTGTTTTAATTCAAATTGTCCGGGTCTGCCAAATAGCCCAACTGTAACCCCTCTTTAACTGGCGATATGAGTCATGGTCTGCCAACTAATCCACTGTTCGCGGTGTAAGGTTAAAAAATATTATCAGTCATACTCAGTCTTTCCTTCTGATTTGTATCAACCTTGAACCAAGGATGAATCATTCATGACCTAATTGAACGTTCAAGCTGTAGTTGAACACGTCATAATGGATTGATAACTTTTCGGGGAGGTACCCAGCCTATACAGCACGTTTCTCCCACCCGTTCTCAATACCCCGATAAAAGCGGGCGACATGGTTAAAGGAAGTCATCAAACGACATCCCCGGGCAGGAAGACTTAGAGTAACACGTGACCTACATACGTCACACTGAATTCCCTTTCGGAACACATCAGCGTTACAACTACCAGATAGTATATACACCACTTGGATGTGTTTTCCGTTACAGACTTGGACTTCATTACAAAAATGCAGGGGTCTTTGAGAAATGTGCCTTCAAAATGTGAGAAACAGAAAACACTGACAGACTATTTTAAGTAGATGAAGCAAGTTGTTAAGACAGTAGCACTTGCATTTACACGAGGAAACGTGTGTCGTTGATGTGATAAATTCAGTGAGTAATGTCTCTATTGTTATGTATAAATGGGACAATTATTATTATTTTCGCAATGTCATTAATTATAAATTAAGGAATGAATGAATAAACAACATAACAATATAAATATTTCGTTTTTAATGATTTTATTACAAGGTACACAAGGTTATTATCTATCGTGAAGACGTCCCATTTTCGATTACAAATCACTTAATTTCGTTAATCCGACATACTCGTTAATCATGTGCAACCAACGATGTCGGATTAACGAGACTTGACTGTATCTAAAACAAATACAGTGACGGTACAAATACCGCGATATTGTAATCATAATGTGTGCAATGAGAATAAGCCACGAATTGAAAGAGGGTTCGATGACTCCCTTTAAAGTAGTCAGTGTTATTAACAGAGATGATACTGTACGATGTGCGTCAAGTAAGAGGGCAAGATCCCTTTGCTTGCTTCGCAAGTATATATATCACCACCTAAATGACTCCTAGCGAATCAAATGGTATTGACCATGCCTATTATAGGAATTATTCATCATGCATCTATTAAGTGAGTGAATTTTGTTTAACGGTGTTGTATTTTAACACAATCATGGGGTATTGTGAGACTGAGACCTATTCTCCCTCAGTGTCGGCGTCGACTCGCATAAGTGACACATCGTTCATCCATCTTCTCATTACATGATGGTATAATAGTTATCTGTTATCTTAACACGAGGACATGAAGATGTCCCATCGGGATCACAGGGGACAAGAGGTGTCCCAGAAAAGGTGTCCCAGTTGAGAGTCCCAGAGGTGGTGTCGCAGTGAAGGTATCGCAGAGGAAAGGTATCCCATAGAACCATCTGGGACACCCCAACTCTCCTGAAGGCGTGTCCCAGAGGAGGTATCCCAGAGAAGGAGTCCCAGAGAAGGTGTCCCAGAGAAGGTGTCCCAGTTGAGAACCCCAGAGGTGGTGTCGCAGTGAAGGTATCGCAGAGGAAAGGTATCCCATAGAACCATCTGGGACACCCCCAACTCTCCTGAAGGGGTGTCCTAGTGGAGGTTTCCTAGAGTAGGTCTTCCAGAGAAAGTGTCCCAAAGGAGGTGTCCAAGAGAAGGTGTCCCTGTTAAGGTCGTGTCCCAGTAGAGTGGCGCGGGTGTCCCAGAGGAAGTTGTGTCAGAGATGAAGTGGAGTCCCAGGGCCGGTTGTGTCCCAGATGAGTTGGTGTTCCAGAGGAGGTGTCCCTGGGAGGGTGTCCCAGAGGGGATGAACCAGAGGTGATGTCCCAGAGGATATGTCCCATAGGTGGTGTCCCAGAGGATATGTCCCATAAGTAGTGTCCTAGAGGATATGTCCCATAGGTGGTGTCCCAGAGGATATGTCCAACAGGTGGTGTCCCAGGGTGTCCCCGAGAAGGTGTCCCAGAGGTGGTTCACCAGAGACGGTATCCCAGAGGTGGTTCACCAGAGACGGTGTCCCAGAGATGTCCCTTACAATGGTTCGGACTAATGGTGTGTCACTGTAGCAGAAGGGTTCCTTGTTGTGTCATGTGTCAGACCCTGCTACACTTTACATAGATTGAAAGGCGTACTACTTCCACATAGGTGCAAATCTTCATTCAATAACTCATTCATTCAACAGGAGACTTGTTAACATACTCGGTGTATGTCCACATGCACTTTACCCAGAGGCCGTTCCCCTGAAAGACAAGCTCGTACACTTACGTAACAATGGTGAGTCTGTTTCCAGGCCAAGTTTCAATCACTCAGTGACTATGTCATGAATTAATCTAAAGCCGCTTTATTTAACACATGGGTAAAATAACGGGGTTATACCATCTCAGACAGACAGCAAACATAGAGAGTACATTCCCCAGACAGTTGAGCGTTACCGCAGATCAGGGGAAATCCCAGCCTGGTCACCCAGTTTTACCTTAGCTGGACAATATGCACATTGCAACGTACACGTGAGTCGTATTGTAAACAGCGGGACTTTCACTCAAGTAGAGGTCAGGCTTTGAGTATTTTACTGTTAGTTACGACCCTCAAACCCCGTCGAGAGGGCACGGGTGGCCCAGTCGTGTAAGGCGCTGCAATTCGCTGTACACAGTTGCGTCCCTTAGCCGTGCCAGGATCCTATGATCCTGGATTCGAATCCCAAATACGCCATGATTTTGATCATGGCTAAGACAAGCATCACTTTGGGCTCTCCTGCTTTACGCTGACAGAACGGGGTATAACTGAAATACTGTTCAAAGGGGCGTTAAGGGACACTCACTCACTCACACGCTCTGTTATATCCTCCGCTTATTCCGTGTGTTCCGATCTATTATGATATTTGAAGTCCCCGTGGTGTAAATCGTCTGCCCAGTGAGCGGAATGTCGGTGGTTCGAACCCCGGCCGCGTCAGACCAACAGCCGTTAAAAGGTGGTGCTTGTTGTTACTCTGCCTGACGCTCGACATGAAGGGGCTAAAACAAGGACTGCTCGGTCGGTGTCAGTATACTGTGTCTGAGTGGGGTATCCTTGTTTAACTGCGGCATGGTATCTCAGTGGGCTGGCACTTTATAACCAGCAAACGTCCGGACTAGTACAAGCAGCCACACATACACATGCACGTCGCTATATAAGTGCAATAATCTTGAACGCCACGTTAAACCCCATTTCACCTCATCTCACATTATATGATATTCAAGAAAAAATCTGGTAAGCTTCATAGCCTGAGGTCTCATTTTTTAAATGAAATTTACAACGACTTTTTTTTTAGCTTGCACTATGTTCATTAAAAAAGCACGTCGCTAAGTGCAATACTCTTGGACGCGTCGTTCAGCGCAGTTCATATCTATATGTATAGATTCCTTTCCCCACGTCTGTTAAATCTCACGGCGCATCCATTTGTCTGAAATTAAATTGTTCCCTTGACATTTACGAAACATCTCCTTTTACTAGCATTACCGACGGCGGTATCGCCTTCGTAACGTGACCCCGAAGTGAGTTAACCATTATAACCTTGCCTCACCGGGCGATCACTCTTGTAACACTTTAAAAGCCAACCCTATTATTAATTTTGATCAAAGTACGCGTGAATCACCAACTGCCTGCAATTACAGGCCCTACATTCACAACACTGCCATGTAAACCCTACGTTGGAACACTGGCCGATTGTTCGCATGGTTTAACAAAGTTGACATCAAGTGCCTCCTCCCGACTGGGTTTATCTATCAGAGTCGAGCGAGTAATCTATCGTTTGATCCGGCAATGACAATCTCAGTGAGGCTTATACTGTTTCCTCAAATACTCGAGTGGCTGTGACTGTACCAGGACAGAGGGGGTTCCGTCCGTGCCTCTCGCGTTTATTATCGGGGGTACAGTGCAGAGTTGAGTTGTTCAGTCAACACAGGGGTTGTGAGTGAAGGTTTTCGTTGTTATCGTTTTTTAGTGTAACAGATCTTGGCCCTGCTTCACAAAGCGATCTTAGCGCTTCGACAGACGTATAAAGTCAATGTTAAAGTATAGAGGCTGATCCAGGGTATTAAAAATAGGTGTGACCCGTTAAGATTCCGGGGTAGAATAGGTCTTCAGCAACCCATGCTTGCCGTAAAAGGCGACTATGCTTGTCGTAAGAGGCGACTAACGGGATCGGGTGGTTGATGCATATCATCGTATCCCAATTGCGTGGATCGATGCGCATGATATCAATCACTGGATTGTCTGGTCCAGACTCGATTATTTACAGGCCGACGTCATATATCTGGAATATTGCCGAGTGCGGCGTTAAACAACAAACAATCAATCAGTTGTATGCCCAGTGTATTATCATTATCGCCATATATGCACCAGCAACCAAACATTTTATATCATGTACTTATGCCTTCCAAAACTGTCAACGTGTAAAAGCGGGTGTCATAATGCAATGAATTATAGAAAATGTTTGTTTTAGGATTTATTAATCATATGTATACTACACTATCCATGCGATGTGTACTATAGGCCTATGGCCTTTCAGTGTACATGTAAATAAAGATTTATTGATTTAAAAAAACAAAAACAAAGCACGTGCAGTGCCGAGCTGTAGACAAAAACAAAAGTGGTACAGTGCCGAACTGTAGACAAAAACAAAAGTGGTACATTGCCGAACTGTAGACAAAAACAAGTGTTGCAGTGCCGAACTGTAGACAATCACCAACGTGCATGCAGTGCCGAACTGTAGTCAAAGACCAAGGTAATGATAACTGCCGAACTGTAGAAAAAAACAACGCGGTGCAATGCCGAACTCTAGACAAAGACTAAAATGCGGGCAGTGAGAACTGTAGACACCGGGGCTATAGTCTCTCCTCTCCAGAGAACGGTTAAAAAATAGACAATGTTTTTTCAGCACTATTTCTCCGTGTGACAATCATCCGGTCCATGAGAGGACACTCGCCACAGACCATTATAGAACAAACGTTAACCCACTTCTCCGCTTATCCCTCACTCTTGTGTCGCTCCCCTTGCATGTCCCTCTATCCCCCTTACAGGTGAGTGATCATTGCTCATGATTACCTGTGACTGCCACGCCTACAACACGGTCAAGCGTCATCTATATATACCAATCTGGTAGCGGAATCTGTTTCTCCGGTTACAAATTCAACATACATCGTTTACGAAGTTTTTCGACACACCGTGGGTCGATGTTGGATGAGTGAGTATGGTTTTGCGCCGCTATTAGGAATATTTCAGGAATATTACGCCTTCACAAAGAAAACCCATGTTAACTTTTTGTTGGTCGATTGAAATTATGAAAAATTAAAAAGGACAAATTTAATGATAAATCAAGGAGTTATCTCCCTTACTACATTGATCGACATTTCTTAGCAGGAAGACAAATAGACAGTTATCAAAATTGTAATTTTTTCCATAATTGTGGCGTTTTCAATAAGTGGATTCGTCAATAAAGTAGAAACAAAACACTTAAGTGGACTCGTGAAACTCCATCAATAATGTTTTGTGTTCATAGCATCAAACATCTGGTGGGGCGGTGGGGTAGCCTCGTGGTCAAAGCGTTCGCTCGTCACGCCGTACATCCGGTTTTAAATCCCAAAATGGGTATAATGTGTGTAGACCATACCTGGTGTCCCCCGCCGTGATAATCCTGGAATACTGCTAAATGCGGCGTAAAACCATACTCACTCACTCGTCGGAATCAAATGAACGCACTGACATGAAATCATTTAGACCATCGAAACCATTGATTAAATTACACTGCAGTTCAGTGCATACCCGTATTTGGTTGCGTCGCTACTCGAAGATCTTTTAAAAAATTCATTGAAACTATCCTGTTCAGCACAATTAAACTATATCGCTTTTATCAAGTGTTAATATCTGAAGCACGCTTTGTTTACTAACATCTAAATTACTAATGTTATCTGTCAAAGGAATAATTGATGAGCCAAGATTCATTATATGGTTATAGTGACATCGTTATCGATAACCTTGATAAATGTAATCAATGTAATTAATCCGAATTTCACTTCACAGTTATCAATATTTGCAAATCAAATACTCCGATTGGTTGTCAATGTATTGCTATGTGATAATGCCACGCACCGGGCGAAATGCCATGTTAGGATCTCTATACTACAAACCAGTGTACTACTCCGCCAGGTAAACAAATGAGTCCTTATCACCGATGTTATTGAACCTGCCGCGAGTCAAGTAGTACCACCACTCCAGACGCAGGTTAAAAGCACACCTGAACTAACATAACGCTCAGGTAACCGATAGGTTTGATGGGAGGTATATGTGTTTTCCATTTCGAAATTAGATCGTGTAAATCGTTCTTAATAAGTCGGATCGTTTTCTCGTGGTAATATTTAACTTGGTGTCTACCAGTAAGCTCTGTTTCCACACAGACCGGTCATGACTAGGCAAGCTAATATAACAGACTCGGTGTATCCATTGTGTATACATTGTGAGTATACAGCAGGTCGACATTAAGGGGATATGGTGTATCATCTAACGGTTCTATGTGGAACACAGTGGCATTCTATAAAGTACTTACACTAACAAGCTTGCATCGGGACAGGGACGAGCCATATTGTTGCATGTATTAACAATAGCTTGCAATACCTGGGCGATATGTCCTGGATTATATGTCCTGGATTATATGTCCTGGATTATATGTCGGTAATGCTGACTCAGCTTATTGTGTTCCTCCTTGAGGAATGTGACTGCTTTGTATTTCTATTTAATGAGAAGTGATGAAACATCGCTTAAAACTAGTTCGTTTCGTGTTTAGCTAGACATGGTCGGCCCGATCGCCTGTGTTGTGTACCTTAATAGTGTGCCAGGATCCGGTGACATTGGGTTAAATCCAATTTTCCTATTTATGATCTTTTATTTTTCAGCAGCATATCTGTGCTCGTTGGTAAATATCTATGGCTTGCCACACTGTGTGTTTTTTCCAACAGCTGTACTCACTCACTCACTCACTCACTCACTCACTCACTCACTCACTCATATACAATACGTCTTCACTTTCCTTCCAGGAAAGTCATATACAATACGTCTTCATTGTCCTTCCAGGGAAAGTCATATACAATACGTCTTCACTGTACTTCAAGGAAAGTCATATACAATACGTCTTCATTGTCCTTCCAGGGAAAGTCATGTACAATACGTCTTCACTGTACTTCAAGGAAAGTCATATACAATACGTCTCCACTGTCCTTCCGGGGAAAGTCATGTACAATACGTCTTCATTGTCCTTCCAGGGAAAGTCATATACAATACGTCTTCATTGTCCTTCCAGGGAAAGTCATGTACAATACGTCTTCATTGTCCTTCCAGGGAAAGTCATATACAATACGTCTTCATTGTCCTTCCAGGGAAAGTCAGGGAAGTCAAGTCAAGTCAAGTCTGTGAAACAAGCCGTCACTTCAGCAGTTAAACGAACACTTAAGACTGTCTCACAAAGCGTACCTGTTTCACACTGTAATGGCGTGGCATACTGTCATTGTTCTGACAATAGTCATTAGTTTCCTTTACAGTTACAATGTACGACGATGATTCAGATACTTGAACGTGATGTATGGCCACTCAATTCAAGATGTCAATATTACCTATCCTGTGACGTCATAGCACGTGACAATATGTGAACAGACGACACCAGGTGATTGAGTGACAGAGAATGAAAACAATTTGCCTCCCGTGACAGAGTGTCAGATCGTCAGGGCCACGGTGATGGAATTTCCTGTCATGTTTACAACCTTACAGTGTTTAATCTACTACACAAGACTATATAAACACAGAGTAAATGATATATTCTAGGGCGGTCACCAGTCAGAGGTTTCATGTGGGAGTGAAGACAGGTGGTTATTTACATGTACCTGTCCTTTCTTACGTTACTGTCAGAAGTGGTTATGAGAATTTCATCCCGGGTAGCTTTAAATCACGCTATTATAATCATAGAGGTAGAAGTTTCTTTTCATCCCAATTTGCTAGGTCGAAGATTTGACAATATCAGCACGGTTGGGATATTTATCAGCCCTCCCATTAGCCAACCCAAACCAAACCCTACCCACAAACACCACCACAACACCACCACAACACCACTACCACAACCACAACCACAACCACCACAACACCACACATCCCTCAAGTCTCCCCAAGTCCTGTTCTTTCGATAAGGACAGTCTACCCAAGTCTTATTCTGTCGTGAAGGACAGTCTACCCAAGTGCCATTCTGTCACATGGGCCAGTTTCCCCAAGTCCCATTCTGTCAAGTAGGACAGTCACCCCAAGTCCCATTCTGTCAAGTAGGACAGTCTACCCAAGTCCCATTCTATCGAGTAGGACAGTCACCCCAAGTCCCATTCTATCGAGTAGGACAGTCTACCCATGTCCTATTCTGTCGAGTAAGACAGTTTCCCCAAGTACCATTCTGTCGAGTAGGACAGTCTACCCAAGTGTCATTCTGTCGAGTAGGACAGTCTCCCCAAGTCCCATTCTGTCGAATAAGACAGTTACCCCAAGTACTATTCTGTCGAGTAGGACAGTCTACCCAAGTCCCATTCTGTCAAATACAGTCTCCCAAAATCCCATTCTGTCGATTAGGACAGTCTCCCCAAATTCCATTCTGTCGAGTAGGACAGCCTCCCCAAGTCCCAAACTGTCGACCAGAGCAGTCGCTAAAATTTCATTCTGTCCACCAGAGTGCGATTACATGAATCTACAATGTCTGTCTATGTAAATATCATAATCAGAACCCATGCTAATAACCATAATCACTTCACTCTCCTCCATCACGACAATCACTTGTCCAGCTTTACGAATTATGTCGGCACATGACATGTGTACAACCGGATGAGGCCCACCACAAACATTTCCTGTAAGGCTAACCCGGTATTTACATCTGTGTCCGATAACCCAGTAATCACACGTTCCCTCCGCCATGCTAAACTGGTTCCCGGTGCTCTCTGCGCGTCGTCAACTTGCGCAATACTATATCATGAAGAGAAGGAGCCCAGCTTAAAGTCAGGTGGCCATGTTCCAGGTGAACTCTCGTCGAAACAACGGTCATATGACAACGAGATTACAGTGCGGGACTTGACTACTTAAGTGTACATGGAGGCGTTCTGACACACATCGCATTGTATCAGTCTGTGATGGAGGATGTTACGGGTTATTTATTACCCTTAAATGGTGGCTCCATATTTTGTACGAGCTAAATAATGATAACATAGCCTTACGATCAGATACGAAACTGATCATTACATCGTATGTTGCTGTCTACTTGTTATTATTTACATTGGTTAACGTAAACATGCTGTACTTAAGGGCACTGGACAATGACACTGCAAGCAGATTTGATGCCAATCTTTCAAACATCACCTTTGTCTACTAACTCGTACATCCATCAGCAAATATGTTAATTATTTCGATGTATTGTCTCAGTTTGTAACAAGTGCTCTTTGTAAAGTCTGGACGTGAAATGGGAACCAGGCGTATGGTAGCTTCTCTTTAAGTGCGTTTTATCCCTCTTTACGATGGTTTTGTACGACCATGAATATGGACATGGATACCTATTTGAATATGGATGTTGATACAGTGTCATGATAAAGAATTGATCTATTGATCATGTTGATATAGATATGAATGTAAATATGATATTAAAGTAGATATGATGTTGATTTTATATAAATATGATTTAGATGCGTTGTAACACATATTGATGGGGTTGTAAATACAATATGTATGTATGGGGTTTTAAATATAGTACGTATGGATGGGATTGTAAATAAAGATAAAGACGGGGCTGTAAATATAGTAGATATGGATGTGGTTGTTAATGTGGTAGATGTAGATGGGTTGTAAATGTAGTAGATATGGAAGTGGTTGCAAATGTGGTAGATGTAGATGGGTTGTAATGTAGTAGATATGGATGTGTTTGCAAATGTGGTAGATGTAGATGTGTTGTAAATGTAGTAGATATGGATGTGGTTGCAAATGTGGTAGATGTAGATGTGTTGTAAATGTAGTAGATATGGATATGGTTGCAAATGTGGTAGATGTAGATGGGTTGTAAATGTAGTAGATATGGATGTGGTTGCAAATGTGGTAGATGTAGATGGGTTGTAAATGTAGTAGATATGGATGTGGTTGTAAATAAAGTAGATGTGGATTGGTTGTAAAAAAAAAGTACGTATGGATGGGATTCTAAATGTAAAAGATAAAGATGGGTTGTAAATATAGAAGATATGGATGGGGCTGTAAATATGGTAGATATGGATGGGGATGAAAATATAGTAGATATGGATGGACGTTTTTGTAAATAAAGTAGATATGGATGGATTGTAAATTAAGTAGATATGGATGGATTGTAAATTTAGTAGATATGTATGGGGTTGTTAATATGGTAAATGTAAAAGATGAAGATGGATTGTAAATATAGTAGATATGGATTGAATTGTGAATATAGTAGATATGAATGGATCGTGTTGTAAATATAGTAGATATGAATGGATCGGGTTGTAAATATAGTAGATATGAATAGATCGGGTTGTAAATATAGTAGATATGGATTGACGGGGTTGTAAATATAGTAGATAAGGATGGATTGTAAATATAGTAAATATGAATGGATCGGGGTTGTAAATATAGTAGATATGGATGGATTGTAAATATAGTAGATATGGATCGGGATGAAAATATAGAAGATATGGATGGACGGGGTTGTAAATATAGTAGATAAGGATGGATTGTAAATATACTAGATAAGGATGGATTGTAAATATAGTAGATATGGGTGGACGGGGTTGTAAATATAGTAGATAGGATGGATTGTAAATACAGTAGATATGGATGGGGATGAAAATATAGTAGATATGGATGGACGGGGTGGTAAATATAGTAGATAAGGATGGATTGTAAATATAGTAGATATGGATGGGGTTGTAAATGTAGTAGATAATTGAATGTATATAAGAATGTGGATGCAGATAGGTATCGAGAAATGAATAACAAATGTTGACATTGATGTAGACGTGCAGATGGCTGTGGATATAAGATAACCACATATACACTGTCTTATATACAGAGGTTGACATTGATGTAGACGTGCAGATGGATGTGGATATTAGATGGCCCTATATACACTACCTTAGATACAGATGTTGACATTGATGTAGACGTGCAGATGGATGTGGATATAAGATAACCACATATACATTGTCTTAGATACAGATGTTGACATTGATGTAGACGTGCAGATGGATGTGGATATAAGATAACCACATATACACTGTCTTAGATACAGATGTTGACATTGATGTAGACGTGCAGATGGATGTGGATATAAGATAACCACATATACATTGTCTTAGATACAGATGTTGACATTGATGTAGACGTGCAGATGGATGTGGATATAAGATAACCACATATACACTGTCTTAGATACAGATGTTGACATTGATGTGGACGTGCAGATGGATGTGGATATTAGATGACCACATATACACTGTCTTAGATACAGAGGTTGACATTGATGTAGACGTGAAGATGGATGTGGATATTAGATAACCATATATACACTACCTTAGATACAGATGTTGACATTGATGTGGACGTGCAGATGGATATAGTTTGCGATTCTAATATGTATATTATGCTGGATAAGAATATTGTGGTCACTAAATGAATGTGAATATTCACATTGACAGAATATGACATAGACCAGATACAAAAAAATATTTTCTATTTTTTATATTTTAGAATCTCTTTTTCAAAAAGAAATTTCTTGTAAAAGTGTTGAAAGATAATAACATTCCATATTTACATGCAAATACGTTACCAAATATTTTTTCTCAAATTCAAATTCCCCCAAAATCTTTTTGCATGAATATTCAAATCAAACGATAACACGGTAGTGTATACATTCTACAAAAATATCGACCGGCATCTGGCGCCAGCGGAATTCGTTAAAACCCATACCATCGGAGTACCAACACGCAGAGAAACAATGAGGTCTTTGATTAAACATACACATCACTTTATTACCTTGATCCCTCGGTGTTATAAAATACTAATGATGAAAAAAACTTTTTTCCGTCGTCAGTATCACGTTCTTAAAAGCAGTGTCTGACTACAGACAAGAAAATCACCATTCTTTTTTGAGGTTGTTTTTTACAAAGGGAGTTGTAAGATCTTACGAATCTAAACCACGTTATTCAGTCGCTTTAAACCAACCTTTCAAGTCATATGACTCGAACGCATTATCAAAGCAACACGGATGTCCCCTTCTACAAGACGAGCTTTGTGCCCAAATCACTATGCAGCTATTTCTAGGCAGCTCGTTACAAGTGCTTGTTTTGTATTACGCAACAACACCCACAGACATACTTCTGAGTTCCAAAGTTTCGAAGCACGTCTACTTGAGACATAACTCTCAACAGAGAATTAATTCCAGTATTCAGTGTTGGTCTGTCCCCTTGTCCAAAGACCACTCATCATCCATCGGGCCTTTGGCCAGAAGCGGCGTCACTCCTACCAGGGTTTTCCGCAAATAAGTCTCATTCAGTCACTAATTGATACAGAAATTCATTACAGCAGACTTGATCCTGTGGGGGCGATACCTCACCCCCGGGGCATTCGTGAAGAAGATACGAGAGACAATTACCCACATGGCCCCTGCTTGATCGGACATGATTTATCTCGACGACAAATGGCCTCGAGCGAGAACGTCTCCACGGCCGTCTGAAAATGGGTGACAAATACAATGTTCGCACCGTTTGAACGACTTCTGAAACAATACGGGATTGTAGTGTGATTGACCTGGCTATGCAGGTGCGTGGCGCCCAATCATAGCTGTCCATTACGACAGAAGTTGGTCTATGTATTCAAGTAGATTCGAGGATTTAGAGGGCATTGACGGCCGCCTCACGTCAGTGATGGCGTGTTAGGGTGTACATGTCTGTGATGGCAGATTCCTCTGGGTGGTCGTTGATAAATCATGTCATCCTTAGGGTCTTGGTAATGGCTGGAGCAAGACTAGTATTTAAAGGGTGGACGATGTCGTACGCCCAGGGCCTTGTTTCGCAAAGCGCTCCTTGGGCCTCAGATGTCTATGTTAAAACATAGACATTACGATAACGTCGTTTCGTGAGGCCAAACAATGCATATTTTTATCTGTTTTGTATACTAGTGAGGTGAGGTGAAATGGGGTTTAACTTCGCGTCCAAGATTATTGCACTTATATAGCGACGTGTGTGTGTGTGTGTGTGTGTGTGTGTGTGTGTGTGTGTGTGTGTGTGTGTGTGTGTGTGTGTGTGTGTGTGTGTGTGTGTGTGTGTGTGTGTGTGTGTGTGTGGTTGCTTGTACTAGTCCGGGCTGATGCCGATTTATAGTGCTAGCTCACTGAGATACCATGCCGCAGTTTAACATGAATACCCCTGACTCCGAGCTGACCAGTCCTTGTTTTAGCCCCTTAATGCCGAGCGCCAGACAGGGTAACAACAAGTACAATCTTTTAACGTCTTTTGGTATGACGTGGTCGGGAATCGAACCCCGGACCTTCCGCTCTCCGGGCGGACGCTCTAACAAACCAAAGGACGTTAAAAATGGAACTTGGAGATCCGGGTTAGAATAGGTCTTCAGGAGCCCATGCTTGACGTAAAAGGCAACTATGCTTGTCGTAAGAGGCAACTAACGGGATCGGATGGTCAGGCTCGCTGACTTGGTTGATGCCTGTCATCGTATCCCAATTGCGTAGATCGATGTTCATGATGTCCATCACTGTATTGTCTGGTCCAGACTCGATTATTTACAGACCGCCGTCATATAGCTGGAATATTGCTGAGTGCGGCGTTAAACAACAAACAAGCAACAACTTGTTGTTACCCTGCCTGGCACTCGGCTTTAAGGGGATAAATCAAGGACAGGTCGGCTAGGAGACAGTATACTTTGTCAATGGCGTTGCCATTTTCTATCGGCGATCGAGTTAGAATTGACCATTGGAGGCCTGCACAAATTACTGGGATAATTTTCATTCTGATCAGAAGAAATAGTTCTTGTTTCCGATCCTTGAGTATTTATCTTCTTAAATGTTCATTGAATCATATTGTTCCTTTCTGCCGTGTGTCGGTAAAACCACTCACTCACTCACTCACTCACTCACTAACTCACTAACTCACTCACTCACTTGATTGCGTGTCATTATACCCCGATTGCGAGGATCGTTTCTCAATTATTAGTTAGTTCACATTTAATTAATACATTTCAAGACATATCACACGACACTCTTTCCCCGAAGCACATACAATCCCAGATAAGCTGAACGCTCCCCAGTACCGTTTCAAATCGTGAGCATTCGTGTCACTCCGGAACAATACAAATTGATTAGTTCCGAATGATCTCTCATTGCAAGCCTGCAAAGAACACAAAAAACGGAACCGCCGAGAAATAAAAACGGAAAAAAATCTGTAAGGGAAGTCTGGAACGTTTATCAATTTATAGAACCTGATTGTAGAAGTGATATATATATTTAGCTTGTTGCCGATCCCCCCGAGAATGTATTGATTCGTATAACTACCACCACTCTTTGATCTATGGTGACGTATTTCCGATACTGTTTCCATCCTCAGAGAAACGCCATAGCTCATGTTTCTTTTATTTGTAAAAAAACCCACGTTGTATAGGAGTTGCTACAAATGGGGATCAGGGGTGTCGGGAACGCTTGTCCACGACTCTCACACCCCCACCCCATCCCCCTTGTCATCAGCACCCCCGCCACCTCGGCGTCCGGTGATCTAGACTGCAGAAATAGAAGCAGATGTTTGACTCTAACATTTGCACTCGAGGAGTTCTGGGACCCGGAGGCCGGTACCTTGCTTTCATCTTCACAGTTACACCAATTTGTCTGTGGTTTAAACACCGCACTCGCCACTATTCAGACTACATTGTGTATGATGGCGGTCTGAACATGATCGAGCCTGGACCAGGTGATGCAGTGATTGATATCATGAGTGAGTGAGTATGGTTTTACGACGCTTTTAGCAATATTCCAGCAATATCACGGCAGGGGACACCAGAAATGAGCTTCACACAATGTACTCATGTGGGGAATCGAACCCGGGTCTTCGGCGTGACGAGCGAACGCTTTAACCACTAGGCTACCCCATCGCCCCTGACGTCATGAGCATCGATCCACTCAGTTAGGATACGATGACAGGCATCAACCAAGTCAGCCAGCCTAACCACCCGATCCCGTTACTCGTCTCTTACGACGACCAATTCTAACCCGGACCTTCACGGGTAGGGGGGCACGGGTGGCCCAGTCGTCTAAGGCGCCGCGATTCGCTGTGCAGAGTTGCGTCCCTTGGGCACGCCAGAAACCTATGATTGTGGGTTCGAATCCCGGTTCGCCCCGATTATGTTTCTAGGTTTGTCAGCACCATACCCGTGCTCGTGGGTTTCACCGAAGTGGTAAACGTCTCAGACCTGCATCACTTCGGGCTTTCCTCCCACATTAAGCTGGCACGCCGTGATATAACTGGAATAATGTTAAAAGCGGCGTTAAACCCAACTCACTCACTCACTCACTCACTCTTCACGGGTGGCTACTGTAGTACTGGTCTCGGAATGTAGCTTACCGCTTAAACAGTGCAGAGTAACAGATCCAAGACGTTGTTTTATGCCGCAATCACTAAATGTTCCAACCTCGCAGGATTCAGGATTGGTGACGAAATGGTTCGGGGAGTCAGGCCCGTTGACTTGGTTGATTACGTGTCCACGTATCCCGACGGCGCGGATCAATTATCACAATATCGATCACTGGATTGTCTGGCCCTGACTCGATTATTTACAGGTCATCGCCACACAGATGAAATATTGCTGACTGCGGCGTCTGGACCAGGTAGACCAGGGGTTGATAACATCAGCATATGTCCGATGGATCACAAAAGGTCACAATTACCCATCCTCGATTATTTACAACCATCTTCTCAAGTCAGGGGCGTTAACTGACTATGAAAGTCCAGTTTCCACCCTTGCCGAACTCGGCTGGAATTTCCAAGCTTGATCGTAGCGCCACCAGTGGCTTTTACGAGTTATGTCCCTTCTATGTTCATCCTTTTGACCAATCAGATTCCACCTCTCATATCACGTGCAGTTGCTTCAAATAAAATGGCGGCGCCCAGTCAAAACGATCCGATCGATAATCAAAATCTATATTGTAATAAAACGATCCTTACCTCGCAAAGTGCATCAACTCCCTTGAACACTTTGATAGTAAACATGAAAAGATTTGGAAAATAAATGTCCTCCCCCAGTTGGCGGTACACATTCTTTGCAAATCCTTCAGTCGACCGAAATCTGAACGTTGAAATTCATGTTGTACTCAAAGGAACACGCAATTCTTTCATATTACTATAGTTGATATGGCAGGGCAGTCTATCTATAGTAATATGAAAACAGCGGGGGTTCCAGTTCAGTTCATTTTTAGATATAATATCGCTAACTGAAGACATTTGGAAACGAAAATCAAACATATGACAAAAACACTGAGAGGTATAGTTTCTTTTGCTCATTAGTTTACTTCTCAAAATAACACACAATTCTTTCATATTACTATAGATAATATGGCATGGCATGGCAGACTAACTATAGTGATACGAAAAAATCGGGTGTTCTTATACTTCTTTTAAGCAGTATATATCATATAAATATTTAAGCATTGGTAAACCAGTTCACGAAACAGTATGTTGAACCACCGATATCACAAATAATTGAATGTAACAATACCACTACAACGTTGAGATAGTCATCGATTCATGGTAATAGGCTGGATTGCCAAAGTATCACGTGGCCTTAATACGTCACATTGCAATTCCCTCTCAGCAGTACAATATTTTGTCTAAAGTTATCTCGCAAACCTATTGATTCCAGTGAACAGTGCAGTATGGTGTGTCTTTATTACACAGGGCTTATCCAAAAGCTGTTTCTGAATTCGCCGTTCGATTGTTGCCTTTAAAACGTTGGTGCTTTGACCTGCTTTAAGTTAAGTGAAGATCAATCTTATCGTGTAACGTTATTATTAATCGTAAGCTACTTGGCCAGAATGGAGGTTTTAGGACTGATAGCTCAAGCAGCATCTCCGATACCTTAGTCAAGGATACGAGCACTGGGTTCATTAGTACGCCATTATGTCTCGTCGTTTAACATTGCCACAGATCAAAATAACGTTTTATGTGGTACGTTCAAGTTAACAGCATCGTAAACTACTTGATACATACTATAATGGATTTCTCGTGTCGTTGTAAAATAATATATCTGGTATTACCTGAGATTGATCTCCTGGTTTTTATAGCCCCTGATGGTTTGTCTCAACAAATGTCTATTTGAATAAAGGTGATTGCATGATCTTCTTCTTCCAAGGGGGGCACGGGTGGCCCAGTCGTCTAAGGCGCCGCGATTCGTTGTGCAGAGTTGCGTCCCTTGGGCACGCCAGAAACCTATGATTGTGGGTTCGAATCCCGGTTCGCCCCGATTATGTTTCTAGGTTTGTCAGCACCATACCCGTGCTCGTGGGTTTCACCGAGGTGGTAAACGTCTGAGACCTGCATCACTTCGGGCTTTCCTCTCACATTAAGCTGACACGCCGTGAAATAACTGGAATACTGTTAAAAGCGGCGTAAAACCCAACTCACTCACTCACTCTTCTTCCAAGGCGACAGTCAACACGACTCCAGCTTCAGCATGGGGACCTATATAACGAGTCTGGAGGAGGCTCGTTCTTAGTTGTTGTTTAACGCCGCACTCAGCAATATTCCATCTACATAATGGCGGTCTGTAAATAATCGAGACTGGACCAGAGTGAGTGAGTGTGTTGGGTTTAACGCCGCTTTTAACAGTATTCCAGTTATCACGGTGTGTCGGCTTAATGTGGGAGGAAAGCCCGAAATGATGCAGATCTCAGACGTTTACCACTTCGGTGAAACCCACGAGCACGGGTATGGTGCTGACAAACCTAGAAACATAATCGGGGCGAACCGGGATTTGAACCCACAATCATAGGTTTCTGGCGTGCCCAAGGGACGCAACTCTGCACAGCGAATCGCAGCGCCTTAGACGACTGGGCCACCCGTGCCCCCTGTCTGGACCAGACAATCCAGTGATTGACATAATGAACATCGATCCAGGCAATTGAGATACGATGACATGCATCAACCAAGTCAGCGAGCCTGACCACCCGATCCCGTTAGTCGCCTTTTACGACAAGCATGAGTTCCTGAAGACCTATTCTAACCAGGATCTTCATGGGTCCTGGACAACACAAACCAGTGATTGACAGTATTAAGCCACAGTCAACATCAGTCCAACTATAGCACGGCGGCCTATATAACGCGTCAGGACAAGGTCAGCGAATGGTTGGTTGAGAAACGCCGTCGTGGCGCCATGACACGAAGCCACCCAAGTCACGCATGGCGCCGAGATTCGCTGTGCAGAGTTGCGTCCCTTGAGCACACCATGAAACCTATGATTGTGGGTTCGAATCCCGGTTTGCCCCGATTATGTTTCTAGTTTTGTCAGCACCATACCCGTGCTCGTGGGTTTCACCGAAGTGGTGAACGTCTGAGACCTGCATCACTTCGGGTTTTCCTCCCACATTAAGCTGACACGACGTGATATAACTGGAATACTGTTAAAAGCGGCATTTTACATAACTCACTCACTCACTCACTAACTTTAACCCGGGTTCCAACGCGCTGTCGCCATCCGATCCTCATTAATGGCTCTTGTCACTCCCAATCCCCGAGGCGTAATTTTCTTACAGCAAAGGCATTCAAAAGCACCAATCGGAAAAAGCCAATGAAGTTCAGAATTTCAGGTTTATACCGGGTGAGTATGTTTCGATTGAAACGTGTGCTGAGATGACTTTATATTTCCTCAACGGAGCAGAAATAAATAAATATCATGTGTGGATGCACTTCTGTGTTGGACGTCCCAAAATAAGTTTTATTCTGTTTAATTAATTGTGTACCCTTTCAAATGAGTCATCATACGGTTGATAAAGGTTGTGTTTGGGTACACCTTTTTCCGGCCCATTTATCTGGGCCATGGACTGACACACATCCGGGTCCTCACAAAGCCCACGTGACCCTCGAATGTGTGAAACTTGACCGATCTACCCCTGTCATACATACTTTGTTCACTACACACGTGTGTTTACGAACGTTTTGACCACTGAGGGAGATGACCATCTGTGACGTGAATAACATGCTCTCTGGTTACCCGAACTCTGACCTATGTGACCTGGTGGCCCGGATGGTGACCTATCGTGATCTCGGCAGTGTATAACAAGCCCATCGGAAGCCTCGGGCTGATGGTTTGCCATATAACACATTACTGACATCATGGCCTGTGTTACAACGTGGATCATGAGCTGAGTACAGAATTGTACCAGAGACAGCTGACGACAGTGTTATGTTTAGTACCGTAAGAACACATAAAACCAATGTCTTGCTCGACCTGGTGGCCGAGCCAGGATTTTGGAAAAGGAACATTTACATAGTTCCCGAAGTGTGTTGCTCGAGGGCACAGTTGACATGTATATTTGTTTGTTTGTTTGTTTGTTTTGTTTTTTAAAGCTGCATTCAGCAATATTACAGCGTTATGACGGCAGACTGTAAATAATAGAGTCTGCACCGGAAATTCAGTGACTGACATCATGAGCATCAGTCTACCCAAATGGGACACGATGGCATGCATCCACCGAGTGAGTGAGTGAGTTTTACGTCGCATCGGCATTATTTCAGCCATATAGCGACGAAAACAAGTTTATATATACAGTAAACTACGGTTATAACGAACTCAAAGGGACTACTAATTTTAGTTCGTTGTAACCGTAATTCGTTATAAGCATATATACAGCATTACTACAGCATACAGTCGGGACTAAAAAGTTAGTTCGTTATATCCGTTAGTTCGTTATAAGCGTGTTCGTTATAACCGTAGTTTGCTGTATATAAGTGCTATACACTATATTTAGTACAACAATATATCAACCAAGTCAGCTAGCCTAACAACCCGATCCCGTGATTTGGCTCTAACGGCAAGCATGGGCTTGCTGAAGATCAGCTCTGACCCGGATCGTCACGGGTAGTTAGCAGGTAATCGTCAGACAACTTTCCCTTTCTTGAGCAATATTACAAGTGAACAATTAGAATGCCTTTGCATGTATTTGTGACGTATGCCACCAGTATTCGATTCGATAGTGATTCACAAATACGTGCCTATGATATAGTCGGACTCGCACAATTGACTCTGCTTTTAGGAGATATTTCTTATGATTATTAAAAGGGTTTTGTCGATATTATTTAAATCCGGTTCCGGTTCTGCAATTTAGAATTATGTCCTTTCCGAAGTTGCACTTTTAGATGTATCCTTGCGCTGACGGCGTGTGGTGTTATTCGTGAATGCGTTTCTAAGTAAGGCCATACAAAGAATTTTTTTAATTTTTTTTTTATGTCATTGTGTTCATGCAGTACAATTGTGAGACACTAAACCCCTGGGGATTCCGGGTTTAGAAGGGTACCAAGCAACCCAAGGATGTCGTACAAGGCGGCGACATGAATTGGATGGTCAGGCTCCGTGATTGGTTACTAGCATGTCATAAGGGGCCGGCTATTTATTGTTTGTTTGTCTGTTTGTTTGTTGTTTAAGGCCGCACTCAGCAATGTTCCAGCTATGTGTTCACCCCAATTATGATTCTAGGTTTGTCAGCACCATACCCGTGCTCGTGGGTTTCACTGAAGTGGTAAACGTCTTAGACCTGCATCACTTCGGGCTTTCCTCCCACATTAAGCTGACATGCCGTGATATACCTGGAATAATGTTAAAAGCGGCGTTAAACCCAACTCACTCACACCAGCTATGTGACGGCGGTCTGTAAAGAATTGACTCTGGACCAGACAATCCAGTAATTTTCATCATGAGCATCGATCCGCACAATTGGGATACGACTGTAATAAAAGACCGGTCCCTATCCCGACGGCGTTGGGCGTTGTTCATTATGTCAATCACTTGTTTGTCTAGTCTATTAAGTCATATAGCTATGAAGAAAGCCCCCAAATGATGCAGGTTTTATATGTTTATCACTTTGGATAAACCCACGAGCACGACTGTGGTCCTAACAAACCTAGGATCATAAAACTAATATGGGATTCGAAACCATGGCCATATGATCCTGGCACGACTAAGGGGCGCAACCCTGCATAGCGAAGACTGAGCCACCCATGTCCCTGTATACAATATAACCTTATATCTATCAGTAATAGCCCTCTGGCCAAAGCTTCCCTTGCCCTCACATCCAATTATTTGCACATGTCTAGATCAATACTCAACTACTCTTTTAAAATAAAACGTTTCCGAGGAAATAATCAGTGAGAGTTTTTTCGGAAATCCATTGGATTATCCCTTTCCACGTTGGAAATGAAAACCCTTAACAGTTTCTGATATTTAACTTCATTTTATGTGGGTGAAATCGTTTCAAAGCCAATAAGATGTCCCTTGGGCGACAGCTTATGTCGTCGTACGTAAATAGTACGAGTGCATGTTCTGTCGTTGAATCGCTCCCCGGCTCGTTTCGCAAAGCAATCTTAGCGCTACGACTGTCGTGATCATGTGTTACGACCGGCCCACACTCAACCAGCGCGGCGCGGCGCGTCGACAGAAACATATCGCGTCAGCAATTATTACGGATCGCTCAAAAAGTGATTTTTTTAGCTACACCGACCCGACGGGGAATCCGCTAATAATGACGTCAACTTTATGTCAAGAAGAATACGTGTTTGGAAACATCAATTGCTTTTGGTGCCTTTGTTAGCTACAAAACAATACCGACGGACATGTTGATGAGGAAATGTTGATAATGTTGATAAGGTGGCGAAGCATCCCTGGTATACAGCATTGATTCACCACACTATGGTGATGCAGAAAGGCAACCAGTGATTAAAGGGCCATCAGTTAACTGTTTAGAGGTGCAAGTGGTAAATCATTTGTACATACACTCTTCAAAAAAAGGAACGCAAAGGTAGATCTTTAGTAAATTTATTGTACCTAATAAAGTCGATATATTTGATTTAATATCATTGATACAAATATGAAATTTTGGAGCCTGATAGTCACATGTGGTCGTTGTACAACGGCATTGAATAATGTTCATTGTCATGTCACGTAAGGCCACAAGGCAGCGCAATCACGGCTCTGCATCTCCTCGGCACTGACTTGATAAGTGTACGAATTCTGTCCTGCGGAATTCTGCGCCATTCTGCTTGTAACGCGTTGGTCAGTTGTCGGAGTGCCTGCGGCGAGTTCATCCCAGAGGTGTTCGATTGGGTTGAGATCTGGAGATCTCGACGGCCAAGGTAAGATTTTTTGTGTGGTAAGGTTCAATGAACTACATACTACCTGTTCGTTTCTTTTTATTGAAGAGTGTATTAATGTATTAAACTTTCGGTTCTCACTTGTGCTAGTGTAATTTACAGTTGTCATTCACTAAATATACAGCATAAAATGAAATAAAATGTTGTTCCTTCAATTCGAATTTTATGAACTTGTGCTCTGCTGCGCTGTTTGGATGTGGTCTAGTGTTCATTGGGGGTTACTGCCGTTGTAACCTTGCGCCAAAGCTTCATGGAAAGGGCAAGATTTTTTAACAGCAGAGTTGAAAAATAATTTTCCGCATGGGCTATAGCCACTCGATACCCAATAGGAGAGTTGGTTGATAAGTTCGTATCCTCACATGGAAGGAATTGCGTGATAGTGAAATCTTTGTTGTGGACCTTACATGTCCTAGAGTTCTATCCACAAAAACATTTGAGGAAACTTTCGCTGTGACGAGTCAGTAAAATAAGCAGGGGTCTGTGGTCTTTGACAAATGGACACACTTGAGAAACAAATTGTGCTGTGTGTCTTAACTGAAGATACAAATTTACTTTAAATCATTTAGAATTGAACACCGCCAAGAGACAGAAGCGATAGATGTTTAAGGATATATCAGATTGTTGATAATAAAATAATTACAATCATAGTAAGTCTGACCATGAAATGAGAAGAATGCATCAGAGCTAAGTCTTACATCTTTTGATCATGATAAGGGCGACGATGATACCGATGAAGATGACGACGATGATACAATTGATGATGACGACGACGATGATACCGATGAAGATGACGACGACGATGATACCATTGATGATGACGACGATGATGATACAATTGATGATGACGACGACGATGATACCGATGATGATGACGACGACAACGATACCGATGATGATGACGACGACGATGATACCATTGATGATGACGGCGACGATGATACCGATGATGATGACGACGACGATGATACCATTGATAATGACGACGACGATGATACCGATGATGATGATGACGACGATGATACCATTGATAATGACGACGACGATGTTGATGGTGATGATGATGGTTATTCTGATGATGGCGTGGTGGTGGCGATTGAGACCGTCGCGGTCATCGGAACTAAGTGTTACATCTGACGATCCCTATTTCAACCGACCGCCTCCGTGATCTAGTGGTAGAGCGTCCGCCCGGAGAGCGGAAGGTCCGGGGTTCGATACCCGACCGCGTCATACCAAAAGACCTTAAAAGATGGTACTGTTGTTACCCTCGGCATTAAGGGGCTAAAACAAGGACTGGTCGGCTCGGAGTCAGTATACTGTGTCTGAGTGGGGTATTCATGTTAAACTGCGGCATGGTATCTCAGTGTGCTAGCACTATAAATCGGCATCAGTCCGGACTAGTACAAGCAGCCACACAAACACACACACGTACATGCACATCGCTATATAAGTGCAATAATCTTGAACGCGACTTTAAACCCCATTTCACCTCACCTCACCTATTTCAACTCTGTTTTGCCTAGTCCTCGGTAAAATTCGTGTGTGAAAGTATATTCCAGGGTATTTTTTATATGTTTAAAAACGCCTTGTAATGTCGTGTTAAATTTGTTGACAATGTCCTTGCTGCCTCAAGCATTTAAGACCAAAATAACTGTGTATGTTTTTCCCCCCAAGAGGCAGGCTTAAACTTCGTTTTTTTCTCATCATTCAACGTATACATGTACTTCTTTTTAGAATACATAATCAACCAAAACATTTGGAGTCCAGGGACAATGTTTTGCAAGTTTGAAATAAATAAAATTGCACTTTTTGTTTCATCAGTTTGGTGTAAATAAATTACACATTGCATCTCAACCTCCTAAACCGTAAAAAAAACACGTGGAGCTAGAAATAAACATTAAATACCACAAATGAAGATGGATTAGCCACTGTTTTCTTGAAACAGTTTAAAAAGCCTTAATAACAAAATAACATACATATGCTTCGTTTAATTTTTTTTATCTCCCGCAGCACATGGACCCTTGAGCTTTCCCGAACTACAGAATTTAACATTACATCTGAGTGAGTGAGTGAGTGAGTGAGTGGGTGGGTGGGTGTATGAGTGAGTGTGTGAGTGAGTGGGTGAGTGAGTGAGTGAGTGCGTGAGTGGGTGAGTGAGTGAGTGAGTGGGTGGGTGGGTGGGTGGGTGAGTGAGTGAGTGAGTGAGTGAGTGAGTGAGTGAGTGAGTGAGTGAGTGGGTGGGTGGGTGGGTGGGTAGGTTTGGTGAGTGAGTGAGTGAGTGAGTGAGTGAGTGAGTGAGTGAGTGAGTGAACGCCTTTGTTTTGCAATATCACGCCTGGTACAGTGTGAATTGGCTTCACATATTGTACACATGCGGGGCATCGAACCCGGGTCTTCGGCGCGACTAGCGAACGCTTAACCAGATACTGTGCCACCTGGCGGAAGGTGCTGACGGGGATGTTTGGTCGCGCTCTTAACCACCAATATACAGGGACAAGACGCAATTATTTACACAATATATATATATGGTCATTATATAACATTAACGCAAAGCTGCATATTGCGCCGTCGGCCCCTCTGATCACGTGACGGTCCTGTTCTCATTGTCTATATACGTGTGGGTGAGCCCCGTGAAGATCCGGGGTAGAATAGGTCTTCAGGAACCAATGCTTGCCATTAAAGGCGACTATGCCTGTCGTAAGAGCCAACTAACCGGATCGGGTGGTCAGACTAGCTGACCTGGTTGATGCACGGCATCGTATCCTAATTGCGTGGATCGATGCTCATGGTGTCAATCACTGGATTGTATGGTCCCGACTCGATTATTTACAGACCACCATCATATAGCTGGAATGTAGCTGTGTGCTGTGTTAAACAACAAACAAACAACAAACAAAACAAAAAACATGTGGATAATCAGCAACAGGTCCCCGCCCCCACCAATCACCCACAACGTCATTGCGGAAGTGACGTCACAATATACCCAGAATTTCTGTCGCTGATGACCTTGAACTCCATAACCAATCAAAATGACGCTTCTTAACGAGTGTTACGTTAGGCATATATATAATGTAACAGTAACATGCATGTACTTGTAACAAGTTGCTATATACACAATGACGTATATGCAAACATAAATTGATCAACTATATAAAAGCAACTTTTAGTGCGATTTTTTTAATTGTGTTATTATATATAAGATTAAACGGTTGGTCAAATAAAAATAATTCAAATTGTTGTATTTTTATTTTCTGACAGTGTCTTTTTGATCCGGTCAGTGGAATTCGTACAAAAAAAAACATTAAAGGCATGTGTCCTTTCCGCCCTATAAACACAGGCAATTCGAATCTGGATATATGCATGTTTGCTGCTGACAGAATAACTGCCTGCAGCTGGCGAAATTATCACATTTCTATGTTAAAATACTGAGTCGTGCGTTACTTAGCGGTCTTCTCGCCGACAGCCACCTCATGCCGACTTTTACATCAGCCGCAATATATGTATATATACGAATACCGACAGTCGCTGTTTAACGGAAGTGGGGAAGATGCTAACGCACAAGAGGCTCTGAATTTCTATTACTTTTTATGTTGATTTCAGATTTTTAAAGGATATAAATCAAAACTGTCGTTCCCAAAAAGAAAATAAATGAGTCAATATGCGTTTGAACGACTTTTATCTGGGTACCGATCCAGTGCCGGTTTAACGCTTTGCTGGATTAATGCATTGCCGGATTAATGCATTGCCGGATTAACGCATTGTCGGATTAACGTATTGCCGGATTAACGCATTGTCGGATTAACGCATTGCCAGATTAACGCATTGCTGGAATAATGCATTGCTAGATTGACGCATTGCCGGATTAACGCATCATTGTAAATGTGCTTAGTATAAGTAGACGTCTTTAACTGTCCGGAGAGCGGGGATTGTGGTCTGACGAGGTTTCAATGTATCGCGACACACAGCTCTAGCGATATCAAACATCGGCATGCAAAGCTGCTGATTCATGACTGGTTTGTACATTGTTGTTTTATGCCGCACTCTTCGCACAGCTATGTGACGGCGGCCTGTAAATAATGGAGTCTGGACCAGACAATCTAGGGGTTGACATCATGAGCATCGACCAACGGAATTGGGATTCGATTGCATGCATCAACCAAGTCAGCGAGCCTGACCACTTGATCCCGTTGTTGGGTAGCCCTCGAAGAGACCGGGATAGTACGGGTCCCCATCACCCCATTGCTGGCCGTATAGGAATAAATTCGATTTCTTGTTCTGAAATAACGGCCTGGGTAGTTGCTCATAAAAGTATTTACGTGATTGCAGCAGTCGAGAAGCACTGACTCTTGATTTGTTACGCGTATTATGCAAACTCCGTGAATACTTAAACACAATATGCGTGGTCTCCAAAGAAATACGCATAGGCTCCAAATCTTCTCAACTGAGGGGCAAGAGAAGTCATCTTCCCGAGGCAAGGGAGTTTACTGACTATAAAAATCCAGTTTCCACTCTTGCCGAATAAGGCTGGAATTATGGAGTTATATTTTGGCTGGACTAACGAGTCTATTCATCATCCAATCAAATCAACGAAATCGACATCCGGTTCGGAAACAGCTGTGCAGATTTCGGTCTATTGCAGGATTTGCAAAACATCTGTACCACCAGCTCGGCGTCAGCATATATTTTCCAAATATTTTCATGTTTATAATAAAGGTGCTCACGTGATTTGATGCATTTTGCGAAGTAAGACGCTTTTTATTACAATATAGATCTTGGTTATTGATCAGATCGTCCTAATTGGACACCGCCATTTTATAATAGCTTGCAATAGCCACTATGATCAAGCCCAGAAATTCCAGCCGAGTTCGACAAGGGTGGAAACTGGACCTTTACAGTCAGTTAACTCCCTTGCCTCAGGAAGATGGAGACATTACACCGAGTTTGTTTTTTAAGTCATTGAAAATTGAAAGAACTGTTGTTAAATTAGATTTTTCAGAGATATTATGTCTAAGATATTCAACAGTTCTGTATAATGCGATCTTTTTTATTTTTAAAAGCTTTTAATCAAAATATATTTTAAAAAATAAAACAAAAGTATTCTTTGAGTGCTCACTAAGCGCCAGCACAGTTCTTTGGATATAATATCGTTTATGATACCGTATTTAAATAAGCGCCCACGGCGATATTTGCTAATATATTGGCAAGTGAACAATCCCAATTAGCACCCCTTCCAATTGATCAATGAACACAAGACTTATTTATTCGTGTATAATATGCACTTGTGTGTTATATGCACCCTTAATTATGGGCAATCAAGTCTGGAAAAATATATCTGTCGTATATAAACAGTTCAGGCCGACAGTATAACAGTATAAACCACGAAATTTATCTTTCAACTTTTTTTCCCCCACCAAAATAATGTTCTAATAAGAGGCCCACCCACGTCGAATACAGTATTTCCAATTGAAAATCAAACATTAGCTAAAATCAACTAAGAGCCTCAAAGGAACAAAGGAAGTTAAAGAACACCCGATTCTTTCATATTACTACAGTTAATATGTCATGGCACGGTGCTCTTTAACTTCCTTTAAGTACAAATAGCATAATTGCATCGACTGCAAGCAAAATGTGCATATGCCCCAAATAAAAGAGCAAATAAAAGAGTTCCGAGCAAATATCATGAATCGGTTCCAAACAGATATGCACTGGCACAATAGACGATATCAATATGAAAAAGCATCTTGTTCGTATCCTTTGTCCTTATGGAATGTAGATGTGTTGAGTGTGGATGTGCTAATTACTGTGTAAACCAGCATTACATTCGACAGCGATACCCTTTATCAGCTCCCTGATACCTGAACAATGAGTGGAATGTTCCCAGTGTGCACGTGAGGGATCAGCGTGTGTATGTTTACACGTGTTGGTTGCTAGATAAGGCGCCGCTGGGTTCTTCTTTGTCCTGCATCAGTGTTAGGAAGCTTTGGTATTGGAGCAGTGTGAATGCATCACGAAGAAGCGATTGAATTGAAAAGTGGGTAAATATCACCAGAGAGACTATCGACGGGTAGACGTTGAAATAAATATTACATTACATCTTAAGATTGAATTTCGTCAATTTGGGGATTTCTTTGGAAATCGTAGATATGTGGGTATGTTTTAAATTATCGTTTATTCTGGGAAGAGATGTTTGAGATTGAAAATGTTATCGGTATTATACTCTCAGTCCTTAGTTACTGATGACCTACAGTGATGTACAGACTGACGCTGGCCTACAGTGATGAACAGACTGACGCTGGCCTACAGTGATGTTTAAACTGACGATGACCTACAGTGATGGTACAGAATGACGATGACCTACAGTGATGTACAGACTGACGATGACCTATACTGATGTACAGACTGACGATGACCTACAGTGATGTATAGACTGACGATGACCTACAGTGGTGTACAGACTGACGATGACCTAGGGCGATATGTAGACTGACGATGACCTACAGTGATGTACAGATTGACGATGACCTACAGCAATGTACAGACTGACGATGACCTAGGGTGATGTACAAACTGACGATGACCTACAGTGATGTACAGACTGACGCTGACCTAGGGTGATGTACAGACTTACGATGACCTACAGTGATGGCACCGACTGACGATGACCTACAGTGATGGTACAGACTGACGGTGACCTACAGTGATGGTACAGCCTGACGATGACCTACAGCGATGTACAGACTGACGATGACCTACAGTGATGGTACAGACTGACGATGACCTACAGTGATGGTACAGAATGACGATGACCTACAGTGATGTACAGACTGACGATGACCTATACTGATGTACAGACTGACGATGACCTACAGTGATGTATAGACTGACGATGACCTACAGCGGTGTACAGACTGACGATGACCTAGGGTGATGTGTAGACTGACGATGACCTACAGTGATGTACAGATTGACGATGACCTACAGCAATGTACAGACTGACGATGACCTACAGTGATGGTACCGACTGACGATAACCTACAGTGATGTACAGACTGACGATGACCTACAGTGATGTACAGACTGACGATGACCTACAGTGATGTACAAACTGACGATGACCTACAGTGATGTACAGACTGACGATGACCTACAGTGATGTACAGACTGACGATGACCTAGGGTGATGTACAGACTGACGATGACCTACAGTGATGTACAGACTGACGATAACCTACAGTGATGTACAGACTGACGATGACCTAGGGCGATGTACAGACTGACGATGACCTACAGTGATGTACAGACTGACGATAACCTACAGTGATGTACAGACTGACGATAACCTACAGTGATGTCCAGACCTACGATGACCTAGGGTGATGTACAGACTGACGATGACCTAGGGTGATGTACAGACATACGATAACCTACAGTGATGATCAGACTGACGATGACCTACAGTGACGGTACAGACTGACGATGACCAACAGTGATGTACAGACTGACGATGACCTACAGTGATGTACAGACTGACGATGACCTACAGTGACGGTACAGACTGACGATGACCTAGGGTGATGTACAGACTGACGATGATCTACAGTGATGTACAGACTGACGATGACCTAGGGTGATGTACAGACTGACGATAACCTACAGTGATGTACAGACTGACGATGACCTACAGTGATGGTACAGACTGACGATGACCTACAGTGATGTACAGACTGACGATGACCTACAGTGATGTACAGACTGACGATAACCTACAGTGGTGTACAGACTGACGATGACCTACAGCGATGTACAGAACATTAAGGAATCTCCTCAATTTTATGTGAAAGTAACATGTATTTAATCACATTCAAATAAAGTGTCTTTTCACACACATTTTGGGATGAACATATCACGTAAAACCCTTAAACCATAACATTAAGACCCCTACAGATGCCGTAACAAATAGAAATAAAAACTTTATGAGTGGTTAGTGGTTAAAGCTACGTCAAGGGAGTTTCACGGCTGACAAGTTAGTACCAAGGAAAGGATCCCCAGGGACAAGACCCAGGCACACCTGAACGATCCGAGAAACTATTACCAGGTCACAAACAACCCCAATCAGCAGGAGACCCCTAATTTGTTCTCCCTTACCCCCCGTGATTACGTTTTAGAGGTTTTTGATGGCGTACCCGTGACGGTCCCGCTTATTAAAGAAGCATCATTTACACCAATGCCCTGTAATTGGCTGTGACGTAATACTAACACTGGCGTGATTGCCGACCCAGGGTAACCATTGTGAGGTGAACTCCTCAATAAGGGGCTTAGGGATCCAATCATTAAACTCGTAACCTGGTGTAAACATTGTCCCCCAAGACTATTGTTCCGGTCACGCTGGACCACGGAGGGGGGAGAGGTGCACATGGGTATCGATGGCAGGGAACCACCCTTATGAGTGTGTGGGGGGTCGGGGGGGGGGGGGGGGGGGATGTTGCTCATTAAGAGGGGGTGGTGCTCAGAAAGGGATCTGTCGTATTTCCCATGAAGACTTGCTGCAGATCAACGAATAGATGATTAAATAATATTGGTTTAAACTGCAGTAGGATACTCTTGAAAATTGGAGGTGTCTTAGAAATTACAAACCACATGAAAACGTTGCTAGGTTGAAAACAGCCGCCGAAACACTGAAACCTTAAGGTCCAAATCAAAACCTATGTCACCCGTATCTAATACATCACAATGGTTTTATTTTAGCCACCATTAGGCATAGGTGTATAAATTCTTTTACCCGGTCGTTTTCAGGTAGTAGTAGTAGTAGTAGTAGTAGTTGTGTAGTAGTAGTAGTAGTAGTGTAGTAGTAGTAGTAGTAGTAGTTGTGTAGTAGTAGTAGTAGTAGTAGTAGTAGTAGTAGTTGTGTAGTAGTAGTAGTAGTTGTGTAGTAGTAGTAGTAGTAGTAGTAGTGTAGTAGTAGTGTAGTAGTAGTAGTAGTGTAGTAGTAGTAGTAGTAGTAGTAGTAGTAGTAGTAGTAGTAGTGTAGTAGTAGTAGTAGTAGTAGTGTAGTAGTAGTAGTAGTAGTGTAGTAGTAGTAGTGTAGTAGTAGTAGTAGTGTAGTAGTAGTAGTAGTAGTAGTAGTTGTGTAGTAGTAGTATTGGTAGTAGTAGTAGTAGTAGTAGTAGTAGTAGTGTAGTAGTAGTAGTAGTAGTAGTAGTTGTGTAGTAGTAGTAGTAGTAGTAGTAGTAGTAGTAGTAGTAGTAGTAGTAGTAGTAGTGTAGTAGTAGTAGTAGTAGTAGTGTAGTAGTAGTAGTAGTAGTGTAGTAGTAGTGTAGAAGTAGTAGTAGTAGTAGTAGTAGTAGTAGTAGTAGTGTAGTAGTAGTGTAGTAGTAGTAGTAGTAGTGTAGTAGTAGTAGTAGTAGTAGTAGTGTAGTAGTAGTAGTAGTAGTAGTAGTGTAGTAGTAGTAGTAGTAGTAGTAGTGTAGTAGTAGTAGTAGTAGTAGTAGTAGTGTAGTAGTAGTGTAGTAGTAGTAGTAGTAGTAGTAGTAGTGTAGTAGTAGTGTAGTAGTAGTAGTAGTGTAGTAGTAGTGTAGTAGTAGTAGTAGTAGTAGTAGTAGTGTAGTAGTAGTAGTAGTAGTAGTAGTAGTAGTGTAGTAGTAGTAGTAGTAGTAGTAGTGTAGTAGTAGTGTAGTAGTAGTAGTAGTGTAGTAGTAGTGTAGTAGTAGTAGTAGTTGTGTAGTAGTAGTAGTTGTGTAGTAGTAGTAGTAGTAGTAGTAGTAGTGTAGTAGTAGTAGTAGTTGTGTAGTAGTAGTAGTAGTAGTAGTAGTAGTAGTAGTAGTAGTAGTAGTAGTAGTAGTAGTAGTTGTGTAGTAGTAGTAGTAGTAGTAGTAGTAGTAGTAGTAGTAGTAGTGTAGTAGTAGTAGTAGTAGTAGTAGTAGTAGTAGTAGTAGTAGTAGTAGTAGTAGTAGTGTAGTAGTAGTAGTAGTAGTAGTAGTAGTGTAGTAGTAGTGTAGTAGTAGTAGTAGTTGTGTAGTAGTAGTAGTTGTGTAGTAGTAGTAGTAGTAGTAGTAGTAGTGTAGTAGTAGTAGTAGTTGTGTAGTAGTAGTAGTAGTAGTAGTAGTAGTAGTAGTAGTAGTAGTAGTAGTAGTAGTTGTGTAGTAGTAGTAGTAGTAGTAGTAGTAGTAGTAGTAGTGTAGTAGTAGTAGTAGTTGTGTAGTAGTAGTAGTAGTGTAGTAGTAGTAGTAGTGTAGTAGTAGTAGTAGTAGTGTAGTAGTAGTAGTAGTTGTGTAGTAGTAGTAGTAGTAGTAGTAGTAGTAGTAGTAGTAGTAGTAGTAGTGTAGTAGTAGTGTAGTAGTAGTAGTAGTGTAGTAGTAGTAGTAGTTGTGTAGTAGTAGTAGTAGTAGTAGTAGTAGTAGTAGTAGTAGTAGTAGTAGTAGTAGTAGTGTAGTAGTAGTGTAGTAGTAGTAGTAGTTGTGTAGTAGTAGTAGTAGTAGTGTAGTAGTAGTTGTGTAGTAGTAGTAGTAGTAGTAGTGTAGTAGTAGTAGTAGTAGTGTAGTAGTAGTAGTAGTAGTAGTAGTAGTAGTAGTAGTAGTAGTAGTAGTAGTAGTTGTGTAGTAGTAGTAGTAGTAGTAGTAGTAGTAGTAGTAGTAGTGTAGTAGTAGTTGTGTAGTAGTAGTAGTAGTAGTAGTGTAGTAGTAGTGTAGTAGTAGTAGTAGTTGTGTAGTAGTAGTAGTAGTAGTAGTAGTAGTAGTAGTAGTAGTAGTAGTAGTAGTAGTTGTGTAGTAGTAGTAGTAGTAGTAGTAGTAGTAGTAGTAGTAGTAGTAGTAGTAGTAGTAGTAGTAGTGTAGTAGTAGTGTAGTAGTAGTAGTAGTGTAGTAGTAGTGTAGTAGTAGTAGTAGTAGTAGTAGTAGTGTAGTAGTAGTAGTAGTAGTAGTAGTAGTAGTAGTAGTAGTAGTAGTAGTGTAGTAGTAGTGTAGTAGTAGTAGTAGTAGTAGTAGTAGTAGTAGTACTAGTAGTAGTAGTTGTGTAGTAGTAGTAGTAGTAGTAGTAGTAGTAGTAGTAGTAGTAGTAGTAGTGTAGTAGTAGTAGTAGTAGTAGTAGTAGTAGTAGTAGTAGTAGTAGTAGTAGTAGTGTAGTAGTAGTAGTGTAGTAGTAGTGTAGTAGTAGTAGTAGTGTAGTAGTAGTGTAGTAGTAGTAGTAGTAGTAGTAGTAGTAGTAGTAGTAGTAGTAGTAGTAGTAGTAGTAGTAGTAGTAGTAGTAGTGTAGTAGTAGTAGTGTAGTAGTAGTAGTAGTAGTAGTAGTAGTAGTAGTGTAGTAGTAGTGTAGTAGTAGTAGTAGTGTAGAAGTAGTGTAGTAGTAGTAGTAGTAGTAGTAGTTGTGTAGTAGTAGTAGTAGTAGTAGTAGTAGTAGTAGTAGTAGTAGTAGTAGTGTAGTAGTAGTGTAGTAGTAGTAGTAGTGTAGTAGTAGTAGTAGTTGTGTAGTAGTAGTAGTAGTAGTGTAGTAGTAGTGTAGTAGTAGTAGTAGTGTAGTAGTAGTAGTAGTTGTGTAGTAGTAGTAGTTGTGTAGTAGTAGTAGTAGTAGTAGTAGTAGTAGTAGTAGTAGTAGTAGTAGTAGTAGTGTAGTAGGAGTAGTAGTGTAGTAGTAGTAGTAGTTGTGTAGTAGTAGTAGTAGTAGTAGTAGTAGTAGTAGTAGTAGTAGTAGTAGTAGTAGTGTAGTAGTGTAGTAGTAGTAGTAGTGTAGTAGTAGTAGTAGTAGTTGTGTAGTAGTAGTAGTAGTAGTAGTAGTAGTAGTAGTAGTAGTAGTAGTAGTAGTTGTGTAGTAGTGTAGTAGTAGTAGTAGTAGTAGTAGTAGTAGTAGTAGTAGTAGTAGTAGTAGACTGAAACTCAGAACACTCTCTGATATTGAGTAAGGTTAAGAATTTATGGATGAACAACTTCTTTATTACAATTAAGAGCGACGTTTCGGTGTAGGTTCTAACACCGTTATCAAGCAAGTCCTAGAACCTACACCGAAACGACGCTCTTAATTGTAATAAAGACGTTGTTCATCCATATATTCTTATCCTTACAGGTTACTCCAACTTCTAAATGCCTATCAAAGAAATCTCTGATATTTACAGGTTCTGTTGAATTCTTCATTGTCCTTAAGCACAAGGACATGTTCTTGCTTAAGGACATGTCCCAACTGAGCATCTACTCTCATCAAGTCTGGACCTGGGCCCACTTGCACAAAGCGATCTTAGCGCTAAGATGATCTTAACTCCCATACTTTAGCATAGGCTTACAATAGTCTTAGCGCTAAGATCGCTTTGTGCAAGTGGACCCAGATCCTAATTGATATTATGAGCAACGTCAAACAATGTCTCGGACGCTGACCCACAATCAACCAAGTCGCCAATCCTGACCATCCGACCCATTTAGTCGCCACAGAAAGAGGCGTCAAAAGAGTCAAACAACGTCAAACAGAGGCGTATTCTAACCTGGAATCCCGACGAGGTGAAATACAAACGGAATTATAGCACTCGATGAATATAATTATAAGGCTGTTGAAATTGACCCAGTAAGTCTCATACGAGCAGAACCAATTGGTGTAAAATCCCTAAGACTAATATTGAATGCTTTGCGCTAATGGTCAATGGCCCCTTAATAATTGTATCAACGATTTAACTCAGATGACTCGCTGGAGGTGATGACTGTTATGTTAACAGCAATGCAGGGGACACGGTTAAAGCAATATCGAAAACCAATTGTCCGGGCAAATGCACGCTGCTAGAGACGGGGCTGCTGCCTAATCCCAGACTATCACTGACTTTGTAGGAACACAAAGATACCGATGGATTAGCGGTAACAGATTGTGATATGGCAACATGGCGTACACCGATCAAACGCTCATTTGGTCAGATTCTGAAGAGGACAAAGGCGATTGGGAGGGTCAGCTGCAACAGTTGGACATGGTGGATTTGACTCTGGTCACAAATAGCCACAGACGGGGGGCATTACAAAAGCATGAAGTCAGTCACTTCAAAAGATACGGTCTAACATATTTGGCGGCGGTTTTATGAATTGAGTGAAAGGAGGAACAACGGTTTAAATCAGGCGGAAGATCGGTCAGTTGGGTGGATGGAGGTCAACTGTGGACTTTTCAAGGTCAAGCAGAACGCCCTTCCTACCCGCTTTGTGTTGCCGTTGAGAGACAATGTCCCAGTCAGAGTTGAAGGCAACTTTTGTTTGTACTGGTGATCACACAGACGTTGTAAATCCCTGAATTTGGGGTGAGGTGGAATGAACGGGTGTGTTTGATGACATGGGTGGGGGTTCCTTAAAAGGAGATTTATAACTGTGATAAAACAGGCGGAACAGTGATTGATGTGATTCGGATTAGTATGACCGGTGTCCGTCCAGTCAATTGACTGTTCTTTGTTGTCATGGACACGTGTAGCCACAAGAACATGCTGTCAGTGACATTATCAATGTTTAGTCTTGGTGAGATAAAGGACACATACATTCTTGTTCCTTCTTGCACATGGACCCTGTCTGTCTGTCCGTCTGTCTCTGTCTAACTCATACATTCATCAATTCTCTGTCTGTCTGTCTCTCTCTCTGTGTCTCTCTGTCTATCTGTCTGTCTCTATCTCTCTCTCTCTCTGGGGCGGTCGGGTAGCCTAGTGCTTAAAGCGTTCGCTCCTCACGCCGAAGACCCGGGTTTGAATCTAGACATGGGTACAATGTGAGAAGCCGATTTCTGGTGATAGTGATAGTGCTAGAATATTGCTAAAAGCGGCGTAAAACCATACTCACTCATTCACTCTCTCTCTCTGTGCTTCATTCTGTCTCATGTGTCTCACGCGTCCTCATCCACTCTTTCTGCCTCTCTCTCTCTCTCTGCTTCATTCTCTGTCTCATGTGTCTCACTCGTCCTCATCCACTCTCTCCCTCTCTCTGCTTCATTCTCCGTCTCATGTGTCTCACTCGTCCTCATCCACTCTCTCCCTCTCTCTGCTTCATTCTCTGTCTCATGTGTCTCACTCGTCCCCATCCACTCTCTCTCTCTCTCTGCTTCATTCTCCGTCTCATGTGTCTCACTCGTCCTCATCCACTCTCTCACTCTCTCTACGCTTATTCTCCGTCTCATGTGTCTCACTGGTCCTCATCCACCCTCTCTCTCTCTGCTTTATTCTCCGTCTCATGTGTCTCACTGGTCCTCATCCACTCTCTCTCTCTCTGCTTTATTCTCCGTCTCATGTGTCTCACTCGTCCTCATCCACCCTCTCTCTCTCTCTACGCTTCATTCTCTGTCTCATGTGTCTCACTCATCCTCATCCACTCTCTCTCTCTCTACGCTTCATTCTCCGTCTCATGTGTCTTACTCGTCCCCATCCACTCACTCCCTCTCTCTGCTTCATTCTCTGTCTCATGTGTCTCACTCGTCCTCATCCACTCTCTCTGCTTCATTCTCCGTCTCATGTGTCTCACTCGTCCTCATCCACTCTATCTATCTCTGCTTCATTCTCTGTCTCATGTGTCTCACTCGTCCTCATCCACTCTCTCTGCTTCATTCTCCGTCTCATGTGTCTCACTCGTCCTCATCCACTCTATCTATCTCTGCTTCATTCTCTGTCTCATGTGTCTCACTCGTCCTCGTCCACTCCCTCTCTCTCCCTCCCTCTGCTTCATTCTCTGTCTCATGTGTCTCACTCGTCCTCATCCACTCTATCTATCTCTGCTTCATTCTCCGTCTCATGTGTCTCACTCGTCCTCATCCACTCTATCTATCTCTGCTTCATTCTCCGTCTCATGTGTCTCACTCGTCCTCATCCACTCCCTCTCTCTCCCTCCCTCTGCTTCATTCTCTGTCTCATGTGTCTCACTCGTCCTCATCCACTCCCTCTCTCTCCCTCCCTCTGCTTCATTCTCTGTCTCATGTGTCTCACTCGTCCTCATCCACTCCCTCTCTCTCCCTCCCTCTGCTTCATTCTCTGTCTCATGTGTCTCACTCGTCCTCATCCACTCTATCTATCTCTGCTTCATTCTCCGTCTCATGTGTCTCACTCGTCCTCATCCACTCCCTCTCTCTCCCTCCCTCTGCTTCATTCTCTGTCTCATGTGTCTCACTCGTCCTCATCCACTCCCTCTCTCTCCCTCCCTCTGCTTCATTCTCTGTCTCATGTGTCTCACTCGTCCTCATCCACTCCCTCTCTCTCCCTCCCTCTGCTTCATTCTCTGTCTCATGTGTCTCACTCGTCCTCATCCACTCTATCTATCTCTGCTTCATTCTCCGTCTCATGTGTCTCACTCGTCCTCATCCACTCCCTCTCTCTCCCTCCCTCTGCTTCATTCTCCGTCTCATGTGTCTCACTCGTCCTCATCCACTCTATCTATCTCTGCTTCATTCTCCGTCTCATGTGTCTCACTGGTCCTCATCCACTCTCTCTCTCTCTCTCTCTCTCTCTGCCTCTCGCCTTCTACGTTCTTTTATCGATACCTAGCCCCTCCTTGGTGGCCCAAAGTCTGCCTCAACCAAGATCAAACGCAAACCGATCTCAAGAACATCACACAATCGTACTTAGTCTTGTTATAGTTAGTGTACTCTCCCTATTTGATATTCCATCTTGAGGCCATGTCGTACCACCCATGGTCAAGTCCGTCGGATACAACACCAGACACATTAACGCTGGTCTTTCTGTGGTCACTCGATGACCATCTGGCAGGCCTAACCTAACTGGGCAGTCCCTCGGAACAGCCAGCAGGCTTACAAATTCAACAAACTGTACCGCCTTGCTGAGATTACTAATCATTTCTTCACGTGTGTTTACGCGTGCTTCTTGTCTGCAGGCAATAATCCCTCCCCCAAGCTGCACCAAGTATGTGATAGCACCCATATTGTGAACGACATTTACATTTCAACGTAATTACGATGGCATGTTTTTGATTGAAGGCTAAGTCTAGACTTCATTTTAAAAAAGGATCTGCATCTGGGAATGATGATGTTAATGTTATTTCTGACGAAATATGTATAAATTGGATACAACAGCAGTTGCATTTTGTAGACCCACTGGAGAAGAGAACTGTGAGAAAGAAAGTATTGAAAAGGGCGGAATGACACAGTGCGGGATTCATGAAGGAAGGACAAGCTGTAATGTCACTTATGTCAGACGTATTTTGTAATGTTCGGAGATATTTTTCACTGATCAATTCCAGACTAATGAGTATAGATTACGCCGCTTTTAGCAATATTCCAGCAATATCACGGCGGGGGACACCAGAAATGGGCTTTACACATTGTACCCATGTCGGGAATCTAACCCGGGTCCTCGGCGTGACGAGCGAACGCTTTAACCACTAGGCTACCCGACCGCCCCAATTCCAGACTAAGGGGGTCGGACCAGCGTGGTTTAACTTTTTTCATTGATGTGTAATTTTGTAAATATCTATAGCGATAGCTTAGGACACACGAGAAGAAATATCACAGCAAATTACGTATGTCTTATTTTCTCAAGTCTTTTCTCAGGTCGAGTCGTGTTTTTTGCTGAAGTTCACTTAACTCTATGTCGCAGTGGGTATAATGATACGGTCGACAGGTCGAAGAGAATACTGGACATTTGAAATGCGCTAAATCCACCCTCTGACGCATCCCCCAAGCGCTGAAATTGTGGTCAGGGGATTATGTAAAGAGGAGCTTGAAAAGATGGGTTTAAAGAGCCAATAAAGATGCAGAATGCTTAATATCCGTTAAGGGTGTGGGGGGTAGGGGATATGTGTGTGGAGGTTGGGGTTGGGGTAGTGTGTGTGTGTGTGGGGGGGGGGGGGGGGGGGGGGGGACTGCAAATTTCGTGGAGGTACTGCATGTGTCGGAAAACGAGGGATATGAGTTTCGGTGTCGGCAATGTCAGCAGTTGTTGGGTTTCTGATTTTTGGCTTTTTGCTGGTGTCATTGATCAGCTGTCGATAGTCAGGTGCTGCTCCATGCTCCAAGCTCCAAGCTCCATGCTCCATTTGATCTGCACTGGTAGGTGAGCGTAAGGGTCTTGTATTCAATTCTTCCTGTTTATGGTAACCAATGAAGAACTGGTTGATCACCCTGGTGGTACGGCCATGGGTCATTAGAAGACTTTGTTGTTGAGGGTCAGAATCCATCCTCATCACACGCTCATCATCTGACCATGACGTCGCGAGAAATACGAGCGATACGTTTCTCAATCAAACCCAACGACTTACTCACAAACACCCAAGACAACAAAGTCTTTTAAATATACTATCGACACATTTTCTTTACTGATCCCGCTTCTAATAAAAATCAATAAAAAAGATTTATCGAGATTTCAAAAGAATCAAGAACAATGACCGTCCGTGATTTTGTCCAAACCATTCTGACCTCTGTGGAGGTCAACGGCCCGATCTGGCTAAAGGGCGTGTAACTCTTTTCCCTCGGGACCCGTAATTGTTTCTCAGCATAGAAAGGGTTAATTAGGGAGCTCTTAATACCATTAGGTCTATCAAGGATTCCCCACGGGGGAAGGGACGGTGTAATTTGACGATGATCAAGAGAAATACAGACGTAAATTCCGAAACCTTATAACAATAGAGCATTGTGACTCCAGATTCGATTACCCTGGTTCTAACTAGTTCTATTATTAAATTATTAGATTGTTAATTTACGAATAATCAGAAGTGTTCGGCTACAAATACAGTCGCTGATCGATTTCATGCTACGTTTAAGAATAGCCGATGGCCGGGGCTTTTCTGGTCAGTCATCGGTCTGACAGAAGGGGAATCAATATTAGTTTTAAGAATATGGACGGTCATATTGATATTGTGGCCATATGCTTGCCCGTATATGATGAAATTAAAATGTTTGGTATCTATAGTTGGCTTTAACGCTGTGCCCTACAGACTGATGTGAGTGTTAAGAGTCAGCGCCAGTGAACGAGGTATAATATAGGGCCAGGTATTAACTGACAAATTATAGTTTACATTCTGTAAGGTTCAATACGTTTTAAACTACCAAGCTTTCTTTACGCATATGAAATGCTGGACAACACAGTGAGGTGAGGTGAAATGGTGTTTAACGTCGCGTCCAAGATTATTGCACTTATATAGCGACGTGCATGCACGTGTATGTGTGTGTGTGTGGCTGCTTGTACTAGTCCGGACTGATGCCGATTTATAGTGCTAGCACACTGAGATACCATGCCGCAGTTTAACATGAATACCCCACTCAGACACAGTATACTGACTCCGAGCCGACCAGTCCTTGTTTTAGCCCCTTAATGCCGAGCGCCAGACAGGGTAACAACAACCATCTTTTAACGTCTTTTGGTATGACGCGGCTGGGGATCGAACCCCGGACCTTCCGCTCTCCGGGCGGACGCTCTACCATTAGACCACGGAGGCGGTCCCGACAACACAGTGAAGTATTTGAACATATTGCAGATAATTGAAAACCTATAGGTAGGAAAAACCGCGACCCATAAGAATATTCTCACTAGTGTGTCACATGTTGTCACTTACAACCTAGGAAAATCAACCTGAGTTGAAGACTTGCTCCGGTTACAAAATGTGCAAAAAGAGATCTCAATATCACAAAGCCGGTCTTTATCACACCCACAGACGCGCTTCACCAATCGTGAATAATTTATTATCGGTCCAGTGCGAGCTAACTTGTCAAGCTCCATACAGCGATATATCTGTCCAAGATCTAACGAATGCTCGCTCCCAGATTGTCAGGGGATTTCATGTTGTCAATACTTTGTGTACTGGTTGCACATTGTCTCTGCGTTGCGTCGTCTTCTTTCCCCTTTTTTGTGCAATGCCCCATATCGTTATGATCCTAATTAAGAAATACGAACAGTTCAAGATATGCCCTAACACATGTAATTCCAATTCATGTTGATCAGCTTGTGACGTTTGCTGGCTCCTGTATATTAAAAAATGAAAATGTTTGTTTGTTGTTTAACGCAATATTCCAGCTCAATGATGTCAGTCTCTAAAAATTCTAGTCTAAATATTCGAATCCAGTGATAGACATCATAAACATCTATCTACGCTGGGGGGCGGTCGGGTAGCCTAGTGGTTAAAGCGATCGCTCGTCACGCCAAAGACCCGGGTCCGATTCCCGACATGGGTACAATGTGTGAAGCCCATTCCTGGTGTTCCCCGCCGTGATATTGCTGGAATATTGCTAAAAGCGGCGTAAAACCATACTCACTCACTCACTCACTATCTACGCTGGGATATGATGACACCCCTCAACCAAGTCAGCGAACCTGACCACCCGATCCGCTAGTCGCCTCTAACGACAAGCATGGGTTCCTGAAGATCAGTTCTAACCTGGATTTTCGAGGGAGGCATGTCTCAAGTTATGGGGTATGATACCATATATGTCTCTCGCAAGAAAAGAAACACAGCACATTCACACCTGAAGCGACTAATTCCCCCGCATTTACCATAACCAGAGGTATGCTATCGCTATTCGACTGGGGGCGGTCGGGTAGCCTAGTGGTTAAAGCGTTCGCTCGTCACGCCGAAGACCCGGGTTCGAATCCCGACATGGGTACAATGTGTGAAGCCCATGTCTTCTAAAAGCGGCGTAAAACCAAACTCACTCACTCACTCACTCACTCTATTCGACTGCTTTACATGTCAAGGGGTGTTGGGATAGCGTAGAGCAAGCGATTCAAGCGCCCCCCTCACAATACAAGAGACCTGATTCGATTCTTAAGATAAGTTGAAATTGTGAAGCCCATTCTTTGCGTCCCCGCCTGGATATTGCTTGAATATTGCGCAAAATGGCGTAAAACCATAATACTCACCAAAACATGGCCATAATTATATCTTTCAATCAAACCCGAGACATGATATTAACAAATATTACAAAATTTCAAGATTAAAATATTCATAATCTTCACTAGTTCAAATAACATTGTTTTTCCTATTGTTGCATATTTGCACTGTTTGGACTCAAGCAAGTCATTTCTTTGAAATTGACGCCATACGTCATTTCTTAGACAAACATCTAGTCTCTGAAATGAACATATTTTACAGAAATAACAGTTGTTAAATTATAGTTATAAAATATAATAAAAAGGAGCCGAGAGACTTTCTTCATTTTCAGATACTGCAGTAATCTAGACTTGCCAAACATAATAGACTTGCATGGGCTGTATTGGATATATTTGTTTCAGGGTCTGTATGACAGACTAGTCATTTCTTTAAAATCAGCATTTCTTGGAATGAACATGACATTAATTTAAGTTAACATTCAGCATTATCCGACAAACGTCGTCATCATCATCATCATCATCATCATCATCATCAACTACAACAACATCACCATCTGTGATGCAGCACAGTTGGGACACCTGTCTGTAGTTAAAGGGGGTGGCAAGTGAGTTGTGACTAACGCGACCTTCTGCAGGATTTCATTTTGGCATGTTCCTCATGTCATGCCTGTGTAAACCGCCGCGCAACCTGTGCTATGCAGTTGAAACCAATTACCGCGTGTTTGTTGGAGACATAGTAATTTTCTTCACTTAAAGGAGGCGACAACGATATGGTTAGATTGTTACTAAAAGCGGCGTAAAACATGATTTACTCTATAATGTAGTCATTAGTTATAGGGGGCACGGGTGGCCCAGTCGTCTATGGCGCCGCGATTCGCTGCGCAGAGTTGCGTCCCTTGGGCACGCCAGAAACCTATGATTGTGGGATCGAATCCCGGTTCGCCCCAATTATGTTTCTAGGTTTGTCAGCACCATACCCGTGCTCGTGTGTTTCACCGAAGTGGTAAACGTCTGAAACCTGCATCACTTCAGGCTTTCCTCCCACATTAAGCTGACACGCCGCGATATGACTGGAATACTGTTAAAAGCGGCGTTAAACCCAACTCACTCACTCACTCACTCATTAGTTATACACACTATACGCTATATAGCAGGATCCCCGTGGGGACCAGGGGTCCGATCCACAAAGCGATCTTAGCTGAAAGTTGATCGTAACTTTACCTTAACCCGGGATTACGGTAGTCGTAGGGCGTTGTGGGACGTGGGTCTGGTGACAATAGTTCCCCAACACAGGGTTGCCCGTCCGTGGTCTAATGGATAGAGCGTCTGCCCGGAGAGCGGAAGGTCGGTAGTTCGATCCCCGGTTGGGTCATACCAAAAGCGGTTAAAATATGGTACTTGTTGTTACCCTGCCTGGCGCTCGGCATTAAGGGGGTAAAACAAGGACTGTTCAGTAAACTGTGTCTGAGAGGGATTTTCATGTTAAACTGCGGCATGGTATCTCAGTGGGCTAGCACTATAAAATCGGCATTTGTCCTGACTAGTACAAGCAGCCACACAAACGCACACCTGCACACACACACGTCCATGATCGTTGCTTTATGAGTGCATTAATCTTGAACGCGACGTTAAACCCCTTCACCTTCACCTCGTAATGGGCGACTAAATTGGATCCCTTCGTCAAGCTCTTTGACTTGACTGTTTGCGTGTCAACCTACTCCATTGACCATCGCTGATGATTACGCTGATGTGTCTCGCCAAGACCCCTCGATTATTTACCGGCTGTGATATAGCTGAAATACCACTGCGACGTTAAACGCCATTCACACTCAGATGACGTAGGGCAAAGTGATTATTGAGACCATATTTAGTTAAATTAACAAATGTACCAACGAGTAGAAAAAAAAGATGCTCAAAGCAATTTCCCTGTCACTGTATCAAGTATGTTTTTACTGGCGTCAGATTTAGTTACCTGACCTATTAAGGCGAGCACGGGTCTGTTTATTGAGATTTGAACCTGCGCCCTAGACACGCACGTAGGCGGGTAGCCGGTGATGACTAGGTCTCTCTATCTGTGTCGGTGACGCTGGTGTCTCATCAGCGGGTGCATGCCGACTGGGTCCCGTCTATGTAAGTACGTGACAGTGACGTTTCCCCATTCAGCGTTGCAATTCTCTCTCTGTTGACAAGTTAAATATAGAGCAGGTTTTATTGGGAGTGAACACAACTGAATCATCGCCTGGCTGACGTGAGGAGTTTCAGGGTGTTGAACTCCAACTGTCTGATCGACGTGTGCGACGTTAAAGGTGCACGTTCAGATGTGCAATTAGAATTATTTATTTCTACGAATTGTGATTTGTTGGCAAATTGTAACAAAGACATATTTCATCTACTCGACATTTAAAAAATTGTTTTCAATTATGGATCCTTAAGGAGACACTTTATTATTATCTGCTTTTTTTAAATTTTCGGAGTCGAGCGACAGAGCATAATGGCACAATAAAAAAATATAACTAAATGAATTGTATAAAGTTTCTGACCCCTACAAACACTTATGGGCGTAAAGACACGCTTCACATGTAAACATCCCACACTCAAAATCGAAATCTTTGTCAATCAATTTATAACACTCCATTTTAGTCAATTTTAAATTGACAGCGAATCAGACATTTTACACATTGACTGAGATTTTCATCATTTTACAAACTGACTGACTTTAACATTGACTGTAAAGTATAGATACCATGACAACCAAGGTCACATTTTGGTTTGAACATTGTTTTGCTTTTCAAATAATTACAGAAATGTGTGTCTGACGACTCTACACAGACGTGTATTCCTACCACAGGGAAAAAATGTACGAATTGTCCCTGATTAAATACGAATCTGTACAAATCTACACCAGCACAGCACGCGACGGAGCCATTTGTCTGCTTCGCCCCGCCAAAGATGCTGTTTTCGTGACGACACATATTCACGTCAAACTGTATGCAACCTCAGCCTCCCCCTCGACCAACTTGGATGTAATGTCTATACTTAGACATGCCAGGTACCTGTGTTCATTTCCTAATAGCAGTTGTCCTATCTACTTTATAGGCAATTAGATGCGAGGTCGGGCGTAAGAATGAACGCCTACAACGGGAATAGCCGGGGACAGTGTTTCGCTTGCAATGAGCAGGTTGCGTGCTCCGATCTGTAGACGGGATCAAGTTTGGGGATCGGGTGGAGGGATACGCTATGATCTTGGACTGGGTTTCTGAGTCCGTGACGATAAGAGGGGACGCGGGGGCTCAGTGACCGTCATTTGCTAGGGAGTGATGGCCAAGATCCGGTGTTTGTGAGTGAATCACAGATTATTCTCTTCGGTCTGAAGAACCATGCTTTGTACCTGTGGTTTCATTGTATTCATGTTGGGAATAGAACCCAGGCCTCGGCATGATGCGCGAACGCTTAGACTAGCCAGCCGACCTGGTAAATCAAGAACCGGTTGCACATACGTTTGTGAGACTAGGGTCTTGAGAACTAGTGAGGGAATGAAAACGACTTTCAATCAATTTATTGTCATGACATTTAGGCCAGTTAGAATACAGACAGTAAGCCATATTACTACGTATACTATGTAACCGCGTGATTTGGTAAAACGATCCACAACATCAGGGAACAATGACCTACCGTCATCAGGGAACTATCTACAACATCAGGGTATGATGACACACCGTCATCAGGGACTATCTACAACATCAGGGTATGATGACACACCGTCATCAGGGAACTATCTACAACATCAAGGTATGATGACACACCGTTATCAGGAACTATCTACAACATCAGGGTATGATGACACACCGTTATCAGGGAACTATCTACAACATCAGGGTATGATGACACACCGTCATCAGGGAACTATCTACAACATCAGGGTATGATGACACACCGTCATCAGGGAACTATCTACAACATCAGGGTATGATGACACACCGTCATCAGGGATCTATCTACATCAGGGTATGATGACACACCGTCATCAGGGAACTATCTACAACATCAGGGTATGATGACACACCGTCATCAGGGAACTATCTACAACATCAGGGTATGATGACACACCGTCATCAGGGATCTATCTACAACATCAGGGTATGATGACACACCGTCATCAGGGAACTATCTACATCAGGGAACGATGACACACCGTCATCAGGGAACTATCTACAACATCAGGTATGATGACACACCGTCATCAGGGAACTATCTACAACATCAGGGTATGATGACACACCGTCATCAGGGAACTATCTACAACATCAGGGTATGATGACACACCGTCATCAGAGATCTATCTACAACATCAGGGTATGATGACACACCGTCATCAGGGAACTATCTACAACATCAGGGTATGATGACACACCGTCATCAGGGAACTATCTACAACATCAGGGTATGATGACACACCGTCATCAGGGATCTATCTACAACATCAGGGTATGATGACACACCGTCATCAGGGAACTATCTACAACATCAGGGTATGATGACACACCGTCATCAGGGATCTATCTACAACATCAGGGTATGATGACACACCGTCATCAGGGAACTATCTACATCAGGGAACGATGACACACCGTCATCAGGGAACTATCTACAACATCAGGGTATGATGACACACCGTCATCAGGGAACTATCTACAACATCAGGGTATGATGACACACCGTCATCAGGGAACTATCTACAACATCAGGGTATGATGACACACCGTCATCAGGGAACTACAACATCAGGGTATGATGACACACCGTTATCAGGGAACTATCTACAACATCGGGTACAATGACACACCGTTATCAGGAACTATCTACATCAGGGTACAATGACACACCGTCAACAGGGACTATCTACATCAGGGAACGATGACACACCGTCATCAGGGAACTATCTACATCAGGGTACAATGACACACCGTTATCAGGAACTATCTACATCAGGGTATGATGACACACCGTCATCAGGGAACTATCTACAACATCAGGGTATGTTGAAACACCGTTATCAGGGTACATTGTACAACATCAGGGTATGATGACACATCGCCATCAGGGATCTATCTACAACACCAGGGTATGATGACACACAGTCATCAGGGATCTATCTACAACATCAGGGTATAATGACACACCGTCATCAGGGAACTATCTACATCAGGGAACGATGACACACCGTCATCAGGGATCTATCTACAACATCAGGGTATGATGACACGCCGTCATCAGTGAACTATCTACAACATTAGGGTATGATGACACACATTCAGCCAGGTGACACTATAATCGATCCCCATTCGGTCATCTTTTCTTCGGTACTGGACAAATAATCTGGGACACCAGTAGATCTGCCCTGGGCCCACTTGCACAAAGCGATCTTAGTGCTAAGATGATTGTAACTCCAATACTTTAACATAGGTTTACGATAGTCTTAGCGCTAAGATCGCTTTGTGCAAGTGGGCCCTGGAATCAGACAGAGATTGGTACAGGGACCTGTTTTACTCCCGAATCCTCACGGAACACAAGCTTGAGGTGCTACGACCTATTCTGTCCCAGACAAGTCCAAAGGAAAGGCATGGGATGTTGGGAACCTGTTCTGCAATGAAATCCTAACTAGGTGTTAAGTATGGGTACTGGGGGCCGTTGTACAAAGCGATCTTAGCGCTAAGGTGATCGTAACTCCCATACCTTAACACAGACTTACGACAGTCGTAGCGCTGAGGTTTTTTTGTACAACGGCACCCTGGAAAGCGTTACACGGAGCGATCATAGAGTCAAGGCGATCGTAACTCCCACACTTAAGCATAGACTTACGACAACCGTAGCGCTAAGATCACTTTGTGAAACGGGGCCTTGTTCTCCGGAATTTCCTCGTAGGAGACACAATCTCCCTCCCTTTAATACATCACTGCCCGAGGAATAATACTGATGAGGGAGATGAACGGCAGCTGACACATTGGTCCATAACGCCGACACTATTACCTAAACATTACAAACTCTCACTGCTACAGGTTCTGTCGTGACATCAATAAATCTCTGCACCTGAAGCCTGCGTCACTGTACGAAGTGAGAAGCATGTCGGGGTGAAAGTGCTGACTCACAACAATACCTCTTTGTGGTCGGCGTCTCCCGTCTCCCGTCTCCAGGTCAAAGGTCGGACACGACCATCAATATTTACATACAATCATATATCACAGCATTGTCTTTCTTCAAAGATCAATTAAGCACAACCTCGCTGACATGCCACTTTCAATTACGACCTGTATAACCCACGCACTCTTTGGAATAAACCCGTAAACTGTCACCTTGTACGAAGGGAGATAACTCTCATGCAAAGAAAATGATCCCTTAATTTTCCGTAAGCTCAAAAGCCATAAGCTTGCATATAATGCCGATTACAGCCTGAATAAGTACCTTATATCGAACCACGCCAGTGAATGTAATGGATACACAAAGGGGGGTAACTGTAGATGTTAATGTCACCGACTTTCTTTGACCGTAATTTGAAGTCAGTGCAAGACTCGCAACTTTGCAAGATGGCAACACCTCTCCGTTTTGCCGTGCTCTTCGTGTATTGTTCCTTCATTTATGCGAAACATATCCCACACATTGGCAAAGCACAAATACGGATTAACAGCAGAATATATACACATTCCCGATCCGAAGGCTTTCCGGGTTTACACCGAAAAATTGGACGGGTTATGAAAAATGAAAAATCAGTCCGCACTCGCACCATTCCAGGAACTGGCCGCATTGATGACAGGATTCTTCCCGTGTCGGTACCAGACAAAAGCAAGTACCAGGCAGACCAGCCACCTTTCTCCGTGCACCTTTTTGGACAACGCGGAGGGAAGCGAGGGGAGCGATCAGGTAGGGTGACTGTCTCGGCGCTCTCTCGGTATCAACAGTTGTCCCTGTCGTCTGTTGGGTCTCTCTGTTGTTATTTATGTCTCGGGTGTATAAATGACGTTCTGAGTGTTTGTCTGTATGACTAGAATTTTCACTCGATTGAATTTATTTTCATGATTTGGTAGCGGTAGTGGTAACTCTTTGTCGACTGTGTGTCAGTCGTGTGCTTAAATATTAGTCTGAATGTCAATTTGTGTGCTTAAATACTAGTCTGAATGTCAACTTATTCGCTAAATGTCTAAGCATATATGAACGGCTTAGACTTTAAGCTTAAAGTATGTCTGTGTGGCTAAGACGACCGTTGAATATAAGTTGGAATATTTGTGCTACAATATCAATCTAAACGTCCATCGGTGTGGCCTAAATATCAGTCTGAAAGTGTGACAGTGGCTTAAATATCAGTCTAAAAGTATGACAGTGGCTCAAATATCAGTCTGAAAGTATGGCTTGGGCCTAAATACCAATCTGAAAGTATGACTTGGGCTTAAATATCAGTCTGAAAGTATGATAGTGGCTTAAATATCAGTCTGAAAGTATGACAGTGGCTTAAATATCAATCTGAAAGTATGACAGTGGCTTAAATATCAGTCTCAAGGTGTGACAGTGGCTTAAATACCAATCTGAAAGTATGGCTTGGGTCAAAATACCAATCTGAAAGTATGATAGTGGCTTAAATATCAGTCTGAAAGTATGACAGTGGCTTAAATATCAGTCTGAAAGTATGATAGTTGCTTAAATATCAGTCTGAAGTATGACAGTGGCTTAAATATCAGTCTGAAAGTGTGACAGTGGCTTAAATATCAGTCTGAAAGTATGTCAGTGGCTTAAATATCAATCTGAAAGTATGACAGTGGCTAAAATACCAATCTGAAAGTATGGCTTGGGCCTAAATACCAATCTGAAAGTATGACAGTGGCTTAAATATCAGTCTGAAAGTATGTCAGTGGCTTAAATATCAATCTGAAAGTATGACAGTGGCTAAAATACCAATCTGAAAGTATGGCTTGGGCCCTAATACCAATCTGAAAGTATGACAGTGGCTTAAATATCAGTCTGAAAGTATGATAGTGGCTTAAATATCAGTCTGAAAGTATGAGAGTGGCTTAAATATCAATCTGAAAGTATGACAGTGGCTTAAATATCAGTCTGAAGGTATGACAGTGGCTTAAATACCAATCTGAAAGTATGGTTTGGGCCAAAATACCAATCTGAAAGTATGACAGTGGCTTAAATATCAGTCTGAAAGTATGACTTGGGCTTAAATACCAATCTGAAAGTATGACTTGGGCTAAAATATCAGTCTGGAAGTATGGCAGGAGCTTACATATCAGTCTTAAGGTATGACAGTGGCTTAAATACCAATCTGAAAGTATGACTTTGGCTTAAATACCAATCTGAAAGTATGACTTGGGCTTAAATATCTGTCTGAAAGTATGACAGTGGCTTAAATATCAGTCTGAAAGTATGACAGTGGCTTAAATATCAGTCTGAAGGTATGACGGTGGCTTAAATACCAATCTGAAAGTATGACTTGGGTTTAAATACCAATCTGAAAGTATGACTTGGGCTTAAATACCAATCTGAAAGTATGACTTGGGCTTAAATACCAATCTGAAAGTATGGCTGTGGCATCCCCTTTTCGCCAACATCTCAACATTGACGTTCCAGTGTCCTCTACTTGTATTGGCAAAAAGCCCAAGCCTGCATTCCCCTTAGCCAGATTCCTAATGAAGGGGAAATGTGTGCCAGTATCCAACACTGATAATAGTTCATTACCTCACGCCAGTGTGAAAGTGTGAAAGAGTCACCGTGAGCCAGGGGGTGTGGGGTAGATCGAGATGGTTTGTAACACCGCCAACAATGATTATAGGTATGTATACCACTCACCGGTAGGTGCTACAAATACACCTTTGTGAACGCCATTGTGAGCGGTCAAACTTGAGGCCAAACTGCGAAATACGATACATGTCAGTCACTTAAAACTACCTATCTGTGTCCAAAAGTGTCGTGTATGTGACAAGTTTACGTCAATGACTTATATATGACTATAGTCGGGTATCTCGACCACCCGTGGTCATCCCTCGGTCAGACTCACCCATAACTCGGCCAACCGTGACCCCGCGAGGAGTTTGACCTGACGTGCTCTTTACCGCGTACGCTGAATCCACGGACGCATGAGAAAATTGATACTGTTGATGAATATTTCATACATATCCAGATAACAGACCCCATGCTTATTTTAAAAACGCGTTATAGCTTTAAAATGACTATTTGATTTCTTATCAAATTGCCTCGCTCGGGGGTGTAATTCTAAAACTGTCAGGTTTGTATCGATAAAAGGGTCCGACTGAAACGAGGAGTTTCTCGCTAGCCATCAGGCGATGGGATGTACCATAAAGCTGAAGCTACGTATGCCTGGAGATGCTCCAGAGTGTATCTTGTTACCAAGGTTTACAAACAGAATAAATAATGAATATGACCTCGATGACCTGCACCTCTGACATCCTAAACAGGTGACATTTCCTGCCAAGACGTCAGTGCCACAGGAGCATTCTGAACAAACTTCTTTTCTAGCGTGTGTATATCATAGGCGAATCCAGGTGTGTGTGACGGGGGGCGGGGGGGGCGGGGGGGGGAAGGGGGGGGGGGGGGGGTCCAAGGGAGTCGTATGTTGTAGGCAGTAAAATAAATGCCTGTCAAATATCTATTAACCAATGAATACTAACCAGTAGTAGAGGTGAACGAGTATGGTTTCATGTCCTTTGTAGAATTGTCATCGCGAGTAGTGTCTCCACACGCTGTACCCTTGTAGTGAATCTTCGGCGTAACAATAACCCTTTCCAAAATCATATGAAATTTCTGATAAAAACACAGTCCATTGTATGACTGCGATTTTATCATAAACATATGTTTATGAATCACTATCAAATGGTGATTTTACCAGGTGTTCGCTAAAAGGTAGCACCTATCACAAACACATGCAAAGGCAAGTTAATCGTTCACCTAAAATACACGGGAACATGTGGTACAAGTCAAAATAGTCAATTACATCAGACATCGTTTTTGTCACTGTGTCAAATTTGGAAATGTCCACATGTCTACCATAAAATTAGTCTTCATGTTCCTCCGACTTCTAAATGCCAATCAAAGACTCCGGTTTTATTCTGTACTTAGAAAGACTTATGTGCGTTGACAACAATCCTCTTCAATATGGAGCACCTGTGACATTTTCATTTACCACCCAAGATACTAAAGTAAGATCCCTAGGGGAGACCAATTTAGTTTAGACGTCAGGTTTCCGTGTCCTGGATCCTGTCGTGGCACACTATTATCCAAGATTCGGAGAATCTCCGTCTGTGGCTGGAGGTCTTTGGGAGAACGCTCTCAAGGTAAATGTTACGACATTCAACAGAGCCGATTACGGCATGTCGCAACGACGGATATTTTCTCGGCACAGCATGAGGACTAATAGAACGGAATTAAAACATTGATTTCAGATTCTTCCACAAACTGGCCCTATGTTTGGCACAAAACACAGACATGCGTGCGGATAAAGGAGAGCTTTACTTAGCTCTATAACAACGGAACATCAATACTAGGTCATATTTTTATACATTAGTCTCCTCTTTGGTCGTCTGCTCAGGAAAACAATTACTTGACTTTTGTCCACAGTGACTGGCTGCAGATTGGACATCGATCTCCTTGATGGAAATGTGACACACATAATAAAGCTAAGTTAGGCAAACACGGTCGACGGCGGTAACTAGACTATGATCATGACGAAGATGGCCGCCACTTATCGTTCGTCTCTTCTATCTCTCGTCATTTTCCTCGACTTGTTTAAAGATGCATCTGAACTATAGACATCAAATGAGAACAAACACTTTGACGGATTTACTCAAGAGGTTTTATAGCGATACGGCGCATCGGATCGCAGGTCTGCAATGCGCAGAAGCATAGAATCAGTGCTTACCGTATTTTCTTAAACCGTTCATCTTTTATTAACAGATGGTATGTAGTTACGCATAGGAAAGTGATTAAGTGCGCTGTAGGATTTACGGAAGGTTAAAAATCAATACATATAAACACGCATGCCCCCAAATCCGTCATAATCAGATGCCTCCAATTTAAATACGAACGAGGCAGTGACCTGTTAACCAAGATGGCACCGTCCGGATAAGCAAGTCGTAGTTTAGAGTCATGTCCCTTTAATAAGTATCGCGTTATCAAAACAATCTCACGGAAAGAGGGTTTTTCGGACCCACAGGGTCCTGATTAGCTAAGTTTCGCTGTACTTTCTTCAAAGAAATCGAACTTCGAGAAAACCCAATCTCATTAAAATCATATCTTAGTTTTCGCTTACCTCTAAACAAAGATGGGAGGACATCCCATTGCGGGTCATGTCAGAACGACCTTTCATCTGACCAATCAGAGCATCGCTTAGCAGATCATGAAAGTGACAGTCGGAATGTGATTATTCATCGTGCAACCTCGAAAAAACAACAACAGGGTATTCCGAACGACAGTTATTGGCCTTTATGTCTGTATTCACACAATATCGACCATCTATTAGCCATTCCAAAATGTTATTTTGTTCGGTTTTTAATACTTTAATCGAGTATATGTCAAAATATGTTTCGAAGCGTAGTCGCCAGTTTGAAACTCGTGCCGTAAAGCTCGATTAAGCTGCCTTCTGATTGGCTATTGCCGACTTCTTGTAGGTTACTCCATTGGTCTGTCAAAGTTCGCGAAAATTCGGTCTGACGTGACCCGTAATGGGATGTCCTCAGATCTTTATTTAGCGGTAGCGAGAAGATATGATTTTAATGAGATTGGAGAAAACCAGTCTGTCAATCATATCCAGTGCATATAGTACACTTCTAATAGGACGGAGCGGTGGGGTAGCCCAGTAGTTAAATCGTCCGCTCGTCACGCCGAAGATCCGGGTTTGATTCTTGTTACATTTCTGGTGTCTCCGCCGTGATGTTGCAGGAATTATGCGATAATAAACATTGCGGCGTAAAATCATACTCACTCCCCAGTCGTTACATGTAGAACGGCTAATATTAAACATTTGAATCGATGAACGAATGGTTTATACGCTTACCGCAGCTATACAGAAGGATACTGGCTAATGTCGCATAACGACCCAGATTTCGAATGTTGTTTAACAATACTGAATCCTAAGGGTTGAGGCGACAAATGGGATCGAGTGGTCAGGCTCGCTGACTTGGTTGATGTATGTCATCGTATCCCAATTGCGTAGATTGCTCATGATGTCAATCACTGGACTGTCTGGTTCAGGAATAGATTATTTACAGACCACCGCCATATAGCTAGGATATTGCTGGGTTAAACAACAAATAAACAAACAAACAAACATAAGGATTACTTTCATCGCACAGCAGCCGGGGGGGGGGGGGGGGGGGGGGGCAAAGACCATTCTTAGGAGGACAATGTGAGACAATATATTGAGTGAAGATCTTCTCGTAATGACTGCGTAGTCACTGTCGCTGTCACCGTCGGCGATGTATTATAACGGCGTGAGATCCGTCCCTGTGATTCGTAATGGCAGGACTAGTGTTGGTGACGTCAATGACGGTGATGTTCCATTCGCCATGTTCAACCTGACTTGTAGTCACTGTCACCGTCGACGATGTATTATAGCGGCGTGAGAACCGTCCCTGTGAATTGTGATAGCAGGAATATCTAGCGTTGTTGACGTCACTGACGGTGATGTTCTGCTCGCCTTGTTTAATATGACCTGAGTTAAAATAGGACAGAGTCGTCCAGGAGAGACCATGTAACGTTCCAGATCAATCACCTTGGGCAAAGCCATCTAGTGTAATTTGCCATACTTAAGCATGGGTTTACTTTAAATGACGACTATGCTTGTCGTAAGAGGCAACTAACGGGATTGGGTGGTCAGGTTGATGCATGTCATCGTATCCCAATTGCGTGGATCATTGCTCATGATGTCAATCACTGGAATGTCTGGTCCAGATTATTTACAGACTGTCGTCATATAGCTGGAATATTGCTTAATATGGCGTTAAAGAACAAACAAACAATAAAGGTATACTTAGGGCTAGTCGAATCTGAAGCATTTATGGGGATATTGCTATATGTTATCACTATTAATGACCGCCTCCGTGGTCTTGTGGTATAGCGTCCGCCCGGAGAGCGGAAGGTCCGGGTTCTACCCCTGGCCGCGTCATACAAAAAGACCTTTATATAGGAGTACTTGATGTTACCCTGTCTGGCGCTCGGCATAGAGGGGCTAAAACAAGAACTGGGCACCAGAAATGGGCTTCACACATTGTACCCATGTCGGGAATCGAACCCGGGTCTTCGGCGTGACGAGCGAACGCTTTAACCACTAGGCTACCCGACCGCCCCTGATATTCATGATCGCCTAGCATCCAAAGTTTGTGCTTTTAGCTCATCTGATCTACGGCCTTTGTTACTACCGTGTTTTTTTTGAGTGAGTGATTATTGTTTAACGTCACTTTTAGCTATATTCCGGCAATATCGGGGCGGGTGACATCAGAAATGGGTTTCAAACATTGTACCCATGTGGGAAATCGAACCCGGGTCTTCGGCGTAACGAGCGAACGCTTTCACCATTAGGCTACCCCACAGCCCCTTGGTTTTTCGACCACAGAATAAGAATTTCAGCTGTTGTTTAACCTTATGGTTAATGCGTCCGCTCGCCACGTCGAACACCCTGTTTGATACCCCATATGGGTCAACTTTTCGATTAAATATATTGATGACTCGCACATACGCGGCCGCGATTTTGAACGTAGATCTTTGCCGAACTCGCGTTCATAAGAGACATTTTGATTGATTGTTGATTTCAATCTCATGTGCGAGAACTGTGTTTTGTGTTTCGTGAGTGATAGGAGTGATTGCGCAAGTCATGCACGTCACTCCCGGCAATTTATAATCGACGATGAGGATCTTGGGACTAGACAATCCAGTGATTGATAGCATGAGCATCGATCCACGCAATTTAATACGATGACATGCATCAACCAAGTCATAGAGCCTGACCATTCGATCCCTTTAGTCGCCTCTTACAAGCATAGTCGCCTTTTACAAGCAAGCATGGGTTGCTGAAGACCTATTCTGATCCGGATCTTCACGGTTGGGACTGAAACTAGCTGAAATTTACTAACTACTATCACGTGTGTACTGAACTGTGGAAATGGTGAAAATATGAACCAGGGGCCCGTTCCACAAAGCGATCTTAGTGCTATGATTATCGTAAACCTATGTTGAAGTATGGGAGTTACGATCGTCTTAGCGCTAAGATCGTTTTGTCGAACGGGGTCCAGGTCTCCTGGAACATTGTTTTGTTTGTTTGTTTGTTGTTTTACGCCGCACTGAGGAATATTCCATCTATATGAAGGCGGTCTGTAAATAATCGAGTCTGGACCAGACAATCCAGTGATTGACATCATGAACATCGATCCACGCACTTTGGATACGATGACAACCAAAAACCAAGTCAGCGAGCCTGACAACCCGATCCCGTTAGTCGCCTCTTACGACAAGCAAAGTCGCTTTTACGGCAAGCATGGGTTGCTGAAGACCTATTCTACCCCGGAATCTTCACGGGTCTTGCATGTCCTAAAAGCTGATCACCTAAGTCATTAAACCATCTCAGGAGCATTACAGCACCGCGTGGTTTATGTGTCTAATCAACCTAAAGTGGCCGAGATATCACCAATCTTATTTACATCAGAAGAGGTCAACACACGAACGTGTTGTAAGCGTTAAATTGTTTGGAAAGATAACCGGTGTCGCACACAAAAAGCGGCAAGCGCTTGACCGTTTCTCAAACCTGAGAGGTCATTCGGGTCGCCGGAACCTCGTTCGTGTCAGTCCCCAGTCACACTAACGCGGAGTTATGACGCTCAGCGAGCATATAAAATATGAAATTAGCAGTTATTTTCGTGCCTGAACAACCGTCGCATTCCGAAATCTGGGTGGTCGGCTCTGATAAAGCTTGGCATGACCAACTCGCTTTTGCGTGTTCGGGGAAGCATGCGGTGACGACGGCTAAAATTGATAGAACAACAGCATGTACGCATACATCAATCGACTGTCATTCTAACCTATTGATTTAGCCTGATGATGTCATAGTTTGACTCATAAGGCGCTCTTTGTCCGTCGTTTTCCGCGTCGCGGCAATTTCCGATCCAACCTTTCGTAAAAACCTTGAATTTCGCCATGGAAACGGAATGCTTAACAATTCAATAGCTTTATAGAAAGTGACAATAATGGATGCTTTTAGCGTTGATGAAGATGAAATTGGAAGGCGATTCATATCTGAAGAATGTGTGATCCTATTAGAAGACTAATTGCATGTGGTTATATTTGTGTTGAGTTTTCAATGAGATAACCGAATCAACAGAATATCCACGAGAAACCATTGTAATAAATATCAATAACAGCCTCCCAAATGTAGATACCAATGACCGTCGTATCACGATGATGATGATGGTGATGATGATGTGAATATAGTTTTACGCCGCTTTTAGTCATATTCCCGCAGTATCACGGCGGGGAACACCACTAGTTTGCTTTAGAAAATGTACCCATATGGGGGAATCGAACCTGGATCTTCGGCGTGGCGAGCGAACGCATTAACCACTAAGCTACCGCACTGTCCCAATTGTGAAAATGACAATAAGAATGACTTTGATGGTTATGATAATCATCTTTGATGGTCATAATAATCATCATCATAATGATTAAATGGTGATTATGAATACAATAATAGTGACGGAGATAATAATGATTATGATAACTGTGTTTCAGTCTCCAATTTAATGATGATGATTATATCTAAAGTATACTGGTGACTTCCGTTCTAAGTTTAACATTCCGAACGCAACTGAACCTCAATACAACTCACACGAAGTGACCTATGACCTAAAAACTATATATACACATGCGTGTAATTGAATTTAAACCCACTTACAGTATCACAAGCCTATTATATAGTCGTATCGTCCGCGTGACCACAGTGCAGTGGCCTGAATAAAACTCGAGCTTCCCATCTAGTGCAGGCGACTAATATGTGTACTTCCGCGATCATTTTAAGATATATAACAGTAAATAGACAAATTTTAATATTCATATTTATATACATCTTTTTCTAGAAAGGGTGTGTGTGGCTTAATATGCCGCACATCACCAAATTATATCGTTATATACGTTATAAAGATTCGCATGCAACCCCACCCCTTATAATAATAATTAACAACGACGAATTAAAATTCATTCAGAATGATAAGTATATTAGATTAAATAAGTTATTGCGGCATTTTAACAAAAAATCTGTACCTAAAAGTCAAGATTTGGAATGTTTAGAGTTCAAATGGGTGTGTTACTACAGAATAATAACGAAATATTTATTTATACAAAACATAAATATACATAAATTTAACAAATCGTCCCCAATGTTCCTTATACACACCTCGGGGAGGAAATAATTATTAACTAGGGCACGGGAATGCTAATGGCGAAGGATGATCCCATATTGAATAGCGGATTCCAGCGCTCAGGTAAACACGTGCAGCGCGCCCTCACGTGCACGCCTGGGGCAGAACGCCCTGGGAAACAGGCGCTCGATGACTGGCGATGTAATATTAATGGCGATGATTCAGGGCGTGATTGATAACAACAATGTACGGGAAGCTGGTTTGGCCCTGTCGAGTGAAACAAACACAAGTCAACCGGTCTGTCTTCAAAATCCTATTAAACGGTTAATTACAATATACATAAAATATTTTATGATATGAATTTAACATCTGTTGTACCGTTATGTTATGGAATATAGTGATAATATTGACATTATATATTGAGCATACACCCACAGTTATCATCAACCTTGTTGTATCGGACATTTCATGCGAAAACATGTTATTAAATACATTGTTCGTTTTGGGGGGCCTGTCAAATTCATCGTGGATCTGTTATGAAATACTGTTTGTCTTGTCAAATTCATCGCCCACGTGTTATGAAATATTGCAGTAGATGTGTATCATACAATTATGACATATTCATGGCATGTGAGATTACCTATCATACTTTCTCAGCTTGCTTCGCTATCGTTATGTTTAAATGTGCGTGTCAAAAAATATCCAAGGCACTTTTAGATCAGCATGATGTATACGAACCACCACGAACAATTGATTTCCTGCAAGCGAACGACAACTGCGTAATTAACACCAAGGTGGTTAATCCACTAATGGAGCAGAGTGGTAACTAATTACAATGTGCTAATTACTGTGACCCGTAAACAAAGGTCGTCATCTATCAGTCATAACAGTTATATTAACTCGTGTGTATTCCCATATTTACGATATTGCTTTGGGTATTAAAACGATTTGGTGAGCGGCCATTGGCGGTCAGTTGGAAATGTCATTAACACAATTATCCCATTACACAAAGAGCGTCGCTGTCTCATGCCACGGTTTCCTGTCCAGATACAATTGTTAACTCTTCAAGTGTTAATAAATTTCATGATATGTAAGTTTGAAGAATTACTGTTAAATCTAAGCCCCTGATTAAACCATTTTCAAGGCTGTTAAATTTAATCTGCAGAGATATACACGCATAGATGTGATTGACATAGACGTGGGGTTATTTTCACTTAATGCTGGATATGTTTAATTAACCTTTAAAAGTATGTCTGTCACAAACAAAATGTTTACTGAAGGCTTTTTTTGTGTCACGGGTTATTTATAACGATCTAGTTAAACATTGACTCAAGCGCATCTACTTGTCTTAGGCGGGGAGGTCAGAGTTACCGCTCTTTGACTGCGAGAAACACTCTTATATTTACTTTGGCATTTGCCCGCATTTGATAGCCCCTGATAAAGTAAGATAGGGTCCCTGAACCCTAGTCACGACACGGGTGGGTTGGCTGCGCTGGACCGTAGCAAGGGGGTGGAGGCATTGACATGAATATTCATGAGCTTATGACAAAGGGCCAGTTGGACAGCTTATGAGAAGAAGCCTGCGAACGGCGCTTCACCAGAAGCCGTGTGAGTGTGGTTGAGTGAGTCAGAAAACTCGGGTAATTCTGGATAATTGTCTTCAGCTGCGCTCGCAGGCAGCTCGTTGCCTTTATTCTCGATCTTCGCACAGAGGAGCCTGGTTCGCAGTCAGCCAACGCGTGCAGTGGGTGACGGTAGTTCGCGAGCTCGCCGCACAACTTTTGGAGTAAAAACTTGGTGGCGCGAGTTGGAAAGTACTTGTCGCGCAAGAAGTAACCGTTCACAGCTCAACATGGGGAATATAAGAAATCTTTACGTGACACTTCTTGTGCTTGTTGTGTGTGTGTTTTGTTATGGACAGGAGACTCACCAAAAGTTCAAAGTCAAACTTGCGGCGTTGTCAGCAACGAAGGAACCGATTCAAGCCACCGAAGAACCACGATCGGGCCTTCGGTACCACCACAACCCCCGCACGTGCGGAGAAGCCGATCTATGTTGTAATGGACAGAACAATACATGTTTTGTGTTCGGTCGCCGTCTTGATGGCAACAATAATGAATCCAGGTGCTATTGCGATTCCAACTGTCTTGTGATGGCTGACTGCTGCGTCGACTACCACGAACACTGCAAAGGTATGTGGAAACTTTATTTATCAATTGTGTTTTTTTCATTACCGTTTTTTGTATCGGCGAATCGAGTAACACGTCACATAATCACTCCATCATTCAACAGTGTATGAATTCAACGCACGCATCAAGCATACAACACATGCGACAACATGAATGATAATTTCTAAAGATTACTCCATTCACTCAATATTTGCTGTTATTAACGTGTGTAAATATGACCCAACCATATCAAGAGGTTTTCCTTCAGTGATATAGCACAAGAAACTCTCCATACACTTTTAACAATGTGCAACATAGTTGAACAGCTGAGAAAACGATTAAATATGAAGCCGTATACCACATGTTAGCAACATTAACACATTTTAGCCCCTCCTCACCCATGTAAACTAAAACAAGATCTTAGTGGTGATAACTGTGTGGGAGACCCCCAACGTGGACAGTCTTAGCAGACTAGCTCCCATCCTATAGTAACTGTTTACCATTAGTAAGCACAGCAGTCGTCAGTCTCTCTTCAAATAAGCGCTTGGAGTTAGAATAAATAAATATAGTGAACTTTCTTAACAGGCACAGCTTATGCCATGGAGCAGTTAACTCTGGAAATGCACCCTTCTAATATTCAAAGCATCCTATGCTTATATTCCTTCTTTCATTTTTGATTAAGAGTACCTCAGTTCCCAAATACTGAGGTTAGACTTTTGTTGGTTTCCTGCAAAAAAACATTCAGTATAACATTATTGCCTTGCGACACATCCCTCCACAGCTATAACCCCACCCCCCAATCTCGACCCCCCCCCCTCCCCATCTCCGTGCCTCCTACTCCCATCTCCGTGCCCCCTACTCCCATCCCCAATACTTTTCTCCAATTCCCCAATATTCCTTGACACTCATCTCTCTCGTACACTGATAATCTAACAGCCTCTCCCTTTACCCTCACCCAACACCCATGTACACCCATACAGTGCCATCCTAAATCCTTTAATCTACCCATATCCTATTGTTCCAAACCAGCCAATGTTGTGTCTTATCTCCAAGCTTTGACCCCCATTGATTTCTCAATCTCCCTCCCCCATATTCCACGAACCCCTCCCATAATCTTCCGCCTGGTGAACTGCACAGTATCGTCTGAGACTGCCAACATATGCATGTGTACGTCTGTCTGACTTCTGTCTACCTAGGCCAAGCAGAACGTGGATAAGGCCGACATTTGTTGCTTTTCCCTGACTTTGAGTTCTAAGTGTGTCAAAGCACATGTCCTGCTATAAATAGCTTTAACAGGAGATTGACAGATCGGTTGTTGGCCCCCTGAAAAGGGAGAGATGAGTTCAGTGGTTTGTTTAATCTTACACACTTTCATTGAGCATATTGAGAAATAAGGTGGAGCTATGTCGAAAAAATATGAAATCCACTGACTGAATTATTTGACTCACTCAGTAAAGATCTACAGCAATGTCATTTGAAATGTTTAACTACAGTTTTGAAAATTCTTTAGAATGGGGAATGTTGCTTTAATTCTGAAACTTTCCAAACTTTGGGATAAAGGAATCAGTGTTCAGTCCCAGACGACTGGAACCGTTAACCAACCACAGGAGGAGGACATAAATATACCCCTAAGCTGGAACAATATTTATTACAAAAATCATTGTGTGCACTAGACAGTTAAATGTTTGAGCAAACTCTCTTTATAATACAGAGTTGACACTTCATATTTAATGCTGGGTGGTTATATCGCTTGTGATTTTACAGGATGTTGAAGCTGGTGTATAAAGTATATAAATGTGGAGAGAGAGAGAGAGAGAGAGAGAGACTGTGTATTGAAGAAGACAGTTGTCACAGGAGCAGAGACCAGTTATTCTGAACCAACCATCCTGTGTAGATTAACCCCTTTAACCCCTGTGAAACCTGACATTTGATCTTGGGGGGGGGGGGGGGGGGGGGGGACAGATGATCCTGTGGCTATACGTCTGCCCTCCCCCCCCCTACCACCACCCTTCATACCAAGATGCTAGTTCCTACATAAACACTGCTTCACTAAACGTGAGCACGTATGTTGCTAATCAGCCAGACATGTTTAGTGTTTAGTCAAATAGCTTTTCAAACAAATCTAATGTGACTGTCTATCAGTGAAGCCAACATTACTTATCTGCTCCAGTTGGTGTTTGGTGGACTTGTTGAGAGAATCGTTGAGACTCGCCAAGATAGTACTTAGCCCATTCTGGGTCAATAACATCACAACCTAGGCATATTCACACCATCGAGGTCACAAGGAAACTTAATTTTTTTTAAAGCAAAGATAACACCTTTTTTGTCTATTCAGCAAGTTCTGAGGTCAACCTTGCATTTAAAATCATGGTTATTTATTCCAAAGATTTTCTTTTGCGGATGGCTCTGATTTGTTAAAAAAATTCAATTACACATTATAACTTATTATTCCAGAACATCAAAGAGTCCCATGCTGTTTATTGTAACTGGTCTCAGCTGATTTTGTTTAGTGTCTCATTTTCTTAAAATTCATTAAGGAAACACCAAAGCTGGGCTTGAATTAATGGAGGTTGGATGGTGAATCGGAGAAAATGTTAAAACTACTGATTTCGTGACACTACTTCTGATGAATGAAAAAAAAAGAAGTAGTTTGCAGTAACTGTTTGGGAATGTTAAAAAGTAATAAACGTCAGGATGAAGATACAGTGGCCATGTTTCTATGTTTTGTGGGCCCACAAACAAAATCAGTCTTTATAGAGAGAGTTTTATCTTGAAGCAGATTAATGGGAAACACATGAGAGGGAGGAAGGAGGGACCGTGAGGGGAAGGGGTCACTTAATTGTATTAGGCTAGATTGGTTTTCAATTCCCTTCAAGGGACCACTGGGTCGTTTACATGAGAAACTTCACATTCTTTCTAAAGTTTGTGCAAATAAAGCATGCTTCATTTCAACTGATGACGAAATGAATACCGTCATGTGTTTCACTGGGACTGTTTAGAGATTTAAAAAATATTTCTACCATCTACTGACTCCAGAGTGCTGAATGAAGGATGTCTAAGTGACTGTGATATATCTGTATTGAATGCATATTTGTTTTGCATGCTAAATCACCGATAGATGCGGCTGAAGTTGTTTCAAAGTTTTTAGGAAGCAGGGTTCAACATGCCAAGTCTGTTACTCCCAGAGTCCATTGTTTGTTTCCACTCTTTTTTGGACCAAAAAAAATAATTTTTTTGTCAGGGTTCTTGTTTAATTGGTAGGTAGGGAATGTTATAATTGTGAATTTTAGGTTAAACTATTTGGGGAATCTGAAAAAAATAATGTTTAATTTCAATTAAATATTGCTTTTTTTAGATTCCCAAATAGTTCAACCTAAATTCACAATTTTTTAAAATGACTACAATGAAGGAGAAAGAGTATATATGTGGCCATTTTTGTTGCTGACTGGCAGAATGGGGTTAATAAAAAAGTGCAACTTCGAAATTGAAATGACCAGGAATAGAACATATATACTACTCAATCTGAAAGAATTGGGTGGTCTTTTATTTCTTTTGAGTAGTAGAAACAAAATAGGACCGGATAATGTTTGGGTCGGTCGGTTTGGGAACCAAATCAAAATGTCACGTGGCCTGGCCTACAAATCAAAGATGGTGTAGATGAGCTGGGTCAACTCTTTGGGGGAAGATGGGCTGCCGTGTACTAGTAAAAGGTTCAGGCTTATCTCTGAATGAGCTGCCGCTCCAGGAGATCCTTCTGAATTTGGGCGAGATAAGGTCTTATTCTAGAGCTCTGAAACTAGGTCATCAGTTCCACCCAGTGGCACCAGGAGGATACACAGGTTGCTTTGTTTGAAGTTTGCTACAAGCACTAGATACCATCACACCCTAGAGAAGGTTCATCTGTGTGATGTTGATCCCGAGATGTACAGTGACAAATCATCCCATACCCTTAAAACATTACAGTGAATAGCTCTGTAATGTCCTTTTTAACCCAGTTAACGAACAAGTTTCTTGTGGTGACCTCTGCCGAATACTCAATGTCTGTGGTAATGTTTTTACCGGGTTTATGGTCTTGGAAACCACCTGATTTATTTCATTGAGGAAATCTGAGCTGGGCATCCTATCCAAGAGTAACACCAGATGACCCGTGTATAGTGTCTCTCAGAATCTAGACTAACATCTAGTCTCTGAAATGAACCTATGGTACGGATAAAAAACAGTTGTTAAAATACACTTATGAAATGAAATATAAAGGAGCCTAGAGATTCTTTTCATTCACTGCAGTAATCTAGACTTGCTAAATATTATAGACTTGCATGGGCTGTATTGAATATATTTGTTTCAGGGTCTGTATGACAGACTAAAAATCTACAAGCTTTGTTTGGTAATGTGACCTACTGAGAGATAAAGACAACTTTATTATTTCATGCTAAAATAGATATATCATAATCAGTGTTTAAAATTATGGGGGATCCTGGTTTGCTTCTATGGTATTTGAATGTAGGGATCACTAAATGTTTTAGCATTAGGGCAAAGACAAGGGCACTCTGAGTTTTGTGTATTATTTCTAACCTAGTACATATATACTGTACATACCTGCCATGGTAGGTGTGACTTGTGCTGTTTGTACATTTTGAGATAGACGTGTGGCAAGGGGTTAAAGAAGAGATGTGGAGTACTTGTAATAATTTCTCTCAAAGCTTCACAAGTAGGAACAAGTCGCTTGTAAGAGCCTTCAAGTGGAGTGTTTTATAAATACAGACAGGTGGTCAGACGGACAATAATTTATTTACAGGTTTCAAACCATACAATAGAACCATACAATTCTCATATACATGACGTTTATTTCAACCATCTTAATTAAAAGCATTGCATTCAAGTAGAAACATCAACTACAGTGTTAATTCGAGTTTTTTTTGTAAAGACAGGCTGTCAGACGGATAATCTTTTATTTACAGGTTTCAAAGCACAACAATAGAACCACACAATTCTCCCGTTCATGACTCTAATTTCAACCATCTTAATTAACAGCATTGCATTCCAGCATTAACAACAGTCACAGTGTTAATTGCCTGTGTGACATTTCCGAGGAACAACTTGCAAAGAAGAAATATTTTATGGATAACAACTTCTTTAATATGCTACATAGTGACGTTTCGGTATAGATCCTTATACCATTGTCAAGCGACTTTGTCCCTTTCTAAGAAATGCCTATCAAACAACAACATTGCAGCAAACAATATACAAGCATTGCAACCTAAGGTTAAATTGAAGTGTATGACTGAAGTCAATATACAGGTATGTTTAACATGTGCAATTAACATAAAGATAACACTAGATTCGGTTTACTGCAGGCGAGAGACCAAGGTCTGTCCACCATGGTCACAATAGACGGTAAATCACAGTTTCAGTGTTAATCAAACAGCAAGCCGTTAACATGGTCAAATATTTGTCCGTAGATTGATTAAGTATATTGCCCCTCCATCTATTCCCCCAACCGTTAACAGACCATGTAATTGGTGTTTGTGTTTGGGAGAGAGACTTATCTCGCTCAACAAAACGTTGCTGTACCTATCACCTTTGTGCGGAACTGTTATGGTTGGAGATGCAATCGCCTTTTGACACAAGAGTGTTTGTAGTGGAGGGATTAGGTTATCTCGCTCTGCCTAACTGGGGGATTTCAATCTGTTCTCAGCTGCCTAACTGAGGGATTTTAATCTGTTCTGAACTGCCTAACCGTGTAAGATTACATCAGGTGCCATTGAGATCATTTCGTTGCTGAATCAGCTTTCGACACCTTAGAAATAGTTTTCTGAGAGAGAAATAGTTTACATCTATGTGTTGATGTTTCACGAGGGATGAATACTCAACTGAGGTGGGAAAGAGAAAACATTGTTCTTAATTGTTGATGGTCACATATTTTTGAATGCAAGTAAGGATTCAAGCATCCAGGGCCTATTTTCACAAATGACGTTCGTCATTACTCCAATACTTGAGAATATGCTTATGGTTGTGATGGCTCTCAGGTCGCTTTGTGAAACAAGGCCTTAATTCTTTTGTAATATTCTTGACTACTGAAACTCAAAGCTTTGTTCCCTGAGCAGTGTTAGTGCTGGAGCTGTCCCAGCTCCCATTCTTAAACTCAAGACTTAGGACAGTTGTAGCGCTAAGATTGCTAAGAGCTCTTTGTGAAATGAGGCCTTGGAGGCAGACTGTTTCAGAAATCAGATTAATGCAGTCAGGATGTCGACCCCATCCTCAGAGAGTCTAAGAAAGAAATCCAGCTAAACCAGAATACAAGCTTGTATTAAGTCCCGCCAAGATGTCGACACGTTTTGCGATCTTGTGTCCATCCATCACACAGAGGAGGTGTAAATCTTGGCCACATCTCCCCTTACAGTACTGTTATAGTCTCATTTAGTTGATTTATTCTTTAAATTCAAAATTAATTCATTCACATACATAGATTTCCATCCCATTTTCCAAAATGTTTAAATTCACATGCGACGACTGCGTCCAATAAGGTCCTTCAGCTAAGTGAACTTGTGTATCGTCTTTGCCGTGTTGATGACATCCTGTCTAGGGAATTATATGCTGTTATACACCAGCTATGCTTCGTCCAGGTTCTACTGAGGGTGAACTCCATCAGTTCCATTAAGAAAGATGTAGAAATGTGGTGCTACATGTATCATTCAAATATGCGTGATGCAGATGGATTTTATGGGAGGTGATTCATCAGGCTCTGAAAGAGGGAGATGTATATTTGAAAGAGCCTATTTAGCTAAACATGGGGACTGTGCTTCCCTTAATGCAGAATGGAAGCAAGCCGATGTATCATTATGATGTGTCGGATGTGCTATAGAAATGCTATCACAATCAGCCATCCTTGGATATACTCTGTAATGTGGATGTGATATCTGGTCATGTCTTGAGCTGTAATTGTGTGATGATGTAGTGTTATGTCACAGTCATCCATTGTCCATACAATGAATATATTTATTAGGGCTTTAGCTTTACAATTCCAAACTTTTGGTACATGTTATACAGAAGGAATAATCTACCTGAAGTTTGCCATTGACAAGAGAACAGCCCTGTATTGTGGGTTAGAATAGGACCCAGGAGCCTATGTTTGTCATAAGAGGCAACTATGAGTCCCTGCTAGAGGCAACTTTGGGTCCCTGGCAACATATGCTTGTCCTGAGAGGCAACTTTAGGTCGCTGGCAACTTGTGCTTGTCCTGAGAGGCAACTTTGGGTCGCTGGCAGCTTGTGCTTGTCCTGAGAGGCAACTTGGGTCCCTGGCAACATATGCTTGTCATGAGAGGCAACTTCGGTCGCTGGCAACTTGTGCTTGTCCTGAGAGGCAACTTGGGTCCCTGGCAACTTGTGCTTGTCATAAAAGGCAACTTTGGGTCGCTGGCATCTTGTGCTTGTCCTGAGAGGCAACTTGTGCTTGTCATGAGAGGCAACTTTGGTCGCTGGCAACTTGCGCTTGTCATGAGAGGCAACTTTGGGTCACTGGCAACTTGTGCTTGTCATGAGAGGCAACTTGGGTCCCTGGCAACATATGCTTGTCCTGAGAGGCAACTTTGGTCGCTGGCAACTTGTGCTTGTCCTGAGAAGAAACTTGGGTCGCTGGCAACTTGTGCTTGTCATGAGGGGCAACTTTGGTCGCTGGCAACTTGCGCTTGTCATGAGAGGCAACTTTGGGTCACTGGCAACTTGTGCTTGTCCTGAAAGGCAACTTTGGTCGCTGGCAACTTGTGCTTGTCCTGAGAGGCAACTTTGGGTCACTGGCAACTTGTGCTTGTCATAAGAGGCAACTATAGATCCCCAGCAACCTATGTTTGTCATAAGAGGCAACTAAGGTCCATAAGAGGCAACTGTAGTCGCAGATGGGTTTGGGTTTGGGTCCAGTTGGCCAAGTGTCAGGGTCACAGATAATCCCCCAAGATGTGCCCGAGCTCCTCTCATCTCCCAACCTCAAGTCCTAAAGTCGACAGTCTTCAATTGCCGCATCACAGTTTACCTGACCACCTCATTAACTCACCATGTCCAGGTAGACAGACTATGTGAAGTATGGTTTGCAAGACCAGATCGGGTGTCTCACCCAAATGTGTCTACAGGTGCAACAGTGTCATATAGCGGGCACAGTTGTTTGTTTAATTTAGGAATCCTAAATTAACTGTATTAACTTAGACTGGCGTCCATGTTTGATGTGTTTTCCAGTCTGTAGAGACCAGGTGTAAACAAAGTCGGCTACTCTGGTAAACTTGGAGTAATTACTTGTGCTAACTTCAAAGAAGCTATGATGAGGTTACCTTCATAACTCAAATATAATTCTTTGTGACAGCTTAAGCATATATGATCAATATAATATTCTCTGCCCAAAAATATACACAAAAGTAAAATCGTAAAAACTGACAGAGTGTTACCGATATCCATACAGAATTAATACCAAAAATATATCAGTCATTTCTATTGATTGGGATTGGTTTGTGTGGAAAAATAAGGTACTGCAGAAATTTGGTGAAAAGATGGAAAAATCGCAAACACAACCATGTGAGAGCCTGGCGCCGAACCACACTAACGTGACATGCATGTGCAACATCACTTGTTGGGCTATTAAGACGTTGGGTTTTCATTTGCATTCTATCACAATCTTACACCAAGTAAACATCGAAAACATGCCACGACTGACGGAAGCCAAACGCAACAACACCATCGGCTGACTGCATACAGGCGAATCATCTTCAGCTGTAGCCAGGTTTTTCCACAAGGCACCAAGCACCATTACAAGACTGGAACCATTATAAGACACAAGGGACAACACATGACCTCGCTAGATCGGGTTGACCACGTATCATTACAAGAGCACAGGACAGATTCATACGTCTGCCTCATTTACATGAAAGAACCACCACGGCCACCTCTACAACTACAGCAATACCAGGATATCAGCCCAGACATTGAGGAACTGTTTGCTTGCTAAAGGTATTCGCGCTAGAAGACCAGTTTGAGGGATCGTTTTGACGGACCTTCGTCGTCTGCTGCAACTTCAATGGTGTTGAAGTCATCGAGTATGGCCACAACTGAGATTGGGACAAGTTTAGTTTAATGATGTCACATTTTATGCCTTGCCTTGCGGATGGGATACATCATGTTCACAGGCGTCGCTGGGAATGTTATTCCCGAAACTGCAGGAAAGTTGATTTAGAGGTGGTAGTGTGATGATGTGGGCAGCGATCTCCTACACTGGTAGAACAGACTTAGTGCAAGTTCAAGGAAATTATACGGCACAATGTTACACGGATGAGATTCTTCAGCCATGTGCCCATCCCATTATTCAACAAGTAAACATCATTTTCAAACAAGACAACGCCCTACCTCACACGACAAGACTGACAACAGCCTTTTTCAGGAATCACAACATCAAGGTCCTCCCATGGCCCTTCAGGTCTCCAGATTTAAACCCAATCCAACATTTATGGGATGCACTGGATCAACGACTGGGAGAATGTCAGCAACAAGCACAGAACCTCCGACAGTTGGCACAAGCACTGCAGGCAGAGTTGGTGAACATTACCAAGGGCACAATTCAGGATCTGAGTGCTTCCATGGGATGACAATGCCAGTCAGTTTTGGACTCTAATGGTGGCCATACAAGATATTGAGCACAGATGACCTTCACCTTGAAACATCTACTGTTCAATATGTGCCTTATGGAACCTAGGTCAATGAGAATGATGTGTGCCAATTTTGAAAAATAGATTACCATCTGTTGATTATTTATATGATCTATAAAATATACATCTAAAATCACTTTTGCAGGGTTTTTGCAGAGTATATATTCTAACTTGTTTTGTGTACTCATTTCAATTGAAGGTACAATGTGTGAACAATTTCTGGTGTCCCCTGCCATGATATTGCTGAAATAACATAAAACCATTGCTCACTCATTTCAATTGAATTGTGGGTCTTCAGCAACCCATGCTTGTCGTAAAAGGCGACTATGCTTGTCGAAAGAGGAGACTAACAGGATCGGGTGGTCAGGCTCGCTGGCTTGTTTGATGCAGGTCATCTATCCCAATTGGGTGGATCGATGCTCATGATATCAATCACTGGATTGTCTGGTTCAGACACGATTATTCACAGACCACCTTCATATAGCTGTAATATTGCTGAGTGTGGCATAAAACAACAAACCAACCAATTGAAATGTGAGAAATTGGGATGGAATAAAATCATTTCTTCAGCTGATGTAACCATTATGTTCTCAACAAGCCACACATGCAAAGCAAATCTTAGGACCTTTGTTTGCCTGGCATGAGATGCAGCTACATGCAGAGTTTACATCCAGCCTTCCTTTTCCCAGAGCACACCATGAATACTTGTACACCCAATCACAGGATAGAGACGGCAACAGTTACGTAACTAATGAATGAAATTATTACCCTCCGCAGTGATGGTTAATCTTCCCAGGGTCTTCTCGCTCTTGGAAAGGAAATAGTTTCCTCTCAATCGGAAATAATTTCTCAGAGGTTGAAGTGTCTTCTGTTGAGGACTTGCTGAGTGGGAACTCCTGACCCTGTGTGTGTGACAATGCTAGTGTTATTTACTCCTATCATTAAAGGATAAACTTTAACCCAGGGGTACCGAAAGAAAGATTCACACGTTTGTTTCACTTGGGGACTCGGTGTGAAGTGAAGTAGTGGCCTTTGAAAGTGGTCGTCATTACAAGGCACACAAGGGACCAGTCATTTATTACAGAGGGAGGAGGAGGTTGATGCACCAATGTACTGAAAATAATTTTTGAAAAATAAATGACCCCCCTCATGTCCTGTTTTTGTCCTGTGAAAAGACAAAATCAAAAGCACTTTATATTTTATTATAACATGTCCATATTTTATTACCCTTCCCACACGTATAAATTATTCTTCATGACCCTCCCTTGATTGCCTCTGACCCACCACTATAATAAATGACCGGTCCCTAAATACGGCATGATAGTGTTAAAATAAGATGTTTCTATGGTTTGCCGTATTTTTCCATTGGCCCTATTTTAAAAAATTCCAAAGTTTGATCATTTATTTCATATCCTGAAATATTGCCCCAGTTGACCTTATCATGTATCTGTCTTCTGATTCAGGAATTTTTTTTTAAGGTTTCAGATAGTTCATTTCTGAGTGTGTGAAATCACACAGATGTTCCATCAAGGGTATATTACTCAACTTCGGTGACAGGGGAGATGAAAGTGAGAGAAGAATGGTGAGGGATTAGGATTGATGATGGATGATGATCACATCCCTTCGATCCTGAATCTCCTGAACCGATTCCCATCACTTACAGTCACGGTGGAGATGGGAGATTAACGCCATTTGAAAAAATCGGCCCACTGCAGTGATTTGAGAACAATTCATCATTAGGCCAAATTATTGGATTTATTGTTTTGACGAGCCTTGCATAAATTATGCAAAAGTGAAAAATGGAAAAATTGATTTTTAATTTGAACAAAAACATGCTTATTTGAAACATGTGTCTGTTGGAAGATATGCTGTGTTAAAACAATCTAGCGCTGCCATTTCCATGTTTACAGTAACATTTTCTCAGATTTATGTTTCTCCATTTTTGGTTACATTTTCATTGTTTTATGTTGCCGATTCCATGTGTATTGTAGACATATGTATTTCAGTCTATCAGTTTTCATTGGTTGGTGAGGGGCATGGGTGGCCCAGTCGTCTAAGGTGCCGAGATTCGCTGTGCTGAGTTGCGTCCCTTGGGCACGCCAGAAACCTGTGATCGTGTGTTCGAATCCCAGTTCGCCTCGATTATGTTTCTAGATTTGTCAGCACCATACCCGTGCTTGTGGGTTTCACCGAAGTGGTAAATGTCTAAGACCTGCATCACTTTGGGTTTTCCTCCCACATTAAGCTGACACGCCATGATATAACTGGAATACTGTTAAAAGCAGCGTTAAACCCAACTCGATCACTCACATTGATAGGTGAAACCCTTGATCTGTCCTAGGAAGGGTGAGGTTCCAACTGAAAAGTCCTCTGATAGAAGGACTTGGCTTGTGGTTAGCAGCAGATAAAACTCCACCTCACACCAGATTTAGAGGCATCTTTGTGGTTCCTGGTCTTGGCTTGCTGCTTCATGTTTCTGTCATGGAGTGCCCTGGTTTGTGTAACCATGGCTTTGTGAAGCAGATATAGGGATGAACGGCTATTGTGATATTTGCACTTTAAATATATTTCTTAGATATATTTGTGTCCAGATTTTCAGATTCATTTGGCTGGTATTTGAATCAGAAGGGCACCATTAGACTTGCACAAGTCTCTAAGGCAATATTTATTAGTTTAAACCATAAATTCTAGATTATGTAAATAATAAGATCAAGTTGTCCCTATAAGTGACTGCAGTCCTTACTGTCCACATGTCTAGACTTGCTATTAGGAGGCTAGAGTTACGACATTTCCAAGGACTTTTCTTTCAGTACAGCCTTGGAGCAAGGCTAGGACACCATGAATGAATGCCTTGACATGATCAAGTTCAACTTGCATGGTTTCTATGAAAACAGCCAGTTGTCTAAGGCTCCGCAGTTGTGGGTTTGAATCACAGTTCGCCCTGATTGTGTTTCTAGGTTTGTCAGCAAAATGCCCAATTTTTTATTTTATTTATGTCTTTAATGTTACTCCTTTTTTTAAACTATGGTAAAACATATACTTGATTTTCGTCCAGTCAGCATGCTCAGTGTTACAAGGGATTCTGTGGCATTTGATTGGCTGCCCAAGCAATTGTTTGAGAATTTATGTTTCCATAAACAGAAAATAGGAACTGTTTCCTGATTGGCCGATAATGGTATGGGAGGGGTCATGTTGCATCATTGCCCTGAACGATATCACTGATTTTGTATTGTTCTCTACAGTTTTTTGTTTGATTAAATAATCCGTCTTTGAAGTTGTCTGTTGACATATTTCTTTATGGTTATGTAGTTTTGTGGTCTTGAAGTCCATACTAGCACTCTGATCTATATCTAAACTATCTGTATTTTCAAACTACAGATACGTCTCTACTTTCAATCATACCCAAGACTCCAACACTGGCCCAGTTTACCATATTTCTTCTTCATATTTATCAAGTTTTAATACTAGTTATTTAATCAGTTTTGTTATTTTGTCAGTGTTAGATTGTTTTGTCAAATCAGGATGTTGTTTTCATGGTTGTAAGAGCTGCTATCAAGTTCATCTTTTTGTATATATAAGTATATAATGACAACCCACTTTGTACCAAAATATCAAATAACTACTATCAAAAACTGCACAATTATCCACAGAAGTTAGAGAGATGCTCTTTCGGTATTATACATGATCTTTATACAATAGGCCAAACAAAAACGGAACGTGACATATGGGCATTTTAGTGCACGTTTTGGAATATCCTTTTCATGGATGACAACAGCGATTCTTTTCGACCATCCTTGGTACAGCTATAAAATATACATCGTGACCTGTGGAGTACTTGATCACACTACTTGAACTTAAGTTCCCGCTGAATTGGGCCATCTGTCAGTATTATTGAGTCTTGTAATGTTTCCCTTGTATGTAGGTATAAAGCTATAAAGTTAATCTGTGACAGGATTCTGCAAGTCGGATGTGTTGTTCCTTCATCTGTGGGTTCAGCATCTGGTCCACACTTCTATTGTTACACCCCTCGTAAACAAAAACAACAGCTTCGTCTCATCTGGGAGTCTGCCTGTACCGGAATCCTTTCATATGGAGGCACAAAGACTTCCCTTGATTGAAGTCAGATAGTGGAGAGAGTCAGCCGTAATGCCCCACTTGACGGTGGTTACGACTGTTTAACTCCCAGCTGGAGATGGACCCGGACCTCATGGTAGATGTCACATGATATAACTGTATTGTGGCTCTAATCCCTCACTGGAGCTGTTCTCAAAGGAGGGTCTTAATGAGATTATCTGGTTAACGAAGGACTAGAATTACTATCACAAGCATAAGATTTGTCTTATTTCTTCTGTTTATGTTGAACGTAACATGGAGAAGTGATACTAAAATTTTCGTTGAGAATCAACCATTCACATTCTTCGTCTGTTTTTACACTGCATTATTATTAATAATAGCCCTGAGAGAGAACTTGGTGCAAGTACCAAAAACATGAGTTTCATGAAAAACAATGAAAGCAGAAGAAATGACTGATTATTTAGGACTTTTAAACCCATTTGTGTAGATTTTACTAACAAAATTGATCACTGCCTTCTTTAAGAACAAAAAGGGCATGAATGTGTAATATCAGGTCTGAAATGCTCTATTTGAATTCCTACACACGCCACGCCACGCCACGCCACGCCACGCCACACCACACCCAACACCACACGCCACGCCACAGCCAACACCACACCCAACATCACACCCAACATCACACCCGTCCCCAACACCACACCCAACATCACACCCGCCCCCAAAATAGTCCCACCAGCCATTCAGCCCACTGACACAGGCCCTGAATCTTCCTACCAGCGAACAACTGCTTACCCCCATCTTGAACCTCTCAGAATGTGGGATAAATGTTCACATCGTTTGTTGCGGTGACCTGCAGGGGAAAACTGGGGTTCGTTGTTTATTGTGATTTGGGTGGAATTGTCAGACTTTATGAAACAAGGATCGGGTGAGACTTTCATCCCTCTGGTGTGGATCTGTGAGTTGAATCCTGATGTTGGTAACATGAGGAGAATGGCATTATGCTTTGCAACTGAAGAAGTTATATGTTAGGACTTGGATATCCCTCCATTGTTGTTATGTAATCGATTCTATGATGTTTTGTGATTATTTAAACAGGCTAATGATTCTGTTTATGTCTTCTCAGACAGCTTTAATGGGAGGTTGTTGTATCCTATCGAAGATGTTATTGATGTTATTAAGTAGAAGGTGGAACCTTGGCTTGTTGAGTGAGTGTGTAAGTTAATGTTGTTTTTTTGCCACAACCCCCAATGTTCAAGTGTCCCTGCAGCCTGTGAATATTTAAGTCTGGGTCAGATTAACCAGTAGATGAAGACCTGGACAACAGTCCATGCCACAGTACTGTGTTTGTTATGTGTGACCCCCTCTGTGGTCAAGTGGAACTGTCCATGCCACAGTACTGTGTTTGTTATGTGTGACCCCCTCCGTGGTCAAGTGGAACTGTCCATGCCACAGTACTGTGTTTGTTATGTGTGACCCCCTCCGTGGTCAAGTGGAACCGTCCATGCCACAGTTCTGTGTTTGTTATGTGTGACCCCCTCTGTGGTCAAGTGGAACTGTCCATGCCACAGTACTGTGTTCGTTATGTGTGACCCCCTCCGTGGTCAAGTGGAACCGTCCATGCCACAGTTCTGTGTTCGTTATGTGTGACCCCCTCCGTGGTCAAGTGGATAGAGCACCTGCCCAGTGATTTGAAGGTTTGTGCTTCCATCTCCATCTGCATCATACCTAAAGACGTTAAAAGTGGGTACGTGTTGTTACCCTGCCTGGCATGGCATGGCATTAAGGGGCTAAAACAAGAACTGGTCGGCTCGGAGTCAGTATGTTGTGTCTGAGTAGGGTATCCTTGTTAAACTGTGGCATGGTACCTTGGTGGGCTATCGTTATTCCGGACACGCACGCACACACGCACACACACACACGCACACACTTTTCAACCCAATCCTTATTCTTGCCAGCTCTTGGTGACATATACTCCCTGGAATCTGTGGGGTTCTGTTTTCTGGAACTATTTCCAGGCAGCTGATGTGTGTCATGAATGACTTGGCAACTTTCTGACAGACAGACTTGGCCATGTGTGTACAGCAGCAGGAAGTGCTGTGGTCGGCATATTTGCTCTGTGTCTACCAACATTTGTGTTGAACCTCGATTGAAATTTGTCTTGAGCTTGACTGGGCAGGGAGGGGTGGTGTGCTACACAAGCTGAAGGGTCAGGGTTACTCACCTAGGACAGGTGCACGGAAGTGAATGCACTGCTCAGGATAAGGTCAGTGCATTAGCAAAATAATGTAATTTAAAAAAAATTTTAAAAAAATCCCAAAGCATTTCAAGGAGCAGAGAGTCTGTATTCTCTTAATGAAACTTTTTTTTCTCTTGCTTATGAATTCCTAGTCATAAATAATGTATGCCACTCAAAAAAAGTTAAAGGACACATGACTCTTTTATGCCATGACAGATGAACCATAGTTATATGTAAGAATCAGGTGTTCTTTAACTTTTATTTATATACACTGCCTCATTACATGATGAAGTAGACTGTCGTTTAGGAATAAATGCTTCCCAGGCTACAATTAGATGAATTTTCGGAAATGCCATATATTTTTTGTCTAATTTCAAAGTTGAAGTTAACACAAATTACAAAGTGTTTCCGCCCGAGTAGACGTGCGTACCATGTACTGACTTGCCTGGGAGGAGGTATCCATCGCTCTCTACCAGATGGTGACACACTGCATGGGTTATTGCAGCAGTCAGATGGAAGCAAGTCTCCGATCAAAGTCTCAACACATCAGCCCCCCTGCCTTCAGCACTGGTCGAGACCTTACGTCCCAGCATGCATTGCTTGTACTGCATCTCTTCCTGCATCCCCTTCCACTGCTCCGGATGTATCAATGTCTGTTTGATGTAGAGACACGTTTTAGCCCTGAGATTTGGTGTGATTCCTGACCCACAAATTAGTGAACTCCCTTCATATTGTGGGTCAGATATACAACCATCTGTCTGATGTTCTTCCTGCGGATCCGATTTCACCTATTCAGCAGTTTATTTCAAACTGAAGTGAGTGGCGAATGTTCCTTTTGATGGTAAAGGATATTTACCGTTTTTAAGTAGCAGGAATCGTTTTTAAGTAGCAGGAATCGGGTCTGTCAGATAAAGTAACAGCAACTTCTTTGGATGTTAGTGAATGAGAATGAATGATTACACTGTTATTAAATTTGTTCCTGCTGTTACCAAGGCCTGTAAAGAATTAAGTTTAGGCTAGTGGTTGATAGCATGAGCATTGATCCCCGCCCTCATGTCATGATGACCTCAGTTGGTCCAGGGCCACATTGAGACCACCCAATCCTCATTAGTTGTCTCCCCTTGAAGATCCGGGTTCAAATTGGTCTTCTGCATCCTACGCTTGTTGTAAGAGGCAACTGATGGGATCGGAACAGGGGGTCAGACTCATTCCCTTGCTTGATGCATGTCATCATCCCAATTGCATAGACCGATGCTCATCATGTCAATCACTGGATTGTCACACCCAGACTTGATTATTTACAGATTGCTGTCATATAGCTGGCATATTATAACAACAAACAAACAAACAAACAAATAAATATAAATAGTTGTGTCTGCAGCCAAATGTTGAACATATGCTGCCCAGAACCTGTGGTGGGTCTGTTTTCCATTTATAACCTTCAAGGGTGTTACAGAGTTCTTGTGAGATGACATGCAACTGGCGTGTTAATCTTGTTATCCTGCGTGTTGCAGGGACAGATAGTGCTATCTATGGCATACCAAACACAGACCCTTTCTCACACTCAGTTGATCCCTGAACCACATTGTTGTTCAATGTTGACTCAGTCACACTCAGTCTTAAGCTCACCATAAATACACCTTGAATAATACCCAGCATGCCCTTCTTTGTCCTGTTCATCCCATAATGCACCGGTCAGCTGAAAGCCTGGTCACTTTGTCAGTTTCAGGTGTGATAATTATGTTGAGGACTGCTGGTCAGCTTGAGACCATTATCATCCACAAACATGCCCACGTCTCTCAGGTCAAGTGGGGATGACAGGGGTTTGTTTAACTGGGGGATACGAGACAGGTTATCACACTCTGAAATGGATTTAGGACATGTGGACTTGCATCTGTAACACGACTTTACAGTTGACACAACCTCTGGAACTGTTTTCAGCAACTTTAATCTGAACACATGTGCTTTTTATCAGCTCATCTTTCTGGGTTGAAATATATTTCGGCTGAAGTAGCTACAACAGTTATCATACTCCTAAAGTCAAACTGGTTGGTTGGTTTGTTGTTTAACGCCGCACGCAGCAATATTCCAGCTATATGACGGCGGTCTGTAAATAATCGAGTCTGGACCAGACAATCCAGTGATTGACATCATGAGCATCCATCCACACAGTAGGGATCGATGACATGCATCAACAAAGTCAGCGAGCCTGACCACCCGATGCCATTAGTCGCCTTTTACGACAAGCATAGTCGCCTTTTACGGCAAGCATGGGTTGCTGAAGACCTATTCTACCCCGGAATCTTCACGGGTCTAAAGTCAAACTGAATCTGAATAGGACACTCTATGTGTACCTGGAAGTTAGCAAGACTGAACAGGCTTTTCCTTGGTTGGGGTGGCCAGGGGACACAGCCTTTAGTCGTATGGGTTCCAGATTAGTAAATCTGCAAAATGGGGTGTCACAGAGAAATTTTCAAAACTGAACATGCATACTAATTATCTCTGTCCCTGTGGATGGGCTGTATTTTGTAATCGTAGTAAATTTTTATGCGAATAGGACGCAGCACTTCATGTTCGGTACGTCTCTGATCATGATCCTCAAGGAGTAGAGAAACCTGCTAATACAGTTCAATGCAACTTGAACATCAATATATCTTGGAGCAGTTAATTTAACCACACACTAGATTTTGTCATATATTTACCTTTTGTCTTATACAGTAAACTATGTTTATAATGAACATGCTAATAAGGAACTGACGGAGGTAACAAACTTTCTTTTAGTCCTGTCTATTTGCTGTATATATGCTGTATTTTCTTATAACAAACTATGGTTATTACAAACTAAAATTGGTGGTCCCTTTGAGTTCGTTATAACCGTAGTTAACTGTACTGCTTTTGATGAAAATGTAACTAATAGTCAAGTTAACAATGACAACATTTGCAGTTCAGTGTGAGTGTGGATTCTGTATCCAGTGATTCCTCCGACACAGATGATCTGTTAACAGGACGGGTAGTATGGTCTGCATGTCCCAGCAGGGGAACTGTGTAGCCAGCCTACACTAAGCACTGGTACCCAGCTAATTGGCTAAAGATTCCCATGTGGAGAAACAAAAGTGTGGACCACCTGTGCTAATAACGCCTTCCCCAAACTGTGTGTACCGACACCTGAAGTGAAGGAGGGGAGGGGAGGGGATCTCCGTGGGAGGGGTCAGGGAGAGGCTCGAATGGACATCGGGGTCAGGTTAGAGTAGGGGTTTCGATTGATGAGTTCAGAGAGTGATTGCCTTGTGGGGAGATCAAAGAAAGGTGGTAAATGGTAGTATCCTCCGTTTCGTGATCCTCAAGGCGATCTTACTGCTACAACTACCATATGGATAAGCCTATGTTTAAGAATGGGAGTTACGATTGTCTTAGCACTATGATCGCTTTGTGGAATGTATGGTTAAAAAATTTATTCTTGGAACAAGTTCCCTTGTGCTTTAATAGTAATGACAGTCATTGTCATTTTAGTGAATTGGGATGTGTCAGTCTCTGTCAAGTGAGTGAGTGAGTGAGTGAGTGAGTGAGTATGGTTTTAAGCTGCTTTTAGCAATATTCCAGCAATATCATGGCAGGTGACTCCAGAAATTGGCTTCACACATTGTATCCTTCTGGGAAAATAAACCAGGGTCTTCGGCGTGACAAGCGAATGCTTTAACACTAGTCTACCCCACTAGTCTGTGTCAAATAATTTTGAGTGTGCGAGCTCAAATCTGTCCCATGACATCATGTTCAAGCGATGTTGGTGTTAATTTGGGAGCTATTATTACTGGACGTAACAAATTGTTTCGCGATTTGGGCTAGTGGCTCAAGACTCAGATGACTCCAACCTCAGGTCATGGTTCGAATCCTGCCACAGGACTCAGACATTTTTGGGCCTCTGACATTTTTTTGCCACTATACATGGATGTCTTGATCTACTTGTCTTGATAGCATTCTAGAAACTGACCTTGAACTTGTAAAGAATGGAACAAAGTTAGAAGTCAAGCACCTTTTCTAAAACACAATTCAGGAGTCATCAGCTAAGCTGGGAATGTGCCCTGCATAGGTTCACAAGATGAGGACATGAAACCCTGCTAGATTATAGTGTCTGTGTTATCAGGTCCCAGAGCTGGTTACCCTACACCCAAACAACAATTAGCACATAATGAAACAGGCGTGGAGAGTTGTCAAGGAAGCTTTCAGAGTGGGCTGATATTGGTCAGGTGATTCCAGCCAGCCAGGGAGATAAGAGGTCGTATTCAACAGGTGCATGAGGAGCTACGGCCTTTCTCCACATTCCATATCCCACCTGGACAACTGGCGTTGATTCCCTGGGCAAATATATCTGTCAGCCATTTTGTTTGTGGAATCTGATTCTGATGAGGGAACTGAATGACTTGAGATGTGAACATTCTGGTTGGATGTCCTGGATGAACGTTGGTTAATACTCTTTGAAGAGGGCTTTCCCTCTTCGTCTTATTCTATGAGATACGGATTTTGATACTATTGTAACTTTTATTTTGAAATTTGCCTTCACATCCATACCTGGTCTACATTTAACAAAGCAGTGTTATGACTGTTGCAAGTGTATGTTTTATTATAGGTTTGTCCACAGACAGCACTAAAAACATTTGAGACGGACCAGTTCCACAAATGTTCTTAGCGCTAAGACGATCGATTGTAACTTCCATGTTTTAGAGACTGTTGTAAAGTAAGATTGTCTTTTTGGAACGAGGGCCTTAGTTACAGCTGTACTTGCATCACAGAGGACACAGTCGCTTTTTTACCCTTACCAAAACTCTAATCTAGGCCATCAGTTTAGGTATGTGATAAGGGATTTCATTTCTCAGTCTTGCAAAGGGGACTGAGTGTGTTGCGGTTAACCCATGTCATCACATAATCACGGGGTAATAGATTAGGGCTAGGGGATGTCATGTATCATTGACCGAGCACAGATCAACATTGACAGTCAGGACTCTAACTGGTTCCACAGCCTTTTGATATAAAGAAATAAAACCTTTTTGATGACTGGTGTTTCTGCCTGGCTGGTTTCAATGTACACTAAACACACAGACGACTCTCTGAAATTCAGTCAATTGCCATCAACTCATTTGGGTTTTCGACTGATGCTGATGGGAAGTGAACTTTACCGAACATTTATCATCAGTGTCACGTCTAGAAAGGGCTGCATTGCATGCATTAAACTTTCATTGAAAGAGATAATTAGAAAAGAGAGTTAATATGAATGGCATGCGTTTTATGCTGACTTGACAAATTTTAATTCATGAGTCAATCTGTTGGATAGTTTGTGTCTGGTTTATTTTGTTTGTTTGTTTGTTTGTTTGTTTGTTGTTTAAAGCTGCACTTCAGCTATATGACGGCGCTCTATAAATAATCGAGTTTGGACCAGACAATCCAGTGATTGACATCATGAGCATCGATCCTTGCAATCGGGATATGATGACATGTATCAACCAAGTCAGCGAGCCTGACTACCTGATCCCGTTAGTCACTTCTTACGACAAGCATAGTCGCATCTTATGGCAAGCATGGGCTGCTGAAAACCTATTCTGAGCCGAATCTTCACGGGTGGGATACCTCTATTCACAAAGCTGGTCCAGACTGCCATGCTTGTGCTGTGACAATCAGTAAAAGACAAGGTATGAAAGTGGTCCATTTTGGCCCACGATATATGTATCAGGTACGAAACGAGGACAACCATTAGGTAGCTGAGTGGAGTATCTGGGTTTAAGTCTCACATGAATATGGTATTTGTAGTGCTGAAAGTAGAGTAGAAAATTGTCAGTAATTTGCTAATATTGACAATAGAGACTTATTTCAATAATATGGACCTGTGAAAGGTGCTCTCAAGCTCTTGTTAAGTCAGGTTTCAATGCAAGATTTAGAATGAGGGATGTGATGCTTATGGTCAGCAGGAACATGACTATAAATCTCTCAGGGTACAAGAGGGTACAATTCCTTAAAGCGATCTTAGCATTACACCTGTCATAAGCCTGTGTTAAAGGGGGTCACGGGTGGCCCAGTTGTCAAAGGCGCCGCGATTCGCTATGCAGAGTTGCGTCCTTTGGGCACGCCAGAAACCTACGATTGAGGGTTCGAATCCTGGTTCGCCCCGATTATGTTTCTAGGTTTGTCAGTACCATACCCGTGCTTGTAGGTTTCACCGAAGTGTTAAACGTCTGACACCTTCATCACTTCGGGCTTTCCTCCCACATTAAGCTGACACGCCATGATATTACTGGAATACTGTTAAAAGCGTCGTTAAACCAAACTCACTCACTCACTCACTCTCCTGTGTTAAAGATTAGGAGTTCGAATCATCTTAGTGCTAAGATGGCTTTGTGAAACAGGCCAAGAGGTTAAACCATATAACTCTGTAAAGGAATGTTTTGCAGGATAGGATTAATAATATCAATATTAGTAAGCTGTTATATCTTAGCAAATATTGGCAAGGAATTTATGAAAACAATAAGTTTAGTGTGTGTCAACCATTTTCAGACTACAATTGTATGTAACAAGGTTCAAGTTGTATGACTTCCTGTCACAGCAATCTCGGTTTGTTTGCGGTCTGATATAGATAATACCAAGCAAATATCGGTGTGACAGTGAGTGTATTCCAATATTTCAGCTCTGTCATCTAGAGCTTAACACTTGTCGTATCATGTGGGTTGTGACACCTCGCCAGATTGACTCCTCAAACTGACCCTATTGTCCAGACTCAACTGACCATGCTTCACTGCTCCTCAATGTGGGACCTGCAGTAAATGAAGTGGGCTGTCGCTGCGAGATGACTCTCACGATCACACGTCGCCAAGATTGTATTGAGATGCATGTTCTGCCCTGTCCGATGAGCCGCCCCGAGCAGCCGGTGTGATGGTCAGCTTAGCGGCATGTTGTTATTTCACAGTTGACCAGGCTGACTGACTCATGCAGAGACTTGTTGAGATCTTGTTGCTTGTCATACAACATGTTTGTTTAACACATTCTGCAATATTCCTGCTATTTGACAGCGGTCTGTAAATAATCAATCACCAAACAATCCAGTGATTGACAGCATTAGTGTCAGTCTACACAATTGGGATACAATGTCATGTATCAACCAAGTCAGAGAGCCTGACCACCCAATCATGTTAGTCGCCTCTTACGACAAGCATAGACCCCTTTTACAGCAAGCATGGGTTGCTGAAGACATAAATGGGTATGATTTGATGAGTCTTCATGTGTGGTATCATTTATTGTACTGCTAGCATCTCAGTGCATATTATATTGATAGAGTGTATCGGTGCAGAGCAAGGATCTGCTGCCATGGGTTTGAATCCCAATCCTGGTCTGTCAGCACCATACAGTGCTTGTGGGTTTCAACAAAGTGGTAATGTCTACAACTAGCCTTGCTGCAAGGCAGTACTGAAAGATAAGTCCATAGATGTGTAGTAATTCTATCCTTATAGGCAAGTCTAGATATGTGGACAGTACATCTAAAAACTCAAGTCTGTTATAAGGACAACATGTTATAATTTACATTATCTAGAAATAAGAATTAAAACTAATAATTAGAGACTTGTGCAAGTCAAGTCTACAACCTGCATCAATTCAAGCTTTCCTTTGATATGATGGTGACATATTGTGATATGACTGAAACACAAGACTGTCAAAGCCAGCACACCGCATCACAGAGAGTGTTGGAACATGGATCCCATAGCTGTAGTCATCCATCTGCCACTGCTTTAGACAAGACTCCATTGTAACGTGGTGGTAGATATCTGATTGACTGGTAGATATCTGATTGACTGGTAGATATCTGATTGACGTATTGAGTCTGTCGGTCACTACTTCCTTCAGGATCCCACTTATCAGATACGGAGGAGGAGAGAACCTGATTCTGATCTAGCTCCCCCATCACCATGAGTGCTCCCATGTTTATCTCAGTCTATATCGGGAGTGTCACACTTTCCATATGGCTCTCAACTGTATTTCATATTTGAATACCAGGGGTCATACCAGGAAATTAAGGGGTCCTTGAGTTCGAGAGGTTTTCTGCCATAATATTTTTATCTTGGAACATCAACGACTTAAATTTAATGATCAATCATTCAGGTTATGACAGGTACCTTTTCTTTGAGGGTTATTTTTTTAACATGGTTTTTAATCCAGCATCCATGGCAACATGATTCTTAATTTTCTATTAAACCATAAACTATGAAGCAGTCTGTTATACTATAAACTGGGGGGCACAGGTGGCCAAGTCGTCGAAGGCACTGCGATTCGCTATGCACAGTTGCGTCCCTTTGGCACGCCAGAAACCTATGATTGTGGGTTCGAATCCCGATTCGCCACGATTATGTTTCTAGGTTTGTCAGCACCATACCCGTGCTCGTGGGTTTCACCGAAGTGGTAAACGATTGAAAACTGCATCACTTGGGCGTTCCTCCCACATTAAGCTGACACGTTGTGATATAACTGGAATACTGTTAAAAGCGGCCTTAAACCCAACCCACTCACTATACTTGAACTATGACTGTCTATTGAAGTATCAACTATCATTGCTCCTGCATCATGACTGAAGAATATCTGAGAATTTAATGAGTGTGAAAATGAACCAACATGTGGATTGCTTTGCCTTTTTGCCCCAAAAGATAATGTCCCAGAAAGCATGCTCACATTCATTAGCTCCTAACAGACCCTTCTCATCAAATGATGATATTATTTGAATCTATTTATTGTAAATAACTACAAAATATGTTACTGTGGAGTCTATAGGTACTGTAGAACAGAGCTCCAGATAAGCTTTTGGTATTGTGGGTATTTTACTCATGCGTTTTATAATCATTGGGTATCAGTAATTCTATCTGGGTATTCAAATTTCTGTTACCAACTAGTTTTTACACATGTGGGTATTTAAGTTAAATATTTAAAAACACTAATCATCTAGTCCCTGCAAACTGGTGTCGTGTGGGTTCCAGAGCTTTATAGGACTCAAAAATACCACGATACTTCCACAAGAAATTGTGATGGCAAATGATCATGATGTAACTGTCATCGTGGAGTTTGGCAAGGTTGACGGAATGCCCGTTTATAATTTCAAAATAAGTTGCTGATTTGCTAATCGAATATGCAGGGTTACTTCACAATATTTTGATGATACACATGAGTTTTATTTTTGTAGCGTATCTGTAATGTTTGTTGCATATTTGATACGCTAGGATTTGATTTTACTGCATATTTCTGCATTTCTGATGCGTATTTTATGCAGATACGCAGCTTATCTGGAGCTCCGGTAGAAACTATTATATTCTGCGTTACTGCTGCTTGTTGTGTAGCTGTCAATGTAAAATGTTTATAAGTTGTGAACGAACTGAGAGTGCTGTTTATAGATTTTGTCGTTTGCTATGTTAAAATTCTCCTTGATTGATGTAGAAGTCCCCCTGATACCAATGGCTGAATCTCCCTGTGACCCTCTGACAATTTATCACGTTTACATTTTATTTTATCAAAACCAGTCTTGGCCCCCATTCCACAAAGCGATCTTACTCTTAGCGCCAGCACCATGGTGTATGTAGAATATGGGAGTGATGACATATGTCACTGTAAGATAATTTAGTGGAACTGCAGACAGGTGATAAAAACAGGCAGGTCTCTCTAGTTATACATGACATCAGCAATAGATTTATTCTTTCACAAAGAGAAATTTGTTGTGCTGTAAAAGATTTCATAGACAATTTGTTAGTCTGTCAAATCAAGTGACAGTCATCTGCAGACGCTGGCATCAGGATCTCATCACGTGACCTCCATGGGACCCACAACATGAGTGGCGATGATTAATAGTCTGATAACTCACACTGCTTGATACAATTGCCCATGACACTCAACCGTTCAGCTTGACTGGGCAAAGAGAATATCTGCGCCTGTGGCCATTGATTGTTAATGAAAACTTTTGTCTGGTAAATCCAGATTAATTGTGCGATTCCTTGCCTGTGTCTGTCTCAATCAATACCTGCCTGAGTGATGTACGACATCGGGACAAGGAGTGGCATATGTGACAGCTGAGGACGTTACGAACGTTTCTACACGTGTCGTAGCATTGTTGTAACATGTCATGGTATTTGCTGCTGGTTCTTGATTAACGGAACCAACCGAGAAGCTTTTTTAGACCGTACCCATTAATGATATCTCCGACCTTTTGTCCATGATAATTATTGATGGAAATAATAGCTAGTGTAAAAGATTGTTCATTAGTGACGGGACTGTTTGTTTCTGCTTTGTTTTGATTGGATGTCATTTAGCTGATATAATTTATTTTCGTTTAAGTGGATTCGGATAGGAAAACTACCATCCATCATGCACATGTAAGCGAAAGTCATATTTCATCAATTCTGTGTCAGGGTTTCTCACATTCCAATCAATCTAAGATAGTTTTTGTTGTCACAAATTCTCAAAATCAGATTCAAGTACAAATGGTTTTTGATTTATGGCAATGATCTTTGATCTCGATTCCATTAAACCATGGAAGCATCACTATGTCTTTGAGAGGCTGCCATGATAAACATTATCATATTATTGAACTTGGATCTTTCCCAGAGATCTGAGTTTAAATTTGGCAGCAATGTAAGTAGTTCTGTTATTACCATAGAGAATGTTTATGTGTACCATTTAGGTGTCCAATTCATCACATGCCGTATGAGTGTTTGATACATGGTAGCCATGTGGTTTGGTGATGTGGTGTGAAGTACACGTGTTACATTGACGCGGGGGCATGTAAAGATGGCCATCTCAGGATGAATTACGTAGTTGGTGCACCGAGGCGTCAGATGAGTGCACCATGTAATGGGTTACTCCAGGAACCCAGTTGTCGAAGGCACCACAACTTGATGTGATGTGTAGAGTTGCACCTCTTGTACAGTCTACGATAATGGGTTTGAATGCGAGACAGGCCATGAATTTGTTTCAATGTTTGTCAGTGCACTGCCCTTGTTATTGGTTTCACCAAAGTTTTAAACGCCGCACTCAACAATATTCCAGCTATATGATGGAAGTCTGTAAATAATCGAGCCTGGTCCAGAGAGTGACATCATGAGCATCGATCCACGCATTTGGGATACGATGACGTGCATCAACCAAGTCAGCGAGTTTGACCACCCGATCCCGTTAGTCGCCTCTTACGACAAGCATAGTCGCCATTACGACAAGCATGGGTTGGTGAAGACCTATTCTAACCTAGACTGTTTAAAGATGCATGAAAACTAAACTCACTCACTCACTCTCTCGAAAGTAATAGTGGGTAAACTGGTGGGACAGTGTAACACTTCACCAGCCTTCAATATTCATGCTAGTCCACTAGCCTGAGGCTATTAAATTGTGCTGAGGACAAGTAAATATCCAATGGTGTTAGTTCTCATAGACCAGTATCATTTGAGAGCTGTAATTTTGAACAAGTTCCCATTGCTTCAATTTTGCTACGAATTGGAATAAAACTGTGAACTTAGAAAACAGCAGGCCTAGCAACACATTCGGAGGAATGGTGAAACAAGGTTTACAGTAGTCCTCCGGACTCATCTTAAAAACACAATTTCTAAGGGTGTCCAACAATATTCACTATTTACTTCAAGTGAGTTTGGTTTTACACAACTGTATTCCCTAGCAGATGTACACAGTCCACTCCAATTTTCATGTTTATACCTCCAAAAACGCAAAACATATTCAATTCAATTAAAAAATGTTCAAGCCATATTTTAGCAGGGGAAACCACTAACGAATTTTCAAAAGTGGTACCAGGAATCAAACCCTTGTCTTTGGTTGACGAGCACCCTTGTTTTGGCCATAAGTTTAACAACACGAGTGATCCTATAACCTTATATCATGGGAGACAGGTGCATGGTTCATTTGGTGCGTGGACACATCACAGGAGTTGTCAGTGCAGCTGAGAGTTTCTGATGCAAGCAGTACGTCCTCCCTCATGGTTTAGGCACACAGCCAATCAAATCCATTGTTTGTGAGTGTCGGCCAATCAAATCCTTTGTTTATATTTGTTGCAGTATGACATCAGCTCTCAATGCAGAGTTTGCCTTTGGGTCAGCTGATGAATGATGTTGGAGCGACATGGTTAAATTTGATTATTATAGGAAGAAACATTTTTTGAGCTTGTTAATTTTCTTAGAGGAGCATGCAGGGAGATTGCGAACATAATTTGTCAAGTGGGTGTTTCTGAATGCTGTCATCAGCAGCCGATTATTGGCTTTCATAACTCCGTCTTGAGATGGGAACATGGCCTGGCTCTTGTCGCTGGTACAGAGACTGGTGGTAATTGCGATGACAGAAACATGACATCAGCTTTGAGATTAGATTCATAAAGAGGGCCCTCCATTTCACACAAAGTTGGACAAGGAGTTTGCCATTTAGGATATGCTCCAGAGTGTTGATAGATAGCTGTCATGGTTTATGTTGCATTTTTTTACCAAGTTTTGATTGTTTTGTTTCACAGGATTTCTTTATGGTACAAAGGGGATAAAAGTAGAGACAATATCTGCTGTTTTCACACCATTTGCTGTAACACCATTTTGTTCATTAACTTTTGTAATGAAATGAAATTTGGGCAGTTCAGTTGAATATCTTATTGTGATACACAACTCAACATTGTTTAGGACCACACCTTTGACTAAAGAAATCTATTCTGGAAGATTCCGGATTACGATTGGTCTTCAGCAACCCATGCTTCTTGTAAGAAGCAACTAACGGGATCGGTGGTCAAGCTTGCTTACTTGGTTGATGCATATCATCTTATCCCAATTGCGGAGATCAATGCTCATGATGTCAATCATTGGATTGACTGGTCCAGACAGAACATGATTCTGGCCATATGAGAAGACAAAGTTTAGAGTGATTGGTCAGGCTCTGTGAATGTGTGATTGTACCTTGGCAAGGTGGATTTTACTCATGACGTAAGGTCACAGGTTTGGCTAGTCTAGATTGAGTTATTTTAAGGCTGGTGTGATCTAACTGTAACACTGCTGACAGACGTTTATCAACATCCTCTGAGTGAAGGGCACTTTCCAGTAGCTGTAGATAGACACGCAATGAGACTGGTAATAGGCTGACATTTCACCTGTAAACATGGGCTTAGTTTTAAAGGTTGGCTGTGATGTAACCGTCAACAGTTAGACTGATTCGTAGAATAGTGTTTACCAGCTGTAAAAACATGCAAGCACCTGCTAAAAAATGTCTATTTTGGTGCAACCAGGCAGGTCCGAATCTTATGGCTGTGGGCTCCCATCTTCATCCTGATTGCGATTCTTGGTTTATATTTGTGGTCATGGCGTTACGCAAAATGGGACCCGTGAAGATCCGGGGTAGAATAGGTCTTCAGCAACCCATGCTTGCCGTAAAAGGCGACTTTGCTTGTCGTAAAAGGCGACTAACGGGATTGGGTGGTCAGGCTCGCTGACTTGGTTGATCCATGTCATCGATCCCAATTGCGTGGATTGATGCTCATGATATTAATCACTGGATTGTCTGGTCCAGACTCGATAATTTACAGACTGCCGTCATATAGCTGAAATATTGCTGAGTGCGGCGTTAAACAACAAACCAACCAACCAACCAACCAACCAACGCAAAATGGTAAACCTCCTATACCTGCAGTTTGGACTTCTTCCCACATTACTTTCTTTGTTGTTTAACGCCGCACTCAGCAATATTCCAGCTATATGACTGTAAATAATCAAGTCCAGAACAGACAATCCAGTGATTGACATCATGAGCATCGATGCAATTGGGATATGATGACATTCATCAACCGAGTCACCGAGTCTGACCACCTGATCCCATTAGTCACCTCTTACCACAAGCATGGGTTGCTGAAGATCAATTCTAACCTGGATCTTCATGCATCTCCAGCATTAGGCCAGTAGGTAAAGTGTTTGCTCATCATTTCGAAGACCTGGGTTCAATTCCCACTTGGGTACTATGTGTAACTTTTGAAGAAACATGCACATTGCAGGAACTAAATGTAGCTTATTGGAAAGAAATATGTAGGTAAATTTTGAACCCTGTGTTTCAAGACAATATGCATGGTGAGGTGTGCTGAAATGGGTTAGCATGAATGCGTGTCTGAATAAATTTTGTAGCTGTAACCCATTGAGATACTATGCCACATTTTAACATGGACACCGAGCCAACCAGTCCAGTTTGTTTTATCCCTTTAATGCTGAGTGTCAGGCAGGGTAACAAGAGGTACCATCTTTTATCGACTTTTGGTGTGACGAAATCACGGATCTGCTGCTCTCTGGGCAGACGCTCTATCCACTATATCACGGAGGCAGTTATATGCAAGGTGAAAAATTACAACATGCAAAAGGCATTTCAATTATTCTAAGGTTGTATAATTTTCATAAAGGGTGAATAACCTCAAAATATTTGTTTCCAAAACATCAATACATGCAACAAGAATTTCACGTTCGGCATGAGCGTGAATCCTCTGAGAGCTTTCCTGGAATATTTTCATATGTTGTAAAGAAAATAGTGTCACTGAACATCACAGAATCATGAGACGGAATGTAATGTGGGTTTCTACAAATCCATATTCAAATGTTTTTTGCTGAAGTTTGATGAACTTATTTTGAGTTTAATATGATTGAGGCATTAGTAATTACAAGCGATAGCTATTTAAATTGGAAAACATGTACAAGAAATCAAACTAGATTTCCATATTTGTTGAAGAAAAGTTGAATTCTATAAATATCCGACGTCTTTGCAGACATATTTGTGCGTTAAATTTCCCTAATTTGATCTATGGCAGACAGTGACGGATCAGGCCCTATGTATATTACTATTTCATAAAAATCTATGCTAATTTTGTGGGCGTTTTTGTATCGAAGATTCAGTGTTGATGGTTGCTGGAGCATATGTGATGATTGACGAGGAGAAACATCAGCAAAAGCCCATTGCTTAGACAAATGGTCCTTGACAGGTCTCCTACAATTCTGGCTACTGTGTACACAGTAAATAAAATTAGATAAGGTGTCAGTAGAACATTATTTTACAGAAACTGTTAAGAAAATTAAAACTTTCCAAAAGGATTAGTTCCGCAATTAGTGACTTCATGTTTAGTGGTGAGTGAGTGAGTGTTATTTTGTGTCACAGTCAGCAATATTTCAGCAATTTCACAGCAATAGAGTCTGGACCGGGCAAACCACCATCTTCTTTCAATTTTGAGAAGTAGAAATCGGTGGTACTCATTTGAAATATGGATGACTTACAGTCAAAATGGTCAACATAAGAACAGAATACCTTTTGGCACCATTTAGAACAGCAAATCTGAAAAACTAGCATTCCGGTCTTAAAAACTGTGAGCCATTGTACATCAAAATTTCTCCCTCTGTGAACACACACGTGCATGCATGTCGCTATATAAGTGCAATAATCTTGGATGCGACGTTAAACCCCATTTCACCTCACCACTCCCTCTGTAAAAATTCCATGCTAGAACAGGTCACCAGCAATCTATGCTGATTGTAAGAGATGGTTTATTCTATATCATAGTATTCTCTCAATAAGATCAATAATTCTGAATTTTAATGTTGACAATAAACAAAACAAAGTTTCTCAGCAAGATCAGAACACTTTCCTGCGGCCATTTTGTACAGTGACAGTGATGCTTAGTTTCCAATAGCTATATCTGCTTCATGATGTATGAGAGGCCATTGGTCAGGCTGTCTGACAATCAATCTTTACTGGTTGTTTATGGAGAGTAATTGCCATTGATAGTCTTCAGGACTTGTCATCTGATCCTTATTGATGTCTTGTGACAGACTCATATGTCCCTTCTCCATTAGGAAATATTCAGCCAGTATCACATTCAGTCAGACTCATTTGCTGGGAACAATTGAATGTCATCTTGCTGCTCTTTCATGTTTGTATGAATCTTCAGATTGTTGTAGGATAGAGAGTGGATTGCCCTGGTAGTGATTGACAATGATTGACAATGGCATTGTTGGCTTCATGGCTTGATGGTCTTCAAGACTATCAATCCATGGTTAATGAATCGCTTGTGTTCATTTTATTGTGTTGCCATGACAACTAATGAACTCTTTAGTAATGAATTTGCAGTTATGAATCATCCTGTGAAGTGTATCATTCACAAGATTAGGGCGCACCGTGGAAAAAGACCATTAACTGTGTGTTAAGGATGCTCGTAGGAGAGTTTTATATAAAGACATTTAGCTGAAGAACAAACAGCTGATTCCTCATACATACTACTAAAAAGAAGTTAAAGAACACCAATTCTTCCATATTACTACAGTTAATCTGTCATGCCATGTACCGATTGTATCACAACCAAGGATTTTGTGTAGTTGTAAGGCAAACAGTATAGACGAATGGCAACAAGAGACTGGTTATTGATGCCATGTTTAAGATCCGAACTGTGTGTTATTATATTTTATCTTGACAATAGACCAGGCAGCTCTAGACGGACACTGCTGGGTTAGCCTGTATTACAAGTGATCATGTAAACTGGTACAGACGACACTGTAGCAGCATTGCAAATCACTTCCATTCACTCATCATGATTATTTTTCTCGTTTACACCGAACTGTGAAAAGATTGTGACTGCAAATGAAATTAGTTTACGGCAAGTAGCGTTTGATTTTGTTCCATGTTTCATCCAGCTTCGTGGCCACAATCTGCTTTTGCGTTAAGGATCAAAGACCAGTTATAAATTACATGTAATTTGCTTGGTCAGGGGTATGATCAGGATCGGCCTAGTTCACTGATGGTTTGGGAAAGCTATGCTAGATAAATAGGCTGTATAAAGTGCTATGATTTCATTGATTTAGTACTATGTGATGTCGGTTATTATACATAATATTGATGCTGTATGCCCTGAAAAACACTGAAGAAACACAGTTTCAATTTTAGCTTTTCAGTCAAAGTGAAAATTTTGTCTGCTCCGGTGGGTGTGTTTGATGTTTGTTAAGGTTTATTTAAAGTTTGGAACACAGTGGAGGCAAGCTACAGAACCAAACAGCTCCATGTTTTCATATTTTGATGTTACAATTCTGAAGAGTATTTGATGTTGGGATATCAAATTGGATCCATTCTGGGGAGATGGGTTTGAATGAACCATTTGTACATTGTTATGCATAACCAACAGGTCCAATGCATACGCGTATGTCCAAGCCATTGGTTTAATGAAAAATCTGTTTTATCCAGAAGATTGTTGTCATAAACCTTTGATCATAACCTAACTGTCTAGACCAATGAAAATGAAAGGACAAGTACAATATTATCCATTCCTTGATCATGTTATTTAGGGTAGTTTGGCTGAAGCAGATAACCTTATGCATACCAAATTGAATTTGTGATGGGCCTGCCAGGACTTGACAAATGTCAAAGCCTACAAGTGTAGCCCTGATCCATCCATGATGTGGATATTGGAGAGAAGGACATGATCTGGGTTGTGCTACAGTCTGTGTTTAGCTGTGAGGAGGATTGGCTTTGATAGTTTGACAGAGCGTCTTCTGTCAAGATTGATTAGATAAGCTGATAGTCTCGTACATTCAGATACAATGTTCTGAACACCTCTTCAAAGGAATCTTATCTACTTGCTTGGTTAAATTATGGTATAATCACACCTGAAATAGGAAGTTCTGTCAGAATTTGTATTTGTCGTTCGTGTTGGTTGTAAAGGATGGAAATTAAAGGCTTTGTACTAAATACTGAAACACGACTAGATCTTGTTATTTGCTTGTTTGTTGTTTAACGCCGCACTCAGCAATATTCCAGCTATATGACGGTGGTCTGTAAGTAATCGAGTCTGAACCAGACAGTCCAGTGATTGACATCATGAGCATCGATCCATGCAATTGGGATGCATCAACAGTACCTAGGGTTGGTATGCTTGTATCAGAATTTTACAACCCCATTGGGATTTTTGGTTAGAATTGTTCCACAGCAATCTATGCTGGTTGTAAGAGGCATGGAAGAGCATCGGTTGGTCAGGCTTGGTGACTAGGTTGATAGTGTCAATGGCGTGGATTGTTACTCATAATATCAATCACTGGATTGTCTGGACCAGATTTGATTATTTACAGACCACCATCATATTGCTGGAATATTGTTGACTGCAGCATTAGACAACAAACAAACAAAACAAGACAAGTTTTACAAGACACAATATTGCATCCTTAGCCATGAAAACTAAAAATCGATGGACTATTTGAAGGAAAATAAGCAACTATTAAAATTCTATTCCGACATGTCATAAATTTTATGAGTATGTCAAGAATGGTTTGGATTGGCATCTAATATCAGGATAGTCTGTAATTATATTTATGTCATATGTTCCTTATGCCTCTGTAATTTTACCTATAACGGTCCGGGGTAGAATAGGTCTTCAGCAACCCATGCTCGCCGTAAAAGGCTCCTATGCTTGTCGTAAGAGGCGACTAACGGGATCTGGTGGTCAGGCTTACTGACTGGGTTTATGCATGTCATTGTATCCCAATTGCATGGATCGATGCTCATGATGTCAATCACTGGATTGTCTGGTTCAGACTCAATTATTTACAGACCGCCGCCATTTAGTTAGAATATTGCTGAGTGCAGCAATAAACAACGTGTTTATGGCAGGTTGAAAAGATAATGGCTTTATTGTTTACAGCTGAAAAGTTTCCGAAAACAAGAAACTTCAAACAGATTTTTCAATTTCGATAGAATTGGTTTGGGTCTTGACTATTGAAAGACATATCTAATCATACTGGTGCTATTCTGATATTCTGTGTCTGATGATATAGCACTGGCCAGACATGGTATTGACAGGAGGTATATTACCACCATACGTGATCCACTGGTAATGACAGACAGCAGGAAATGATATCGGTCATCCATGAATAGGTGGTCTTTGTGTTGACCCTGAAGGCCAATACCCTCGGCACTGATCAGCCAGAGCAAGAGTAGCGCTGAGATCAGATTTGTATCTACTGTGTGAAGGCAATGAGGAAATAGTGTGTGTTTTGTTGTGTGAGATAGATCATTCCCGTCTGTCTATCAACTTCATCAAAGTGTATCGACATTTTTGTGTTTGGATTTTGTCTCAGAAATACCTGAGGCCTGGTGAGTCATTGAAACTGGATTGGAAGAGTCCATGGGTTGTAAGACTGACGATGTCCTTGTGGGATCCTGGGCAGAATCAGTCTTCGGTAGCTTGTGTTGTTGTAAGGGTGATTGGGATGGAAATATGGTGTCTCAATGACTGAGCGCTTTGTCCTTGGAAGAACACAAGGGAGGTCACTCTCATGATGACCTGGCTGATAATGTCATCATGCCCTAAGTCCATATGCCAGTCAGTATGGTGGAAGTGGCCATGTGTTTGGGAAGGTGTGGTCAATGGGGAATTCAAGTCAATAAGGCCAGGTCACAACGTCAAAGAGTCCATATATTTGCTGTCTCCTTCCAGAGCAAACCTATAGGCTATTTACCATTCTCGGGTCACAGTTGATCAATTGAATATTTTTCGCCTTCATGTATTCCGATTTCGAAAGAACTTTTGAGAATGCATATCACAAATGTCTGCTAAGAATTGATTTGTTGTATTCTATTATTGGGTGCATTTGTTCGTTAAATTCTAAACGCCTCGCTTATCAATATTCCAGCTATATGGCACCGGCTTTTTAGCTAGACATTACAGTGTCCAGAGTGTATTGTGTAAATTAAAAGAAAGTTTCTGGAAAAAGGCTTATCATGCCCTTAATATAGCATAGGACCAGACAAACATGTGATTGATATTGTGATCACCAGCTCGGGGTGGTTAGTGAAAGGCCGGCTTTGTAGTACTGGTTGGTAAATGAGGATAGTTTTTGTTAATTGAAAGTAGTTTTTTTAAATCGTTCCTGTGTTTTAAAGTTATGCAGAATATTTTTCCATGAATGCTCCTCATATTTATTTATTACCATGAATTCAAAGCAATTTGATAAGCATTTCAGAGCTAGTGATTGCCTTCATAAGTTCGTGCAGGATGTACAAAAATGTATCTTCAGTTTTTATCCTACAAATGTTGAAATGTGAGAGCCTGGAAGCCGTGACAATCTTTAGATGCTGATATAGTTTCACATAAAAATCCAACATCTTCCTGCTACAAAGCAGTCTGTCTGCCAACAAGCTTGTCTTACATAGACATATTTCTGCAACTTGACTGTAAAATCCTTTGTTGCCATGGAAATGTATTTAACAACAAAGGCAATGGGGACAATAGAAGAAGTGTATCAGCAGCTTTTGTTTCAAATACTTTTAGAGAAGAGGAAACAACAATTTGTGGGGATGGTTGCTGTGTTTGCAGTCATAGAGGTCTTAACATAGGGGTGATGACATTTTCTGACGTGACATATCTGGCAGATTGAACGGCAACACAAGAGAAGAAGCTTTGAAATTCCTTGTATTAAATGGCACGGTTTATATCACTACCTAATACCTGAAGTGCACAAATGTTTTGTTGAAAAAAAATATCGTTTTTGATTGAAGCAGTCTTTTTGATTTGATGGCTGTTGGAGTTGTCCCTTTCAGATGGAGATACTTGATGATAGCAGAAGCCAATTTTGTGCATTTACAGCAACAGAAAATAGTCACTTTTGCGCATGCAGAAATATGCTGTCTGTTTGTGTTTTAGGTTCAAATGCTTGGCAAGAATTGTACTTAATTAACGCAAGACCCGAGGTAGAATAGCTCTTTCTGCAACCCATGCTTGCCGTAAAATATGACTATGCTTGTTGTAAGAGGCGAGTAACGGGATCGGGTGGTCAGGCTTTAGCGAGACTTGGTTGATGCATGTCATCGATCCCAATTGCTTGGATCGATGCTCATGATATCAATCACTGGATTGTCTGGTCCAGACTCGATTATTTACAGACCGCTGTCATATAGCTGGAATATTGCTGAGTGCGGCGTTAAACAACTAACCAACAACAACATAATACACGCAAACTGGAAGTGTGTCATACAGGCCATGAAACAAATATATCCAATACAGCCCATGCAAGTCTACAATATTCATGATATTGGCAAGTCTAGATTACTGTAGTATCAGAAAATTAAAAAAGTCTTTTAAAGGGGTGAAAAACCATACTCACTCACTCACTCATTTTAATAAAAAAAAAAATTGAAAATTTTCTGTCCTCCGAGATAGTCATTGTTCTTGCTAGAAGGTGAAGTTCTTGTAATTACGTCTATTGTATGATTGGAACACTTCAATAGATGCCAGCTTGTCTGAAAAAATATTTGCTTTTCAGAAATCTGTATGTTAATACAACCTGTAACCATGCAACATTGTCTTAAAAAAGTCTATAAGGGAGGTTGTGTTATATAAACTTTATGGTATAGAGGTGATAACGGTGTGGGCTAAACTACTTGCCTCCATATAAAGTAGAACTGTATCAATGAAACTGGAAGTGAAGGGTTATGGAGTTTAGCAGAAGGTGATTGTTCAACCTTATGAAGCCTAGGGATAGAGACGGCTTAGATGAGTCTCGGGCTTGATAGGCTTACAATATATAAAATACGTTCAGCTTTTGTTTGCTGAAGGAATCAAGGCCTTGCATTGTCAAGTTAATATTTTCAACTATTGGTGATGCAGTGGTTGTGATATTGGTGCGAGGTTATTTGCTTTTGTCAAGATTGTGTGAGCGAGAATCTCATTGTGGCTGTGCGATATGTCTGAGGACTAGTAGAGTATATCTTCAACCCTAGTGTTGTGATATTCATTAGTATATGATTGGTTTTGTCCAAGTCATCATGACAAACTCACTGTAGCTGTTGGTGTTATGATGTTCATTGTGATGTTTGCTTTGTCCTGATTGTGACTGACAAACTCATTGTTGCTGTGGGATATGTCCAGGAGATAATAGCATCTTGCCCACCCATGTAGGTGAGGGTCTCCACAGGCTTTCATAGAAATACAAAAGTCAGCATGTTGCTTTGGGCATAATTGAGGGTCTTGATGGGGGTGTGAGTGGGAAAAGTAATATGCAGGACCATTATTGTCAGTAGGCAGTAAGACTTAGGACCTTTATTGTCAGTAGGCAGTAATACTGAGGACCTTTTTTGTCAGTAGGCAGTAAGTCTTAGGACTTTTATTGTCAGTAGGCTGTAAGACTTAGGACCTTTATTGTCAGTAGGCAGTAATACTGAGGACCTTTTTTGTCAGTAGGCTGTAAGACTTAGGACCTTTATTGTCAGTAGGCAGTTAGACTTAGGACCTTTATTGTCAATAGGCTGTAAGACTTAGGACCTTTTTTGTCAGTAGGCTGTAAGACTTAGGGCCTTTATTGTCAGTAGGCAGTAATACTGAGGACCTTTTTTGTCAGTAGGCTGTAAGACTTACAACTTTTATTGTCAGTAGGCAGTAAGACTAAGGACCTTTATTGTCAATAGGCAGTAAGACTTAGGACCTTTTTTGTCAGTAGGCAGTAAGACTTAGGACCTTTATTGTCAGTAGGCTGTAAGACTTAGGACCTTTATTGTCAGTAGGCTGTAAGACTTAGGACCTTTATTGTCAGTAGGCAGTAAGACTTAGGACCTTTATTGTCAGTAGGCTGAAAGACTTAGGGCCTTTATTGTCAGTAGGCAGTAAGACTTAGGACCTTTTTTGTCAGTAGGCTGTAAGACTTAGGACCTTTTTTGTCAGTAGGCTGTAAGACTTAGGATCTTTATTGTCAGTAGGCTGTAATACTTAGGACCTTTATTGTCAAGAGGCTGTAAGCCTTAGGACCTTTATTGTCAGTAGGCAGTAAGACTTAGGACCTTTATTGTCAATAGGCTGTAAGACTTAGGACCTTTATTGTCAGTAGGCTGTAAGACTGAGGACCTCTACTGTCAATAGGCAGTAGGTGATAAAACAAAGACTGGAGTCAGTATACTGTATCCATGCTAAAACTGTGGCATAGTATCTCAGTAGCACAATAAAACCGACATCAGTCTGGACCAGTACAAGCAGACACACACACACACATGTGCATGCACATCGCTATGTAAGTGCAATAATCTTGAATGTGATGTTAAGACCCATTTCACATCACATCTTGTACCAGATGAGTCACTGAATGAAGTTTTCTGCTGAATCAACACCACCCGTCACAAGGTTGTTATAAAGATATTACCAACTTAACCTCTGCTGTCTAATACTCGGTGAGCCATTGCTGGTTTGTGTTTGTTCTCTTGGTCATATCATATGATAAATGATAGAAGGACCCCCGAAAAAATTACAAACGCCCTATTCGACATTGTTGCGATTTACCGTTTGACCCAGACAGATTTCAAGTGACTCAATATTGTGATTATTCAACACGGGTTTAGAAAAAGAAAAAAAAAATTCAGATAATAATAAATGTTGTTAGTCATACAGTTCCCAGCGTACACTGTCTTTGTGTCTAACAAGATGGGCATTGTACGGGAATATAGTAATCATGTCGCGAGATTTTGTCTGATATATAATCCATTTGTTGATTAATGGCACTGGTCTACACAGAACAACACACTCTGTTTTTTTCCTAAAGTAAATATACCGGAAATAGATAAAAGAGATTTACTCTCGGGTAGGAAAGCCATTGTACTTTCTCCCTTTGAGTATTCATAGACTTGTGAATGAAAACTAGTGCCCTTGTATTTCGGCTGAAAGGGTTTGTGATCCAGGGTGAGCGGTTCATTCATGGTAAAGAATTGGATAGCTGTTGTAATTTATGAAGGAAATTCATTCAATGGGCTTATGATGTTCTGACAGATGCAGGATTACAGTGAAATAACTCTTATGCATTATCGCTGTTTGATTTCTTGGCCACACCTGGTGATTATTTTTGTAGCAAATTAATGAAATATTGAGAACTGGTGTTGATTTAGAAATACACAAGTCTTTGTTCCAGAAGTAGGAATCAATGTGTGGATCTGTGGTATTGTCACTAAGTACATTAATTCTTGACCTAAATGTGTCACCTTTTTGATGAAGATGGTATGGGAAATCAACCAATCTTTATGTCTCATTTGACAAGTCTTTCTTAACAATTATCTTAAAATTCATTTGGGCAGTAACCGTGGAAAGAAACTGATTATTTGATAGATGTTTTAACCATTGGGACATTCTGCCAATGGAAAATTCTTCATGAAAAATATGGGTTTATGAATGCATTTTGTACTTATTGCCCAAGACTTGGCAATTCAATGCCAGCAAATAAGGGTGTGGCTCCTGGATCTGTATACAGTGCACAGGTCACAAATCAGGTAATGTTGGCCACGGAGAGTAGTTGGATGGGTGACCGCATTCAGCAGCTTGACTCCTGAGAGTTTCTAGGGCTTCGGTCCTGCCCCACACTGAAGCACATGTGCCACATGTGGTGTCTCCTTAGGCAAGAGACTTTTGAAATATGTCTCTGGTTACCCAGCAGTGAGTGGGTACCCGGTGGGATGTGACTCAACTTTCTATCACCTCACAGGCAGCTTGGGTTGTATACTCCCCAGGGAGCTGAAATAACACGGAGTACGCATTGATCCATTGACTAGGGTAATAATAATTTAGAGCACATCTTAGTGTGTGGATTTGGTGCATTATAATCTACACTTTATTATATGTTATAGCACTAAAGGTTCTGTTAGGCCTATTGCCAGCTTGTGATCATGTAAGAGTATGAAAGCCATAAGTTATAGTAGAGAAATACTGTCAATCCCAGCGATCCTCTGTAGTATACATTGAGGTCCACTGTATGCATTAATGAGGTTCACTGTAGTATGCATTTATGAGGTTCACTGTAGTATGCATTTATGAGGTTCACTGTAGTATGCATTAATGAGGTTCACTGTAATATACATTGAAGTTCACTGTATGCATTAATGAGGTTCACTGTAATGTGTATTAAGAAAGTTCCTCTATAGCATTCCTTGATATTCACCTGCATTTCTTGAAAAATTCTAAAAATCTATAAACCGGGAATATATTTATTATCCTAATTGAATGTTTGAAATAGCAAAAAATTTGTTGTATCCAGAAAAACAAGACATCCCTAATCCATCCCCACATCGGCGCAGTTAGCCAACTACAAATGTAGCCTGTCTTGTTTGCTCTTGTCTGTAACATATTGGGAAAGAATCTTCTGCTTGAACTAATACCCGGGCCAGTATTGCTAATTTCAGCTATATCTGTTGCCATGATTACATTCTAAAACAGATTATCTGTCTAAGTTAACATCGTCTCGAACCAGATACGCATTTATTCCCAGCTGTTAATGTGATTGGATGATTGATATGTCTCAGATGATTTGATTGGATGTAGACAAGGCAGGTCCTATGTGATTGGTCCACTGCCAGTGCAAGTGCACCATTGACAAATAGATAAAGGGCACCTGCAACTGTTGAAAGTTTGTGTTTGAAAAACTTTTCTCGTGATATGTCAAGAGAGACGTGTTCAAGTGAGCTGTCTACTGACACTATCAAGGCTTGTTTGTAAGAAATTATCTGTATAATTATATGTGCAGGTGATACTGTTTACCTGGAGACTTTCTTTGAAACTGAGAAGTGATAAATGGTTTCTTTCATGAACGTAGGGCTTATGTTATCATTTGGAATTAAAGCTTGCCAAATACATGTGGCAGACAGCAGATCAGTCTCAGAATAGATGATAAAATGTTATCAATGTTTAAAAGACACAAGATTAGATATTTTTTTCCCTTCTTATTTTTCACTCTTGCAAGTGTTGCTTTGGGTGTTAGGAACAGTTTTGAATTTTTGTTTGATGAATTCTTTACTTGAAATTGTAAATTAATTTAAAATTTGACCACCCAATTTATGAATTTAAGGAGAATTCTGGTTTGTAGGAAGGGGCTGGGGGACTTTTGCTAGTAGTTTAATCATAGGCCCCTCAAACAATATTTCTAGTGACCTTGATATTCTTTTTAGGTTTGAAAACCATGACATCTGTGCTGCAATATTAAAGTCGGACAACTGGTAGTCTAGATCACTTACTTTGTGTACAAGACTCAACCCACAGAAGAACAAGAATCTGTTATCCCAAACATTTGACCACTTTCTAAATGACATTGTGTGTTCATACCTTCTAAGGGGGCAGTCGGGTAGCCTTGTGGTTAAAGCGTTCGCTCGTCACGCCGAAGACCCGGGTTCGATTCCCGACATGGGTACAATGTGTGAAGCCCATTTCTGGTGTCCCCTGCCGTGATATTGCTGGAATATTGCTAAAAGCGGCATAAAACCATACTCACTCACTCACTCACTCACTCACTCATACCTTCAAAGACTTGACTAGCAGACCATCTGGAGATGACTTTGGGCTGACTCTCCAGCAATGCAACAGCATCATCCAGGTATCGCTGCCCCATCACTGCCCCATCACTGTAACACGGACCATGTGCTGGTTTACCTTGTACAGGTGGGAGCCTCGTGTGTGGTGCTGGTGGTATTAATGCAACCTTTGCTTCACAAAGGGAGTGATACCGCTACTGGGATTTGTTTCTGTGGTTCACAATGCTCTCTGGATTCTGGGTACAGAGCTCCAGATAAGCTGCGTATCTGCATAAAATACGCATCAGAAATGCAGAAATACGCAGTAAAATATAATCCAAGCGTATCAAATACGCAACAAACGTTACAGATTCGCTACAATAATAAAACTTGTGAGTATCATCAAATTATTGTGAAGTAACCCTGCATATTCGATTAGCAAATCAGCAACTTATTTTGAAATTATAAACAGGCATTCCGTCAACCTTGCCAAACTCCACGATGACAGTTACATCATGATCATTTGCCATCACACTTTCTTGTGGAAGTATCGTGGTTTTTTTTAATCCTATAAAGCTCTCGAACCCACACGACACCAGTTTGCAGGGACTAGATGAATAGTATTTTTAAATATTTAACTTAAATACCCACATGTGTAAAAACTAGTGGGTAACAGAAATTTGAATACCCAGATAGAATTACTGATACCCAATGATTTTAAAATGCTTGGGTAAAGTACCCACAACACCAAAAGCTTATCTGGAGCTCTGGGGTAAGAGTACAGATCCCCAGTGACCCGAGCTTGTCGTAACAGGCGACATGATTGATCGAGTGGTCAGGCTCAGTGACTTGGTTGATTCTATCCCAATTGCGTGGGGCGATGTTTGTGTTGACAGTCACTGAATTGTTTGGTCCAGACTCAATTATTTACAGACCGCCGCCATGTGCCTTGAATATTGCAGAGTGTGGCAAACAAACAAGCAAATGTCTGTTATCTGAATAGACATTTGTGATATTCAGAATCTTGAGATAAATTTAAATAATCCTTTTAATTATACTTTTGGAAAAAAAATTAACAGATACTAGGAATTGGATGAGTATTTACTTGTTCTTCAAATATTTTGAACCATTCTTGACAATAAACTCCAGTCTATCAGTGGTCAGTCAGAGATATGTTGCGAATCTGAAGCAAAGACATTTTCAGGAGTAAAGCTGTTAAAAAACAAATTCCAATCTGTTAACCGATTCCATTCTTTTGTTTGGAAATTTAACATACAATTATCTTACCCATCATTGAATATAAAGAGGCTCAATAATGGCTTGTACAATTTTGCAAGAATACATTACAGTGATTGCATTATTGATAAAGTAAATACACACATCCCGAGCAAATGTGGAAGCTTAAATATTCATTGCAACTTTTTAGAATTAGTAATTACTTAGCTATCTGATCTTGATTTTCATTTTGCTTCAATAAACAATTTGGAAGTTGCATTTAATTCCTGTAAGTTGTACGATGGAAGATGGTCTCTCGGCACAATCTTTGAGTCTCAATCCCACACTTGGGATCTCCCTCTCATTTCCGCCATGTCTGCAAGATTGAACTGTTTTGTGCAGAGTACCTGGAATTGATTTCCTGAATTTAAAATGTTTTGCAGGAGTCAAATGTTTAGCATGTTTAGTCTGTGCTACAACTGAATCAACATTGAGATTCTTTTAACTAAGTTTAGCTGGGCTTGTGAATACTCTTGGGAGGAGGATAGTGAGAGATTTTGTGTTTTATTTCTGTGCTTTAATGTCCTTGTTAGCTAGAGCCACACTTACAAACATCTTCATCTTCCTCTCACTGGTCATTGCTGGGTCAGGTGGCTCAGGGTCCTGGGGTAGCCTAGTGGTTATGTGTTTGCTCATATTGCCGAAGGCCTGAGTTTGAATGCCCACATGGGTACCATTCCGAAGGCCATTGCTGGTGTTCCCTGCGGTGATTTTGAGGTGGCATAAAATCACTCTCACTCACTCATCTACTCCCTCCCTCACTCACTCATCCACTCTCTCTCTCTCTCTCTCACTCACTCACTCACTCATCCACTCACTCACTCACTCATCCACTCACTCACTCACTCACTCACTCACTCACTCACTCAGGTGGTTTTGGCCCAGTGGCTACTGTGGTCGCTTGTCATCGATTGATTCCAGAACTGTTACATTGTGTGTGAGTAGCGGCATTTTTAAACTGTGTTACCGTGATCTTGCGCCAAAGGTCATTCATACATCTAAATGTGCCCAGACGGTGTTCCTTGGTGTGTCAGCACCATACCTGTGCTTGTTGGTTTCACCAAAGTGGTAAACGACTGTGACATGTGGTACTTTTGGCCTAGGATATAACTGAATAACTGTGTTATAAAGCAGTGTGAAACCTCACTCACTCACACACCTACCACAGAGGCGGTCGGGTAGCCTAGTGGTTAAAGTGTTCGCTCGTCACGCCGAAGACCCGGGTTTGATTCCCGACACGGGTACAATGTGTGAACCCCATTTCTGGTGTCCCCTGCCGTGATATTGCTGGAATATTGCTAAAAGCGGCGTAAAACCATACTCACACCTACCACACATACCAAAACTCATTTCATCCCTACTTCAGTGGAGAATGCCTCCATGGTCTATTGGATTGAGCACTGCCCATACACATACAGCAGAGGGTCGGCGATTCGTTCGGCTGCATCACATCGAAAGACATTAAAAGATAGCACTTGTCTGGCACTCAGCAATAATGAGATAAAACAAGGACAGGGCTCGAGTCAGTGTCCATGTTAAACTGCTGCATGGTATCTCAGTGGGATAGCACTATAAGTGCAATAATCTTGGAACGCGATGTTAAATCCCATTTCACCTCACCTCCACCCATTGAGCCTCTGATGAATGCAAGTGTGCCATCTTGTCCAGAGAACCCCGGGTATGATACGCCGATACACCTCACTTCTTCCAGTGTATATCATCCTAATTCACAACCGGCCTTGGGATCGCACAAGAGCCAGTGTATATGATCATGAGTGTAATTGCTTGATAAAGCCATACTAGCGGTGTGATTTGTAGCCCACAAGGTCGACTTGTTCCATTGACAAAAAAGTTAAGACTCACACTTCGGTGTGCTCTATATCACCTTAATTGTGAGCTGTCGCGCTGACAGGGGAATATTACCGTTTATCCTATAATCAGACCATGATGGTGTCATCAAGCAGCCAATCAGAAGCATCATGTGTGAAATCACATTTGTGAGGACAGCTATGAGTCAGATTGGAAGAGGTGTAATTGAAAAAGCCTCCTCTAGCAGTAGTTGGGTACACTTTTGTCCGGGTATATGTTTAGGCCATCCTTAAGAATATAATGGTTGCCTACCTGTTATTTCAGAACTGGGTAATTATAGAAAATATGATCCAAGTGTCGTTTGGTATCAAATATGCCAACACAAATCAATAAAAGTTTAAAACTCTGAGGTTTGACATCAAAAGGCATGTGGGTGAGAGTCTATTTATCATCTAAAACCCAAGCTTTTTGGCTTGTGGACAAAATAATCACTTTGACACTTGTCTTGAGTGTAGAGAGTGTGGCTAACCTTCTTCAGTGGCAGAAGGATTAGTGATGTCATTTAATTTTGACATCTTGATAACCGATAACTTCACATGCAATTTCATTGTAACGATATCTTCTTGAAGATATTGTTTAATCTCAGGTGCTACTTTAATGGAGCCCTGTGTGGTAGGTGCTACTTCAATGGAGCCCTGTGTGGTAGGTGCTACTTCAACGGAGCCCCTGTGTTGTAGTGCTACACTAATGGAGCCCTGTGTGTGATAAGGGTTCCTTTAATGGAGCCCTGTGTGTGAAAGGTGCTCCTTCAATGGAGCCCTGTGTGTGATAGGTGCTACTTTAATGGAGCCCTGTGTAGTAGGTGCTACTTTAATGGAGCCCCTGTGTGTGATAGGTGCTACTTTAATGGAGCCCTGTGTGTGATAAGGGTTCCTTTAATGGAGCCCTGTGTGTGAAAGGTGCTCCTTCAATGGAGCCCTGTGTGTGAAAGGTGCTCCTTCAATGGAGCCCTGTGTGTGATAGGTGCTACTTTAATGGAGCCCTGTGTAGTAGGTGCTACTTTAATGGAGCCCCTGTGTGTGAAAGGTGCTCCTTCAATGGAGCCCTGTGTGTGATAGGTGCTACTTTAATGGAGCCCTGTGTAGAAGGTGCTACTTTAATGGAGCCCTGTGTGTGGTAGGTGCTACTTTAATGGAGCCCTGTGTGATAGGTGCTACTTTGATGGAGCCCTGTGTGATAGGTGCTACTTTAATGGAGCCCTGTGTAGTAGGTGCTACTTTAATGGAGCCCCTGTGTGTGATAGGTGCTACTTTAATGGAGCCCTGTGTGTGATAGGTGCTACTTTAATGGAGCCCTGTGTGGTAAGTGCTACTTTAATGGAGCCCTGTGTAGTAGGTGCTACTTTAATGGAGCCCTGTGTGTGAAAGGTGCTCCTTCAATGGAGCCCTGTGTGTGATAGGTGCTACTTTAATGGAGCCCTGTGTAGTAGGTGCTACTTTAATGGAGCCCTGTGTGGTAGGTGCTACTTTAATGGAGCCCTGTGTGTGATAGGTGCTAATTTAATGGAGCCCTGTGTGATAGGTGCTACTTTAATGGAGCCCTGTGTGGTAGGTGCTACTTTAATGGAGCCCTGTGTAGTAGGTGCTACTTTAATGGAGCCCTGTGTAGTAGGTGCTACTTTGATGGAGCCCTGTGTGATAGGTGCTACTTTAATGGAGCCCTGTGTGTGATAGGTGCTCCTTCAATGGAGCCCTGTGTGTGATTGGTGCTACTTTAATGGAGCCCTGTGTGTGATAGGTGCTCCTTCAATGGAGCCCTGTGTGTGATAGGTGCTACTTTAATGGAGCCCTGTGTAGTAGGTGCTACTTTAATGGAGCCCTGTGTGGTAGGTGCTACTTTAATGGAGCCCTGTGTAGTAGGTGCTACTTTGATGGAGCCCTGTGTGATAGGTGCTACTTTAATGGAGCCCTGTGTGTGATAGGTGCTCCTTCAATGGAGCCCTGTGTGTGATTGGTGCTACTTTAATGGAGCCCTGTGTGTGATAGGTGCTCCTTCAATGGAGCCCTGTGTGTGATAGGTGCTACTTTAATGGAGCCCTGTGTAGTAGGTGCTACTTTAATGGAGGCCTGTGTGGTAGGTGCTACTTTGATGGAGCCCTGTGTGGTAGGTGCTACTTTAATGGAGCCCTGTGTGAGATAAGTGTTACTTTAATGGAGCCCTGTGTCGTAGATGCTACTTTAATGGAGCCCTGTGTCGTAGATGCTACTTTAATGGAGCCCTGTGTCGTAGATGCTCCTTTAATGGAGCCCAGTGTGTGGTAGGTGCTCCTTTAATGGAGCCCTGTGTCGTAGATGCTCCTTTAATGGAGCCCTGTGTCGTAGATGCTACTTTAATGGAGCCCTGTGTGTGATAAGTGTTACTTTAATGGAGCCCTGTGTGTGATAAGTGTTACTTTAATGGAGCCCTGTGTAGTAGGTGCTCCTCTAATGGAGCCCTGTGTGTGATAGGTGCTACTTTAATGGAGCCCTGTGTCGTAGATGCTCATTTAATGGAGCCCTGTGTCGTAGATGCTACTTTAATGGAGCCCTGTGTGTGATAAGTGTTACTTTAATGGAGCCCTGTGTGTGATAAGTGTTACTTTAATGGAGCCCTGTGTAGTAGGTGCTACTCTTAATGGAGCCCTGTGTGGTAGTTGCTCCTCTAATGGAGCCCTGTGTGTGTGTGTGGTAGTCCTCATTATGAGGTCCGGGATGCTGCCTCTTTCACCAATTTGACCTGGGAACGGGGATCCCTTTATCCTCTGTCTTGATTGTAGGGTTAACTTGATGTGATCAATTTGTGTTACGGGAGAGCTCTTGCCAAGTATTAATGGAGGTCTTTACAAACATTTACAATGAATAAATAAACTAAAGCTGTGTATAATGTTTGACATACTGGTTATCACAAGGTAGGATTCAGGAGGGTTAATCACTTGGTGACACGCACTTTACAACTAGGTGGTGATTAATTGCAGTGATTTTGTAGAGGTCATGAAGCAACTTCATGTTCATGTGAGCACTTATCAGACACTTGACTCTGAATTATTTCAAGGATCAACTCTGGTAGTGACATGACTGTAGTTGTGTCTTTCTGTGAAGGGGGCAGGTTGGCCCAGTCTTCTAAGGAACTCATTTGCAGGAATACTGATGACTGTCATAGCAAGCATTCACTCCACGTTAGAAATTGGCACTTGTCCCGAAGTCCTTGCCAAACTGCCCAATAGTTAAGGTAGCATAAGGACTAGAAGAAATTTGCCATTTTGAAGAGTTTTGCTGTATGTTATCGTTATAAGGATTGGTGGACTAAAAATGTTAGTTTCTACTGCTGTCACTCTTGAATAAGTGTATCATAACCGTCAGGGAGTTTTCAAATTTGGTTCATTGTCCCATGTAACGGTGTATTCCAACTATATTTGGAGTGAGAGATTCAAGGACCTACACCCATCACTTAGGTTATGGTGCTCACACTAGGTGTTTAGCTATGTAAATGTGTGGCACAGATTGGATGACATGGGTTTCAATTAGCCTCATCATACCAGGCAGGGGTGATGGGGAACTCGAGTTGTTAAGGTGTTCACACATCACGCCAAAGGCCTGGGTTCTATTCCCCACATGGGTACAATATGTGAAGCCCATTTCTCATGGCCCCTGCTATGTTATTTCTTGAATATTGTTGGAAGTGGCATAAAAACCACACTCACTCACACACCATCTGTTGTGAGGTGAGGTGAGGTGAGGTGAGGTGAGGTGAGGTGAAATTGGGTTTAACGTCGCGTCCAAGATTATTGCCCTTATATAACGACGTGCATGCACGTGTGTGTGTGTGTGTGTGCGTGTGCGTGTGGCTGCTTGTCCTAGTCCGGACTGATGCCGATTTATAGTGCTAGCCCACTGAGATACCATGCCACAGTTTAACATGAATACCCCACTCGGACACAGCATACTGACTCCGAGCCGACCAGTCTTTGTTTTAGCCCCTTAGTGCCGAGCGCCAGACAGGGTAACAACAAGTACCATCTTTTAACGTCTTTTGGTATGACGCGGCCGGCGATTGAACCCCGGACATTCCACTCTCCGGGCGAACACTCTACCACTAGACCACGGAGGCGGTCTCCAATCTGTTGTGATTAATGACTGTCATTTTTTATTTTCTTTATCGTTGTGGAGATGCATCATGCACCAGACAGATAGGTGTGATGCACATTAGGTAGGCTTCTGTGCTGTGTCTTGGTGCACTCACCCTAACCTGATGGCTGTCACTCCCTTCACAACAGATTCTGGATAATGTGAGATTAAACAAGTCTGGATGAAAGGATGCACTCTTTATTCCCTCATAATTGTGCTTGTTTGTCATTTTTCATCATGTTCAGGATGTTGCTGTGTATCATATTAATCATATGGGTTCATATCAGCAAACCTTTCTTTTGGACCATAATCCAAAGTTTGTCGCTCTCGGGCACTCGCTTGGTGTACTGGGTCTCCAATAGGTCTGCAGTGCACCTAGATTGCCTTCCAATAACTTTCCAGAGCAGAATAGGTCTCCAGTGCACCTAGCTTGTCTTCCAATAACTTTCCAGAGCAGAATAGGTCTCCAGTGCACCTAGCTTGTCTTCCAATAACTTTCCAGAGCAGAATAGGTCTCCAGTGCACCTTGCGTGTCTTCAATTGACATTCCGGAGCAGAATAGGTTGCTAGTACACCTAGCTTGTCTTCAATTGACATTCCGGAGCAGAATAGGTTGCTAGTACACCTAGCTTGACTTCAATTGACATTCCGGAGCAGAATAGGTTGCTAGTACACCTAGCTTGACTTCAATTGACATTCCGGAGCAGAATAGGTTGCTAGTACACCTAGCTTGACTTCAATTGACATTCCGGAGCAGAATAGGTTGCTGGTACACCTAGCTTGACTTCAATTAGCATTCCGGAGCAGAATAGGTTGCTGGTACACCTAGCTTGACTTCAATTGACATTCCGGAGCAGAATAGGTTGCTGGTACACCTAGCTTGACTTCAATTGACATTCCGGAGCAGAATAGGTTGCTAGTACACCTAGCTTGACTTCAATTGACATTCCGGAGCAGAATAGGTTGCTGGTACACCTAGCTTGACTTCAATTGACATTCCGGAGCAGAATAGGTTGCTGGTACACCTAGCTTATCTCCTGTTGGGATTCTGGAATAGATTATTTACAGGTTTTGATGATGTTGCTGGAATATTGCAGACTGTGACTAAGGTAACAGGTAAAACAACATTCTCATTCAGAATTGCATCGAAATTGAAAATGACAAATGTGCAGTCCATGTTAACTCCAGGAAAAACATTCCGACCCGAATCATATGTCATCTTGTATTACTGTACTAATGCTATAACCAATTACACGATATGCCCTGACATTATAGAAGAATATCGGAATGTGACATATGCATTAACGTTGAAATAATGAGACAAAAATCAACCCGGGTCAGCTTGAAGTCAGGGACCACCTAGTTGATGTATTACCTTCTGTGAAGGATGTTGTCAGTGTCATGAGAAAGTCACGAGCTCTGCTCTGCCATTAACAGACATGAGAATACCACAGGCAGATATGGATGTTCCAAACATTTTCATGGAAATCTTTGACCTTGTCGGGAGGTGGAATTTCCTTTAGAGAAGCATTGGAATAATGGTGTCCTTAGATCCCAGTCCTCATTATTTATATGATGTTGTTTCATACAGGTACCGTACAGAGTGCCACATTCCCATAAGCCCCCCCCCCCGACTAACCTTTTAGAATAATTTGTTAGTTATCATTATGAACACCCTGAAAAGTTACATGACAGTCTTTATTTTCTAGTGTAGATTTATGTAATTGATATTTTATAGAAAACACAGCACAGTGGAAAAGGGGAATTCTATTGCATTGTGACTGTTATTATGAATACATAATGCCATTTAGAAAGTGGTCAAATGTAACAAAAACCTTTGTTGGATAACACTTTTTTAGTAAAGTACAGATTTTTGTAACTCTTATAAATGGTTTAGTTTCATCGAAGTTTTAACTAAGTTTATTCTCAGACAGCAAATTTAACTTGTTGTGAATGGTTTTAATCGTGCCCCTCCCCTATTCTCCCTGGTCAGTTTTCTAAGTGCGGGGGCAGTCTCTATGAAAACGTTTGAGTCTATTACCCCAAACTTGTGTTTTTCGGTATTTTTTTCAGTAGATATTAGTCTTAGTAAATGCACTAGTACAACCTGATCTTTCTTGACCAGAAGAATTTTTACCAGACACAGGCTTCGGATAAGTGGCTAAAGTTGCAAACTATTAGTTTTCTGTAATAATTTTATGTGTTAATTCTCATTGAGAAAGGAGAATTTTGCTTTATGCTGTTTCAAAGATTCTAGCTTTTTGTTCAGTTTTCATTGTTTGCGAAGTAATTCATAGCTGTGGGATATAATATTAGTGTGTGGTTTCCATCATTGATGATGATATATACTGTTCAAAACAAGTTAAAGAACACCCACAAATGGGAGGCTGTACGTTGTAATAGCCACCATCTTGACAGATTGACCGCAGTCATATGAAAATAAATCAAGATTTTTTAACTTTTGAGTGGTATATTTTAAACTCTAATCACTGATCGTGCAACAACATCTTGTTAGATGAAACCCTAGCCTTTGAGAATCAGCCGGTCAAGAAGCGTTGACCTATATATGATGACGTCAAACTGTCCTGGTCAGCTCTGGCTTGAGAGTGGTCTTGAGAGTGGTCTTGACTCCCACAATGGGCGAGCGAGAGCTGTCCCCAGTTAGTTTTGTGAGGGTGTGTATGGTGTGCAGTAAATCTCCCTTCATATCTACACGGTGTGTACCCCTGTCGAGATTAATGTCCCGAAAAGACCTTCACCCGCCCTGCAAATAAATCTCTGCCCTGTTAACAGCGACCAGCAATCATCCGTGATTCACAGGTTCTGGGTGGGAATAATTCACAAACATCCCTCCGAGCCTCTTTGGAAAGGCCTATTCTATACGTCCAGAATTTGTAAATAGTGTGGCAATAATAATAATAATAATAACCTAACCAATCTGACTGTGCCAGGATCACCCAAACCCTCTTTGCTGCATTTTTAATTTTAATCTGTAAATAATGATGATAATAATAATAATAATAAAAATAATAATAATAAAAATAATAAAAATGATAATAAAAATTTTAATAATAGCTTTGGAATGTCCCATTCCATATATCTAGAATTTGTAAATGCAATAAAAATAATAGTTTAATTATTATTATTATAATCCGCCAAATCTACACCCGAATGATGCTCTTAGTGCTACATTAGTACCGCAGTCGTTGGATCAGTGTGCACTCGGTCTTCATTCTCAGCTCCCTGGGGAGTACACGAACCCAGTTTCCTGTAAGGCACTAGAAGGTTACCAGTCACATTACCGTCTTATCCTGCCATTCTCACCTGATTTACTGCTTCTTTCAAGTCTTAAACTAGACAAAGGCAAGATCAGTTGGTGGAAGAACTTGCATTTATTTTCAAATTTGTCAACAAGTCAATGAAAACAGAGCCATTATTTCTTATAAGCTGATCTGTTAAGTGCTTCCAAACATTGGTACTGAGTTAATTATCACCTAGTTTGACAAGGCTGTGATATAACACTTTGCTGCAATCGATATTACCGTTGTTACAGCACATATACAGTGGAGACACCGGGCTTTATGAATGTAAGGTGATACATGCCATGACTAATGTCTTGTATTGCAAAACCGTGAAGATCTGGGTTAGAATTGGTCTTCAGCAGCCTATGCTTGCTGCAAAAGTCGACTATACTTGTCATGAGAGGCAACTAACTTGATCGGATGGTGCATGTTGATGCATGTTAACGTATCCCAATTGCGTGGATTGATGCTCATGGTGTCAATCACTGGATTGTCTGATCCAGAATTGATTATTTACAGACCGCCATCATATAGCTGGAATATTGCTGAGTGCTATGTTAAATAAAAAACAAACAAACAAAATCTTGTATCGCAAGGTGATTCATAATGAGATAAGCATGACAAGGAGTGAAATTTTAACTGACTTCTAAAGTTTGGTTTCCTGGGCCCCGTTCCACAAAGCGATCGTAACTACAATCAATCTTAGAGACTTACGTCGATATTAGAATTGTCTCAGCTTAAGTTTACAACCGTTCCACAAAGCGATCTTTGGGCGATTGTAACTTTACAAGTTCTTAAGTAGCCCATCTTAATAAAGATCGGAATCTTTAGCCATGAAGATACGAAAGTTTCCCTAAGGGGTTGCCACCCTTGGTCATGTTTAGCAGACGACGCATTTCCTTGCACACCATAATAAAAGTCGCAATTCTCTTAGTTAAGATTGCTTTGTGGAATGGGCGGCTGATCGTAACAAAAATTTAAGATCACATACTTGGTGAGTTACAATCAACTTTGCCCTAAGATCGCTTTGTGGAACGGGGGGCCCTGGTTCAAGATTTCTCAAAGCACTTTTGTTAAGTCGACTTAAGACTACAAGGTATATCTTGGTCGGGCCTTTGTGAAAGTTATCACTGGATTCCTAGCACTCATCAGCCCCTCTACCTGACCAATGTTGAAGTGATGACACTTGAGGCTCCTCATCCCTATCTGTCATGTTGGTATTTGGGTACATCCCCACTGGCAAACACCACCCCCATTGTTCCGGGGTAAGTGGAAACAATCGACTGTCAAGTATTGCTGAACAGATTCAAATACCTGCTGTCGAGTGCTTCCTAATCAGGAGGTCGTTTCAGGTCATGCAAGGGGTCAGACAGAAGAATGTCCCAATTCTTTCTGATTTCTTAGATATCTGAAAACCATTATTAGAATAGATGGCTCGTGGTCAAGTGGATGGAGCGTTTGTACCAGAGGAAGGTCGGCCTTTCCATCCCCTGACCTCGTCATACCAAAGATGTTAAAATATGCTTCATGTTACCCTGCTTGGCAATGTGCATTAAGGGGATAAAACAAGGACTGGTTGGCTCGTAGTCTGTATACTGTCTCAGTGTTGTATTCATGATAAAGCCCATTTTCCTCACCTATTGATAGAATAATTAGAATATTATTTTCCTTACTGAAATGAAATCTCTGCTTTTGAGGGATATCTTGCTCACACTAATACATAAACAAGGTTAAAGCGTTCGCTCATCACTCTGAAGACCCGGGTTCAATTCCCGACATGGGTACAATGTGTGAAGACCATTTCTGGTGTCCCCCGCCGTGATATTGCTGGAATATTGCTAAAAGTGGCGTAAAACCATACATGCTCACTCACTCACTCACTCACTCACTCAATCACTCACAAATACATAAAAATAATGGCGAACAGTGTGATATCATCCATGTATGACATCAGTTCTAGCAGTGAGATAGGATCTGTTGCAGTCAGATATCACCCACCTATATCAACACTGACAGTGAAATATCATCTGTATATCAACACTATCACTAGATATCATTTGTATATCAACCCTGTACCCTGATATATCCCGTGTTGCAAGTGGCCGGCAGATGTTGCGACCGACCACACCGCCACTGTTGTGTATCAACATCTTCCAGTTGCTTGTTCAGGCGCTGCCACCAATTACCAGAGAATGGAACCCATGACCTTGCCGCTGACAAAATAATGGTCAAAAACTCAAAACATGCGCAGGTCAACACTGTAAGAATATTGTTTGTGTTTCTGGAGGTTCCAACATGTTAGAATGCTGATCAGCACCTGTTTGGAATTATTCTGTAATCTAATATGTAATGAATATTTTGATTTATTTTGACTGTATGCAGCAAATATCTAAAGCACATACTTAAGATTTCCTTTACAGGAATCTTCAATCTGTAATAATAATGTCATACTTCAAATCCATAAAGATGTCACTGACATTTCTCCAGCTCTACAGGATGTTGAAAACATCAGGCTGACTTGGAAACATACATGATGTATTTGAGAAAGAACATAAAATAGAATATATGCAGGATTATGTGGCACTGTGGAAATCGTAATGGCAAAGTTGAAATATGTTCCCAGCAACCTAAAAGAGCAGCACACTTACAAGTCATATTGTGTTTATGATCTGGAGCCAGTGATGCTTTCACACACGTAAGCTGAACAACACGTGGAACGTGACCATGTGAACACATTATTGGACAGGATAATACCCAGTGTATGATGTGGTAGTGGGCAAACTTTGTGAATTGCATCTGCATAGCTCATGAAATGAGTTCAAAGATGGATAAAAATAGTATCCTTGTTGGTGCTGAAATTCCAAAAGGCACACAAAATATGTATTTCTTTCCCTGTAATGTTTTGTTAATTTTAGTTGGTTTGATACTTCTGAATGAGATGCCAATGTTAAGGTGCCATGGTTTGATACCTCTGAATAAGATGCCAATGTTAAGGTGCCCTGCTTTGATACTTCTGAATAAGATGCCAATGTTAAGGTGCCATGGTTTGATACCTCTGAATGAGGTGCCATGGTTTGATACTTCTGAATGAGATGACAACGTTAGGGTTCTATGGTTGATACTTCTGAATGAGATGCTTATGTTAAGGTGCCATGGTTTGATACTTCTGAATGAGATGCCAATGTTAAGGTGCCATGGTTTGATACTTCTGAATGAGATGCTAACGTTAGGGTTCTATGGTTTGATACTTCTGAATGAGATGCCTATGTTAAGGTGCCATGGTTTGATACCTCTGAATAAGATGCCAGTCTTTAGGTGCCCTGCTTTGATACTTCTGATGGAGATGCCAATGTTAAGGTGCCATGGTTTGATACTTCTTGAATGAGATGCCAATGTTAAGGTGCCATGGTTTGATACTTCTGATGGAGATGACAACGTTAGTGTTCTATGGTTTGATACTGATGAATCATATGCCAATGTTAAGGTGCCATGGTTTAATAATTCTGAATGAGATCCTTCTGTTAAGGTGCCCTGGTTTGATACTTCTGAATGAGATCCTTCTGTTAAGGTGCCCTAGTTTGATACTTCTGAATAAGATGTCAATGTTAAGGTGCCCTGGTTTGCTACCTTTAACATAGGCACCTTGTGTAAGAGTTCAGCATGTAAAACGGTTCTCTTTATGACATACCACCCAAGCAGTTCCTTGCTGAGATGCTTTTGATCATGCATTAACTAATATGAATTTTGTAATAACCTGAAAAAAGAATTTCATAATGTGTGGGCTAATAACAGACGCCAAGAAATATTGACGATCACCTATTATATATCACAGTGTGTTTAATGATGATCAGAATGAAAGATAAGACCTGAGATTACAAATGTACTTGAATGATATTAACACTGTCAGAAAAAAATAAATGAAAAGAAAACATAACATGCTGTTAAGATACATCACCTAAATCTCGCCTCTTCTGCAGGTGGTTCAACTTCTAAATACCACTCAGAAAGGGTGGTTAAAGGTTAATGGATGTTTGAGAGGATATAAAGTGTAATACTGGCCTATCTTGCGTCTCAGTTGGGTTGATATGGGTGTTTAATCCCTGGTTCGCACCTGGAAGTATTTGCTGTCTCTGACCCAGGTATGAGCTCGTGCTGATGTGATGGAGGACAATAGATGAAGTGAATTATTCCTCTTTTGGCTTCTTCCTAGTGCTATACCCGTGCTCGTGGGTTTCACCGAAGTGGTAAATGTCTCAGACCTGCATCACTTCGGGCTTTCCTCCCATATTAAGCTGACACGCAGTGATACAACTGGAATAACTGTTAAAAGCGGCGTTAAACCCAACTCACTCTCTCTTCCAAGTGCTGTACCTATCGTCTTGATTTGATGTGCTTAATGTATAAACCTATAGTGTTGTCAATCGAATATAATGAATAATTCTGAGATACGTTTCTGTTGAGGCCAATCCAATTTAATTTTTCCAAATTTCTTGACCAAGAATCAGAAAACACGATGTCAGTTTGACTTTCAATGTAAGTCCAAATTCTAGATTGTTGTTTTGATAATACCAGTTAAAAAGTTACTTATTCATCTGCTTCAAATGATCTGATGAAAATGAAGTTACAATATTTACAAGTATGAATTTCAGGAAGCATACTATTCTATGAAATACAAAAAAGTCAATCTTTTCGAAAATATGTATTCCCATAAAATTCCAAGACAAATTAGCCTGCACTAATAAATATATTATCAAATCAAAGAGCATTGTTAATGTTATCAAAATCTAAAATATAGATATCTTGAAAGTGTCAGTTTTCAGTCATGCATAATGACAAGTACTGTGCACACTAGTATCTTGTCCCCTGTCAGCCACAAGCAACCATTTCAATATTTTGTCTTGCTGCCATGACAGGGACACCAGCAATGTATGAGCTGGGATGTAGATGTCAGTAGACATGTCACCTGTGTGTAGTGTCCTTGCCTGTGTGTGATGTGACTGTTATACACCAGGAGGTGTAGGAAGGTCTATAATGGCCTGGTCAGCCTCAGGTGGCGGCACATCGTCAGACTGATGAGTGACCCCTCGTAGCTCTTCCTCTTCCTTCTGGTTAATGACCCCTCCATGGTCTAGTGGATGGTGCTGCTGCCCAGAGAGTGGAGTGTCGCTGGTTCAATCCCATGGCCATGTCATACCATAAGATTTTTAGAGATGGTACTTGTTGTTGCCCTTATTTGCACTCGGTCCGTTAAGATCCGGGGTAGAATAGGTCTTCAGCAACCCATGCTTGCTGTAAAAGGCAACTATGCTTGTCGTAAAAAGCAACTAACAGGATCAGGTGGTAAGGCTCGCTGATTTGGTTGAAGCATGTCATCAATCCCAATTGCGTGGACTGATGTTCATGATGTCAATCACTGGATTGTCTGGTCCAGACTCGATTATTTACAGACCGCTGTCATATAGCTTGAATATTGTTGAGTGCGGTGTTAAACAACAAAGCAACCAACCAACCTTATTTGCACTTAACATCAAGGCCTGGTGAGCTTGGAGTCAGTATACTGAGTTTAGTATCTGTGTTACCTGGGGCTAGCATAAGTCTGGGGAGTACAAGCAGCCACACACGTCATGCTATTCCTGCACAATGACTGTGGAATATGTGTAGTTGATGGAAACAAAAACAAATCTAGATTTTAGAAAGCAAGCCTAGCCAGCTCCATCAGGATTTCTTTTTAATTTTAGAGGAGAGAAATGTGTTGTGTCATAAAAGATTTCATAACTAAATGGTGGTCTAGCATCATTCATGGTACCAGGTAAGTGTAATAATCTTGAGCGTAACGTTATTTCAACTCTCCTTTTCTGACTTATAAGTGCTTTCCATTAAATTATGAAGTGATTTGTTATATGATGATTCTTTAACATTGCTTTCAAAGAATGTTTCAATTTGACTGCTTCAAAAATGGGAATTGGTTATTTTGTAATATCAAACGACTGGAAGTGATCTTGGCTTCACAGAATGGCTTATACTTGTTTTTTCTTTGTATCCATCAATTGTATTTTTGTTAAACTAAACATTGACACAAAGTGTACCATCTTGCTTTGTATGGAGACTCAGTACAGAGGTATGTTAGCGGTTGCCCTTCCTTTGACCTCCCTCTGACATGTCCCCTCTGTACATCCCAGCTAATCCTTTCACCTCCCCAAACAGCAGGTTCTCACTTCTATGACACTTGACAACCTCTTCTGTGGTTTCATTATATCAAAACATTGCTTCCCATATGTCACTACCTCTCTGTGGAAAGCTCTTTAACAATTGCAGGCCTCTAAACATTGTATTTGCTCAAGTGTGCAAGTCCCACATAGAAAGAGTTGGGATTAGGAATGATACAAAGGTAAAATAAATACTGGACATTGTTGGTTTTCAGAAACAATTTTGAACATGTATCTTTTTGTTAAGAACGACATTCGTTTGAATAACCATTCATGATAGTTTATCAGAATTCTTTGGTGTTTTATTGAAGTACTCTTGTCCATAGATTTGATCCTGTTAACAATCTATATTGTATCGTCAGTGATGAAGGGGGCATTGTGTCTGGGGTTGTGAAGGTCGGTACTGGCCTCGGATTGGTTCACTGATAGAGGACAACAGTGCGGAATGTTGCAATCACATCGGAGGCATCTATTCATAAACTCATTTTGGGTCCAAGGCCAAGTGTAACTTAATGCTACTCATCATACATATTGTTTGATTATTTTCGGGTGGTCTAGTTTAAAAATTTGATCTTCCAGTTTTAAACAATTTAAACAGCATAATAACATATTTTTGGTTGAACTGTTTTGCCGACAATTTTGGATTATCATTTTTTTAACTGAGAGGAAAAAAGACTGGTGACCTGGCCATTTTGGAAAAAACTACTCTAAAAAGGTTAAGGACCGACTCTTTTATCGGAATAATGAAAGAATAACTATAGAAATATGAAAGAATCGGGTGGTCCTTAAACAAAATGTTTCTCATCAGAATGTTATGTCCTTAAATTAGTAAATGATTGTGGTCACTCTTGAGAAGTTATAACACATGTATGTGTATGTATATACCATTCTGTGTGACAGTATCAATGCTTGTTGCACCACGAGGGTGTTTTTCAACTTACAATCTATATTGAGTGATAACGCAGTTTCTGGTGCAGCTTGCAGCCACCAGATGGCAGCACCAGGTTAATGTGTACCATGCACTTGTGGCATTTCCTGTCAGAATATACGTCTGATATTCTGTGGGGAGAGATTCCAACAAATGGGCCATTAACCATGTGATGTAGCACTGGTGGTCAATATGTACCGTTATCTCAGAATTATCTTCTCTCATATCCGTCACATTTCTGTTTCTCCGTGAATAACCATTTCTTGTTTGTATCATTTTTAGGCACCATCAAACATGGGTGTATACTTTCTGTTGCCTTTCAGTTTATGTTGACTGTTTGGGAGACATAGTGTTGACCAATCTGTCCTATGCAAGGTGTTTCTAATTAACCCAAAGTCTTGGAATCCATGTCTGTACGAAAAGTTTGATATTTTTTGTGATACTGATATTTGATAGAAATCATACAAATATTGTATCTTGTATTTATTAATTACTCTGTATGAAATCTTGTAAGTATCAATACAAACCAGCCATCTATTCAGACATCCTGTCCCCATTATTTAATATAACTTTACACTAATGTCACAGTTAAGTTTCTTGCTCAAGATCTAACTCCGTGTAAATGTATTCAATGAAAAGAAATCTTTCTAATGGGTACAAGACCATTCAGCTTGTAAAATCGTGTACTCCCGTTAACGACACTTGCAGCTTCTTTGTTGCCATTAAAACGTTGCGTATGATGGGAAAGTTGGTTGATGAAGCCAAAGAACACACTGCATGTGGCGAGACTCCGTATCTGTTCTCCTTACCCACTGTGCCAGTTGATGACAAGGCTGCTTTCATTAGCTCACTTGCATTCATCGGTCTTCAACATGAATTTTCAATCTCCTAAATCTCAGTTTTTGTCTAAATTCTATTTACCTTAATGGCAAATGAAACTATTAGCTCAGAAAGAAATGTTTATCAAATGGGATAAATTATCAGTTGATATATTCAGACTGAGTTACCTTCAGAAAAAACCCCGTGAAAATCCGGGGTAGAATAGGTCTTCAGCAACCCATGCTTGCTGTAAAAGGCGACTATGTTCGTCGTAAGAGGCGACTAATGGGATCAGGTGGTCAGGCTCGCTGACTTGGTTGATGCATGTCATCAATCCCACTTGCGTGGATCGATGCTCATGATGTCAATCACTGGATTGTCTGGTCCAGACTCGATTATTTACAGACCGCCGTCATAAAGCTGGAATATTGCTGAGTGTGACATTAAACAACAAACCAACCAACCAACAAACCGTTTGAAAAAAATTCAGGCCAAACCAATTAAAAAATACTTGTGTGGGGGTATTTCTTGATCGAATACAACTAAAAGATGGGATAACAAACTTTTCAGTGTATGTGTTCATACCTATTCACATTTTTTAACAAAATGTTTTGAAAATGTAATATGACATCTACAAGGAAGAATAGTCCTGCATCACAACTGTGGAATATATCTATTTTAATGAACCCAAAACCATGTACATTATAAAAAAACAAGTCTAGCCTGCCATGAAATCAGCATCAGGAAAATAACTTAAAGGAGAAAATTGTTTTGTGTAAAAAAAATATTTCATGGACTATATTTGGTCTTAGGGAAGAACTGTTTTGAGAAAAATGTGTCTTGTACATTAAGACTGGGATGTTTGTGAATAAAACCTTTTGTCACTGACGTTACAGTCCTCGATTAAGCAAGTATTGTTCTTAACGCCCTGACTGAACTAGGTGTGGAGGTACTGGGCTGATGTAGAGGGAAAGCTGTGTGATATCACTGGTATTTCCCTCTCGGGCATCTGCTAGAGGTTTCCTTACTGCAAACAAATCAACTTTGATCTTTGGGCATCTCCTGTTCCTAGTGGAAGAATCGCGTGTTACCTCAACCCAGGGCAGCTTGACATTACCATGCGTTTGATCCAAATTATTCTTAAATTGAAAGCAAAATCGATAAATCTGAAACAGATTTTCCTATTCTGACCCCAGCTGGGCCAATGACAATGTTCCTAGCACACTCTCACACAAGAGTTGCTCTAATCACTAAAGTGTATGGATATTGGCAATTATTGTTATTGGGGACCAGTGTGGTTTGTTAGACCGTCCCGGGGAGGGGGAGCTGATGTCACAGTCACAGAGCATACTCCCAGTCCCATCTGGGACATGGCTTGGAACATTGGGACGGTGAGGTGGCTTACTTTGAGGGACTATTAGAAATTGAAAAGAAAATTGAGGATAATAATAATATTAATAATGTTAATAATAATTACAAAGACATAATAATTATATTAATATTAATATTAATATTAATATAAATATTAATAATAATAATAATAATCTGGCAGTGTGGGTTCGAATCCCGAATGGGACTCAACCCAAAAAAGTATGAGATTTTAATCTGTACTTTACTAAGAAAGTGTTGTCCCAAATATAACATTTGTTATAAATATTATTGATAATGATAATAAGAATATGTGTCTAGTTACATGGTTACTGGATATGGTAGCCCATGTGTGTCCCCCATTCATGCAAGACAGAGAATAACTATTGAGTATAGGAATAATGGATAATATGTCCGAGTGATTCTATGGTGCAAGCCCCAAGCCTTTGTGAGAGACAGTACTCATTCACGAAGGACAGATAGTCCATAGGTTTGAGTTTCAACTAGGTTATTCAATATATATATTGTTCACTGGCATTTTAAGAAAGAAGAAATTAAGAAAAAACATATAAAACACTACAAAAAAAACTTGACCAAAGTCAGCCTTTTATTCTGATGACATGTTTACAGTTTGTGATATTGTGGACAATGGATGATGTCAAACTGTATTGTTCGTTCTCAACAATGAAGCACTATGATGTCATATTGCTTTGACTGACCACTGGTGCAGTCGGGTAGCCAAGTGGTTAAAGCGTTCGCTCGTCATGCCAAAGACCCGGGTTCGATTCCCCACATGGGTACAATGTGTGAAGCCCATTTCTGGTGTCCCCCGCCGTGATATTGCTGGAATATTGCTAAAAGTGGCGTAAAACCATACTCACTCAACTGACCGTTTTTCATTGAGAATCACTCAAATGCACATGGTAGTTAGCCGAACGTTTTACAACACCCGGTCTTTCCACCCTTGTTAATATTACACAGAGCAGCTTGGCCTAATGTTGCAAGTTTCAGGGAGACAGATTCTATATGTCAAGTCAAGTGACAGCCCCAGTCTTGATAAGGTTGTCCCGCTTCTACTGTGGAAGGAGTTGTATGAACTGGGTATGAAATTGGGTCCTGTCAATACAGTCTATGCACATTACATTGTGTTCATCCCATTAAGATCCGGGTTAGAACTGATCTTCTGGAACCCATGCTTGTCGAAAGAGGCAGCTAACAGGATCAGGTGGTGAGCCTCGCTAAGTTGGTTGATGCATGTCATTGTATTCCAACTGCATAGATTGATGCTCATAATGTCAGTCACTGGATTGTCTGGCCCAGACTCTCATTTTAACACACCACCGTCATATAGCTGGAATATTTCTGAGTTCGGCGTTAAACAACATACAAATAACCAAATTTTGTGTAAGTATTCTTTTGGATATGACAGCCTCCATGGTCATGTGGTAGAGCGTCCGCCCGGAGAGCGGAAGGTACAGGTTTCAATCCCCAACCGCATCATACCAAAAGATGGTACTTGTTGTTACCCTGTCTGGCGCTCGGCATTAAGGGTCTAAAACAAGGACTGGTCGGCTCGGAGTCAGTTTAGTGAGTCTGAGTGGGGTATTCATGTTAAACTGCGGCATGGTTTTCTCAGTGAGCTAGCACTATAAATCGGCATCAGTCCAGACTAGTACAAGCAGCCGCACACATGTCGCTATATAAGTGCAATAATCTTGGACACGATGTTGAACCTAATTTCAACTCACCTCAGACTTGTGGCTAGTGGCTAGATTGACTAGATTCTGGGAGATCACAACTAGTCCTTCTAGATTTTCGCTTGTCACGGAATAAAGGCCTAGTGTTACATTTGTTAGAACCAAGATCAATTTTGCCTTTTTCAGTTATTCTGTGTTTCCTTACTTGCTGTAGTGAAATATTATGTTGTCAGTTCTTCAAAAAGAAAGGAATGGCTGTTAGAATATTCTCAATATGTTTAAAACACCCACAATGATGTGAATGTTAGGAGCAAGCGAACGTCCCCTTTTTCTTGAACACATGGCGCCAGCATTGTACATATGCAGTGATTCATGAGTGTTGAACTTCATTCAGTTAATTTACCCTTTATATTTCACCATTTCTTGTCATGTGACACACATTCGAGTATGAATGCCCTTATTGATCAGTTGATCTGATTTTTAAAGATGTTATCGCAGAATTTTCACATGTTGCCAAATTAATGATTTTTCCAACGTAAATGACAATGTGTAATTTTATCGAAAATGGAAACTTGTCATTGAGATACAGTTGGGAAAGTTTTATTGTCCAACAGCTGTGAACACAATCAGATTAACATCCCGTAATGACACGCTTCTTATTGCTACAGACCTTTCTGATGAGGTTTAGGTGAGTGATATGATATTGTTGTCGGAACCCTTGTTACCGATCCTCACACAGCGAAAACTCTGAGTTAGCGCTTGTGTTTGGCAGCTGGGAATTACATTCGACTACCTCGGACAAATGTTTCCTGTAATATAGCAGAGAAACTGGAGCTTAAGTTTAGTGGAAATCAAGCCGAAGCTTCTTAAATCTGATTTATCGCGTAGCCTTACATGATAAAAACGTAATCTTTCCGATAAATCTGTCTGTGATGGATAGGAGGGAGACTATTGTAATACTACCCAGCTGAACCTTTGGGGGGATTATGTAACTCTGTCTATAGTCAAGTCTGGGATTTCAAACACTTCTGTCGTTTCCCATCCAGAAGAGTTCCCAGGAGCCCAGTTCTTGATATTAAACAGCAAAACATGGAGCAAGAGAGTGGCCAGTTTGTCTGTGTACAGTTGAACCTTGATAATGTGGATATATTCACAAATAGCGTTTAATGTGTATTATGTTCGTGTAGTAATATTTAGATTTTTTCGACTGTAATCGTCCGATTGCTGACGTTCTGGGCTAAAAGGAGTTCCCTGCATAACCATATTGGCGAGCTGGTCGTTCTGGTGCAAGTTTGAGTCCTTGTGGTCAGTGACCTGCATTGAACAGTGGTCAATCACTGATTTGACCAGTCCTGAAGTTGACTTGAGGTTTGACTGTTTCAGCTGTAGTTAGGGGCAGTCAGATAGCCTAGTGGATAACGCGTTCGCTCGTCACGCCAAAGACCCGGGTTTGATTCCCGACATGGGAACAATGTGTCAAGCCCGTTTCTAGTGTCCCCCGCCGTGATATTGCTGCAATATTGCTAAAAGAGGCGTAAAACCATACTCACTCACTCACTCAACTATGGTTCAAACCTATTTCGGATATATTGTAACCATCAAATACTATTTTAGTAGGCTTAAAATTTACAGTGTTTGAAATTATGCCTTGACGTCGAGGGTTCCTGTGTCATGACCCTAATTTTAAAAGTTACATGTTTTGGGGGTCACTATAATAAAGTCCTGTAGCAGCGAGCCCCAGGGACCCCAGGACATCCCCATCATTTCCAACACTGCTATTACAACAACCATAGGTACCGGGGATAGTTTCCTCCCCGGATGTAGAGCAGGACAGTACAGTGTCTGATTGGCTGTAATCACGACATTGACTGAAGTACCCACTAATGGCGGTGCTTACTGGGAACTTTTAGTGTCAAGAACCAAGAAAAACTTGTCTGGTTTCCATGGCAACGTCTTCCTACCTGTCCAGTACGTATGTCTGAGTTTAGTGAAAATTGCATTTGTGGACTTACAGTGCCCAGGACCTGAGACACTATCCTTGAGCTTAGCGGCAGTTTGGTTATCACGAGACTTGAGGGGGTGATGACCTACATCGGGAACAGTCTGGGGAGGGGTAGAGTCTACCCTTGTTATATGGGGATCCGGAAACAGGAGGGTGAGGGGAAGAGTCTATCCGTGTTATATTGATCCCAGGGGGTGGGGTGAGTCTGTCCGTGTTATATGGGGACCTGAAAACAGGAGGGTGAGGGGAAGAGTCTATCCGTGTTATATTGATCCCAGTGGGTGGGTGAGTCTGTCCATGTTATATTGATCCCAGTGGGTGGGTGAGTCTGTCCGTGTTATATTGATCCCAGGGGGTGGGTGAGTCTGTCCGTGTTATATTGATCCCAGAGTGCGGGGTGAGTCTACCCTTGTGGTATAAAACACCAGAAGGGAGAGGGCAAGGAGAGGGAAGTCTCCCCATGTTATATGGAACTCGGGGTGGAGGGGGGGATGAGTCTACCTGCATGATTTTGAGCCCGGAGGGAAAATGAGGGATGGTGAATCTACCTTCAAGATATATGACCGAAGGTTGATAAGTTGTCAAGATAGGAAACCACTTGCTCAAGAGAGATACACAAGTGATATATCGCCCGACACAAGATTGTAAATCATGATACAGACATTGGCAACAAATGAATTTTTTCAGATCAGTGAATGAAATATTCCCTTAATGTATGTGCATATGTTAATGGATATATGATAAGAGGAAGTGAAGCTCTGCCTTGAGATTTACCTTAACCTTTTGATCGACTTACGTTAGCGTATAAGCACAATGTTTGTTATCAGTGATCTAGTTGAGTATATATGTCAAGTAGTGCTGGGTTAACAGCCTGGATTGGCATCCAGCGCTTTCACGTATTATTGTACGTGTGTGGAGGAAAAATTTGAATCACATGAATTTTATAACAATATCTTAAATGCCCCAGTTGTTGAACTGTTCTTGTCTGGGACCAGGAAACCCTAGCTAGCCACCCATGCCCCATTATGAGATTGATGGGCTGACATGATCTGAATACCAGACAATTTAAAAGGAGCCCAACTCAAGTCCAGAATGATTTGGCAAGTCTAGATTGCCTCAGCTCTAGGGTATGTGCAAATCTGCAGGACTTATGATCATGGGTTCGAATCCCGGTTCTCCCTGATTATGTTTCTAGTGGTAAATACCTGCGGCCTGCATCACTTGGCGCTTTCTGCCCGTTTATGGTAACCAATCATTTGTCTCCATATCATACTAACTGGTCAGTTGTCTTGGACATCTAATTGTACAGTTGGAGTGACACATAGACTAACGCTTTAAAATATCTAAAAGTCTCTAAAAATACATAATTTGAAAGAAACAAGCAACTACATTTTAATTGAAAAGGAACATTAGAAATTCAGAACCTGTGGAAAATCTAGACTTGCTTCATTTTGGGCTATGGCATTACAGTCAGGGCTGGTTGAAGGGCAGCCTTGCTCCAAGGCTGTACTAAAAGATACATCCATTGATGTTTAGTAACTCTTTCCTTCTGATAGGCAAGCCTAGATATGTGGAAGGACACCAGTCTCTTAAAGGGACAACTTGTTCACATTTTTTACATAATGTAGAACTTATGATTTAAACTAATAATTATTGCCTTAGAGACTTGTGTAAGTCTAGTGGAAGGGACTATAATGGTTAAGGGACTGTGAGACAGACTAGAGTGACCCAGTATTGGAAATACGACAACACTGATGTCACAGGACAAAGCTCTGTGTTCTGTCGCTGCTGGTGAAGGTTATGGAGGCCATTAAGACTGCTTTACTGCTGGTTCTGCTTCAGCATCTGATCTACTCTCATCCCCAGATGCTCAGCCAGGCTTCTGTATGTATCTCTCAGGAGCTCTGACCTTCTCTCAGATGGACCCAGATCCTGTCTGTAAGCTGATTCCTGTTACACAAAGGAAATGTTTACAGTTGTGTTGGTATCTGTGTGAGAGTGGGACTTCCTGCAAGTGACAACAGATGGATGTTTATGGTATCCAGTTGGCCCTGGAAGAGCTTTCATGGGCCAGTTTTCTCTCATAAAGTTCTAGGGAGGCTGGTAGCTGAGTGGTGAAAGCATTTGTCAGCAAACTGAAGACCTGGTTTTGGATTTATTCCCAATGGTCACAGTTGGGATATATTTGTGTCTCCTGCTCAGAACATGCTACAAAACTGACTAGTTTCTGTTTTATCTGTTATGTACCATACACATTCACGGTCAACTACCCATACATATTCAAGGTCAACCACCATACACATTCAAGGTCAACTACCATACAAATTCAAGGTAAACTACCATACACATTCAAGGTCAAATACCTTACACATTCACGGTCAACTGCCATACATATTCAAGGTCAACCACCATGCACATTCAAGGTCAACCACCATACACATTCAAAGTCAACCACCATACACATTCAAGGTCAAATACCTTACACATTCAAGGTCAACTGCCATACATATTCAAGGTCAACCACCATACACATTCAAGGTCAACCACCATACACATTCAAGGTCAACCACCATACATATTCAAGGTCAACTACCATCCAGATCAACTAACATAAACATTCAAGGTATACTACCATAAACATTCAAAAAGTGTATACTGTACACATTAAAAAGTCTAGTGCCATACATTTTCAGAAATCCTATTTTGTACGCATTCAAAGTCAGATGCCTTATATATCCTTTGCATCACAATATAAACAATGTTTCACTTTGCATGTATCATCATGATGTTAATCATTAAATATCTCGTATTGTGTATAATGTAATTTGATGTGCAGAGTCACTTCCTTTACGCATGCCAGAATCCCATGATCGAGGGTATGACTATGGTTCTGGGTTTGTCAGCTCTTGCCAAAGTGATAAGTCTATTATCTACATCACTTCGGGCTTTGCTTTCAAATTCGGAGGCACGGGTGGCCCAGCCTTCCAAGGGACTCCAATTCACTGTGCAGAGTTGCCTCCCTTGGACATGCCAGAAACTTTTCATTATGGGTTCAAATCCCAGATTCCCCCAATTATGTTTCTAGGTTTGTCAGCACCATACCTGTGTTTAACCAAAGTGGTAAACATCTGCACTTTGGGCTTTCCTCCTACATTAAGCTGACGCTGTGATATAACTGGAATACTGTTGGCAATCAAGCTAACTCACTCACTCACTCCTCTCAAGTTTAGCTTACACGCTGAGATATAACTGAAATTAGTTTTTAAACCCAACTCATTCCCTATTGATCTGTGAAGATCAGGGTAGAAAATAGCAACCCATGCTTGCCGTAAGAGGTGTCAGAGCTGGTCGTCCGAGGCGACGAATGAGATTGGGTGGTCAATGCTCATGATGTCAGTCACTGGATTGTCTGGTCCAGACTCGATTATTTACAGACCGCCGCCATATAGCTGGACTATTGCTGAGTGTGGCATTAAACAAGAAACAAACAAACATCACTCCCTATCACAAGTCATTGATCATGATGTACCACTGTAACGCTATCTGTCCCCTTGCTTAACCATGTTTCTGCCTTGTGTTTTAGCCATAGACTGCGAGGTCTCGGATTGGACTGACTGGGGCGAGTGCGATGATCCTTGTGGACTTGGCAGTCGCAGGAGAACAAGAAAAGTTAAAAGATACCCGGAAAATGGTGGTAAAAATTGCCCGACAATGAAACAGCGCCGAGTGTGTGTCGGAGACGGAAAAGCCGAGGAGTGTCTACAACAGAGTGTGGAGCACCATGCAGAGGAGCTTCAAGGTGGGAACAGTGTAGAGAGCTTAGTCAAGGCCATTAACAAACATTTGAATAAATTATTTGTTCTGCACAGAATTTAGTGAATTCTGTTGGGTTTGTTTTTTTCCATGCATGCTTTTACTTGTCAGAGGCAGTTGGGTAGTGTAGTGGTTAGTGCATAACCTTGACACTGAAGAACTGGGGTCGCTCCTGGGTGTGAAGTACGTTCTAAGTGTCACGGCCAGGATGTGGTGGGAATATTGCTTGAAGCAGTGTGTCAAATACTTGCACACTCACTCTTCATCTTACATATAAATTGAAAGACTTTGTTTTCTGTGTGATTAGGAATTGAAAGATCTTTTTTTTGTATATATTTAGGATATAAACTTAATAGACTTTTTTCTGTAACATTAGGACTTGAAAAATATTTTACTTACCATATTTGACGTAATAAGCGCCCAGGGCGCTCTCAAAATTAGAAATAGGGGGCTCTTATTAGAATATTATTTGGGGAAAAAACAGAGTTGAAAGATCAGAAATTTTGTGGTTTATGCTGACAGCCTGAAATGATACAAAAGAAAAGTCTGTGTGTATTATACACGACAGATATATTTTTCCAGAAATTAATTGCCCATAATGAAGAGTGCATATAACACATGAGTGCATATTATACACAAATAAATAAGTCTTGTGTACATTGATCAATCGACAGGGGTGCTAATTGGGATTGTTCACCAGCCAATATATTAGCAAATATCGTTGTGGGCGCTTATTAGAGCGGGGGCGCTTATTACGACGAATACAGTATGTATCATTAGGACTGGAAACAGTTTTGTGTAACCGGACTTAAAAGATATTTTCTGTATCATTCGGACTTGAAAGACTTTTCCTGTGACATTAATACTTAAAGACTTTTTACTTCTGTATCATTAGGTGTATAATAAGTCGAGACCTTTCCATACTCATGATGATATTTTTTCTATAAAAACAAAAAAACTGCAAGTGATTCCCTTGAGCTTCCTGGGAAACTTTAAGTGTGCTCGCCTAAAAAAAACTTCTGTGACAAAGATTGTGGATCTAGTTTACAAGTTCGGTGCATTTGTCTGACAATTGACAGCTGGATGACAGATAAGCATCCGATAGGCAGTGATATACACGCCATTAACATGGCAGCTCAACATCATCGGCTAAATGTCATCTTTTATTACCCAGGTTAATATCCAGCCTAACGTGTTCCTATCTTGGCTGCTTTTTTCCCATTTAGAACTGATTACAGGATTAATGCACATATACACTGAACATTGTTGCAGTGTGGGGAGTCAAGACGTTTACTGCAACATTGTTATCAGTGAAGAATATCATATTTAAAATACCTAACATGAAACGGATGATGACTATCTACAAGATTTTCATCCTATTTGGGATTGTAATCATTTTGTACTTGTATAAAAAGAGTTAAACAGTTTTACATGGCTTAACTTTGAAAAGATGCGTTCTTCTCAGTACTGTATTCTTATGAAGCAGGATTTTCCATAGTGCTTTGATAAAATTATGGGTGTGTGCTTGCTCCATTGGGTTCGGTTTCTTTTCAATCTGTCTAGCTGTGAGTCACAAGTTAATAACCATCATCACGAACAGTAGAAATTCATAAGGTGAAATGTTCAGAATAAACTGTCTCATTTCGGGGGGAACCTGATCGGTGTATGAATGTTTTCAAGGTGATGGATTTTATGATGGGAATTGATATTCAGCTTTTGTGATGGGAGCGTGCGGGTTTACGCATTGAAACTTGAAATCAGGTTGGGGAATAATGTTTAGAAAGGAGCCAGTGTATGATGGTGGTATGTGAAGATTCTGTGCGTTCGGGACTCAAGTGGAAGACACTGTTTAACCTGTTCTGTTATTTGACGTTAAATGACAGATGGGCATTTGTGATTGCTGTTCAGCCTCCATTTCAAACACTTCTGAAAAGCTTCAATTTACTGACATGCCAGAATGATTTCATTTCGTTTCTGTTTTTTGGCCATACACTTGTATGTCAACTGCTGCCGTGGTGATATTGCCCCGTGACGCTACATATATGACAAATATTGACTGAAATTGTTCGGTAATCGGCTGTTGCATTGATTGACAGCCAGGAAACACTTATTTCCTTTTTAAAATAATGATTTCCATCTATCATCATTACAACCGGCAGACGCAGACGGCCTCCATGATCTTGTGGACAGAGAATCTGCTTTGAGAGCAGAAGGCTTGTGGTTCAATTCCAGACAAAGAGATGTTAAAACATAGTACTTGTTACCCTGCCTCACTCAGCTTTAATTTGGTAAAACAAGGAATGTGTGGCTAGGAGGCAGTATATTGTGTCTGAGCAGTGGGCTGGAACAATAAAACCCGCACTAGTCTGGACTAAAAGTAGACACACACAAACAACACACACACACACACACACACACACACACACACACACACACACACACACACACACACACACACACACACACACACACACACACACACACACACTGAAATAGACACCCTCCATTGTTGAGTTGGTTTGACTTTCTGTAAAGTTTATCAAAACAAAATCAGAATGGATGTTGAATGTAGGATTTGCTTGACCTCATCAAATTTTTTGTTTTTCCGCCCACATGTCCCTTGTTCAAATCACCCCTGGTCTTGAAATGTCACAAGTTGCTCTGCAGAGTTGTGTCCCTTTTTTCATGGCTAATCTGATAGCCATGGGTTTAAATCCTACCCTGATTCCAGTCTGCTGTCACTGTGCCAAATACAAGCCAAACATTTAGTCTCTAAAATTGAAAATATTCATTTTTTTGTTTTTTTAAGTTGTCTTTTGATGTTCATAAAAAGAAGCTCAGAGTATCCCTTCATTTTGGCGTGACTTGTCTAACTAGTATAGACTAGTTTTGTTTTAGGCTCTGTGTGAGAGACTAAAGCCCTATATCTCGGCTTTTAGGGTTCTCCAAGGTGGAAGACGTCTGTTTTTCGACCATAGTTAAAAAAACCATGAAAGAACTGAAACATGGTTCATGTCTATAAAACCAACCTCATTAAACCATACTCACTCACTCACTCATTCAGTTAATGTCATGCTTGGAACCAATAAACCTTGTTTTTTTATATTTTTATTTAATTCAGTAATTGGTATTTTTTCCTCATAATACTATGTTCAAAATATTTTTGTCAACATTTTAACATATTTTTACAAAACACCATCTTAATGTTTCTACAAGCATTTGTTAAAAGTTGAGGGGTTATCTTTAGATTTTGTTTAATATTCTGTTTTCTGTTGAAATCTTTTGCTCATAAAACGTAAAAATATAAAAGCAATTGGCCTTGGCTGTAACCATTGCTGAGTATAATAACTTGAAGTTAAGCTTGTAACACAAGTCGTTGGCTGTTCAATGAGATGGCATTTTAACCAGTACGTGTTGAGAGTTGAAAGTAGCTTAAATATTCCTGTTATGGGCTAGAATCCCATCTCATTCAGATAAATACGGCTTTGTTGACAAAGAGTTTTACCTGTTAACGATTGGGTCATACCTGGTGTTGACATTGTCTGACCCCTGAATTATTAACGATGTTATGTGGTTTTACCTATCTAACCCCACCCACTTGGAGAGCCCTCTCGAACATTGTATGGCCACTGCTCAGATAAGACATCACTGACACTGACGACCTTGCACTTTCCTTGGAATTCTAAGGGCAAACTGTCAAGGGTACGTGTGGAGAAAAATATCTTCTAAATATTTGCAAAATATAGGAAAGACTGTTCATGTATGCCTTTTTCACAGAATCCATATGTATCGTCAATCTGGAAAAATATTGACCCTACAGATGTGATGGTGGTTATTGTAAATGATTGTGTGTGTAGGATAATTGAAGTATAACAGAAATATTTATGTATACTACTCAATAGAAGTTCAAGAACACCCAGGGTTTTTTTCATCTGAGATAGTTAGTCTGTCGTGGCTAGTGGGTATTGCAACACAGCCTTCTAATTGTGGGTGTTCTTTCACTTGTTAGTGGCTATGTTGTAGGGGTGGGACGGGTAACTCGGGTACCCGGGTCAGGTGCTTCCTGAGTAGGACCAGGGTCCCCACAGGACTACCCGGACCCATGGTTAGTCACGTGATATATTGTTTAATGACAAAAACTCACTTTAGCTCAGTGGTTACACTACAAGTTGCTAATGTTCGGATTTCTTTCTGACTATGCTCACATTCCCTTTGACTTGTATATGTTAGAGTAAAGATAAAGCTTTAGTCAACTTCAGTGTACCATGACCTGATTGTTTGATACATATACCTATAAGTTTTCGCCAGGGCTGCAGTAAAACAATTCCCAATCAGACGTTTTGTTCCCAACTCTTGAGACCTACAGTGAGTACTTGGGTAGGATCGGATAATAGGGGGTCGGGTACTCATCCCAGCCCAGCCCTACTTTGTTGAGACTTTGATCATCATCATCACCATCATCATCACCAGCAGCAGCAGCAGCAGCAGCATTATGTGGCTGTACTATTAGCGAGTGGAATAATAAAGAACATGCTCATTTCACAATATTGATAAAACATTAATGAATATATATGTTCTTGTTTAATAATTGCATAACTCTTAGGATATATCTATATGTGTTGCTGTGATAACTCTTGCCCAGAAAAACAATTAACTTTAGGATTAGTCTTTGCTGGATCAAACAGGGGAAATGAAAAAGTCAAAATGTTGATATAACTGCAGATGAAAGGTCACTTGACACGATTATATCCCAATGCAGACTTTGTGTTTATGCCAAATGGCGGAAAAATGACAGGGAGGTCTGTAAAATGAGTAATTAAATTTGTCTGGCCTTTTCGTGAAAAAAACGTATTATTTATTTTATTTGCAATAATTATAGTCGCTTGGTAGATATGCCCACGAAGTAGTATAATGGAATATCATGCTCGATGGTGCCTGCAGGTACATCACCTAAATCCTGGCTGGAATGTCAGGTGCAGACTCTCCTGTATCACAACATTTGTTTTTGGCTGATGTCCATCACTGGGAAAGGTTATGACTGCAGAGAGGCATGGTGTTACGACCTTTTCTGCTCAGCCAGACATGATGTTATGGTTATTACATCACAAAAAAACACAACTGTTGAGACGGAAAGGTCATAAATAATCAGGTAGTGTGGTTTTACAATGGAGGTCGCTGGTTCAATCCCGCTGACATTCTCTACTTTGGAAAGAAGTTTATGATAAATGAGCTGAAAATAGAAATAATATTTCCCCTTGTAAAGTTCACAAACTAGAAAAAACCTATAAATGTTGTGTAAAATTATTCCATAGATATCCATCTCCCGCACACTGTGCATACTTTTTAGCTCACCTTACCCAAAGGTTTGTGTAGCATATTCAATGAATTGTTGTCCCGCATCTTTCACTTATAAGTTTTTCTGAAAGTACAAACTTTGTGTCTGATCTCATAAAATGTTACTAAAGGAATTTAAGAATTCTGTTCCTGAATCAAGTATGGCTGCCCTGGCAGCCATATTGAAATTGCCCTATCTGCCATTACGCAACTTTGTTTTCATATATTATTGTGATATCCTCTAATGATGTAAATATAAAGTGAAATATATAATTGGTTGGTTTAGGGTTATTTTTTAATTTTTCTGTGAATTTTGACTCTCCTGCTTATGCATACATTAAGTGATATAGCATTTTCAAAATAATTTACATCACTAAGTTGATGGAGGGATATTTGCTAATATTACAAAAATTCAGGTGAGCTTCATTGACCGATAGCTTGTTCTGACAATACACTTTGATATTTTTATGAATGTATTCCCAAAGAAAGAAATCAGTGGAAAGCTATCATTTAGGTCCACCTTTAATTTAAAGTGCAATTTTAACTCGCTCACTCATAGTTGGGCAAGAGGTATGGAACATGTTTGGAAAAGAACATAGAGCTTATCGACCCACATTTTGACTTGGGTTGTTGCCATAATGTGCTCTTTTTGATTGACAGGTTTGAGTGACAGGTGACCCATTTCCTTGCAATACATCTGGTTTGATTCAGGGAATACTAAACAATGGCATGATGTCCACCAGACTAGGGCTTGTTAATGATAATGAGAGAGATGTCTAGGCTATGTGACTTCATTATTCAGAGTTTTCTTCCAAGTGTGTTCTGCCTGGACGGTAGGGCTGGGACGCGTAACTTGGGTACTCGGGTTGGTGGGTACTGAGAAGGACCCGGGTACCCACAGAACTACCCAGACCCGTGGTTGGTCGTGTGACATATTGTTTATTGTTTATTGGTCGGGCAATAGGTGGGTGGGTACCCGGGTAGGGTCGGGCAATAGGTGGATGGGTATCCGGGTAGGGTCGGGCAATAGGCGGATGGGTACCCGGGTAGGGTCGGGCAATAGGTGGATGGGTACCTGGGTAGGGTCGGGCAATAGGCGGATGGGTACTCGGGTAGGGTCGGGCAATAGGTGGGTGGGTACCCGGGTAGGGTCGGGCAATAGGTGGATGGGTATCCGGGTAGGGTCGGGCAATAGGTGGATGGGTACCCGGGTAGGGTCGAGCAACATGTGGATGGGTACTCGGGTAGGGTCGGGCAATAGGTGGGTGGGTACCCGGGTAGGGTCGGGCAATAGGTGGGTGGGTACCCGGATAGGGTCGGGCAATAGGTGGGTGGGTACCCGGGTAGGGTCGGGCAATAGGTGGATGGGTACCCGGGTAGGGTCGGGCAATAGGTGGTTGGGTACCCAGGTAATATATGTGGACTCATCCCAGCCCTACTGTTTGAATCTGCATACATTGATTCAGCTCGGGATAAACTGGAATATGTTCCTGATTTTTGACACGCACATTCTTCTATGGAATTACCAATTTTGAAAAATATCGTATTGACATTTGGTATGACAACCAGTGTCCTTTGAGAAAATGAACTCATTTGAAACTCTAGCTTTGAATAAACGTTAAAATTTGATCAAATACAAATTTGAATGGGACAGTTTTGTTTCTACTGTAAAATAAATGTTACAATTTTTTTTTCTCGAACGTCTCTTTTATATGTGATGGCATCTGGTAGCAAAAGATTAATCTGTAACCTGATGGACAAATAGTACTTTAAATACTCGTTTCACTCGTTTTCAATTTCACCTCACCCAGCCTCACGTTTTGTAATATATTCATGTAGACAAATGTTTGGAGTTCATTTGGTTTAAAGTTACTTTGACATACCGGTACATACTCCGTAAAACTGCTGGTGTGATATTTTGCAAGAGAACTGACTTATTAAGACGTGTATGACCATATGCTGAAATACTCGTAGCCAGAATGGAAAAACATTTTAAGGAGCTAAGTATTTACGTGTCAGATGTCACCTTTTGATAACCAAGAAGATTTTGAGCTAAGGATATTTAGAGCTCACAGAAAAGCCATGTGAGAAAGTAAAGAACACGGCATCAATCTACAAAGCAGAGTATGAAATATTTTGAACAACTCTGCTTCATGAAGCGGTGTGTGGTTTAGCCTCATTTTACTTATGAATGAAACCGAGCGTTGCGTAACCTAGTGCACTCGGTAGGAGGTCAGAATATACCTGTATTCTCTGTGTTGAACATTTCATAAATATTTGCTGAGTGTACTTTTGTTAAGTTTGATAATAACCAAGGGCTTTTCATCGTTTTCAGGTTATGTAATGAATAATGTGGGGGGGAATAGAACCCCAAGGAATGCTGAGGTGCGGAGATTTGGGACATGACATGCAGGCCTCAGTGTCTGAATACGTGTCTTAGGCCAAACTTTTTTAATCTTATGTTTCATGGATTTATTCCCACTTTTCCACACAAGGTCGGTCGAAAAAAAATACATAGGTATGTCAGTCATTTATTTTTATGAAAGTTATTCTGACGTGGAGTTAAAGCTGCAGCTGGCTTCTTGATGGCAACGTGATGTAGACATTGAACTTATATGTAACATTTTATATTGTATAAGAGGATCTATAGTACAAGCGGGAGACATAATTAAAATAAATATATTTATGTTTGATATATTTCTTTTCCAGCTGCTTTTCAGTTGGTTCGGTGGGCCTGTGAAACGAAAAATAAAAAATGTGTGGCCTTAATATAAAGGGCATTGGTTGGTTTGTTTGGTTTGGTTAAAAGTGATGGCTGTCTTCACGTTTTGTTTTAAAGAACAATATGTTCATCATGGATGTTTATTAAAGCCAAATTTCTAAAATTGCATAAAAATAAAAGCAACAAAACATTTTCATAATCATAGAAATCATTGTAAAATTTTGACTGTCATAGGTATGTGTTTATCAATCACTATCAAATAGCAATGATACCAGTGTTGGCGAAAAGGTGAGCGTATCCTGCCCACTGTGGCACCCATCACAAACACATGCAAAGGCAGAGTCAGCTATTGTCCGGGAACCATTTTATAAGGCATTCTACATGAATCAACAGTGAACGTTTTTATGTTTAGCTTAGTTAATGGTTTTGAAACTAAGGAGGTAAATTTGTAGCAATCACTAAGCTAAATTTTTGTATATTTAGAATGTTCGAAATAGCTGCCTGCCCGCTAGCAAATGCTAGTTTTAGATTGGGCTGGTGACATTTCTGTCAAGCTGGCCCAATAAATTCTAGTGAATACATATTTATTTCAGTTATTTTCTACGAATCATCAAGTAAGTAAAGGCTACATTTAATGTCAAAGACTGTTGTCATTTTGTAGTTTGTCGGAAACGGGTTTTTTGTACATGCGCTATTACCTATAAGTGTAAGAACCACTACAATCGTCAGACAAATGTGCAGTACCAAGCAACTTATCAGCTTCGTCGTTGTTTAGCATAATAATCGCAAGACAATTTTATTACATATTGCGAATGGCAGCCTCCATGAAGTTTTGTTTGGTTTGTATGTTGTTTAACGCTGCACTCAGCAACCCAGCTATATGACGGCGGTCTATAAATAATTGAGTCTGGGTCAAACAATCCAGTGATTGTCATCATGAGTACCGGTATCCATGAAGTAGGGCCAGTAAATATGATGAGGGCTTTCAACGTTGATGGTTAACAAATCCTCCTGGCCATTGAACTTTGGAAACTAATTAGTACACTGTACATTTGACTTGCTGTTTCATTCTTGAAATGCTCGCTTTTATTACAGTTTGTTTTGGTCAAATAGATTAGATTGATATTCTGTTACAAATAGCCATTCAATGTTGATTCAGAGGATGTCATTGCCCTATAAACTAATCATGAGTAATGAATTCAGCAAACATTTGATGCTGATGATGGATCTCTATGACTACTGCAACCATCAACTTATTCCAATTTCGTATCAAGTCTGAGCACAATGCCTTTCCTAAATGATCATGTCTATTTTACGGTAATAAAAATCCTTCTATTAGTTGGTAAACAGTCATCTCTGAGTATATCATTCACATTAGTTGTTAGGATACCATTATTCAAAATGTCAGACTGTCTAGCCAGGGTTCACCCCTGTGATACAATAACAAGTTAGGTGTATCGTGCTGTCATTGTATGTAAGGAGACGACTTAATTAGCAACATACATAAGCTTGATGTATTGCAGAGCCTGGGCAGAGAGAAGAGCCGGAATCTTACAAATAATTGCCTCTTTTCAACGAACTGACAACTCCATTCTACCCCATTGCCCCCCAGATACCATTGATGTCCAGACAGATACTTGGCTTTTGCAGCTTAATTCTTTATGAATTGTCATACCTGAGTTAAGAATTTATTAAATAGCAGTCATAATCAGGCAACCTAGATTACTGCTAAGGAGGTGGGGCAGTTGCGTATCCCTACATAGCACAAAAAGCACGTGCTTACTCATCAAAATCATTGCAAAAAGAAGATAAAATAGAATATGATAAAAGAGCACTTCGATGTGGTTTTCTTTCAGCTGGTTGTTATAGTTACGTAATCTTTGGTTAATTTACAGATTGACCTGGCTACCAGTGTAGAACTTGTTGATGAGTTGGTTTGATATTGTTGTTTGCTTGCTTTAGTTTTTGAGGATATCTGGGTTTGATCACAATGATCAAACTGTTCTACACACACTGTGCTATGTCCAGAACATGGGAGGGATATGTTAGTAATACCTGTCTTTAATATATTGTACAGTAGGTGCTGATATGACAATAGGTATTGAGAGAAATGGTACAGATAATTGAAGTGAGGATTATGAGAATATGCAGGAAATACCAAACTTAACCCACCTGTTCGTATGATGGCGACTTTGAAAATCCAGTTTCCATCCTTGTCGAACAAGGCTGGAATTTCCAACCTCGATCGTAGCGCCACCAGTGGCTATTTCAAGTTACGTCCCTGCTATGCCCCTCCTATTGACCAATCAGATTCCACCTCTCATATTACTTTCACTTACTTCAAGCAAAATGGCGTCGCCCAGTCAAGCCGATCTGATCGATAATCAAGATCCGTATTGTAATAAAACGGGTCTTACCCCGCGAAGTGCATCAAATCAATTGAGCACCTTGATTAAAAACATGAAATGATTTGCAAAAAATCTGTTGATACCCAGTCAAGCGAAATCTGCATGTTGTTCAAAATCCATATTGTTTACCAACCGGATGTCTAGGTTGATTTCGATTGGACTATGCATAGACTCATTCGTCCAGCCAAAGTGTAACTCCGGAATACCAGCCTAGTTCGGCAAGGGTGGAAACTGGACTTTCCGAGGTGGTGTTCTATTCAGGGGACTGCCTCCGTGGTCTAATGGTAGAGCGTCCGCCCGGAGAGCGGAAGGTCCAGGGTTCGATCCCAAGCCACGTCATACCAAAAGACGTTAAAAGATGGTACTTGTTGTTACCCTGTCTGGCGCTCGGCATTAAGGGGCTAAAACAAGGACTGGTCGGCTCGGAGTCAGTATACTGTGTCTGAGTGGGGTATTCATGTTAAACTGCCGCATGGTATCTCAGTGGGCTAGCACTATAAATCGGCATCAGTCCAGACTAGTACAAGCAGCCGCACGCACGCACGCACGCACGCACGCACACGCACACGCACACACACATGCACGTCGCTATATAAGTGCAATAATCTTGGATGCGACGTTAAACCCCATTTCACCTCACCTCACCTCTATTCAGGGAGTCCTCATTAATGGTAAATATTTTTAAAGCTTGTGCATTTTATCAACATACTTGAAGAGCCTGTACATAATGTTGATATCTCATATAAGAAGTAAACAACGAGGGGGATTGTTTATCATGTTTATCATACAATCAAACACTGCAGGGAGAATAAACCATGAGAAGCGCATACTGGCTCTCTTTGAAATAATGGCAACGCTACATGGTCCCAGGCCATTACCAGTGTAGATCTGGTTCTTGCAGTTCATGATGGATGTCAAACTGAGACATGTACATGTCATTTGGGTAATGTCTAACTGCTAAGTTGATTTACGTAATAAGATTTAAATTTATGGACAAAGTTGCACTTGAAATCAAATTTGTTACGACTGCTGATTGATCAAGTTTTGCCCGCCTTAAAACTCCAAAGATTTTCAGTTTTGTGGTAGAATATTAACCTTAGTTTGCATTTTGTGGGAAAGAAACATGAGAAAGGTCAGGTCTTTGCATCAGCTTTGATTAAACCGAACTGGTTGTTTTTGTCTATGGGGATGTATGGGTGTCGTCTATGGCATTGCAGCTGGTTTTAAGTTTCATCCTTTAGCTGTCTGGCGCCAATGGTTCAGATACCAGGTTCATGTGATTACCATGCTATGAGCGAATTGATTTCAATATTTTTTTGCGATTTTGGACGTATAAATGTGAAGCCAGTGTTCACACGATGTAAATTCGTGTTGAGGATTTAAGCAAAGTATGACACCCTTTTGTACGTTGATAACTCCATAAGCATAAAAACATGTTGAATTTAATTCTTATGAATTAATAAGGCAACAAATATAACTTCATATTTAGTCATTAACACAAAGTAAACTCAATCGGTGTCATCTTTCAGTGCAATAATGCAACTCAAGCCCCTCCCATTCTATCATCAGCCAATCAGGCCAGTCCATTAGTAGACTTGGCCTAAATGTTTCAGTTATAGAAACATAAATGCAAAACAATTGCTTGGATAGCTAATCCATTGCCACAGATTCACAAGGGTACTTCTAATGACCATGCTGGTCGCTATCACCACAGCGGTAACCACAGCAACAGGACACACTTTAGGTTTCATGCCCCAGAAAGCCGACCAACAATGATATAACTGAAATAATCTTCAAAGTGACATAAAACCCAACTCACTCACTCATTCTGTTTTCCAGTAGACAGTAGTGTGATTGATTTCAAGATTTATAGCACTTTGTTGCCTGAATGTTTTACAAATGGCCTCATGAATTTCTGTCACTGCTGTGGGATCGCCTGGACAACGTAAGCACTTGGGCAGTTAGGAATACTAAAAGAATTCTGTGAACATCAATCAGCACAAGTGGGTTTAACCCTTTCAGTGCCACCCTATATTTGATAGATATGGAAACATCCGTAGCCAATGAGCCTCTGCATCATCCTGTCCTGAGATCCCCATCCTAAGTGATTAATGGTTTCAGGACACAGTGCATTGACCTTCAACAAATGACTTGCCAGACATTTTTTTTTTTTTCATCTATAAGTCTTTTCTATTTTGGCCGTGAAAAAACGTTTCTCATCAGAGCGTCTTTTTCAAAATGATTAGGTCACTGCCTCTTTTCTTTTCAGTACGAAAAGAAAGTCACTTACAAAATTGTTACAGTTTTAGAATGTCTTAAGCAAGGAAAGATAGCTTGTCCTTCAGAATATGGACAATTTTGGACTAATAGTAAAAAGGTATTTTACTGGCCTATAAAAAATATTGATCAAGAAAAAAAATCGTTCATACACCAACTTGATGACTTCAGTGATGAGAAACATTTTTTTAGCCATTTTATCCTGACCTTTGAGTTTTTTATGTGTGTGAAAGTGGCATGTGATATTGCCGCAGACTTTTCATTGTGCGTTTATATTTGAAAGGGTATTACATGTCAGCAGCACAAAGTGCACTAAAAGCTTTGAGAACTCTGGAGTAATGAAACGACAATGCAGTGACAGTCTTTCCTCAAAATGGTATATCAATATAAAAAAACACATCAACAAATAAGACACCATTATGTTGGGATCTATGATGTACTGTGGGAAGGAACTCCAGATATTGAAACATGGTAAGTGATGCAGTCGTATTCCTCTTCTCAAACAGTCCAGACACATCCATCATCGACTGACAACCATGTTGTCTTGTCTCTCAGTCCTGGAGATAGCCACAAACTTTACCTCATCGGGGCTTTCAGACGCACTTGCCCAGACAAGAAAAAATGTCATCAGTCATTTGTTGTATTTTGTTATGGTGTTGTAATCCTCGTGTTAATCCCCACGGGCAAATGTTATCTGAATGGTGTTTGACAATCGGAAAGCTCTGTATGAAAACATGCAGACCAGATCCACAGTTCGATTTCTTGAAAATAAAGTATAATGCTTCTTTTTGTGGAAGATGAAGTTTGTGGGGAATTTCTCAATATGTGGAATTGCTCAAAAATTGTATTTCTCGTAAGAAAAAAACGTTGGAGTGGAATTATGATATATTTTTTCCATGTTTGACTGATTTCCTGGCAGGAGATTTTCACCAGGGGATAGACCGGCATCCGGTCAGCTATCTAGCCTTGCTCCTGGCCAGGATGAAATAAACCAAACTAGACACGTGAAGATCCGGGGTAGAATATGTCTTCAGCAACCCATGCTTGCCGTAACAGGCAACTATGCTTGTCGTAACAGGCGACTAACGGGATCAGGCTTGTTGACTTGGTTGATGCATGTCATCAATCCAAATTGCGTGGATCGATGCTCATGATGTCAATCACAGGATTATCTGGTCCAGACTCGATTATTTCAGACCGGGGCTAAAATAAGTACTGGTCAGCTCGGAGTCAGTATACTGTATCTGAGTGGGGTATTCATGTTAAACTGTGGCATGGTATCTCAGAGTGCTAGCACTATAAATAGGCATCAGTCCGGACTAGTACAAGCAGCCACACACACACACACACACACACACACACACACACACACACACACACACACACACACACATGCATGCATGCACATCGCAATAAAAGAGCAATAATCTTGGACGGGACGTTAAACCCCATTTCACCTCACCTTCACCTAAGGGATTAAATAAGGACTGGTCGCTTCAGAGTCAGTGTACTGTATTTGAGTGGGGTATTCATGTTAAACTGTGGCATGGTATCTCAGATGGCACGCAAGCACAAACACACACACACACATACACACACACACACACACACACACACACACATACACACACACTGGAGAACTGAAGTACCAATAATCGATAATAATGAACATCCCAGGCGGGTCTACCAGCTTTTTGGTAGCAGAAAGGAAATATGTATGTCTGAAGTCTCTCTTTGGAAGTGGGAATAATGCAACTAAATTTCTCTGAATGAGCTTTTGTGTTGTTGTGGAAGCAAGTATATGATTCATATGGGACAGTGAAATACTTGTGTGCAGGTAGCGTGAATAATGCCACATTTTTTCTCATTTATGTTTCATCAGTTTTGTTGTTTTGGTTCAACACCCTTGGGCGTCGTGATATTTTGAGTGCGGCATTGTGGTTTCAGATGCTCAACAATGTGAGACACCAAGATATATTTCAGCTTCCAATAGCGACAGTTTTTATGTTTCATCGCCCTTATCCAATAAAGTGTCTAGTTATGGCAAGTCCTATTTGAAGATATTTCTTCATTACTGTCACCGACTTGTTGAGATGTGAGAATGGAAAACAACTGAAAATACCCTTGGCAACTAAAACATTGTATAGTTACAGTATGTACTACTCAAAAGAAGTTAAGGACACCCGATTGTTTCATACTGATATAGATAATCTGTCATAATTTGAAAGAGACCTGAGATGATCCGGGGCTAGAATAGGTCTTCAGCAACCCATGCTTGCTGTAAAAGGCAACTATGCTTGTCGTAAGAGGCAACTAACGGGATCGGGTGGTCAGGCTCCCTGACTTGGTTGATGTATGTCATCGTATCCTAATTGCGTAGATTGATGCTCATGATGTCAATCACTGGATTGTCTGGTCCAGACTCGATTATTTACAGACCACCATTATATAGCTGGAATATTGCTGAGTGGGGCATTAAACAACAAACAAACAAAATAATATGAAAGAATATTTATGTATAGGTTCTTTATATTTATATATATACAGGTCAATATGTATTGCAAACAGAATCAGTATTCTTTAAGTCTGTTTCTGAGCTCTTATTGTCTCAACTCTTTTAAATGTTTAGAAATGAAAATGAATCTTTGCCATTTTGTTTAAACATAACCAGCTAAGTTAAGTGGCCGCATGACATGACAAAAACATGCCGGTCACAAGCATTTGGCAACTGTACCAAAGATTACCTTTTTGCCAATTAAAGTATGTCAATCTTCCACTCCGGGGTGGCTGAAATATCAAATTTGTTTCAAGATGCATGGACTTTTGATGTCTAAATGTTTAGGTCAGCATATGGTGTCATGAATTTCCTCCACATTACTGACTACTATATGACCAACAGATTGCCTGAAAAGGGGTTACCGTATTTTTCATAATAAGTGCCCAGGGTGCTCTCAAAATTAGAAATTGGGGGCTCTTATTAGAATATTATTTTGGTGAAAAAAAACAGAGTTGAAAGATCATAAATTTCGTGGTTTATGACAGGCTGAATTGTTTATGTATGACAGATATATTTTTCCAGAATTTAATTGCCCATGATTAAGGGTGCATATAAAACACTAGTGCGTATTATACACAAATAAATAAGTCTTGTGTCCAACTAGCAAATACATTTGCAAATTTCGCCGTGGGCGCTTTTTACGTCGAATACGGTAAACCCAGCTCACCACTAGCCACAGGCATGTGACTTGCTCTGAACATTTGTTGTACAACACTATCAAAGTAACGCCATCCGAGTCCTGTCAATTATAATTTACCTCAACCTGAATGCTTTCCAAAACTTATTTCAAGTCACTGATGACACTTGAAGCAATATGTCCTCATCAAAGTCCCTTCCTTAGCAGGTTTGCTTTGCTGAAAATGAATTCTGATATGAACTTCTTTGAACTAGAAGAAGCCATGCATTCAGCTCCGTCGCCTGTTTCAAAGCTGTCAGAAAGTGTTGACAGTGCTAGCGTCCTCAAAGAACTGAGTTATTCATAAGTCATGAAACATTGGTCTTTGATTTCCTGCAGCATAAGTAACAAGCACCTGCCTGTCAGTTGAGTTTGACCTTGACCTTGACCTTTGGTGTCACCTGCCATTGCTTCCTGTTGACCTTGAGTGGATCACAAGAAATATGCCCTCCATCGTTACATCTAAAATTACAGTGTCAGGCAATTGCCATGCAGAGTTTGATCAAACCACCCACAAAGAAAGTTTTCTCAAAATTGAAATGTCGCATGGCGTTTTTCTGATTCTACAAAGGATGGATTCTCCCCCCATCCCCCCCGCACAGTTTTTGTCAAGAGACTTTCATTTTGAATTAAACACTGAATGTAGGTTTGAGATGAAACGGAAATATCCTGTTAACAGAGTCTGTCCATTAGTATTTCTATATTTCTTGTATTTGAGATTATTTTTGGGGTGATCACAGAGATGACTGTGATTCAATTATTTGCTGTTTGTGAAATATTCTTCATGAGGATTTCAGGTCCCGATCTCATTAAAATATGATCTTATTTCTCACTACCGCTAAACAAAGATCTGAGGACATCCTATTACGGGTCACGTCAGACCGGCCTTGCGCGAAGTTTGACCGACCAATGGAATGACCAATCAGAAGGCAGCTTTCTCGTTCTTTATGGGACTATTTTAAAATTGGCGACAACTCTTCGAAACATATTTTGACAAATTCTCGATTAAAAATTTGAAACCTGAACAAAAAAACATTCTGGAATCACTAATAGATGGTCTAGATTGTATTGATTCAGTCGTTAAACCTGTAACTATCATTTCGGACTACCCCGTGTTAAAGTTTTCGAGGATGCATGATAAGAAATCACACCCCGACTGTCACTTTCATGATCTGTTAAGCGACACTCTGATTGGTCGGATGAAAGGTCGTTCTGACGTGACCTCAACTGGGATGTCCTCAGATCTTTGTTTAGGGGTAGCGAGAACTAAGGTCTGATTTTAATGAGATTGATTAGGTCCCGAACACACTCTGGCAGAAAGATTTGTTGTTTCTTGTTAACACAACACCCAGCAATATTCCAGCTTTGTGACAGCGGTCCATATATAATTGAGCCTGGACCAGACAATCCAGAGATTGATATCATGAGCATCGATCCATGCAGTTGGGATATGATGACATGCATAAACCCATGGTCGTAGGTTTCTGCACATGGGACAGAACTCTCCACAGCGAGGTTTGTAAGGGACATTCACTCACACTCTAACTGGAAAATATAATATTACACTTAATCCTAGAACTGCTTTCAGTCTGCCTCAATGACTCGTTTTCAGAGTAAGATAAGTAAGAAAAAATACAATTATCATAAAATTTTGTCTATAACTTGCTAAATGTTTATCTTGTGACCCGGCAATGTTGACATTCACCACTCAATAAAATGTCAACTATGTTAGGTCTCTGTGTGAGATAAGCTTGTTATTTCAGAAGCTAAGACAAATTTCTAAAATCCAAAACTATTTGTACATGACAGTGAGGATTGAAGATGTTCACGCCAAGTCATAAACTTTCATGATCGGGCTTCCCTTGTATCTTCAAACTGTTTTGTCAGCCCATGCAATGATATCAGTCGTGCATCTGCCTATGTAATGGGGCATTTCATGTGTACTCATTTCAAATACTTTTGTGTGAGGCTGTTTAATGTCCCGTCCTGTAGGCCAGGGATGTTCCTCCCAAGTTATCACTCGTCATATCATAGGACACCTGGCATCGCAGGTACATCATGAATGGAGGCAGTCTCCATGTTCAGTCATATGAGGAGGATGCACCCGGTCACCTCTCGGCTTGCTGGCGTGAATACTGACATCTGCATCATGTTATACAAAATTTGTACCACCTCTGTGGTCTAGTGGTAGAGCGTCCGCCGGAAGGTCGGGGGTTCTATCCCCGGCCACGTCATACCAAAAGACGTTAAAAGATGGTACTTGTTGTTACCTTGCCTGGAACTCGGCATTAAGGGGCTAAAACAAGGACTGGTCGGCTCGGAGTCAGTATACTGTGTCTGAGTGGGATATCTCAGTGTGCTAGCACTATAAATTGGTATCAGTCCGGACTAGTACAAGCAGCCACACACACACATACACGTGCATGCACGTCGCTATATAAGTGCAATAATCTTGGATGCGACGTTAAACCCCATTTCACCTCACCTATACTTGATTTGTACCACCTCTGTGGTCTAGTGGTAGAGCGTCCACCTGAAGAACGGAAGGTCCGGGGTTATATCCCTGGCCGCGTCATACCAAAAGATGTTAAAAGATGGTACTCGTTGTTACCTTGCCTGGCACTCGGCATTAAGGGGCTAAAACAAGGACTGGTTGGCTTGAAGTCTGAATACTGTGTCTGTGTGGGATATTTATGCTAAACTGCGGCATGGTATCTCAGTGGGCTAGCACTATAAATTGACATCAGTCTGGACTAGTACAAGAAGGCACACACAAACAAACACGTGTATGCACTTCGGTATATAAGTGCAATAATCTTGGACACGACATCAAACCCCATTTCACCTCACCATAATGTGCAAAATTATTTGTCTGCAGGAGCACCCAGACATTGGGAAACCTCTATCGAAACATACTTTGAATGTTAATCAATAATTTATTGAGGAAGCAGAAATTGCATTGATGCAGCTTTAAAAATTGTTCCTGACAGGTGACATCATTTGCATAGTTATCAGATTGTGATATCAAGTTTTAGATTGGGTTATCACATCAATAACACTATACATTATATGATAAAAATATGATTACAGCCGTAACTTATTTACTTCAACTTGTAAAAAAGTTGATTTTCAGACCTCAGACACCCACTCTCAATATGAAAGTGATTAGTTTTATCTTCCTTCCAGCCGTTGAACTGCCCACAGTCATATCATAACTTGTTTTGGATTAGTGGCACATACAGATATATTGACATTTCCATGTGCACTTTTGAGGGGTCCTGAAAACCGGTCCTGACCTCCGCCATCTCGGTGTCATGTGCATGTTGCATGAATATGATCGTTGTTGCACATTTAATGCCTGTTAGTTATCGGTGCTCATGCTCAGTAAGTATGTCTGACAGAGTTCAGCACTTTCTGTGTGGTTTGTTGAGTGAGTGTGTGTGTGGATGACAGAGCGCTTGTGTCACGAGATAAGCATCAGTCTGTATCGATAACACAGGTCGGAGACATTCATTTGGGTGACTTGAATCGTTGAGTTCTGAATGGTGTGTTCAACAATGTCCCCTTGTTGGTGAAGACAGGTGAATGACAGGTTTTACACCTTCTGAAAGGGTTCCGTAGCTTTTAATAGCTTTTAGCAGCAGTGCAAAACAACTCGTGTCATTTGAATTTCTTTTGAGAGAAATATTTATTGTAAGGAACTACATTTTTTATTTTTCATTTCACGGGCCCACCGCCCCTACTGAAAAAGCAGCTGGAAAAGAAATAAATTAAATATAAAATATATATAAATTCCATGTCTACATCACTATCAGTGATTCAAGAAGCCAGCTGCAGCTTTAACTCCACAGCAGAATGACTTTCATATAAATAAATGACTGACATAGCTATTTATTTTTACTTTTATTTCGACCGACCTTGTGTGGAAAAGCTGGAATAAATCTGTGAAACATAAAATTAAAAAAGTGTGGCCTAAGGCGTTAGACATTATGAACATATGCTAGGTGTAGTGAGGTCCACACTTGGAGGGATGTGACTGTACGAAGCTGGTCTAGACTAGAACTGGTCCCGCTGTGCTAGGTGTAGTGAGGTCCACACTTGGAGGGATGTGACTGTACGAAGCTGGTCTAGACTAGAACTGGTCCCGCTGTGCTAGGTGTAGTGAGGTCCATACTTGGAGGGATGTGACTGTACGAAGCTGGTCTAGACTAGAACTGGTCCCGCTGTGCTAGGTGTAGTGAGGTCCACACTTGGAGGGATATGACTGTACGAAGCTGGTCTAGACTAGAACTGGTCCCGCTGTGCTAGGTGTAGTGAGGTCCACACTTGGAGGGATGTGACTGTACGAAGCTGGTCTAGACTAGAACTGGTCCCGCTGTGCTAGGTGTAGTGAGGTCCACACTTGGAGGGATGTGACTGTACGAAGCTGGTCTAGACTAGAACTGGTCCCGCTGTTCTAGGTGTAGTGAGGTCCACACTTGGAGGGATGTGACTGTACGAAGCTGGTCTAGACTTGAACTGGTCCCGCTGTGCTAGGTGTAGTGAGGTCCACACTTGGAGGGATGTGACTGTACGAAGCTGGTCTAGACTAGAACTGGTCCCGCTGTGCTAGTTGTAGTGAGGTCTACTGTATGCTGGTCTTCTGGGCTGACATCACTAAGCCTGTGTACTGGGTGTAGTTTATAAAGAAAAAAGAAACATTGAAATATCCATAGTTTGTAAGATGTTTGTGAGCTGTGGTTATGACAGAATCTGCAGCTTAGACTGCTGCTGAAACATGGCAGAAAACTCTTTGCACTTCATTGGTTCCACAATACCAACAGGACAAAAAGGCAAACAGGAACGAAATCAATATTGAAATGCCTCTAGTTGTGTTTAAGATGTGTCAGAGTCAGTGTTACACTATGGGAGGTACACCAGTCTAAGGCACTGCAATTCCCTGTGCAGAGTTGCAGCCCTTGGGCACACCAGAAACCTAAGATTGGGGGTTTGTATCGCCCTGATTATGTTTCTAGGTTTGTCAGCACCATACTCGTGCTCATGGTTTTCACCAAAGTAGTAAAAATCTGAGACCTGCATCACCCACCCACTTACATTGCTGATGACATATAGCAGAGAAAATTGTAAGCTGTCGAGTTATGCAGCTGAGATCGCTATCTGCAGCAAGCCAAGGTATAAGGTCATATGAAACCTCTTCCATCCTTAGAGAAAAGGCTGCTTGACGTGTTCATTGTGTAGAGCTAATGACCTTGTAAATACACCCCAACCTTTGCTTCTCAGGTGCTGATGTGTGTAATATAGCCACACACCTGATAAACCACAAGTGTTGTCATTCCTGGAGGACTTTGTTTCTCATTTTTCTTCCGGACGAGGGGACACGGGCGGCCTAGTCGTCTAAGGCGCTGCGATTCGCTATGCAGAGTTGCGTCCCTTGGGCACGCCAGAAACCTATGATTGTTGGTTCGGATCCCAGTTCACCCCCGATTATGTTTTTAGGTTTGTCAGCACCATACCCGTGCTCGTGGGTTTCACCAAAGTGGTAAATGTCTGAGACCTTCATCACTTCAGGCTTTCCTCCCTCATTAAGCTGACATGCCGTGATATAACTGGAATACTGTTAAAAGCGGCATTAAACCCAACTCACTCACTCACTTCCGTACGATGAACAGATTAGCCTTATCCTCCGTCAATCTTTGATCCAGGATGGATACGAGTTTGGCAGGTGTGGCTGTCTGTGGATTTCTTCTTATTTTTGTAACTGATACAATATTCACTTAATCTTTGTCCCTTTGCTGGTTTTATGGGTGATTTAATTGTTTGACTTGTTGTAAGGGATAGTGGGTGGCGATTGTTGTCTGACTGGCTGGCTACAGCCTGGATGTGTGCTAGCGGCCACCTTAGCGATAGACTTCATGTGTATTCAATTCTCCCTCACCTGAGAAAGTTAATGAAATATTGTCACACGATTTAACCCCCACGTACAAAAATGTAGTACATTGTTTGACAAGTTTGACCCTGGTATTACAAAGGTCATCGCCAGATGGGGACCATCTCAAAATGTAGTAATCAATTAAACAGACCTTGCTTCTCGGATAATATTGAACGGATTGTTTGTTTTGTTTGTTAAAGTTTGATAAATAATACTTTCGTGGTGAAATTGCACCAGATAGTTTTCATCGGAATGGGAGATAGGAGTAATGTTTTTAGAAGCTTTGAGACGATGTCTCTGGGGAAATACTGAAATGTGTCGATTGGCTGCTGTTGGATCTGTCATCAATGAGGTATACCAAGCATGTTTGTTCACAGATTTTCACGTTGATAATAGAAGCATGAATGTGAGGGATTCTGTCGCCATGTTTGACCACCAGGGGCACCGAGTGCACGAATCGGCTGACAAATGTGACCAATTGTAGCCATTCAAGCTATCACCATGTCAAACAGTCGGTCATGCCACCACAATGATGGGTTGGATTCACAGTGAGGCAGAATGACATTCACTGTTTGGGACAGATCGCACAATCACTCCAATCATTATCACCAAGACACAAATATGAGAATTATTCGTCCATATAGGAATGACCTAATGTTGTTGTTACTGACACGATAATTGTTTTATACTTTCAAGATTGACAAAGTTTGAAGGGTGGTGAAATTAGTTATTTAAGGCTGCAATAAATTAAGGGTCCAACTTAGACTGTTTGAGAACGTTTTTGTGTTTATGGAGGTGGACACAGCAGATTTGAGTGTACACCCCACTTTATATGTTTATACCTTCATTCAAACAAAAACATATTGAGTGAGTGAGTTTGTTTTTTCTACTTTTAGCAATATTCGAGCAATAACATGGCAGAAGACACCAAAAATGGGCTTCAGCCATTGTACCCATGTGGAAAATCAAACCTTGGCAATCCATTTTAACCACAAGGTTGCCCCCACTGTCTCTTCCTCCCTTTCCCCCCCCCCCCCAAAAAAAAAACAACAACAACAATATATTGAAGTCAATTCGTATAAATATATATAACAATAATAAATCAACAATAATAACGTCAGAAAAAAAAACTAATCTGTAACCAACAAAAAGAAGTCAATGACATTGCCCAGTGCAATAATGGCAACACAAGGTCCGACCACTCTTGTTATCCGCAATTCAGGAAATACTGTATTCGACGTAATTAGAAAAAGGGGGCTCTTATTAGAATATAACTTTGGTGAAAGAGTTGAAAGATCGTAAATTTCGTGGTTTATGCTGACAGCCTGAAATGATACAAAAGAAAAGTCTGTGCGTATTATACACGACAGATATATTTTTCCAGAATTTAATTGCCCGTAATTAAGGGTGCATATAACACATGAGTGGGTATTATACACGAATAAATAAGTATTGTGTACATTGATCAATCGGTAGGGTGCTTATTGGGATTGCCAATATATTAGCGCTTATTAGAGCAGGGCGCTTATTACGTCGAATACGGTAGTAGTCTCTAAGTGGGCATGGCCTAAAGTTTTTCTGTTTATTGAAACATAAACGCCAAAATAATTGGTGGTTAGTGCTTCTATTGACATGGAATCGATTGCAATTTATTTATTAGAGCTTGGGCAGAACCAATATGATTTCAAGGATAGCCAACAAGTCGCCATGTATATTATGAGTGTATAATGAATTTGTGTCTTCGGTGCATTTATTTCTTCATTTTGTTTTCAGAAACTGGCCGTATTTTGCCTGCTGCTTATGGAATATTCAGAACAAGTTCTAAGTATGACCCATGGAAGGGAATCCTTAAAAATTTATATGGAAGAAACTTCAACGAAATTCTTACCAGAGCAACGTAAGTAGAATGGAGTGAACATATGGTTAATAATGTGTTTTGTTTGTTTGTTTGTTGTTTAACGCCACACTCAGCAATATTCCAGCTGTATCATGGTGTTATTGTATTGTCATACAACAATTAAATTTTTCGAAAAATATCAAGTTTCTCAATCTCTGTTACCAAATGCAGAAGTATGTGTTCATAACATGATTGTGTGAAACTATGCTAGGTGTCTCCGGGAATGATATCACAGAAATATTACTAAAGGCAGCGTAAGATATTTACATTTTCTAAATAACACCCCAGTTGGGAAGAATAGCGCCTCAATATCTCATCTTATTGCAGACAAAGAGGTGGCGGGGTAGCCTAGTGGTTAAAGCATTCGCTTGTTACGATTGAGACCCAGGTTCATTTCCCACATGGGTACAATGTGTGAAGTCAGTTCCGGCATCCCCTGCTGTGATATTGCTGGAATGCTGCATAGTCATTCACTTACTCACTCACTCACTTCAACTCGTGAAGATTCGGGTTAGAAGAGGTCTTCAGCAACCCATGCTTGCTGTAAGAGGCGACTATGTCAGTCTCGCTGACTTGGTTAATGCATGTTATCATATCCCAATTGCATGGATCGATGCTCATAATATCAATCGGGCCGGTCGGGTAGCCTAGTGGTTAAAGCGTTCAATCGTCGAAAAGACCCGGGTTCAAATCCCGACATGGGTACAATGTGTGAAGCCCATTTCTGGTGTGCCCCGCCGTGATATTGCTGGAATATTGCTCAAAGCTGCGTAAAACCAAACTCACTCGCTCACAATATCAATCACTGGATTAACCAGTCCAGACTTGATTCTTTACAGACCACCATCAATAGAGCTGGAATATTGCTGAGTGCGGCATTAAACAACAAACATAATTTTCGCAGTAATACTTGAACCAGTTTACTGAGACCACGTAGGGAGATGTCGTGTAAACATTATTCAAGCTGACATCCCTGGAGGAAGCGAAGCAACCTCTGTAATGTTTTGTTCTAAAGTACACACCACTATTACGATGCCATATAGTTCTACAGATGGGAGAACCGTGAAGATCCGGGGTAGAATTGGTCTTCAGCAACCCATGCTTGCCATAAAAGGTGACTATGCTTGTCGTAAAAGGCGACTAACGGGATCGGGTGGTCAGGCTCGCTGACTTGTTTGATGCATGTCATTGATCCCAAATGCATGGATTGATGCTCATGATATCAATCACTGGATTGTCTGGTCCAGACTCGATTATTTACAGACTGCAGTCATATATCTGGAATATTGCTGAGTGCGGTGTTAAACAACAAACCAACAAACTACAGATGGGAAGTCTGAGAATTGAGACGCGTAGACATGATTTCTCAGTATGTGATAGAGTAGCGCCAAAAGTCAAGATGAATGTGACTGAATATTACAATAGACCCCCTAAATAATTGTTCGTTAAGAGTTCCACCTGAAATATATTGCCACCAGTAAGTACAGAACCACAACGCATTTAGAAATGTTAATCAGTATTTGAACTTGAGAAACTGTCAGGTTTGTGAAAGAAGTGCTCGTGTATAATTATTTCCTTTCGCGGTAATGCGGTCATCAGCAAAATCATGGTCTAACATATATTTTGTACTGCTGGCAGACCTATCAGACTGCAGGATTACAAAGATGTCATGATAGATATAAAAAAACAGGTAGACAATCAACAAAGCAGGTAGAAAACACAGGTAGACAATAGACAGATAACCGCTAAACCATCCTCAACATGACACTGATAAGATGACATTAGAAATTGACACTAGTCCTTGTCAAACTGTTCAATAGTTAAGGTATGAGAATCATCAGGAATAGTAGAAATTTGCCGTTTTTAAGGGTTTTGCAAAATCTTATCATCATAAGGACTAGTGGACTAAATTGTTCGTTTCTAGCACTGTGAGATGACATAGGTTCTTTCACATCAAAATGTTAAGCTGAGAAGAAACGAAAAACACTGAAAAATTATCATCCCTTTCTGTATGGAAATAGCAGGCTTGTTTGATGTTTGCAACAATGTACATCATTTCACATAAACATAGTGTTTGCTGTAGCCAGTTGAAACTGAGGGTTGCTCCGAAAAAAGGTTAAAAAACAACACACCAGCTGTTGGTACATCCTAAACTTAGACAATGCCGGTATGGCTTTCACCTTTGTACGAAACACAGTAAGTCTGGCTCAAGGACTAAATCTGGTTAACTTCCCTTTCTTGTGGAGTGTCCGTGTTTGTGTGTCAAGTGAGTTTCCAGAATAGCGACCGTCATCTCCTATAGGACACTGACCGAATAGGCTTCTCACACCAACCTTGTAAGACCAAAAAAGCAGATGGGGATAAAACGGGGCAAACTTAAATATTTGTTCTCACAAGGCTGTGGTTTCCTTCGTGTTTATCTTGAGAAGCCCATCATTGTCATGTACAGCGATGAAGGCATGTCCTTTTAATATTGGCGAAGACAGGCATGTTCCAATGCTTAGGTTATTCTGCAGGCTTTTGTATCATTCGTCATGTCTGCCTATTACGCGGTTAGCAAAAATTTAAATGGGCGTCTATTGGATTAATTTTGTTTGAAATATCTGAATGGTGCCTGTCTGTTGATGTGTTGCACGGTTGCTGAAAGTAAACACAGAAATGTGGTTTGTGTAATCATGTGTGCAGCAGTGAAAGGTTTGTGCTTGTCATAACAGCTTGAACAGGGAAAGGGCAGCAATTATGGATGGCACTGTTCATGCACACACCCTGTTGGTAACTGTCACACGTGCATTTAAGGGGGACTGCTCTCTAAGTAATTGGCTGTACCAGGAAGAGTTGTTATTACTGTACTGTACTGTACTGTCGACTGTATTGCCAACTGTAATGAAAAGAGGACTGAATTTGAGAGGAATGGGCTGCACCAGCAAGATTATACATGCTGGTGAAAAGGTTGCAAGACTGCAATGGGTTTAACTGTGAGATGATAGGCTGCAATACATTAAACTGCAAGACAATAGGCTGCAATACATTAAACTGCAAGACAGTAGGCTGCAATACATTAAACTGCAAGACAATAAATAGGCTGCAATACATTAAACTGCAAGACAATAGGCTGCAATACATTAAACTGCAAGACAATAGGCTGCAATACATTAAACTGCAAGACAATAGGCTGCAATACATTAAACTGCAAGACAATAGGCTGCAATACATTAAACTGCAAGACAATAGGCTGCAATACATTAAACTGCAAGACAATAGGCTGCAATACATTAAACTGCAAGACAATAGGCTGCAATACATTAAACTGCAAGACAGTAGGCTGCAATAAATTAAACTGCAAGACAGTAGGCTGCAATAAATTAAACTGCAAGACAATAGGCTGCAATACATTAAACTGCAAGACAATAGGCTGCAATACATTAAACTGCAAGACAATAGGCTGCAATACATTAATCTGCAAGACAATAGGCTGCAATAAATTAAACCGCAAGACAGTAGGCTGCAATACATTAATCTGCAAGACAGTAGGCTGCAATAAATTAAACTGCAAGACAGTAGGCTGCAATAAATTAAACTGCAAGACAGTAGGCTGCAATAAATTAAACTGCAAGACAGTAGGCTGCAATAAATTAAACTGCAAGACAGTAGGCTGCAATACATTAAACTGCAAGACAGTAGGCTGCAATAAATTAAACTGCAAGACAGTAGGCTGCAATAAATTAAACTGCAAGACAGTAGGCTGCAATACATTAAACTGCAAGACAATGGGTTCCAAACTGTAAGACAAAAAATGCAACAGGTTAAACTATTAAGACAATAGACAGCAATCAGTATATCAGTCTGTGCGGTTGTAATCATTGAATGGTTGGATGAAAATCTTTAAAAGAATCGATGACTACCTAACTTCATTTACCTGGATGTGTTGCCAATAACACAGATATAAATATTGATATTTTTTTATCATATTGTGGCCTTGTATCTACAATGTCGTGGCCTTTCAAGTTTACATGTTTCATGGTATTCCATTTATTCATCTGACGCCTTGCATTGCAGCTACTGTGCCCACTTCCTGGTGACAAGCTCACGCGCGGCTTGCAACAGCACTGAGAAGACCCAGAAATGGGCCAGGTCACTCAACAAGGGAGCCGAGGTTTGCGTGGAGTGTCAACCGACAGCCATGGACCGAGAACGCGGCACCCGTTGCATCGGCCACGGAGTGATGAACAAGCTGACTCGATGGACCGCCATCAACGTACCTCACTGCAAGGGAGAATGGACCATGACCGTGGAACACAAGCCCTGCACCTGCGACCGTGACGAGGACCCCGATGATGACCCCGCAGACAGAGATGGACCCACAAAAAACTTCATCTTTATTTAGACATCGCGGAAACAATGTCTTAAAACCAACCACCATCATCAGACTAGATCTGATCATCTGCCACCAGATGGCGTTGTCTTATCTCAAGGGAGACAAGTCTGCTCGCATTTCACACCTTCCCATAATTCCTGTATGCAGGAAGTACAGACAGAATGAATGCTATACCACTTGGTGTCTTTGAGCACTGTAGATTGTTTGTATAGAACTGTGGACTGTCTAGTGTAGCACGCTCTAGTGATTCACACACTATCATGTATAATACATTATTTTAAACAGGGACATACTATTGTAATCATTGTACAGCATACGTTGTAGCATCTGTCCTTCAGGGCAAACTTTGAGACCTTGCACCAGCCTCCCTGGAAGAAGCGTGATGAAGATCAGTATCAGTTGTCTCATGCAATAACTCCACCTAGACTGGTGCCATGTTGTCGACCATTTGGGCCCATGGACCTAGCTTTTCTTTGAAATTCATGCTTTAATGGAGACAACCATCTTCTATCAAGAACACAGAATTTGCAACCATGAAGCAGATTTCCTACAGAACAGGTCCTTTTAGCTACAATCTAGGATTATTGGCCAGTATTTGACATAATGGTACAGTACTTTTTGGTCCCCTGTAAACATGCTTTTCAATAGTTTGTCCATTATAATAAGGTGCCAAAGCTGCGAATTTCATCCCACAGTATGGTTGCATAGTTAATGTTGCGAAACATTTCTGTTGCTTCCTTCCTAGCTTCCATTCATGCATAAATCCAGGTCTCCTTGTTTGCCTCAGGAGTCTTTGTGTTGAACAACATAAGATTACATACTGAACACTTAGTTTCTAGTTTACAGCTATATACCTTCATACTGTATGGTCCGTAGCAACCTGTTGCACTGTGTGATTATTGACACTACTAGCACCTATTTGTTAAAGTTTGTGAAATTCAATTCGACGCTGATCTTTCCTTTGGATCTCAAGTCAAATAGTTCATTTTAGTCTACTAACAAGTGAAAGTGCACATCCCCAAATTGTTCCATTGGTTCAGTGTGTAAGATTGCTGGATTCCTATTGATGACGTATTAGACAAGCCAGGCTCCCATCGGTCTGTTCACATATATATGATATTCATATCTTTACATTTGGTCCAAATTGTTTACTGATACACTAACAGTATGAATATTAGGGAATGTGGAATATGTAAGAACTGTCACAGCCAGCTTGACCTAGGATTCCAGGAATCGGTGTGTACCATCTTGTACCACCCATTGCACCCAGCTTGTACCACCTGTGTGTGTGATGTATTTGGTAATGATGTGTTACAATGTACTCATTGCAGCTATTTATTGTTTAACATGTTTAACATATTAATCAACCCCGTCATTCTAGTGCTGTATGTACAAAAGCCGACTTTCTAATTTTCTACAGGAAAATGTGTTGTCATTGTGTTGTTCTTAGAATACACGTTGGTGTGCTTACGATGTCAGGATATTTGAATGCATTTGGGAATATGTGAGCGTAATGGTCTAGAAAATGCTGTTATTGTCACCAATTATATTGTAATAAGCCCTATTTTCAAATATTTCAAACTTTGTTCTATGAACACTCTAATTGTATTGAAGCCTCAGAAAAGGACTTAATTGAAAATATGAATGCGGTGAACTGCTTAATCACGGTATAGGTCATTTTGTTAAGCAATCATGTCTGTGTATTGTTAACATACATTGTCGTCCACTCTAAGGAGCATTATCATATAGTATTAGTCATCCTGTCATATTAGCTCTGTGTGGTATACGCAATATACACGTCAAGCTACAATCTATTGTAAATATGCACAGCTGCTAAAGGAATGGTCTCTGAAATTTATCTTGCAAGTGCATAAATACCTTTGTGAAAGATACTGGTTATACTCAGGAAAGATGGAAGAGAATACTGTTCCCTTTTGATTTGTTCACGGCATCAGGTCCATCGCTATGTCCCAGAAATCCTTCAAAAGCTCCTTTCCAGGCTACTGATACTCATCAGCTGAAAGTGTACGTAGGTTTTGATGTGTGATTGGTCTTACATGTGGTGGAACACTTTTAGTTTATACATTTTCAGATAGTGGGAGACGTTGAAAAAGATGCATGAAAGCATGAAAGAGTATGGCACAGGAGTCAGCCCTGTCTAACACCTATTAGTTTGTCAGTATTAGCATGATATTGAGCTTAATTTTCGGCATTGTCAGTTAGATCTGTACAAATGCTTCAGCATTGCACGCTAGTGTATTATCAGGCAACATTTTATTATTTATATCTGTTACAGAAAATTATAATTTTCACCTCAAAGTGAACACTGATCAAAATGGTGCTGAAAGGTCATGGCAACATTTAAGTTGCTATGGTGACCAGCCAGTCACATGATTGTTTCCATGGTTGCCATGGTCATGTGACTTCCATGTTTACATGTCCAGTCTTTGATGAAGTCATGTGTCCAGTGGCAGATTGAGGGGTCATCAGTCATGTGATTGGGTTTTCCATATTTGGTAGTCCACATTCGTATTGCAGTGGGGCCAAAATCTTTTAAATGTGCTTCAAAAATCTCTGTAAAGTCATATTTTCGTAAAGGAAATGTAGAAAATGATTAAGTATCATTTGCATTCTAAGATTTAATTAACATTCATAATTATAGCAGTTAATTGAGTGCTTTAAACTGAGTAGAAGCCCATATTCAAATGCATCAAACTAGTTACTGTTGGTCAGATTAAACCTATTGACCATTGTGTAACCAATGTTCAAGGAAATCTCCTAGGTTAATAACATAATTATCCTACATTAGATGCCCTTGTAGCCCTTTGTACCTCTTGTATATAATATTATCTACGCATTTCCGTTCATTACAATTATATGTCAGCATTCATAAGTTTTAACTGTACAAATTATTTTTAAACATAGATCAACATCATCATGTGTTGATAAGTAATGAATTTTTAGACTCTTTTTATGGCTGTTGCAAAGTTTTGTATTTCACAGCATTTTAGGCCAGTGTATACACAAGGTTTACATGTGGAGTTTGCCTAAAATAAACACTTTCTTTGCCTGTGTGAGCCATGTTGTTTTTCACCATTGCTTTTTAAACTGTGAGGATTCCTGGACAGAATATTATTATTATTATTATTAATATTATTATTATTATTATTATTAACTTGGTATTTATATAGCGCTAGTTTCCAGACTGACTGCTCAAAAGCGCTCTTGAAGCTCGCATAGTTGGTATGGCTGTATATATTTTGCTGAACAAGTGTGTCTTCAGATGTTTTTTGAAACTGTTAAGTTCACTGAGCATTCTGAGTTCTTTGGGCAGGGCGTTCCAAAGAAGAGGACCAGCCCTTGCAAAGCAGCGATCCCCGTAGGAGATTGTTCTTGATGGTGGCACTTCAAGCAATGATTGATCACAAGATCGCAGGGTTCTTGTTGGCTGGTATTGTATGATGAGATCCTCCAGGTAGCTGTGCCTTGAACACAAGAACGAGAACCTTGAACCGTATTCTCTGTTCTACTTTAAGCCAGTGTAGACCTTTGAGAATCGGTGTGATGTCCTCACAGCGTTTTGCTCTTGTGATCAGTCTTGCAGCAGAGTTTTGTACCCGCTGAAGCTTTTGGATCAGGTGTTTTGGTAATCCCACCAGGAGGGCATTGCAGTAGTCAAGGTGTGATAGCACGCACGCTTGTACAATAGTAGTGGCTGTCTTGGTGTTAAGAATAGTCACCAGGAACCAAAAGGTGTTGTTAGAGGCAACTAATTAGATATTATTTTTCCTTCTTTATTCATCTCAGCAGCATTTTTATCAAATTGTGGTACATGGTATTTAAGAAATGTACATCTTTTCATACATATAAATTCAAACTTTATAGTTTGGATGGTTGGATTTGTTGACCTGGTTGAATGTGTGTCATAGTATCCTGACAGCATGGCTCGTTGCTCATAATATCAATCACTGGTTTGTCTGGTCCAGACTCCATTATTTACAGACTCAGTGCGGTGTTAAACAACAAACAAACAAACACCATGCAGCGGGATACACTTCATATATTCTCATTGTAACTGTCAAAAGAATTGCAGAAGCATCTTAATCTACAAATTCAAATAGGCAGATTGGGTAGGTTAACTGTTGGTTTCCTGCTGAAGACCTGTTACAATGTTACTTGATACCTCATGTCACAATGTGGAAAGTCCATTCTCCTTGTCCCTTGTAAAAGCAGTACATCCCCATCCACCTCACCAACCCCTTATCTGGGAGTAATAATCCTATTTTGCCATAGAAGCAGGGATGTCGGTGAAATAATAGAGGATGCTGATTGGCTACCTCACCCAAATTGTCCAATTGTTTTCTTTGTTTGTGAGGCAGCAAGTAGCAGTGTGACATCAAACATTGTCTGAAATAATTGAACATTCATTGTTCATGACACGTCTCTTTACTGAGCTGATGTCTTCACTGCATGAGCTTGGGTAGGGTGCAGAAAAACTCAGTAACAAACGGGATTCGAAAACTCCATCATTGGTTTCTGGTGAACCCAAGGGATGCAACTCTGCACATCGAATTTCGGCGACTGGGCTGCTGGTGTCGTTTAAAGTAGGTACTTATTGTTTCCCTGCCTGGCGCGTGGCATTAAGGGGATAAAACAAGTACTGGTAGGTCAGTATTCTGTGTCTGAGTGGGGTATCCGTGTCAAAACCGACATTAGTCAAGACACACAAACCTCACTAGAAAAGAAGTTAATTGACTTTTGCTTGCTCCTAACATTCCCTATCTCCCCGAGGCAAGAGAGTTAACTGATTATAAAAGTCCAGTTTCCACCCTTGCCGAACCTGGCTTGAATTTTCAGGCTCGTTCATAGCGCCACCAGTGGCTATTACGAGTTATGTCCCATGCCCCTGCTATTGACCAATCAGACTCCACCTCTCATGTCACTTGCAAGTGCTGCAAAGAAAATGGCGGCGTCCAGTCAAGACAATCTGATCAATAATCAAGATCTATATTGTAATAAAACGAGCCTTACCTCGCTAAGTGCATCAAATCGCTTGAACACCTTGATCACCTTGATCAAAAGCATGAAAATATATGCATAATATTTGTGGACGCACAGTTGGCGGTATAATGCTTTGCAAATCCTTCAGTCGACCGAAATCCATGTTGTTTACGAACCGAATGTCTAGTTCGTTACGCGATTTTTATTTGACTATGCACCTTGATTTATGACATGAAAAGATTTGCAAAAGTTATGTCGACGCCCAGTTAGCGTTACACATGCTTTGCTAATCCTTCATTCGACCGAAATCTGCACGTTGAAATCCATTTTGTTCGGCAAGGGTGGAAACTGGACTTTTATAGTCAGTTAACGCCCTTGCATCGGGAAGATGGGACACACACAAACATCCATGCACGTTGCTATGTAAGTGCAATAATCTTGAACGCGATGGTTAAAGCTCACCTACACGTATTGTTTCGCAACGTGAATTCTCTGCACCAAAACAAGGCGTCATTGCAGGTTCTTCACTGACGTGAAAGACTTCCAACTAGGGCGTAAACCTTGATCGGGCATAGGGCAATAGTGTTTGTCAACGAAACATGTAACACAATCCATATTCGTCCTTGTAAGTACATGTATTATGTTTATGCTGACAAAAGCAGGAAACACGGGAAACAAAGTGTCACGTACTCCCGATACTTCACCCTTCCATTCCCATCAAGGGTGACGTCCATTCTTGGTGTCCCGCGCTCGAATATTGTTCAAAGCGACATTCAATATGGCAAACCCGCTCACCCAACCACTCTCTCACTCGCACTTAACGGCTCCAGCACTAGACTGTGATTTGATGCAATCTATTCAAGAACAAATAAGTTTGAAATAAACGACCTTCGAAAAAACAAAACAAAAATTAAAAAATAGACGTTCAATACACGGACAGATAATGATGACAAACGTCATTATAACAAGAAATAAGGCCGCAAGAGAACAAATGCGCCCTTTCTATATACTTCAGCCAAGCGCACTTTGCAAGTTTGGTCATTACTCTTGGTTGTATTCCCTATCGGCGGAATGGCTTGTTTTTACTTCATAAGTATTACACATGCAGCTTTATTCGTTGATTAATCATCGCTATTCTTCGTGATTCTACTTAAAGTGACGAGCACGATAAGACACTAGCTACGTATGGGACACCTGGTAACTTTTTATTTACAATGTCGGCTAACTAAGCTTTTATTACTGCCAAACGCCGTCGGTTCCAAATTAAATTTCCGAATATCGAATTTTTAATTACAATAGACAAATACGTAATGTTTTTTCTCCGAAATATATAGAAATTGGAATTACGGCCTCGCCAAAGGCCTCAGATTTTGCACCATGCCGGAACTAATAATCTTCTTCGTAGTTCGTTGGTTATTTCCTAATCAATTTTCAAGTAAAAATCAAAATCAGTTCAGTTGAATATTTTCATATCTCACCAACTGTTCTAAAATGTATTTGTAAGCTTAAATTGGACTATTGTAAATACGTTTGGAAGATCTCGCTAGGGTCACCTTCTGGAACAGGTCCACGGCAACCTATGCTTGTTGTATGAGACGACTGACGGCGTCGGGTGGTGACTTCCGATCCTGCGTTTCGCGTTCATCATAATATCAGTCACTGGTTTGTCGGGTCCAGGATGGATTATTTGGAGTCAAATTAAAAACTTCACATTTTTAAAAGTAATCCCATACATGATATACAACGGACAAATGTATCAGAGAAGGTAATTTTTAATCATTAATGTCCAAAGAAGGATTTTAATTAACGGTAGTAACCATAATTTGGTATTCGGTAATAACATCAACAGTTTAAATAAAATAAGTCCCAAGCACGAGAATCTGATGGCACACAAGTTCAGTAGCTTGTATGGCCACCATGTGCGTTGACAACTGCCACACAACGCCTACGCATGGACCATGTGATGCTTGTGAACACATGATTGGGAAGACGACGCCATTGTTGCTGCAAAATGGTGCCAAGATCTTGCAAATTCTGTGGTTGGTTCTGGAGAGTGCGCAGACTTCTGCCAAGAGCATCCAGACGTGTTCGATGGGATTGGGGTCGGGAGACCTTGATGGCCAGTCCATGACAAAATTGCTGTGTGGGGTCTGGCATTGTCGTGTTGGAAGATCAAACCGGGTCCATGTGCTGCCATAAAAGGCAGAAGTTCTGGTGCCCGTACCTGGTCGCGGTAAGCAGCAGCGTTGAGGTTGCCACGGATGACAAGAAGCATTGCCACAGAAAGCACCCCACACCATGACACTTCCGCCTCGAAATCTGTCAACTTCCTGTACACAACACTGAGCGTAACGTTCATGACGGCGCCTCCACACCCTCGCCCTACCATCAGCAAATCGAAGATTAAATCGGGATTCATCCCTGAAGATGACTTGATTCCAATTCCTCTGAGTCCATCGTAAGTGTCGCTGTGCCCACAATTGACGTTGACGTCTGTGTAATTGAGTCAGAATCGGCCCGCAGTATGGCCGTCGTGCTTGAAGGTGAGCAGTTCTCAGACGGTTTCGAACAGTTTGCGCACTCAGTCTACCCCTAAACATTTCATTTCTGGTTGATGTAGCCGTCAAAAATCGGTTATGGAGGTGACGTAAGACAACCTGACGATCCTCTGCATGTGACGTCAGACGTGGTCGACCCGGCCGAGGGCGATCAGCGGTGGTACCCGTTTGCTGTAGACGCGTCTGTAAATCATAAACAGTCCGTCGACTACAACCCATCGTCCTTGCGACTTCAGCTACGGACGTTCCCGTCTTCAACATGCCGATGGCACGTTCACGTTGCACATTTGAAAGACGTGGCATGACAAATGACTGCTAACAAGTATGGCTGAAAACACGTGCGGTATTATGGCCACGTGACTAGTTGCACGTGAAAAACCACTTTTGCCACTTTAGTGCTGTGCACATGATTTTGATCGATTCACCTGCACAAAAACGGGTCTTATCTGAAGACAATACGTGGCAATTACTGTTTAAATACACAATAAGGGCCCACAATAACTGCTCAAAATGTTAAAATTTTAGGATTGTGAAGTTTTTAATTTGGTTCAGTATATATTTAACACACCAAAAAAAAACATATTTGCAATTTGTATAAACATTATACTGCCAATATGTTCAATGTTTTGACATGATACATATTTTATATCAACAGATTGGTTTCGGAAATGATACCGACAACATGTGGATTTTATGTCTAATTCAACGTACACGTCAAGTCAGCCAAAGCTTGTCTGGGACCTAGCCAATCAAGTGCCTCGTCTGTCACATTCATCTGTCGTCTGCGCCAACTGTCTCGCCCTTGCAACCCCACTTCCGGTCTGCGTGCTTCGACTGTATTTCCATCCCGGAATTAATTACATCGTCAACACCAAACAGAAATAATGCATATTTTGGGTCGCAACCGCAAACATTTCTAAAGTTCATATATGCATGAGGATGTTTGGATACCAGGCCCAGCCCGCTGACTTGTCTACTATTTCACCTCCCAGACTCGGTTTTCCACGAATTTAGCAACACGTGCACTTATAGGGCAGTTTGGGGGTAATTGCAGTTATGATTAATCACATGTGGAGACTTGGGCTATTAATCACACAAAGCTGCAGTAATTCTTTAGGCACAAATTGTTCAGTTCCACTTGATATGTGATCTATCAGGATCTATCAGGATTCTTCCTAACCGTTTTCAGTCTTAATCTGGAACGAACCTATGAATGATGTAATTGGGTAAAGTAAGTAATATCAATGGCGGTGTCGAAAGTTAAAGGATGGGCACAGATGACCCCGTCGTCAAAGGTGCTGCAATTCGCCCAGCGGAGATGTGCCCATGCGTCCTTTAGGGACACCGAACTCTATTATAAGGCAAAGAAAATAGTCTTGGTTCTCAGGCACCCCCGCATCATCAGAAAGTCCACCGCACGTTTCGTTTCTTTTTTCATTTTCTTTCAAAGAAAAAGAAGTTGATAGTACACAACTGTTTATTTGATTAGATGCTAGTTTGAACAAGCGAAAAAAACACCGCCCACCCGCACTAAATTTTCAAAAGTCATTGCCTGAGAACCAATTCTGTTCTCTTTTTTTAAGCCTAAGGGTTCTCAAAAACCAGATTCGCCCTGATTATGTTTCTTGGCATCTTCCCGAGGCAAGAGAGTTAACTGTCTATAAAAGTCCAGTTTCCACCCTTGCCGAACTAGGCTGGTATTATGGAGTTATATTTTGGCTTGACTAACGAGTCTATGCATAGTCCAATCAAAATCGCGCACCGAAATCGAAATCCGGCTCGTAAATTGTCATGCAGAGTTCGGTCGATTGCAGGATTTGCAAAGCATGTGCACCGCCAACTCGTTGTCAACAGATATTTTTCAAATCTTTTCAAGTTTTTAATCAAGGTGCTCACATGACTTGATGCACTTCGCGATGTAAGGCCCGTTTTATCGCAATATAGATTTTGATTGTCAATCAGATCGTCTTGTCTGGGCGCCGCCATTTTGTTTGAGACAAATGCAAGTGATACGAGAGGTGGAATCTGATTGGTCCATAGGAGGGCATAGAAGGGACATAACTCATAACAGCCACTGGTGGCGCTACGATCGAGCCCAGTAATTCCAGCCTAGTTCGGCATGTTAACTTTCTTGCCTCGGGAAGATGGTTTCTTAATTTCTTAACCATACCCGTGGTTGCAACAAAATGTAACAACCGCATACTCATTGTCCAGCACCCTCAGCAACCTGTGCTTGTCGTGAGATGTGACAAAATGGATCGGGTGGTCAGGCCCGGTTTGTTGATTTATTGCGTGTCTTCGTCCCCAGACGGCATGGGAACAACATACCAACCAGCCAATATAACCTCGATCGGCCAGCATTTGCTGGCATCCATATTGGATGTAGTTTCGTGCACGTGACTATCACATGACACTGTACATCCTGGTGGATCTCATTTAACTATTCCCGTTTTCATTGTCGCCAAATCAAAATGGATACGAGAACCTGATTTGTAATCAGCAAAAATGGACGCCATCTTTTGGGAACCATATGTGGTTGGATCTGGGGTTTACAGTGAATTTATTTCAACACCATTACATATCCAAGGAATTATGTATGTAGGTAGCGAAAGAAGCCGAGTGAATCCGAATGTGTTATATGCTAATGTTCCAATGGGAATTGCGGAGCAAGTGGGTTCCAAGCATCCTAAGCATATGGTTTGTTTGTTTTTTAAGGCCACGGGTAACAATATCTCATCAATATGTGCATTATCGAGTTTGGACCACACAACCTAGTGGTTGAGGTGAGGTGAGGTGAAATTGGGTTTAACGTCACGTCCAAGATTATTGCACTTATATAGTGACGTGCATGCACGTGTATGTGTGTGTGTGGCTGCTTGTACTAGTCCGGACTGATGCCGATTTATAGTGCTAGCTCACTGAGATACCATGCCGCAGTTTAACATGAATACCCCACTCAGACACAGTATACTGACTCCGCGCCGACCAGTCCTTGTTTTAGCCCCTTAATGCCGAGCGCCAGACAGGGTAACAACAAGTACAATCTTTTAACGTCTTTTTGTATGACGCGGCCCGGGATCGAACCCTGGACCTTCCGCTCTCCGGGCGGACGCTCTACCACAAGACCACGGAGGCGGTCCCTAGTGGTTGAAATTATGAGTTTGTTTGTTGTTTAACGCCGCACTCAGAAATATTCCAGCTATATGACGGCGGTCTTTAAATAATAGAGCCTGGACCAGACAATCCAGTGATTGATATCATGCGCATCGATCCACGCAATTGGGATCGATGACATGCATCAACCAAGTCAGCGAGCCTGACCATCCGATCCCGTTAGTCGCCTCTTTCGACAAGCACAGTCGCCTTTTACGACAAGCATGGGTTGCTGAAGACCTATTCTACCCCGGATCTTCATGGGCCGGTTCTATTGGTACCGAGTGTAGCGTGTAAGTACCCTGGTTCCTGGAACTTGGCCATGTAACCCTGATAAGCAAAGCACATGTCCCAGACATGCAATGTAACACTGACAAATCTAAAGCAATTCATCGGTACCTCGGCTACACCAATACCAGATGAACGCCATTTAACACTACAGTGATAGTTGGTCTGGAAGACGCTGGAAGACGTGTAAAGTTAGTCACAGTGGTATCATTATCAGCGGACAGGAGCAGAAAAAAATAGAAAAATACAAAAAGGTCGCCCACATCGACAGCGCACTGCACACTCAGACAGGCAAATTGTTTTCTTGCCAAGAGAAATTGCTGAAAAGAGTAAGTAAATGCGAAAAAAGTCATAATTTCCCAATGATAATTTCCCAAGTGACCGCCATTGACTTTCATCACCGTATGGAATGGCTATTTTTTCAAAGACACGTGCAATTTGAGGACATGCTATTGTCTGATGTATGTTTTGGTCAGACAGAAACAAGTTATGGGTTTCATTGCTTGGTGATGTGTGGGAAAAGGCAACAAACAAATATTTCAGTGGCTAATGGGTTTAACTTTGAAACTCTGTGTTGGGTCAGCCATGGTATAGGTGAGGTGAGGTGAAATGGGGTTTAACGTCGCGTCCAAGATTATTGCACTTATATAGCGACGTGCATGTACGTGTGTGTGTTTGTGTGGCTGCTTGTACTAGTCCGGTTTATAGTGCTAGCCCACTGAGATACCATGCCGCAGTTTAACATGAATACCCCACTCAGACACAGTATACTGACTCCGAGCCGACCAGTCCTTGTTTTAGCCCCTGAATGCCGAGCGCCAGACAGGGTAACAATAAGTACCATCTTTTAACGTCTTTTGGTATGACGCAGCCGGGGCATGGTATAGAACATGTATTCATTACACTTCCGTGCCCTAGAAACGGATATCGTGTTGGCATCCCGATTTATTTGTTAATATTGTTGGTCCCGATATTCTTTTAATGGATAGTGTCCAGAGATAAGCATCACCAATATACTTTAAGCAAAGGTGATGGTCACCCTGTTCACGATGAGTGAGTGAGTGAGTTGGGTTTAACGCCGCTTTTAACAGTATTCCAGTTATATCACGGCGTGCCAGCTTAATGTGGGAGGAAAGCCCGAAGTGATGCAGGTCTCAGACGTTTACCACTTCGGTGAAACCCACGAGCACGGGTATGGTGCTGACAAACCTAGAAATATAATTTGGGCGAACCGGGATTCGAACCCACAATCATAGGTTTCTGGCTTGCCCAAGGGACGCAACTCTGCACAGCGAATCGCGGCGTTTTAGACGACTGGGCCATTCCTTTTTCCAGGAAATTGCTGCAAATTAAAAACGGTACTGTTCAATGAAATCAAATATTAAGACACAGTATACTGACTCCGAGCCGACCAGTCCTTGTTTTAGCCCCTTAATGCCGAGCGCCAGACAGGGTAACCATCTTTTAACGTCTCTCCGGGCGGATGCTCTACCACTAGACCACGGAGGCGGTCGGAGATATAGAGAATACTACACGAGTGGCTGTCAGATAGAATCTTACAAGTTGTTTCAAAAGTTAAGAAGATAATTGCTCACCCACAGGTGTGTAAGAAGATAGTTTCTGACACACCTGTGCATAAGAAACCCATTTGAGATAACCGGATTCAAACATATGAATTCCAGGTCAGTGATTGGCTACTCCATGGTGATGACCTAGGTCAGGTTGTGACGGACTACTACTGATTGTAATTCATTGATAACTTCATCGCGCTTCAATCGATTTCACCTACGTCTGTGCCCTAGAAACGGATATCGTGTTGGCATCCCGATTTATTTGTTAATATTGTTGGTCCCGATAATCTTTTAATGGATAGTGTCCAGAGATAAGCATCACCAATATACTTCAAGCAAAGGTGATGGTCACCCTGTTCACGATGAGTGAGTGAGTGAGTTGGGTTTAACGCCGCTTTTAACAGTATTCCAGTTATATCACGGCGTGTCAGCTTAATGTGGGAGGAAAGCCCGAAGTGATGCAGGTCTCAGACGTTTACCACTTCGGTGAAACCCACGAGCACGGGTATGGTGCTGACAAACCTAGAAACATAATTGGGGAGAACCGGGATTCGAACCCACAATCATAGGTTTCTGGCTTGCCCAAGGGACGCAACTCTGCACAGCGAATCGCGGCGCCTTAGACGACTGGGCCACCCGTGCCCCCTGTTCACGATGAGCATGCCGGAACTTGGTACATCATATTCTATCCTAGTGTTTTATTTGTTGAGTGAGTGAGTGAGTTTTAACAACGATTTTAGCAATATTCCAGCTTTGTTACGGCGGGGACACCAGAAATTGGCCTCACACATTTCAACTAAGTGGAGAATCGAACCCAGGTCTTCAGCGTGACGAGCGAACGCTCTAACCACCGGGCTATCACTCCGCCCCCTTAAACTGAGCGAGTGAGTTTGGTTTCACACCGCTTTGAACAGTATTCCAGCAATATCACGGCGTGTCAGTTTAATGTGGGAGGAAAGCCCGAATTAAAGCAGGTTTCAGACCTTTACCACTTTGGTGAAACCAACTCTCAAGGGTTTGACGCTGACAAACCAAGAAACTATCAGGGATTTGAACCCACGATCAGAGGTTTCTGTCACTCATTAGGGACGAATCCTTAACATCCAATAGCGGCGTCTTTACGATTTGGCCACCGCACCCCTGCAGCTGATATAGCGGCCCTACACTGTATATTTAAGGCTCCATATCACCGATACAGTGTTTGGTTGGTTGGTTTGTTGTTAAAGGCCTCACTCAGAAATATTCCAGCTATATGAGGGCGGTCTGTAAATAATCGAGTCTGGATCAGACAATCCAGTGATTGATATCATGAGCATCGATCCACGCAATTGGCATCGATGACATGCATCAACCAAGTCAGAGAGTCTGACCACCCAATCCCGTTAGTCGCCTTTTGCAACAAGCATAGTCACCTTTTACGGCAAGCATGGGTTGCTGAAGACCTATTCTATCCCGGAATCTTCAAGGGTCGATACAGTGTGTGGACACAGCGCCGCAATACGATGTGCTGTATTGGTACCTCAGACGTGGTTAGGTCATATGACCATTGGTTCGAATCCCAGATTCGCCATAATAAGGATCGTTGATATGCCAGCACCATACCTGTGCTCGCGGTTTTCACCAAAGTGGTAAACGTCTATAACCTGCATCCCTTTTGGAACTTTAACTTTAATTTGAAACCCCCTCCCTCTCAATGCAGCAAACATCTTCCCGAGGCAAGAGCGTTAACTGCCAATAAATCCAGTTTCCAACCTTCCCGAACTAGGCGGAAATTCCGGAATAACATTTTGGCTGGACTAAGGAGTCAATCAAAATCGCGTAACGAACTAGACATCCGGTTCGTAAACAACATGAATTTCGACGTGCAGATTTCGGTCGACTAAAGGATTTGCAAAGCATGTATACCGCCAAATGGGCGTCCACAAATATTATGCGGATATTTTCATGCTTTTGATTAAGGTGCACAAGCGATTTGATGCACTTCGCGAAGTAAAGCCCGTTTTATAACACTATAGATCTTGATTATCGATTACGAGGATCGTCTTGACTGGGCGCCGCCATTTTGTTTGATATTAGAGATGGAATCTGATTGGTCAATGGGAGGGGCATAGAAGGGACATAACTCGTAGTAGCCACTGGTGGCGCTACGATCGGGCCTAGAAATTTCAGCCTTTTAAACTTTTAGGGTCAGTGAACGCACTTGCCTCGGGAAGATGTGCAGCAAATGATGTGATCCTTGAGTTCCGAAAAGTTGCCACGCCTTTATCATACAGTGTGCATTTTATTCAGTTAGCGTCGGTAGGTGGTTCCACAGATGTTCTGTTGGAGACATGTCAGGAGATCATGCCGGCCAAGGAAGCAGGTTCACGTTGTTGGCGTTGAAAAATGCTTTGGTAACACACGGGTTGTATGAGGCGTGACGTTATCTTGCTGGAATAACGTTTGCGGGTGACGTTGAAGAAATGGCAGTGCAACTGGCCTTAACACTTCATTGACGTAGCATGCAGCGGTAAGATTGTAATCAATAACAACCAGATCCGTCCTCATGTCTCCACAAATCCCACCCCAGACCATCACACTGCCACCGCCGTACGGTTCAATTTCCTGCACGCAACAACGTGCTGTGCGTTCACCTGGCCGCCGATAAATACGCACCCTGCCATCTGCTTTGAAGAGTGGGGGCGGTCGGGTAGCCTAGTGGTTAAAGCGTTCGGTCGTCATGCCGAAGACCCGGGTTCGATTCCCGACATGGGTACAATGTGTGAAGCCCATTTCTGGTGTCCCCCGCCGTGATATTGCTGGAATATTGCTAAAAGCGGCGTAAAACCATACTCACTCACTCACTTTGAAGAGTAGGAACCTGCTCACATCACTAAACGGTACTTTGCGTCATTCCTCTGCTGCCGGCGCTCGACATTACTCGTCCACGTCATTCTCTGACGTCGATGTTCACGCGTTAACGTCATGCCCTTGAACGGTCAGTAGGCTCTCGGACTATAGTGACGGAGTCGTCTGGACACAGTCTTTCTGCTGATTGGATGACCAAGAGCATGTCGTCCCGATGACGTCACTGTGAGGTATCTGTTCCTGAGATGAAGCAGCCGTAAAGGGCGGTCTTCCTGAGGGGAGGTAACTCTGGGTGTACCGCTCCTTGGCTGTCTGCTGTTCCACTTGTCTGCCTAAACCGGCTGACTAAAATCAGTATAGTCCTTCTGGAACAACCCATTATCCCAGCAACAAGGGCCTGAGTTGCCCCCATATACAAAATTCCCATTGCCCTTTCTCTCTGTTACAATGTTTATCGAGGCATGACCACTTTTGGCTACTGGATGTGCCAATACCAAAGAACATTTTCGCAGCCGTTTTATATCAGATTTGCATACGGGTATTTATTATGGGTTTATGCCCATTTCCGAGAAAAAAGGGCATTTTCACACCCAGCATGTGCATTTTGCTCATGTCAGTGACAGGAACGAATAAGATGTGTTTAGGCGATACGTTTTAACCTATATTAAAAGGCATTTTGACATTGTTTAAAAATATATTGAAAAAATATTAGAGGTGACGTTTCTTATGTCCTTGAATTTATAATTGTGGGTTCGAATCCGGTTCGCCCCGATTATTTTTCCAGGTTTGTCCGCAAAAGTCTGAAACCTACATCAGTTCAGGCCTTGCCCCTAATTGAAGCTGACACGCCGTGATATAACTGGAATACTGTTTCAAGCGGCGTTAAAACCAATTCACTCACTCTAAAAGTAGTCATTGTTTTAGTTTAGTGCCAGCAAACGTCGACATGGAAGGGGGGCACGGGTGGCCCAGTCGTCTAAGGCGCGGCAATTCGCTGTGCAGAGTTGCGTCCCTTGGACACGCCAGAAACCTATGATTGTGGGTTCGAATCCCGGTTCGCCCCGATTATGTTTCTAGGTTTGTCAGCACCATACCCGTGCTCGTGGGTTTCACAAAAATGGTAAACATCTAAGACCTCCATCACTTCGGGCTTTCCTCCCACATTGAGCTGACACGCCGGGATATAACTGAAATACTGTTAAAAGCGGCGTTAGACCCAACTCACTCACTCACTCATCACACACTAGACATGAGTGGAAGCGTAATGCCAATCAACTTTGAGTTATTCTTGCTTTTTCTGTGACAAAATCGTGGAATGTCACTGTTTTCATAAAATAATACCAGAGGGTATTGGTGCCATTGGAGATGAGACACTATCAAAGATGATTCTCATTTTGGGCTTATTCTATAAACAAGTAGAAGTCTAAATTGTGAATACTTTCAAAACTTTTCATCATTATTTTTTTGTTTTTAACTGAAACAATGGATCCTTCAAAGATATATGGAGCAGCATCATCATTACGTTTTCAAATAGCGTGTCAGTAAAGATTTTGCATCATGGAAATTATTCATTGACAATTTTCCAGGAGCTAAACGCCGGACCTGTTTGCTGCTAAAAGATGAATTGACCCTATTTCTACCTTATCTGCCAAAAAACGAAGGTATAAAAAAATCTGAAGTTGAATTCGTGTCACTTAATTTTAACGTTTTGCATACAAAAAACTTGCCATGTGCGTGTTTAGCGGTTGCCTTCCGACACACCATCGAGGGAAATATGGCGGGACTGGTCAACGAGACACAAACCTACTTTGAAAACGGGAAATTGTTTTCCGTGTCTTTGGAATGAAAAAAATATGGAACCAATTTTTTAATCCATGATGCTTTTTTCTACAATTTACGTATTTTGACCTTAATGCTGATTTGGCATAATGGTCGCATTGGCAACCTCGTTAAGACTCCTCGTTGCCAAGGGATAAGTAGAAATGAATATATGCCATTCGGCTCTAACGGGGGACCATGCATCATTGTCCAATTGGACACCATTATCGAGAAAGGGATGTAACTCTAATTACAATCTGGAGCTGTCTACGTTGTTTTCGTAAATGCGAAGAATGGCGTTGCAGGTTGTCGTTGGTTAATATATTAATTCGCTCTCTATCCCTGGACTAAATTGTATCCTTAATCAAATGGTGAGTGAGTTTTGGTTTAACGCCGCTTTTAACATTATTCCAGTAATATCGCGGCGTGTCAGCTTAATGTGGGAGGAAAGCCCGAAGTGATGCAGGTCTCAGACGTTTACCACTTCGGTGAAACCCACGAGCACGGGTATGGTGCTGACAAACCTAGAAACATAATCGGGGCGAACCGGGATTCGAACCCACAATCATAGGTTTCTGGCGTGCCCAAGGGACGCAACTCTGCACAGCGAATCGCGGCGCTTTAGACTAATACCGATTTATATAGCTAGCTCACTGAGATACCATGCCGCAGTTTAACATGAGTACCCCACTCAGACACAGTACACTGACTCCGAGCCGACCAGTCCTTGTTTTAGCCCCTTAATGCCGAGCGCCAGACAGGGTAACCATCTTTTAACGTCTCTCCGGGCGGACGCTCTACCACTAGACCACGGAGGCGGTCGGAGATATAGAGAATACTACACGAGTGTCTGTCAGATACAATCTTACAAGTTGTTTCAAAAGTTAAGAAGATAATTGCTCACCCACAGGTGTGTAAGAAGATAGTTTCTGACACACCTGTGCATGAGAAACCCATTTGAGATAACCGGATTCAAACATATGAATTCCAGGTCAGTGATTGGCTACTCCATGGTGATGACCTAGGTCAGGTTATGACGGACTATTTCTGATTGTAATTCATTGATAACTTCATCGCGCTTCAATCGATTTCACCTACGTCTGTGTCGAAGCATTATGGTTTTAGATTGTTTAATTTGTTTTCCTTGATCTTATCTTGTTTACATTATCGGGGGGCACGGGTGGCCCAGTCGTCTAAGGCGCCGCGATTCTGTCACCCTCCTCCCCCAACCCTATGATTGTGGGTTCGAATCCCGGTTCGCCCCGATTATGTTTCTTGGTTTGTCAGCACCATACCCGTGCTCGTGGGTTTCACCGAAGTGGTAAACGTCTGAGACCTGCATCACTTCGGGCTTTCCTCCCGCATTAAGCTGGCACGCCGTGATATAACTGGAATACTGTTAAAAGCGGCGTTAAACACAACTCGCTCACTCACTCATCACAAACTAGACATGAGTAGTAAGCAGTAAACTGGGTCACGTCACTTATGAATGGTGTTTTATGTATTAATGCGCTGTACTGCGATCATGAGAATAGACAAAATATGCCTCGATTCGATGTTAAGTGATATACTCGTGTCAGTCTTATACTCGTTTAGTAATATCTCTATATAATATATTGTTGTTTGTCTAAGATATTTTCCTGATGCTGATTTCATGGCAGGCTAGACTTGTTTTTTTATAATGTACATGGTTTTGGGTTCATTTAAATAGATATATTCCACAGTTGTGATGCAGGACTATTCTTCCTTGTAAATGTCATATTACATTTTCAAAACATTTTGTTAAAAAATGTGAATAGGTATGAACACATACACTGAAAAGTTTGTTATCCCATCTTTTAGTTGTATTCGATCAAGAACTGCACACACACAAGTTTTTTTAAAGGTTGGTTGGTTGGTTGGTTGGTTGTTTAACGCCGCACTCAACAATATTCCAACTATATGACGGCGGTCTGTAAATAATCGAATCTGGACCAGATAATCCAGTGTTAAATATCATGAGCATCGATCCACACAACTGGGATCGATGACATGCATCAACCAAGTCAGTGAGCCTGACCATCCGACCCCGTCAGTCGCCTCTTACGACAAGCATGGGTTGCTGAAGACCAATTTTAACCCGAATCTTCAGGGACTCTATAGTATATATCATAACATTAAGCAGACAAATTGAATTTTGAAAGAAACTTACTGGACCTGCCTAGTTCCCCTTTAAACACTGCCAGACAAATCTTCCGCAATGTTCATGATGAAGACCATACGACTCTGGGTGCTGTCAGTATTCTGTGGTCGGTCCGGGTTCGATTCTCAATAGGTAAAATGTGTCCTATTGTACCATTGTCGTTTTGTTGCTACCTGTAAAGCACAAAAAAAATGTTTTTCAACCTTTTTTTTCAATTCATATTCATTGTATTGGCGTGAGTGAGTGAGTGAGTTGGGTTTAACGCCGCTTTTAACAGTATTCCAGTTATATCGCGGCGTGTCAGCTTAATGTGGGAGGAAAGCCCGAAGTGATGCAGGTCTCAGACGTTTATTACTTCGGTGAAACCCACGAGCACGGGTATGGTGCTGACAAACCTAGAAACATAATGGGGGCGAACCGGGATTCGAACCCACAATCATAGGTTTCTGGCTTGCCCAAGGGACGCAACTCTGCACAGCGAATCGCGGCGCCTTAGACGACTGGGCCACCCGTGCCCCCTTGTATCGGCGTGAGTAATATAGTCAGGTTTTAGGCCGCTATAGCAATATTTCAGCCATATTGCGGCCGGAGACACCAGAAACCGGTTTTACATATTATGTCTATGTTGCGAATCGAACAGGATCTTAGGCGTGACGAGCCAATGCTTTAACAGCTAGACCACCACACCGCCACCTATTCTTATTAAGTAAGTACAACATACAAAAGAGTTTGCTAACAACGTATTTTTTCTTGTCCATGGATATGTCTGAATGCCTAAGTTTCAAGTCGACTGTTTTCGCAACAAGCCCTAAATAAAAGGTCGAAAAAGGACGTTTGCTAATTAGCATTATATCAAATAACCAACATGAAAGTGGGGTCGCAGTTGTCGGACAATCACGACAAAAATGTCCCTTCTCCGATGACTAGCCACTACGTGCAAGATGAAACGTAACAAGTCAATTTCAGGACGAGTTGTGGGTATATTATTTATCCGTTTGCATGTGGACCTTCAATTGTCGACCATCCCGCTGAGAAGAAGATTAACAACCTGACCCGTGTTGACAAAACTAGTACAGGTTTAAATAGATAAACAATGGGTTTCGTGATAACGTCTGTCTCGCTACTTAAGAACCCGGGTAGAATTCCACCCGTACCTGTATCAAGAGAGGGCATTGGGGGAGGAGGGTGACAGACGGGAGTCCCCGGGGACATTCTTTGACACCTGTATGGGTAACCTTAAATGACGACAATGTTTGTATTGCCCAAACGTCAACTGTGTCGGTTACATTGCCTCGATCACGTCAACGAAATGCTGACTTAGCAATTTTTATGTAGACGCCTTGGTTAGTTTTTCGGTCTGGATTCGAAATATCCGGTGTTACAATGTAAAAGAGCTCGCTTTCACATTCCGGCGACTGGGTTCAGGCAAGGTCTAGACTGGTTTGATTGGAAAGTCGCGCATAGTTTATCCGCAGGGTATCCCGTATACAGTGACCCACGTGAACTCGAAATCTGTGGGATTATCGAATATGTGTCGGGTTATCCGAAGGTGAGGCGAACGGGGAAGTGTAGTTTGACATAAAAACATTGACACTGATGTGTCGAGGGAATCTCGTAGCTGGGGATGCTCAGATCACCGTTTCAGGACATTTAATAAAATATACACACCGCCAAAGGAGACGCGAATACCATACATGTTGGTTAATATCTGAAGAATTACTCACACTCAAGAGATATTAGATTGGTTCGATGCACAAACGAACATACTGGTATGTTGCGTGAACCGACGGTCGTGAACGCATCACATGTGACGTCATAGATCCCTGACTCGAGATGTACCATTTGCCTCGTGCAGGATAAGCGTGTAAAGTTTGGAAATCACGTGCAGCATATCGTGATAAGAATAAAGACACAGTGGTAGCACTTGACTGATTGTTAGTTTTGTCATTAAGTGGTACACATTGGAAGCATGTCTAAACGTACATACTTCTCAAAATGTTTCTTTGGCGGTGAGTATATATTTAAACAATAAAACAACACAACCACAATGAGCGGAATACAGGCTTTGGCATAACAAACACAACGCTGAGCGTTACATGGCATACATGACCTGAGCGGAGTTTCCAGCTCAGATATACATGAGGTGAGCGGAGTTTCCAGCTCAGATATACATGAGGTAAGCGGAGTTTCCAGCTCAGATATACATGAGGTAAGCGGAGTTTCCAGCTCAGATATACATGAGGTTAGGAGAGTTTCCAGCTCAGATATACATGAGGTGAGCGGAGTTTCCAGTTCAGATATACATGAGGTAAGCGGAGTTTCCAGCTCAGATATACATGAGGTGAGCGGAGTTTCAAGCTCAGATATACACGAGGTGAGCGGAGTTTCCAGCTCAGATATACACGAGGTGAGCGGAGTTTCCAGCTCAGATATACACGAGGTGAGCGGAGTTTCCAGCTCAGATATACATGAGGTGAGCGGAGTTTCTAGCTCAGATATACACGAGGTGAGCGGAGTTTCCAGCTCAGATATACATGACCTGAGCGGAGTTTCCAGCTCAGATATACATGAGGTGAGCGGAGTTTCCAGCTCAGATATACATGAGGTGAGGGAACTTTCCAGCTCAGATATACACGAGGTGAGGGGAGTTTCCAGCTCAGATATACATGAGGTGAGCGGAGTTTCCAGCTCAGATATACACGAGGTGAGCGGAGTTTCCAGCTCAGATATACACGAGGTGAGCGGAGTTTCCAGCTCAGATATACACGAGGTGAGCGGAGTTTCCAGCTCAGATATACATGAGGTGAGCGGAGTTTCCAGCTCAGATATACATGAGGTAAGTTTCCAGCTCAGATATACATGAGGTAAGTTTCCAGCTCAGATATACATGAGGTAAGTTTCCAGCTCAGATATACATGAGGTAAGTTTCCAGTTCAGATATACATGAGGTGAGCGGAGTTTCCAGCTCAGATATACATGAGGTGAGCGGAGTTTCCAGCTCAGATATACACGAGGTGAGCGGAGTTTCCAGCTCAGATATACATGAGGTGAGCGGAGTTTCCAGCTCAGATATACATGAGGTAAGTTTCCAGCTCAGATATACATGAGGTAAGTTTCCAGCTCAGATATACATGAGGTAAGTTTCCAGCTCAGATATACATGAGGTAAGTTTCCAGTTCAGATATACATGAGGTGAGCGGAGTTTCCAGCTCAGATATACATGAGGTGAGTGGAGTTTCCAGCTCAGACACACATGACCTGAGCGGAGTTTCAAGCTCAGATATACATGAGGTGAGCGGAGTTTCCAGCTCAGATATGCACGAGGTGAGCGGAGTTTCCAGCTCAGATATACATGAGGTGAGCGGAGTTTCCAGCTCAGATATACATGACCTGAGCGGAGTTTCAAGCTCAGATATACACGAGGTGAGGGGAGTTTCCAGCTCAGATATACTTGAGGTGAGCGGAGTTTCCAGCTCAGATATACATGAGGTGAGCGGAGTTTCAAGCTCAGATATACACGAGGTGAGGGGAGTTTCCAGCTCAGATATACATGAGGTGAGCGGAGTTTCCAGCTCAGATATACATGAGGTGAGCGGAGTTTCCAGCTCAGATATACATGAGGTGAGCGGAGTTTCCAGCTCAGATATACACGAGGTGAGCGGAGTTTCCAGCTCAGATATACATGAGGTGAGCGGTTTCCAGCTCAGATATACACGAGGTGAGCGGAGTTTCCAGCTCAGATATACACGAGGTGAGCGGAGTTTCCAGCTCAGATATACACGAGGTGAGCGGAGTTTCCAGCTCAGATATACATGAGGTGAGCGGAGTTTCCAGCTCAGATATACACGAGGTGAGCGGAGTTTCCAGCTCAGATATACATGAGGTGAGCGGAGTTTCCAGCTCAGATATACATGAGGTTAGGAGAGTTTCCAGCTCAGATATACACGAGGTGAGGGGAGTTTCCAGCTCAGATATACATGAGGTGAGCGGAGTTTCCAGCTCAGATATACATGAGGTGAGCGGAGTTTCCAGCTCAGATATACACGAGGTTAGGAGAGTTTCCAGCTCAGATATACATGAGGTGAGCGGAGTGTCCAGCTCAGATATACATGAGGTGAGCGGAGTTTCCAGCTCAGATATACATGAGGTGAGCGGAGTTTCCAGCTCAGATATACACGAGGTGAGCGGTTTCCAGCTCAGATATACACGAGGTGAGCGGAGTTTCCAGCTCAGATATACATGAGGTAAGTTTCCAGCTCAGACACACATGAGATAGGTTTCCAGCTCAGATATACATGAGGTGAGCGGAGTTTCAAATTCAGATATACATGAGGTAAGTTTCCAGCTCAGATATACATGAGGTAAGTTTCCAGCTCAGATATACATGAGGTGAGCGGAGTTTCCAGCTCAGACATACATGAGACATGTGAGAGGCGACCAAATGGATCGAGTGGTCAGGCTCGCTGACTTGATTGGTGTTTGTCATCGTTACCCATTTGCGTGGATCGATGCTCATGATGTCAATCACTAGATTGTCTGTTCTAGACGCGACTATTTACAAACCGTCGTCAAATAGCAAGAACATTGCTGAGTGCGGCGTTAAACAAAGAAACAAAGCAGTGTGTGGTTCCAGCGTCCTAGGCGCCGCAATTAGAGTTATGCCCCTCGCAAACACGAACCAGTCGGAATGTGTATATAAGTTTGTTTGTTTGCTGTTAAACGCCGCACTCAGCAATATTCCAGCTATATGACGGCGGTCTGTAAATAATCGAGTCTGGACCAGACAATCCGGTGATTGAAAACATGCGCATCGATCCACGCAATTGGGAACGATGACATGCATAAACCAAGTCAGCGAGCCTGACCACCCGATCCCGTACGATATACTATACTATATATGTTACAAGTACTTTGGTCAAAGAATCGTTCCTAAATTTATTTTCTTTTAGATATAGTGTGTACCAAAGTGACAGTAACAATTGTATCACCCTACTAAATAACAAGTGGTTGTCAATGGCAACCTTGTTACAGTTACAAAATACCCATGTAAGCTTATAAGGCAATGGCGGAATGTGGTTTAACAAGTTGACTAGTTTTTTTGCTGTGCACGTTTACGCAAAGACAAACCAAGTTGATAGCCGCAAGAGGAACATGAGTCTCCATTACGCTTGTCCCAGATTGACACGACTTGTCACGAATGGTTGTAATTAGTGCCCTGTGTGACACCCAGACGTGTCTCTGGGTAAATTGGGTAACCATTGCCTCTTACATATATGCCTCCTGATATACATTACACAATTTTAGTCAGCAGGCACACGAGATGATAAATTGAATAAAACTTGCAAGGGCCTAGATCGCCTGAACCTCGATCCCCTAGCACTGTTGAGGTGTCCTTCCCGTAATTCATCAGTATAATGTATCACTACGCTGGTATACGGTGATATGCCCCGATGACATCGTTCGCCCTATCCTCCCAAGATCCTCACAGCGATAGCTTCATATCCTCCATCATTCGTGACCAACTCGTGTTATTCCGGGACATGCCGAATAGCGACTCCATTCGTGACCAACTCGTGTTATTCCGGGACAAGCAGGTTACGGAAAGGGGCGAGTGGTGACGAATGTAGCGACTCGTGCCCCTTATCGTGGCCATTTTTGTGTCTAAGCGCAAACGGGCATAGCTAAAAGAATTGTCAACTCGTTGCGTAATCATTCATGTATATTTCTCCCATATGTCATATATATTCCAGATGCGATTGAAAACACATCGGGACTTACAGTATTATACACTATGATTGAACGCATGTGTCTTGGGTATATGTTTAAATGCAAGATATATATGCAACATCACAAATTAATCCTGAGGGATTCTTTGACCGAAGTACTTGAAGTCATACGAGCATTCCGATTGGTTTGTCTTATTTTCGTCCACATCATTCATCGACAGGGGGACGAGTCTTCTTGCAGGTTACGGAAAGGGGCGAGTGGTGACGAATGATCCTCCATAATAAGCGCATAAAGATCTATCATTCGTCACCATTCGCCCCTTTCCGTAACCTACAAGAAGACTGCAAACCAATCAGAATGCGCGAATGATTTCAAGCATGGTTGACACCAACGCACACGCCAGCTTTCGGATTATCTACTCGGCTTATTCCGGTACTTACATAATAAGACCTCGAACAGCACCCTCATTCGTCACCGCTCGCCCCTTTCCGTAACCTGAAAGAAGACTCGTCCCCCTATCGATGAATGTTATGTGCGAAAAAACGACAAACCAATCAGAGTGCGCGTATGATTTCAAGTTCTTCGTCAAAGAATCCTTTAGAAATAATTTTTGACTTTTCATATCTCTTGCATCTAAAAATATACCCAACATACAGTTAACTGTGTTCAAACATGCTGCATAATACCGTAAGTAGTGATCTGGAAAATATATATATATATGGGGGAAATATACGGGAATCATTACGCAACGAGTTCCGTTTGCGCTTAGACGGAACCCAGTTGCAAAAAATGGCCACTAGAGGGGCACGAGTCGCTATTCGGCTTATCCCGGAATAACACGAGTTGGTCACGAATGCCAGATCTATCTTCAAAAGTTGTCTCCCTTTCCACGTTCGGATTCTCTCTGGGGTAATGTCATTTTCGTCTCATCGCTGGTAAATTGTGTAATGGTTCATGCAAGCCCCGTTCATCAAAGAACCAGTTCCATTAATGGCTTCCTAACTAGTGACTGGAATAGGATTACATTGCCATTTGAGACTATCTCACCGAAAACTGAACCTGTCTTGACGATGGATTTGATTGATGTTGGTCAAATTTGCTTAGCCATTATCGTAAGAAATCATTTCACAAATGGTTATATAATGTTGGAGTATGCAGGTTTACGATAGCCGTGGATATTAATTCCGACTTGATTTGTCATGAGTCGAACTGAGACTGTGAACCACGGTTATCTATACTCACCGTCGAAAGAAACGCGAACCATAGAAACATATAGAGAAGTATGTACGTCAAGAAGAGATGTTTCCAATGTGAACCACTTAATGACAAAATTAACAATCAGTCAAGTGTTACCACAGAGTGTCTTTATTCTCATCACGATATGCTGCACGTGATTTCCAAACTTTACAAGCTAATCCTGCACGAATCAAATGGTGCATCTTGCGTCATTGATCTATGACGTCACATGTGATACATTCATGAGCATTCGGTTCACACAACACACGGGCGGGCGAGTGGCCTAGTGGTTAAAGCGTTTGCTCGTCACGCCGAAGACCCGGGTTCGATTCCCGACATGGGTACAATGTGTGAAGCCCATTTCTGGTGTTCCCCCGCCGTGATATTGCTGGAATATTGCCAAAAGCGGCGTGAAACCATACTCACTCAGTCACACAACACACAGGTATGTTCGTTTGTACATTGAACCCATCTGATGTCTCTTGAATATGAGCAATTTTACATATGTTAAACAACATGTATGATATTCGCGTTTCTTTTGTCGATGAGTATATATGTAAAGGAGATATTGGGTTAGCCTAACACTTTACTTTACGACATCCTCGGTTATCAAAAATAGTATAGCTCCATTATTTATTGTTAAATTATGAATCATGTACTGGTTAATCTAGGATGATATATCTGTATCTCCATTAAGACAGATCTTATATGTCCCTTCTATGTTATCAACGTACAGGGGGTACGGGTGGCCCAGTCGTCTAAGGCGCCGCAATTCGCTGTGATCCGTTGCGTCCCTTAGGCACGCCAGAAACCTATGATTGTGGGTTCGAATCCCGGTTCGCCCCCATCATGTTTCTAGGTTTGTCAGCACCATACCCGTGCTCGTGGGTTTCACCGAAGTGGTAAACGTCTGAGACCTGCATCACTTCGGGCTTTCCTCACACATTAAGCTGCCACGCCGTGATATAACTGAAATACTGTTAAAAGCGGCGTTAAACCCAACTCACTCACTATTAATGTACAAGTAGCATACAGATAATTGGATGAAGCCAAATGTACAGTAAGAAAAACAAATAGCACACAGGTAATGAAACACACAGGTAATGAAGCCAGATGTACAGTAAGAATAACAAATAGCACACAGGTAATGAAGCCAGATGTACAGTAAGAATAACAAATAGCACACAGGTAATGAAGCCAGATGTACAGTAAGAATAACAAATAGCACACGGGTATGAAACACACAGGTAATGAAGCCAGATGTACAGTAAGAATAACAAATAGCACACAGGTAATGAAACACACAGGTAATGAAGCCAGATGTACAGTAAGAAAAACAAATAGCACACAGAGTAATGAAGCACACAGAGTAATGAAGCCAGATGTACAGTAAGAATAACAAATAGCACACAGGTATGAAACACACAGGTAATGAAGCCAGATGTACAGTAAGAATAACAAATAGCACACAGGTATGAAACACACAGGTAATGAAGCCAGATGTACAGTAAGAATAACAAATAGCACACAGGTAATGAAACACACAGGTAATGAAGCCAGATGTACAGTAAGGAAAAGGAAAAGCTGATGGAGTCCTTATCAAAATAGTCTATTGCTTTATTAGATCTTCATAGGCAGACAGGATGTAATACCCTCCAATTATATGTATGCTACTTGTTAGCCATTACCTGTTAATGTTATTCTGATGCTTATCGACCAGTGAAGATCCGGAGTAGAATAGGTCTTCAGCAACCCATACTTGCCGTAAAAGGCGACTATGCTTGTTGTAAGAGGCGACTAACGGGATCGGGTGGTTTGGCCCGCTAACTTGGTTGATGCATGTCATCGATCCCAATTACGTGGATCGATGCTCATGATATTAATCACTGAATTGTCTGGTCCAGACTCGATTATATACACACCACCATCATATAGCTGGAATGTTGCTGAGTGCGGCGTTAAACAACAAACCAACCAACCAACTGATGCTTAGCACAACATGTCATGTATAACACCTCTCATCACTTGGTTGTTGTCACTCCAGTTTGATAACGTTGAAAGAATCTACATCGAAACGTCGCTATATGCAATAAACCAGAAGTTGTTAAACCATAAGTGAGTGAGTGAGTATGGTTTTACGCCGCTTTTAGCAATATTCCAGCAATATCACGGCGGGGGACACCAGAAATGGGCTTCACACATTGTACCCATGTCGGGAATCGAACCCGGTTCTTCGGCGTGACGAGCAAACGCTTTAACCACTAGGCTACCCGACCGCCCCTGTTATCCATAAAGTTGTACGTTTTCTTACTTACTCACCAACTCCTAGAATGCCAATCAAACAGTGTGTATCCCTTCCATGTTGATGAGGGGGCACGGGTGGCCCAGTCGTCTAAGGCGCCGCGATTCGTTGTGCAGAGTTGCGTCCCTTTGGCACGCCAGGAACCTATGATTGTGGGTTCGAATCCCGGTTCGCCCCAATTATGTTTCTAGGTTTGTCAGCACCATACCCGTGGTCGTGGGTTTCAGCGAAGTGGTAAAGGTCTCAGACCTGCATCACATCGGGCTTTCCTCCCACATTAAGCTGACACGCCGCGATATAACCGGAATACTGTTAAAAGCGGCGTTAATCCCAACTCACTCACTCCATGTTGATGAAAACCGGATGGGGATGCCGGGTTTGAATTAATCACCAGCAACCTATGCTTGTGAAACAAGGCGGTTTAGTGGATCGTGTGTTCAAGATGGATGCCTTGGCTGATTGACTGTCAACGTACCCAAACGGCGTTGATCTTTGCCCATACGTCAATCACTGGTTTGCTTGGCCCAGATTCGATTATAACTCGCCGTCATAAAGCTTGAATATTCCGTGCGACGTTAAATAAAAAACAGATAGCCTGGACCCACAGCTTCGTTTTGTGCCCGAATCAAATTACAGGACGCTAAATATAGCCATCCAATCAAATTACTGCTATCAGCGAGTTTAATAGATAGGCATGTTAAAGAAACGATTAAGCACGGCATCTCTCTATGAATAAACCTTGGAAAACGTTCTTTATATAGCTCTATCCGAACGTTTTTGTATTTGTTTGGTTCGATCCCAAGAGACGTTAAACGATGGTACTTGTTACTCTGCTTGGACCTCGGTATTAAGGGGCTTAAACAAGGACTGGTCGGCTCGGAGTCAGTATACTGTGTCTGAGTGGGGTATTTATGATAAACTGCAGCACGGTATCTCAGTAGGCTAGCACTATAAAACAGACATAAGTCCGGACTAATGCAAGCACAAACAGGCATACGCAGGCAGGCACGCACGCAGGCACGCACGCAGGCACGCAGGCACGCAGGCACGCAGGCAGGCACGCACGCACGCACGCACGCACGCACGCACGAACACACAGCTATATAAATGCAATACTATTGAACGTGACCACACCATTTCACCTCACATCAGCTCCGTGTATCTTTTGGAAATATCTATAGTGAGTGGGTGAGTTGGGTTTAACGGCTTTTTAAACAGTATACAGTTACATCACGGTGTGTCAGTTTAATGTTGGTAGAAAGCCCGAACTGATGCAGGTCTCAGACGTTTACCACTTCGGTGGTATGTGATGCAGGTCTCAGACGTTTACCACTTCGGTGAAACCCACGAGCACGGGTATGGTGCTGACAAACCTAGAAACATAATCGGGGCGAACCGGGATTCGAACCCACAGTCATAGATTTCTGGCCCGCCCAAGGGACAACTCTGCGCAGCGATTGCAACGCCTTCGACGACTGGACCTTGTTCCTATAATGAGTCTGAACGAATTTACCACCTATATAATAGCTAACGACAGAAAGGGTTATTTTTTCACAAATAATATTGAAATGTTCCAATTTGTATATGTGCGCCGACTCGAAACCTGTACATCTCAACCACACACTTCGCCATCACAACATGCGTGTACGAGAAGTTTCATACCATATTTCTAGGTTACCTATTTTATCCTAACTGCGCATCAGCTTCATATGAAAGATACAGTGTATAATACGTTGTCCTTGACCGCATCCTCTCAACAGCTCGTCAAGCATGATAAACAAACAGGAAGCTTCAGCCTGTTTGCCCTCGCGAGAACCTCCGTTTCAAATGACAACACTGTGTGTTCAAAAAATGATGTTCCTGTATGGTCAAGGGACAAGAAGAGGTCAGTCTGAGGTCAAACGTATACTCAGTGACGTCCCCCACCAGCAACGTCCCCCACCTGCAACGTTGCCTACCACGTCTTCTTTCGCAGTACAAAGCCGATCGCCTCCCTTCTGAAGTAACCGTATGATCGCTGTGTACATAAACATGTCGTTTGGCTTATCGCGGGCTGATTGCCCTGATTTGCTGGGGGGTTTAGGGAATAAACTTATTTATTGTTAGAATCTGGTGCCTCTACAATCCGCCCCTTCACATTCTAGGCACGGACGATACAATGTCCACCGTTCTTGAGGGTTAATTTGTTTTTCCGCCATTCTTCCTCTTGATAGGGACGTGCTAATGTGGATAGCGCAAACAATTGTCATTCAAGGCGATGGCGTCCATTTTCTTTACGTGGCTGGCCTATGGATTTTGTGTCGGTATACAGTAATTATATACTATAACGTTGTCGGGACAATGATGTAGGGACGATGTGGAACATATTACCATTCTCCTGAATAGTGAGGCATGAGTGACATGCGTGTTGTGGTGTTCGCTTCAATGGGTGAGTGGGTGAGTGAGTGAGTGAGTGAGTGAGTTGGGTTTAACGCCGCTTTTAACAGTATTCCAGTTATATCACGGCGTGTCAGCTAAATGTGGGAGGAAAGCCCGAAGTGATGCAGGTCTCAGACGTTTACCACTTCGGTGAAACCCACGAGCACGGGTATGGTGCTGACAAACCTAGAAACATAATGGGGGCGAACTGGGATTCGAACCCACAATCATAGGTTTCTGGCGTGCCTAAGGGACACAACTCTGCACAGCGAATCGCGGCGCCTTAGACGACTGGGCCACCCGTACCCCCGAGTGGGTGAGTGAATGAGTTAGTGTTTAACGCTGCTTTTGACCGTATTCTGGTTATATCACGGCGTGTCAACGTAATTTGTAATGAAAGCCGTGATGCAGGTCAGACGTTTACCACTTTGGTGAAACCCACAAGCACGGGGAGAAACAAACACCGAGAAACAGATTCGTGGCGAACCGGGATTCGAACCCACAGGAGTTTGGTAAGTCGCGCACGAAGTTATATTGTCCTCCAGTTTACACCGGATCTGACTTCTGCTACAATTTCAGCTTCCGGTTACTATGCGCATCGAAGCAGCCACGCCACTGACAACCGGAAGCAGACTTGTACAGAGCTCGAGCCACTTCCAGGAGTTTGCCAACGACTTCTTTAAAGTGGATATCAAGAAACCATATGTTAGCATTGGTCCCCGGACACCTATGCTGGCCTTGACAGGCGACTTAAAGGATCGGGTGGTCAGGCTCGTTGACTTGGATGATAGTGTGTCATCTTACCTTGATGCTCACAATATAAATCACTGGATTGTCTGGTCCAGACTCGGTTCTTTGCAGACCACCATCAAATAGCTGGAATATTGCTGAGTTTGCTGATTGACCATCATCGACGGCGTCAACTGATATTGTAAGCCTTTGCTAATGGTTTCTTGCACTCCATTGCCTTGTCCAGATTCGATAATTTGCCGGCCGCCATGACATAGCTAAAATAGGTCTGATTACGTCGTAAAACAGTAGAAACACCTTTGAAAACTGGCAAATGAACATACTCTCTGGGAGAGCAAAGCAGAATTATCAAAATGTCACACAACCAAACTATACTCACCGCCAAAAGAAACGCGGACCTTAGAAACACATAGAGAAGTATGTACGTTAAGAAGAGATGTTTCCAATGTGTACCACTTAATGACAAAACATCGTCACGATATGGTTGAAATATTGCCGATGTGACGTAAAGCTTTAACTCACTCACTGATGACAAAACTAACAAAGTGTTACCACTGTGTCTTTATTCTTATCACGATATGTTGCACGTGATTTCCAAACTTTACAAGCTTATCCTGCACGAGACAAATGGTGCATCTCGAGTCATGGATCTATGACGTCACATGTGATGCGTTCATGAGTGTCGGTTCACACAACATACCAGTATTTTCCTTTGTGCATCATACCAATCTAATATCTCTTGAATATGAGTAATTCGTCATATTAACCAACATGTATGGTATTTGCGTTTCTTTTGTCGGTAAGTATATATTTTCACTCGGTCTCCCAATCAAATGAACCCTTTAAAAACCTTGTAAAAAAGTGCTGGTTGTGTTCATGACATGTTCACTGCCAGAAAAAAATTGTCAAAGTTGTGTTTATGAGATCTGTTCAACATTGAACATAAGTATGATACCCGAAAATCATATGGTAGAGTGTACAAAAAATAAAACAATAAAACAACAAAACAAACTGGCTGATTGTTTGACTCTAACAAACACACTCTAACGTTCTTAACGTGTGAAGACAAAAGTGGTGTTACACATGTTTTATTTGGGCAAATTCACAGCCACCGAATCAGCAAAATTACTGAAAAATTCATTCCCGGCCAACTCGCAATTGTAACTGATGCGAAAAGTATGCACTTGCCAGGCAAACGTCGCCAGTCGGGGGCACAAGCATAAATCCAGTAACGGTGTGGAAATATATTAGCTGATAAAGTGTAATCTCTGTCGAGGAAACACATCACTCCGTGTCAACACCCAGATTAAAGAGTCAGTTTGCACGAACATGACAAACACGTGGATCACACCAGCACGAGATTCCAAGTGGCCAATCACCTGTCTGGGAATGTGAAGGTCAAAGGTCATCAAGGCGAGACAGATCGATAAATGGTGATCTGTGTAGACAGATAGCAGTACTTTTATCTTAACCTCTTAATAGCTGTATTGGTCTGCGACTGCGTCCTTCGCGACCTGTGAGTCGTCAGGTTAGGCGTATCGACAGATACAGTGCACACACAACGTTTCATATTTCTTTTTGTTCACTCTATCGGGCTCGTGAATGCCTTAATCAATTATCAGCCCATAAGACATATTCCGTTATATACTGAAGCATTGCAACACGCGTAATGTGGTTCTTGCGTTGCGTCATTTCATGATTCCCTCGACATTCAAAATACCCGTTTTTCATTCTGCGCAGACACGTGTTTAGAGTCCTATATAATCCCTGTACTCAATTTAGAAACGACTTTTTAAAATGGCGTTTACGAGGATATCATTGTAAAACCGGTGTGCATGCTTTGTAATTCCGCGTTGGGGATCTGTGCAAAGTGTGCACGTCCGTGAAATCAATTCTTATAAATAAATTGGTTACAAAAATAACTTCAGACTGCTTATTTAATCATTAACATATAAAACGGTAGACAACAATACAATTTGTTTGTTTAACGCCGCACTCAGCAATATTCCAGCTGTGTGACGGCGGTCTGTAAATAATCGAGTCTGAACCAAACAATCCAGTGTTTGACATCATGAGCACCAATCCACTCAATTGGGATACGATGACATGCATCAACCAAGTCAGCGAGCTAGATCACGCGATTCGTTAGACGCCTCTTACGAAAAGCATAGTCGCCTTTTACGACAAGCATGGGTTGCTGAAGACCTACTCTACCCCGGATCTTCACGGGTCACAACAATACGAAATCAATGACATCGATCAGCGCAATAATACAACACAAACCCGTTCACTTTAAGGGAACAATTATAGTTCGTCAGTGGGCGTGGTATATGATACATAAACGCAAAAACAGTTGCCTGGTTAGCCAATCAAAACTCATGGAATCACATGCAGTTATTGATTGAAGGATGATGGGATTGGGACTGTGGTCACACCACCTTGACCCTGACGGTACGGGTCTTAACATTTCACTCGCGATTACAGACGCGATTCACTAGTTCGAAAATACCCATACTCACTCCCTTAACTAAGTAAAACATGCATATACTCACTCGCTCGTTTACATCTGTCATTCGCTAACATTTCCGTCCGTCACTCGCTAACATATCCGTCCGTCACTTGCTAACATTTCCGCCTGTCACTCGCTAACGTATCCGTTACACGCTAACATATCCGTCCGTCACTCGCTAATACATCCGTCCGTCACTCTCTAACATTTCCGCCCGTCACTCGCTAGCATATCCGTCCGTTACACGCTAACATATTCAAAAGTTCGTCACTTGCTAACATTTCCGCCCGTCACTCTCTAACATATCCGCCCGTCACTCGCTAACATATCCGTCCGTCACTCGCTAACATATCCGTCACTCGCTAACACATCCGTCCGTCACTCGCCCAACACATCCGTCCGTCACTCGCTAACATATCCGCCTGTCATTCGCTAACATATCTGTCCGTCACTTGCTAATGATTCCGCCCATCACTCTTTAACATATCGGTCACACGCTAACATATCCGTCACTCACTAACATATCCGACGGTCATACGCTAACATATCCGTCCGTCACACGCTAACACATCCGTCCGTCACTTGCTAACGATTCCGCCCGTCACTTGCTAACATATCCGTGACTCGCTTACATATCCGTCCGTCACACGCTAACACATCCGTCCGTCACTTGCTAACGATTCCGCCCGTCACTTGCTAACATATCCGCCACTCGCTAACATATCCGCCCGTCACACACTAACATATCTGTCCGTCACTTGCTAACATTTCCGTCCGTCACTCGCTAACATATCGTCATTCGCTAACACATCCGTCCGTCACTCGCTAACACATCCGTCCGTCACTCGTTAACACATCCGCCCGTCACTCGCTAACATATCCATCCGTCACTCGTTAACATATCCACCCATCACTTAGCCACAAATCCACCCTATGAGGACCCTGGGTAGAATGTGTCCCCAACACCCCATTGCCGATCGTACGACGAATTTGGCTACCTATACTGAACAACAAAAGTTCCTGTGACATTGAATAAGATTTAATGCAAAGTAATGTTTTTTACCAAATCTGAAACAATTTCGGTTTGCAACAGATAAAAGACTCATGTAAGTGTTCAAATGGTTTAATTTGCCATACTGACTTGAAAATGCGTGATTTCATAAATAAAAACATGAACATGCCAAAATGTCAATTTAAAAATCAATAGCGTGTGTGTCCACCTCTGGTTGCGATGCAAGCAACACATCTTGGTCTCATGGAATGGACCAGGCGTCGCACAAAGTCCTGGGGGATATCTGTCCATATCTGCTGGAGCATGTTGACGTCGAAGGCGCCGATCCATCTCATTCCACATGTGCTCGATTGGTGAGTGATCAGGGGAGCCAGCCGGCCAGGGGATGACATTCACGTTGTTTTGTTGAAGAGAATCCTGAACAAGTCGAGCAATATGAGGCCGGGCGTTGTCATGTTGAAAGGTAATGCCTGGGCCATGACGACGCAAAAACTGTAGAACAACAGGGCCGATGATCTCTTCGCGGTAGCGCTGTCCATTGAGATTTCCCTCTACCATCAAACAGGTCCTCTGTCTTGCTGTAAACCCACCCCATACCATACGGTTTGTGACGATATTCGTCGAAGACCAGGGATGCTTCTTGCAGTCACTGTTGCTGGCTTGAATCGATTTCGTATGTGTGTTGTTCGAATCCAGTTGTCTTGTCGATTATTGGTTACGCGTGGCCTGCCACTCCGAGGATGGTCTTTGACTGCATTCGTCTGTTGCCAACGTTGCCATAAACACCAAATGGTGTTTCTGTGGACGTTAAATTGTCTTGCAACATAACGTTGACTCGATCCTGCTTCAAGCATACCAATGGCTCGGAGACGCTCGTTTTCGGACAGGCGTGGCATTTCGTAATATTGAATAATTGCATAATTTTTTTGTTTTGTTTTTCTGAGTGGTTGTTGTCAGCACGATGCTAAACAATGCATATGGAATCCCGTTAACGCACATGTTTTTATACCCACTCTTGGGTAGTGAAATGCATGGGGATTGCATAAAAGTCAACTTTTGCATGGAATGCATGCTTTTCTGTAGCAGTTGCGTTTTTGTGACTTGATTCCATACATGTACTACAATATTGAAAACCAAACTCTACTTGTTTGAAAAATACACTAAAATATTGGTGTCACAGGAACTTTTGTTGTTGAGTATATGAAGATCCGGGTTATAATTCGTCTCCATCAACTTATGCTCGTCGTAGGGGGCGACTAACGGGATCCGGTGGTCAGGCTCGCAGACTTGGTTGGTGCATGTCATCGTATTCCCAATGCTCATGGTGTCAATCACTGGATTGTATGGTCCAGACTCGATTCTTTACAGATCGCCCTCATACAGCTGGAATATTGCAGAATGCGGCGTTGAACAACAAACAAACATATCCGTCAGTCAGACTGCTTCCTTTCCGTCACTCACCTACACATTCGTCATCGTAGATCGATGCTCATGATGTCAATCACTGGATTGTTGTGCAGAATCTATTATTTACAGATCGCCTTCACACAGCTTGAATATTTCTGAATACGGCGTTAAACTACAAACAAAAAGACAAACAAGTCCGCCAGTCACTCACCTACATATCAGTACACATCTGTCAGTTGCCATGCCTACAGTGTATCGGTATACAGTTAACCAATGGTTGATAGCATGAACGTCTGCAGATTTAGTCCCGAGTACCCCATGGTTGTAGAAACAACTGATTCCTGGGGATTGGATGGTCACAATGAGTGACTCGACCGGCGAAGTGGATCGTTGCTCATTAAGTAACCACAGATTAGCCTGATCCAGACTCGATTGCTTCCACGGCACAGTCAAATACATGTAACAGGAACGTTGCTGACGCCGGCATTAAACAACATTCATTCACTCACTCGGTTGCCATGACGACGTGAAGACGATGGCAGAAGTCATCGGCAGTTTCCGACGGGTCTCGTAAGCGACATAGCTACAATTTGTGACTCTGCTTATTGTGTGTCAATAAGTACGGCAGATATGCTCATGCTATTAACCACTTTTTAATCTAGTCCAGACTCGACCCTTTCAGGCCACCGTGATCTAACTGATATTTTTCTGACTGAAAAAATCACTTAAGCACCCAATCACCTATCGGAGAGTTGCAGTGGGCTAGCCTAGTGGTTAAAGCGTTCCTCGTCTCGCCGAAGACCCCGGTTCGGTTCTCCGGGGGCACGGGTGGCCCAGTCGTCTAAGGCGCCGCGATTCGCTGTGCAGAGTTGCGATCCTTGGGCACGCCAGAAACCTATGATTGTGGGTTCGAATCCCGGTTCGCCCCGACTATGTTTCTAGGTTTGTCAGCACCATACCCGTGCTCGTGGGTTTCACCGAAGTGGTAAACGTCTGAGACATGCATCACTTCGTTCTTTCCTCCCACATTATGCTGACACGCCGCGATATAACTGGAATACTGTTAAAAGCGGCGTTAAACCCAACTCACTCACACAGTTCGGTTCTCCAGATGGTTACAATGTGGTGAGGCCATTTCTGGTATATATTGCTTGAATATTGCTAAAAGCGGCGTAAAACCACACTCACTCGGAGAACGGTCATGCCGTGAAGCCATTATGACCACACAATCCCCGTGAAGTCGTACTTCATAGTGACCAATGACATGTATGGATGACGCATTCAGATCCGAATCCCCAAAGAGATATAATATTCAAAAATGGCAATATAATTACGCGCTTGATGAAACACTATCGAGTTTTTATTTCGTCAAATACATGCTATTGATTCAACAGGGCTGTTGAATCCAATATTTTTAAAAATCCCGATAAAGTCATTTCCAAGAAGAAATTACCTATTTGTGGCATGTTCAACCCCCCACAGCTGTTCTGATGATAACTCAATTTTAGATTACAAAATTCTCCCAAGCTGAATATTACATTTATTGCTAAATTAGAATTGATGAAATGATAATCTTATGTTTCATGACTCACGCAGGCCAGCGTCTGAGTGTGCCTGAGAGTGCCTGAGTGTGTCTGAGTGTGTCTTGTAAAGTCCAAGCTCTCACGAGGTTCTGACGTATAATGTAGGAAACGGATGATTGTGACTCACGTAGCCCCGAGTCTAACGGTTTCTTATAAAGTCCAAACTCTCACTAGATTCTGTGTGTTTGTTTGTTGTTTAAGGTCGCACTCAGCAATATTCCAGCTATATGACGTCGGTCTGTTCATAAACGAGTCTGGACCAGACAATCCAGTGATTAATATCATGAGCATCGATCCACGCAATTGGGATCGATGACATGCATCAACCAAGTCAGCGAGACTGACCACCCGATCCGGTAGTCGCCTCTTAAGACAAGCATCGTCGCCTTTTACGGCAAGCATGGGTTGCTGAAGACCTATTCTACCCCGGATCTTCACGGGTCACTAGATTCTCACATAGTACGCAGGGAAGGATAGAACTTTTGACTGTTTTCAACCGAATACTTATTGAGGTCGGCATGTTTTCAACTCGGTTCAAACAGCTCTAAACCAAAATCACTAAATCACTCAAAACTTATTTGTCAATATAGGTTGTTCTTGAGGAGCAAATTTTTGTTTTTTTTGTTTGTTGTTTAACGCCGCACTCAGCAATATTCCTGCTATATGACCTCGGCCTGTAAATAACAGAGTCTGGACTAGGCAATCCAGTGACTGACATCATGAGCATCGATCTTCAACATTGGGATACGATGACATGCATCAACCAAGTCAGCGAGCCTGACCACCCGATCCCGTTAGTCGCCTCTTACGACAAGCATGGGTTGCTGAACACCTATTCTACCCCGGATCTTCACGGGACTCTATATTATATATCATAATATTCAGCAAACAAAGTGGATTCTGAATGAAACTTGCATCCCCTTCATCTCCAGGGCTTGCATTTCGCTAAATTTACTACCCCCTGTATCTATTCCCGTGGTTTTCGCGATCTCAAATTATCCGCCCTTGATTTACCGACCAATCAAACGTCGAGCTGAGGAAAAAGGAAAGGGGACAGGGACTTGCCACCGCAAGCTTGAATGAACATGAAGATATCCTTTGCATCAAAAAGAGTTTTGAAGGCTTTGTTTTGCGTGTCGGTTTTTCATAGTTGACTTTCCCGCAAAGGACTGGCATCCATGTTGTTGATATCGCCACCCAAAAATTGTCGCTTGTTTGAAACTCGCCATCTGATTGGTCCATCTGATTGGTCCGTTAGACTGAGAAGGGTAGCAAATCAAATTGGCTAATGAAAATCCAGGGCGGGTAATTTGAGATCCCTACAGAACCACGGGGATGGATCCAGGGGTTATTGCGAGTTCGATTTCCCACAGGGGTGCAAAGTGTGAAGTCCATTTCTGGTGTCCCCCGCCGTGATATCGCTGGAATGTTGCTAAAACGGCGTAAAACCACACTCACTTGAAAATCCTGTGTAGTTTATTCTCATGTTATAATGGTAAATACCATACACACATTAGCCACCAGTGACGTCACCATCTCTTTTAACAGCAGAGTATCACACAAGTTCTCATGAAGCGAAGATGGAACGATCTCTGAATGACGTCATGCCGACTTTTAACAACCATTGATATTTCGAGTGAGTGGTTATGGTTTAACATCCCTTAAAATACGATATTCTAGACATATAATGGCGGGGGAAATCGACAATTGGTATTAAACATTGTGTCCACAAGAGGAATCAAACCCGGATCATCTGTGCGATGAGCGAGTGTTTCAACCACTAGGCTAGCCCGCCCGTATGTTGATATTGGTGTTATTTTGGCGGGATTTTTGTTTGGGATCAGAATTTGTTCTAAATGTCAGGGAGCTCAATTATTTTCCCCATTATAAACAGATGCTCAGATATTATCTTTTAAAATATTTTTTTTAAAATGAAATGTATTTTTTAGACACTTGTCTGCAAGAATAAGTACAAATTATATATATTCCTACAATGCGAGTCATATGTAATAAAAACTCAGTATAACAGGGCTTGAGTATTTGTCCGTAACATTCGTCACCACACACCCCTTTCCGTAACCTGCAAGAAGACTCGTGCCCTCGTCGATGACTGTTACGGACGAAAATACGACAAACCAATTAGACTGCGCGTATGACTTCAAGTACTTCGGTCAAAGAATACCACAGGAATATTTTTTGACTTTACATATCTCTTGCATCTAAAATTATACCCAACATACAGTTAAATGTGTTCAAACATGCTGTATAATACCACAAGTCGCGATGTGTTTTAAATAGCATCTGGAAAATATTTATATATGGGGGAAATTTACGTGAATCATTACTCAAGAAGTTCCGTTTGTGCTTGCAAAAAATGGTCACGAGAGGGACACGAGTCGCTAATCGGCTTGTCCCGGAATAACACGAGTTGGTCACGAATGAGTCGGTAATAGTCCTATATGCGGAGATATCGGTGTAGTGCGGGTTACAGTGACGCCATGCAGTCTACTTCTCCATTGCTGTTCGCGCATCCTCTTCGTCTCTAGGGGGGCACGGGTGGCCCAGTCGTCTAAGGCGCCGCGATTCGCTGTGCAGAGCTGCGTCCCTTGGGCACGCCAGAAACCTGTGGGTTTGAATCCCGGTTCGCCCCGATTATGTTTTTAGGTTTGTCAGCACCATACCCGTGGTCGTGGATTTCGCCGAAGTGGTAAACGTCTGAGACCTGCATAACTGCGGGCTTTCCTCCCAAATTAAGCTGACACGCCGTGATATAACTGGAATAATGTTTAAAAGCGGCGTTAAAACCAAACTCACTCACTCTTCGCCTTCCGTGCTTGCATTCCAGCAAACCTACACAAATACCTAGGTCCATTCCTGTGGTCCCTGCGATCTAAAATTAAGCTAATTTGATTTGCTACCCAGTTTAACGGACCAATATCAGCGAGCCCTGGAGACAGAGGGTGCTGTTCCATTCGTGACCAACTCGTTATTCCGGGACAAGCGGAATAGCGACTCGTGCCACTCTCGGGGCCATTTTTGCGACCGGGTTCCGTCTAAGCGCAAACGGGCATACCTAAAACAATTGTCAACTCGTTGCGTAATGGTTCAGATATATTTCCCCATATATCATATATATTTCAGATGCAATTTAAAGCACATTCGGATATGCCGAATTATACAGTATGATTGAAACACATTTAACTGTGTCTTGGGTATATTTTTCGATGCCAGACGTGTAAAAAAATATTTCTGAGGGATTCTTTGACATAGAACTTGGAATCATACGCGAATTCTGATTGGTTTGTCGTATTTTCGCACATAACATTCATCGATAGGGGTCGAGTCTTCTTGCAGGTTACGGAAAGGGGCGAGTGGTGACGAATGCTGTTCGAGGTGTTATGAAAGTACCGGAATAAGCCGAGTAGATAATTCGACAGCTGGCGTTTGCGTTAGTATCAACCATGCTTTAATTTACGTTCAAATGTCATGGTGTGACTGTACCAGACTCGATATCTTCTCCCGGACACCTCACGTGATGTGCTAATCTATATTAAATCATATATATGAGACAAAACCTTTGAACGACATACACAATCAGGATATCATCAACTTCCACTGCCACTGCACGTGCACAAGACGGCAAGACAATGATCGCGTCTGACACACATATATTAGGCTTATCGCTACCATCACCGGAAATGCTGCAAATTCCCGCCTGTTGAGGTCAGCTATAAGTGTGGTCGCGGGCCTGGGGAGGGTTATTAATGGTCATTGTATCGCGGCGTTGTGAGAAGAGGAATGGTGTCGTCATTTCAAGTTCAGCTCCGTCGCGACAACTACGAGATAACGCAACAATGGTGTGTGTTGTCGCCACGGGTGCCTCTGCTGCTTCTCCGATGGGTCACCGTGTTAATTGATTATCTCTTATACCGACATGCCGTCGGGATCGGTGGTCGGTGACAGCAACCAGAGTTTTAATCAGGACTTGTTGTCTGGTGTTCTCGTGTTTGTTGAACAATCTCACATGCGGAGACCGAATTCGATGAAACTATTTCGCTGCCTCATAAATAGCTAACAACATTTGATTTGTAAATACAACTTTCAATGTGTTTGCACCCAGAATGGTATGCACATACAAACCTTTACTCATAAAACGAGGACCTGTGAAGGTACCGTTAGATTTGGTCTTCAGCAACTGATGCATGTCGTAAGAGGTGACTAACGGGATCGAGTGGTCAGGCTCGTTGACTTGGTTGATGCATGTTATCGTATCCCTATGTTGAATATCGATGCTCATGATGTCAGTCACAAGTCCAGACTATATTATTTACAGGCCGCCGTCATATAGCAGGAATATTGCTGAGTGCGGCGTTAAACAACAAACAAACAAAACATCATACTATCCTCGACTGGTTTGTCTGGCCCAGACTTTAGAGTATAGTTGAAATACTGCACGGCTAAACAACATTCACCGTTACATCGGGAGAAATTGGTTCTGAACTAACATTCATTCCTAACTATAAACATGAGCCAAGATAATGTGTTTGACTGGTCATGTGTCTCTGTACGATAATGTGTTTGACTGGCAACGTGAAGCTGTGCAAGATAATGTGTTTGACTGACAACGTGAAGCTGTGCAAGATAATGTGTTGGACTGGTAATGTGTCACTGTACGGTAATGTGTTTGACTGGCAACGTGAAGCTGTACGATAATGTGTTTGACTGGCAATGTGTCACTGTGCAAAATAATGTTTGACAATGTGTTACTGTAATAGATACTGTTTTGACTAACGAGGTGCCGCCGTACAAAATAATATGTTTGACTTACAATGTGTAAGTGGACAAGATAATGTGATAGACTGATAATGTGTTACTGTACACGATAATGTGTTTGACTGACAATGTGTTGCTGTACAAGATACTGTGTTGACTGGCAACGTGTCGTTGTACAAGATACTGTGTTTGACAGGCAACGTGTCGCTTTACTAGACAATGTGTTTGACAATGTGACACTGTACTAGATACTGTGTTTGACTGGCAACGTGTCGTTGTACGAGATATTGTGTTTGACAGGCAACGTGTCGCTTTACAAGACAATGTGTTTGACAATGTGACACTGTACTAGATGCTGTGTTTGACTGACAATGTGTCGTTGTACGAGATATTGTGTTTGACAGGCAACGTGTCGCTTTACTAGACAATGTGTTTGACAATGTGACACTGTACTAGATGCTGTGTTTGACTGACAATGTGTCGTTGTACGAGATATTGTGTTTGACAGGCAACGTGTCGCTTTAGTAGACACTGTGTTTGACAATGTGACACTGTACTAGATACTGTGTTTGACTGACAATGTGTCGTTGTACGAGATACTGTGTTTGACTGACAACGTGTCACTGTACGATAATGTGTTTGACAACGTGTCACTGTACAAGATGTGTTTGACTGACGCCGTGTCGCTGTACAAGATAATGTGTTTGATTAACGAGTTGCCGCCGTACAAGATGTGATTGACTGACGCTGTGTCGCTGTACAAGATATTGTGTTTGACTGACCATGTGTCACTGTACAAGATATTGTGTTTGACTGACAACATGTCACTGTACAAGATAATGTGTTTGATTAACGAGTTGCCGCTGTACAAGATGTGTTTGACTGACCATGTGTCACTGTACAAGATATTGTGTTTGACTTACAACGTGTCAGTGTACAAGATATTGTGTTTGACTGAGTCGCTGTACACGATTATGTGTTTGACTGAGTCGCTGTACACGATTATGTGTTTGACTATTGAGGTGTCGCTGTACATGAAAATATATAACATATTCATTCTATACCTGATATTGATAAACATTCTTATATAAACACACCAGCCTCTTCCGCTGCCGTGAAGTTACTGAAAGATTGCTAAAGGCGGAGTTCAACCTCACTCACTCACTCACTCACTCATTCACTCACTCACTCGCTCGTAAACAGGACGGAGTTTCCAACCTTATATCCAGATACTAATTGGGTTTTACTTCCGGTCATTGGTTATTTAAAAAACGCCAGATCATTTACCGACATTAGCGACCATTACGACAGTCACGCCGCGGATATGATCTACGTTAACATTCCATGTGCCCCTGCGACAAGACCAGGTGTCAAACGTCCGACTGGTATCTCCGCTCGGTGCACATTATCTTCATAATACGGCAGTAAATTGACGTGCTCCCTTTGAAGCTTCAATTGTCATTTCCTATAACAATAACCAGTGACATTTGTTTCTAACAACCACCACGAGATCAATATGATCTAAGCTTATCTAGGAAATGATATTTGTAGACGGCGGTACTAATGACAGCCTTTATCTGTTTGAAAAGTCTCCCGGATGACAGGATAGGCTGAATGAATACGTTTATTTTACGTGCGCTTCAGACATTGTGCACGTCTATGTAACCAGTTCGCATTGTCAATCACAGGATTGTCTGCAGTTTACATGAATGAGTAAGTGAGTTTGGTTTTAGGCCGCTTTAGCAAAATTCCAGCAACATCACAGCTGGGAACACCATAAATTGGCTTCACGCCATATGGGGAATCGAACCCGGGTCTTCGGCGTGACGAGTGAACGCTTTAACCACCAGACTACACCACCACCCTACTTGAGTGCGGATGTATACTGTATATATTAATAGTTATTGTAAAAGTGTTTGAAGCAGCAATCCAGTGGATGTTGATTCCACAATGATTCCACGATGCTGTCGTCCGAAGATACAGAAGCGTGCCCACGTGATGGGCGGTATGACAACAGAGCTTGCTGCCCTTTGATGTATATCAGTGAGTGAATTTGGTTTTTGAACAATATAACTTGGAGTGAGTGAGTGAGTTGAGTTTAACGCCGCTTTTAACAGTATTCCAGTTATATCACGGCGTGTCAGCTTAATGTGGGAGGAAAGCCCGAAGTGATGCAGGTCTCAGACGTTTACCACTTCGGTGAAACCCACGAGCACGGGTATGGTGCTGACAAACCTAAAAACATAATCGGGGCGAACCGGGATTCGAACCCACAATCATAGGTTTCTGGCGTGCCCAAGGGACGCAACTCTGCACAGCGAATCGCGGCGCCTTAGACGACTTGGCCACCCGTGCCCCCCTTTCTTGCAGGAAAGCCCGAAGTGATGCAGGTCTCAGACGTTTACAACTTTGGTGAAACCTACGAGCACGGGTATGGTGCTGACAGACTTAGAAACAATCAGGGTCAATCTAGGCACCGTTAATTACAATTTGGAGAAAGTTAGAAAGTTAAAGTTTTGACGCACGGCCATTTGTATGAGAGGTAAATCTCGAATTGCCCTGTCAATATATGGGTACCCGACAGTAAGCGTCGTATTTTTCCGCAGCTTCGGTGTCTCTTTCAACGAGCGAGTGGGGTATATATAACACTTCTATGACTTTCAGCGAATCAGTGTAAGTGCAGGATTAACAACATTTACAACTCCTCTGCTTTGATTGTGTTGCCATGGCGACGTGGATTGCGGAGGGGGATGTAATCATTGTGTGTGTGCTCCCAAGGGAGTAGAGTTCCCCGGACAACGCACGGTCAGGGTACATGCGTCTGGATCGGATTTCGACCAGATATGATCTGCTATTGAACCTGACACAACGCCAAAACCGACTCATGTATTTGCTTGTCCGTCTTTGACCTGCATTTTCAATAACCATATATGTTCATGACCGTTGTCTATGGAAGGGCTTTGGGACTGTCTAAAGCTAGACAGACTTAATATCGTCTAAGATATCAACGCCTTGTCCCACAACTACGGAAGCCTTTTAGGGCCATTTGTTTTTTTTCTTGAAATTTCAAGATACTTAGTTGAAATTTTGATATACTAAGTTGAAATTACAAGATACATACTAAGTTGAGACTTCAAGATAATGATCTTAATATATTTGATTTCAACTTATTATCTTGAAATTTCAACTTATGTGTTGAAATTTCAAGATCATTATATTGAAATTTCAACATATGTATCATGAAATTTCAACATAGCATCTTGAAATTGCAACTAAGTTTCTTGAAATTTCAAGATATTAAGTTGAAATTTCAAGTTATAATCTTCGGATTTCAACTTATTATCTTGAAATTTCAAGTTAGTATCTTGAAATTTCAACATAAACAAATGTCCCTAAAAGGCTTCCGTACACAACGCATGGACCGCACATTGTGAGGAGACCAAATGATGGTTATGAATACCAAGTTGTTCCATCGCATCTCATTGCCAACACGACCTCATGTGTACAGTTGTGTTTACTGTGGAACTCTAACAGTAACCACTGATCCCGTAAAGCGATACTAACAAGTTTCCTCGTCATGATTAAACCCGGCTATACAAGCAACTTAGAAGAGACAGGGGACAGTGAATGGGTTGTTGGGGCGGAGGGTAATCCACCCTGCCTCCATCAACACGGGGCGAGGATGTAACGGGTGGAAGGTGCTACCCTTTCATTGTGGATGTGCCTCTCGGTGCGTCTTTGTCTGTCTAAATATTATGGTAGAAACTCTGTATGTTAGGTCGCTGGTCTGTGTGTAATTACACGGGGGTTTGTGTAGTGTGAGGTGATAGAACATGACGGTCACAATGCATGTGGGTAAGAGAGGGCACCTTGCTGGCCTACATGTGTCAGGGAGTTACGGGTGGGGTGAGGGTATATGGGTGGGACGGGGAGTTAGTTGTATCAAGTTGACATGAGATGGTTAGGGGTAGGGTTAGGGAGGGCACCTTGTTGGCCTACATGTGTCAGGGAGTTACGGGTGGGGTGAGGGTATATGGGTGGGACGGGGAGTTAGTTGTATCAAGTTGACATGAGAGGGTTAGGGGTAGGGTAAGGGAGGTATAACGGTGGGAGAGATGATGGTGGTGAGAGATTGAAAGTGGATAAGAGAAAGTGGCGCAAACATAAGTACGACTCCAGACTCCAGAGAGAGAGAGCGAGATTGGGTGAGAGATTGAGAGTGGGTAAGAGAGAGTGACGCAGTGAGAGAGTGACGCAAACACAAGTACGACTCCAGACTCCAGACTCCAGAGAGAGAGAGAGAGAGAGAGAGAGAGAGAGAGAGAGAGAGAGAGAGAGAGAGAGAGAGAGATTGGGTGAGAGATTGAGAGTGGGTAAGAGAGAGTGACGCAGTGAGAGAGTGACGCAAACACAAGTACGACTCCAGACTCCAGACTCCAGAGAGAGAGAGAGAGAGAGAGAGAGAGAGAGAGAGAGAGAGAGAGAGATTGGGTGAGAGATTGAGAGTGGGTAAGAGAGAGTGACGCAGTGAGAGAGTGACGCAAACACAAGTACGACTCCAGACATCACGAGTATAAAGCGAATCTTACACAAGCGAGACGCACTGCCAGCATTGCCCTGTATGATCTGTCGCCGATATACGTTTCGGTTTCTTTTGAAGTTCTTTTTTATTTCCAACCCACTTTGACATCAAAAGCCCAAGTCAGATCAACAATTCGACGTTTACATTTTTAAGTGACCATGATTTATGTTGAATCAATACAATATGTGGTTAAGTTGTCTCGCTTTCTCTGTGCAGCTAGTCTTTGACGACAGTCTCGACACGCTGGTTAGGGTATTAGGTCAACCAGTAATGATTGGGTCTGTACCAAGACTGATGTAGACAGTAGACAGCCTCGACATTACATGGGGGATACGCTACCCTGTCGCCCCGTCTGTATGTACACAGACACAAACCCGCTCCCTACATTGAGGTCTCTTATGAATATTCATTCAGGTGTTTGGAGATGTGTTTATTGATTCGTGAATTAAGAACTCCCCCCTTCCTTTGGCGCAGGGTTATGCATGTTTGTTTTGTGCAGACAACAAATGCCTCATTGTTGTTGAATGGAGGATATAGTCGACTATGGGTATTTCTCAGTAAATTGCTTCAACGGCGATGCTTTGTTTGTTGTTTAACGCCGCACTCAGTAATAGTCCAGCTATATGACAGCGGTCTGTAAATAATCGTGTCTGGACCTGGCAATCCAGTGGTTGACATCATGAGCATCGATCTACGCAATTTGGATTCGATGACATGCATCAGCCAAGTCACCGATGATGATGATGATGATGATGATGATGATGATGATGATGATGATGATGATACTTTGGGTCCAACAATTTGTTTCAGATGATGATGATGATGATGATGACGACATTTTGGTCTAACAATCATATGTAAAGCTCTTAATACACCGTATGAAGTGTAGCGACGAAGACCTTCATGCACGAATAGAGTTTCTTCATAGATTTTTAACCAACCAAAGAAAATACATCTTTGTTTTTGAAAAATAGTCATGATAATGTGAATATTTTTCAATTGGTCATATATATATATCTCTTCGAAAATTGGTCCACTGTTAAACTCGATATATTTTTTATAAAGTAAGTGCATGGACAAATATCTGTCTGCGAGTTGATACTATCGTTAATACCTCTTGTTGGGGCAATACATAATACAACAAATCATAGTTTAAATACCATATACCCCACATGGAAATCTTGTCGCGACATTGGACGGCGCTGTCTCAACCTCCCCCTTGCCAATGTTGATAGAAGCGCTGACCAGTACACGAGTCCTTTCTGACAGACAATCCGGTATGGGTTACCTCCCCTTATACACAAGACGTGAAGTGATTCTTCTAAACATTCTTTAAGTTTATAATAATAGTCCTGTTGGGCACATTACTTCAAGACATTCGTTTATTTAAAAAGATGAAGTGAATTTTTTTTGTTGGGCACCAAAAACGCCCTTTTACAAAGACATCCTGTGAATAACTTATATTTCCATACTCCAAGGCCGAGCCTGTTATTGCAATGCATAAATAAACGTGTACGTTATATCGTTTCATGCTGCAGATAATTCATATTTATATTAAATTCAATATAGTGTATGTTACGGAAGATATGTACATATGAGTGTTTTATAATAAATGTCTGACTAGACAGAGAAAACATCCATTGACAAAAACTTGCATATTATAACTACATGTAGTCGTCGATATAATGCGCTGAGCTGTTCAAAGTCCAGTCCTATAAATATTAAACAGATAAATATACTGACATAATGTCATATTCTGTTTAAGAGCAGAGGCATCCTGCAACTGTTATGTCACCCTTTGCGCTCCACTTTGTGGAACCATACATATACTAGCGGAAAAAAGTAACTGTGCTTCAAATAAAGTGGTGCAAATGTAATGTTATTGAAAGTAACAACATAATATTTGGTCATACGTCTTTTTAATGTTTTCTTATAACAAATTCATCGACAACACCAATACTTGGTAACAGTAGACTAAGCGACACGTCCTTAAAAAGTGGTGAGGTGAGGTGAGGTGAAATGGGGTTTAACGCCGCGTCCAAGATTACTGCACCTACATAGCGATGTGCATGTACATATGTGTGTGGCTGTTTGCACTAGTCTGGATTGATGCCGATTTATAGTACTAGCCCACTGAGATACCCCACAGTATGCTGACTCTTGAGCCGACCAGTCCTTGTTTCAGACACTTAATGCTGAGCGCCTGACAAGGTAACAACAAGTACCATCTGCACGTTAACGTCTTTTGGTATGACGCGGCCGGGGATGGAACCCCGGACCTTCCGCTCTCCGGGCGGACGCTCTACCACTAGACCACGGAGGCAGTCTCTTAAAAGAGTGCCACGTGAAACAACAAACCAAAAACCATTTGCAAAGGGCGATGTCGAGTCAGGATCGGCAGAACACACTTATTATTAGATTTTTCATCCCAGCTCCCTCACTACCAAACACCTAGCTCGCATCATTTATTATCTACAGACTGCGTTCCGTTCTTCCTTTACGTTTTGGATCCGGGGTAGAATAGGTCTTCGGCAACCCATGCCTGCCGTAAAAGGCGACTATGCTTGTCGTAAGAGGCGACTAACGGGATTGGGTGGTCAGGCTCGCTGACTTGGTTGATGCATGTCATCGATCCCAATTGCGTGGATCGATGCTCAGGATATCAATCACTGGATTGTCTGGTCCAGACTCGATTATTTACAGACCGCCGTCATATAGCAGGAATAATGCTGAGTGCGGCGTTAAACAACAAACAAACAAAACAAAACTTCATGGAGGCTGCCATTCACAATATGTATTAAAATTGTCTTGCGATTATTACGCTAAACAACGACGAAGCTGATAAGTTGCTTGGTACTGCACATTTGTCTGACGATTGTAGTGGTTCTTCCACTTATAGGTAATAGCACATGACATGCATTTCAGTCAAAACCAGTGTACAGCAAAAAACCGTTTCCGATAAACTACAAAATGACAACAGTCTTTGACAAAAAATGACTTGATTGTCTGGTCCAGACTCGATTATTTACAGACCGCCGTCATATAGCAGGAATAATGCTGAGTGCGGCGTTAAACAACCAACCAAACCTTTACGTTTTGAAATACACTATGTACAAGTTCTACCAAACGTTCATCCTTCATATGAACACATCAGTCGACAGTCAATCGTGGTTCATACAGAACACTTAATTCAAAGCCCTGTCGAGGTTTTTACAATGCTTCAGTGTCATTTTCAAGGCTTTCTAAGTTTGGTTATTAGCCTCAGTCTGTCAATATATTTTTTTAAATCCAGCAAATTGTATATTAGTCGTAAAACCATACTATATACTAGTCGTAAGACCTAAAAAGCAGTATGAACATCACAAATCTTTCAAACAAGATTGATTTTCACAGCCAACAAATAAAAATATTAAATCTGTCCTGAATTCCTAGATGTTTGGCAAAGTGTCAAATCTATTTGTGTGATAAATTACACTTAAACATCCTTGGTACATAACTATTGGTTTTGTGTGTTTTAATACTTTTATTAAAAAGATTATGTCATTTTGTACAAATTCAAGGCTTTTCAAGCTATTTTAGTGATTTTCAAGGCTTTTCAAGGTTGACACTAAGAATCTAGGTTTTTCAAGAGGGACATTATAATTCAAGGCCTATTCAAGCCTGAATGAACCTTGTCAATATACACAGATGGCTTGAACACTTTATTAAAAAATAACATCTTCCCAGTTTTTGAAAATTTAGTTGAAAATCTCACGATTAATTACTTGTGGCCTAACAGGAACTCTGTAGCAGGCTTATGCACAGAAGGTAATACATATAGGGCCTTGCTCCCAATGTTTGTGTTTGGCATCTGGTGTTCCAAGTTATTTCAGCAATCCTAATGCTTCTGACAGTGTTGCTTTATGGCACAGTCAGCAATATTATAGCAGTATCACATCAACCAGTCTGGGTCAGGCTAATCAGTGGTCAAGGTCCAAGCATATTGTCAAGGTACATTGACATCCAATCTGCCAAGTTACACATTGTAACTGTGCCATGCTTATTTCAGTCAGAAAAGAGACCTTCTCCCTACAGCGTCCAACACAAGTTCACTTTGTCTTGATGCACTTGGTACACAGCTATTATTCAAATCAGATGAATGGCAAATTGCAATTATTTTTCACTATTTGTAGATCAAGCAACACAACTACAAGATACTTTTAATATACTGTTTGTCAATCCGCCTGGCGAGTCCAGTTAGAATTGGCCCTCAGCTTGAGGTATGAGGATCTTCAAGGATGATTTGATCGGACTCATCCGCCTAGTTGATGATGAGTCAGTTGGTTCCAGACAGTATGGGACATTTTTCATATTACTGATTAATTACAGGCCGCCATCATATGGCTGGAATATAGCTTAGTGCAGCATTAAACAACAAACAAACAAGCTGCCATGAGACCAATCATGAAAGTACTTCAATGATCATTGTGAAGTAATTGGACTTGTTTGCAACAAATGTTTAAGCAGAGGGTGTTCACAATCTTTGGACATATTTGATGTAGTTTGGAGAGTGAGAGTTTGATTTTACGCCGCTTTTAGCAATATACCAGCAATATCAGGGCAGGGGACACCAGAAATGGGCTTCACACATTGTACCCATGTCGGGAATCAAACCCCGGGTCTTCGGCGTGACGAGTGAACGCTTTAACCACTTGGCTACCTGGCCGCCCCTGTAGTTTGGTAAAACGGTAGGAAGTTCATGTCCATATGACAACTTTTGTTACAATTTGAATTATGCTTTTTTCCATTCTTGTGCTCACAGGCAAAACACAGAAGAGTATATATATTTATACATTATTTATTGATGACGTGTATCTGGTACATCTACAACATTTTCTAAGGGCAGTTTCCCCTAGATGATGTCAGACTTTTGAATTAATTCAGCTTCATGTTTGATAACAGGACGCAGGTCTATAGGAGAATGAATGTCACACTATTTTCATCTCTACCCTTCCAAAGTAGGGTTCAACATGATTTGCCTAATATAATAAAACCATTTTTAATAATAATATTAATAATAATACACATTGGTAACATGTAATAATAATGACATGAATATAACTGTATGTACCTTGATCACGTGGCTAGTTAAAAATCAGAATTATTTAGATTTTGTACATTGCAAAGAAACAACATAACCAACCAAACAAACGCATAACAAAGGACCTGTAATTAAGAAATACAGCCCGATGCATTCACAGTTCACAAATTGCATCGCTTGAAGCTCTGCACAGTTTAGTACTCAACAAAGCCGATTACTTACATATGTTTCAATTCTATAGATACATGCACAATATACATAGCCTACGATCTCCGTGACGACAGACTCCGGTAGGAACCTACAGTGGTGTCACTATGCAGTCGGTAGCCGCTTTACACCATGGAAACTGAATGCTAGACATTTGCCTCTAACTTTTACAGCTGCTTGCTTCCCCTGAACAGGCAGGAGGAGACAGGTATTCTAATTGCACAGAGTGACTATGACGTACATACGTATGCCCATATGCTAAATGGTTCATGGCACTACTCGACGTGGTAACTTCGCTCGCACTCGGCAGACACTCAGTGATCGACTGTTCCAACCATACAATACGAGGCAGTCCAATTAACAAGAACACACACGAATAGATTAACATCTAACTTCAATACTACCCAGTATTTGTCTAGAACCCTGACGTGTGGAAATATGCTTGAATGAAATCGGAAACAACTATGACCATCATCACGATGTAACAATAAATACTAATGGTTTCCAAGAGAGTGAATCAGGTCAGGAAAGAGTATCTTTAGGCAGCTCACATGGAGAGCCAAGGCTCCAAACAAATAGTAAAAAAAAAAGGAAAATTTGCAAACATCTGTATTTCATAAAGGAATGTGAATATGTTATGTATACAAGGGATTAAAATTTCATATCATTACACCAGTTGAGTTCTGATTCAGCTTATGACTTATGCTAGCAAGCCAGTAATCACATGATTCTAACGCTGATGCCTCCCTGTCGCAAGGATGGGTGGCGATACAGCCAAATGACACAAGTGCAGGCAGGTGGGAGCGTATATTACACTGCTCGACTCATGAGTGAATGGTGTGGTCCAGGGACTAGGCCAGACTGTCAGACAGGCAGTGATGAGGGCTGACTGACTGGCTGTCTACATGCTGTAGCCGAACGGCATTCCTGTTGGCATTGGTCCTGCACCGTATGCGCCACCGTAGCCAGGCTGGGGAGGAACAACACCAGGGGGGACAACTCCAGGGCCGGCTGTCAACATCAACTGAGGTTCAGCTGGAAGAGGATAAAAGCAGCATTGTAGACAGAACCTAGTTTTGTTGTCAGTAGGATCTTGTTTAATTGTGGAATGAATGTTACTTAACAGCGATCGGCAATATTCCTGCCATGTCATATCAGCGATAGAAAGTAACATTTTTAGTCCACTCGTCCTTATAATGATAACATATAGCTAACCCTTAAAAATGGCAAATTTCTACTAGCCCTTGTGATACCTGAACTATTGGGAAGTTGGCAAGGACTACAAGAATAGTGCCAATTTCTAATGCTGCATATCCAGACAGGAAACCTAATCGCTAAGACCATCTTAACTCCACACTTTAACAAACGTAAAATATTCTTAGCCCTTTTTTTACTTCGTAGTAAAGAGAGTGACAAGGGAGATAACTCACAGAACACAATGGGCCTCTCTTCAGCCTTCTGTTCCTCCTCACTCCTCACAGCCTCTGACTGCTCCAACTTGTCCACCTGAAACACAGAACACAGATGTCACCCACACACATCACAAGGCCTGCATGTCACACACACTCGGACACACACAGGTTATCATTCGGGAGCAGTTCAACAGCGTCATGTCGGATAAAAATCTTAATTCGTGTGTGTGGTGTGGTGTGGTGTGGTGTGGTATGGTGTGGTGTGTGTAGTTAACATGTCTGCAAATTTTCAATCAAAATCAACATTTTCTGGGGTTCTTCAGTTCTAAGTCAATAAAGAACACTTATGATGATATTTTTTACTAAAAAAAACCCCAAAATAAAAAAAACAATCCCTATTGTTGGAATAAGATTTCATACGAAAGGATGTCATTTGAAAAAACTTTATTGAATTGATCTACAGCTTGTGCTAACATGCAGTAGTACTATGATATGTATGTTTCCTGAAACCTCTTTGAGGATGTCATCCTTTAAAATGAAGTGTGTGGTGGGTTGTATCGCAAAACACAAGAATAAAGTTCTTCATCCGACATCAAACTTTAAAACTGCTCCAACATATATCCCACAATAAGGCTTCTTCCATCTCTGCCCTACATACACGAAGAAGATAGCCCTGACATAGTATCTCCAACTGTTGTGCCTGGGTAGAATTTAACATGGCAAGTCTCAACTTAGAAGTGAAAACACACAAACTATGAACTTCTAGTACCTCAAACAAGACCAATAAACCTACAAACAAAAAAGGCTTGTGGGTTTGGGGCTACTGCTATTTCTATCCAGTGCTGATTTCAATCACTGATGAAGTCGGGGGTGGATTTTATATAGGAGTGGGGCAGTCCATGCTCATATTGGTCTGGGCTCACATAGGGCTAGGCTAGGGTTAAAACGAATGTGGGTGGAGAGAACCTGCTGACTGGAAGGTACTCATATTTTGTCTCATCACACATTCCAACATTAAACTGTTTGTTACAGCATCAGATAGGACTTTTTATGATTATTACTTGTGAAAAATAATACAAAGAAAGCTTATTCAAACTGACCTCATATTTTGTATGTAACCGAAAACAAAAACAATGCTTTGTTTCATCTCAAATATGAACACTCTGTTCCAAATGTCTTGGTGAATTAATACAAATGTTTTTTTTAAAGATGTATTAGGAGTACACACAGCAAAAAGTGTCCATCAATTCCTAAATTTGTATGGCAACCAAACTTCAAATGTGTTGCATAAAAACCACTGCACAGACTTTGAAAAGTGGTGAAGCAAGAATTGGTGTAAGTATATGTTAGGATGACATAGAGCCAAGTAGATAAGCTATGCACTTTTGTTTAATATTCTTTTTCGTTTCTTGGGGTAGGGAGGGTTAGGCTACTTCACAAAAACTTTCAGATTGTAAAAACTATATAACAAAAAGCACTTTCTGCGCAATGACTGAATTCAGTCAAAATATTCTTTATCAAATTAACTATATATTGATAAGGTTCGAAAATAAACCCAGTGCAAAAGAGCTACACTAGAAGATTGAAAGGAGTTCAAAACTACTTAAGGCAAAACCTAGACTGACCACATATTATTTGAACTGTATTGTTGATCAGTGAAAAGAAAAATCCCTTTCAACACCCCATGCAAAACTGTCACCATCGTTCTCATAACTCAAGCTGTGTGCATTTCAGTTGTGGCAACAAAGGAGGATAAATGCACATTTAAGGTTAACTCAAATTCAACTAAAAAAAGCACAATCATTCCAATCGGCTAAAAAAATGCCACATATAGGGACAGTGAAAATGCATGGGGTGTGTCTGGGATCCCTACTACCACCAGCAGAAGAGGACTTGGGAACACCCTAATATTCTTCGCCCTTAGACTGAAAAAGATGTGACTTCCTTCACAAGAATTAAATACAATGTTCAGCCCGTCCAAAATAGGTGACAAGATAAAACTGCACTAGACAGCAGAGCCTTGAGCTGAAACAACTTCTTACCTTCACAACTAGACTGTTGACCTGAAAGCAGGGAGCAACTTCAACATGGGAAACAGGGGGACTTATGCTTGATGGCACCTAGCTTATTTGACATTCATTCTCATCTCTTTCAGATAAAATATGGAAAAACAAAATGCAATCCAATCTCAACTTGCTTTGGTCATGTTTTTCATATTTGCAAGTCCAAATAATTATTAAAGCTGAAATTTTTTCTCATGTAAAAAAACCCAAGAATATATCAATCATTTTGCAAACAATGTCTTGTGGATCTGGAACTAATTCAGAGTGAAATTGTCTAGATAAATGAGCATTGTTGTTTTGTGTAGAAAAACACAAGTTCCCCACAAAATGCCAAGAAGATGTTTCTGGATAAACACAGTCTAACCAGATCTCAGGGTACTCATACAGTGGGACAAAATTGAATCACATGTGATAAAAAACAATGGCCTAAACAAATATGTAATTTCAGAGGGTAAAACTAAAAACCAAAGAGTTCAGATTTGAAGAAAATAAGCATAGAAGTATGCAGTGTAGTTGAGATTGCATTGCTAGAATCCTATACTGTGTAGAAGTCGGTGTGCAGACCCACCTTGCCAATGTATTCTCTCATGACCTGGATCATGTATGGCATGGCGAAGTCCATGATGTTGTGTCGCCATGCAAGCTCCAGGATAACATCAGGCCGCAGAAGGTCATAGCACTGGAACAGACATGCAGCAAAGCACTCGTTGTTTTGACTCTCCAGAAACCAGGCGATCAGGTCCTCTGCGATATCCACTTGTCTTGACTCTCCTGCATACATCATAGCATCCTGAAACAAGGGAACAGTTTGGTCACCAAGTCACATCTATGCCTGTCAATAATGTAAGGGAAATATCTGAAGATTGTAGTCTGTCAGTAATCAAGTCTTGATACACAAGCTTATGGTTTGCAACTATCCATAAGCAGGGAACAATGGCAAACCAGTAACAAGAGAAAGTTGGTCTTGATGACAACCCTCTATTTGTACTGGTCATTGCTTAAACTGACTTTCATTCAGTTGCCCTTATAACATTGGGTACCAGTAAGCAATGTAACCTGGCTTTCACGTTGGCATGTGAGCACTGACACAAACTTGTCTGAAGCTGAGCCTGGTTTACAGTCAAGCCATATCTTAACCACTGGACTATTCTTCCTCAAATTTATTCAAACTGTCAGTGTCTAGGACTTCATAGCCCTTATGGCAACCCCGCACCAGTAAAATTGAGGAAGGCATGATTACATGTACAAACAAAAATGAACGTCTAGTCATGAAGAGTGTTGTATTTATATCTCTAGTCAGCACTATTCAAGCTACACAAATCGTTCTGTAAATAAATAAATCTGGACCAGGCACACCAGTGAATAGCAACAAATGCAAAGATCCATGCTGTCTGTGTACGAAGACGAACTATCAGCAAGTACAAACAAGCTGCGGACCTGATTGTAGTCAGACAAGCATGGGGTGCTTGCCACCCATGGCCTTGGAATCCTCATCGAACTGTTTCAATCAGCAAGTGAGCGAGGCTACCGTGGCTTCCATAAACTTAAAGTCTGATATCTTACCTTGAACAGTTTATCCTTTTTGCAAAGATCAACAGACTGCTTCCACCTGTTGTTGCCTTTGTACAAATAGGCTGCTATTCTCCTGAATTCAATCAACTCATGCTTCTCTAGACGCTGGGCCAGCGAGATGTTGTCAAAGTTTTCATACGCATCAATAGATGCCCGAAGTCCCTGGTAGTCCTCCTCCTCAATAAACAGGTTGTTGAGTGCCTCGTTAATGGCCTTGTTGTTATTTTTCTGAACAGACCGCAGGTAAGGCTTGACGAGCGGGATCTGGTTAGCCTTGGCGAAGAAGTTGACTGACCGTGTGTGGTCAAGTCTGGGTGTTAGAACCAGGAGCAGGTCATTAAGCAACATTGGTTTATAGTCCAGGTAGAACTGAATAGCTTTGTAATACAGCTCTATGTTTGCAACTTTGGTGACAATATCCTTGAACTGACTTTCTCTCCAGGCTTCTGTAGGATGGGCCATCATTGTTAGGATTGCATTGTCAAACTCTTCATACTTGTCATACAGGAACACCAACTCGGACCACAAATGAGCCTGCTCAGCTGCTCGCAAAACCTGTAATCAACATCACATGAATAAAGCATACTTCTAAATAAATTATAAATTACACTCTCCAGGCACATGGTCTACCATTAGAGCACGGAGGCGGTCCCGTACAATGGAGAGTGAGTGAGTGAGTGAGTATGGTTTTACGCCGCTTTTAGCAATATTCCAGCAACATCACGGCGGGGGACACCAGAAATGGGCTTCACACATTGTACCCATGTCGGGAATCGAACCTGGGTCTTCGGCGTGACGAGCTAACGCTTTAACCACTAGGCTACCCGACCGCCCCCGTACAATGGAGAAGTCCCATGTTTCAATGTTACAGCCAGAACAATTGAACTGACCTCTTTGACTCAAACCAAATGATAAAACTATTGTGACACTTAGTTTGAAAACCCTGAGAACATGGATGATACTGTTTCCAATGCAATCGTATGGATTGAAAGTGCCAGATTAATGAAACAAGGATTTAGAGTAATGTTTCTTCAAACAAACTTTAGATACATCCAACAAAATCATCCCAATAATATGGTTTGTCGACTAACAGGGTCATGATTTCTTATCACTCAAGTAACACTATTGTTCATTCGATATTATTTTTATATATGCACATACTGTATATGCCAACTTACTTCTATATAGCTAAAGTCAAATACATCTTTCAATATTTGTATATCATACAGCTTCATACTTTTCCACAGACTTCTCTATATGTTAACTGTATTTGTCAAGTAGTCATATCTAAGTATCCTCACCTTTGGAATGTTGACCCTGGACCAGAAGAGCTCTAGATGTTCTCTCATCTTCTCAGGCTTATACTTGGAATACAATATTGCTAACTCTGTGAACATACCCATGTGTGCTCTCTCCAAACCTGCAAACATAAACACTTCCTCTTAGAATAACATAGAAAATCAGCAGTGTGCATGTTGAGATTTGTTTCTATTTCAGGCTATTATTTCTTTCAAATTATATATAACATAGGCAGGCTAATTGTGCATATCAAGAGGATGGACAAGCATGAGCATGTGAATCTTGTTTAAGCCTTGGGATATGTTATTTCACTTATATCACAACTGGCTGAAAATAACAGACTGGCCAGACAGTCTACCAGTTCACTGCATGAGCTACGACCCAGAGATAGGGGTACCATGAACACAATGGAACTACCCTGGTAACCCAATCCTGATGTTACTTGGTAGTTACAACACATAAATTGTACTGAGGACCTATTCTGCAGAACAATCCCAAGGTTTCAAGCCAACGGATATGTTAAGGCCAATGATTTTGTTAGTCTGTGGTTCAACGCAGTACACAGCAATATTCCAGCTATATGATGGTGACTTGTAAATAACCAAGTCTGGGACAGACAATTCAGTGATTGATATAGAGCAACTGACAATTTCGATTCATATGGTTGCCTCTTGTCTGACTTATTCTAATGTGGAATCCCCACAGGGTTCAAGGTCAATGAAGGGCAAGGACTTACCTAAAGCTGCCTCTAAGAGGGAAATAAGTTCTTCAAAGTATCCTCTGTCTTGGTAATAGTTGATAAGTTCTTCTAATTCATCTGCATGTACAACTATGTGCAGTCCACACATCTGAGCTAACCTAAACTCCTCATTGTCTACACAAGCAAAGCACACCTGGAAAACAAGACACATAAACAGTTTATGGATATATTGCTGCTAAACATGCTAGTACGAATTAACCATTCAGTTAGAACTGTCAATGTCAAAAATCAGTGATTCAACATCCACAGATTGATTACAATTTGATGGGGTGAAAGAAAGTCAAAATATTTAGGGGCTCTTTAGTCTTGTGTAAATCCACTTGCCAAAAATATATTACCTCAATTTTAAAGATACCAGCTTTAGTATTTGAACCAAAGGACACACACACACACACACACACAAATATCAAATTTAACTTGACAAGGGTCCTTTGACATTCATTAATAATTTCATTTCTTAATTTTGAACACTGACTTTGGCGTTTGGGGCATCTGTAATACTTTAACCCATTTTGGGAAAATTAGTTCGCAACAAGAGTGTTAACCAACCTCCTTCCATGTTTTCGTGCTGTTGGCTTTCCTAGCCCCGTCAACAGCTCCTTGGTATTCTCCCAAGTGGACGAGAGTGATGGCCAGTCGGGCATAGTTGGACACATTGTTGTATAATAATTTAGCAGCTTCGTACATCTTGTCATCAAAGCATCGGTCTGCAACCTAATTAGAGAAAAGGGATTCAATGCAAATTCTTTCTCCTAGCACATCCAAAATGAGTTGGAAGCAAGGAAATTTTACTACTATGACCAAAGGTCATTTTGGAAGAAAACCTGGGATTCCAAGCCCATTACAAGCAGCAGTCTGTGCCAAAATTTTGAGTCTTCTAGCCCAAACTTGTATTTTGGTATTATCTCCAGTACATAATAGTCTTAGTATATGGACTAGTCCTAGTTGATCTTACTTAAAGAGGTTTTACTAAACAGGTGCAGATCCTGGGTTTGGGATGCAATTACGTACAATTGAGACTCCTTACTGGGCCCTTTTATAATGTATTTTGATACTATTTTCTTACCTGAGTGACATTAGCATGGTTGGGTCCAGAGATGAACTCTTCCATGTCTGCAAACCTGTTGGTCTTGGCGAAAGCATATACTAGCTCTGTTTCTACGTATGTTTCTCTGGCCTTCTTGCGGGCCATTTGAAGGAATTTAACCAGGTCCTCCCAGTTGTCTGAAAAGATCAAAATGTCATAAGCACCGGAAATATCTTGAAAATCCATGAAACAACTTCAACACATCAATGTAGCATAAGCACAAAGACAAAATTCTCAAAATGATTTGAAGGAAAGAGTGAATCGTGTAACTGAGTAAATAGGGTCTAGAGCTTAAACAGCAAACATCACCACATGTCAGCTTAGCGTACGAAGAAAGCGCAAGATGGTTACTTTATTATTATGGTATTATACATTTATAAACTCCAGGTATCCAGATACCAGTAGCTGCTCAAATGCGGTTTTATTTGTTCCACGACCAGTGGATCATGCTCAACCCCCCTTGGAGTATACAACACAAGCTGCCTACGGGTGCCAATTGGCTTTTACATAAACCTCACATATCGAGTACCCATTCCCTGCTGGGTGAACAGAGGCTTATTTGAAGTAGGTCACATGACTTTGGTTAGTAAATAAAAAATCAGAGTGAATCACAGGATCCTGGCACACCCAAGGGACACAACTCCAGAATAGAAAATTATGGAGCCTCAGACAACTTGGCCTCCCAGCTTCCCGAGGTATTAAATGAAAGTAGAGTGTTACTCACTGCTCTGACTGGCCACTTGTACCACCTCCATGTATTGTGAGGGGTCATCAGCCTTGATGAAGGAGTCAATTGCTTCCTTCACCATGCCTTTGTTCAGCTGGGCGCGACCCAGTTGGGTCCACACAGCAGGGTCGTTACATCGCTCAGCAAATTCATATGCCCGGTCAAGGTTGTTCACATTGTCTATCAAGACCTGCAAATCAATATGTAGATTCTTAATTCTCTTGTCAACTTAAACATTTGATGCAGCTATGGCATAACAGATTAACCATATAGAAATATGAAAGAATCAGGTGTTCTTTAACTTCTTTTGAGTAGTATATAAAAAGTCAAAGTTTACACAGTTCAAGTTTGACACTTCACTTCACAGCAATATATCCAATATTTTTTAAATCAAACACTGCCATCTTGTTCCACTATATTATCTCACTACATGGTATATGAAAGTGATTGCATCTGGGGTAAAGCTGCTTTGAATAGTATTTCAGATATATCACAGCATTTCAGCTTGAAGTGGGAGGAAAGCCCGATGTGACACAGGTCTTAGACATTTACCACTTAAGTGAAACAAACAAGCATGGGTTGGTGCTGTCAAACCCAGTAACATCATCAGAGCAAATCTTGTATTCAAACCTACATGCATGGTCTGTCACACCAAAGGGATGCAATTGGACACAGCAAATTGCAGTGCCTCAGACGACCAGGCCACCCATGCTCCCACACAGTAGACACTGAGGTTACTACAAATGTTGGTACGATGAGGAGACAACTTACAGAGATGGCTGATGTGTTGACTTCAAACTTTTTGAAAATGGCGAAAGCTTCTTCATATAACTCATTACTTATGGCGATATTGGCAATGTCTGGTGCATCATAGTTATCAAGACGGTTGATGTACTCCATCACACGAGTACGGTCAGCTTTGATTGCGGTCAGAATCAGCAAATTTTGTAGGTTCCTGAAAAATCAGAGATTACAGTAAGTAATCATTCACGTTTAACATATGGCATCATGTGCTGATTCAGCAAAGTAACTATATCAACTGTCATTTATTATGTATGTACTAGTCTTACAAAGAGTACAATACAAAGGTCAAACTGTCAGTAATTACAAGGGATAGACATAAGAGAAGAGAAGCCTGTGTTTGTAATCACTGTTATCATGTACACCTTACAAACCCTGGTTATGTTGTGAACAAATCAGACACTATCATCTCATTTTTTCATATTTTGTTGAATATGAAGCATATTAACTAACACAGATGTACACATTATTCTGGACCTTTTGTGTGTGTTTCCTTTATTCCGGCAGTATAAATTCGACATATAATCTGCAGCTAAGGTGTATACATCCCCAGAAAGGCAAATATCAGTATAGTGTTAAGTTTTTCAAGCAACATTATAGTCGGACTTCACAAACTACTCATGTGGGTAATCCAAATTTTCCTTCCGTTGTATGACTGAACCATTATCTTTTCAATCTGACTAACCCCAACAAAATACTAAGAGAGCGGTGTTTGAATTTATGGGAGATCCTTAGGTTTGCTCTTGTAGTATTTGAGTCTGGGAATTCTCAAAACTTTGAACTTTTGGCATTAGGGTTATGACAAGGACCTCTTGACTTATAAGCTCAATTTGAACACTGAACAGCCAAACTATTTCTCAACACAAACATGCTAGCACCTACCTGTGGTCACTGAACACTGAGCTCTCCAGCACGATCTTCTCCAGTAGTTCAATGAGTTCATTGGGCAGGTCAGCGGTCATGAAGGCCTTGACAGTGATGGAGATCTCCTCTGGGTCCTGTGTCTCAGACAGTGCAGTCTGCACCACCTGGTCAATGAGTTGGCGCCGGTACTCATTGGTCTCCTGTAGTACCTCAGCCCACAACTCAACATCCTTTCTCCTAACAAGGTATCTTGCCTCACTCTTGAACAGCGAGTTCTCGTTGCACACCTAGAAAATAAACTTCTTGTTAGCACCTACATGTCTAAAGAAGCTTACATCATTGTCAGATTTTGATCAGACTTTATTGAATACTGTCAGCTAACGGTACAAGACAAATTCAATAAGACGAACTTATTAAACTTACATCCTATTCCTATATAAAGAGGTGAATAACAATGTAACAGCAAAGCCTGAACTTGTATATCAAAGACTGACTTGAATTAACCACCTTCCTGAAAATTTCCTGTTTCGACTCAAATACTACCATGAACTTGTATGTCTCAGTTTGAAGCAGTTTGAACAAGTTTATGCATGTGTTGGGTTCTTATGATTAATTCCAAAGATATGAAGGTTTATATAAGGGTGAGCTTTACAGAAGAACCCTGATGATGCAGATATGAAATACGGATGGACAGACAGACCAGATGATGACTTTATTCCCCTGCATAATATGCCGGGGGTATAACAATTACCGAATTTCAAGATTTACAAAGCATGGTTACAGTGTCGTCCCTGATTTGTCTGGAAATCGCGTTCCAACTTAATTAGGTGTGGACTAAGTGGGTATAGCAAGTACAGCAAGCAAGAATAGATACCTTGATGAGTTCCTGATCACACTGTCCCCTCTCGTATGCAACACAGGCCAAGTGAGGATCTCTCTTCTCACAGTACTTTCCTACGACAACACTGTCATAGAACTGGTTCTCTCTGTAAGTAAACACTCTCATTACAATGGATCACCAATGTGTCATCAATGCATGTCTTGAGAATCCCTGGTCAAAATTGCTTCTCTTTAGCATTTTTTAAACAGCTTAACATACATAAGATATGGGGGTGTGCACATCAAATATGCATATCACAATATGACACTGAACATACTTGCACATATTAATCTCTATCAGTTTTCAAACTTATATTTCATACTTTTGCGAAAATGACAACTTGGGCTAACTTTACTTTACCATCATCAAAAAGCATAGCACTAAATCTGACTAAACTATGTAAGCCAGGAGTACACATACCTGAGGAACCTCTCTGGGTTATTATTGCTATCAATGTAGATTTTAGCTAGAGCATTATGTGTTGCAGGCTCGTTCACTCCCTCGTGTACTCTTGTTTCTAGCCATGGCAGCAGCAACTTCAATCTGAAGGAGAACACTGCAGATAAGTAACAAGTCATACCAAACACATTTTTCTTTCATAATCATTAGTTAAGGCTATAAATAAAATAGTCTTGGTTCTCAGGCACCGCGAGCATCATCATAAAGTTTGGCACACTTTCCGTTTTTATTTCCAGGAAAGTACTGTAGTCCAGTATTTTACTCATCAAGGAGTACATTTATGTAGGGAGGCCCTTTCCCAAGCTGATTGTACACAACTGTTTATTTGGTTACATACCATTTTGAAGAAGAGAAGAGAAGAGAAGGAAAAAAAGAAAAAGAAGAAAATAATCACCGTCCACCCCATATTTTCAAAAGCCACTGCCTGAGAACCACTTCTTTTAAATATTTTTTAAGCCACACAGGCACAAAACATCCATCTTAACAATTAAAGTGTTAGAAATGCTGGATAGAAGAAAGGCTGCTTCTCTTTTCTGTAATGTTATAAATAGAGGATTTGAGTCCTCAGATCCACACACAATTGCCAGAAGCTTTTGGGATCTCTGCCTAATGATGGACTCAAAAAGCATCAATATGCACATGTTATTATGAACAAAGATCCATTCCATCGGGGTACGATAACACACAATCAACCAAGTCCTTGAACCTGATCACCCGATCCATTTAGCCACATCATATGACAAGCATGCTCACGGGGACCAATTCTAACTTGGAATCCCATGTGGGTCTTCTTGGTTAAATAATCATGGAATACATTTATTTGATAATAGTTCTGTTCTAAGTGTCATGAGGCAAAAATCGCTCAATCAACAGTTTTAAATTCTATCCTATGGCAAGCCTTACCTGTTTCTGTTTTCCACCTCAGCCACAAGCTCATCAGTGGAGAACTGCCCCTTGACCACCATGATAAGTTGTTTGATGACATCCTCGCCACAGTCTACGTCCAGCAGACCTCCCACCACGACAGGGAGTCGAGCTGGGTTCACCTAGAGAGAGACATCACAGTGATGAAATATTAAATTCATGTTTAAGGAAGGGTAAATGCATCTGAAAATTATACAAGAAAGGAAATAAATTCTTATTTTCCCAGAATGATGCTGATCTGCATACCTTGTTATATTCATGACTAAATCAATAACAGATTGCAATCACACTGAAACCTTATTTACTAAAACATGTGGGCATTGAAACATGAAAAATGAAAATTCTGCTTGTCCCATAATCTGCTTGTTCTTGTTGTTTGTTTAACACCACACTCAGCAATATTCCAGCTACATGACAGTCTGTAAATAATCAAGTCCAGACCAGACAATCCAGTGATTGACATGACCATCGACCTACACATACAGGATAAGATGACATGCATCAACCAAGTCAGTTAGCCTGATCACCTACAACAAGTATTGGCTGTTAAAGACCAATTTTAACCAAGATCTTCTCCAGGTGCTTGCCCTCTAAAGCTACATGGTCTTACATGACATATATACATAGCTAAAGGAGTTAATGACGCTTCACTGTACATGTTCAACATCTGGAAGGTCATAGCTTCCATAATTAATCTGAAGGCATATAAATAATAACACAAAAGTTGGGAGTAAAAGATTCATCACAATACAATACATCCATGCAAACTAAATCTATTTTGCTTTCAATCAAATTAAACACTCAGCAATTGGCCTTGGAATCTACTTCTTTATCACAAAACTGTATGTTGCATGTGTTTCTGCAAGGCTCACCTTCTGTACATAGATTTCAATATACTTCTGTAAGCTGTTTCTGTACAGGTAGAGAACCAGGTCATGTACAAAGTCGAACCTGTCACACACAATGATCAGTGGCAGTTGATCAGTCAGCTTGGCCTCCTGGAAACAACAATGATAGGTCAGTAACAGGCTCTCCTAATTCTGTGTACTAGACAGGTTTTACTTGTTTTATTTCCAGTCATCATTGACAAACACCTAAAACTTATTCCAATGACCCTATGGGATTCTATGTGTCTAGACCCATCATAAATAATCGTCATCCATTATAAATTTAAGCATGCTGAAACATTTCACTGGAACAATGAAGTTCACCATCACTGCAATGACTCTAAAGGTGAAAAATGTTATCATACAGGCTTGGTTCTCATTGGTTTGTCATACCAAGATGTTTTTGAGGTTTCTGAGAGGTTTACTGCTGTAGACCCCCAGTTGAGGTAGCAACATCATCAAGCTTCCTTCACCACGCATTCAGCCTTACCTTAAGGAAGTTTTTGACCCGCTCAGGGTCATAGCAGTTGCTCTCCCTACAAATTCTCTCCACTTCTTTGATTTGCCCGGTCTTGCAGGCAGCCTGGATGTATTTAAAGTGAACATCAGCATCCTGGCTGAAGTTCACGATGGATCCCAGGAAGTAGAAAAGTCCTGCAAACACAAGAAAATAGTTGTTAAATCAATGACACTTACAGTAACAGGTAGTCAACAAGTGGAACAGTAACAGCTTGACAACTAGTAGAACAGTTCCATTAATTCCTTTCTTAGATTAGAGCTACCATTCTGCACATTTCAGATAAAAATATTCAATTATGCAGTGTGTAGGATCTCGAATGAAACATTTTGCCTATGGAAACAAAAGTCTGTCTGAGATGTCATTATTCTAGGAGTCACAGATGTCCTTCAAATAACAATTTGCGGGACACAAGTCTGCAGTTCCAGAATATCAGTTTCCTTCACATTCGAAAACATTCCTTTATACATTCAAAACTGTATCATTTATTCAAAGTCAGTAACATTTCCAGAATTCCAGGATCAAAAGAACTTTGTGAATGACATCAAACTTGGTCCATAACTAGAAAATTAGACAATTCATTGTACCTTTACAGGGGTAGATACTAACATTTTCAGTCCACTAGTCCTTACAATGATAACATATAGCAAAACCCTTAAAAATAGCAAATTTCTACTAGTGCTTATGATACCTTAACTATTTGCCAGTTTGTCAAGGACTACAGGACTAGTGCCAATTTCTAACGCTGTCTTTAGATCAAATACTCTTTTCAAAGTTTTTAAACAACACTGACATATTTCAGTTAGGTTATCTGCTAATGTAAAGTGTAGGATCTCGAATGAAACATTTTGCCTATGGAAGCAAAAGTCTGTCTGAGGTCTCATTCCTCTAGGAGTCACAGATGTCCTTCAAACAACAATTTGCAGGACACAAATCTGCAATTCCAGATAATCAGGTTCCTTCACATTTGTAAACATTCACTGACTTCATGATATTGACCCTGACAACAGTAGTTCAATGACTTTCAGACAACACCTGACTGATCCCTCTGGCTTGTGCAAACCCTGTACACCTCTCAACTCAAAACTGTAGGTGTCATACAGGAATAACAGCTCAACTCTTAAACAATAAACACTTAAGTTCTGAGTATTTAGTTACCAATAACAAGTACAGTACAAGGACTTACCTTCGAAACTTTTGTAAGACTCGAAGACTTCAATAAGACTTTGTGTGCTAAGCTGCTCATGATACTTGGATGCGATCTGGACACAGACCTGCAGGTTCTGCCGGATGTTGGCTGTCAGCATGGCCTTGATACACTCAAGCGAATCCTCCACAGACAGTGAGCCGAAGTAGTTCACCAGCCACTGCAGAACAGTACACGTATTAATACAGGAACACTGCAATCTCATACAATGAAAGTCACTGTTATATTTCCTAATTCTAACACTGACCACCTGATTCAACACTTAACGACAAGCAATAGATACGGACCAATTGTAACCCAAGTCCATTGACATATGACAGTTTGTGAGTAAGGTAACAGTGGATCGATATTGTTTTCCCTAGCAGCATCAAGCATAGTCAATAGAACAAGAACGAACTTCTTAGCAGCTGTTCTTACACTACAAAATAACACGGTATGATTTTCACAAAACGTGTAACAATATTCCAACCATGTTATAAGTAGAAGGCATCAAGAAAGGGCTTTACACATTGTACCAATGTGGGGAATAGAACAAAGTTCTTCAGCATGACAAGCATGATAAACCACATATGTCACCCTCCTAATTGGAATCTAGATGGATACGCAGCTATACAGTAAGTCTTACCTCAGGGTTGAGAAGATGGGTGTGTACAACAGCTCTCTTGATGTCATACAAGTCTGTGTAGTGCTCCAGGGCCTGCAGACAAAACATCAACACTATCATTATACACAAACTGGGGTATGTTTCTGTGAAGACATTATAATGTGATGTATAAAAATCTCACCCGGGTGTCTTTGGATATCAAAACACAAATCGATAAAAGTTTAAAACTCTCATCTCAGCCAAGCGATACCTCCTATGGCACCTCCAATGGATGACATATTTTTATTCGAAATTACTGTATTATTCCATGGAACACTCACCCGCTGCAGGAGACCTGCTTTCTCACAGAGCTGGGCGATGTGTGCTTTGTCGTAGTGTGTGAACATCTGGTTACCTAGGATGGCATCAGCAACCTGCAAAATATGCAAAACAGGACTAACTGTCAGCTCTTAGACCTATCCAGACAAGGCAAAAAGTGAACAGGGTTCATTTATACCCCTAACTTTGATTCCAACAAATTTCTAAGTGAAAAAGGCAATATCTTCTAAGAAAATCCACCTCTACTATTGGCATAGAAACTGCAGCCCCAATTTCAAAAGGATCCATGAAGTAGGTTTTAAGTTATAGGTTGCACAAATGTTGAAACAAAATCTTATCAGTTCAAAACATGAAAAAAATCTTCTTTTTTTCAGAAATACACACATCAAATTAAACTTTGCAATGAACCTCTTCTATTACTATGTAAACTGTTCCCTAAATTTGAAAGAATCCATGCAGTAGTTTTTAAATTATAGGTCACACAAATGTATAAGTAAAACAATTCTAAGTAAAAATAAAAACAAAAAAAACCTATATTTTATCAGAAAATCCAAACAATGAAATCAAACTTTGCACTGTATTAAGGTATAAAAAGTGTTTACCAAGTTTGAAAAGAATCTATGTAGTTGTTTTCAAGTCATAGGTCGAACAAAAAAATGTCCTCGCTCGGAAGGATGGACAGAATTCCTTAGTATAACTCAAGGCACTCAACAGAGGAGATACCAAACTAAAATAAAATGAAGAACAATATCAGCATAAAGAATTAACACTAGCCCTGTGGTTTAAATAAAATTATCAATGGTTAAGGATCTATAGAACTACACCAAAAAATAAGTGTCCTATACATCAAAGAACTAGACTGCAATAGGTTTGCTATAAGTACCTGTGGTGCAGACATTAGGTTCATCTCCAGCAGCCTGGTCTGTAGGGGACCTTCCGATGGCCGGTTGTTCTTGAGGGCGTCAAGCAGGAAGGATGTACATTGCTGGATCAGGTTGAACTCCATGAATACATCCACGATCTGAAACATATAGTGTAATGTTGCAGCACAAGAAAGTGATAAGTTCTCACATGTAGAACCTTCTCTGTATGTTTCCTAAATAATCAGGAATCCACATTTAATTATCATCTGCAGTGAAGAGCGAGTGAGTGAAAATCAAAAATGATTTTGGCATTATTTCAGACATATAGTGAGTTTAGTGATGAAATGTCTTCGGTTTTGAAAAATGTGTCAGAAGTTAACAAGCTCAACATGGAGTTAATGATACGCTGTGACATTATTACATATTTAACCAACCATTAATGGTATTTGCATCATATCAACAAAGCCAGGACCAGTGATATTGTTACACCGATGGAAAGTTCTTAAAGAGTGTCATTTCTGTGTTCTTACTTGATTGAGGTCAGCAAGGGGTTCGTCATCCTGCACCATCATCTGTGCAAACTGCAGGCCCTGCTCGGGGTTGATGCGCATGATGTTACGCAGGAGGAAGATGTAGTCGGGTGTGAAGTTCACCTTCTTCGAGTACAAGATGATCTTCTGGAACTGACCGGTCTCCGCAAAACATTGTATCACCTGGAAGCAACCAACACCATGAACCAAGGTACATCCTGAGTACTTTATACTTAAACATAAATTCACATTAATATTTATGGGTTAAGTGAAAACGACGGCCAGAAGGCAGAAAATAAAGCACCAGGTGTGCCTATATTACTCAGAAAAGGAGGATCACTTGTTTTTATCTACAGTCAATCGCCTGTGTCTCTGGTTATTTGAAATATTGCTTTATTGAACATTTACCGGAAACAAACAACTGAAAGATGTTCTTTTATCATTATTTTGTGTCATGAATGTGATAATGTCCTCACAAACCTTGTTTGGAACATTGGCTCTCAGGTAGACAGACAGGGCAAGTGTTGGGTCAGCCTGCTTCACCAGATCACCAAGCTCCTCGCTGCTCTCAAGCTGGAAACAGAACACTTATTTTACATTGACATCAGACAGGCAGTTGCTCATTATTCAGATCGGACTAGTCGTCATCCAATAATGCCTTTTCCAAGCTACTATGTGCAAATTATTGATATACTTTCCAGGGAGATATTTTAGTAGGTTGGAGATGGTATCTTCCTCACGAGTGAGGGCATGAGGAAGGCTATTTGTTTTCTCATTTTGAGTGAATTTTAGTTAATGGTGCAGTTCATGCTGTATTATGACCTGTAAATAATTTGGACCAGACGAACAAGAGGTTGATAACATGTACAATGATCTACAAGGTCCACAACAAGCAATCTGCCAACATACATTGTTTATATGTTGTTTAAGGCTGCACTCAGCAATATTTCAATATAATAAATGTAATCGAGTCCGGACCGGACACTACAGTGATCAATAATGTGAGTAACAATCCATGCCATCAACCAAGTCACTGAGTCTGACCATCCTATTCTTATGACCAGCATACTCCTGAGGTCCTATTCTAACCCAGAATTCCCACAGGGGCAAATAAATATTAAAAAGCTAAAGCTGTACGCACCTTCTCCTCTTTGAGCCATTTCTCCAGGAGTTGTTTGCGTCCCTGCTGCAGCACAGGTCTACACAGTTCCAGAGACTCGTACTTGTTGAGCTGCCCCTTGTCCAGCAGGATACCGAAGTACTGCAGGAGAGGGGAGGTGGCGCCAGGCTGAGAGGGAACCTGCTGGAAACGCTGGATTGTCTGGGGTGTTCGCAGGATGCCCTAGATAGAAACAAGTACAGTCAGTTTCTGGTAGACAACTTTTGTCAATTACTTTTACCAGAAAAGAGACAGGAAATGAAGACAGGTAAAAATTAACATGCACATTGAAACCCATTTTCTCTGGATTATACAGCTCACAGTAAAACCTTTAAAAAATATATTTAGGGACTACCAAATCAAAATAATAACACATTTGTAAAACCTATCTGTTTAAATAATCTATAGACAAAACAAAGCTTCAATTACCTTGGGTGCACTAGCAGCAACTTTAGCAGCTTCTGAGTACTGTGCATTCTGAAAGAGGTTGTTGAATTTCCTGACAAACAAGTCCTCGGCTCCGGGCAGGTTGCTGCGCGATGACACCTTGAGAGCCAGGTCTGGGTTCTGCAGGGTGGTGTTGATGTACTGCACGATGTTGTCCTCCTCCACACTGACCGACAGCACCTGACACCAAACACATCACAGTTACACAACCATGTGAGACACATCTTAGTGCAATACATAGCGACCAATTCTGCCCCTAATGAAAAAATTCATTTGAGAATGTTTACTGATCTAGACATAATTATGTCGCAGCTTAGCTTAATTGAGTGTGTGTTTATTGTTTAACGACACACTTAGCAATATGCCAGCTTTATGATGGCATCTTTAAATAACTGAGTCAGGACCAGACGATCCAGTGATTGATATTGTGATCAATGATCAACGTGATCGGGGTACGAAAACACTAAGTCAATTTGGTTGCTTCTCACCTAAGCTTTGTCACAAGCTGTATAAAATCACTTAAAGTACACCAAATTGTCCATGAATACAAAGGAGAATGGACCACTACCATGCAGTATGACACCCGATGCTCTCTTTCCTAGGGTATTCGAATGGGCTTAAAGGGAAAGTGTACACGCAAAAATCACTTTCTTTCTTTTTCTAAACAAAACGCAATTTTAGAATGAATTAGTATCTGTGTTTGAAAATATACACTAATTTTTTTTCACAGTGAAAGTAGGAAGCTCACAATAGTGTTAAAATGATATGCCGTTATGAGGCCTTCGTTTTACGAGCGAAATAGGCCTGAGTTATCCCCCTTAGATTATGACGTAATTGGTGCCAATTCAACTGGGTCCCTGTCTATTCTCAACGCAAAAGATATCAAGGACCAGTTTGCGGTGAAACAACATGGTCTACGACACACTCCGGCGCAGTAGTGACTCAGCATAACACAATTCTGGCTGGCATCTGAGATGCTAGAATCACAAAACTGTACCTACACCACGTGAAGCGGCTCTAACAAAGCATGATGACGTCATAATGTTTATCAATTGGCACCAATGACGTCATATTGCAAGGGGCATAAGCCATGGTGTTTTTGTTATGGAAATAGAACACTTGGTAAATGTGAAAAATATAAATCGTTTTAATGCAAAAAATATGTTAATTAAATATGATGTTTTTATATTTTTGTCTATGACACTTCTATGTTAACACTTTTAATGTGGAAAAAGTACAAGAAAAATTGGTTCATTTCCGTGTGAACTTGCCCTTTAACTGTTACTATAGAAAGTAACTAACCTGTCCTTTCCTGTTGACTCCAATGATGCCGCTGGTGGCCTCATGTGGTGCGGTGACGAAGATGGTGTCACTGCTGATGCGGTTCATGTAGATGCAGGTTCCAGTCTCGATATCATACATGTGGATATAGCCATACTTGGTGATGAGGAAAGCCATGCCATGCTTCTGGCTTGTCTGTAAACAAACAAGTACATTTATATCTCAGATTAATTGCAAAATAATACTAATTCATAAATAAATTCTGTCAAAAAAATTATCCAATCAATTCTAATGTAACAGAATAACTGAAACAAGACACTTGTCACTCTTAACTGTCTCTGTGACAGTGAAGTTGTGAGCAAGTTGTTTTTTATGCTGCTTTGAACAGTATTTCAGTTATACACATCCTGTCAGCTTAATGTGGGAAAACCTGAAGTGACACTGAACTAGCCAACAGTGGCTGTAGGTAGCCACTAGCCCTTCAAAATCTTACTATCCCAATTTAGAAGCGTAGTTTTAATATCTGACCTGGCACAGAACTATCAATGATGAATATCAAACATACTTTCTTAAACGGATATCAAATGTTCAAAACATGCAAGTGTTTCACTTGTCAACAGTAAGATGTCATGCTAGTTTTTGCTTGTCAGCTAGTTGTTACCTGCATAGCAACTGGGAAATCATTCTGAGCCTCGACTGGGAAGAAGACATCAACTGCCTTCTTGGGGAATGGCTGGTTTCCTTGAGGTGGTTGACCAACTTCAATCACATGCAACTGAAAGTAAACAAGAACCATTTAAAAAAGATCAAAGATATGCCGTATATTTCACTGACCATTGCACTGAAAATGTCAGATGAACGTTTTGAACAGTGGTTTAGATTTCACGGGGCTTATGTCGATGACCACTGAAAAACCCAAATAACCCTCTAGTTTAAGAACTACAGGTTCTCTTCCTAATACTTCTGAAACCTAGCTCATCAGTTTTAGTCCATTAGTCCTTATAATGATGACACAGCAAAACCCTTAAAAAGGGCAAATTTCTGCTAGTCCTTAGAATACCTTAATAGTAGCTTAGCATGGACTATAGGACTTGTGCTAATTGAAGTCCTTGTGCTAATTTATAACGCTGTGTTACCATGGTTGCAGGTAATGAGTCATGTGACAAAGTATTCACATCAATACCACACTCTGTCAGCAAAATTACAGCATAAAGCAGTTCCATGGATGCCATTTTTAATAATATCATTTCCCCAGCCGAAGTTGATAGATTGTATTGCAGGTAAATCTTGACAGCCATGATTACTTTTTTCTAAAGATATGTTTTCTGAAAGCTGAAGAAAGAGGACTTTTTACCTTTCCTCCTTGGGGTCCCCTGACGCTGAAGATGAAGAGTGTTGATGGCTGAGGGTTTCCTTCCATCTTGAATTGCACAAACGCTGCGGCATGTCCCTCGATGGGCTGACTGACTTTACGCTCCACAGAGTACAGCTGCATGGCTCCAACGACACGGTTTTGCTGAATGAAACGTTAAGTTGGACAATAAATAGATGATGTAATCATGATAAATACTTGTACATGAAAAACGTGATTACTTCTATTACATCTGATGTCGTTATTTTTTTAAGGAAACTAAAACATTTACTCAGTCAATTAGACCAAATGAGACTTAATCCATGAGATAAACATGTTGAGAAAATGAAAGGAAAGGGCTTTTTTCAGCACTGCCGAAATAATGATAATGTATAGGCAAGCTATTAAAGATAAGAAATTACCTTCATTACCGAAAGATATTTTAAGATTGGGTAGATTGCTTTGGTTGAGTGCCTAATATTTTCCTCTTTTCTTTTTCAAAGAAAGGATTACAATGTGTTCAATTATAAAATTCTCCATTTAGTTTTTACAAGACACAATGTGGCACGAAAGATTTCCCTAATCAGATTCTCCGAACATTGGAATGTTGCATCTGCACCAACTCAGAAACCTGTCATATGATCCCTCACAACATCCAAGCCTGGCAAAGTGTCAAATCAACTCATCAGCTCAGTGTTGTATTTGTATAGAGATTTATACAGCTTGAGCCAAGCAATGACGTACAAGTCTACATCAGGGAGGCTAAGCATACAGAACCAGGTCAGGGGGGTCAATTTCCTATCCCCACCAGTTATGAATGGAGCAGCATTGCCCACATAATGACATAATCTGTACCAAATGTGTATGTGGCAGTAATCCAGGTCAGCCTTGTAACAAAGTCGATAAGGTCCACGATACATAGCAGTCTTGCACTCAGAAGTTGTTCTTAGCTTGTCAAACATGTTTATCTCATGGAATACCTTACAAAAAGGGTTTCACAAGATGTGCCGTTGTCATTATTTTTATCAACAGAACCCTTAAGTTCATAAAATCCAATTTACATTGTCAAAACATTCATACAAACTTACATTGTCAAACATAATATTCACACGTAATGACATGACAGAATAGATATTTTCAGAAGTATTCATTGATCAAACTACAAAGCTACATGCTCATTTGTTAGAAACAATAACATGTTAGTTTAAACAACAACAAATGTGTCAGTGCTGTATTGGTTTACCTCCACCAATGAAAGTGTGTTAAAAAAAACTACCTACCATTAGAGGAGTGATGACAACTCACTTCCCTTGTCTAGCCTATCAATAACAATTCTACTTGTCTTTTAAAATATATTTCACAAGATGCATACTGATCAGCAAATTATTGATCAGATAACATTTTTACCAATAATGTTTATCAAAACATGAATTGTTATTTTTCAAACCATGATTTTTTTCTGATTTTAATGCAAACTGTCTCTTTTGAAATAATTTTTCTTCTGAAGTAATTTTTGAAAATTTTGTTTTCTGATCTTATTTGGAAATATATATTTTGGGCATTTTATTTCTGTACTACAAGATTATTTTTTATCATCATCACTCCCCTGTGTAACTGACAGCATAAACCTAACACAAACCTCATTTGGACTGACCTGAGCTGAAATGCCCACGACTAACAGCCACTGTTGTTTAGGATCCGTTCTGTAGTTGATGATCTGGCAGCCTGCCAAGTTACTGTGGCGGTCAAACATCTTCTGTGGCTGAGAGTCCCCTGCAACAACATCCCACATTGACATAGTGTTCTGCACATCTACCTGATTATCCCCCTTGAAAACATCACTCTCCATAGTTGATGTTGATTCAAAGTTTTCATCCAACTTCAATCTTAACAAGTGGGTGTACATGAGCTGGCTTAACACAGCTTAGGACAGTATTTCAGTAATATCATAGAGTGTCAGTTTGATGTGGGAGGAAAGCCTGAAGTGATGCAGGTCTTTAGATGCTTACGACTTTGGTGAAACCAACAAGCATGGCAGTCTGCAAAATAATCTACTAGTCTAGTGAAAATCTGATCAGTCTAGTAAGATAAGCTAATAACAGTCCATATAACACTAAAATCTACTGAAAATGGTGTAAAGAACCAAGTTCAGACTAGTAAAACTCAAAAGTCTTTTGCACAGACTGGCATGGCATGGTGCTACCCAACCTCAAACAATCACGATGAATCAGGGATCAAAATCCACGATAATAGGGACCAAACTCTGCAGATGACTGGGCCAGACCTGACTCTTCAATCTTCCCGAGGGCCAGTTTCTCCACTACAGTAGTCTATGATTCAACATGTTTGTTGAGAGAAAAAGTGAAGGGATTCAAATATTGATACTATCTTTTCCACTATTTCGATGCCAAAGTTCAAGCAACTGAATGATTAATGTTGACAAATAACTTGGTTAGCCACTTTTAAAAGCTGTTCAAATGATAACAATGATGGGAAATCTAGTTTGTGTTTTGGATTTAATGATTTTGACTTATAGAATAATAGATCTAGTAGACCATCTGACATTTTAGATAAAAGTTTGACAATGCCATAAATAAATTAAAAAATTAAACCCTTTCGTACATCGCCAGTAACAGCAATTAGTAATGGAATACAAGACAAAAAATGAGCGTCTTTCAATTGACAATGAACATGTGAAGATGAAATCAATATTTATGAAATTTTCATTTTATTTATGCATTTTCAGTTGCAGTTTTATTGCCTGAATGTATCAACAGATGCATGGTCACAAGTCTACTGAAACTTTCAATGCCAGTCACCAGAAGTACGAAATTTCCTGTAAATTGCACATTTACAACTGTCATCAATCAAAGCTGGTGATAAATCAGGAAACTAATGTCTCTGAAGTGAAGTTCTTGTGCTAAATCGTGTTCTTCATCAATCTCATTAATATTAGATGTTAGTGCTCTCTACAACTACACAAAGATCTGAGGACATCCCATTAGATCATGTCAGAACGACCTTTCGTGAACTTCAACCAACCAATGAAATTACTAACAAGAAGTCGACATTAGCCAATCAAAATAGCAGTATTCTCAAGAAATATGGCACAAGTTTCATAATGGTGATTTCCATTCCAGACTACACTATGAAAATTATTTTGACAAAGTTCTCGATTCAAAATTTGAAAACTGATCAAAAGAACACTCAGGAATGTCCTATAGATGGCAGCGATTGTATGAACTTTCCACGGGCTATTGAAAGCCTCTTCAGTTTTAAATGTTTGTCACATTAAAGCGAGAGATAGACGATGATTTTGATGTAATCAGACTTATAGCCCGTAACTGTTGTTTGGAATATCCCATGCTAACCTTTTTGAGGTTACATGATTAGAAAACAAACTGTCACTTTCCGGATCTGGTAACCGACTCTGGTTGGTTGGATTAGACGTCGTTCTGATGTGACCAATAATGGGATGACCTTAGATCTTTGCTTGATGAGAAATAAGCTCTGAATTTTATTAGATAGTGTGATTCATCTGACCATTGAAGTGAAGTTATTGTGCTAATTCTTGTTATAAAATCTGGCAAATAAAGTGAAGTTCTTGTGCTAATTCTAGTGCTAAGTCTGGCCATTGAAGTGAAGTTACTCTGCTAATTCCTGTGACAAATCTGGCCAATAAAGTGCAGTTTCTGTGATAATTCTTGCGATAAATCAGTTTTAATTAGTAATGGCCTTTTTCTGTTAATGAACAAATCTCAAACCCTGTGTCAGCATGACAAACACTAAGCCCAAGTACACGATTATTATCTCTGCAGAATTGATTGTAATTTAACCATTATGCAAACTAAAATCCTGACTGCAAACACGAATAGAGCGAACAGCTGCTCTGTAGAAAAAGAAACAAGTAGGGCTGACAACCACCAATTGTCCATGATTGCCTTGACAGTCAATGAGTATTCAGCTACTTGCTCTCAAAGAAATATTCATGCATATCAAGTTTTACAACTGGTGCCAAATGTTAACAGTGTAGATCATTGCCTGACTGTTCAATGTTGGAAAATGAGGGGGTCCTTTGGTCCTTCAGGTTTGTTGCTGTAGAACTTATATTGAGGAGTAATGATCACCACCTTGTAAATCCTCATCTAATTTTAAACATTAGTGTCATGGCAACGACTTAAACTTTCTTCATAATTGTAAAAATTCACAGAATGCATCTATAAACAACTACAAATAACACCAAGGTCTCATGCATATTGGGGACGTGTAGGACAAAATCTCCATTAATGTTAAACATTAGTAAGTAACTTCAGCTCTACTGACTGATATTTTTCAAATGGTTACAATGTAATCAGCAAAATACCTAATGTCAGGAGTGAAATACAAGTATGGACTTAACTTTCATAAAACTATAACATTTCTTGTTGGTCAGTTTAGTCCACATGAAACTTCAATCTTTGTTCAGGCATCATGCCTGTTGCCAACACAGTATGAACAAGTATTTGTCACAGAGTGACGAAATATCCCCCGCCATATACACCATAGTACCAAATATGAAGACAATCCAGCGATTAGTTCTTGAGATATTGTGGCAACACCGTTTTCCAACTCCAAAAACAGATTTGCCTGCTGTGACCTTGAAAATGGGATCAAGGTCACCAAAACCGACTGGTGTCTGCGGTGTCTGTATATACACCATAGTTCCAAATATGAAGACAATCCAGTGTTTAGTTCTTGAGATATCGCGGCAACACCGTTTTCCAACTCTAAAAGCAGATTTGTCTGCTGTGACCTTGAAAATGGGATCAAGGTCACCAAAACCGACTGGTGTCTGCGGAGTCTGTATATACACCATAGTTCCAAATATGAAGACAATCCAGTGTTTAGTTCTTGAGATATCGCGGCAACACCGTTTTCCAACTCTAAAAGCAGATTTGTCTGCTGTGACCTTGAAAATGGGATCAAGGTCACCAAAACCGACTGGTGTCTGCGGAGTCTGTATATACACCATAGTTCCAAATATGAAGACAATCCAGTGTTTAGTTCTTGAGATATCGCGGCAACAAACAGGTGGGACGTACGGACGTACGGACGGTCGTGAATACTATATCCCCCGCTTCGCGCTTTCGCGCGGCGGGGGATAATAAATCAAATTCTAACGTAATTTGGAAAATACTATATTCTGCTTGGTCGAACACTGGTTTCAAATCACTAACAATCTGATTAAAACAGACAAATTTTAGCCCTGTCAAATCTACTGGTCACATAACTCTATGTTGAAAAAAAAAGTATGTTTAGCTCTGAAATAAATACTTATTAAATTGCTTGCAAGAATAATAAGGAAGTTAAGAACGCAACTTTCTCCTCCCTGTTTTCTATGTCCTGAGAGATTCCCAGAAGTTCTAATATATCTAAATATGTTCAGAGGCCATTATGTGTCTCTTCACAGAATCTTGCAAAGAGCTTTTGAAATTCCCCCATTGTGTCATCTGCCACAGAATAGTGCTAATGCATTCTGCAGAGTTCCCAACTCAAACATTGATCAATACTTGTCAGTGACATGCTATGTTCTTGTTACACCTAGCTGAACAAAGTACGGATTTAAAGTAAGAAACCATAGCCTATGTGGACTCAGCTGTTCTAGAATAACAAACTGGATCTTTTCATCTGATGTAATGATTGTAGCCACACATCAGTCCTGTAATGTAGTTAATTTAGCGTGAGTGAGTGTGTATGGTTGACATCATCAGCAAATTTCCAGCAATATAACAGTACAGGACAGCAAGAAGGGCTCCAAAACTAGTCCCTGTGCTAGTTTTATTTGTGAGAATTGATCAAATCAAATCATTTTGAGAGAGAGAAAGCACATGTGACTAATATAATACATTCATTTTGTTCATCTATTGCGAGCCAACAGACTAAGAAATAAATAATGTAACACTGCCATGCTCTCAAGCCCTGTGCCAATCATAGATGGTGATCGCCTTGTTTGAGCGAAATCAAATCAACTAAGCGATCGAGTAAAGAAATTAGGTAAAGAAATGTCTGGACTTTGGACTACTTATCAGAATAGAAATGTGCACAACGTAACCTGCATGCAACATTCAAATGAGTTAATGACAGCCATAGCTTTGTGTATCCCATAGGACATGTAAGCATTCCGAATTTATGTGTGTGCAGGCCACATTATTTTCATCAGGTAAAACCTGCATAACTCATAACCAATATTGTAATAAAGACACACATCTTAAGAAATGCTGTCAGCCTGAATTATTGTTCATAGTATATGTTCAATAATACTTTGGAGACTAATATTTTTTCGGGTTGGTTTACGGATCCACCCACATGAAACTTAGCAAAAAATAAAACAGTTTTTAAGATATTTGTTTAAAAATACCACAGATTCTATATTTAATAATATAAAAAATATATAAATGAAACGAATGAAAAGAAATATCTCTCAAATTAGTTTGTGTTGAAAAGATGATTCAATGCGAAATGTGACATTGCGAAATACAAAATACAGAGTGAAGTTTTACTACAAAGTTTGAAATAATGTAGACACTTTGGGTGACAATGTATTTCAACCACTGACACATTTCATTTGAAGACAATGTTTTTTTCGACCACTGACATTGTAAGAACAAAACAAACATCTGCAATTTAAAAAAATGAATTGCCTCATTGGCATATCATGTCATATTGTCATAGTTATAATATTGTTTTCAATTTTCCTATGCCACAACACTCTGCTTTCGGTGTTACAGTTTCTGTTCAATAATCCATGCACAAACAAAACAGGTTCGTCAACTTCGTGATAGTTACATATTAAAAGATGTTTTTGGTGATGAAACAATTTACCCAGCTCAGCAGAATTTATTACAAATGAACTAGGGTCATGGAGTTGTTTTGGAAGTGGGTGAAGACAATTTAGAAACCAATAATAGTCAACAGTTGGCAATAACTACCAGTTCAATAGTTCCCTAAGCCTAATAAACAAGGGCATGTTGGTGGACTGACGCTGATATCAAAGGATCAAAGTGTATCAGTATAGTTTCAATCAAAGCTGATTATGTATCTTGATCAAAGTGGGCCACAGCAGGCAGGAGTTTGACTCTACAACTTCTATATCTGTCTGATAAATGTGACTCACTCTTCCCTAAGATAAACTAATCTTCCTGACATCTGTTAAGATCTAAGATAAGCCACAAGTACATGGAGATACCTATGTCCAGCCATCAAGAGTGATCATAAGACACTTGTTACACAAGGCATGAAAGGCTGACATTCTTAAGAAGTGCTAGCAACTGGTGAAAATTTCAATATGAGTTACAGTTTTGAAAACCAATATTAATCAATTAATTGAAACAAAACTATTTTGAGACAAGAGCATTACAAGCATTACGCTGCACTGGAAAAAAAAGCTCAGTCCTGAGTACTAACATAGAGAGACAATGTCAAAATTAAGAATAATCCACTTGCACAAAGGAGACAATTAACAGCTGATGACTTTTGGGGGCAAATTTGAAAGATTGATCATCATCATCATCAGCTTGAAAAAGCAATCAATGACAAATTCATTGTCGTTCATGAATGAAAATCGAAAAATCATACAAATAGCATTTCTTTCTAGGTATCCTGAATGTAAACAACAGCGTTAGAAATTGGCACTAGTCCTTTCGTCCAAACTCTACAATAGATTAGGCATCATAAAGACTAGTTGAAATTTGTCCTTTTTAAGGGTTTTGCTATGATATCATTATAAGGACTAGTGGACTAAAATTTTACAGTTATTTTCTAATGCAGAAATACTAGATAAACTAGATGATACTTGTCAAAACTCTGCAACACGAACATATCTACTGAGAAGCACTGCAACATCAACAGGCCTTGGAATCTGGTATTCATCATCCTCTCATTATCCCCCACAAATACATGAAATGAACTTACAAAACTGGATATATTTCTTGGCAGTTGTGTTTTAAATCTCCTTTCTATTATCATAAATACCCTGTACCCATTCCTTTTATTAATAAAGAGGATCTACTGACACTTATTGGTATCATATATTCGTATGTGCTTGACATTTATTCCTGTAAGGATTTTTGACAGAATGGACAATTTACAAGATAGTGGATAAGTTAGAGGGATGCAACAACCACTTTAGTTTGGACGAGTTGGCACTAATGAACACAGCACAAAGTTCCAATTAATCAAAAGGCTTTAGTTTTCAATTTAGGAATCGATCATGAAACCAAGATCACATCACAAGATACTGACCTTCCATGCTCCAGTGGTAGATGGCATTGTCTGTGACGAGACCGATGGTGTTAACACTGATCCACTTCCAGAAAGTCACTTCATCTGTCATTGTGTGGGCCTTCATTTTGCTCTTCATCTCAATGTTGAAGATCTGAAGGGTCTTGCCAGCTGTACAGGAAAATACATACAAAATACAGAATTCCTGTCGTGGTTGAAACAATAGTATGAAATGTCACTGATGTAATAATCCTAACACAATATGTGAAGGATGCCCACATGTCTACAATGACAGCACAAGACCTTTTCTCTTTTGCTAAGAGAGCACTTTTTCAAATATTACCAAGTCAATAACTATAGAGCTATTTTTGCACTTTATTCCTACGTTATTTCCCAACAAACCAAATACACACTTTACTACAGAAACATGTACGCCAATCTATACCTATGCCGCATACTGTCTGAGACAATAGCTACTAGGCAGAAACTCATGTCAAGAAAAGTTTATCTTGGTCTGTCAATACTACTAAACAATTCATTAAAATACAGATCATCCAAAACCGACACTAAAGAACAGATACAATCCTTCAGACTTGAGTGGTAAGTGCACAGACTACACATGTATCAATCAGAATCATTAATAATTCATCACTCCTGTTCTTGATAAAAGTGTAAAATGTCAGTCGTACCTTTCAGTGCAATAACTTTGCTTGTGGGGTTCATGATGGCGGAGTCAGCCGAGATGGGTCTCCGGATGGGGTTGGCCGTGTCATTCATGTCGATGATGACAACTTGTGCCGTTTCCCCCACCTTCTCCCGTACACAGATGTACTTGTCAGACTCCATGGTGAGGGTGCTGAAACCAATGTTGGCGGCGTTGATGCCAACATTTTGGAGCTACAAAACAAAGAAGCAGTGTCAGACTATGAAGCTGAATAAGTGTCTTACAACAAGCAAGGAGTTTTAAGACTTCTGGGAACTTATTCCACTCCCTTCAGGGTCCTAAATCTAATGCAACTTAACCGGACAGAGGACAAAACATTTACTAGACAGAATAGCATTAACATGTAAGAACACCCAACAAAATCCTGAAATTCTACTAGCCCTTGGAATAACCTTAACCTTAAACAACATGACTCAGACCAGTGGGCTAGAGCCAAGTTGCATCCCTGTTAATAGATTTCTTGCTTAGACAACAAACAAAACATACTTGTGTTCAAGATTATTTATGATTCAAATGTTTTTCTCACAGCTGGAAACAGTGGTAAAAAAAAACACATTTAACATTTGGAGAAAAATGGTATCATTCCACAATTTGTGTTGCCGTAGCTATTTTGGCCTACAAATTCGAGAACATCAGTCCTTAACAAGCCATCTGTGTAAATAATTGTATATTATATCAAATATACAAATATATAAAAGAATCCTAGTTACCACCACATACTGGGTACATATTGCCTGAAACACAACTATGTATTGGATAGCCTCAGCTGCAATGTAACAGTCTGTATGAGTGAGTCAAGACATTATTGATGACACTATTCTAGGCAGCAAGAATAAACATTTGCCCTGCGAATAAATACTCCACTCATGAAGGCTTTTCAAATAAAAATTATTATTTATAGAGAGCATCAAAGCTTCTACCAATGTTTTTAACCAAACTGTGATACTGACACAAAAACCTGAATTCCACTGGCCTACAACAATGACCTACAAGAACATAACTAGCTTAGTCATACAGAAAACTTTCAGCTGTTATCATGTGTATGATTAACAGCAATTACAGCCATTCTCTGGAGAATGTCAATGTTTGGATATCAGTACAACTGTCTGCACTATTACATGGACTGCATACATTCAAACATAAAAAATTAGGCGTCATAAAATTGTTCATTCAATGTGTATGATAAATGATAGCAGATGACTCAAGACATTATTCTGGGACGCTGGGTGGGCATGGAAAATTATAAATTGACCTTGAAAGTCATGATCTACCTGCCTGAATATTATAAAAAATGTAAGTTCCCAAAATGCTCAAATTCTTAAGCCCATCATGATATCTAAACATATTGTAGTCTAATTAAATGCCCTACTCCACCAACCTACACCAAGACCAATCAAGTAATCTATATAAGCTCTCATTACTAGATAAAAAATGTACATGAAAATTCTTATTTTCTTGTATATATAACACATATTTTACAGAAAACAGCAGTGCAGTAAATCATTGCCTTGCAATTATCGAAAGGTTTTTCATTTCATCAGCATTTGAACTAAGTTTGTTCTCTAAAAACATTAATCTCTTTTTGTATTGTTTTAATGAGCAACCCCTTCATCAATTTTACTGTCAACTTATTAGGCAGAATACAGTAATCAAACTTGCAGCCAAGTTAAATTCTATCTCAGGTCAGTTTATTTTTCCTGGACAATCAAGATTTATTGGAGAGAAAAATTAGAACATAGCTGATCAAAATCAACGGCACATTGTGTTTCCACAAGTTGAATCAAATGGACATTTCTAAAATTAGGTGGGCAAATGTCTCTCATGCACTCTCTACACTCAAACACAGCATAATGATTTATACAGGGCTCAAGACTCTTTTTTGAGCCAGTGACATTTTACTCACATGTTCACATTCACATTGGGTATTGATAGTTTGTTGGGGCTATGCAGAATATCTTTACTCCATTTGGTATAGTCTATTGGTTATTTTGAAACCAATGAGAATTGCCTAAAATGCTGCTGCAGGAGATTGTTCATATTGCATCTGTTCATATGCTGCCCCAAGTTTGTCACATGTTGTATCAGCTCACATCAGCGATATACGCCTGAGTTAAAATGAGTGACACATTGCGTTTTTATGCATCAGTTAATGTAAAGATATACAGGTTTGCAAGCTGCATAGACTGCACTGGGCAATTATGCACGGTTGTTATCCTATTGTTCTTTTTATAGTTTTCATAGGTCCTGCGACTGTGGAATGTATATTTTCTAGGTATTTGTTTTTACTTAAAGCCTAGGAGTCTAGTTTGCTTGATTCCACACAGCAGAAGAGAAAAGGTTCTTTCAAAGAAAAATAATAATTATTATTTTCATGACATGTTTTCATTGACTAAGTGTTAGTCTAAGTTTTCATGGGTATTTGTATGTAAGCAACTTATAATTAGTTTGGTAATGGTGATATATTTTTCAGCTTATTTGGAGTTCTGTTTATACAAATCTTGTAGTGGGTCAAAGTATTCTGTGAGATAATAGCAGCTCTGAACTTGTGATCAGGAGAATGCAAGCTTACCAGAACAGAAGAATATCTACTAATCACAACCTGTCCTAAACACCTCTCAAATGCCATCAGGATTCTGTTTTAATGATTTTACTGTCATTCTGGGACAGAAATTAACACACAATAAGAATACGAGACCAAATAGTGAAAACATATAGAAGACATACCAAAGTGTCCAAAACTCTACTAGCCCTTAGGATATATTTAACATAAATGAACTGACTTGGCCGAATTTCTATCTGTGATTGCTCTATCACCAGTATGGGACCTTGCTTTTAAGAACCTACGAACAGCACCAGACAACCTGCACAGTAAAATATATGCCTTTAATTGTCTTTAAGAATGGTTTCCGATCTAAAAGTGACTATAGGCTATTTATAAAATTGAAATACCAGTACGGGCTGATAAAGAGCCTCGCTGCTGGCTGATTGATTAGAAGAAGCAGGTCGGAGTGGGACAAGATTCCTGCAGCCCTGCACAAATCAATTCCGCCCTCAACTCACAGAACAATGTGCTGCGTCAGTTCTGGTCAGTGGGAGCATCAGGAAGAAGTATTCAATCAAAGACTTCACTTATAAATCAGTTTGGTGTGGACAAATAACCAATACCACAAGATTCAACATGTCAAAGGGATAGAGAAACAAATCTTAAAAATGTCTTTATAGCAGGCATGGAGAATACACCTTGAAATTGTCTGAGAGTAAATATTAAACATGTCAAGTGCAACTGCATTTCATTTACATGCACTTACCATTTTCTACGTGCAAATCACATTGTGCAATTCTGGCATAGCGTTAATACACTGAAATCATTAGCACTTTTGTTTTTGCTCTATTGAAATAAAAAATATAACTTCTGAATACAAAACTATGTCACACTGAAAAGCCAACAGTATTTGGTCTTACATTACTCATGCATGTAGTTAGGTTTCTAAAACTTAAAGAAATCAATACAGTTTAATACTTAGTTTATTTTCATTAAGTGTTACAGAAGACCTTGACAGGACATCATCAATATTACTTCTGAATGCACCATGACATCTGTGATTTGTGCCAAAGTCAAATGACAACCTTATTCCTTCATATATCATGCACGAAAAAAGTTCAACATCTATTACTCATGAAAATTACTGTGCGAGACAAGACAAAAAGATGGTAAAATGCCCTTTGATGTAGATTTATGTGCCTTCCTGTTGACATATTCACAAGATTTATAACAAGTTGATCAAAACTGTTTAATAACTTAAGACATATCGGTCACACGATACAACGCTGATGATCTAGAAGTTACGAATTTGCATTCAGAAGTTCTTAGCTAATAAAATATACTGTCCATGACCTAGTAAACATCCAGTACTTGTTTTTTCTTCAAATTCACAAATGTGTGCCTAACTAACCGCAAACACTCCATGACTTACATTAATGGGTTAAGATGGGGTAAAACATTGCTACATGCCGCTGGCTTACATTAATCATAATATGTTTTCTCCCACTAATGAAAAGAGCAAAACATTATGATGAATATCCCACATGGAAATGGATAATCTCTGACAACATCCAAGCCGTAAAAATCCATTAAAAACATCTGTAAAATATCACTCATAAATCAAATTTTACTACTTCTGACCAGCTATATTACGAGACCAGTGTTCCCAAAATATTGTCAAGATTTGTCAGGCATGTTATATTTCCGATGGAACATGCCAGTTGCAAGATGGCTGATTGATCCAATTTCCATGTCATAAAGCATGACTTACTGATGTGCTAATGTCGGCCATTATAACTAATAGTGCCATGCCCGGACCAGCCAGTAGTACGCAGAAATAACGTACTACTCAAGTTATCAGGCCATGCTCATTATGTGGGTGTAGAATGGATTTCTATCACGGCCTGGAATGGCTGAGACTGGTGGAATAACTATTCATGTAGCTATTGATCTCCCTACACTCGACTTGACCCAAAATCTCCTCACTGTGCGATTAATCATACATTATTCCTCAATAGTCCTTAATCAATACATTGACATTCTAAAACTGACAAGCTCACTGTCTTTTACTTGTGTCTGTATCCATGTTGTGTAAGCCTCACTGATGAGGATGGACATGTGATGGGAGGAGCCCATCTTCACTCACCACACATAATCAGAAATAGGAGTTATCACAGCTCTTTTCACAACAGACTGGGAAACAGAAATGATAAACTATTTTACATGCAAAATTTGACCAAACCAACCACCATTACGAATGAAATCAATAAATATGATAAATTACAATCTATTAACCACTATCAAAAATCGAATAATCGATTGATATTTGCAATCCATCTTATTCCACATACATTATGCATCATTTAATGAATACATAACACTGTTGATAATAATCATCACTGATCCCTTTTCTGTGCACTGGCATGAATTCCAAGCTTTTGACAATAGCCAAATTTTGTGATGAACATTTCACTCAGATCATATAAAGTAAATATATTCAATAATGCTTGAACATGTTGAAACACTGATGTGTTCTTTTAGCAGTTTACTGTTTTCAGCACTTCAAAACATCTTTTTAGATAATATGAAGATGCATTCATTATGCATAGAAGTCCTCCACATCAAACAACACTTCTCCTTCTCTAAATGATCAACAAAGACATTCCCTCTAGGACAAGCTATGCTTCAACTATCTCGCCTGAGGATTGCTCAATTCTCAAAGATGATGAAGCAACAAAGTCCAAAGAATCCATGTTGGGTTTACATTTGTTGTCTTATGCGGGAGTGCCACTGAATTAACATTGACTTCATCTATGGTTAGGCATCCTGGACATTTTACCACATAATGAAGTAGATTAAGGTTTGCATCTTCTGCAAAGGAATCCTTTTGAACAAAGGATGTATAAAATCAAGTCAGACCAATTGGTAATAAAAATACAGTTATGGTTCTGATTACACTGAATATCAAAATAGGGTAGGTAGGTAGGATAGTTTTATAAATTTTAAATTAAGAACTTGCCATGCAGTAAGTATGTGAAATTCACTTAGACCTTTCAGCCTGGTGAGCCATATCAGTTGTCTTGACTGCATAATGACATCCGTCAACATTTTCTGTCATCTGGGCAACTTGACACTCAGGGTTAAAAATTAACCTTGAACAAAAGTCTGAAGAATATGTTGGGTTGTTTGTTGCTTAGTAGCGCACTCAGCAATATTCCAGCTATATGATGGCATTCTGTAAATAATTGAGTCTGGACCAGATAATCAAATGATTGCAATCATGAGCACTTTTCCACGCAATTGAGCTACAATGACATAGCCATTAACCAAGTCAGTGATTCTGACCACACAATCCATTCAGCGTAAGAAATTGACACTAGTCCTGTAGTCCTTGCCAAACTGTTCAATAGCTTAGGTATCATAAGGACTAGTAGAAATTTGCCCTTTTTAAATGTGTTGCTATATGTTATCATTTTAAGGAGTAGTAGACTAAAACTGTTAGTTTCTATCGCTGCCATTTTGTAGCTTCTCACAAGCATAGGTTGCGAGGGACCTATAGTATTGAACAATAACATATATATAGGAACATCCCTAAACCATGTAAAAAAAGCCTTTTGTTGGGGGATACCTAAAGGTATTGGGACATTGCTAAAGCTGATTTACTTGTGATAATATTGATTGGTTGCTTGTCTGATTACACATGAAATATTTAAACTCCAGATATAATGCATATCGTGCAAAACGCTAGCTTAAAATATGTGTCCAAGGGTTTATGAGGCAGGAAACTCTTCAATGAATAACCATCAATGAACAAGATTAAAGTGTTTCCTTATACCAACAGTCAATGATTATATTGATTATTACATCAATGAATGAGAGTAATGAACAGATTTTCAAATAAACAATAAATCAATGACTAGAACGATAATAAAAGAGAAAGTGAATGAGTATGGATTTACACCACTTAAGCAGCATTCCAGCAGTACCATAGCAGGGGACACCACACAGACACAAATTGAACCCATGTGGGGGAATTGAAACCAGAAAATAGGCTTGACGAGCTAATGCTTTAACCAAGAGGCTTCCTACCACCTGATAATCAATTGTGTCACATAACATAATAGACAGGTTAACATGAACATCCTTATACATACCACACTGATACGCAAAGGGTTTTGGGCTTCAAATACAATCTTAACAGGTCATCACTATATGTTGACCTCTACAAACACAGATATATCTTTCAACCATATCATAATGAGGAAAAATCAGATGCACATATTTTGTCTGTTCAAAACTTGACCTCCTGCTGTTGGTCTATTATCTTTTGACATTATCACAAATAGCCATGTTAGTTGAGTTACATTTAGTATACAGATTAATAACTAGACATCCAAAATCATGTTCAAGTGACAAAACTATATATAAATAAGGGGTATTAACAGTTCATTGAGTTTATATTGACCACACACTAGTTACCAATCAAAAACTTTCAAGATTCACATATTTGACAGATTGGAAAAATTCAAAAAGATTCAACAATACAAACAGTATTCATGATTACTGAATTATATTAAAACCATTTTGTTACAAATAATGCAAGGAAATTAAACACATTCACAGACACATCTGTTACTGAAGCCATCATGACTTCAATTTGATAGATCACTATTACTAAAAGCCTAATGCCATCCTAAAAAGCTACATCAGAATATTGTGGCTTCCAAGGACAATACTATGTGTATAAGTTTTCCATAAATCTCCTAAATTACATACACCAAAGAAGAAGTTAATGCATAACAATTAGCAATGGGTCAAGGTACATTGTAAAGGGGGTGGAGTTGGATGTCATTGACACCAATAGGCTATAGCTGAGATGAAAACTTCTATGTATGAAAATGCATGCAGACAGCCTAACACTGGCCAGACATAGCAAGGCACCTTATCAACAACCCTAGACTAAAAACACAGAGGTAATTTTGGTAATTGACAAAAATAACTAATGACTCACGCCCCTTAACTAACACGTCTGCTGCATTTAAGAACAATATTCCTATGTGAAATTCACAAGGAGAAAGGGGGCGTAAACATCTATTTTAATATAGCAATCTACATTTTCTGGCGTCAATATTCACCGTCCTTGTTAAACAGAAAAGGTGCATGTGGCAGTATGTGCGTAAAAATATGTGTGGTTGAATCATAAAATCGTCTTCCGGTTTCTGGTTTGGAATCACACGACTGCCAAGTCATCAACACGAGAGTCGATTTTACCCGATCGTAGCGAAGAGGGAACCGATAAGAAAGCCACTATACACCAGAGCTAGATGCATTAGTGATTACATACATGATCCAACATCATCATAAAAGAGTTGACAATACGATTATGAACAATTATAACCTAGACAGTATGTGTATTTGCACCTGGCTGCCATCATTAGGGGCGTGTAACGCTGAGACATCACCACCGGTATGACAGACTCACCTGTAGATGCTCCTGAAATCGGATGGGAAGCAGCTGCGTCATTGCGCTTCAGCAGATGCTCGGTGTCTGGGTGTGCACCAGGTGCTGAGATGTGTTTTGTGTTGCCAAATATCGCCCTAACCGTTGATGACCGGTGCCTTCTACCGCTGACCGTCTTCACTTATCTACAAAGATGGCTGCCGCCGTGGAGAGGTTCTGCGCAAGTAGTTCCGGGAATAGCCATAATAGTGATTTCCTTGAAACTATTTCTCAATGACAAATTACACAAGACGTCTGTTGGTACCCGGCAAACGGGAGTGCCCTTTGCAAATAAGTAATTTATCATGCTGTTTAAAAACAAGTTTGAGTTATTATATGAAATAAATGAAATTTACATAAGCAAAAAAATCCATTTCAATTACAGTATTACATTCTGTAGATTATGTTCTTCCTTTATTGTGTTGAGAAAGCTTACAAGGATAAATAAACAATTTACACACCACACAGTAGTGTTAAACCGAATAAACGTTTAAGAAAAACTGCGCGCTGCCGGCATTAACAGCTGGTGTTGTGATAACTGCAGGAGGTGCACAGCCACCAATTAAGCTGATTAATTAATCCCTGAATGGTTACATAATCCTATCCTGGTGTTTACTTAGCTAAAGCGTTTATTGAATCAACACGATAAGGCATTTAGGTTTAGGAATTTGTGTTTAATACGAACTAGTTATTTCTTCTTTACCTTTGTCTTCCGCCCTGTAAACCACAACTGTTTTACCTATTAATTATCGACTCGGGAAATAAAAAGAATGGGACGGTATATTTGCATTGCCAGGGATAAAATCAATGCCTCATATTCCGAAAAGTACACAGTTTTGCCGTTAAATGAATATATATTTGTAACAATATTTGTTATGATGCCTCTAATACTTTCTCCGTTTTATTATTGACTTACTAATATGAACTAGTCGTTTTGTAGAAATTAAAACTCATAACCATACATGAAGAGAAAGACTACAAAATCTCTCCAAGGAATCTGTCGATGCGATATTATAAATATTATCTTATAAATGCAATTAGGTAGAATTCTTGTATCTGTTCTTATTAAGTTGCTCCATTGCGATATATAATATGTTTCCAATTCAAACACACAACAAAAGCGCAACAATACAGACACACGTAGTCACCCTTGAGAAATTACTTCCGCGTCGTCCGAGAGAAGTCCCCGTGAGAGATATAAGTTGTTAGGTAAATATTACCATTCTTATTTTCTACCAAATTAGGATGATAATTCATTTTTTATTCGAAAAGTAGACAAATGACTGTGTCATTGCCCCACTGCAAGTACTTTTCATTATTGTTAACCCGATAAATGAAAAAACTGTACTTTCAACGACACCGGTAAGCGAAAAGGGTACTAGTTCCATAATAAGAATATATCGTATCACTCCGCCATTGATGGCGTCATCGAGGTTATCCGAGTCTCGCAACCAATCAGAAGCCGAGTTCACTAACAAGAGCTGGACACGCAAATACACCCACTTGTCTCTGTCATTCGACATAGGGATCTTTTCCGTACCAATGTGGAACATTGGTATTATTTTTAGAATACTGCGGTCGATAACAGATTACCAAATACAAAGCACATATCGAAACGCATTGTCGGATACGAGACACGTGTTAAAAAAAAGGTTTGCCGGAAGCGGATCCCAAATTATTTTGCAAGTACATACGAATATTATCACAAAGAAGAACATGCATGCCTGCAATGTGTTATAAACAGTAACGCTTAAAACATAAATTCAAGACTCGTGGTTGTTGTTCGTATACCTTTCTGCTGTTTGGATATATATTTATCTTTGAAATCTAATTTGTTAACCCATATTATATATAAAACACTGTCAAGATACACTTGAAGTAGTCAGAACGAAGTACATCCGTAGTATATTAGTATACTCAGGACAGTGACGTAATCGTTGATCTCGGGTCAAACTTCAAAGAAGTATTTCTGTACGGATAAAAGTTTGTAACAGTTCATCGTATTACTGATAACCCAATAGGACAGAACATTAACAAATACTGTAGTATATGCTGTATACATATTGATGAAAGTACATGAACCGTTGCATGTATACACCCGTGAAGATCCGGGGTAGAAAAGGGCTTCTGCAACCGATGCTTGCCGTAAAAGGCGACCCTGCTTGTCGTAAGAGGCGACTAACGGGATCGGGTGGTCGGGCTCGCTGACTTGGTTGATGCCTGTCATCGGATCGATGCTCATGATGCCAATCATTGCATGATTGTCTGGTCCAGACTCGATTATTTACAGACCACCGTCATATAGCTGGAATATTAGTGAGTGCGGCGTAAAACAACAAACAAACCGTTGCATGTAATCTAGATATATATACGAAGCATACTAACTGTGTGTTTGTGTTTTACGGGGATTTATTTACCGAACATTATGTTAGTGTGTTCGTTTAGGATAATTTTCTGTTTTGTACTTTCGCAACAAAGTATGTTTAAAATATCAAACTATTTAAAATGTTTGTCGACCCGTGAAGGTCTTCAGCAACCCATGCTTGCCGTAAAAGGAGACTGTCGTAAGAGGCGACTAACGTGATCGGGTGGTCAGGCTCGCTGACTTTGTTGATGCATGTCATCGTATCCCAATTGCGTGGATCGATGCTCATGATGTCAACCACTTGGTTGTCTGGTCCGGACTCGATTATTTACAGGCCGCCGTCACATAGCCGGAATATTGTTGAGTGCGGCGTTAAACAACAAACAAACAAAAAATAAAATGTATGTCAACATGGCCTATCATGCAACACCTGTTGGCAATTCAGAAACGAAAGGAAAAGTGTACGGTTACAGTAAATCGTCATATTTATAGATGTTTATGAAAATCAATACTTCTAAAGTCACCTTAAGTAAACAGTCATATCAAATCAAGAATTTTGAAACGTGACACCCTCACGACGATAATTCCTGGACGTAATGTGAAAGACGAGCAGCTGTGTTTCGAGCGCTCACATGGGCGGAACTGGGAAACCGTCTCAATGTCCTCTCGCTGACGGCCTGTCAATACACGAACGTGTATACTTGCATAATTATACATGGACGCGTTTGTAAAGTGATTCACCGTGTAGCAAAAGGTGACCTAGATTGCTTCAGCGATGCGTCAACTATAGAGACGAAAGCGGATTCAGATATAATAAATGTTGTTATATAAATGTGTAAACACATACATCCGTAATTTGAATTTAAAGTAAGATAGTATATGTCTCAAATTACCGACATTCAAGGCTTTTAAAGAAAGGACGACGTAACATAAATTCTCGTCACAAAATTGCAACCTTTACAGGATCACTGACCGTAAATAAATGGGAGTGGCGTACATAAAAAAATGAATTCAGCGTTTTCATGTACTTTTATTAGAAATACGTGAACGGCTTATTTGATAAGGGGATTATGCGATTGGTATGAAATATATATGCCGTGAAGAAAGTAGGAGTTTATACGAATCATTTAGATTTGTTTGTTGTTTAACGCCACACTCAGCAATATTCCAGCTATATATCACAGGGGTCGGTAAATGATCGAGTGTGGACCAGACAATCCAGTGACTGACATCATGAGCATTGATCTACGCATGTGGGATACGATGACATGTATCAACCGAGTTAGCGAGCCTGACCACCCGATCCCGTTAGTCACTTATACTTCAAGCATGGATTGCAGAATACTAATTCAAGCCCGGACTTTGCGGGAGCTTATAGATAATTATTTATAAAATTACCGTATATGATGTGGTCAAGTTAAACAATTTCCCAGGTTGAATTAAATGGGATCTGGAGTAGTCAGTCGTTGGAAAGAGTGAGTGAGTGAGTTGGTTTTAACGCCGCTTTTAACAGTATTCCAGTTATATCGCGGCGTGTCAGCTTAACGTGGGAGGAAAGCCCGAAGTGATGCAGGTCTCAGACGTTTACCACTTCGGTGAAACCCACAAGCACGGGTATGGTGCTGACAAACCTAGAAACATATTCGGGGCGAACCGGGATTCGAACTCACAATCATAGGTTTCTGGCGTGCCCAAGGGACGCAACTCTGCACAGCGAATCGCGGCGCCTTAGACGACTGGGCCACCCGTGCCCCCCGTTGGAAAGAACCTGTCCATAATGCAGTTTTAACCGATTTAATTGCAGAATGTGTGTACTGCGCCCAGTGTCTGAAACTCAACCTAGTAAACAGAGAGCCTTAAGGTCCAGCCCATTTAAAAAAAAATTATGCCAAGTGGAAAAAACCTGAGGCCTTTACATTTTAGCTGAAGCAGGGAGACAGATTCTTGCAGTATAAATTACAAAACACATCCAGTCAACCAGAAGCTTTTACTATCACACCGAGTTCCCAGAGACTTGGTGGTGATAAATAATGCCTACATTTATCAGGAAATTATCGACTTGAAAAACATCTTTGCGACTACATGTCATACACTATATGAAAGGTCTAATCCAAGTGTTTATAAATATGAAAGTTATGTTTATAGCGTTACTTAAATAATGCTTAATAAATAACTACTTAGATAACCTGCAAGCGTAAGGCCCTGCTGAAATTTGAACCTATCAGCCCGAGAACAAATTTCAGGCCTCGGGCCTACGGGCCTTTGTCTATTTCGAACACTGACTGCGCCACAAAAATCAACTTTCCAATGTCTTTGGGTCTCAGTTTAATTAGGTCAAATTCTCATTTTACATATATCTTTCCATGTTTCTTAGACATACTGAACTTTACAGGATAGTCATACCCAAAAACGTCAGTGGTTGCGTAATTTTTTACCTTAAGTATACCTTCAACATATATAGGTCATTGGCAGATATAATAAGGGTGGTATACGTCATAGTTATATTATGTATACGTCAGCAATAAGCCCGGGTGTCTAAAGGTTAAACAATAACCTGACTGCCTGTAGAGGCCCACATTCTACCTTCAATACTATAAGCGTATATATGCTATACTCGCTGTCAAGTTGCACACAATACGCGCCCGCCCCTTCCTGTGTTTCCTGCATGAGCAGTACAGACACTTGTGAAGCACAAACAGCCAGCCGTGCCAGTGTCATGTATATCCAGCATATTCATACATGTGACCCGTGAAGATCCGGGGTAGAATAGGTCTTCACAAACCCATGCTTGCCGTGAAAGGCGACTATGCTTGTAAGAGGCGACTAAGGGATCGGGTGGTCAGGCTCCCTGACTTGGTTGATGCATGTCACCGTAAGAGGTGACTAAAGGGATCGGGTGGTCAGGCTTGCTGACTTGGTTGATGCATGTCATCGTATTCCAATTGCGTGGATCGATGCTCATGATGTCAATCACTGGATTGTCTGGTCCAGACTCGATTATTTACGGACCGCCGTCATATAGCTGGAATACTGCTGAGTGTGACGTTAAACAACAAAACAAAACATGTAATTGTTGTACATACGTTTAAACTTCGGTTCTAAGCGGTTAATCACGAATAATTAACGCTAATCGCTTTGAAGAGCTATACGCGCATGTCTTTAGATTATCGCCTCTAGAAATCTTCCTTCTGTGGGACAGAATTCCCAGCCGTCCATACGGCGACAGATTTCACCGTGTTGGGTTGCGTCCCTTAGTCGTTTCAGGATTCGTAAAGATCACGGTCGTGGGTTTCACTATGCAAGGTGGTATACAATTCCACGGCCTGTGTCACTTCGGGCTCTCCCATACTGAGTTGAGTCACATTACTGAAATAATGCTTACATTGGAGTAAAACCAACTAGAACTCATGTTATCAAACATACATCCACAAGGTACATGTTGTTTGCTCCCATTTCACGTGCTACATTACAATACAGAACAGATGCGCATTCCTTAAGAGTATTATTCATATAGCCAATTCCATACAACTCTCAGTTATTAAGTCCGTTTAAAACAGATTTTCCTGATCTAACGTTATTCTATTCGAACATCATACCTTCTTGTGGAAAAGTAGATTCCTTAAACAGAATTGGTACTACATTAAAGTACGTTTATAACGAACACGCTTATAACGAACTGACGGATATAAGGAACTGATTTTTGGTCCCGACTATTTGCTATAGTTATGCTGTATATATGCTTATAACAAACTACGGTTATAACAAACTAAAGTTAGTGGCCCCTTTGAGTTCGTTATAACCGTAGTTTACTGTACTCTTATATCTAGAAACGGGCCTAACTGTTGGGTACCTGTATGGGACTCCGGTAAATCACGGTGAAAAATAATATGTTTGCGTATATCGTAAATGCATAGCGTCTGAATTTATATACTGACGTCCCTTTCGGTGACTGCCATACGGGATGTTGTTTTACGGCGCAGCCAGAATAATCCATTTATATGACGAAGGCCTGATACATTCGTGGTTGCCGTAGTCTTACGAGCTCCGTGAGGATTTCTAGTTACAATAGATCCGCGCACACATTAATATTCCAGCCATAAATGTCTTTCGCCAATGATACGATTCCAATTGACAGTCATTACGTGAGGAACACGGTTACAGAATAGTATAACGGATCGGATGGTCAGAATCGCTGACTTGGTTGATGCATGTCATCGTATCCCAAGTGCGTAGGCCTTGAAGATAGGGTAGAACGGGTCTTCACCAACCCATGCTTGCCGGAAATCGGGTGGGCAGGCTGGTTTTACTGACTTGGTTAGTGCATGTCATCGTATCCCAATTGCGTGGATCGATGGTCATGTTTTCATTCACTGGATTGCTTGGTCAATACTCGATTACTTACAGACCGCCGTCATGTAGCTGGAATATTCCTGAGTGCGGCGTTAAACAACAAACACACACAGGTTGCTGGGGACATTTAACCTGGAAGGTTATCATTTAAGGTGAAGAGACAGTAAAACGTCATGCAGTGTTGAATATTAATGCATGTAACAGTACATTCCATCTTTACCACTGATAACTCTACGTGTCCTAATAACATAATAATACATAAACATTGACGGGTAAGCATTGAACATAGTTTCTAAATATTACTAACAGTTAATCAACCGGTCAATCATGTCTAGTTAAGCCAATATGTACACGACTGGTTCCCTGCCCAACTAATTATCGCATGGATAAACCACAGCAATGTATCCACTTAACTGTTGATCCATTACGACCCCTGTAAGCAAGGTACCGCTAAATCCAAGCCTGTTTTCTTAAAGCTTATTCGGTTTATAGGCCACTTAGCCATAATCCAGGGGTATCCAAGGTTGGAATTGTAAACTGCCCAGGACTAAACGTTCAGCTCAACAATCAGGGTGTGAGTTAGACTCACACCTTGTCTATGAAATGAACATATGTTATTGGAAAAGACAGTTGTTAAATTATCTTTTTTAAATATAATAAAAAGGAGACCATAGATGCTTCATTTTCAGAAACTGCAGTAATCTAGACTTGCCCACTATTATAGACTTGCCTGGGCTGTATTGGATAATTTGTTTCAAGGTCTGCATGGCAGACAAGGTGATTGGTCTGGGTTGAATTGAACCTGGCAGAAACGTACCAGCTGTGACGTCTGCCAGTGTATACTACTCGAAAGTTAAAGAACATCCACAGTTGGAGTGAGTGAGTATGGTTTTACGCCGCTTTTAGCAATATTCCAGCAATGTCACGGTGGGGAACAACAGAAATGGGCTTCACACATTGTACCCATGTCGGGAATCGAACCCGGGTCTTCGGCGTGACTAGCGAACGCTTTAACAAAAAGGCTACCCGACCGCCCCTCCACAATTGGAAGGCTGTGTTGCAATAAATAGCAACCATGACAGATTAACTATAGTCGAATGAAAAATGTGAGCTTTCTTGAACTTCTTTTGAGTAGTATATATTCTTTATATAACAGTTTTCTGTAGGTAGGTAGGTAGGTAGGTAGGTATAGGTATTCATATTCTTTAAAAGAACTTGCTGTATGTTCACTTAGACCTTTAAACCTGGTGAGCCTTATCAGTTATCTTGACTGCATAATGACATCAGTCGGTTTTCAGTAAATAACTGGGTGTGGTCCAGAGCATCCAGTGATTGATAAGAGCAATGGCCGACACCAGAATATAATGACAGGCAAAGGAAGACACGGAGCCTGACCTCCCGATCCATTTAGCCGCCTCTATGACCAGCATAGATTATTGGGGACCAACTCTAACCCACACTCCCTGCAGTGTCTTTCAGCTGGGTCACACACTGTGACCATCTGATGATTCATCAAGCATATGTTCATGTAAATCACAACCAGTGAAGCCTGAAAAACATGGGTCTGGACAATCATGCTGATTTCAACAGGTTATTACATGTAGGTCAGAGTTCTTAATGTATTGATTTATAGGGACACATTTGGTCCGTAGGTTGATTTTAAAAAAAAATTCATTATACGGATTTTTGCAATAATCTTAGTATGATTTGCATCAGTGGGTGATAAATAAGAAAGAAGAATTGGCCTGGTATTGGTGCTTATGAATATTATAAATGTAAATTTGAGGGGGGGGGGGGGGGGGGGGGGGGGGCATTTCATTGTAATTTTTACTGTCAAAGCGATCTTTACCTTGGGCAGTATAAAAAAACCAACTCTTTCCTGTATTTTTCTATTTATAAGGTTGGTAGATCAGTAAGCCAAAACAATCCCACAAACCCGTAAGGCCTCACATAAATTTAAAATGGGGAACTATTCCCAAACCAGTTATTTGCAGGCTATTTCTCTAGAGGAATTATATTTCACTTTCACCATCTTCCCGAGGCAAAGGCGTTAACTTACTATAAAAGTGCAGTTCCCTTACTTGCAGAACTGGGCTGGAATTCCGGAGTTACATTTTGGCTGGACTAACGAGTCAATGCATAGTCCCATCAAAAATCGGGTAACGAACTAGACATCCGGCTCGTAAACAACATGGATTTCAACGTGAAGATTTCGGTCGACTGCAGGATTTGCAAAGCATGTGGACCCTCAACTGGGCGTCGCCAGATATTTTGCAAATCTTTTCATTTCTATAATCAAGGTGCTCAAGTGATTTGATGCACTTCGCGGGGAAAGCCCTGTTTTATTATAATATAGATCTTGATCAGTTAAATAGAGGACATAGAAGGGACATAACTCTTAATAGCCACTGGCGGAGCTACGAGGAAGCCTGCAAATTATGTATCAATTACATGATTTATACATTAGTCTTAATTATTTTATTGCAGATCTGGGGTAGATCCGGTCTTCAGCAACCCATGCTTGCCATAAACGGCGTATAGATACTTGTCGTAAGATGCGATTAACGGATCGGGTTGTCAGGCTCGCTGACTTGGTTGATGCATGTCATTTATCCCAATTGCGTGGATCGATGCTCATGATATCAATCACTGGATTGTCTGGTCCAGACATGATTATTGACAGACTGCCGTCATATAGCTGGAATATTGCTGAGCGTGGCGTTAAACAACCAACCAACCAACCATTATATTGCATGGTATAAAACTTTCATACAAAGCACAACAAATGATGTGATGTTTATTGGATGATGAAAAATTGTACATATGACAAACATGATCACATGTGACCAATGCAGTACCAGACTGTTCGAACACTTGTACGGGAGACTATTCACTGAAGCACGCATAGACTGCTTAATAGACTGACAAATGATAACATCTCCAACATCAGGCTTCTGGTAGTCCAAATACAACATTACCACCAAACTGTATAAACTTACAGGTTTGCATAAAGTCTTACTCTTTGCAAAGGTTTAGTGATCCAACATGGAGATTACATCATTTTAATAAAACAGAAGTTACAGGCTATTGAAGTTATTTCTCCTTTGACTAAAAATGAAATGTGTAAATAAATATCATCTTGTTTACATAGTTATGAAGTCCCTTGAAATTGTGTGAGTGAGTGAGTGAGTTTGGTTTTACGCCGCTTTTAGAATTATTCCAGCAATATCACGGCGGGGGACACAAGAAATGGGCTTCACACATTGTACCCATGTCGGGAATCGAACCTGGGCCTTCAGCATGACGAGTGAACGCTTTAACCTCTAGGCTACCTGACCACCCCTTGTGTTTATGCAAAGATAACATAACCTATTTAATAATATCTGACACAGGTTTTCCTCAAAGCTCTTCATCTGATTAAGGAAAGCATGCATATAACCCCCGAATATGGTCTCTGGTGAACTTCATATTCAAGGTTTTGAAACACAAAATATACAGACATCAGTTAACAAAGCAACAGTAAATGTTCCTATGTTTACATTTTTGCTCCAATTAGTGCCGTCAGAGTGAGTGAATGAGTATGGTTTTACGCCCCCATTGCAAATTCCAGCAATATCACGACAGGGGACACCAGAAATGGGCTTCACACATTGTACCCACGTTGGAAATGGAACTCGGGACTTCGTCGTGACAAGTGAACGCTTTAACCGCTAGGCTAACACCCACCCACCCACTCCCCCCAAGTGCTGTCAGAACAACTAGACCAACCTGAAAGTGATCTTTTGTAAGGGAAGCAACTCTGCACAGAGAATTGCAGCACCTCAGATGACCCAGTCACTGACCCCTGAAAGTTACCTTTGAAAGCAGTCCCTGTTTATAAAATGATTTCTTTTCAGATCATAAAGACATGCATTCATGGTACGATAATGAAAATTGGAATATATGATACCATCGTCTCTGGTTGACCGATGTTATCAACAGATGTTCAATTTTGACCAACCAATGTTGCTCAATGTCTCTGAATTGGTCTGCAGTCCAGTTGTGAGGAGTTAGTGTATCGTATCTTGACTTTAAGACAGTCTACCAATGTAGCCTTGAATCCACATTCTTGTCAATCTAGAAGATCGTGTTCAGGAAGAGTATTGGCAGTCACCAAGTACTGTGTGACACGCCAATGTCACTCCTCGTGGATGGTTCCTGATGACCTGCATCTCACATCACACGGCACGCCAGGCTGTTGCCATGGGTCACGTGGTCTCCATGGCCTGACACGACAGCTGCGCCTGTGCGATGTCGTGCAGCGCCTGTTGTATCTGTTTTAGCAGCACTTCGCCCCGATGAACCACGTCCTCTAACTTCCGCGCTGCATCCTGGTTCTCCACCTCTAATTTCCTCAGACTGGCTGTCTGAAAACATACATCAAAGAAAGGAAGATTTAGAAATTCGTAATTTATAAAGTCTAGATCTAGAGGACTATAGTCTGTCAACCATCATTTTGGCACCCGTCTTTTTACAATTATTTTCCATTAAACACACAATCACACAACAAAAGTTGGTTATCATCATATAACAATCATTGACCTCACTAAAAATATAGGGTTTTTTATTATTACATGTCCGAATAAAATTATTTTCTTCATTGTTATCACGTGACTTTGCTCCAAATGAGAATGATGAATTGCAAAATAACTCAATATTGGGAAATGTCAGTATGGTACACGGCAATGAATACCCTGTACCCAACAATATCTCCTCTTTGTTAATTTTATTCCCATCACAGGAAAAAGCTGTTTAAGAAACTATCATGTTGTTATGTGTACAAGTTGACATCTTGAACGGAGGGGGGCACAAGGGTAGGAGGAACAGCTCAACACACACATGCTACACAACGGTACAGGAAATGATAGCATCAGTGGGGTCGTCTCATGATGATTTTCATCGCAATCATTACTCATTACTAATCATTTAAGCATCCTTAGTATATCATAACAATATGTACTACAAACCTGCACCCCTCGTGTCAGGGGGAGCTGGGGAGGGACTCAAGAGATGAAGAAAATGAAGTGAACTTGGTATACGCTAGGGCTGTTACGATTCACTCGGATATTCAGTGAATTGATCCGTATACCTTTATGAATTGAATTTGCTATTCGTGGTCACTACAATCAAATATGTATGATATTTTGGAAAAGAGTATTTATTTATTCGTCAGTTATTTATCAAAGCAAGATATGCAAAATGGAATATAAATACAAGCCATGCAGTAGTGTCATCAGTATAACAAGGCCCCTAATGGTACTGTCAACCAAAACATGAGGCTATAGAATAAGCGTCATTGTTGCGATCTTTTGCTTGTTTGCTTCACAAAATATATTTGAAATGTTTCAACCTGAGCAATTACAGGACGTACATTTACATACATTTTTAATAAACTCAAGTTTTACACTGACACAATGTTTTTCCCCAATACAAAGACAATACCAGCTGATTACCATGAGCATGTAACCATGGAAGTAACTTGTTATTGTATTTGTGAATAAATATTCATATTCGTTACCCTATATTCGTGATATGTATCACACTCGCCTCAAAATGTATTCATTGCAGCCCATGTATACACAATCACATTAGTATGGATAACAGGACACAACATTCATTTATTACTTCTGTGTATAGTGAGTGAGTGAGTGAGTGAGTGAGTGAGTGAGTGAGTGAGTGAGTGAGTGAGTGAGTGAGTGAGTGAGTGAGTGAGTGAGTGAGCCAATATTTAAAATCACATCGGCAATATTTCAGCCATATCGTGACTTGAACAAGTTATGCATTAATATTACACATAAAACACTGTCGAAGGACAGTAAAACAACCAGCACTAGTTTCAGAACAATAACATGATCAGATTATGACAGAAGACACATTATAAAATCAGGTTTGAGATCACCAACAACTAAAGTTAGGCCACCATACCAGGGACCATGGGGACTTACAGTACCTTTGCTACCTGCTTGGACCCCCAGGAGGATTTATACCATCCCTTTAGTCATTGGTGATTGTTGACAAGATTAGCCATAAATTAAAAAATACAAATATTCTGCGGTTAAAACATTGGTAGATAAAATACTTTGAATTACGTGGTCTTACACTGTGTATAACGAATTTATGGCTGATTGATAACATAAAATTACATTGATAACAGGCAGATTCTACTATATTTGAAATGGAGAGATTTTGCAGTGAGAAACTTATTGGTCAAAATGAAGTTTATTAATGTGCCCAGAAACCTATGCTTATCTTTAAAGGCAATGAAATGGATCCGGTTGGTTGGTTTGTTGTTTTACGCCGCACTCAGCAATATTCCAGCTATATGATGGCAGTCTGTAATTAATCGAGTCTGGATCAGACAATCCAGTGATTGACATCATGAGCATCGATCCACGCAATTGAGATCGATAACATGCATCAACCAAGTCAGCGAGCCTGCCCACCCGATCCCGTTAGTCGCCTCTTACGACAAGCATAGTCGGTTTTATGGCAAGTATGGGTTGCTGAAGACCTATTCTAACCCGGATCTTCACAGGTCTGGATCTGGTAGTCAGACTTGGTGACTTGATTCTTTGGCAGAGATCGAAAACGAGGCGGTATTGAAATGAAGCCAAATTATTTTAGAAAGCTGATTATCTGATTGACACATCCTTACATTTTTATTTGGAGGTCAAAGTTTGTTCAGGGTTCAACCTTCTATGGAGGGGGTCCTCAAATGTTAACGCAGAGAGGTATCACATTCAGAGCAAAACATCTTGATTTTTTTTTTAGATTGTCTTTGAGCACTTTTACAGTTGCTGTTGTAATTGGCAAATGACTTTAACTGTACCCATTACATGCCTCAAACAAGCTACAAGTTAGGTCTGCCTACCTGCAGATCATAGGAAGAGTCCTCATTGGGCAGGGAGTCAATGAGAACATCGATGTCCTTGGCTGTACGCGCGATCAGCTTTGAGAACAGTACTGCATAATCTGTCAAATATAAAATGACATAGCAGCCATGACAAAAAGGAACAAATTGACCATGATAGACAGACACAAAAATATATAAAATATTCTGTCACACAACTTTACAAGAACCTGTTAATATTCCCTAAATTTAATGCCTCAACAATAGCTACTGTTCGTGTTTAACGCCGCACTCAGCAATAATCCAGCTATATGACGGTGGTCTATAAATAATAGAGTCTAGACCAGACAATCCAGTGATTGACATCGTGAGAATCGATCCACTCAATGGTCTCATTAGTTTTGAAATTTATATACAGTGGTCCCTCGCTACAACGCTACCAATGAGGTCCAAATAATTGGTGGGCGTTATAGACGATGAGCTGTTTAACCGAGGGGGGAGCGCGCTCGGCCAATCTCACGATCTTCGCCTTGTCTCACACATTGCAATGATACAAGTTGTTTACACTTGTAGTACACTTAAAATAGATCCGCCAACAAATTCACAAATTCAGAATAAAGTTGAAATTGCGAGCATCTGTGGCGGCCATAAAATTTCTGAGTCCTGTGATGGGATTCAAACCATGGACCTTCTGATCCGAGGTGGGACGCCTTGTCTACATGACCAAAGAAGTTAACCTCATCAGCAAGGTGACAAGGTGAAGATGTCATTGACTCGATGATTCCGTACTCTGCTAAATATTCCCTTGTCAACAGAAGGCACGGTAGTCAGAAGGCCAGTACCGAGACTTATTTTGCTCAAACTTAATATGCTTAGCCCCTTGTCATTGGATTCAAACCACGGACCTTCAGATCCGAGGTTGGACACATTGTCCACATGACCAAAGAGGTTAACCTCTACAGCAAGTTGACAAGTCATCCATGAGATGACTCCAGGCCTTGCTACATAGCAACTGTTGAAAAAAGAACGTTTAATTCTCATTCATATAATTTGTATGTGTGTGTTGTTTAACACCGCACTCAGCAATATTCCAGCTATAGTCTGTAAAGAATCAAGCCCGGGCCAGACAATCCAGTGATTGACATCATGAGCATCAATCTACGCAATTAGGATAAGATGACATGCATCAACCGAGTCAGCGAGCCTGCCCACCTCATCCCGTGAGTCGCCTCTTACGACAAGCAGAACCGCCTTTTACAGCAGCATGGGAGGCTGAAGACCTACTCTTATAAACCCAGGTCTTCACGGGTGAACACGATGAATACGTCTGATAATTTTCATAACAATTTCTAAAAGAATTGCTTATTTCCTAAATGTTTCTTAAACATTCCAATATCCTATCTTGTCCTTTTGAGAGTGAGTTGTGTTTTATGCCGCTTTTAACAGTATTCCAGTTATATCACAGCGTGTCAGCTTAATGTGGGAGGAAAGCCTGAAGTGATGCAGGTCTTAGACGTTTACCATTTCGGTGACACCCACAAACATGGGTATGTTGCTGATAAACCTAGAAACATAATCGGGGTGAACCAGGATTCGAACCCACAATCATAGGTTGCTGGCGTGTCCAAGGGAAGCAACTCTGCACAGCAAATGGCAGCGCCTTTGACAACTGGGCCACCCATGCCCTCTGTCCTTTTGAAAAACAGTAAGATTCACATGAGCAAATACAAAACCCAACTACACGATGTCATCACATACCATCCTGTGGAGGGGCCGGTGACGACTTTCCACTTGGCTTTTCGAAGTTGGGGAATGGACTTGGTTGAGCACATTGTTGCAAAATGCCGATACTGTTGCAGAAGTTGTCAGCTTGCTGAGGAGGAGAAAACATGGCATAATACATGAACATTGTGATGAGCTACTAAAGCCTTCTGTTTGTTTGTTTGTTTGTTTGTTGTTTAACACCGCACTCAGCAATATTCCAGCTATTTGACGGCGGTCTGTAAGTAATCGAGTCTGGACCAGACAATCCAGTGATCGACAACATAAGCATTGTTCCACGCAATTGGGATCGATAACATGCATCAACCAAGTCAGCGAGCCTGACCACACCATCCCGTTAGTTGCCTCTTGCGACAAGCATAGAAGCCTTTTACGGCAAGCATGGGTTGCTGAAGACCTGTTCCACCCCGGATCTTCACGGGCCCTAAAACCTTCTGGTATTAATACAATCATGCCATAGTTTATTAACAGTAGGCTTGATTTCAAGCTATGGAATACTGTTAAATATACTAAAAAAGCAGCAATAAATTACATGGTATATGTTCATTTGTTATTATTAGCAAGTTCACATTGAGCATCATGGCAAGGGCGATAACTCTAGAACACATGGTCCAACTAGAATGTGTGTTACTCATAAAAACATTTGTCTCCCCCTGCCCACAAGAAATAAAAAAGTAAAAATTGAAAAAAATGCAAAGGCAACTGTTGTGCATGTGGTCATTGCACATGTATAGTTTCATGCAAAAATATTCATTAATATTATGACTCGGAAACGTAGACTAGATTTGTTTGAGACTTAGTCGAAATTGTCCAGATGGAAACATAGCAAATAAAATGTAGAAAATTTTCAAAATAGCAAAAGGCACCAGTTAAGCTGATGAACAATGCAAATACCAAGTTTCGTTGAAAAACTTTCAACGGTTTTCGAGTTATGGCTTGTAATAAGAAGGTAGCGCTGACACCAATGCCAATGGTAACCAAGCCAAAAGTAATCTGTCTCCCCTTCCATTAGTGGGAAACACTTTTACTCACTGAAGGGCCATCATTTACGAGGTCTGGTATTGTCCAGGAACACAACCTACGGTCCCTGAAGCACAAGTTCCACACAGGGTGACATTGGAAACCAGGGCTTATCTTACTGAAGATAGTCAACTATTTTAATATTGCAGCACATAGAAATATGTTTTATCAGCGATTCCTAGTTGTGGATAAGTTGCAGGAAATGTAACTTACCACAGAATTGCAGAAAATCGCGGAATTTGCCCTTTATTATCGATCAATACACTAATTTTAATTATTTTCAAGCTTTTCTATAACATTTCACATGCGATTCAAACATACAAAATGTGAATCCTTTAATAAAACAAAATTAAAAATAGTGGAGGATTGAATTTTCACACTGCGAGCTTGAAGCTATCTAGTGATTTAACCTAATTAGCCAAATGTTTGCTATGAGACCATGGGCACTATCACAAATAAGTAGTGATCATTTACTAGTGGTGGGGCGATACACCGATGCATCGCCTCTTTTTACTTCTCGATACAAGTATCGATCACAGTCACAATCAATCACTAATCAGTAGTGCAAGATAATAGCGAAAACATGAATATTTTCATCTATTGCGCCATACTTGACACTGCCAACTGTAAATCATCAGTGTGCCAGGTATATTTGGCCATCCTGTCTATGAAAAAGATGGCTTACTCACCACAGATAAGAGCACATGCAAGTATTGTGATAAATATCGGATTGTGAGTAAGGTATCTTGATACGTATCGGATTGCACAGTTGGTGTACCGTCCTAGCCCTATCATTTACCCAGTTAAACCTTACAGCAGGGTCACAATATGATATGTATCACGATACAAGGGTCACGATACCATACGTATCGCAATAAGCATATTAACGTCAAATCGCATGGAAACTTCTTGACAATAAATATTTCTGAGAGGTTCAAAATTAAATGCTAGCTGTAGACACATGTTCGTAGCAGCTATGTTTAGTAGAGAACTTGAAATGTGAATAACAACACAATTTGCAATAGTTGACTGACATAAACAAGGGGGTCATTAAACAAGTAGTTAGTAATTTATTTCAGCAAGTGTATCGTCTTGTATCGACACAGAAAAAAACTGTATCATGTATCATAGCCAATTGTCGCAATAAGCTGCACTCAGTAAAATGCAATCTCATTAAAATCAGATCATAGTTCTTGCTACCACTGAACAAAGATCTGAGGACATCCCATTACATCCCAGAATGACCTTTCGCAGACTTTGACTGACCAATATGAAATGACTAACAAGAAGTCAACATTCGCAAATCAGAAAGTAGCTTTCTCAAGCTATACGAGACAAGTTTCAAACTGGCAACTTCCATTCCATACTATGCTTGACAAAATAAGGTCTTGATTCAAAATTTGAAAACTGAACAAAAAAATATTCTGAAATATCTAACATATGGTCGAGATTGTATATATGTATGGCAGTTCTTCCCACGGTCTGTGCAACGTCTCTTACATTTCGAGGCTGCAGGATTAGAAAACACATTCGGACTGTCATATTCCTGATCCGGTAGGCGACGCTCTGATTGGTCAGATGAAAGGTCGTTCTGCCGTGACTCATAATGAGAGGCCCTCAGATCTTTGTTTAGTTATATCGAGAACTAAGATCTGATTTGAATGAGATTGAGCAAAATGCAGCCATAGAAATTGGCACTAGTTGTATAGTCCTTGCAAAACTACTCAATAGTTAAGGTATCATAAGGAACAGAAGAGATTTGCCATTTTTAAGGGTTTTGCTATATCTTATCATTATACATGTCACAAGGACTAGTGGACAGAAAATGTTAGTTGCTATCGTGGAAATGCAGTCTTGTTGAATATCCTTCAAAGGTTTGACAAATCATGGAAATGTTCTGATGCTATTTGTCCCTGAGGTTGATGCTGAGATGAATACATAAATATGTTCAATACCAAAGTCATAATTCACTACATAGTGAGTGAGAAAAGGTTGTCATTGCTCTAGACAATAATCCATTTACACCATGAGATGTAACGGTCACATGATCACACCAGTTGCGAAAATCAATATTGTATGCATGTGCCAAGGTTATTAAATACTCATAATCATTAAGATGTATGTTTTCTTACAACAATGCATCACGAGAATACTGTCGGCTCTGTACTGAGTCTGTAGCCTACGTGTAGCCCTACAGCCCTAAATACTTGGTAGGTATAATTTCGTCACCGTTTAACAACAGAACTGTAAACATATAATTTCACCAGCCAACATCATTATCTCTTTGGGCTTACATAGACTATTTTCACATCCTTGCAATATTCTAAACAGTCGGACAAACAGATAAAACAGCAGACAGAAAACACCTCTCACTAAGACTCGGTAAAGGGACTTAATTCAAATGGCCATGTTTACAATGGAACAGAGGTAGTTTAGATTACGGATATGACAGAAAAAATAACGAACACATTCTGTCGTCGCCACGAGACTGTGGACAAAACTTATTGTGTTGGAGATTCATGTACTCATGCTTTGTTCAAAATTCATACTTGGTTCACAGCATCCTGCAACTGTGTCAGTCTGTCCGCCATCATGCAGGGTGTACTTCATTACGTTTACATCAAGCGTTCTTTAGTCGAATACCATTGGAGTATGCATGCTCATCTTTCAGTTGCCCGAGCCTCTGGTGCTCGTTGTGATATTGTAAAGTCCTGGTCGCACATTTTCCTTAAACCTCACACAAAACTTTATTTACGGGCCTGTATGTTGATCCTGTCAGTCGGAATATCAAGTGTATTTGTTTTATCGGGGAGTCTAGATATCCCTGGTTATGCTATAGGAAAATCAAAATTCATGTCCAAGTAAAAAACGTTTTCACCATAACCCTACAAAGTATATTAGCTGACGTTCTAACGTAGACTTGGCCTGTTTGAAGATTGTTGTTACTAAAACAGTGAAGGATGTGTGTAATCCGCTGCTTACCACAACAAATCAAGCGTATATACCTCTCATCACCTGGTTGTTGTCACTTTATCTCGACAACGGTGTAAGAATCTACATCGAAACGTCGCCATATGAAATAAACCAGATATCCACAAAGTTGTACGTTTTCTATTGTACGGAAGCCTTTTAGGGCCATTTATTTGTTGTTGTTTTTTTGAAATTTCAAGAAACTAAGTTAAGATTTCAAGAAGAAATTTGAAATTTCAAGATGCTGTTGAAAATCCAAGATACATACTAAGTTGAAATATCACGATAACGGTAGTTAGCTTTCAAGATAAGTTGTGATTTAAAAAATGTTAACTTGAAATTTCAACTTAAGATCTCGAAATTTCTAGAAAAAAAACAAGTGTCTAAAAGGATTCGGAATATTGCTTCTGATATGTCATCAAATGTATGAGCTTCGATTAATAATCACTAAAATATATTGAGAATTATACTCATTCTTCAACCTCGTCTGAGAGATTGTTACTTTAGAATATTAGTTACATATGATCCTGTGACTTTACAGATACCAAAGACCATATTATAAAGTCTCTGCAGATACGTATATTTTATTCAGTATTTCAGTTACGTAGTCTGGTGGATTTGAGAATCGGTTTGACCTTATAGAAAATACGTATTTTAAGAAAGGAGTTTTTCATTGCAAAAAGTGTAAAAAGACGGTGCATAAACAGCATGCTGATCCATTTTTTACATGCTTGACAATGGTATAAGGATATATACAGAAAAGTCGCTACATTTTACAATATAATAAAGAAGTTGTCATGCATGAACCTTTGTCTACTTAGGCTTTGTCCTAGCTGTTACTCTTGTCGGGCATGGATTCACGGAGTATTGGGAACCTGGAGTTACTGTAACCACAGGAACGTGTAGATAATAATAATAATGACAACAGCAACAACAACAATAATTATAATAATAAACAAATTCGCAAAAAACCCTCGTAGACGAGTTTCGTTGTTGTTGTTGTTATGATGATGATGATGATGATGATGATGATGATGATGATGATGGCCCTGTGAACAAACACACGCCCTTCCCCCCATAACAAATGACCAGTCCCTATAATGACTAACGTTATCAATGTGTGGCTACATATATACTATGGCAACTCCGCTTAGAATAGGAAATATTTTCACATCAGTTATTTCAATATTGATATCATAAATTGATATCGACAAAACGATAGACAGGAAAAGGTTTGACAAGAAGTAATTTGATACAAAATATGGAATTAAAAAGATTTGTAACCAAACTGGTTGTACGTCGCTGTTCTGTCCCTACACACGAGACTCTCTTTCCGCAACAGATAACGGCCCCGGTACCATAAGCCGGGCCGTGCTTGTAAAGACAGTTTCTCATAAAAGGGAGTATAGCCTATTTTCCGACCTTCACCGCTTAAAAAAAAGGAAAGAAAAAATATTTTGAATGTCACAAATAAAAGTTAGAAACATCATTTTTTTCACGCTAAGCGAAGCATAAAAACATCAGTATTATTAAAAACTGCATACGGTAATGATCGAGAATTCCGGATATGACGTCGCACCTGCCTCGATCTGGTCTTTCCGCCATTGACGATATCTCATCAAGGCGTGCACTACGTTTCGTGTCTACGAAAGACTTAAAAGTAAGCTTATCTATAATGGAATAATACCCAAAGCGTGTTTGAATTGAAGATAAAGATTCAATAAATGGAATTGTTCGTGATATGTCAGGATATTTTTGATGATATTCACGGTTTTCAAAACATTTATTCCTGTCTATGGGGACCACGTGGTTCGGGAGCACATTCACGAAAATAGATCTTATTTACGAATTATACCAGTTTGTGTTATTACAAACACGTCCAAGTTATCATCATGGAACTTTGCGGGGTTTTCCACAACACCAGTACTGCACTTAAGCCTTTCCAAATGTTCAATTTGAATTGCGTGGAGCAAGAGTGGAAACTATCGCAATCCTGGTAATACGCCTGGATGAAAACTGTTCGAGCCTAGGCCAACAGTTTGTTGTATGATTTATTTATTTATTGGAGCTGTATTAATATACATACTTCTTTGCCAATCCAACTTCACACACTGTGAAATAAATATGTATGAATTCCAGGGTAGACGCCAATGGTCAAACACGATACAAGGAGGCTTATATTTCACATCATACTTATTTTTTCGTAATATAAATTCAAGAGTTACATCAAAATCACTATTTTGGACAAAGTGAAAGCTGTTTCCCCATTTATGTATCAGACATTAAGCTACAAATTCCTCATTGTACAAATAAATTGCTGGTAAAAGCTTAGTGTCCTGACTCCATGTAACTGCTTATTTTTGCTGGCTTATTTCAATTAGACATCATTTAAGATGATCAAAACCTCAACATTGAAAAGGCAGTATGTGCTGAAATGCCTGTTGGTATAAACAAGTATTTTGGTGTTAAAAACAAGGCTAATGGTACATTATCTAACCTCTAGTACTACAATGGATATAGATCTATATCTTTTTGTGCTCTTTGGTTACTGGCTAAAAGATATCCAGCATTAGAAATTGGCACTAGTCCTATAGTCCTTACCAAACTGCCCAATAGTTAAGGTATCCTAAGGACTAGTAGAAATTGGCCCATTTTAAGGGTTTTGCTATATGTTATCATTATAAGGACTAGTGGACAAAAACTGTTAGTTTCTAACCCTGATATCCAAGACATTTGACAGTATTTTGTTTATTTGAAAGTTTGTTATGACTTGTGTATCGGTGGTAGTTGCAGAGCTACAGATAATGGGCGTATCTGCATAAAATACGCATCAGAAATGCAGAAATATGCAGTAAAATAAAATCCAAGTGTATCAAGTACGCAACGAACATTACAGATACGCTACAAAAATAAAACTTGTGCGTATCATCAAAATATTGTGAACTAACCCTGCGTATTCGATTAGCAAATCAGCAACTTATTTTGAAATTATAAACGGGCATTCCGTCAACCTTGCCCAACTCCACGATGACAGTTACATCATGATCATTTGCCATCACACTTTCTTGTGGAAGTATCGTGGTATTTTTTAGTATAAAGCTCTCGAACCCACACGACACCAGTTTGCAGGGACTAGATGTATAGTGTTTTTAAATATTTAACTTAAATACTCACATGTGTAAAAACTAGTGGGTAACAGAAATTTGAATACCCAGATAGAATTACTGATACCCAATGATTTTAAAATGCATTGGTAAAATACCCACAACACCAAAAACTTATCTGGAGCTCTGTAGTTACGTTATGATCTTATTTCTTGATTTCAGAATGCGTTACGTGGCCGCTTACATGCTAGCCAACCTTGGTGGCAGCAATAACCCATCTGCTGCAGACATTGAAAAAATTCTCGGCAGTGTTGGTATCGAGGCTGAAAAAGACAAGATCACCAAAGTTATCAGTGAGCTGAAGGGGAAGAACATTGACGAGCTCATTGAAGAAGGTAGATAACCTGACACATGTATTCTTTTGATCAGCACAGTTGGGATCCTGGCTTAGAATGGATCCCCAGCAACCTATGCTGGTACATGTCATCGATCTCAATTGCGTGGATCAATGCTCATGATGTCAATCACTGGATTGTCTGGTCCGGACTCGATTATTTACTGACAGCTGTCATATAGCTGGAATTATTGCTGAGTGCTGTGTTAAACAACAAACAAAAGAAAAGAAAGGGACACTTCTTTGAGAGGCATTTAGAAGTTGGGAGTACTAAGTAAGGATAAGATTTATGGATGAACAACTTCTTTATTACAATTAGGTGCGATGTTTCGATGTAGGTTCTGACACCGTTATCAAGCAAGTGACTTTGAGAAACTGTCAGTCATGACCCCAATATCCGACTAGTTTGTCCTGTGAGTAGTTACAAATAAACATGGTAGAACACAGATGCATGTGCATAGAAACAGGGCTCCTTATTATGAAATATGGATGTGTCTTTGAAACAACAAAAAGTATTTGTTGCGTATAATTTCCCCACTGAAGTTCATGAACTGAGTTCACCAGAAACTGAACAGTTAATACAATCTTGTTCCAGGCCAGAAGAAGCTTGCCTCGGTGCCATCAGGTGGTGCTGCTGCTGCCGGAGCTGGTGGCAGTGCCGCGCCTGCAGCTGGTGGTGCTGCTGAAGGTAACCACTTCTTCCTTATATTACTAGTTGGTTTGAATAGGTCTTAAGCAACCCATGCCTGTTGTTAAAGCATCTATGCTTGTTGTAGGTGACGACTAACGGGATCGAATAATTTGACTTGGTTGAGACATATCATATCCTAATTGAGTGGACCAATGCTCATGATATCAATCACTGAATTGTCTTGTCCAGACAAGATAAACAGACCGTCCTATAGCTGGAATATTGCTGAGTGCTGTGTTAAACAACAAACAAAAACAAGTCGGGATAAACTGTTGTCCCCAGTGGTATTACAATATGAAATATCCCAGTATCCCTATCTGTTGATTAGGGCGGTCGGGTAGCCTGGTGGTTAAAGCGTTCGCCCGTCACGCTGAAGACCCGGGTTAGATTCCCTACATAGGTACAATGTTTGAAGCCCATTTCTGTTGTCTCCCACTGTGATATTGCTGGAATATTGCTAAAAGCGGCGTAAAATCAAACTAGCTCACTATCTGTTGATTAATATATTATAAAGTGAGGAGAGATGGGGTTTATCGTCTCATCCAAGATTATTACACTACTGTGTATAGCTGCTTGTAGTCTGCCCCATATACAAGATATTGCTGGTAACTCTAGAAATATTTACAACAACCATTCTGCACGTTCAGAAAAATGTGAAAGATAGACATAAGATGCACATTTTATTCTTGATTCCTCAAGTGTCATTACTGACAAATGTTTGTTTCTCTTTTTCAGCCAAGAAAGAGGAAAAGAAGGAAGAGTCCGAGTCAGAAGACGAGGACATGGGCTTCGGACTTTTCGACTAATTCCTAAATGTATATTTTACTCAAGTAAAAAAAGGAACCACCACTTTTTCTTGTTATTTCCTGCAATAGCATGATGTACAGTAGTCTAGCTGTAAGGGCCAATATGCATCAGCGGACGAAAAACTGCTTCAATCTGTTAATGTTTTATTGAGTTTGATGACATTGTATATCTTCAGCTTCCTTTGGAGTCAATTACTTGTGAATTTAGGTAAAAGTGAAAGTCATACGACAGATTATCCTTTGATTTGCTGTATTGAATTGGAAACAAAAAATGGTGGAAAAAGCCCAGATGAAAGTGATTTTTGAATTTTAGATAGGCTCTGAAATACGTTTAGGACTTTGGCTTTTCATAGAAGTGGTTCTTAGAAGACAAATGGAATTGGAGTCGTTACTAGGCCCTCCAAAAATAAGTCTGGTCATAAGAGCTTGAATCATACTCGTATATATCTCCTACACAGACTCCTAGAAATTGTTGCATCCCGAACTTTCTCAACTATCAGAAACTGTTAGTCAACAGCTGGGGTTGGTAACTTTAGAGACACTGCCAGTTAAAATTTGGCCTCCTTTTACCAGCACTTCAGTGATGTGCTGCCACTGATGGTCAGTACAGAGAAATCTGCCAACCATCTCCACTGCCACATATTCAACAAAGGGAGCACAGGTTGGAATTGGTGCCTAGCAACCTATGGCTCTTCAGGTGGGCAGACTGATATTGGGTGTCTTATATTACCAATCACTGGATTTTCTGGTCCAGTCTTGATTACTTCAAGGCCTCCTCGAATAGCTGGAATGTGAGTGTTAACGTACAGTAGGTGACAAATGTCAACTTGGTGCTAACAATGGCTAAGTATCTTATTGATGGCATTCATGCTGGATAGAACGCCTATTTCCTTGAATGTTGGGACAACCCACACTTCCCCATAAACTACGGAATCTTCAGAGACTTTCGGAAAGAAAAACATTGTCCATAAGCTTAACGCCACATTGCACAACAGCAAGGCAACCAAGGAATGTTTTTGAACTGGCCCAACCTTTGCTGAATTTCACCTTGCACCTGTGCCCCGCTCACTTCAAGATATTAATTTGTACACATTACGTGATATTTGCTTTAACAACTTTTTTCAAGTGGTGGGAATAAAAAATACACATCAGATATTGTTGGCTGGGTACAAGGTAGTCATTGCCGTGTATATTGACACTTAGTAGACTATTCCCGATTGAGTTATTTTGCAATTTAGGGTTCTCATTTTGAGCCAAATGGACTGTTTTTGTGGAGCTGCCGTTGATTGACCTGAACTCAAATCCCACGTTAAGTTGGTTTTGCAGTACATTTAAGTTGTTAACCCCAAACTTTTCCATCTCTATCCCACTACATCTGTCTTTTTAACTGCTTCCTGATGAAGTAATGTTTCTGGTCTTTTAGTTGGCCCTATAAAGACCTGACGATGAGGTTTTTTTCAAATTTCCGTATCTTTGAGATGAGGAAATTTCTATGGCATTAACATTTATTCTTCTGGAGAAAAAGAACCGTCACCAGTATTGGCCTCTCTCCGCTCCCCGTGCGCTGGTGAAATAAGGTTAGAGTTACCTACCCTTGTTTAGACTCGGGTTGGGTGGTGAAAATGACGCCCAGGTGGACAAGAAACATACCTTTTCTTGGCCTTGGTGGTTAATAATTGTACTGACAACCAAACGGCGGTTGATTCAATATTCGCTCCAAAACTTCGTACGCTGCATTTTGTTACAATTAAGGTTATGTCGCCCGTTCACGCATGAGTACTATTTATAGTTTCTTATACTCCCATACTCCGTAGTCCGTACTATTCCAGCTATATGAAGGGGGCCTGCCAATACATTTAAGGCTTAGGGCTTGCCTACTTCGCTCACACGGGACATTATCCGTAATTTGTCATATGTTGTTGTTTATTCTTTATTATTAACTCGCTCATATAATATATCGATTAATTCATTTGCTAGACCGTTTCCGTGGTGTGGTGGACAGAGAGTCTGCCCAGAGAGCGGAAGGACGTTGGTTCCATCTCCAGGCCGCGTCATACCAAAACATTGTACTTGTTGTTACCCTGCCTTGTCCTCGGCATAAAGGGAGTAACAACGACTAGTTGGTTCGGAGTTTATTGTTTGACTATCCAGTGATTGATGTCATGAGCATTGATTCACGCAATTCGGAAACGATGACATGCATCTACCAAGTCCGCGAACTTGACCATCCGTTAGTCGCCTCTTGCGACAAGCATATTCGCCTCTTACAGCAATAATGGGTTGAAGACATATTCTAACTCGGATCGTCACGGTGCCCGGCTCTGAGCGCTATACTGTGTCTATATGAGGTACCATGTTAAACTGTGACATGATATCTCCGTGGGGTAGCACTATTAAACCGACATTAGTCCCTACCAGTACAATCAGCCGCGCACGCATGCACGCACACATGGATGTCGGTATATAAATGCATAATCTTGAACCTGATGTTAAACCCCATTTCACATCACCCAATTTGTCTCGTTCAAACTATTTTTTTCCAGAAGCAGCTATATGTCTGAACTCCTGTCTGCTCCTGACTAGCACGTAAACAAGAATTCATTCTCATGAATTATTAAAGAACCAACACGAAAACCGCTCAACGATTATTTAAATGTGCAGCGAACGTTTGAACACGTCGCTGCATTTTATTTCGTTTTAAAGGTATTGTAACATCCAGACTACATACAAGTTACTACATGTCAACAAGCAAAAACATACCTTGTTGCCTATTATCTGACAGACAAAACGTGTTGCACATTTTGGCAAAGAGCCACGAACATAATATTATGGAAGGGAGATAACTCCACCCGCGCTTGCATAACCGTGAGCAAGCCATCATTGTTGAATTGTGGTGGTGCAATGCTATGCAGTTATAAATACCACAAGTCTCTTATTTCTGCACTGCGCTGAAGGATAGCCGGGTCAGGCGGAGACTGAGCCGAATCGGAGTATAACAAACATTCAGAACAAGGTATGTCCGTAACACGGATCAATATATATAGGCTGCAGGCCCATCGCATCTTATGCTAATGTCGGTCGTTACGGGATTTCTTGTTATACCATAGTTTAACCTTGCAGAGGTCGGTGCCAGTGTTTTATTCGCCTCTGTCACAAGGACACGGAGGTAGTATTTTGTGCTCTTTGAATCACTGGTTGAAGAATAAGGATTGTGCGAACGAATTTGTGAAACCGATCTTGGGGTTTATTTCGTGTATAGGCATGCTTGATAGATCCATTTCATGATTGTTAAGAACGCGAAATAGCACCCGGAATAGGACGCCACCCCCCACACCACACCCCAATCACGTAATGTTGGTGTTAAATAAGTAGATTAATATCATACACCGGTTTGTCATTTTTTTTATATATATGAATAGTTTTTACAGGTGTACACAATATAACTGTACATGTCCCGAGTATGCTTTAGCTGCGCGACTTGTCTGATAAGCCTTAATCGATTGTTCTTTGGACCGCTGCAAGTAACAATATAGCTTTGTGTATGTAACATGGCCTGCTATGTCACGTAATCAATCAGCTATCTCGGGTCCGGGGTACTGACAGTGTAACAATAGGTGAGGTGAAGTGAGGTGGGGTTAACGTCGCGTTCGACGTTATTGCACCTACTTAGCAACGTTCATGCACGTGTCGGCTTTATATTGCTAGCCCACTAAGGTACCGTGCCTCAGATTAACATGGATACTCCTTTCACAGTATACTGACTCCAAGCTGCCCAGTCCTTGTTTTGCCCCCTTAATGCCAGGCAGGGTAACAACAAGTACCATTTTGTATCTTTTGTTGTATGACGCGGTCGGGGATCGAATCCCAGACCTTCCGCTCTCCGGGCAGATGGTCTACCCTCTAGACCATGGATGCGGTCCTGTAAATATTGGTCATGCTTCAACAAAAATATTATCTGAGGGATTATGAGCGATTGTCTTTTGGGCCTTTAGGATGACGTGCAGTTAAAAACCATGTGTCCGTTTCGTATTGGGATCAGGTCACCCTGTGAACAACTCCGGGTTAGAATTGCTCTTCAACACCCCATTTTACCTCATTTGTTCACTTGTTCGTTTCTTAAAGCATCATACACTCAGCAATGACCCGTGAAGATCCGGGTTGGAATATGTCTTCAGCAACCCATGCATGCCGTAAAGACGACTATGCTTGTCGGAAGTGGCGACTAACGGGATCGGGTGGTCAGACTCGCTGACTTGGTTGATGCATGTCATCGTATATCAATTGCTTGAATCGATGCTCATGTTATCAGTTATTTGATTGTCAAGTCCAGACTCAAATATTTACAGACCGCCGCCATATAGCTGGAATATTGATGAGTGCAGCGTTAAACAACAAACAAACAAGCAAGAAAACAAAACACTCAGCAATATTCCAGCTATATGACCGCGGCCTGACAAAGACAATCGAGTCTAGACCAGACTCCGGGCCTCCAGGACCCCCTGTTGGACCCCCCTTTGGTCCCGCCTATGTAAATTACTGGAAATTCACTTTGCGAGTCAGTGTCAATCACAATCGCCAGAAGACAATGTATCATTGCATCGTGAAGACATTAGATGAAGCGTTCCTAAAATACCTACCTCACCCCGAAATTAGCATTTCCACCATACATGAAATGTTTATGTGTAAAGGGAGATAACCAGTACTGATCTACATTTAATTCATTCACACGATGGACCTATAGGATATTTCATGTTCGCTTCCGAAAAAATAATGTCTTTCCAAGGTTTTTGTTTTATTTGCCTGTAAAAGATTGTCAAGATTTGTTCTGATAACATATTTAACATTGTAAATATATGGAAAATCCACATTGACAAAAGAGAGAATATGGTTTAATCAATATTTCTGTAATCACGTGATACCAAGGACAGGCTTCACAATGTATCCATCGTGCACATGTTTATTACTTGGTTGATACATGTCATCGTATCCCAATTGCGTCGATCGATGCTCATGATGACAACCACTGGATTATCTGGTCCAGACTCAATTATTTACAGACCGCCGTCATATAGCTGGAATATTGCTGAGTGCGGCGTTAAACAACAAACAAACAAACAAAACATATTTATTATTTCTATGCATGGAGTCGAACCCGAGTTTCCTTTGACGAGCGACCGCTATAACCACTAGGCTATCGTTAAGCATTGCTTCCATATTCTGTATGTACATGTTGGTATATGTAGTACAAAAAAGAATATATTATCCTAAGTATTACACGTGTATATTCACCTATCGCCAGAAGAGTTAAACATAGCCATCAGGCGAAACTTAGTCATCCAAATAGACAATTTGTTTATTTATTTATTTGTTTATTCAAATAAATTGTTAAAATTTCGGAGATATGGATGTTTTCCACACTATGAGGGACGATATCAGACATATTTGGTCTGTCTTTTTGTGTATGGATTGTTCTAGATACATTGTATAGCTTAATGCACTCACGTAATTCCCCCTTCCCTAATATGATTGTCATATTTGTGAATGATCCTCCCCCAGGTCCTTATAATATTTCTTTCATGACCCTCCCCGAAAAGACAAAATGCAAAAGCACTTTATATTTTATTATAAAATGTCAACTTTTTCATGACCCTCCCAAAACATATAAATTATTTTGTATGACCCTCCTCGAGAGACTGTCATAGTTTTTGGTGACGCCCCCCCCCCCCACCACCGCACACACACACACACACTGTCATAAATGTTTGTTCGTTTGTCTTTGTTTGTTTGTTTGTTGTTTAACGCCACACTCAGCAATATTCCAGCTATATGACGGCAGTCTGTAAATAGTCGAGTCTGGACCAGACAATCCAGTGATTGATATCATGAGCATTGATCCACGGAATTGGGATCGATGACATGCATCAACCAAGTCAGCGAGCCTGACCACCCGATCCCGTTAGTCGCCTCGTACGACAATCATAGTCGCCTTTTACGGCAATCATGGGTTGCTGAAGACCTATTCTACCCCGGATCTTCACGGGTCCTGTCATAAATGACGGATTCCTTATTCATCCACGAATACGATTTGCGTACATATTTTTTCTATAATAACTTGTTGCATTTTCGGAGATATTGTTTTCCTAATTATGAGTGACCATGTCAGACGGATTTTGTCCATCATTTTGTGTATGAATAGTTAAGTTGATGTATGAATAGTCATCGACACTTGAAATATAATCACGAAATACCGCGATGATTTATCAACGAAGATAACTGCGTGTGTGCAAATACTTATAAAGTATAAATAAGTCATTCAAGCGATAAGGAAGTTTTCTTAGAGCAATGACAAAAACGCTTTTCAAGAAAAATCCGTTTTTCAAGCGTTAAACATCATCATTGAAGTTTGATCACGTGGTTACATTCCGAGTACGGATCGGCAGCCAATTAGATACATATAGATACATTTTATAACTATTTTGTTAACTTGGCACACGGCTATGTTGGTAACCACGACGATGTTGCAGGATGCGGTACGTGGCGGCCTACCTGCTGGCGGTCCTGGGAGGGAATGAGAACCCCTCCGCCAGGGACATCAAACAGATCCTCAACAGTGTCGGCGTGGATGCCGAGGAAGACCGACTCGCCCTCGTCATCAGTCAGCTGAAGGGCAAGGACGTCGAGGAGGTCATTGCTCAAGGTCAGTGGCGAAGGGACGGACTTAAACATGCATACTGAATTATTTTTTTCCACAGATTCCTGCAGTTTGGTGAGTGAATGTAAGTGAACACCGCTCTAAATAATATTCCAAGAAAATCATAGCGGTGAATGGGATTCACAAAGTGTACACATACAGTACTTGGGACTCGAATTCAAGCTTCGGATGGAGGGGCGACTAAGGGAGGAAACTCTGCACCGAGAATAAGTTCGTTGCTTTAGACCACTTTCAATTCACAATCTTTCTTCTTTTTTTTTTTTTGATGTTTAACGCCGCACTCAGCAATATTCCAACTATATGACGGCGGTCTATAAAAAATCGGGTCTTTGACCAGACAATCCAGTGATTGACATCATGAGCAATGAACATCGATCCACGCAATTGGAATACGATGACATGCATCAACCAAGTCAGCGAGCGTGACCACCCGATCCCTTTAGTCGTCTCTTACGACAAGCATAGTCGCCTTTTACAGCAAGAATGGCCTATTCTACCAGGTCCAATCAATATTATAGAAGCTCATATGGTGATTCTGTGGAGCAAATGGTCTGATATCAAAACAATTTTGCTCTGAACGATCACAAATTATAACCCAGTGTCTTTTACATTGTGTCTCGTAGGCAATGAGCGCCTGGCTACTGTCGCATTCGGAGCTGGGGCTGGTGTTGCCGTTGACGATGACAACGTCGGCGACGCTGATGAGAAGGAAGAGAAGAAAGGTGAGACACACATCACCCTTGTATATAACCATTGAGAGAGTGCATGAATCGGAGTAAACCCAACTTTGAACAGTATATCAGTTATTGAGGTATCAACAAGAATTGGCACTGCCCGTCCGTCTGTTCGTCACCTTCGTTCCCGGAGCACACCTACTGGACATAATTATGCCAACCTATGGCCTTTTGGTAAATCGGGAAAGTTATTGAAATTTGTATTTTGCCTTTTTCTATGTCTTGTGAGTGAGTTGGGTTTAACGCCGCTTTTAACAGTATTGCAATTATATCGCGGCGTGCCAGCTTAATGTGGGAGTAAAGCCCGCAGTGATGCAGGTCTCAGACGTTCACCACTTCGGCGAAACCCACGAGCACGGGTATGGTGCTGGCTAACCTAGAAACATAATCGGGGCTATCCGGGATTCAAACTCACAATCATAGGTTTCTTGCGTGCCCAAGGGACGCAACTCTGCACAGCGAATCGCGGCGCCTGAGAGGACTGGGCCACCCCTGCCCCCTGTTTCTATGACTGGACTGGTGGTATATTGAATGTAGCATAACGCAAAGACGGTTCAAAATTTCTCCATCAATGTTTTGCACTGATATCAGTCTAGACATGAATTGGCACCTTTAGCTGTTGACATTTGTTTTTCCCGATTTCCATGACAACAAACTGGACATGACTAATATAAAAGGGAAGGCTTTGTTTCGAGAGCCTAACTCAAAACTGTTTAGTATTTACTGGTTCATGGGTGTACAAGTGCCATTTGTCATTCGGGAATTTCGGAAATTACCGTATTCGACAAAATAAGCGCCCTGGGCTCTCTCAAAATTAGAAATAGGGGGCTCTTATAAGAATATTATTTTGGTGAAAAACAACAGAGTTGAAAGATCGTTAATTTTGTGGTTTATGCTGACAGCCTGAAATGTTTATATACGACAGATAGATTTTTCCAGAATTATATTTCCCATAATAAAGGATGCATATAACACACGTATTATACACGAATAAATAAGTCTTGTGTACATTGATCAATCGGAAGGGGTGCTAATTGCAACGGATTGTTCACTAGCCAATATATTAGCACATATCGCCGTTGGCGCTTATTAGAGCAGGGCGCTTATTACGTCGAATACGGTAATTATGTTTTCTGGTTTCCACGACAACAAAATGGATTTAAGTACAAATCAATGAAGGGTTCATTTCCAGGTCATGTATACCCCTTGAACCATTTGTATGTCCACAGGTATCAATTATGTGGTCAACTGGTGATTTTTTACCCTTTTGGATTATTTTCTTTTATATTCTCTTTTACATCGTATCTTTATAGCAAATACTCTGATCTGTAAAGATGCAAATGTTGAATAACAATCAAGTGAGCTACAGTGCATCCAGCTACAGCGATTCCAACAAAGGAAAGGACAATTTGTTGTGGCCCGTGAAGATCCGGGTTAGAATAGGTCTTCAGCAACCCATGCTTGCCGTAAAAGGCTACTATGCTTGTCGTAAGAAGCGACTAACGGGATCGGATGGTCAGGCTCGCTGACGTGGTTGATGCATGTCATCATATCCCAATTGGGTGGATCGATGCTCATGATGTAAATCACTGGATTGTCTGGTCCAGACACTATTATGTACAGACCGCTGTCATACAGCTGGAATATTGCTGAGTGTGTCGTTAAACAATAAACAAACCAAACAAACATAGGTCTAGTTGATTTCATTTGTTTATATTTCAACCTTTCGGGAAAAAAAGACACTTTATTGTGTATTGCAGACTGACAAATCATATTGTAGAACGTCTTTTTCTGTTTTCTTCCCTGCAGAAGATAAGCCTGCAGATGATGACACCGACTCTGACTCTGACGGAGGACTTATCTCCCTTTTCGACTGAACATCACGTGACTTTGTTCCCGAGGGTGGCGCCACGATCTCCAACAGTTCAGAACAGGACAACATGGGGCGATGAGCAGCTTCACCGTGTGCAGCATACATTGTCCGATGTGTGATGTACAGGATTAGGAATATTGAAACTGAATGTGCAAAACCAAAGACAATTTGAATCACAGCATCTGTTGAACAGTTTGATAGAATGTATTAAGTCAATTCAGTGAATCAGTTTTGACAGTTTTAGACTGTTTTGTTGAATCCGTCCTCATGATACATTACTTGTTTTTAAAGAGTACCGCTGTACCGCTGTATGAGGGTGCCCCCCCCCCCTCTGAATCGCGAATACCATCTATTTGTTCACTCTGAGTCTCCTTTGCTCACCCCGAATCCTGAATACTACTAAAACAAATCTCAAAAAACATTGAAAAAAGTCTGATTTTATGTAAACTTACTCGAATTTTGTTTATATATACATGTATGTAAAGGAAATGTTTGCGTCGTCCATTATTGATTTGAAAATGTTGAATACCATATACGATTTAGCATGTCCCGCGTACTATACTGCTGAGTCCCGAATACCCTCTAAGTAGACCCCTGAATCCTGCTACCAGATGGGGGATGGCAGCCTCTTGTGGGGTACTAGTATAGTATGCGAAATGACAATAGTATGGCATTATTTGATATGTTTCAATGCCTCTGCGACGCTAAATTTGTGGTTTTACATGATATATTACACTCCATAGCGTGGTATAACATGAATCACTTTACTTAAAGTAAGGTACAGCAAGATCCACAACACTCAATTTGTGGTTTAACAGGATATATTACACTCCATAGTGTGGTATAACATGAATCACTTTGAAGTAGTTAGAGCAAGATCCATGACACTCAATTTGTGGTTTAACATGATATATTACACTCCATAGCGTGGTATAACATGAATCACTTTACTCAAAGTAAGGTATAGCAAGATAGACGACACGTAATGAGTGTTATAACTTGACACACTCTACTCAAAGTAAGGTATAGCAAGATAGACGATACACAATGAGTGCTATAACTTGACACACTCTACTCAAAGTAAGGTATAGCAAGATACGCGACCCTCAATGATGCTCCAAATTTTGATTTATCGTTTCAGAAAGAACTTTTCATTTCCATGACAATATGTTAACATATCAACAAGCTCAACCTCCCCGTTTACATGTGCATTGTGTCCCTTTGTTTCTGTGTGGTACAATGTGTCGTAGGTGAATGTATTTTTCATTTTTGTAATGGAACATTTCCAGGGCCTTAGTCTGCCTACATAAACACGGAGAGTACAAACCGACAAGTGTCTGTCTGTTGTTTTTCACTTACAGGTAGAGTGAGTGAGTGAGTGAGTGAGTGAGTGAGTGAGTGAGTGAGTGAGCAATATGCCAGCTATATGTCGCGGGACCGTAAATTATCGAATTTGGGCAGACAATCCAGTGACTGACATCATGAGCATCGATCCACACAATTGGGACACGATGACATGCATCAACCAAGTCTGCGAGCCTGACTACCCGATCCCGTTAGTCGCCTCTTACGACAAGCATAGTCGCCTTTTACGGCAAGCATGGGTTGCTGAAGACCTAATCTAACCCGGATGTTCACGGGTCGAGTGAGTGTGTGAGTGTATTACAATATTCTTTAATAGTATTTCTAAACTTATTGTAAGACTACTCGGTGACTCAACGACAACCCAATCAAGGTTGTGCTATTTACAGTAATCATTAATGCCACACAATCTATTTCAAACTTTCCACGAGCCGAAATAACACAAAACTAAAAACTAACATTTTATGTTTTATTTCACACAATTGAGAAGCATAGATATATGGATTATAATAAAAGATGATAGTATGGATGTACATTGGTTGTTTATTTCATGTACTTTTCTTTTCAAAATATAAATTCAACTAAGCAAATGGATGCTCATACAGTACAATCAACAAAACCCTTTCCTTTTGGCGAAATCTTTGAACAACCAAACAATGCTGGCTAGGTTTTTCATTGACAAAAGCTCAAAATAGTTATGATTTCTTAGAACATTCCATGATATCATCAATCTACATCAACAGAAGTGAAAAAGCCACCAAAATGATAAACTAAAGAACAAGTTGATCACTTGTTGAATGTGTATACAAAATGGCACAATAAATATTTAACAGCATATGGGTTATATACCGGAAATGAATCCAACTTTAAATTCCACATGAGTGAGTGAGTGAGTTGGGTTTAACGCCGCTTTTAACAGTATTACAGTTATATCACGGCGTGTCAGCTTAATGTGGGAGGAAACCCCGAAGTGATGCAGGTCTCAGACGATTACCACTTCGGTGAAACCCACGAGCACCGGTATGGTGCTGACTAACCTAGAAACATAATCGGGGCGAACCTGTATTCGAACCCAAAATCAAAGGTTTCTGGCGTTTTACTAGTGTGTACACAAAGCATCAGGGTTTACTCAGGAACTGCCTTTTAGAACAAATGCCGGTGATGATAGTGAATTAAATAATGACTTCTTTAGAAAAGGTTTAAACGTGGATCCAAAATGCCGATGTGAAAGCCGCTGTAAAAATTCATATAATTTTTTCATTGAATGTCCTTTATTTAAATCAGCTAGAAACGAATTGATGCACTCACTATTGTTAATTGTGAAAGATACTTGTGATGTAAATATTGACCTGATGCTAGTTGGCAATGCAATTTTACCTTATTATGTGAACGAAAACATATTTAGGAATGTACATACTCATATAAAGTAAACAAAAAGGTTTGAGTGAGCAATGTGAATATACATAAGTTTCTCTATTTCTTTTCTTTCCTTTCTGTCATTTAATTTATTAATTGTAAATAAGCATGCATGTTAATCTATGGGAGAGGGCGTTCTAAGTGATGATATCTTGTGCCCAATCCTTTTCATGAGAATAAAATATGTTTAAAATGAAACTAAACAAATGCCGGTGAAACCGAAGCAACGAAGAAAAACCTGGAAGAGAGGCATTTGAAACTATATTTAAAAAAAATAATGCACAGCAACGCCGGGTCAAAGACCTTCCAAAACAAAAACAAGCCGACATTATTCAAGGATTCAAGCCCTGTGTGCTGTCTTGAAAAGGCAAACAAACACATCAACACCGCGTGAAAACATCGTGAAATAAACAAAACTTCTATAATCACACTATAAAAATTGATGACCAATCTATAAATCTACTGTAAACGTTAAAACAATTCATGTCAACATTAAGAATAATGTATATGATGATACTACCACACATGTAGAAATAGCGACAAATGTTGTACGGTTCAAGTTTGTATTGCTTCAATCGTCATTAAAGCTTACGTACAATATCTTCAGAAATTATCTCGCAAGAAATATCGCCCTCGTCATTGTAGCCATTTTTTTTATAGAAATTGTGGAATATGTAGCGCCCTAAAAATATACTTAATACTTTTCATAAAGAGTCTGAATGTATACAACACATGTCGATTAATACCAAAAGAAAATTATGAACACATTGGCAGCGCTTGTATTTGTCCAAAATTATCAGAGCCAGATACTTGTGACAGAATAACACCTATATAAATTACGTCGCTACTGAAATGGGAAGCATTACCAAACAACTACAGATCATGTGACACTAACCATGTAAGAATACACAACGCATGCTGTACACTGTGCTGGCCTCATTCATATAGAATATACATAACGATATCAGTTTCACATGCTGCAAGATGGATACTGTGAAACTAACAACGGAGTTACTTCACAAGCAGTCAACACTATGAAAAAAACATTGGTGGAACATTTGTGAACTCCCAAAAGTTGTGTGTTTGTTGTTTAACGCCGCGCTTAGCAATATTCCTGGTATATAATCGAGTGTGGGCCAGACAGACCAGTGGTTGATATTATGAGCAACAATCCACGGCGGCGGGGTACGTGACATGCCATCAACCAAGTCACCGAGCCTGACAACGCGACCCATTTAGTCGCTTCTTACGACCAGCATAGGTTGCTAGAAACCGAATCTAACCTCGAATCCCATAAAAAGACATTAAGTGTTCAACATCAAATAATGAACACACTAATGGGCGCCAACGTACCGCTATTCACTGACAACTGAAACCATGTCAGAAGTTGTGACGTTTCATATTTACTCGTTTCCTGGGCCTACAATGGCCACATCAATGATGAAATGATTGTTCATGTTATTGGTGGCCCAGTTTGTGCATGAACTTACCGGACCCAAGACAGTGATTTGCATGAATGTACTGCTATATGTACAACTTTGTTTACGTGGACACCATTATGGCTTACAAAGTAGACACAATTTATGCATAACACTTTCTTTAATACTGTTAAGGCGACGTTTCAGTATAGATCCTTATACCGTTGTCAAGCAAGGATCTATACCGAATCGTCGCCTTAACAGTATTCAAGAAGTTGTTATTAATAAATTGCGTCTACTTTGTCATCCGTCAACTTCCAAGTAATGCCTACAATTCATTATGGTTTAATGAGGTCACGTCTTCCAGACAGAAGGAGGATGTGGTCATATCGACCAACGGAGGAAGTTTGGCGAAAAGGGGTTCTCGCCCCTGGCATACAATGGTCACATAAATGACGAAGATTTACCACTTTGTCTCTTATATCTCTTGTGGATCAAGCGTTTGATTGCGTCGTGCATGTTTCTTCCTTTCTGTGATGATAAATCACAGGTTAAGTGGGTGTTAGGATAAAATCCACAATACGCTATGACCCAGAGAGGTTTATCAAACGGGAAGGGAGTAACAGATGTGACGAGTTTCTGTTTACTAAGGTCCAGGACATGGACTGTATGTGTTTCCTCTTCAAGAACGAATCCCAAATCCAGGCTGTAAGTTGTACCACTCTCGTTCAGTGTAAGGTTGTCATGGGACAGATATAGTCCGTTGTTGTACACCTTTAGACATATTGCATTATGTTTTGCGCATGTTACAAACAATACACTCAATCCAGTTGTTTGGGTCTTGTTAGCATGAACAGGGCTGCCAGTCAAAGCTGCTTCGAAGATAAAAGTATTGTAATCACATGGTTTTATGACAGAGTATGTGACCTCCATGCCATACATGATGGTCTGTCCTGGCCTGATGACCAGAGGTGTTGATGTCAGGACAGTGGGAGATGCATGTAGTCGGCATCCTGTCCTTGGTGGAAGATGTTCTTGTTTGCCATTGGTGACAAATGGCCCCGAAACCGTCAGACCGTCACTTGCAATACTGGAGTCCCACTCCAGATCCGCACCTGGGGAGAAGACATCGTTCGTATCAGGTGAATGCGTTTCCGTGTATACAAACATCTGTACTAAATGTCATATTAGTGAGTGAATTGGGGTTAACACCGTTTTAACAGTAAACCAGTCATATCACGGCGTGTCAGCTTAATATGGGATGAAAGTGTTATATATATATTGCTATGGTTTCCGTGAAGTTTAAGGATAGTGCTATATAGGTTAAAGTATAACATATCGGTGAATCAGAAAAGTACTAGTGAAATAAAACGAAAGTCTACCTGCCATATTTGGACAATGCTCAAACAATTGAAGGACATTTTGTATCAGATAGACTGACTTCAGCAGGGGTGTGTTAATTACTTTTGAATGTGAAGTCGGAACATACTACAAATTCCGATTCCTAGAAACATATGCTTTGTAGTGAAATGAGTCAGTGAGTGATTTGTGTTTTATTACGCTTTTAACAGTATTCTAATTGTGGGAGGAAAGCCTGATGTGATGCAGGTCTCAGCTGTTTACCACTTTGGTGAAACCCTCGAGCACCGATATGGTGCTGACAGACCTAGGAACACAATCGGGGCGAACCGGGATTCAAACCCACGATGATAGATATGTAGCGTAGTCAAAGGACGCAACTCTGCAAGGGCGTATTAGACGACCGCCAGCTGTTCATTTCGTTTCGCATGCGAGACACTAATCTACCCTTTCCAGATATACTGGTTTCAACAACATGTTTTATCATACTGAAATTGTACATTTCTAAGAGAGATAACTTAAACTGGCACCTGTTTTAAGTTATGATCCAATTTGCTTGCAAAATATATCATGCTATCGCGATATGTCGGTGTGTTCTGTCAGTGTGTGTGTGTGTGTGTGTGTGTGTGTGTGTGTGTGTGTGTGTGTGTGTCTTTTAAAGGAATTATGCTCACGACAAAATAAGGGAACTAATGAAATGATAGTGAAGGTGTAATGACGATCAATGTCAATCTCTGGTGTGTCCACCCCACCCCACTATGTTGGGCGACACATGCACGATACCCGGATGGCGCTGTGGTGATTAACTTGCGTATGGTTGTCTTTGGTATTGCCCGCCATTCCGCTACCGCAAGAGCTACCCCTAGCTGGGCTGGATCATACCAAAAGACGTCAAAAGATTATACTTGTTGTTACCCTGCCTGGCGCTGTGCATTATGGGGCTAAAAGAAGGAATGGTCAGGTCGGATCCCGTAAAGTGCGTCTGAGTGGGGTATTCATGTTAAACTGCGGCCTGGTATCTCATTGGGCTAGAACAATAAAACCGTCCGGAGTAGTACAATCACACACACACACACGCACGCACGCACGCACGCACGCACGCACGCACGCACGCACGCACACGAACACACACACACACACATACACGTCCAAGCATGTCGATAAATAGGTGCAATAATCTTGGACGCGACGTTAAACCCCATCTCACATAACCTTACCTCAGGATTTCAGCAAGGATATGGCAGTTTTCTCTGGAGTAAGCCAACCTGGAAACCAGTAGCTCTAAAATTCCTCGAACTGGCCGTCCCTCTGATGCACCCATGCCAACCACTCAATCTGAGTTACATGGTACGGAAGTGTCCAGTCGGAGTCGGACAAAGCCCACTACTGAGGGGATAGCCCTTCGGGTCCTCCAAAGAGCTCAGATGAATATCCAGCAGCGAATGGTTGGGAGCAGGCCAAACAACATCAGCCAATTCATGGTAACTCTGCCCAGGGGTATGGTAAATGTGTAAACTCATCCACCCAGGAGACCTTTGCATCAAGGTCTCTGTATTTGTCATCAGAAAAAGTGGGGCGGTCGGGTAGCCTAGTGGTTAAAGGTTTCGCTCGTCACGTCGAAGACCCGGGTTCGATTCCCGACATGGGTACAATGTGTGAAGCCCACTTCGTGTGTCCCCCGCCGTGATATTGCTGGAATATTGCTAAAAGTGGCGTAAAATCAAACTCACTCATCAGACAAGGGTCACAGCCTCGTGTCCAGAGGATAACAAGGATAATAAAAGCTCTAGCATTGGGTCTGATGTGGAGAACCTTCTCCTGTCCAGATGGAATCCAGATACTATGATAATACCAACACCATGTCGCTCACATACCCTTGGGGATCAATGGAATGATAATACCAAAGAATTGGAATGTCGAAGATGATGGTCATGCCTCTAATGCCTGTCAGTGCGCTAGTGGGTCTCTGGGGTACAAAGACTATTATGGACGAAGTCTCATGCTCAGTGCTCTAACAAACACAGGTGGATTTTACATATCCTGTCTGCATTTCGGACAATCTTTCCACGGATTTGCCAGAAGATTTTATGGAGCAACAGGTTGGTGCAGAGATTCTGCCAAGGAAGTGCTAATTAAGAAGCTTCCCACTATGTCTCCAACTTAGGTCTGAGGACACTGGGACACGCTATTGATGCACAAGCAGTCTATTGCAGATCAACCATCCAAAGGGACGTGAAGCAGTTGCAGAGTCCTTGAACTGGACTCTCCAAGGGACAGATAACCAATTAGCATACAATGTTATCAAACAGATTTTGCTGGTCAACAGAAGAGAAGAAGACTCAATTTTGTATTAAGGTTCTTTAGGGCTTCAGACTATTGAACTGTTGAAAGAAACTGGTTTTGGAGCTGTAGCTCAATGTATGTGAATATGTTCTCTCCTACTAATGCATGTGCAACAAGATCCATTGTGAGCTGATCTTAACAATGCATGGCGCGAGGCGACTGACCATTTTGTGGGGTGGTAGACGGTTCTTTCATCAATAGTTTGCATAATTTTAGCACTTGCTGACGGGTATTATAAAAAGTAGAAAATAGGCTTCCGGTGTTTTGATTGAAAATGTAAACATCAAGGAGAGGGGAAATCCCCGTGGCGGAATGCCTGATGACGTTATTCGACCCCATGTGCTTATACATTAAACCAGAACCTCGCTGAACCAACCAAATGCAACAAATTTTGAGAAAGAAATACTTGAAAGAACAAAACCATTTGAATATTCTAAAGTGAAACAACAGCTGTGTCACTGTAAAATTAGTTTGTTAATCTGTTACAAACCACCGGGGATGTGGGAGAAAGTACATGCATAAAGTCAGGTAGCAGGGAATGAAGAATCATTTTGTTTTTGACTCAGTCAAAATTTACAAATGAAGAGTCAGTGTATAACAGTCTGATAACGAAAATGACGATTTTATCCAAATTGACCCCGAAAAATCTTGAAAAAAATAATTATGCCCCAGACTGTTGCATTCTTGCTGGGTGTTTTTTCAGAAGAAAAAAGAATCTTGTTTTTCAGCAGTAATTTCCATACGAAATCCCGGATATCTAATGAGGGCTACGTGTGCGACATGTCTATGTGGATAAACAAATTGTTTGTGAGCATACAGAAAAAACATAAAGATGTAGCTGATGGATATGGCTACCTTGGGGATTAATTATCATTATCCGAATGATCAAATATTTAATGTAACAACTTTGAAGTCAGTCTAATTTACAAAACACGTTCATTAGTGCTGTACTTGTGCATTATTTGTATATCCGTGTCGATGTCAAACTCATTTCAGGTCATACAGGCGATGTGTAGTGCATCTATAAGAGAATCAGTGATCAACAGAAAGTGCTAGTTTCTGATATCCTGGCTGCAAAAACAGAGGTAACTGTGACTCTAACCCTACTGGAAACTGTTACGATTATGCGTGGGACACCAAATACATATTTACATACTGTTTCATTTGGCAATCGACACCTAAAAATAGTGATTCATGAACACATGCTTGTGATATTGCCGGAATCGCATAAGAGACATGCTTTTAGCAGAGGTTTCTTATGAAGATGGAAATGGCCTAGTCGTTTTTATTTACAACTTCAGTGTACCATGACTTTTTGAAGACACCACTCAATCTTGTAAAATTGTGACAGCTTTAAGAAAGAAACATTAAACATCTTTATACAGAATCATTTGGCATCACAGTAACAATTCAATTAACTTAAATTAATGAGGAGAGAACTCACATGCGAGCGATCCTTTTACTCCCAACGGCTGCCCGGTCATATATGCAGCTGTGGACACAAATGTGTTAAGATGACCTCAGTATCAATAGACATGACGTACCATTATTACCATGTGATTTTTTCACAGTTAATTTTGGGACAGTTTATAACTGTCAGATGTCTGCACAGTTTCGATACAAAAAGCACAAAAGTATCAAAATAGAGGAAGTGTCTTTAAGAAAATACTTGAATTAAAAATAATAACAGACTGATTACCTTCTGGCACATACTCGTGTTCAATAGTCATTGCATCATTGAAGGATTTATTTCCATTTGGATTCTCTATTGGTGAAAAGACAACTGATTTGACGAGACCGGCCATCTTCAACAAGGGGGTAATTTTACTGAAGCAAGTTGAAGCAAAGCTGACACCAGCTCTTCCAAGTGACGCCTTTGGTGACATCTGCAACATGGCGCTCAAGGTGGCAGCTGAAGACCCCATCATTTGTAGATCCTCTATCTTGTCAGCTTTACTCCGCATCTGTCGTGTGTACTCGGTAGATGATGTCACTTTTGCCAGAATATTACTGGTGGAATCCAGTCCCTCCTGTGTCAGCTTCAGAATCTTCCTGGATCGCTCTTCAACATCTGACAACAGAATACCTCTCCTCTGCTGTATTTCATCAATCAATTCGTCAAAGGCTTTGTTGATGTCAACCACCGCAGCCTGTTTTGACACCTGTATGTTTGAATGTCTGTCCTGGAGACCTTGTTTTATTTCCTCAAGTCCCTCTGCCTTCTCCCTCAGCTTGACTAAGGTATCGTCAATGGACTTTGCCTTTTCTTTGTGTGCTTCATCCACGGACACGACGTTGTGCCCCTTCCCTTCTTTGTGTTCTACTACAGTGCAGGACACACAGACGATCTTTTCACAAGTGTAGCAGTAGAACTGTAGGGGTTGGTGATGTTGTGCACACTTATGGAGACGATTGAAACTTTTACCTGGTTGTTCTTTCATTTCCTTAAAACTGACAGTTTGGTGATCTCGCATCGGTTGAACTCTTTTGTGGGCATTTAGACATTCTTGGCACAGGAAGACGCCACAGTCATCACATCTGGACATGGCAGGGTTACCATCAGGACAATCTGTACATGGCAGATGGAGCCCTTTCACAATCTTCAGATGATCCAGGATTCTTAGGATAATAGGCTCTTTGGGCAGAGACTTCACACCGCCCGGCAGGTTATGTTGGTGTCGACACATGGGACATGATAACGTTGGGAGTCCTTGGCTGTACGTCTCTAGACAAGCCTGACATATTGACTGTACACAGCAGGGCATACGACGAGGTATTCGTCTGACCTCATCAAAGTGTTCTGTACATATTGGGCACTCGGTGAGAAGATCCTTGATGGCGGACGCCGATACATAGTCCGACATGGTTATCTGGAAATAAATTTAAAACATCTGAAGCATTTTCGGATTCCATGTGTAATCGTCTGTGTGTCTCGACACAATTGGTACAAAGTCGTATGAGACACATCCATACTTGCATTGTATGTACACCACTCAAAACTGCAAGAAGCATTAAATAATGAGCTCGTTGTTTCATTGATTTTAAATGTTGCTTATTACCACAACTCTCCTAATGCATAATAGACTATAATATGCTATTGATTTAGGATTTATTTTCATATTATAAAATATAAGCTAGCTACACGATAAATCGCAAAGAACAATTAGAATGAAGCGTGGTTTATTTCACGATAAAATATTGTTCTACCATGACGTCATTTCTGGAGATTCAAACATGCGCTCTTAATGAGGTCCTAAATTCGACGACGATATTTATTAATGGGAAGTGTAGCAGATAACGCAATGGCCGAACGATCGCATCAAAACGTGGGAGAGATATGACAATCGGTATTTGGAGAAAAGGTACAGATAAAAGACGTGAAAATTGTGAAAATATCCCCTGTTAATAAAATAGACTTGTCCGACATTGCCGATTTCGGAGTGTATTCAGGGAGTCATCATTATTTACATAAGGGTAAACCAATTGAGCGCATGTACATTGTATTAAGATCCTTAAAGAGACTGTGCAAAAATGTTTGTATCTCATGTAAGAAATTAACGACTCTTGGTCGTTGTTTATTGCACAGAAAAACACTGTGTCCCTTGTGGTTTATTCTCCCTGCAGTGTTTTCAGACAGAGAGAGAGCAACTCGCTCTTTTGATATGGCGAATTGAGACATTGTCTGTTGATTAACGCCGCACACAAAGTCGGTTTTAAAGGATGTAATGCACATCATCATATGTTCATTTTATTGGTTTATTTTATAGAAACCTAGCTCATTATATGTAACGATTTCCTTTTTAACCTTCAGTAACCTTGACCTCTGATCAACGTCAAACAAAGCCTATTTAACAAGACCCTTGTCCATGAAATCATGTATGTCCAGGAGTATCCTGGTATATATAGAGGTTATCACGCGAGTGTGTTTGGGGATGGTAAATATCCTGCATTAGGAATAAATATTATATTTAGCGAGCCTTAGCGAGCTAAATACATAGTGTTTATTCCTAATATAGGATATTTACCATCCCCAAACACACAAGCGTGATAACCTCTTTATCATATAATGTCATTCTTTAATTCTGTGCTTCAAAATCGCTTCCCTCTCTTACAAACATTACCGAAACTTTGCGAGTTTTCCTGGAATGCGCGCATTAATATTTATTACGTCACAGGGTAAGTGATGCGTCAGTCGGACAGTGACAGTAGCCAATATAGTTCCAAGTGAAATCTCTTTCTTATACAGTGGCGAAGCAACATATACGCAAAACAACAATTGTTTTTGATTGCCTTTCGCGGCAATCCATCGGTCTGTCCGCTAGAGTAACTGCCCTTAGTCAAAGGGAAGCTACTCTCACCCTGGTCTATGAGACGTCACGGCCACGGTCAGATGTTGTTGATAGTCGGTCAGTCCTGTCACAATCTCATTAAAATCAGATCTTAGTTCTCGCTACCGCTTAGCGATAACTAAGATCTGATTTTAATGAGATTGGTCCTGTCATAACGTGAAGAAGTGTAGTCAGATGTACACACAACGAGAAAACGAAACAAGGTAACAATTCAAACATATTTCGGCCAAATCCAACTATTTTAATTTGTGGAGGAGGTTTCAAGCCGCAGAGGTCTACAAGCACAGATATGGCTACTGATCCCGCTTGGCTAGGCCTCGTGCCCTCGCAAAATTGTTTCCAAATTATATCTCCAAAGTTGCCGAAACTTATAAAATGCCTTAGCTACGTCACAGTTAGACACTGATTTTCAGTATATTAGACTGTTCTTTTGATAATGACAGCAATTATCCCTGTAGTTTATCCAGATTCCCGATGGCGACGCCATGTTTGTTTATAAACAGTGAAAGTAGTCCCTACTTGACCTTTGATATTTGCATATCTATCCGCATATGACCCCAACGGATATCGTTTTTATCCGTTTGCTTTATCCTGCCGAGAAACCTACCCATTATATGATAAAATGTTCTTCTGGTCATAAACTTCTGTCATGGGGACCTTGACTTAATAGTCGGCCAGTCATATGCCATAAAGATCACTTACACACACACACACACACACACACACACACACACACACACACACACACACACACACACACACACACACACACACACACACACACACATTTTATTTCAGGTATGCGAATTCTACAGGTAAGCATGTATTACTATGAAGTGCACACATTTAGATTGAAATATTCAACTGATTAGAGTACCTACGTTCTGACATCTGCAATGGCCATAGTCATTCCAAATCATGACTGGGCTATACTCATTATTAAACCAATCTACTTGTTAATAATATAAATGCAAGTCATTCCAAGTTAGGATGGAGCCCTTTTCATTATCAAATTGCATGGTGAGTGTACTATTCCAGGTTTGTCCACATGAAGTATCCATTTAAAGATTTTATGGTTCACATTCTTCCTGCGTTCTGTGTAGCATCCAGAGAAAATGTAATTCTGAGCGTCTGTCGCCCAATACATGAATACTTCACACTAAGGTAAAAACATCCCTGAGAAGCACTAAAACCAGAATCCCTAAACAATTATATACACAGGACGACCTAGCGGTCACCGATTCACTACACCCATTACTCCCGCAGACAGGGAGCCTTACACCCGTAGATCCCGGAGAGATAGGATTCCATCCCTGTCAACAATGGTAGTCAGATCGAACTACAGTCAGCTTGCCCAACCCGAGAGCTAAGAAAGGCTCTTGCTTGAAACACAGTGAGCCTGTTAGCCTGCACCGGGACTCCATGCAACCGAGGACAATTCACTACATGTAGCTACATGCATTGCGGAAAGCTGTCAGATGTCACGGCATAGACATAGTCATATGCATGTATTGAAAGTAGGTCACTCTGCACTGGCTACAATATCAAACATTTTCAAGGATCAATAAATGTCGGATCGAAATAGATGTGTGGTCCCAACATGCCTTTGTGGCCCGTTTGCTTTCTGATGGCAAGTTAAGGGCTCAGGACAAGGAAGTAGTTATTCCCTTGTCGTTATAGTCATGAGGCAGGTAGCAGGCCTGTGACGTGTCTATTTTCGTTTTTATACAGATGTATATCACATTTGAATTCATGTTGTAGTGAATATAATTTGCACATCTCTTTTATTAAGTATCGTATAAATGTACACTAAAACCAGTTTGTTCCGTTTTACCTCCGTTTGTTTAATTATTATTTGGAAGAAGTTGTTGTAAGGAATAGAGTAACAATTTATTGTACAAAAGCACCTGTGGGACAGACTACAATTTTTATCTACAATAAAATGGCAATACATATGATATAAACTAGCATGCACACAGATTTACATCATACGTTCAAACGTATGCCCAAAATGAATTGATAGCTGGCAGTGATGAAAATGAATACTTTGTTTTGTTAAATTTAAATTCCATAACTTCACACATTTTGTGTCAAAAGTGAAAAAGAATAGGTTAGTTGATGGCGCTCAGTAAACAATTAATTTGTTGCCAACAGTCAGGACAATGATTTATTCTTAAAAAAACAACCCCTCCCACAAATACAGAGCAAATGGAAGCACCCCTAGGATGGTTACTCACAATAGAGTCGGATCGAGGATTGCGAAACGGGAAAGGAAAAAACCACAAGGCTTACAAGGCTTACTGCATGGCTAACTGCGTGACCCAAATACTTACCGATCGACATGAACTTCAACCAATCTTTAAATACAAACTGTCGCACTACAGTCGTCACACTTTTGTCTTTAGACTCGTTGACGTATAGTGGACTATTCAATTAGCTCGTCATATCATGTCAATATGATCTAATATCCACATAATCACCTCAAATATCCTGCTGTATGGTTGGACTTCCTGGATCAATAATACTGTTGTGTACCCTGCGATGCCCTCGTGTATACATATTGTTTGACAACCATATATCTTACCTGTAGTGTACCTATACAGTGTTATTACCTGATGTACATACATGTCGGTGTACCGGACACTGGATGAGGTCAGTGAAATTACTTACCTGTCGATGTTTGGTAAAAGTCACAGTTTTCACACCTAGCCGAGAAACTTACATAGAAACCTGTTGACGCTTTTATAGGCATGCGCAGCATCTATTTTCGATTTGAACTGACCTACACTACTTTGTACTTTGGCCTTGGAAATGGTGTCCTTGAAGGGACAAGCAAGATCCAACTAACTCACTCAGACAATCGACGAGGTTTAACCCACAGTCGTAGCTACCTTAGGGGGTATGTATGCTCATTTGTAACTGTGAATGGGTTCAATACCTGTACTCATTCATCTATAATTATAGATCACGCTTAGTTAAAGTATTTTGAAAATAAGTACTAGTCATTAATAGAAGTACGAAAATGCCACACCGGTCACGCTAAGGATACAGGTTCGATTCCGAGGCTGGGTTCGCTGCAGGTCGTGGCTATGTACTACTTTTTGACTGTCTGACATCAACGTGTCACTGTATTAGCTGCATGAAGTTAAAAAGCGGAGCGTCGTAAGCTGACTTGGTTGATGCATGCATCGTATCTCAGTTGCGTGGATCGATGCTCATGATGTCAATCATTTGATTGCCTAGTCAAGTCTCGATTATTTACAGACCGCCGTCATATAGCTGGAATATTGCTGAGTGCGGATGGAAATGGAAATTAAATAATAAAGCGTCAGTATATAGGTTGTTAAACAAGAAACAAATAGAAATTAAAAAATATAGCGTGGGTATACACGCTGTGAAGCCTGTGCATACTGCCCGGAAGGAAAACTGATTGAATAGACCGCAGTCATGACTATTCCAGCTACATAACGAGTATGTCAGTTGATAATCTAATCTGGACCAGTCAGGCCAGTGATTTGCAGCATGAGCAACGGTCGGGACACGATAACTCACAATCTGCCCAGTCAAACATCACAACCTTCCGATCCTCAGTTTAGTCGGCTGTATGACTCGTAATGGAAGCTGGGAGTGTTTGACTATATACGTCCCTATGGTTTCACATATACCGGAGATTCACGAACACATGTTTCCGTAGTCTGGGTCATTCGTCGCCACTCGTCCCTTTCCGTAACCTGAAGATCGCTATTCGGCTTGTCCCGGAATAACACGACTTGGTCACGGATGTAGTCTGGGTCTGTCATACCGGAAACCATTCGGGACAAATTCTGTTGAGAACGTCCACATATCTACTCCTTGAAATACGTAGTCACCACCCATGCTGTAGTATCACGTGCACGTAACGTGGCGACCGATTCAGGACGACATCCTTGGTCTGAATGAACATGACATTACATTACCATGTATCCATAACATTGATTATGACTCTGAATCACTTAATTGCCATTAGTTAATAGATATCCTGAACAAGCAGTGCATCTACAGTAAACTACGGTTATAACGAACCTAAAAAGGCCACGTAATTTAGTTCGTAATAACCGTAGTTCGTTAAAGGCACATATACAGCATATATACAGCAAATGGACAGGGTAAAAAACCAGTTCGTTATATCCGTCAGTTCGTTATAAGTGTGTTCGTTATAAACGTAGTTTACTGTATATCAATCCTCATTAATTACTGTTGTTTTAATATATGACTTAACCCCTGTCAGTGACCTTGGCCATATAAGCCTTGGTCCAGGTTGAGTTTGGAGATCCAGAAAGACACAAAGGATTTTCCCATGCTTAGTCTAGCTAGGTACAGAAAAACATTAGGAGGGTCGAGCTATTGACGCGGACTAGTTTCACGGTGATGAAATCAACTCTTCCTATATTAAACACCAAAACTCATATCAGCCTCGTCATAAAAGTAACACCTGTTATTATCCCTTGCCACGAAGAGGATACTGGATGGGTACTGTCCGTCCTTCCTTCCGTCACCCTTTGTTCCCGGGGCACATCCACGGGGCATAATAATGCTAACCATTGGTCTTTTTGGTATTTAGGGGAAATATATTGAAATTTGGTTTCCATGACGAGATGGTCAAAAGGTTGAATAGTATTTAATGGAGCATAACGCAAAGACTGTTTAATATTTCTTGATCATGTTTTCCACTGAGATCAATCTACACATGAACTGGTGTCTTTAGCTGTAAAGCAATTTAATGTTTTCTCCGATTTCCATGACAACAGATTGGACTTATGCACTCATTATTTATTGGATCATGGATGTATTGGTGCCATTTGTAAGACAGCAAGTTTGGAAATTTGTATTATTTCTGGTTTCAATGAAAGTAAATTAACTACAAAGTAATCAAGGGTTCATTCAGTTCATATGTGACTATACAACCGTTTGTAATTCCACACTTATCAATTAAGTGGTGAACGGGTCTATTTTTGCTTTATATATTTTATATTTTCTTTCACATATCTGTAATGTATGATCTGTAATGTTGCAAATGTTGTATGACAATCAAGTGAGCTACAGTGCCTCGCCGCGACGGCGATTCCAACAAAGGAAAGAACAATTTGATGTGGCCTTTCGGGATAGCAAATAGGTCTAGTTGATTGCATTTCAATCTCATTAAAATCATATCTTAGTTCTTGCTATCGCTAAACAAAGATCTGAAGACATCCCATTACGGGTCATGTCAGAACGCCCATTCATCCGAACAATCAGAGCGTCGCTTACCAGATCATGAAACATTCGTCCCCACTCGCCCCTTTCCTAACCTGCAAGAAGACTCGTCCCCCTATCGATTAATGTTATGTGCGAAAATACGACAAACCAATCAGAATGCGCGTGTGATTTGAAGTTCTTCATCAAAGAATCCCTCGGAATTTTTATTTTTATTTTATATATGTCCTGCATCAAAAAATATACCCAAGGCACAGTTATTATTCCGCACTTCCCGATGTACTTTAAATTGCATCTGAAATATATATAATATATGGGGAAATATGTGTGAACCATTACGAAACGAGTTGACAATTGTTTTAGGTATGCCCGTTTGCGCTAAGACGGAACCCGGTCGCAAAAATGGCCATGAGAGAGGCACGAGTCACTATTCGGCTTGTCCCGGAATAACACGAGTTGGTCATGAATGATCATGAAAGTGACAGTCGGAATGTGTTTTCTGATCATGCAACCTCGAAAACGTTAACACAGGGTATTCCGAATGACAGTTACGGCCCGTACGACTGATTCTGTCAAAATTATCATCTATCTCTCGCTTCCGTGGGATAAACATTTGAACGGAGGAGGCGTTGCACAGTACGTGGGAAACACTGCCATACAATCTCAACCATATATTAGACATTCCGGAATGTTCGTTTGTTCAGTTTTCAAAATTTTAATCGAGAACTGTGTCAACATATTATTCAAGCGTAGTCACAAAAAGGAAAGTCGCCAGGTTGAAACGAGTGCCGTAAAGATAGAGAAAGCTGCTTTCTAATTTGCTGATGTCGACTTCTTGTTTGTCACTTCAGTTATCGGTCAAAGATCACGAAAGGTCGTTCTGACGTGACCCGTAATTGGATGTCCTCAGATCTTTGTTTAGCGGCAGAGAGAACCCAGATCTGATTTTAATGAGACTGATTGCATATGTTAATAGGCGTTTGTCGTATTTCAACCCTTCGGGAAAAAAACCCATTGGGTATTTCAAAGTGACAAATAAAATTGTAGAACGTCTTTGTCTGTTTTCTTCCCCAAAGAAGATAAGCCCACAGACTCTCCCTTTTCGACTGAACATCACGTGGCTGTGTTCCCGAGGGTGGCGCCACGATCTCCAACAGTTCAGAACAGGACAACATGGGGCAATGAGCAGCTTCACCGTGTGCAGCATACATTGTCCGATGTGTGATGTACAGGATTAGGAATATTGAAACTGAATGTGCAAAAACAAAGACAATTTGAATAACAGCAAAGTTATTGTCGAATCTCTTCGCATCTGTTGAACAGTTTGATAGAATGTATTTATTCCATTCAGTGAATCAGTTTTGACAGTTTTAGACTGTTTTGTTGAATCCGTCCTCATGATACATAACTTGTTTGTAAAAAGTACCGTTGTTTGAGGGTGCCAACCCCCTCCTCCCCTTTATCCCCAATGCCATCTATTTTTCACTCGAGTCTCAATTGCTCACCCCGAATGCTAAATACTCATAAAACAAATTTCAGAAACATTGAGAAAAGTCCGATTTCATGTAAACCTACTCGAAAAATACCCCCCTCAATTTTTTTTATATATACGTGTATGTAAAGGAAATGTTTGCGTCGTCCATTATTGATTTAAAAATGTTCAATATGCGTACCAAATACGTAACACATCCCGCGTACTACACTGCTGAGTCCCGAATATCTTCTAAATAGACCCCTGAATCCTGCTTACAGAAGGGGGGTGGCAGCCTATTGTATGGTGTATTATGCGAAATGTCAGTCAATAGTATGGTATAAGATGTGTTAAATCTCTCTGTGGTATGATATGATAGGTGATACTCATCGTGCAGTACATGCTATATTACCCTCCATATTGTGTAATAACACGATAAACGCTGCTCAAAGTAAGGTATATGGATAGACGACACGTAATGGGTGCTAAAACTTGACACACTCTTCTCAAAGTAAGGTGTAGCAAGACAGACGACACGCAATGGGTCCTATAACTTGACACACTCTTCTCAAAGTAAGGTATCGGAAGATACGCGACGCTGAATTTGTGGTTTAACATGATTGCACTCCATGGTGTGGTATAACATGACGCACTCTACTCAAAGTAAGGTATAGCAAAATGCACGACACGCAATGATGCCCCAAATCTTGATTTATCGTTTCAGAAAGAACTTTTCATTTCCATGACAATATGTTAACATTTCAACAAGCTCAACCTCCCCGTTTACATGTGCATTATGCCCCTTTGTTTCTGTGTGGTGCAATGTGTCGTAGGTGAAAGTATTTTTCATTTTTGTAATGCAACATTTCCAGGGCCCAAGTTTACCTGATTAACACGGAGAGTACAAAACGATAAGTGTCTGTTGTTTTTCACTTATAGGTAGAATGGATGAGCGTGTGAGTGAGTGAGTGAGTGAGTGAGTGAGTGAGTGAGTGAGTGAGTGATTGAGCACTCAGCAATATTCCAGCTATATGTCGCGGGTCTTTAAATTATCGAATCTGGACAGACAATCCAGTGACTGACATCATGAGCATCGATCAACGCAGTTGGGACACGATGACATGCATCAACCAAGTCACCGAGCCTGACCATCCGATCCCATTAGTCACCTCTTACCACAAGCATAGTCGCCTTTCACCCCGGATCTTCACGTGTCGAGTGAGTGCATTACAATATTCTTTAATAGTATTTCAAAACTTATTGTAAGACTACTCACTGACTCAACGACAATGCAATCAAGGTTGTGCTATTTACAGTAAGCATTAATATCAAACAACCTATTTCAAACTTTCCACGAGCCGAAATAACACAAAACTAAAAACCAACATTTTATATTTTATTTCACACAATTAATTAGCATAGATATATTGACTATAATAAAAGATGATAGTATGGATGTACATTGGTTGTTTATTTCATGTTCTTTTCTTTTCAAAATATAAATTCAACTAAACAAATAGATGCTCATACAATACAATCAACAAAATCCTTTCCTTTTGGCGAAATCTTTTAACAACCAAACTATACTAGCTAGGTGTTTCATTGACAAAAGCTCAACATAGTTATGATTTCTTTGAACATTCCATGATATCATCTATCTACATCCGCAGAAGTGAAAAAAAGCAACCAAAATAATAAACCTCAGAACAAGTTGATCACTTGTTGAATGTGCATATAAAATGGCACAATAAATATTTAACAGCCTATGGGTTATATACCGGAAAAAAATCAAACCTTCAGTTCCACATGAGTCCGATTTGCTACCATGGAAACGCAAAACATTGTGAACTTATAAAAGTCCTGCATGGAAAATTGCACTTTTAGCATTTTACCAGTGTGTATACAAAGCATCAGGGTTTACCCTGGAACTGCCTTTTAGAACAAATGCCGGTGATGACAGTGAATTGAAAAATGTCTTATTCAGAAAAGGTTTAAACGAGGATCCAAAATGCCGATGTGGCAGCCCCTGTGGAAATTCATATACTTTTTTCATTGAATGTCCTTTATTTAAATCAGATAGAAACGAATTGATGCACTCACTATTGTTTTTTGTGAAAGATGCTTGTGATGTAAATATTGACCTGATGCTAGTTGGCAATGCAATTTTACCTTATTATGTGAACGAAAACATATTTAGGAATGTACATACACATATAAAGTAAACAAAAAGGTTTGAGTTAGCAATGTGATTATACATACGTTTCTCTATAAATAAGCATGCATGTAAATCTATGGGAGAGGGCGTTCTAAGTTATGATATCTTGTGCCCAATCCTTTTCATGAGAATAAAATATGTTTAAAATTAAACTAAACAAATGCGGGTGAAACGGAAGCAACAAAGAAAAACCTGGAAGAGAGGCATTTAAAACTATATTTTAAAAAAAAGATGCACAGCAACGCCGGGTCAAAGACCTTCCAAAATAAAACAAAAACAAGCCGACATTTCTTCGAGGATTCAAGCCCTGTGTGCTGTCTTGAAAAGGCAAACAAACACATCAACACCACGTCAAAACACCGTGAAGTAAACATAACCGACAAAACTTCTATAATCACATTATTCAAATTGATGTCCAATCTATAAATCTACTGTAAACGTTAAAACAATTCATGTCAACATTAAGAATAATACATATGATGATACTACCACACATGTAGAAATAGCGATAAATGTTGTAGGGTTCAAGTTTGTATTGCTTCAATCGCCATTAAAGCTTACGTACAATATCTTCAGAAATTATCTCGCAAGAAATATCGCCCTCGTCATTGTAGCCATTTTTTTTAATAGAAATTGTGGAATATGTAGCGCCCTAAAAATATACTTAATACTTTTCATAAAGAGTCTGAATGTATACAACACATGTCGATTAATACCAAAGGAAAACTTTGAACACATTGGCCGCGCTTGTATTTGTCCAAAATTATCATAGCCAGATACTTGTGACAGAATAACACCTATATAAATTACGTCGCTAATGAAACGGGAAGCATTACCAAACAACTACAGATCATGTGACACTAACCATGTAAGAATACGCAACGCATGCTGTACACTGTGCTGGCCTCATTCATATAGAATATACATAACGATATCAGTTTCACCTGCTGCAAGATGGATACTGTGAAACTAACAACGGAGTTACTTCACAAGCAGTCAACACTATGAAGAAAACAACATGGGTTGAACATTTGTGAACTCCCAAAAGTTGTGTGTTAGTTGTTTAACGCCGCACTCAGCAATATTCCTGGTATATAATCGAGTGTGGACCAGACAGACCAGTGGTTGATATTATGAGCAACATTCCACGGCGTCGGGTTACGTGACATGCCATCAACCAAGTCACCGAGCCTGACAACCCGACCCATTAAGTCGCTTCTTACGACCAGCATAGGTTGCTAGAAACCGAATCTAACCTGGAATCCCATAAAAAGACAATAAGTGTTCAACATCAAATATGAACACACAAAGGCGCTAACGTACCGCTATTCACTGGCAACTGAAACCATGTCAGAAGTTGTGACGTTTCATATTTACTCGTTTCCTGGGCCTATAATGGCCACATCAATGATGAAATGATTGATCATTTTCTTGTTGTCCAAGTTTGTGCATGAACTTACCGGACTCAAGACAGTGATTTTAATGAATGTACAGCTATATATACAACCTTGCTTACGTGGACACCATTATGGCTTACAAAGTAGACATAAATTATGGATAACACTTTCTTTAATACTGTAAAGGTATAAATCCTTATACCGTTGTCAAGCAAGGAACTATACCGAAACGTCGCCTTTACAGTATTAAAGAAGTTGTTATTCATAAATTGTGTCTACTTTGTCATCCGTCAACTTCTAAGTACATGTAATGCCTATCTAACAATTCATTATGGTTTTATTGGCATACAATGGTCACATTAAAGACGAAGTGTTATTTCTCTGTCTGCATTATCAGCTTGGCATCGTCAATCAGCTCGTTTTCCAGTTACTCGTGGATCAAGCGTTCGATTTCGTCATGCATGTTTCTTCCTTTCTGTGATGATAATTTACAGGTTAAGTGGGTGTTAGGATGAGATCCAAAATTAATCATGACCCAGAGAGGTTTATCAAACGGGAAGGGAGTTACAGATGTGACGAGTTTCTGTTGACTAAGGTCCAGGACATGGACCTTATGTGTTTCCTCTTCAAGAACGAATCCCAAATCCAGGCTGTAAGTTGTACTACTCTCGTTCAGTGTAAGGTTGTCATCGGACAGATATAGTCCGTTGTAGTACACCTTTAGACATATTCCATTGTCAGCTGCGCATGTTACAAACAATACACTCAACCCAGTTGTCTGCAGCTTGTAAGCATCAAAAGGGCTGTCAGTCAAAGTTGCTTCGAAGATAATTTTATTGTTATCCGCTGGTGTTATGACAGAGTATGTGACCTCCATGCCGTACATGATGGTCTGTCCTGGCCTGATGACCAGAGGTGTTGATGTCAGGACAGTGCGAGGTGAAAGTTGTCGGCATCCTGTCCTTGGTGGAAGATGTTCTTGTTTGCCATTGGTGACAACTGGCCGCGAAACCGTCAGATCGTCACTTGCAATACTGGAGTCCCATTCCAGATCCGCATCTGGGGAGAAGACACATCGTCCGTATTAGGTGAATGCGTTTCCGTGTATACAAACAACTAAACTAAATGTTATATTCGTGTGTGAATTTGGTTTAACACTGTTTTAACAGTAGAACAGTCATATCACGGCATGTCAGCTTAATGTGGGATTGAAGTGTAATATATATATTGCTATGTTTTTCGTGAATAATAAGGATAAAACTATATGGGTTAAAGTATACCATGTCAGTAAATCAAAAATATTAGTTTAATAAAACGAAAGTCTACCTGCCATATTTGGACAACATTTAGTATCAAATAGACTGACTTCAGCAGGGGTGTAGTAATTAGTTTTGAATGTGAAGTCGGAACATACGACAAATTCCGATTACTAGAAACGTTGTAATGTAATGAGTCATTGAGTGATTTGGGTTTTATTAGGCTTTTAACAGTATTCGGGCGGTCGGGTAGCCTAATGGTTAAAGCGTTTGCTCGTCACGCCGAAGACCCGGGTTCGATTCCCGACATGGGTAAAATATGTGAAGCCCATTTCTGGTGTCCCCCGCCGTGATATTGCTGGAATATTGCTAAAAGTGGCGTAAAACCATACTCATTCATTCATTTAACAGTATTCTAGTTGTTGGAGGAAAGCCCGAAGGGATGTAGGTCTCAGGGATGTATGTAGCGTACACAAGGGACGCAACTCTGCAAAGGCGTCTTAGACGACCGCCAGCTGTTCATTTCGTTTCGCATGCGAGACACTTTTCTACCCTTTCAAGATATACTGGTTTCAACAACATGTTTTATCATATGGAAATTGTACATTTCTAAGTGCGATTTCTAAGGAAATATTCTACCGACATAAAATAAGGGAACTGATGAAATGATAGTGAAGGTGTAATGACGATAAATGTAATGTATATCAATCTCTGTTGTGCCCATGTCGGGCGACCTATACACGATGACCCGCCATTCTGCTACCACAAGAGCTACCCCTAGCTGGGCAGCATCATACCAAAATACGTTAAAAGATGGTACTTGTTGTTATCCTGTCTGGCGCTGTGCATTATTGAGCTAAAGCAAGGAGATGTCAGCTCGGATCCGGTATACTGCGTCTGAGTTGGGTATTCATGTTAAACTGCAGCATGGTATCTCAGTGGGCTAGAACAATAAAACTGGCTGGAGTTGTACAATCAACCACACACACACACGTGCATGTATGTCGATAAATGGCAGTTTTTTCTGGGGTAAGCAAACCTGGAAACCAGTAGCCCATAAAATCATGGAACTGGCCGTCTCTCTGATGCACCCACGCCAACCACTCAATCTGAGGTACATGTACGGAAGTGTCCAGTCGGAGTTCTAGGACAAAGCCGACTTCTGAGGGGATTGACCCTCGGGTCATCCAAAGGGCTCAGATGAATATCCAGCAGAGACAAGCTCTAATCCTTGGGTATGGAGAACGTTTGGGGGCAGGCCAAACAAAATCAGGGGTTTGGTAAACATGTAAACCCATCCACCCAGGAGACCTTTGCATCAAGGTCTCTGTATTTGTCATCAGAAAAAGTGGGGCGGTCGGGTAGCCTAGTGGTTAAGGCGTTCGCTCGTCACGCCAAAGCCCCGGGTTCGATTCCCGACATGGGTACAATGTGTGAAGCCCATCATTTCTTGTGTCCCCCACCCTGGTATTGGTGGAATATTGCTAAAAGCGGCATAAAAAGGGTCACAGCCTCGTGTCTGGAGATGAACTGCTGGAGGATAATAAAATCTCTAGCATTGGGTCTGTTGTGGAGAACCTTCTTCTGTCCAGATGGAATCCAGATCCTATGATAATGGCAACACCATGTCGCTCACATACCTATGGGCACCAATAGAATGATAATACCAAAGAGGATTATCCTTGGAATGTCGAAGATGATGGTCATGCCTCTAATGCCTGTCAATGCGCTAGTGGATCTCTGGGGTACAAAGACTATTATGGACGAAGCCTTAAGGATCAGGGCTCTATCAAACACAGGTGGATTATAAACATCCTGTCTGCATTTCGGACAGTTTTGGGGGATTTCAACCGTTGCTTGAGCAAATCGTATATCTTAATGAAGATCCAAAAGGCACAGACGAATGATTTGCAACACTTGTTTTCCGTAAAATTTCACTGCTTCAACCACTCCCAGCAATAGAATGAGGATATGCTGGATACGCTGTGTTACTGTCTCATGGGTGAAGCAGCTGACTTCTAGAGAAGGATGAGTACATCAGCTGCCATGAAACGATCAAGAAACGCGAAAGGCGGTTTGGAAGATGATCTACTGCAGTCTTTCATCAGGCCTCGGATGAATCTCTGGAAGAATGGTTGGAGCGGGTACAGCAAGGAGAAATTGCAGCTTTAACGGATTTGCCAGGAGACTTTATGGAAAAACAGGTTGGTGGGGAGATTCTGCCAAGGAAGTGCTAATTAAGAAGCTTCTCACCATGTCTCCAACTTTGGTCTGAGGACACTGGGACACGCTATTGATTCACAAGCAGTCTATGGCAGATCAACCATCCAAAGGGACGTGAAGCAGTTGCAGAAAGACTCTCCAAGGGACAGATAACCAATTAACATACAATGTTATCAAACGGATCTGGCTGGTCAACAGAAGAGAAGACTCAATGAACTGTATTTTGTATTAAGGTTCTTTAGGGCTTCAGACTATTGAACTGTTGAAAAAACTAACAATTGTAGTAAAAGAAGGTATGTCAGGGAGGTAGTACTATTTAATGTAAGGAGTGGTGAGAAAGTTATAATATTTATATGCTAGTGTGTTGTGTAAACTACCGGAAAACCCTGGATTGTGATAAAGTGTAATAGAAACATGTAGAATATTCTATGTTGTGATTACACTGTGTGGACATTTCCAGTAGCTAGTCAGACAGGATATAAGGCGAAGAGCGTGCCTCTAGTATCTCTCACACATTTCATTACATCAAGTCCAGCTTTCGTGTGAAGATCACTCATCACCCCGGATTCCCTGCCTAGGCCGTCCCAGAAAGCTTGACCACTGTCGCCGATGGCTGATTATACTGTTATCACTTACCTTTGCTATCACCACTGTAGTTTTGTATGTGATACTTACCACTGTCATCATTTACATACTGTCATTGAATATTTTAAGACCACCATATTGTGTACTGTCATTGTAATTACTATGAAGTAATTTGTATTGATTTGTTAACCTAGTCAATGTTGTAATACATTTGTTGATTATATACCATTTGTTGTTTGTTTGTTGGTTTGACACTGAGTTCTTTTAAATACATTTTTCTTGGTTAACACACTGTTTCAATTTGGAAATCGACACGTAAAAATAGTGATTCATAAACACATGGTTGTGATATTATCGGAATCACATAACAGATCTGCTTTTAACAGAGCTTTCCTATGATCATTGAACTGGCGTTGTCGCTTTTATTTACAACTTCAGTGTACCATGACTTTTTGAAGACACCATTCAATCTTGTAAAATTGTGACAGGTTTTAGAAAGAAACATCTTTATACAGACTCATTTGACATTACAGTAACTATTCAAGTAACTTAAATTAGTGAGGAGAGAACTTCATTGCAGTGAACAGTTGTACTGCACTTCGTGATGCTCTCCACATCAATAAAGCAACCTGAGGGTGAACTCACATGCGAGCGATCCTTTTACTCCCAACGGCTGCCCGGACATATATGCAGCTGTGGACACAAATGTGTTAGGGTGACATCAGTATCAATAGACATGACGTGCTATTATTACCATGTGGTTCACAGTTATATGGGGATAGTTTATAACCGTCAGATGTCTGCACAGTTATGAAACAAAATGCACAAAAATATCAAAATAGAGGAAGTGTCTTTAAGAAAATACTCGAATTAAATTAAAGTACAGACTGATTACCTTGTGGCACATACTCGTGTTCAATAGTGATTGCATCGTTCAGGTCATCATCTTCACTTGAATTCTCTATTGGTGAAAAGACAACTGATTTGACGAGACCGGCCATCTTCAACAAGGGGGTAATTTTACTGAAGCAAGTTGAAGCAAAGCTGACACCAGGTCTTCCAAGTGACACCTTTGGTGACATCTCCAACATGGCGCTCAAGGTGGCAGCTGAAGACCCCATCATTTGTAGATCCTCTATCTTGTCAGCTTTACTCCGCATCTGTCGTGTGTACTTGATAGATGATGTCACTTTTGCTAGAATATTACTGGTGGAATCCAGTTCCTCCTGTGTCAGCTTCAGAATCTTGCTGGGTCTCTTTTCAACATCTGACAACAGAATGGCTCTCCTCTGCTGTATTTCATCAATCAATTCGTTAAAGGCTTTGTTGATGTCAACCACGGCAGCATGTTTTGACACCTGTATGTTTGAATGTCTTTCCTTGAGACCTTGTTTTATTTCCTCAAGTCTCTCTGCCTTCTGCCTCAGCTTGACTAAGGTATCGTCAATGGACTTTGCCTTTTTTTGGTGTGCTTCATTCACGGATACAACGTTGTGTTCCTTCCCTTCCTTGTGGTCCACTACAGTGCAGGACACACAGACGATCTTTTCACAAGTATAGCAGTAGAACTGTAGAGGTTGGTCGTGTTGTGCACACTTATGGTGACGTTTGAAACTTTTACCTGGTTGTTTTTTCATTTCCTTAAAACTGACAGGTTGGTGATCTCGCATCGACTTAACTCTTTTGTGGGCATTTAGACATTCTTGGCACAGGAAGACGCCACAGTCATCACATCTGGACATGGCAGGGTTACCATCAGGACAATCTGTACATGGCAGATGAAGCCCTTTTACAATCTTCAGATGATCCAGGAGTCTTAGGATGATAGGCTCTTTGGGCAGAGACTTCACACCGCCCGCCAGGTTATGTTGGTGTCGACACATGGGACATGATAACGTTGGGAGTCCTTGGCTGTACGTCTCTAGACAAGCCTGACATATTGACTGTACACAGCAGGGCATACGACGAGGTATCCGTCTGACCTCATCAAAGTGTTCTGTACATATTGGGCACTCGGTGAGGAGGTCCTTGATGGCGGACGCCGATACATAGTTCGACATGGTTATCTTGAAATATAGTTATTACATATGAAGCATTTTCGGATGTCTTGTATACTTTCGAGACACATCCAGACTCTCTCCCTATACGTAATACAATATAATATGATATTCTTTGAGGTTATAGTTTCATATTATCACATACATAAGTACATTATTTTGACAAAAAGGTAGAAAGGAAATAGAAACAAAACCTGGAATGATGGTATTCCTTCTGAGACAAAATGTAAGACATCGTATAATTATGGGAGCCCATGTAGTCCCTGTCAGGTATGCATACAGTTGGGAACATTTTATCAAAGATGGTCCTCATCATGAAATGAATAAACCTTACCACCAAGGTGAAAAGCATATTATATTCAGTGAATATATTTCGTAACATGGAAAACTAATAAAAGTACAAAAACACGGTTGTTTTAGTAGAAAACTCTGTTTATCCAGTTGACGGAGACTAGAGAGTGAATATGTCATCTGCTAGCAAATTGTAACTACTGTTTGTAGGTCGCACTTGAGAACGAGGCTTGGTTTTTACGGGAAAAGATATCAATTACAAAATTTGTTTTAGTAGAAAACTCTGTTTATCCAGTTGTCGGAGACTAGAGAGTGAATATGTCATCTGCTAGCAAATTGTATTTACTGTTTGTAGGTCGCACTTGAGAACGAGGCTTGGTTTTTACGGGAAAAGATATCAATTACAAAATTGAGGCTAAGCTCGCACACTGTATGCTATTTTAATATGTTATTCTGGTTGAAAACTCTTTGCAAATCTATATCTAGGTCATCTTGCCTTTGACAGTCGGTCAGTCATATGCCTGAAAGATCACCTCAACACATAAACAGGTTTTTTAGGCGTGAGAACTAAACAGGAAATGTCAGCATGTATGATAAATTTAGATTTAAAAATTCAACTGATTAAAAGACATTTCTGACATCTGCAATAGTCAATGAAATTCCAGATCAGGACAGAGCGTCGCTCATGATTAATTGACTGTAATATCTGTACAGGTCATCCCAAGTCAGATGGAGTGCTACTCGTTATCAAATTACACATTGGGCGTAATATTTAGTTCTGTTCAGGTGAAGTGGTTATTCCGTGATAGTCTGCAACGTTATTCGTTGTCAAAATACATATAGGGAGTACTATTCCAAGTTTGTCAGTCTACCGGCCAGTACATCAATACTTTTCACGCTGGTGCAAAATATCCATTCAAAATGAATAGCCGTAGGTATTTATAACTCCTGAACTCCGGACAACCTAGCGGTCACCAAATAACTACACCCAGGACGCCCTCAGGCAGGGGACCCGACACCCGCCGAGACCCGAGAGATAAGGAGCCCTCCCGTCAACACAGGTAGTCAGATCGATCCACAGTCAATGAGCATGCCTAGCTCGTCAACCGTCACCCGGGTCGATAACTACCCATTCTCTCCAACACTGTCCGTTCTACCAGCCATGAATAACCTAACTACACGACGTAACGAGCGGCAAAGGAATATATTTACACAGACATAAGCTTGTATTAAAAGCAGGTCGTCCATAAGCATACATTTACCACGCCCACTGGATACGATTTCGAATATGATAAACAGATAAGATGAGGATTTCGGTTTCCTTCAAAAGTCCTTCTTGTTCTTTGCGTTCTTGGTCACAACCTAAATTGTTTTGTATTCATTCCAAAGCGCCATTATAGAATTAATTCAAAGTGAACTCACTGATTATTGAAATCACTTACCTTGACTGTGTATTGTGAACGGACATATAATTCTTAGTCATCACTAGCTCTCTCTGTCTTTAATGCGTATCAATACCACCATCGTAGTAACATGTCTGCCAGGAATGCGGAAGTCGTTATCCATGTAGTTATAGTTACGGGGAAGGTTCCAGACATGCGCTGTGTCTAGTTTCGTTTTGTAACTTGACGTTTATTGGTAAAATGTATATCACATTTGAAGCATCTTAAAATATTTGAATCCATATTGTAGTAAAGATCCTTTACACTGTTCTATGTATGAAGTCTCACATAAATATAACCATGGGAGGCTTATACAAAAACAAACTAGTTATGTTCCATTATACCGCAGTTTTTTAAATTTATTTTTTTATCGCTGAACTCAATATGTCAAGCTGTATTACAACGGTCTGTAAATAATTGAGTCGGACACACTAGTGATTGATATAACGAGCAACGTCTCACGCTGTCGGTGCGCGATGATACGCATTGAACCAAGTCACTGAGACTGACCACTCGATCCATTAAGTCGCCGGGACCTTTTCAAAGTATTCTGTGCGTATTGGACACTCGGTTACGGGGCATTCACATTCAACCAGTTGTACCGTGTGAATGCCCCTTTAGGAGGTCCTAGATGGCGGATGCAGATACATAGACCGATATGCAGAACTGCTGTCGATAATAAAGTATGTTAACACATCACAGGTAAACATCTGAGATGCTTTTCCAAGTCCATTAATAAAAATATGTTTTGTTTATAATTGGTGTTGTTTATTGCTGGGTTCAATCCCTGGGCGCGATGATCTATGAAGTCAACTTTCCAGTAGTCCACTTTCCCTTCATGTCGAGTAATATTCCAGCAGCTCAAGCCTTTGGTGTTTACATTTCACAACTTTTGAGATACAATGAAGCATCCTCTTTCCACAAAGATTTCAAAGAGCGTCATACGACTGTTGAACAGAAGTTGTTTAATCAAGGATACAGCATTCAATGCCTCACTAAAGCTTTCAAAAAGTTTTATATTGACATGTGGAGGACATTTTCAAATGTGATGCATCGGTGACCGATGCAAACCGGGCTTGGATACGCCCACCTTTCCAGGAACACCTGGCATCATAACTGTTTGATAGTGATTCATAACACACGCTCATGATATAGTCCAGATCGTACAATCGACTCTGCTTGTAGCAGAGATTTCTTATGAATATGGAAAGGGTTTTGTCGCTTTTATCTGTAAATCATAGATCGTGCGTTGTTAAAATATTGAAAATAAGCAGTCATTAATATATACATGTATGCGACAATGCGACAGTGGTCACGCTGACGATACAGGTTCGATTCTCTGATTTGGTTAGCTGCGAAATCGTGACTATTCACCGCTGCTTCTTTACTATCTTTATGAAATTTGTCACTGTATTAGCTGTACTAACGAGAAGTAACTAGCTACGTTTCGTATCCTGCCACAAGTATAAATTCTCACCTCCAAAAGAAACGCGAACCATAGAAACATATAGAGAAATATGTACGTCAAGAAGAGATGTCCCCAATGTGTACCACTTAATAACATAACTAACGATCAGTCAAGTGTAACCACAGAGTGTCCTTATTCTTATCACGATAGGCTGCAAGTGTTTTCCAACTTTACACGCAAATCCTGCACGAGGCGAGATGTAAAGAATTGATTCTTTGTTTGTATGTTGTTTAAAGCCACACTCAGCAATATTCTAGGTATTTGACTGCTAAATTTATTTGTGGTTTAACATGATATATTGCACTCCATTTTGTGGCATAACATGAGGCACTCTACTTAAAGTAACGTATAGCAAGATACGCGACGCTGAATTTGTGGTTTAACATGCTATATTACACTCCATGGTGTGGAATAACATGACACACTCTACTCAAAGTAAGGTATACCAAGATACGCGACCCTCAATGATGCTCCAAATTTTGGTTTATCGTTTCAGAAAGAACTTTTCATAACCATGACAATATGTTAACATATCAACAAGCTCAACCTCCCCGTTTACATGTGCATTATGTCCCTTTGTTTCTGTGTGGTACAATGTGTCGTAGGTGAATGTATTTTTCATTTTTGTAATGGAACATTTCCAGGGCCCTAGTCTGCATAAACACGGAGAGTACAAACCGACAAGTGTCTGTCTGTTGTTTTTCACTTACAGGTACGGTGAGTGAGTGAGTGAGCACTCAGCAATATTCCATCTATATGTTGCGGGTCTGTAAATACTCGAATCTGGACAGACAATCCAGTGACTGACATCATGAGCATTGATCCACGCAGTTGGGACACGATGACATGCATCAACCAAGTCAGCGAGCCTGACCACCTGATCCCGTTAGTCGCCTCTTGCTGAAGAGTCGTCACGGGTCGAGTGTGTGAGTGTATTACAATATTCTTTAATAGTATTTCTAAACTCATTGTAAGACTGGCACTCGTGAAGAGCAACCTCCCCGTGGTGAGTGCTGGGTAACGCTAATAGCTCTTCCCCCGTGTGGACTCGGGCTAGAATTTGTCCACAGCACCCCATTGCTGGTCGTAAAAGGCGACCAAATTGGGCAACCCGTTTGCCGTGGGTTGCGCCCCTGTGTCGGCGGAGGACGGGATTCTGGTGGTTGAGGGCATTGGAGCCAGGAACAAGTGTTCCTTTTGCCCAACACACCACTTCGACCCTTACTTCGCCTAGACGGGTGGTAGAATTGGCCCGATTCTATCAATCGGCTGGTCACGTCATGCCCTAGCATGAAATACATGGCTATATTATTAAGAATATAATTGCACGCTAAACTTTGTTGTCAAAATCATTGTTTTGTTCCTGTTTGCCTAGAGTCGTATTGCCAGAAGGCGGTGGCTCATGGGCCAATCTGGAGATAGAGACCTCTGAATTCTGTGTTTCTTGGGGAAAGTGTTATGGGCCGAACCAGCCTGACGCTTATTCTTTTTGATCTCATAGCTTTTCAAGTCTATATTTTCTGGAGTATAGCACCTCTGTATCCCTGGTGTTGCAGGTTGGCTTCCACTGTGACATCGTCCTTGTTGACACTCGATGGCGGGTGGGGAGCAGGGGTGCTGAATCACTACATAACACCATGGCTCACCACAATCTATCTGGTTCTTTCAAAACAAATAAACGTCGTCATGTCGATTCTTTAACGTCTGACGAAGAAGAAACATCAACTGAGATTGCAGATTCTTGGCCGAGATTCATTGTCATCGCATCTGCTGATGGCAATCCTTTAAAACTAAATCCTTTCGCTATCTCGAAAGGCATTCAAAGTGCCTGTGGAGAAGTTACCAATGTTACACGTCTTCGTTCTGGTTCCATCCTTGTGGAATGTGCACGGAGACAACAATCTGTCAATCTGCTGGGTCTACAGCAGTTTGTTAACACCCAGGTTGTTGTTTCGGTGCACAGGACACTAAATTCAAGTAGAGGCATTGTCAGGGACCGCGCACGCTGTCTTTCTGACATGGCAGAAGAAGAGATTGCTGCTGAATTGAAACATCAAGGGGTCACTGCTGTTAAGCGGTTCAGTAGAAAATCAGAAGATGGAAAATTTATCCCAACTAACACATATCTTTTTACTTTTTGTCTTGCTAAAATACCAAATTCTATTAAAGCCGGTTACTTTAACATCGGAGTGGAGGTTTATGTTCCAAATCCTCTCCGGTGTTACAAGTGTCAACAGTTTGGACACGGGGCAAAAACTTGCACTCGCAAGGCCAGATGCTTCCGTTGCAGTGGAATTCACGAAGGTTCCGAGTGCACAGATGATGTCAAGTGTGCCAACTGCGATGGGGAGCATGTGGCCTCATCCAAATCATGTCCAGTGTTCGTATCAGAATCACAGATCTTAAAACTGAAGCACACGCAAAATATTTCTTATTCTGCTGCCAAACAATTGGTACAACTTCCATCAAAATCACCCGCAAATATCACTTATTCAGCTGCAGTCTCTTCTCCGCCGCCAGTTCTCAAAATTACTACAGCCTCTACATCCTGCCAGACTTTGATCTCTTGGGTAAAAGATGACCAGTTTACCATCGACGATGCACAGACATCTCAATCTATGAAGTCTACTTCAGCTTCCCAGACAGACCATTTAACATCAGCACCTCAGCTTCTGCAAACTCAGAAAACGGTACCTCCATCAGAACCCAGCCATGTGAAAGTCACCAAAAACATTCAGGGCGAAGCCCATCTGACTAAAACGGAAAAAAAGAAGTTAAAAAAGATAAGGGCTCTCCAGCACTTGGATTTGCCTTCTCTTGCTGACACCACAGTAGAGGTTCATAATCCATTTGAGCCTCTAGCGATGGAGGTCAGTCCCTCACTCCCGGTTCGTGGGAGTGGACCTCCCTCTCACTCAAGAACTCCAGTTGAGCCTCCATGAATGGCTCCAATACTCTTATTCAGTGGAATTGCAGGGGACTAAAGAATAATTTTAATGATTTACAGTTATTGATACAGGATTTTAAACCATCAGCATTTTGTTTACAAGAAACGTATTTTAAAGATAATGATCAAATCAACTTGAGGCAATATGATGCATATAACTTCTTTTCTCCTCCAGGACCTAGGGCTAATGGAGGATCGTCAGTGTTGGTGAGGCAGGGTGTCATACATAGCCCTGTTCCACTTAATACTCCACTTCAAGCTGTTGCAGTCCGTTTAAGCCTCAACATTGTTTTCACATTGTGTTCGCTTTATGTACCTCCATCTTCTACTCTTCACCAAACTGATCTTCAGGCACTCTATGACCAGCTCCCCAAGCCCTGTATCATTATGGGCGATTTGAATGGGCATAATTCACTTTGGGGTTGTGCTGACACGAACAGTAAAGGTAAGCTATTAGAAGATTTCATTTCGAACAACGATTTATGCATCTTTAATGATAACTCTAAAACTTATTTCCATCCTGGAACAGGCACTTATTCTTCTCTTGATTTATCACTTACCAACTCCGATCTGTTGAATGAATTCGAATGGTCAGTCCACGACGACCTTTGTGGAAGTGACCATTTCCCGACTATTCTTCAAACAATAATTCCAACTGATGTTCCTCCATCATCACGATGGAACTTCACAAAGGCTAACTGGCCTTTGTTCAAATTACTTTGTACGAGCAAATTACATACTGATCTTTTTGTTGATGTTCCTGATTCTATTACGGTGTTCACTGATGAACTGTACAAAATAGCTGATGATTGTATTCCAAAGTCCTCTGTAAATCCACACATCCGTAAACCATGGTTTAACAATGACTGCAGGCAAGCTAGGAAGGCACGGTAAAAGGCTGAGCGTTATTTCCGTCGCCATCCGATGGTCCATAATTTGAATCATTTTAAAATTTCAAATGCTAAAGCCAGGCGTACTTTTAAACATAATAAACGCCAATCTTGGCGTGATTATGTTTCAAAAATAAATTCACGAACGCCCATGTCTAAGGTATGGAATATGATACAGAAAATTAAAGGTAAGGGTTCGAAATCTAGCGTCCACCATCTTAAGAATGGGGATGACCTATTAACTAACAAATCGGATATTGCAAATAAACTTGGTGAAACGTTAGCAAAACATTCTTCCTCCTCGAACTATGTACCTAAATTCCAAATATACCAAAAACAGCAGGAAAAGAAAACTATTAATTTTAAATCAGATAATGGGGAAGATTATAATGAAGTATTTTCAATCCATGAGCTTCATACTGCTCTTGATCAGGCTCACGATACTGCTACAGGAGCTGATGGTATACACTATCAACTCCTGAAGCATTTACCAGAACCGTGTCTAGAAACCCTTCTGTTAATTTTTGATGATATCTGGACTTCAGGTGAGTTTCCTTCTTCCTGGCGTGATGCCATAGTTGTACCCATACCAAAACCTGGACGGGATCACACTGATCCATCAAATTATAGACCCATTTCACTGACCAGCTGCGTTTGCAAAACCATGGAACGTATGGTCAACAATAGATTAACATGGTACTTGGAATCTAATAATTTACTTACAAATATTCAGTGTGGTTTTAGAAAGAATCGAAGTACTGTTGACCATTTAGTTCGGTTAGAGTCATTTGTAAAAAATGCAATAATTAATAACCAGCATGCAGTGTCTATCTTTTTCGACTTGGAAAAGGCGTATGACACTACCTGGAAACACGGGATTTTAAAAGATTTACATGATTTTGGATTGAGAGGCCGTTTGCCTCGATTCATATCCAGATTTTTAACTGACAGACAATTTCAAGTCCGCGTGGGCTCAACCCTGTCTGATCATTATCATCAGGATCAGGGTGTCCCACAGGGCAGTATTTTGTCTGTTACACTATTTAGTATTAAGATAAATAGTCTCTCTAAGGTTTTAAATGACTCCATTGATGGATCTTTATTCGTGGATGATTTTAACATATCATGTCGTGGTAAAAACATGCATACTATCGAAAGACAATTACAATTATGTCTAAATAAGATAAATAAATGGTGTTTAGAAAATGGTTTTAAATTTTCAAAATCCAAAACAAATTGTATCCACTTTTGTAGGAAATACAAACCCCATAAAGACCCTGATTTAATTTTAGATAGCACTCCGATAAAAGTAGTAAAAGAGGCTAAGTTCTTGGGTCTTATTTTTGACCACCATTTAACGTTTTTACCTCACATAAAATATTTGAAAAATAAATGCCTGAAGGCCCTTGATCTCCTAAAAGTTGTTTCAAATTCCAAGTGGGGAGGGGATCAGAAAACCCTCCTTCAACTGTACAGAGCACTTATTCGCTCTAAACTTGATTATGGCTCCATCATCTATGGTGGAGCCTGCAAAAGTAATCTTAAACTTTTGGACTCTATCCACCATCAAGGTCTGAGACTCTGTCTTGGATCTTTCCGAACTTCTCCTATTGACAGTCTGTACATTGAGGCTGATGAACCATCCCTCAAACAACGCCGAATTAAATTATCCTTACAATATGTCACTAAATTACGCTCTAATAACTCGAATCCAGCATATGACTGTGTTTTTCACCCCCTTTATGAAAATCTCTATAATAAAAAATCATCGGTTCTCCCCCCACTTGGAATAAGACTTCAATCTGATATTTCTGCCGCTAAAATTAATCTTGATGCTATAGCCCCCACGCAGCTTTTGTCTTCTCCACCTTGGCAGTTGGTAAAGCCAGAGGTGGATCTGACATTAACTAAATTAAAGAAATCGGAAACAAATCAACTTATTTATCAACAAAAATATAATGAATTAAGAAACACATATAATACTTACAAATCTATATTTACTGACGGATCCAAGGATAGTGGCGCTGTTGCTAGCGCCACTGTCATTGGATCCAGGACTATCTCCTCCAGATTACCCGACAATAGTTCTATTTTCACAGCTGAGGCCAATGCCATTTTAACAGCTTTACAATATATCAGTAAACAGTCAAAATATCAGAAGTTTATCCTATTTTCCGATTCTCTTTCTTGCCTGCAGGCTATCCATAACATCTCATGTCAACATCCACTTTTAATCAAAATTATTGAATTATTTAATGAACTTGCTACTGGCCAATACGACATCGTCTTTTGTTGGTTGCCCAGTCATGTGGGCATCAAAGGCAACTCAATGGCTGATGCTGCTGCTAAAGCAGCACTCAACAAATCTGTGACACCACTTCTGATCCCATACACTGATTTTAAACCTGTAATCAGATCTTATATTTGTGATCTTATGCAAAAGAAGTGGGACTCCCAAGTCGGTATCAATAAATGACATGTAATTAAACCAAATATTGGTTACACTCACTTGGGCTGTCAGTCCAGATTTGAAGAGGTCATTATGCGACGATGTCGTATTGGCCATAGCAGGTATACACACGAATATATTTTAAAAAGCGAGGATCCTCCATTTTGTATCCCTTGTGATGAGAGAATCACGGTCAAGCATGTTCTGCTTGACTGTATTGATTTTTCCATCACAAGGGATAAATATTTCAGTGCAACTTCAATAATGGATCTTTTTAATAATGTTTCGTCTCATTTAATAATTAACTTTTTAAAAGAAATTGAACTGATAAATAAATTTTGATGTACATAATTGTTTCTTAATTTGATAGTGTCTAATTGTGAACTGAGATTGTTAATGGCTGTGCCCTTGACGGGGGTTAAAGTACTGTAAAATTATTGTCCCCCTGAGAGGGCATAGTAAGTCCATATCATTCGACGTCTGTTATTCCTATCATAGTTTTAATCGTAGAATATATGTTCTTTTAAATACAGCTACATTCCCTAATCGTCGCCAACAGCTGAAGGGATGATGTAAATCCTGCTGGGGTCCATGCAGGTAGCAAAGGTACTGTAAGTCCCCATGGTCCCGAGTATGGTGATCTACCTTCAGTTGCTGGCGATCTATAGCCCATTTTATAATGTATTGTCCTGTCTAGTGATGTATTTTTATGGTTCCCTGCTAGTTTTACATACTAATCTGTGATAAGTCTAGTTATTTTACTGTCCCTTGTCGACAGGTTTTTATGGTTTACATGTATTTATTATATATAACTTTTGAAAGTCACGATATGGCTGAAATATTGCCGATGTGACTTAAAATCTTAACTCACTCACTCACTCATTGTAAGACTACTCACCGACTCAACGACAATGTAATCAGTAATCATTAATGTCACACAATCTATTTCAAACTTTCCACGAGCCGAAATAACACAAAACTAAAAACCAACATTTTATATTGTATTCCACACAATTGATAAGCATAGATATATTGACTATAATAAAAGATGATAGTATGGATGTACATTAGTTGTTTATTTCATGTTCTTTTCTTTTCAAAATATAAATTCAACTAAGAAAATAGATGCTCATATAATACAATCAACAGAATCCTTTCCTTTTGGCGAAATCTTTCAACAACCAAACTAAGCTGGCTAGGTGTTTTATTGACAAAAGCTCAAAATAGTTATGATTTCTTTGAACATTCCATGATATCATCTATCTACATCCGCAGAAGTGAAAAAAACCCACACCAAAATAATAAACTAAAGAACAAGTTGATCACTGTTGAATGTGTATACAAAATTGCACAATAAATATTTAACAGCCTATGAGTTATATACCGGAAATGGATCCAACCTTAAATTCCACATGAGTGAGTGAGTGAGTTGGGTTTAATGCAGCGTTTAACAGTATTCCAGTTATATCACGGCGAGTCGGCTTAATGTTGGAGGAAAGCCCCGAAGTGATGCAGGTCTCAGACGTTTACCACTTCGGTGAAACCCACGAGCACGGGTATGGTGCTGAAAAATCTAGAAACATAATCCGGGCGAACCTGGATTCGAACCCAAAATCAAAGGTTTCTGGCGTGCGCCTTAGATGTATGCTTTCCCCCCCCCCCCCCCCCCCCCCCACGCGACTTGCTGCTTTGGAAACGCAAAGAATATAAACTTATAAAAGTCCTGCATGGAAAATTGCACTTTCAGCAGTTTACTAGTGTGTACACAAAGCATCAGGGTTTACTCAGGAACTGCCCTTTAGAACAAATGCCGGTGATGATAGTAAATTAAATAATGACTTATTTAGAAAAGGTTTAAACGTGGATCCAAAATGACGATGTGAAAGCCGCTGTAAAAATTCATATACTTTTTTCATTGAATGTCCTTTATTTAAATCAGCTAGAAACGAATTGATGCACTCACTATTGTTAATTGTGAAAGATACTTGTGATGTAAATATTGACCTGATGCTAGTTGGTAATGCAATTTTACCTTATCATGTGAAGGAATGTACATACAGATATAAAGTAAAAGGTTTGATGTGGATGTATATACGTTTCTCTATTTCTTTTCTTTCCTTTCTGTCATTTGATTTATTAATTGTAAATAAGCATACATGTAAATCTATGGGACAGGGCGTTCTAAGTTGTGATAACTTGTACCCAATCCTTTTCATGAGAATATGTTTAAAATTAAACTAAGCAAATGCTGGTGAAACCGAAGCAACGAAGAAAAACCTTGACGAGAGGCATTTAAAACTATATTTAAAAAAAATGATGCACAGCAACGCCGGGTCAAAGACCTTCCAAAATAAAAACAAACTGACATTTCTTCGAGGATTCAAGCCCTGTGTGCTGTCTTGAAAAGGCAAACAAACACCTCAACACCGCGTCAAAACACCGTGAAATAAACATAACTGACAAAACTTCTATAATCACACTATAAAAATTGATGTCCAATCTCTAAATCTACTGTAAACGTTAAAAGAATGTATGTCAACATTAAGAATAATACATATGATGATACTACCACACATGTAGAAATAGCGACAAATGTTGTACGGTTCAAGTTTGTATTGCTTCAATCGTCATTAAAGCGTACGTACAATATCTTCAGAAATTATCTCGCAAGAAATATCGGCCTCATTATTGCAGCCATTTTGTTAATACAAATAGTGGAATATGTGGCGCCTTAAAATATACTTAATACTTTTCATAAAGAGTCTGAATGTATACAACACATGTCGATTTATACCAAAAGAAAACTTTGAACACATTGGCAGCGTTTGTATTTGTCCAAAATTATCATAGCCAGATACTTGTGACATCAGTTTCATATGCTGCAAGATGGACACTGTAAACTAACAATGGAATTACTTTACAAGCAGTCAACACTATGAAAAAACCCAACATGGGTTGAACATTTGTGAACTCCCAAAACTTGTGTGTTAGTTGTTTAACGCCGCACTTAGCAATATTCCTGGTATATAATCGAGTGTGGACCAGACAGCCCAGTGGTTGATATTATGAGCAACATACCACGGCGGCGGGGTACGTGACATGCCATCAATCAAGTCACCGAGCCTGACAACCCGATCCATTAAATCGCTTCTTACGACCAACATAGGTCGCAAGAGACCAAATCTAACCTGGAACCCCATAAAAAGACAATAAGTGTTTCAACATCAAATAATGAACACACTAATGGGCGCTAACGTACCGCTATTCACTGACAACTGAAACCATGTCAGAAGTTGTGACGTTTCATATTTACTCGTTTCCTATAATGGCTACATCAATGACGAAATGATTGATCATCTTATTGATGTCCAAATTTGTTCATGAGCTTACCGGACTCAAGACAGTGATTTGCATGAATGTACTGCTATACATACAACCTTGTTTACGTGGACACCATTATGGCTTACAAAGTAGACCCAATTTAGGGATAACAATTTCTTTAATACTGTAAAGGCGACGTTTCAGTATAGATCCTTATACCGGATCTATACCGAATCGTCGCCTTTACAGTATTAAAGAAGTTGTTATTAAAATATTGTGTCTACTTGGTCATACGTCAACTTCCAAGTAATGCCTATCAAACAATTCATTATGGTTTAATTGACATACAATGGTCACATTAATGACGAAGTGTTATTTCTCTGTCTCTTATTTCTCTTGTGGATCAAGCGTTCGATTGCGCCGTGCATGTTTCTTCCTTTAGTTATGATAATTGACAGGTTAACTGGGTGTTAGGATAAGATCCAAAATCAATCATGACCCAGAGAGGTTTAACAAACGGGAAGGGAGTTACAGATGTGACGAGTTTCTCTTGAATACGGTCCCAGACATGGACTGTATGTGTTTCCTCTTCAAGAACAAATCCCAAACCCAGGCTGTAAGTTGTACCACTCTCGTTCAGTGTCAGGTTGTCATGGGACAGACATTGTCCCTTGTAGTCCACCTTTAGACATATTCCATTATGATCCTCGCATGTTTCCAAATTTGCCCTCAATCCAGTTGTCAGCACGTTGTAAGTATCAACAGGGCTGTCAGTCAAAGCTGCTTCGAAGATAAGTTTATTGTTATCCTCTGGTGTTGTGACAGAGTATGTGACCTCCATGCCAAACATGATGGTCTGTCCTGGCCTGATGACCAGAGGTGTTGATGTCAGGACAGTGCGAGGTGAAAGTAGTCGGCATCCTGTCCTTGGTGGAAGATGTTCTTGTTTGTCATTGGTGACAACTGGCCCCGAAACCGTCAGATCTTCACTTGCAATACTGGAGTCCCATTCCAGATCCACACCTGGGGAGAAGACACATCGTTCGTATCAGGTGAATGCGTTTCCGTGTATACAAACACCTATACTAAATGTTATATTCGTGTGTGAACTGGGTTTAACACCGTTTTAACAGTAGACCAGTCATATCACGGCGTGTCAGCGTAATGTTGGATGGAAGTGTAATATATATATTGCTATGGTTTTCGTGAATATTAAGGATAAAACTACATGGGTTAAAGTATAACATGTCGGTAAATCAGAAAAAAATATTAGTTTAATAAAACGAAAGTCTACCTGCCATATTTAGACAATTGAAGGACAACATTTAGTATCAGATAGACTGACTTCAGCAGGGGTGTAGTAATTAGTTATGAATGTGAAGTCGGAACATACGACAAATTCCGATTCCTAGAAACATATGCTTTGTAATGAAATGAGTCAGTGAGTGATTTGGGTTTTATTACGCTTTTAACAGTATTCTAGTTGTGGGAGGAAAGCCCGAAGGGATGTAGGTCTCAGGGATGTTAGTAGCGTACACAAAGGACGCAACTCTGCAAAGGCGTCAGAGACGACTGCCAGCTGTTCATTTCGTTTCGCATGCGAGACACTAATCTACCCTCCAGTATACTGCGTCTGAGTTGGGTATTCATGTTAAACTGCGGCATGGTATCTCAGTGAGCTAGAACAATAAAACTGGCTGGAGTAGTACAATCAACCACGCACACATACGTGCATGCATGTCGATAAATAGGTGCAATAATCTTGGCCGCGACGTTAACCTCATCTCCCATCTCACCTAACCTCACCTCAGGATTTCAGCAAGGAAATGGCAGTTTTCTCTGGGTGTAAGCCAACCTGGAAACCAATAGCCCTAACAATCCTGGAACTGGCCGTCTCTCTGATGCACCCACGCCAACCACTCAATCTGAGTTACATTGTACGGATGTGTCCAATCGGAGTTCTAGGACAAAGCTCACTACTGAGGGGATTGACCCTCTGGTCCTCCAAAGAGCTCAGATGAATATCCAGCAGAGACATGCTCTAATACCTAGGTATGGAGAACGGTTGGGGGCAGGCCAAACAACATCAGCCAATTCATGGTAACTCTGCCCAGGGTTTGGTAAACGTGTAAACTCATCCACCCAGGAGACCTTCGCATCAAGGTCTCTGTATTTGTCATCAGAAAAAGTTGGGCGGTGGGGTTGCCTTGTGGTTAAAGCGTTCGCTCGTCACGCCGAAGACCCGGGTTCGATTGCCGACATGGGTACGATGTGTGAAGCCCATTTCTTGTGTCCCCCGCCGTGATATTGCTGGAATATTGCTAAAAGCGGCGTAAAATCAAACTCACTCATCAGAAAAGCCTTGTGCCTGGAGATGAACTGCTGGAGGATAATAAAATCTCTAGCATTGGGTCTGTTGTGGAGAACCTTCTTCTGTCCAGATGGAATCCAGATCCTATGATAATGGCAACACCATGTCGCTCACATACCCATGGGCACCACCAGAATGATAATACCAAAGAGGATCATCCTTGGAATGTCGAAGATGATGGTCATGCCTGTAATGCCTGTCAATGCGCTAGTGGATCTCTGGGGTACAAAGACTATTATGGATGAAGCCTTATGGATCAGTGCTCTAACAAACACAGGTGGATTATACACATCCTGTCTGCATTTCGGACAATTTTGGGGGATTTCAACCGTTGCTTGAGAAATCGTTTATCTTAATGAAGATCCAAAAGGCACAGACGAATGATTTGCAACACTTGTTTTCCGTGAAATTTCACTGCTTCAACCACTCCCAGCAATAGAATGAGGATATGCTGGATATGCTGTGTTACTGTCTCATGGGTGAAGCAGCTGACTTCTTCCCCTTGTTTCTAGTGAGTGAGTGAGTATGGTTTTACGCCGCTTAAAGCAACTTTACAGCAATATCACGGCGGGGTACACTAGAAATGGGCTTCACACATTGTACCCAAGTCGGGAATCGAACCCGGGTCTTCGGCGTGACGAGCGAACGCTTAAACCTCCAGGTTACCCGACCGCCCCTTGTTTCTAGAGAAGGATGAGTACATCAGCTTCCATGAAGCGATCCAGAAACACGAAAGGCTGTTTGGAAGATGATCTACTGCAGCTTTTCATCAGGCCTCGGATGAATCGCTGGAAGAATGGTTGGAGCGGGTACAGCAAGGAGAAAATGCAGCCTTTGCGGATTTGCCAGGAGACTTTATGGAGAAACAGGTTGGTGCGGAGATTCTGCCAAGGAAGTGCTAATTAAGAAGCTTCTCACTATGTCTCCAACGTAGGTCTGAGGACACTGGGACACGCTATTGATTCACAAGCAGTCTATGGCAGATCAACCATCCAAAGGGACGTGAAGCAGTTGCAGAAAGACTCTCCAAGGGACAGATAACCAATTAGCGTAAAATGTTATCAAACAGATCTGGCGGGTCAACAGATGAGAAGAAGACTCAATGGACTGTATTTTGTATTAAGGTTCTTTAGGGCTTTAAACTATTGAACTGTTGAAAAAAACTCACAATAAAAGATTGTGCGTTGTGGACAGTGATTAGTTGTCATGAATGTAGTACTATTTAATGTACGCATCAGTGAGAAAGTTATTATATTTAGATGCTCATGTGATGTGTAAACTGCCGGAAAACCGTGGATTGTGAGAAAGTGTAAACAAGTAGAATATTCTATGTTGTGATGACACTGTGTGGAAATTTCCAGTAGCTAGTCAGACGGGATATCAGGGGGAAGAGCGTGCCTCTGGTATCTCTCACACATTTCATTACATCAAGTCCAGCTTTCGTGTGAAGATCACTCATCACCCCGGATTCCCTGCCTAGGCCATCCCAGAAGCTTGACCACTGTCGCCGATGGGTGATTATACTATTATCACTGACCTTTGCTATCACCACTGTAATTTTGTATTTGATACTCACCACTGTCATAATTTTATATACTGTCATTGAATATTGTACGACCACCATATTGTGTACTGTCATTGTAATTGCTATGAAGTAATTTGTATTGATTTGTAAACCTACTCAATGTTGTAATACACTTGTTGATTGCATACCATTTGTTGTTTGTTGGTTTGACACTGAGTTCTTTTAAATACATATTTCTGGGTTAACACACTGTTTCAATTTGGGAATCGACACGTAAAAATAGTGATTCATAAACACATGGTTGTGATATTGTCGGAATCACATAACAGGTCTGCTTTTAGCAGAGGTTTCTTATGATCATGGAAATGGTGTTGTCGCTTTTATTTACAACTTCAGTGTACCATGACTTTTTGAAGACACCATTCAATGTTGTAAAATTGTGACAGGTTTTAGAAAGAAACATCTATATACAGAATCATTTGACATTACAGTAACTATTCAAGTAACTTAAATTAGTGAGGAGAGAACTTCATTGCAGTGAACAGTTGTACTGCACTTCGTGATGCTCTCCACATCAATAAAGCAACCTTAGGGTGAACTCACATGCGAGCGATCCTTTTACTCCCAACGGCTGCCCGGTCATATATGCAGCTGTGGACACAAATGTGTTAGGGTGACATCAGTATCAATAGACATGACGTACCAATATTACCATGTGGTTCACAGTTATATGGGAATAGTTTATAACCGTCACATGTCTGCACAGTTATGAAACAAAATGCACAAAAATATCAAAATAGAGCAAGTGTCTTTAAGAAAATACTTGAATTACATTAAAGTACAGACTGATTACCTTGTAGCACATACTCGTGTTCAATAGTCATTGCATCATTCAAGGATGTATTTCCATTTGGAGTCTCTATTGGTGAAAAGACAACTGATTTGACGAGGCCGGCCATCTTCAACAAGGGGGTAATTTTACTGAAGCAAGTTGAAGCAAAGCTGACACCAGCTCTTCTAAGTGACACCTTTGGCGACATCTCCAACATGGAGCTCAAGGTGGCAGCTGAAGACCCCATCATTTGTAGATCCTCTATCTTGTCAGCTTCACTGCGCATCTGTCGTGTGAACTCGGTAGATGATGTCACTTTTGCTAGAATATTACTGGTGGAATCCTGTTCCTCTTGTGTAGGCTTCAGAATCTTGCTGGATCTCTCTTCAACATCTGACAACAGAATGCCTCTCCTCTGCTGTATTTCATTGATCAATTCGTCAAAGGCTTTGTTGATGTCACCCACGGCAGACCGTTTTGACACCTGTATGTTTGAATGTCTTTCCTTGAGGCTTTGTTTTATTTCCTCAAGTTTCTCTGCCTTCTCCCTCAGCTTGACTAATATATCGTCAATGGACTTTGCCTTTTCTTCGTGTGCTTCATCCACGGACACGACGTTGTGTCCCTTCCCTTCTTTGTGTTCTACTACAGTGCAGGACACACAGACGATCTTCTCACAAGTATAGCAGTAGAACTGTAGAGGTTGGTCGTGTTGTGCACACTTATGGAGACGATTGAAACTTTTACCTGGTTGTTCTTTCATTTCCTTAAAACTGACAGTTTGGTGATGTCGCATTGACTGAACTCTGTTGTGAGCATTTAGACATTCTTGGCACAGGAAGACGCCACAGTCATCACATCTGGACATGGCAGGGTTACCATCAGGACAATCTGTACATGGCAGATGGAGACCTTTCACAATCTTCAGATGATCCAGGATTCTTAGGATGATAGGCTCTTTGGGTAGTGACTTCACACCGCCCGGCAGATAATGTTGGTGTCGACACATGGGACATGATAACGTTGGGAGTCCTTTGCTGTACGTCTCTAGACATGATTCACATACTGACTGTACACAGCAGGGCATACGACGAGGTATCCGTCTGACCTCATCAAAGTGTTCTGTACATATTGGGCACTCGGTGAGGAGGTCCTTGATGGCGGACGCTGATACATAGTCCGACATGGTTATCTGGAAATAAATTTTAAAAATCTGAAGCATTTTCGGATTCCTTGTGTAATCGTCTTTGTGTCTCGACACAGTTGGTACAAAGTCGTATGAGACACATCCATACTTGCGTTGTATGTACATCACTCAAAACTGCAAGTAGCATTAAATTATGAGCTCGTTGTTTTATTGATTTTAAATGTTGCTTATTACCACAACTCTCCTAATGCATAATAGAATAGAATAAGCTATTTATTTAGGATTTATTTTCATATAATAAAATATAAGCTAGCTACACGATAAATCGCAAAGAACAATTGGAATGAAGCGTGGTTTATTTCACGATAAAATATTGTTCTACCATGACGTCATTTCTGGAGATTCAAACATGCGCTCTTAATGAGGTCCTAAATTCGACGACGATATTTATTAATGGGAAGTGTTTTGTGAGTTGTTCCCAATAGATGTAGCAGATAACGCAATGGCCGAACGATCGCATCAAAACGTGGGAGAGATATGACAATCGGTATTTGGAGAAAAGGTACAGATAAAAGACGTGAAAATTGTGAAAATATCCCCTGTTAATAAAATAGACTTGTCCGACATTGCCGATTTCGGAGTGTATTCAGGGAGTCATCATTATTTACATAAGGGTATACCAATTGAGCGCATGTACATTGTATTAAGATCCTTAAAGAGACTGTGCAAAAATGTTTGTATCTCATGTAAGAAATTAACGACTCTTGGTCGTTGTTTATCGCACAGAAAAACACTGTGTCCCTTGTGGTTTATTCTCCCTGCAGTGTTTTCAGAGAGAGAGAGAGCAACTCGCTCTTTTGATATGGCGAATTGAGGCATTGTCTGTTGATTAACGCCGCACACAAAGTCGGTTTTAAAGGATGTAATGCACATCATCATATGTTCGTTTTATTGGTTTATTTTATAGAAACCTAGCTCATTATATGTAACGATTTCCTTTTTAACCTTCAGTAACCTTGACCTCTGATCAACGTCAAACAAAGCCTATTTAACAAGACCCTTGTCCATGAAATCATGTATGTCCAGGAGTATCCTGGTATATATAGAGGTTATCACGCGAGTGTGTTTGGGGATGGTAAATATCCTGCATTAGGAATAAATATTATATTTAGCGAGCCTTAGCGAGCTAAATACATAGTGTTTATTCCTAATATAGGATATTTACCATCCCCAAACACACAAGCGTGATAACCTCTTTATCATATAATGTCATTCTTTAATTCTGTGCTTCAAAATCGCTTTCCCTCTCTTACAAACATTACCGAAACTTTGCGAGTTTTCCTGGAATGCGCGCATTAATATTTATTACGTCACAGGGTAAGTGATGCGTCAGTCGGACAGTGACAGTAGCCAATATAGTTCCAACTGAAATCTCTTTCTTATACAGTGGCGAAGCAACATATACGCAAAACAACAATTGTTTTTGATTGCCTTTCGCGGCAATCCATCGGTCTGTCCGCTAGAGTAACTGCCCTTAGTCAAAGGGAAGCTACTCTCACCCTGGTCTATGAGACGTCACGGCCACGGTCAGACGTTGTTGATAGTCGGTCTGTCCTGTCACAATCTCATTAAAATCAGATCTTAGTTCTCGCTACCGCTTTGTTTAGCGGTAGCGAGAACTAAGATCTGATTTTAATGAGATTGGTCCTGTCATAACGTGAAGAAGTGTAGTCAGATGTACACACAACGAGAAAACGAAACAAGGTAACAATTCAAACATATTTCGGCCAAATCCAACTATTTTAATTTGTGGAGGAGGTTTCAAGCCGCAGAGGTCTACAAGCACAGATATGGCTACTGATCCCGCTTGGCTAGGCCTCGTGCCCTCGCAAAAATGTTTCCAAATTATATCTCCAAAGTTGCCGAAACTTATAAAATGCCTTAGCTACGTCACAGTTAGACACTGATTTTCAGTATATTAGACTGTTCTTTTGATAATGACAGCAATTATCCCTGTAGTTTATCCAGATTCCCGATGGCGACGCCATGTTTGTTTATAAACAGTGAAAGTAGTCCCTACTTGACCTTTGATATTTGCATATCTATCCGCATATGACCCCAACGGATATCGTTTTTATCCGTTTGCTTTATCCTGCCGAGAAACCTACCCATTATATGATAAAATGTTCTTCTGGTCATAAACTTCTGTCATGGGGACCTTGACTTAATAGTCGGCCAGTCATATGCCATAAAGATCACTTACACACACACACACACACACACACACACACACACACACACACACACACACACACACACACACACACACACACACACACACACACACACACATTTTATTTCAGGTATGCGAATTCTACAGGTAAGCATGTATTACTATGAAGTGCACACATTTAGATTGAAGTATTTTAAAGTACCTACATTCTGAAATCTGCAATAGCCATAGTCATTCCAAATCATGACTGGGCTATACTCATTATTAAACCAATCTACTTGTTAATAATATAAATGCAATTCATTCCAAGTTAGGATGGAGCCCTTTTCATTATCAAATTGCATGGTGAGTGTACTATTCCAGGTTTGTCCACATGAAGTATCCATTTAAAGATTTTATGGTTCACATTCTTCCTGCGTTCTGTGTAGCATCCAGAGAAAATGTAATTCTGAGCGTCTGTCGCCCAATACATGAATACTTCACACTAAGGTAAAAACATCATTGAGAAGCACTAAAACCAGAATCCCTAAACAATTATATACACAGGACGACCTAGCGGTCACCGATTCACTACACCCATTACTCCCGCAGACAGGGAGCCTTACACCCGTAGATCCCGGAGCGATAGGATTCCATCCCTGTCAACAATGGTAGTCAGATCGAACTACAGTCAGCTTGCCCAACCCGAGAGCTAAGAAAGGCTCTTGCTTGAAACACAGTGAGCCTGTTAGCCTGCACCGGGACTCCATGCAACCGAGGACAATTCACTACATGTAGCTACATGCATTGCGGAAAGCTGTCAGATGTAACGGCATAGACATAGTCATATGCATGTATTGAAAGTAGGTCACTCTGCACTGGCTACAATATCAAACATTTTCAAGGATCAATAAATGTCGGATCGAAATAGATGTGTGGTCCCAACATGCCTTTGTGGCCCGTTTGCTTTCTGATGGCAAGTTAAGGGCTCAGGACAAGGAAGTAGTTATTCCCTTGTCGTTATAGTCATGAGGCAGGTAGCAGGCCTGTGACGTGTCTATTTTCGTTTTTATACAGATGTATATCACATTTGAATTCATGTTGTAGTGAATATAATTTGCACATCTCTTTTATTAAGTATCGTATAAATGTACACTAAAACCAGTTTGTTCCGTTTTACCTCCGTTTGTTTAATTATTATTTGGAAGAAGTTGTTGTAAGGAATAGAGTAACAATTTATTGTACAAAAGCACCTGTGGGACAGACTACAATTTTTATCTACAATAAAATGGCAATACATATGATATAAACTAGCATGCACACAGATTTACATCATACGTTCAAACGTATGCCCAAAATGAATTGATAGCTGGCAGTGATGAAAATGAATACTTTGTTTTGTTAAATTTAAATACCATAACTTCACACATTTTGTGTCAAAAGTGAAAAAGAATAGGTTAGTTGATGGCGCTCAGTAAACAATTAATTTGTTGCCAACAGTCAGGACAATGATTTATTCTTAAAAAAACAACCCCTCCCACAAATACAGAGCAAATGGAAGCACCCCTAGGATGGTTACTCACAACAGAGTCGGATCGAGGATTGCGAAACGGGAAAGGAAAAAACCACAAGGCTTACAAGGCTTACTGCATGGCTAACTGCGTGACCCAAATACTTACTGATCGACATGAACTTCAACCAATCTTTAAATACAAACTGTCGCACTACAGTCGTCACACTTTTGTCTTTAGACTCGTTGACGTATAGTGGACTATTCAATTAGCTCGTCATATCATGTCAATATGATCTAATATCCACATAATCACCTCAAATATCCTGCTGTATGGTTGGACTTCCTGGATCAATAATACTGTTGTGTACCCTGCGATGCCCTCGTGTATACATATTGTTTGACAACCATATATCTTACCTGTAGTGTACCTATACAGTGTTATTACCTGATGTACATACATGTCGGTGTACCGGACACTGGATGAGGTCAGTGAAATTACTTACCTGTCGATGTTTGGTAAAAGTCACAGTTTTCACACCTAGCCGAGAAACTTACATAGAAACCTGTTGACGCTTTTATAGGCATGCGCAGCATCTATTTTCGATTTGAACTGACTTACACTACTTTGTACTTTGGCCTTGGAAATGGTATCCTTGAAGGGACAAGCAAGACCCAACTAACTCACTCAGACAATCGACGAGGTTTAACCCACAGTCGTAGCTACCTTAGGGGGTATGTATGCTCATTTGTAACTGTGAATGGGTTCAATACCTGTACTCATTCATCTATAATTATAGATCACGCTTAGTTAAAGTATTTTGAAAATAAGTACTAGTCATTAATAGAAGTACGAAAATGCCACACCGGTCACGCTAAGGATACAGGTTCGATTCCGAGGCTGGGTTCGCTGCAGGTCGTGGCTATGTACTACTTTTTGACTGTCTGACATCAACGTGTCACTGTATTAGCTGCATGAAGTTAAAAAGCGGAGCGTCGTAAGCTGACTTGGTTGATTCATGCATCGTATCTCAGTTGCGTGGATCGATGCTCATGATGTCAATCATTTGATTGCCTAGTCAAGTCTCGATTATTTACAGACCGCCGTCATATAGCTGGAATATTGCTGAGTGCGGATGGAAATGGAAATTAAATAATAAAGCGTCAGTATATAGGTTGTTAAACAAGAAACAAATAGAAATTAAAAAATATAGCGTGGGTATACACGCTGTGAAGCCTGTGCATACTGTCCGGAAGGAAAACTGATTGAATAGACCGCAGTCATAACTATTCCAGCTACATCACGAGTATGTCAGTTGATAATCTAATCTGGACCAGTCAGGCCAGTGATTTGCAGCATGAGCAACGGTCGGGACACGATAACTCACAATCTGCCCAGTCAAACATCACAACCTTCCGATCCTCAGTTTAGTCGGCTGTATGACTCGTAATGGAAGCTGGGAGTGTTTGACTATATACGTCCCTATGGTTTCACATATACCGGAGATTCACGAACACATGTTTCCGTAGTCTGGGTCATTCGTCGCCACTCGTCCCTTTCCGTAACCTGAAGATCGCTATTCGGCTTGTCCCGGAATAACACGACTTGGTCACGGATGTAGTCTGGGTCTGTCATACCGGAAACCATTCGGGACAAATTCTGTTGAGAACGTCCACATATCTACTCCTTGAAATACGTAGTCACCACCCATGCTGTAGTATCACGTGCACGTAACGTGGCGACCGATTCAGGACGACATCCTTGGTCTGAATGAACATGACATTACATTACCATGTATCCATAACATTGATTATGACTCTGAATCACTTAATTGCCATTAGTTAATAGATATCCTGAACAAGCAGTGCATCTACAGTAAACTACGGTTATAACGAACCTAAAAAGGCCACGTAATTTAGTTCGTAATAACCGTAGTTCGTTAAAGGCACATATACAGCATATATACAGCAAATGGACAGGGTAAAAAAACAGTTCGTTATATCCGTCAGTTCGTTATAAGTGTGTTCGTTATAAACGTAGTTTACTGTATATCAATCCTCATTAATTACTGTTGTTTTAATATATGACTTAACCCCTGTCAGTGACCTTGGCCATATAAGCCTTGGTCCAGGTTGAGTTTGGAGATCCAGAAAGACACAAAGGATTTTCCCATGCTTAGTCTAGCTAGGTACAGAAAAACATTAGGAGGGTCGAGCTATTGACGCGGACTAGTTTCACGGTGATGAAATCAACTCTTCCTATATTAAACACCAAAACTCATATCAGCCTCGTCATAAAAGTAACACCTGTTATTATCCCTTGCCACGAAGAGGATACTAGATGGGTACTGTCCGTCCTTCCTTCCGTCACCCTTTGTTCCCGGGGCACATCCACGGGGCATAATAATGCTAACCATTGGTCTTTTTGGTATTTAGGGGAAATATATTGAAATTTGGTTTCCATGACGAGATGGTCAAAAGGTTGAATAGTATTTAATGGAGCATAACGCAAAGACTGTTTAATATTTCTTGATCATGTTTTCCACTGAGATCAATCTACACATGAACTGGTGTCTTTAGCTGTAAAGCAATTTAATGTTTTCTCCGATTTCCATGACAACAGATTGGACTTATGCACTCATTATTTATTGGATCATGGATGTATTGGTGCCATTTGTAAGACAGCAAGTTTGGAAATTTGTATTATTTCTGGTTTCAATGAAAGTAAATTAACTACAAAGTAATCAAGGGTTCATTCAGTTCATATGTGACTATACAACCGTTTGTAATTCCACACTTATCAATTAAGTGGTGAACGGGTCTATTTTTGCTTTATATATTTTATATTTTCTTTCACATATCTGTAATGTATGATCTGTAATGTTGCAAATGTTGTATGACAATCAAGTGAGCTACAGTGCCTCGCCGCGACGGCGATTCCAACAAAGGAAAGAACAATTGGATGTGGCCTTTCGGGATAGCAAATAGGTCTAGTTGATTGCATTTCAATCTCATTAAAATCATATCTTAGTTCTTGCTATCGCTAAACAAAGATCTGAAGACATCCCATTACGGGTCATGTCAGAACGCCCATTCATCCGAACAATCAGAGCGTCGCTTACCAGATCATGAAACATTCGTCCCCACTCGCCCCTTTCCTAACCTACAAGAAGACTCGTCCCCCTATCGATTAATGTTATGTGCGAAAATACGACAAACCAATCAGAATGCGCGTGTGATTTGAAGTTCTTCATCAAAGAATCCCTCGGAATTTTTATTTTTATTTTATATATGTCCTGCATCAAAAAATATACCCAAGGCACAGTTATTATTCCGCACTTCCCGATGTACTTTAAATTGCATCTGAAATATATATAATATATGGGGAAATATGTGTGAACCATTACGAAACGAGTTGACAATTGTTTTAGGTATGCCCGTTTGCGCTAAGACGGAACCCGGTCGCAAAAATGGCCATGAGAGAGGCACGAGTCACTATTCGGCTTGTCCCGGAATAACACGAGTTGGTCATGAATGATCATGAAAGTGACAGTCGGAATGTGTTTTCTGATCATGCAACCTCGAAAACGTTAACACAGGGTATTCCGAATGACAGTTACGGCCCGTACGACTGATTCTGTCAAAATTATCATCTATCTCTCGCTTCCGTGGGATAAACATTTGAACGGAGGAGGCGTTGCACAGTACGTGGGAAACACTGCCATACAATCTCAACCATATATTAGACATTCCGGAATGTTCGTTTGTTCAGTTTTCAAAATTTTAATCGAGAACTGTGTCAACATATTATTCAAGCGTAGTCACAAAAAGGAAAGTCGCCAGGTTGAAACGAGTGCCGTAAAGATAGAGAAAGCTGCTTTCTAATTTGCTGATGTCGACTTCTTGTTTGTCACTTCAGTTATCGGTCAAAGATCACGAAAGGTCGTTCTGACGTGACCCGTAATTGGATGTCCTCAGATCTTTGTTTAGCGGCAGAGAGAACCCAGATCTGATTTTAATGAGACTGATTGCATATGTTAATAGGCGTTTGTCGTATTTCAACCCTTCGGGAAAAAAACCCATTGGGTATTTCAAAGTGACAAATAAAATTGTAGAACGTCTTTGTCTGTTTTCTTCCCCAAAGAAGATAAGCCCACAGACTCTCCCTTTTCGACTGAACATCACGTGGCTGTGTTCCCGAGGGTGGCGCCACGATCTCCAACAGTTCAGAACAGGACAACATGGGGCAATGAGCAGCTTCACCGTGTGCAGCATACATTGTCCGATGTGTGATGTACAGGATTAGGAATATTGAAACTGAATGTGCAAAAACAAAGACAATTTGAATAACAGCAAAGTTATTGTCGAATCTCTTCGCATCTGTTGAACAGTTTGATAGAATGTATTTATTCCATTCAGTGAATCAGTTTTGACAGTTTTAGACTGTTTTGTTGAATCCGTCCTCATGATACATAACTTGTTTGTAAAAAGTACCGTTGTTTGAGGGTGCCAACCCCCTCCTCCCCTTTATCCCCAATGCCATCTATTTTTCACTCGAGTCTCAATTGCTCACCCCGAATGCTAAATACTCATAAAACAAATTTCAGAAACATTGAGAAAAGTCCGATTTCATGTAAACCTACTCGAAAAATACCCCCCTCAATTTTTTTTATATATACGTGTATGTAAAGGAAATGTTTGCGTCGTCCATTATTGATTTAAAAATGTTCAATATGCGTACCAAATACGTAACACATCCCGCGTACTACACTGCTGAGTCCCGAATATCTTCTAAATAGACCCCTGAATCCTGCTTACAGAAGGGGGATGGCAGCCTATTGTATGGTGTATTATGCGAAATGTCACTCAATAGTATGGTATAAGATGTGTTAAATCTCTCTGTGGTATGATATGATAGGTGATACTCATCGTGCAGTACATGCTATATTACCCTCCATATTGTGTAATAACACGATAAACGCTGCTCAAAGTAAGGTATATGGATAGACGACACGTAATGGGTGCTAAAACTTGACACACTCTTCTCAAAGTAAGGTGTAGCAAGACAGACGACACGCAATGGGTCCTATAACTTGACACACTCTTCTCAAAGTAAGGTATCGCAAGATACGCGACGCTGAATTTGTGGTTTAACATGATTGCACTCCATGGTGTGGTATAACATGACGCACTCTACTCAAAGTAAGGTATAGCAAAATGCACGACACGCAATGATGCCCCAAATCTTGATTTATCGTTTCAGAAAGAACTTTTCATTTCCATGACAATATGTTAACATTTCAACAAGCTCAACCTCCCCGTTTACATGTGCATTATGCCCCTTTGTTTCTGTGTGGTGCAATGTGTCGTAGGTGAAAGTATTTTTCATTTTTGTAATGCAACATTTCCAGGGCCCAAGTTTACCTGATTAACACGGAGAGTACAAAACGATAAGTGTCTGTTGTTTTTCACTTATAGGTAGAATGGATGAGCGTGTGAGTGAGTGAGTGAGTGAGTGAGTGAGTGATTGAGCACTCAGCAATATTCCAGCTATATGTCGCGGGTCTTTAAATTATCGAATCTGGACAGACAATCCAGTGACTGACATCATGAGCATCGATCAACGCAGTTGGGACACGATGACATGCATCAACCAAGTCACCGAGCCTGACCATCCGATCCCATTAGTCACCTCTTACCACAAGCATAGTCGCCTTTCACCCCGGATTTTCACGTGTCGAGTGAGTGCATTACAATATTCTTTAATAGTATTTCAAAACTTATTGTAAGACTACTCACTGACTCAACGACAATGCAATCAAGGTTGTGCTATTTACAGTAAGCATTAATATCAAACAACCTATTTCAAACTTTCCACGAGCCGAAATAACACAAAACTAAAAACCAACATTTTATATTTTATTTCACACAATTAATTAGCATAGATATATTGACTATAATAAAAGATGATAGTATGGATGTACATTGGTTGTTTATTTCATGTTCTTTTCTTTTCAAAATATAAATTCAACTAAACAAATAGATGCTCATACAATACAATCAACAAAATCCTTTCCTTTTGGCGAAATCTTTTAACAACCAAACTATACTAGCTAGGTGTTTCATTGACAAAAGCTCAACATAGTTATGATTTCTTTGAACATTCCATGATATCATCTATCTACATCCGCAGAAGTGAAAAAAAGCAACCAAAATAATAAACCTCAGAACAAGTTGATCACTTGTTGAATGTGCATATAAAATGGCACAATAAATATTTAACAGCCTATGGGTTATATACCGGAAAAAAATCAAACCTTCAGTTCCACATGAGTCCGATTTGCTACCATGGAAACGCAAAACATTGTGAACTTATAAAAGTCCTGCATGGAAAATTGCACTTTTAGCATTTTACCAGTGTGTATACAAAGCATCAGGGTTTACCCTGGAACTGCCTTTTAGAACAAATGCCGGTGATGACAGTGAATTGAAAAATGTCTTATTCAGAAAAGGTTTAAACGAGGATCCAAAATGCCGATGTGGCAGCCCCTGTGGAAATTCATATACTTTTTCCATTGAATGTCCTTTATTTAAATCAGATAGAAACGAATTGATGCACTCACTATTGTTTTTTGTGAAAGATGCTTGTGATGTAAATATTGACCTGATGCTAGTTGGCAATGCAATTTTACCTTATTATGTGAACGAAAACATATTTAGGAATGTACATACACATATAAAGTAAACAAAAAGGTTTGAGTTAGCAATGTGATTATACATACGTTTCTCTATAAATAAGCATGCATGTAAATCTATGGGAGAGGGCGTTCTAAGTTATGATATCTTGTGCCCAATCCTTTTCATGAGAATAAAATATGTTTAAAATTAAACTAAACAAATGCGGGTGAAACGGAAGCAACAAAGAAAAACCTGGAAGAGAGGCATTTAAAACTATATTTTAAAAAAATGATGCACAGCAACGCCGGGTCAAAGACCTTCCAAAATAAAACAAAAACAAGCCGACATTTCTTCGAGGATTCAAGCCCTGTGTGCTGTCTTGAAAAGGCAAACAAACACATCAACACCACGTCAAAACACCGTGAAGTAAACATAACTGACAAAACTTCTATAATCACATTATTCAAATTGATGACCAATCTATAAATCTACTGTAAACGTTAAAAGAATGCATGTCAACATTAAGAATAATACATATGATGATACTACCACACATGTAGAAATAGCGATAAATGTTGTACGGTTCAAGTTTGTATTGCTTCAATCGCCATTAAAGCTTACGTACAATATCTTCAGAAATTATCTCGCAAGAAATATCGCCCTCGTCATTGTAGCCATTTTTTAAAATAGAAATTGTGGAATATGTAGCGCCCTAAAAATATACTTAATACTTTTCATAAAGAGTCTGAATGTATACAACACATGTCGATTAATACCAAAGGAAAACTTTGAACACATTGGCCGCGCTTGTATTTGTCAAAAATTATCATAGCCAGATACTTGTGACAGAATAACACCTATATAAATTACGTCGCTAATGAAACGGGAAGCATTACCAAACAACTACAGATCATGTGACACTAACCATGTAAGAATACGCAACGCATGCTGTACACTCTGCTGGCCTCATTCATATAGAATATACATAACGATATCAGTTTCACCTGCTGCAAGATGGATACTGTGAAACAAACAACGGAGTTACTTCACAAGCAGTCAACACTATGAAGAAAACAACATGGGTTGAACATTTGTGAACTCCCAAAACTTGTGTGTTAGTTGTTTAACGCCGCACTCAGCAATATTCCTGGTATATAATCGAGTGTGGACCAGACAGCCCAGTGGTTGATATTATGAGCAACATTCCACGGCGTCGGGTTACGTGACATGCCATCAACCAAGTCACCGAGCCTGACAACCCGACCCATTAAGTCGCTTCTTACGACCAGCATAGGTTGCTAGAAACCGAATCTAACCTGGAATCCCATAAAAAGACAATAAGTGTTCAACATCAAATATGAACACACAAAGGCGCTAACGTACCGCTATTCACTGGCAACTGAAACCATGTCAGAAGTTGTGACGTTTCATATTTACTCGTTTCCTTGGCCTATAATGGCCACATCAATGATGAAATGATTGATCATTTTCTTGTTGTCCAAGTTTGTGCATGAACTTACCGGACTCAAGACAGTGATTTTAATGAATGTACAGCTATATATACAACCTTGCTTACGTGGACACCATTATGGCTTACAAAGTAGACACAATTTATGGATAACTCTTTCTTTAATACTGTAAAGGTATAAATCCTTATACCGTTGTCAAGCAAGGAACTATACCGAAACGTCGCCTTTACAGTATTAAAGAAGTTGTTATTCATAAATTGTGTCTACTTTGTCATCCGTCAACTTCTAAGTACATGTAATGCCTATCTAACAATTCATTATGGCTTTATTGGCATACAATGGTCACATTAAAGACGAAGTGTTCTTTCTCTGTCTGCATTATCAGCTTGGCATCGTCAATCAGCTCGTTTTCCAGTTACTCGTGGATCAAGCGTTCTATTTCGTCATGCATGTTCCTTCCTTTCTGTGATGATAATTTACAGGTTAAGTGGGTGTTAGGATGAGATCCAAAATTAATCATGACCCAGAGAGGTTTATCAAACGGGAAGGGAGTTACAGATGTGACGAGTTTCTGTTGACTAAGGTCCAGGACATGGACCTTATGTGTTTCCTCTTCAAGAACGAATCCCAAATCCAGGCTGTAAGGTGTACCACTCTCGTTCAGTGTAAGGTTGTCATCGGACAGATATAGTCCGTTGTAGTACACCTTTAGACATATTCCATTGTCAGCTGCGCATGTTACAAACAATACACTCAATCCAGTTGTCTGCAGCTTGTAAGCATCAAAAGGGCTGCCAGTCAAAGTTGCTTCGAAAATAATTTTATTGTTATCCGCTGGTGTTATGACAGAGTATGTGACCTCCATGCCGTACATGATGGTCTGTCCTGGCCTGATGACCAGAGGTGTTGATGTCAGGACAGTGCGAGGTGAAAGTTGTCGGCATCCTGTCCTTGGTGGAAGATGTTCTTGTTTGCCATTGGTGACAACTGGCCCCGAAACCGTCAGATCGTCACTTGCAATACTGGAGTCCCATTCCAGATCCGCATCTGGGGAGAAGACACATCGTCCGTATTAGGTGAATGCGTTTCCGTGTATGCAAACAACTAAACTAAATGTTATATTTGTGTGTGAATTGGGTTTAACACTGTTTTAACAGTAGAACAGTCATATCACGGCATGTCAGCTGAATGTGGGATTGAAGTGTAATATATATATATTGCTATGTTTTTCGTGAATATTAAGGATAAAACTATATGGGTTAAAGTATACCATGTCAGGAAATCAAAAATATTAGTTTAATAAAACGAAAGTCTACCTGCCATATTTGGACAACATTGAGTATCAAATAGACTGACTTCAGCAGGGGTGTAGTAATTAGTTTTGAATGTGAAGTCGGAATACGACAAATTCCGATTACTAGAAACGTTGTAATGTAATGAGTCATTGAGTGATTTGGGTTTTATTAGGCTTTTAACAGTATTCGGGCGGTCGGGTAGCCTAATGGTTAAAGCGTTTGCTCGTCACGCCGAAGACCCGGGTTCGATTCCCGACATGGGTAAAATATGTGAAGCCCATTTCTGGTGTCCCCCGCCGTGATATTGCTGGAATATTGCTAAAAGTGGCGTAAAACCATACTCATTCATTCATTTAACAGTATTCTAGTTGTTGGAGGAAAGCCCGAAGGGATGTAGGTCTCAGGGATGTATGTAGCGTACACAAGGGACGCAACTCTGCAAAGGCGTCTTAGACGACTGCCAGCTGTTCATTTCGTTTCGCATGCGAGACACTTATCTACCCTTTCAAGATATACTGGTTTCAACAACATGTTTTATCATATGGAAATTGTACATTTCTAAGTGCGATTTCTAAGGAAATATTCTACCGACATAAAATAAGGGAACTGATGAAATGATAGTGAAGGTGTAATGACGATAAATGTCATGTATATCAATCTCTGTTGTGCCCATGTCGGGCGACCTATACACGATACCCCGCCATTCTGCTACCACAAGAGCTACCCCTAGCTGGGCAGCATCATACCAAAATACGTTAAAAGATGGTACTTGTTGTTATCCTGCCTGGCGCTGTGCATTATTGAGCTAAAGCAAGGAGAGGTCAGCTCGGATAAAGTATACTGCGTCTGAGTTGGGTATTCATGTTAAACTGCAGCATGGTATCTCAGTGGGCTAAAACAATAAAACTGGCCGGAGTTGTACAATCAACCACACACACACACGTGCATGTATGTCGATAAATGGCAGTTTTTTTCTGGGGTAAGCAAACCTGGAAACCAGTAGCCCATAAAATCATGGAACTGGCCGTCTCTCTGATGCACCCATGCCAACCACTCAATCTGAGGTACATGTACGGAAGTGTCCAGTCGGAGTTCTAGGACAAAGCCCACTACTGAGGGGATTGACCCTCGGGTCATCCAAAGGGCTCAGATGAATATCCAGCAGAGACATGCTCTAATCCTTGGGTATGGAGAACGTTTGGGGGCAGGCCAAACAAAATCAGGGGTTTGGTAAACATGTAAACCCATCCACCCAGGAGACCTTTGCATCGATTTCTCTGTATTTGTCATCAGAAAAAGTGGGGCGGTCGGGTAGCCTAGTGGTTAAGGCGTTCGCTCGTCACGCCAAAGCCCCGGGTTCGATTGCCGACATTGGTACAATGTGTGAAGCCCATCATTTCTTGTGTCCCCCACCCTGGTATTGGTGGAATATTGCTAAAAGCGGCATAAAATCAATCAAACTCACTCATCAGAAAAGGGTCACAGCCTCGTGTCTGGAGATAAACTGCTGGAGGATAATAAAATCTCTAGCATTGGGTCTGTTGTGGAGAACCTTCTTCTGTCCAGATGGAATCCAGATCCTATGATAATGGCAACACTATGTCGCTCACATACCCATGGGCACCAATAGAATGATAATACCAAAGAGGATTATCCTTGGAATGTCGAAGATGATGGTCATGCCTCTAATGCCTGTCAATGCGCTAGTGGGTCTCTGGGGTACAAAGACTATTATGGACGAAGCCTTAAGGATCAGTGCTCTATCAAACACAGGTGGATTATACACATCCTGTCTGCATTTCGGACAGTTTTGGGGGATTTCAACCATTGCGTGAGCAAATCGTATATCTTAATGAAGATCCAAAAGGCACAGACGAATGATTTGCAACACTTGTTTTCCGTAAAATTTCACTGCTTCAACCACTCCCAGCAATAGAATGAGGATATGCTGGATACGCTGTGTTACTGTCTCATGGGTGAAGCAGCTGACTTCTAGAGAAGGATGAGTACATCAGCTGCCATGAAACGATCAAGAAACGCGAAAGGCGGTTTGGAAGATGATCTACTGCAGTCTTTCATCAGGCCTCGGATGAATCTCTGGAAGAATGGTTGGAGCGGGTACAGCAAGGAGAAATTGCAGCTTTAACGGATTTGCCAGGAGACTTTATGGAAAAACAGGTTGGTGCGGAGATTCCTCCAAGGAAGTGCTAATTAAGAAGCTTCTCACTATGTCTCCAACTTTGGTCTGATGACACTGGGACACGCTATTGATTCACAAGCAGTCTATGGCAGATCAACCATCCAAAGGGACGTGAAGCAGTTGCAGAAAGACTCTCCAAGGGACAGATAACCAATTAACTTACAATGTTATCAAACAGATCTGGCTGGTCAACAGAAGAGAAGACTCAGTGGACTGTATTTTGTATTAAGGTTCTTTAGGGCTTCAGACTATTGAACTGTTGAAAAAACTAACAATTGTAGTAAAAGAAGGTATGTCAGGAAGGTAGTACTATTTAATGTAAGCAGTGGTGAGAAAGTTATTATATTTAGATGCTAGTGTGATGTGTAAACTACCGGAATACCATCGATTGTGATAAAGTGTAATAGAAACATGTAGAATATTCTATGTTGTGATGACACTGTGTGGAAATTTCCAGTAGCTAGTCAGACAGGATATAAGGGGAAGAGCGTGCCTCTAGTATCTCTCACACATTTCATTACATCAAGTCCAGCTTTCGTGTGAAGATCACTCATCACCCCGGATTCCCTGCCTAGGCCATCCCAGAAAGCTTGACCACTGTCACCGTTGGGTGAAGATAGTATTATCACTGACTTTTGCTATCACCACTGTAGTTTTGTATGTGATACTTACCACTGTCATCATTTACATACTGTCATTGAATATTTTAAGACCACCATATTGTGTACTGTCATTGTAATTGCTATGAAGTAATTTGTATTGATTTGTAAACCTAGTCAATGTTGTAATACATTTGTTGATTGCATACCATTTGTTGTTTGTCTGTTGGTTTGACACTGAGTTCTTTTAAATACATTTTTCTTGGTTAACACACTGTTTCAATTTGGAAATCGACAGGTAAAAATAGTGATTCATAAACACATGGTTGTGATATTATCGGAATCACATAACAGATCTGCTTTTAACAGAGCTTTCCTATGATCATTGAACTGGCGTTGTCGCTTTTATTTACAACTTCAGTGTACTATGACTTTTTGAAGACACCATTCAATCTTGTAAAATTGTGACAGGTTTTAGAAAGAAACATCTTTATACAGACTCATTTGACATTACAGTAACTATTTAAGTAACTTAAATTAGTGAGGAGAGAACTTCATTGCAGTGAACAGTTGTACTGCACTTCGTGATGCTCTCCACATCAATAAAGCAACCTGAGGGTGAACTCACATGCGAGCGATCCTTTTACTCCCAACGGCTGCCCGGTCATATATGCAGCTGTGGACACAAATGTGTTAGGGTGACATCAGTATCAATAGACATGACGTGCCATTATTACCATGTGGTTCACAGTTATATGGGGATAGTTTATAACCGTCAGATGTCTGCACAGTTATGAAACAAAATGCACAAAAATATCAAAATAGAGGAAGTGTCTTTAAGAAAATACTTGAATTAAATTAAAGTACAGACTGATTACCTTGTGGCACATACTCGTGTTCAATAGTGATTGCATCGTTCAGGTCATCATCTTCACTTGAATTCTCTTTTGGTGAAAAGACAACTGATTTGACGAGACCGGCCATCTTCAACAAGGGGGTAATTTTATTGAAGCAAGTTGAAGCAAAGCTGACACCAGCTCTTACAAGTGACGCCTTTGGTGACATCTCCAACATGGCGCTCAAGGTGGCAGCTGAAGACCCCATCCTTTGTAGATCCTCTATCATGTCAGCTTTACTCCGCATCTGTCGTGTGTACTTGATAGATGATGTCACTTTTGCTAGAATATTACTGGTGGAATCCAGTTCCTCCTGTGTCAGCTTCAGAATCTTGCTGGATCTCCCTTCAACATCTGACAACAGAATGGCTCTCCTCTGCTGTATTTCATCAATCAATTCGTCAAAGGCTTTGTTGATGTCAACCACGGCAGCATGTTTTGACACCTGTATGTTTGAATGTCTTTCCTTGAGACCTTGTTTTATTTCCTCAAGTCTCTCTGCCTTCTGCCTCAGCTTGACTAAGGTATCGTCAATGGACTTTGCCTTTTTTTGGTGTGCTTCATTCACGGATACAACGTTGTGTCCATTCCCTTCCTTGTGGTCCACTACAGTGCAGGACACACAGACGATCTTTTCACAAGTGTAGCAGTAGAACTGTAGAGGTTGGTCGTGTTGTGCACACTTATGGTGACGTTTGAAACTTTTACCTGGTTGTTTTTTCATTTCCTTGAAACTGACAGTTTGGTGATCTTGCATCGACTTAACTCTTTTGTGGGCATTTAGACATTCTTGGCACAGGAAGACGCCACAGTCATCACATCTGGACATGGCAGGGTTACCATCAGGACAATCTGTACATGGCAGATGAAGCCCTTTCACAATCTTCAGATGGTCCAGGAGTCTTAGGATGATAGGCTCTTTGGGCAGAGACTTGACACCGCCCGCCAGGTTATGTTGGTGTCGACACATGGGACATGATAACGTTGGGAGTCCTTTGCTGTACGTCTCTAGACAAGCCTGACATATTGACTGTACACAGCAGGGCATGCGACGAGGTGTCCGTCTGACCTCATCAAAGTGTTCTGTACATATTGGGCACTCGGTGAGGAGGTCCTTGATGGCGGACGCCGATACGTAGTCCGACATGGTTATCTTGAAATATAGTTATTACATATGAAGCATTTTCGGATGTCTCGTATAATTTCGAGACACATCCAGACTCTCTCCCTATACGTAATACAATATAATATGATATTCTTTGAGGATATAGTTTCATATTATCACATACATATGTACATTATTTTGACAAAAAGGTAGAAAGGAAATAGAAACAAAACCTGGAATGATGGTATTCCTTCTGAGACAAAATGTAAGACATCGTATAATTATGGGAGCCCATGTAGTCCCTGTCAGGTATGCATACAGTTGGGAACATTTCATCAAAGATGGTCCTCATCATGAAATAAAAAACCTTACCACCCAGGTGAAAAGCACTAATATTCAGTGAATATATTTCGTAACATGGAAAACTAATAAAAGTACAAAAACACGGTTTTTTTAGTAGAAAACTCTGTTTATCCAGTTGACGGAGACTAGAGAGTGAATATGTCATCTGCTGGCAAATTGTATTTACTGTTTGTAGGTCGCACTTGAGAACGAGGCTTGGTTTTTACGGGAAAAGATATCAATTACAAAATTGAGGCTAAGCTCGCACACTGTATGCTATTTTAATATGTTATTCTGGTCGAAAACTCTTTGCAAATCTATATGTAGGTCATCTTGCCTTTGACAGTCGGTCAGTCATATGCCTGAAAGATCACCTCAACACATAAAGAGGTTTTTTAGGCGTGAGAACTACACAGGAAATGTCAGTATGTATGACAAATTTAGATTTAAAAATTCAACTGATTAAAAGACATTTCTGACATCTGCAATAGTCAATGAAATTCCAGATCAGGACAGAGCGTCGCTCATGATTAATTGACTGTAATATCTGTACAGGTCATCCCAAGTCAGATGGAGTGCTACTCGTTATCAAATTACTCATTGGGCGTAATATTTAGTTCTGTTCAGGTGAAGTGGTTATTCCGTGATAGTCTGCAACGTTATTCGTTGTCAAAATACATATAGGGAGTACTATTCCAAGTTTGTCAGTCTACCGGCCAGTACATCAATACTTTTCACGCTGGTGCAAAATATCCATTCAAAATGAATAGCCGTAGGTATTTATAACTCCTGAACTCCGGACAACCTAGCGGTCACCAAATAACTACACCCAGGACGCCCCCAGGCAGGGGACCCGACACCCGCCGAGACCCGAGAGATAAGGAGCCCTCCCGTCAACACAGGTAGTCAGATCGATCCACAGTCAATGAGCATGCCTAGCTCGTCAACCGGCACCCGGGTCGATAACTACCCATTCTCTCCAACACTGTCCGTTCTACCAGCCATGAAAAACCTAACTACACGACGTAACGAGCGGCAAAGGAATATATTTACACAGACATAAGCTTGTATTAAAAGCAGGTCGTCCATAAGCATACATTTACCACGCCCACTGGATACGATTTCGAATATGATAAACAGATAAGATGAGGATTTCGGTTTCCTTCAAAAGTCCTTCTTGTTCTTTGCGTTCTTGGTCACAACCTAAATTGTTTTGTATTCATTCCAAAGCGCCATTATAGAATTAATTCAAAGTGAACTCACTGATTATTGAAATCACTTACCTTGACTGTGTATTGTGAACAGACATATAACTCTTAGTCATCACTAGCTCTCTCTGTCTTTAATGCGTGTCAATACCACCATCGTAGTAACATGTCTGCCAGGAATGCGGAAGTCGTTATCCATGTAGTTATAGTTACGGGGAAGGTTCCAGACATGCGCTGTGTCTAGTTTCGTTTTGTAACTTGACGTTTATTGGTAAAATGTATATCACATTTGAAGCATCTTAAAATATTTGAATCCATATTGTAGTAAAGATCCTTTACACTGTTCTATGTATGAAGTCTCACATAAATATAACCATGGGAGGCTTATACAAAAACAAACTAGTTATGTTCCATTATACCGCAGTTTTTTAAATTTATTTTTTTATCGCTGAACTCAATATGTCAAGCTGTATTACAACGGTCTGTAAATAATTGAGTCGGACACACTAGTGATTGATATAACGAGCAACGTCTCACGCTGTCGGTGCGCGATGATACGCATTGAACCAAGTCACTGAGACTGACCACTCGATCCATTAAGTCGCCGGGACCTTTTCAAAGTATTCTGTGCGTATTGGACACTCGGTTACGGGGCATTCACATTCAACCAGTTGTACCGTGTGAATGCCCCTTTAGGAGGTCCTAGATGGCGGATGCAGATACATAGTCCGATATGCAGAACTGCTGTCGATAATAAAGTATGTTAACACATCACAGGTAAACATCTGAGATGCTTTTCCAAGTCCATTAATAAAAATATGTTTTGTTTATAATTGGTGTTGTTTATTGCTGGGTTCAATCCCTGGGCGCGATGATCTATGAAGTCAACTTTCCAGTAGTCCACTTTCCCTTCATGTCGAGTAATATTCCAGCAGCTCAAGCCTTTGGTGTTTACATTTCACAACTTTTGAGATACAATGAAGCATCCTCTTTCCACAAAGATTTCAAAGAGCGTCATACAACTGTTGAACAGAAGTTGTTTAATCAAGGATACAGCATTCAATGCCTCACTAAAGCTTTCAAAAAGTTTTATATTGACATGTGGAGGACATTTTCAAATGTGATGCATCGGTGACCGATGCAAACCGGGCTTGGATACGCCCACCTTTCCAGGAACACCTGGCATCATAACTGTTTGATAGTGATTCCTAACACACGCTCATGATATAGTCCAGATCGTACAATCGACTCTGCTTGTAGCAGAGATTTCTTATGAATATGGAAAGGGTTTTGTCGCTTTTATCTGTAAATCATAGATCGTGCGTTGTTAAAATACTGAAAATAAGCAGTCATTAATATATACATGTATGCGACAATGCGACAGTGGTCACGCTGACGATACAGGTTCGATTCTCTGATTTGGTTAGCTGCGAAATCGTGACTATTCACCGCTGCTTCTTTACTATCTTTATGAAATTTGTCACTGTATTAGCTGTACTAACGAGAAGTAACTAGCTACGTTTCGTATCCTGCCACAAGTATATATTCTCACAACCAAAAGAAACGCGAACCATGGAAACATATAGAGAAGTATGTACGTCAAGAAGAGATGTCCCCAATGTGTACCACTGAATAACATAACTAACGATCAGTCAAGTGTAACCACAGAGTGTCTTTATTCTTATCACGATAGGCTGCAAGTGATTTCCAACTTTACACGCAAATCCTGCACGAGGCGAGATGTAAAGAATTGATTCTTTGTTTATATGTTGTTTAAAGCCACACTCAGCAATATTCTAGGTATTTGACTGAAGTAAGGTATAGCAAGATACGCAACCCTCAATGATGCTCCAAATTTTGGTTTATCGTTTCAGAACGAACTTTTCATAACCATGACAATATGTTAACATTTCAACAAGCTCAACCTCCCCGTTTACATGTGCATTATGTCCCTTTGTTTCTGTGTGGTACAATGTGTCGTAGGTGAATGTATTTTTCATTTTTGTAATGGAACATTTCCAGGGCCCTAGTCTGCCTGCATAAACACGGAGAGTACAAAATGACAAGTATCTGTCTGTTGTTTTTCACTTACAGGTAGGGTGAGTGAGTGAGTGAGCACTCAGCAATATTCCATCTATATGTTGTGGGTCTGTAAATACTCGAATCTGGACAGACAATCCAGTGACTGACATCATGAGCATTGATCCACGCAGTTGGGACACGATGAGATGCATCAACCAAGTCAGCGAGCCTGATCACCTGATCCCGTTAGTCGCCTGAAGACCTATTCTAACCCGAGTCGTCACGGGTCGAGTGTGTGAGTGTATTACAATATTCTTTAATAGTATTTCTAAACTCATTGTAAGACTACTCACTGACTCAACGACAATGTAATCAGTAATCATTAATGTCACACAATCTATTTAAAAACTTTCCGTGAGCCGAAATAACACAAAACTAAAAAGCAACATTTTATATTGTATTTCACACAATTGATAAGCATAGATATATTGACTATAATAAAAGATGATAGTATGGATGTACATTGGTTGTTTATTTCATGTTCTTTTCTTTTCAAAATATAAATTCAACTAAGAAAATAGATGCTCATATAATACCATCAACAGAATCCTTTCCTTTTGGCGAAATCTTTGAACAACCAAACTATGCTGGCTAGGTGTTTTATTGACAAAAGCTCAACATAGTTATGATTTCTTTGAACATTCCATGATATCATCTATCTACATCCGCAGAAGCGAAAAAAAACCCACACCAAAATAATAAACTAAAGAACAAGTTGATCACTGTTGAATGTGTATTCAAAATGGCACAATAAATATTTAACAGCCTATGAGTTATATACCGGAAATGGATCCAACCTTAAATTCAACATGAGTGAGTGAGTGAGTTTGGTTTAATGCAGCGTTTAACAGTATTCCAGTTATATCACGGCGAGTCGGCTTAATGTGGGAGGAAAGCCCCGAAGTGATGCAGGTCTCAGACGTTTACCACTTCGGTGAAACCCACGAGCACGGGTATGGTGCTGACAAATCTAGAAACATAATCCGGCCGAGCCTGGATTCGAACCAATAAATCAAAGGTTTCTGGCGTGCCCAAGGGACGCAACTCTGCACAGCGACTCGCGGCGCCTTAGATGAATGCTCCACACACCCCACACCCACCCCCCCCACACCCCCCACCCCCCACCCCACCCCACCCCACCCCACGACTTGCTACTTTGGAAACGCAAAGAATATAAACTTATAAAAGTCCTGCATGGAAAATTGCACTTTCAGCAGTTTACTAGTGTGTACACAAAGCATCAGGGTTTACTCAGGAACTGCCTTTTAGAACAAAAGCCGGTGATGATAGTAAATTAAATAATGACTTATTTAGAAAAGGTTTAAACGTGGATCCAAAATGCCGATGTGAAAGCCGCTTTAAAAATTCATATACTTTTTTCATTGAATGTCCTTTATTTTAATCAGCTAGAAACGAATTGATGCACTCACTATTGTTAATTGTAAAAGATACTTGTGATGTAAATATTGACCTGATGCTAGTTGGTAATGCAATTTTACCTTATCATGTGAAGGAATGTACATACAGATATAAAGTAAAAGGTTTGAGTGAGCAATGTGGATGTATATACGTTTCTCTATTTCTTTTCTTTCCTTTCTGTCATTTAATTTATTAATTGTAAATAAGCATACATGTAAATCTATGGGAGAGGGCGTTCTAAGTTGTGATAACTTGTACCCAATCCTTTTCATGAGAATATGTTTAAAATTAAACTAAGCAAATGCCGGTGAAACCGAAGCAACGAAGAAAAACCTTGACGAGAGGCATTTAAAACTATATTTTTTAAAAATGATGCACAGCGACGCTGGGTCAAAGACCTTCCAAAATAAAAACAAGCCGACATTTCTTCGAGGATTCAAGCCCTGTGTGCTGTCTTGAAAAGGCAAACAAACACATCAACACCGCGTCAAAACACCGTGAAATAAACATAACTGACAAAACTTCTATAATCACATTATTCAAATTGATGTCCAATCTATAAATCTTCTGTAAACGTTAAAACAATTCATGTCAACATTAGGAATAATACATATGATGATACTACCACACATGTAGAAATAGGATAAATGTTGTACGGTTTAAGTTTGTATTGCTTCAATCGCCATTAAAGCGTACGTACAATATCTTCAGAAATCTTCTCGCAAGAAATTTCGCCCTCATTATTGTAGCCATTTTTTTTTTATAGAAATGGTGGAATATGTGGCGCCTTCAAAATATACTTAATACTTTTCATAAAGAGTCTGAATGTATACAACACATGTCGATTAATACCAAAAGAAAATTATGAACGCATTGGCAGCGCTTCTATTTGTCCAAAATTATCATAGCCAGATCTTGCGACAGAATAACACCTATATAAATTACGTCGCAACTGAAACGTAAAGCATTACCAAACAACAACAGATCATGTGACACTAACCATGTAAGAATACACAACGCATGCTGTACACTGTGCTAGCCTCATTCATATAGAATATACATAACGATATCAGTTCCACCTGCTGCAAGATGGATACCGTAACACTAACAATGAAATTACTTCACAAACAGTCAACACTATGAAAAAACCCCACATGGGTTGAACATTTGTGAACTCCCCAAACTTGTGTGTTAGTTGTTTAACGCCGCACTTAGCAATATACCTGGTATATAATCGAGTGTGGACCAGACAGCCCAGTGGTTGATATTATGAGCAACATTCCACGGCGTCGGGGTCCGTGACATGCAATCAACCAGGTCACCGAGCCTGACAACCTGATCCATTAAGTCGCTTCTTACGACCAACATAGGTTGCTAGGGATCAAATCTAACCCCAAATCCAATGGAAGGACAATAAGTGTTTAAACATATCAAATATGAACACACTAATGGGCGCTAACGTACCGCTATTCACTGACAACTGAAACCATGTCAGAAGTTGTGACGTTTCATATTTACTCGTTTCCTTGGCCTATAATGGCCACATCAATGATGAAATGATTGATCATTTTCTTGTTGTCCAAGTTTGTGCATGAACTTACCGGACATAATACAGTGATTTGCATGAATGTACTGCTATGTATACAACCTTGTTTACGTGGACACCATTATGGCTTACAACGTAGACACAATTTAAGCATAACACTTTATTTAATACTGTAAAGGCGACGTTTCGGTATAGATCCTTTACCGTTGTCAAGCAAGGATCTATACCGAAACGTCGCCTTTACAGTACCAAAGAAGTTGTTTTTCATAAATTGAGTCTACTTTGTCATCCGTCAACTTCTAAGTAATGCCTACCAAACAATTCATTATGGTTTTATTGGCATACAATGGTCACATTAAAGACGAAGTGTTATTTCTCTGTCTGCATCATCTGCTTGGCATCGTCAATCAGCTCGTTTTCTAGTTACTCGTGGATCAAGCGTTCGAATGCGTGCATTTTTCTTCCTTTCTGTGATGATAATTCACAGGTTAAGTGGGTGTTAGGATAAGGTGCAAAATGAATTGTGACCCAGAGAGGTTTATCAAACGGGAAGGGAGTTACAGATGTGACGAGTTTCTGTTGACTAAGGTCCAGGACATGGGCTGTATGTGTTTCCTCTTCAAGAACGAATCCCAAATCCAGGCTGTAAGTTGTACCACTCTCGTTCAGTGTAAGGTTGCCATGGGACAGACATTGTCCGTTGTAGTACACCTGTAGACATATTCCATTATGAGCTGGGCATGTTACAAACAATACACTCAATCCAGTTGTTTGGGTCTTGTTAGCATCAACAGGGCTGTCAGTCAAAGCTGCTTCGAAGATAACTTTATTGTTATCCTCTGGTGTCAAGACAGAGTATGTGACCTCCATGCCATACATGATGGTCTGTCCTGGCCTGATGACCAGAGGTGTTGATGTCAGGACTCTGTGATATGAAAGTAGTCGGCATCCTGTCCTTGGTGGAAGATGTTCTTGTTTGCCATTGGTGACAACTGGCCCAGAAACCGTCAGACCGTCACTTGCAATACTGGAGTCCCATTCCAGATCCGCACCTGGGGAGAAGACACATCGTTCGTATCAGGTGAATGCGTTTCCGTGTATACAAACAACTAAACTAAATGTTATATTCGTGTGTGAATTGTTTGTTTAACCGTTTTAACAGTACCAGTCATATCACGGCGTGTCAGCTTAATGTGGGATGAAAGTGTTATATTAATATTGCTATGGTTTCCGTAAATTGTATGGATAATATTATATGGGTTAAAGTATAACGTGTCGGTAAATCAGAAATAAATATTAGTTTCATAAAACGAAAGTCTACCTGCCATATTTGGACAATTGAAGGACAACATTTAGTATCAGATAGACTGACTTCAGCAGGGGTGTAGTAATTAGTTTTTAATGTGAAGTCGAAACATACTACAAATTCCGATTACTAGAAACATATGCTTTGTAATGAAATGAGTCAGTGAGTGATTTGTGTGTTTATTCGCTTTTAACAGTATTCTAGTTGTCGGAGGAACGCCCGAAGGGATGTAGGTCTCAGGGATGTATGTAGCGTACACAAGGGACGCAACTCTGCAAAGGCTTCTTAGACGACTGCCAGCTGTTTATTTCGTTTCGCATGCGAGACACTAATCTACCCTTTCCAGATATATTGGTTTCCACAACATGTTTTATCATATGGAAATTGTACATTTCTAAGTGCGATTTCTAAGGAAATATTCTACCGACATAAAATAAGGGAACTGATGAAATGAAGGTGTAATGACGATAAATGTCATGTATATCAATCTGTGTTGTGCCCATGTTGGGCGACCTATACACGATACCCCGCCATTCTGCTACCACAAGAGCTACCCCTAGCTGGGCTGCATCATACCAAAATAAGTTAAAAGATAGTACTTGTTGTTATCCTGCATGACGCTGTGCATTATGGAGCTAAAACAAGGAGCGGTCAGTTCGGATCCAGTATACTGCGTCTGAGTTGGGTATTCATGTTAAACTGCGGCATGGTATCTCAGTGAGCTAGAACAATAAAACTGGCCGGAGTAGTACAATCAACCACACACACACACACACGTGCATGCATGTCGATAAATGGCAGTTTTTTTCTGGGGTAAGCCAACCTGGAAACCAGTAGCCCTAAAAATCATGGAACTGGCCGTCTCTCTGATGCACCCATGCCAACCACTCAATCTGAGGTACATGTACGGATATGTCCAGTCGGAGTTCTAGGACAAAGCCCACTACTGAGGGGATTGACCCTCGGGTCCTCCAAAGAGCTTAGATGAATATCCAGCAGAGACATGCTCTAATCCTTGTGTATGGAGAATGGTTGGGGGCAGGCCAAACAAAATCAGGGGTTTGGTAAACATGTAAACCCATCCACCCGGGAGACCTTTGCATCAAGGTCTCTGTATTTGTCATCAGAAGAAGTGGGGTGGTCGGGTAGCCTAGTGGTTAAGGCGTTCGCTCGTCACGCCAAAGACCCGGGTTCGATTCCAGACATGGGTACAATGTGTGAAGCCCATCATTTCTTGTGTCCCCCACCGTGGTATTGGTGGAATATTGCTAAAAGCGGCATAAAATCAATCAAACTCACTCATCAGAAAAGGGTCACAGCCTCGTGTCTGGAGATGAACTGCTGGAGGATAATAAAATCTCTAGCATTGGGTCTGTTGTGGAGAACCTTCTTCTGTCCAGGTGGAATCCAGATCCTATGATAATGGCAACACCATATCGCTCACATACCCATGGGCACCAATAGAATGATAATACCAAAGAGGATTACCCTTGGAATGTCGAAGATGATGGTCATTCCCCAAATGCCTGTCAGTGCGCTAGTGGGTCTCTTGGGTATAAAGACTATTATGGACGAAGCCTTATGGATCAGTGCTCTATCAAACACAGGTGGATTATACACATCCTGTCTGCATTTCGGACAATTTTGGGGGATTTCAACCATTGCGTGAGCAAATCGTATATCTTAATGAGGATCCAAAAGGCACAGACGAATGATTTCCAACACTTGTTTTCCGTGAAATTTCACTGCTTCAACCACTCCCAGCAATAGAATGAGGATCTGCTGTATATGCTGTGTTACTGTCCATGGGTGATGCAGCTGACTTCTTCCCCTTGTTTCTAGAGAAGGATGAGTACATCAGCTTCCATGAAACGATCAAGAAACACGAAAGGCGTTTTTGAAGATGATCTAATGCAGTCTTTCATCAGGCCTCGGATGAATCTCTGGAAGAATGGTTGGAGCGGGTACAGCAAGGAGAAATTGCAGCCTTTACGGATTTGCCAGGAGACTTTATGGAGAAACAGGTTGGTGCGGAGATTCTGCCAAGGAAGTGCTAATTAAGAAGCTTCTCACTATGTCTCCAACTTTGGTCTGAGGACACTGGGACACACTATTGATTCACAAGCAGTCTATGGCAGATCAACCATCCAAAGGGACGTGAAGCAGTTGCAGAAAGACTCTCCAAGGGACAGATAACCAATTAACATACAATGTTATCAAACAGATCTGGCTGGTCAACAGAAGAGAAGACTCCATGGACTGTATTTTGTATTAAGGTTCTTTAGGGCTTCAGACTATTGAACTGTTGAAAAAACTAACAATTGTAGTAAAAGATTGTGCGTTGTGGACATTGAGTAGTTGTCAGGAATGTAGTACTATTTAATGTAAGCAGTGGTGAGAAAGTTATTATATTTAGATGCTAGTGTGATGTGTAAACTACCGGAATACCATCGATTGTGATAAAGTGTAATAGAAACATGTAGAATATTCTATGTTGTGATGACACTGTGTGGAAATTTCCAGTAGCTAGTCAGACGGGATATAAGGGGAAGAGCGTGTCTCTGGTATCTCTCACACATTTCATTACATCAAGTCCAGCTTTCGTGTGAAGATCACTCATCACCCCGGATTCCCTGCCTAGGCCATCCCAGAAGCTTGACCACTGTCACCGTTGGGTGAAGATAGTATCATCACTGACTTTTGCTATCACCACTGTAGTTTTGTATGTGATACTTACCACTGTCATCATTTTATATACTGTCATTGAATATGGTACGACCACCATATTGTGTACTGTCATTGACATTACTATGAAGTAATTTGTATTGATTTGTAAACCTAGTCAATGTTGTAATACATTTGTTGATTGTATACCATTTGTTGTTTGTCTGTTGGTTTGACACTGAGTTCTTTTAAATACATATTTCTTGGAAATCGACAGGTAAAAATAGTGATTCATAAACACATGGTTGTGATATTGTCGGAATCACATAATAGATCTGCTTTTAACAGAGCTTTCCTATGATCATGGAAATGGCGTTGTCTCTTTTATTTACAACTTCAGTGCACCAAGACTTTTTGAAGACACCATTCAATCTTGTAAAATTGTGACAGGTTTTAGAAAGAAACATCTTTATACAGACCCATTTGACATTACAGTAACTATTCAAGTAACTTAAATTAGTTAAGAGAGAACTTCATTGCAGTGAACAGTTGTACTGCACTTCGTGATGCTCTCCACATCAATAAAGCAACCTGAGGGTGAACTCACATGCGAGCGATCCTTTTACTCCCAACGGCTGCCCGGTCATATATGCAGCTGTGGACACAAATGTGTTAGGGTGACATCAGTATCAATAGACAAGACGTGCCATTATTACCATGTGGTTCACAGTTATATGGGGATAGTTTATAACTCTCTGCACAGTTATGAAACAAAATGCACAAAAATATCAAAATAGAGGAAGTGTCTTTAAGAAAATACTTGAATTAAATTAAAGTACAGACTGATTACCTTGTGGCACTTGCTCGTGTTCAATAGTCATTGCATCTTTCAAGGATTTATTTCCATTTGGAGTCTCTGTTTGTGAAAAGACAACTGATTTGACGAGGCCGGCCATCTTCAACAAGGGGGTAATTTTACTGAAGCAAGTTGAAGCAAAGCTGACACCAGCTCTTCCAAGTGACGCCTTTGGTGACATCTCCAACATGGCGCTCAAGGTGGCAGCTGAAGACCCCATCATTTGTAGATCCTCTATCTTGTCAGCTTTACTCCGCATCTGTCGCGTGTACTTGGTAGATGATGTCACTTTTGCTAGAATATTTCTGGTGGAATCCAGTTCCTCCTGTGTCAGCTTCAGAATCTTGCTGGATCTCTTTTCAACATCTGACAACAGAATGCCTCTCCTCTGCTGTATTTCATCAATCAGTTCGTCAAAGGCTTTGTTGATGTCAACCACGGCAGCCTGTTTTGACACCTGTATGTTTGAATGCCTCTCCTTCAGACCTTTTTTTTATTCTCTCAAGTTCCTCTGCCTTCTGCCTCAGCTTGACTAAGGTATCGTCAATGGACTTTGCCTTTTTTCGGTGTGCTTCATTCACGGATACAACGTTGTGTCCGTTCCCTTCCTTGTGGTCCACTACAGTGCAGGACACACAGACGATCTTTTCACAAGTATAGCAGTAGAACTGTAGAGGTTGGTCGTGTTGTGCACACTTATGGTGACGATTGAAACTTTTACCTGGTTGTTTTTTCATTTCCTTAAAACTGACAGGTTGGTGATCTCGCATCAACTTAACTCTTTTGTGAGCATTTAGACATTCTTGGCACAGGAAGACGCCACAGTCATCACATCTGGACATGGCAGGGTTACCATCAGGACAATGCGTACAAGGCAGATCGAGACCCTTCACAATCTTCAGATGATCCAGGATTCTTAGGATGATAGGCTCTTTGGGCAGAGACTTCACACCACCTGGCAGGTTATGTTGGTGTCGACACATGGGACATGTTAACTTTGGGAGTCCTTTGCTGTGCGTCTCTAGACAAGCTTGACATATTGACTGTACACAGCAGGGCATACGACGAGGTGTCCGTCTGGCCTCATCAAAGTGTTCTGTACATATTGGGCACTCGATGAGGAGGTCCTTGATGGCGGACGCTGATACATAGTCCGACATGGTTATCTAGAAATATAGTTATTACATATGAAGCATTTTCGGATTTCTTGTATAATTTCGAGACACATCCAGACTCTCTCCCTATACGTAATACAATATAATATGATATTCTTTGAGGATATAGTTTCATATTATCACATACATAAGTACATTATTTTGACAAAAAGGTAGAAAGGAAATAGAAACAAAACCTGGAATGATGGTATTCCTTCTGAGACAAAATGTAAGACATCGTATAATTATGGGAGCCCATGTAGTCCCTGTCAGGTATGCATACAGTTGGGTACATTTTATCAAAGATGGTCCTCATCATGAAATGAATAAACCTTACCACCCAGGTGAAAAGCATTAATATTCAGTGAATATATTTTGTAACATGGAAAACTAATAAAAGTACAAAAACACGGTTGTTTTAGTAGAAACCTCTGTTTATCCAGTTGATAGAGACTAGAGAGTGAATATGTCATCTGCTGGCAAATTGTATTTACTGTTTGTAGGTCGCACTTGAGAACGAGGCTTGGTTTTTACGGGAAAAGATATCAATTACAAAATTGAGGCTAAACTCGCACACTGTATGCTATTTTAATATGTTATTCTGGTCGAAAACTCTTTGCAAATCTATATGTAGGTCATCTTGCCTTTGACAGTCGGTCAGTCATATGCCTGAAAGATCACCTCAACACATAAACAGTTTTTTTAGGCGTGAGAACTACACAGGAAATGTCAGCATGTATGATAAATTTAGATTTAAAAATTCAACTGATTAAAAGACATTTCTGACATCTGCAATAGTCAATGAAATTCCAGATCAGGACAGAGCGTCGCTCATGATTAATTGACTGTAATATCTGTACAGGTCATCCCAAGTCAGATGGAGTGCTATTCGTTATCAAATTACCCATTGGGCGTAATATTTAGTTCTGTTCAGGTGAATTGGTTATTCCGTGATAGTCTGCAACGTTATTCGTTGTCAAAATACATATAGGGAGTACTATTCCAAGTTTGTCAGTCTACCGGCCAGTACATCAATACTTTTCACGCTGGTGCAAAATATCCATTCAAAATGAATAGCCGTAGGTATTTATAACTCCTGAGCTCCGGACAACCTAGCGGTCACCAAATAACTACACCCAGGACGCCCCCAGGCAGGGGACCCGACACCCGCCGAGACCCGAGAGATAAGGAGCCCCTCCCTTCAACACAGGTAGTCAGATCGATCCACAGTCAATGAGCATGCCTAGCTCGTCAACCGGCACCCGGGTCGATAATTACCCATTCTCTCCAACACTGTCCGTTCTACCAGCCATGAATAACCTAACTACACGACGTAACGAGCGGCAAAGGAATATATTTACACAGACATAAGCTTGTATTAAAAGCAGGTCGTCAATAAGCATACATTTACCACGCCCACTAGATACGATTTCGAATATGATCAACAAATATGATGAGGATTTCGGTTTCCTTCAAAAGTAAGCTCTCTTGTTCTTTGCGTTCTTGGTCACAACCTAGATTGTTTTGTATTCATTCCAAAGCGCCATTGTAGAATTAATTCAAAGTGAACTCACTGATTATTGAAATCACTTACCTTGATATTGTATTGTATTATGAACGGACATATAATTCTTAGTCATCACTAGCTCTCTCTGTCTTTAATGCGTATCAATACCACCATCGTAGTAACATGTCTGCCAGGAATGCGGAAGTCGTTATCCATGTAGTTATAGTTACGGGGAAGGTTCCAGACATGCGCTGTGTCTAGTTTCGTTTTGTAACTTGACGTTTATTGTTAAAATGTATATCACATTTGAAGCATCTTAAAATATTTGAATCCATATTGTAGTAAAGATCCTTTACACTGTTCTACGTATGAAGTATCACATAAATATAAACATGGCAGGCTTATACAAAAACAAACTAGTTATGTTCCATTATACCGCAGTTTTTTTTAATTTCTTTTTTTATTGCTGAACTCAATATGTCAAGCTGTATGACAATGGTCTGTAAATAATTGAGTCGGACACACTAGTGATTGATATAACGAGCAACGTCTCACGCTGTCAGTGCGCGATGATACGCATTGAACCAAGTCACTGAGACTGACCACTCGATCCATTAAGTCGCCGGGACCTTTTCAAAGTATTCTGTGCGTATTGGACACCCGGTTACGGGGCATTCACATTCAACTAGTTGTACCGTGTGAATGCCCCTTTAGGAGGTCCTAGATGGCGGATGCAGATACATAGTCCGATGTGAAGAACTGCTGTCGATAATAAAGTATGTTAACACATCACAGGTAAACATCTGAGATATTTGGTGCTTTTCCAAGTGCATTAATAAAAATATGTTTTGTTTATAATTGGTATTGTTTATTGCTGGGTTCACTCCCTGGGCGCGATCATCTATGAAGTCAACTTTCCAGTAGTCCACTTTCCCTTCATGTCGAGTAATATTCCAGCAGCTCAAGCCTTTGGTGTTGACATTTCACAACTTTTGAGATACAATGAAGCATCCTCTTTTCACTAAGATTTCAAAGAGCGTCATACGACTGTTGAACAGAAGTTGTTTAATCAAGGATACAGCATTCAATGCCTCACTAAAGCTTTCAAAAAGTTTTATATTGACATGTGGAGGACATTTTCAAATGTGACGCATCGGTGACCGATGCAAACCGGGCTTGGATACGCCCACCTTTCCAGGAACACCTGGCATCATAACTGTTTGATAGTGATTCATAACACATGCTCATGATATAGTCCAGATCGTACAATCGACTCTGCTTGTAGCAGAGATTTCTTATGAATATGGAAAGGGTTTTGTCGCTTTTATCTGTAAATCATAGATCGTGCGTTGTTAAAATATTGAAAATAAGCAGTCATTAATATATACATGTATGCGACAATGCGACAGTGGTCACGCTGACGATACAGGTTCGATTCTCTGATTTGGTTAGCTGCGAAATCGTGACTATTCACCGCTGCTTCTTTACTATCTTTATGAAATTTGTCACTGTATCAGCTGTACTAACGACAAGTAACTAGCTACGTTTCGTATCCTGCCACAAGTATATATTCTCACCACCAAAAGAAACGCGAACCATAGAAACATATAGAGAAGTATGTACGTCAAGAAGAGATGTCACCAATGTGTACCACTTAATAACATAACTAACGACCAGTCAAGTGTTACCACAGAGTGTCTTTATTCTTATCACGATAGGCTGCAAGTGTTTTCCAACTTTACACGCAAATCCTGCACGAGGCGAGATATAAAGAATTGATTCTTTGTTTATATGTTGTTTAAAGCCACACTCAGCAATATTCTAGGTATTTGACTGCTAAATTTATTTGTGGTTTAACATGATATATTGCACTCCATTTTGTGGCATAACATGAGGCAGTCTACTTAAAGTAACGTATAGCAAGATACGCGACGCTGAATTTGTAGTTTAACATGCTATATTACACTCCATGGTGTGGAATAACATGACACACTCTACTCAAAGTAAGGTATAGCAAGATACGTGACCCTCTATGATGCTCCAAATCTTGATTTATCGTTTCAGAACGAACTTTCCATTTCCATGACAATATGTAACATTTCAACAAGCTCAACCTCCCCGTTTACATGTGCATTATGTCCCTTTGTTTCTGTGTGGTACAATGTGTTGTAGGTGAATGTATTTTTCATTTTTGTAATGGAACATTTCCAGGGCCTTAGTCTGCCTGCATAAACACGGAGAGTACAAAACGACAAGTGTCTGTCTGTTGTTTTTCACTTACAGGTAGGGTGAGTGAGTGAGTGAGCACTCGGCAATATTCAATCTATATGTTGCGGGTCTGTAAATAATCGAATCTGGACAGACAATCCAGTGACTCACATCATGAGCATTGATCCACACGATGACATGCATCAACCAAGTCAGCGAGCCTGATCACCTGATCCCGTTAGTCGCCTCTTACGGCAAGCATGGGTTGCCGAAGACCTATTCTAACCCGGGTCGTCACGGGTCGAGTGAGTGAGTGAGTGTGTGAGTGTATTACAATATTTTTTAATAGTATTTCTAAACTTATTGTAAGACTACTCACTGACTCAACGACAATGCAATCAAGGCTGTGCTACTTACAGTAATCATTAATGTCACACAATCTATTTCAAACTTTCCACGAGCCGAAATAACACAAAACTAAAAACCAACATTTTATATTTTATTTCACACAATTGATAAGCATAGATATATTGACTATAATAAAAGATGATAGTATGGATGTACATTGGTTGTTTATTTCATGTTCTTTTCTTTTCAACTAAGAAAATCGATGATCATATAATACCATCAACAAAATCCTTTCCTTTTGGCGAAATCTTTGAACAACCAAACAATGTTCCATTGACAAAACCTCAAAATAGTTATGATTTCTTTGAACTTTCCATGATATCATCCATCTACATCCGCAGAAGTGAAAAAAAACACACCAAAATAATAAACTAAAGAACAAGTTGATCACTGTTGAATGTGTATACAAAATGGCACAATAAATATTTAACAGCATATGGGTTATATACCGGAAATGAATCCAACCTTAAATTCCATATGAGTGAGTGAGTGTGTTGGGTTTAACGCCGCTTTTAACAGTATGACAGTTATATCACGGCGTGGCAGCTTAATTTGGGAGGATAGCCTGAAGTGATGCAGGTCTCAGACGTTTACCATTTCGGTGAAACCCACGAGCACGGGTATGGTGGTGACAAACCTAGAAATATAATCGGGGCGAACCGGGATTCGAACCCACAATCATAGGTTTCTGGCGTGCCTAAGTCCGACTTGCTGCCCTGGAAACGCACAAAATATAAACTTATAAAAGTTCTGCAAGGAAAATTGCACTTTCAGCATTTTACTAGTGTGTATACAAAGCTTAAAACGAAGATCCAAAATGCCGATGTGAAAGCCCCTGTAAAAATTCATATAAATTTCTTATTGAATGTCCGGGGGCACGGGTGGCCCAGTCGTCTAAGGCGCTGCGATTCGCTGTGCAGAGTTGTGTCCCTTGGGCACGCCAGAAACCTATGATTGTGGGTTCGAATCCCGATTCGCCCCAATTATGTTTCTAGGTTTGTCAGCACCATACCCGTGCTCGTGGGTTTCACCGAAGTGGTAAACATCTGAAACCTGCATCACTTCGGGCTTTCCTCCCACATTAAGCTGACACGCCGCGATATGACTGGAATACTGTTAAAAGCGGCGTTACACCCAACTCACTCACTCACTCACTCATTGAATGTCCTTTATTTAAATCAGCTAGAAACGAATTGATGCACTCACTATTGTTAATTGTGAAAGATACTTGTGATAAATATTGACCTGATGCTAGTTGGTAATGCAATTTTACCTTATCATGTGAACGAAAACATATTTAGGAATGAACATACAGATATAAAGTAAACAAAAAGGTTTGAGCCACAAAGCGAATGTACAAACGTTTCTCTATTTCTTTTCTTTCCTTTCTATCATTTAATTTATTAATTTTGAATAAGCATACATGTAAGTCTATGGGAGAGGGCGTTCTAAGTTATGATATCTTGTGCCCAATCCTTTTCATGAGAATAAAATATGTTTAAACTTAAACTAAACAAATGCCGGTGAAACCGAAGCAACGAGGAAAAACCTGGAAGAGAGGCATTTGAAACTATATTTAAAAAAAAAGATGCACAGCAACGCCGGGTCAAAGACCTTCCAAAACAAAAACAAGCCGACATTTATTCGAGGATTCAAGCCCTGTGTGCTGTCTTGAAAAGGCAAACACACATCAACACCGCGAAAAAACATCGTGAAATAAACATAACTGACAAAACTTCTATAATCACACTATAAAAATTGATGTCCAATCTATAAATCTACTGTAAACGTTAAAAGAATGCATGTCAACATTAAGAATAATACATATGATGATACTACCACACACGTAGAAATAGGATAAATGTTGTACGGTTCAAGTTTGTATTGCTTCAATCGCCATTAAAGCTTACGTACAATATCTTCAGAAATCTTCTCGCAAGAAATATCACCCTCATTATTGTAGTCATTTTTTTTATAGAAATGGTGGAATATATGGCGCCTTAAAAATATACTTAATACTTTTCATAAAGAGTCTGAATGTATACAACACATGTCGATTTATACCAAAAGAAAACTTTGAACGCATTGGCAGCGCTTGTATTTGTCCAAAATTATCATAGCCAGATCTTGCGACAGAATAACACCTATATAAATTACGTCGCAACTGAAACGGAAAGCATTACCAAACAACAACAGATCATGTGACACTAACCATGTAAGAATACACAACGCATGCTGTACACTGTGCTGGCCTCATTCATATAGAATATACATAACGATATCAGTTTCACATGCTGCAAGATGGACACTGTAAAACTAGCAATGGAATTACTTCACAAACAGTCAACACTATGAAAACAACAACATGGGTTGAACATTTGTGAACTCCCAAAACTTGTGTGTTAGTTGTTTAACGCCACAATAATCCTGGTATATAATCGAGTGTCGGCCAGACAGACCAGTGGTTGATATTATGAGCAACAATCCACGGCGGCGGGGTACGTGACATGCCATCAACCAAGTCACCGAGCCTGACAACCTGATACATTAAGTCGCTTCTTACGACCAGCATAGGTTGCTAGAAACCGAATCTAACCTCGAATCCCATAAAAAGACAATAAGTTTCAACATCAAATATGAACACACAAAGGCGCTAACGTACCGCTATTCACTGACAACTGAAACCATGTCAGAAGTTGTGACGTTTCATATTTACTCGTCTCCTGGGCCTATAATGGCCACATCAATGATGAAATGATTGATCATTTTCTTGTTGTCCAAGTTTGTGCATGAACTTACCGGACTCAAGACAGTGATTTTAATGAATGTACAGCTATATCTACAACCTTGCTTACGTGGACACCATTATGGCTTACAAAGTAGACATAAATTATGGATAACTCTTTCTTTAATACTGTAAAGGTATAAATCCTTATACCGTTGTCAAGCAAGGAACTATACCGAAACGTCGCCTTTACAGTATTAAAGAAGTTGTTATTCATAAATTGTGTCTACTTTGTCATCCGTCAACTTCTAAGTACATGTAATGCCTATCAAACAATTCATTATGGCTTTATTGGCATACAATGGTCACATTAAAGACGAAGTGTTATTTCTCTGTCTGCATTATCTGCTTGGCATCGTCAATCAGCTCGTTTTCCAGTTACTCGTGGATCAAGCGTTCGATTGCGTCATGCATGTTTCTTCCTTTCTGTGATGATAATTCACAGGTTAAGTGGGTGTTAGGATAAGATCCAAATTTAATCATGACCCAGAGAGGTTTATCAAACGGAAAGGGAGTTACAGATGTGACGAGTTTCTGTTGACTAAGGTCCAGGACATGGACTGTATGTGTTTCCTCTTCAAGAACGAATCCCAAATCCAGGCTGTAAGTTGTACCACTCTCGTTCAGTGTAAGGTTGTCATCGGACAGATATAGTCCGTTGTATTATACCTTTAGACATATTCCATTGTGAGCTGCGCATGTTACAAACAATACACTCAATCCAGTTGTCTGCAGCTTGTAAGCATCAAAAGGGCTGCCAGTCAAAGTTGCTTTGAAGATAATTTTATTGTTATCCGCTGGTGTTATGACAGAGTATGTGACCTCCATGCCGTACATGATGGTCTGGCCTGGCGTGATGACCAGAGGTGTTGATGTCAGGACAGTGCGAGGTGAAAGTAGTCGGCATCCTGTCCTTGGTGGAAGATGTTCTTGTTTGCCATTGGTGACAACTGGCCCCGAAACCGTCAGATCGTCACTTGCAATACTGGATACCCATTCCAGATCCGCATCTGGGGAGAAGACACATCGTCCGTATTAGGTGAATGCGTTTCCGTGTATACAAACAACTAAACTAAATGTTATATTCGTGTGTGAATTGGGTTTAACACTGTTTTAACAGTAGAACAGTCATATCACGGCATGTCAGCTTAATGTGGGATTGAAGTGTAATATATATATATTGCTATGTTTTTCGTGAATATTAAGGATAAAACTATATGGGAAAAAGTATACCATGTCAGTAAATCAAAAATATTAGTTTAATAAAACGAAAGTCTACCTGCCATATTTGGACAACATTTAGTATCAAATAGACTGACTTCAGCAGGGGTGTAGTAATTAGTTTTGAATGTGAAGTCGGAACATACGACAAATTCCGATTACTAGAAACGTTGTAATGTAATGAGTCATTGAGTGATTTGGGTTTTATTAGGCTTTTAACAGTATTCGGGCGGTCGGGTAGCCTAATGGTTAAAGCGTTTGCTCGTCACGCCGAAGACCCGGGTTCGATTCCCGAAATGGGTAAAATATGTGAAGCCCATTTCTGGTGTCCCCGCCGTGATATTGCTGGAATATTGCTAAAAGTGGCGTAAAACCATACTCATTCATTCATTTAACAGTATTCTAGTTGTGGGAGGAAAGCCCGAAGGGATGTAGGTCTCAGGGATGTATGTAGCGTACACAAGGGACGCAACTCTGCAAAGGCGTCTTAGACGACTGCCAGCTGTTCATTTCGTTTCGCATGCGAGACACTTATCTACCCTTTCAAGATATACTGGTTTCAACAACATGTTTTATCATATGGAAATTGTACATTTCTAAGTGCGATTTCTAAGGAAATATTCTACCGACATAAAATAAGGGAACTGATGAAATGATAGTGAAGGTGTAATGACGATAAATATCATGTATATCAATCTCTGTTGTGCCTATGTCGGGCGACCTATACACGATACCCCGCCATTCTGCTACCACAAGAGCTACCCCTAGCTGGGGTGCATCATACCAAAATACGTTAAAAGATGGTACTTGTTGTTATCCTGCCTGGAGCTGTGCATTATTGAGCGAAAGGAAGGAGCTGTCAGCTCGGATCAAGTATACTGCGTTTGAGTTGGGTATTCATGTTAAACTGCAGCATGGTATCTCAGTGGGCTAGAACAATAAAACTGGCCGGAGTTGTACAATCAACCACACACACACACGTGCATGTATGTCGATAAATGGCAGGTTTTCTGGGGTAAGCAAACATGGAAACCAGTAGCCCTAAAAATCATGGAACTGGCCGTCTCTCTGATGCACCCACGCCAACCACTCAATCTGAGGTACATGTACGGAAGTGTCCAGTCGGAGTTCTAGGACAAAGCCCACTACTGAGGGGATTGCCCCTCGGGTCCTCCAAAGAGCTCAGATGAATATCCAGCAGAGACAAGCTCTAATCCTTGGGTATGGAGAACGTTTGGGGGCAGGCCAAACAAAACCAGGGGTTTGGTAAACATGTAAACCCATCCACCCGGGAGACCTTTGCATCTAGGTCTCTGTATTTGTCATCAGAAAAAGTGGGGCGGTCGGGTAGCCTAGTGGTTAAGGCGTTCGCTCGTCACGCCAAAGACCCGGGTTCGATTCCCGACATGGGTACAATGTGTGAAGCCCATCATTTCTTGTGTCCCCCACCGTGGTATTGGTGGAATATTGCTAAAAGCGGCATAAAATCAATCAAACTCACTCATCAGAAAAGGGTCACAGCCTCGTGTCTGGAGATGAACTGCTGGAGGATAATAAAATCTCTAGCATTGGGTCTGTTGTGGAGAACCTTCTTCTGTCCAGATGGAATCCAGATCCTATGATAATGGCAACACCATGTCGCTCACGTACCCATGGGCACCAATAGAATGATAATACCAAAGAGGATTACCCTTGGAATGTCGAAGATGATGGTCATGCCTCTAATGCCTGTCAGTGCGCTAGTGGGTCTCTGGGGTGCAAAGACTATTATGGACGAAGCCTTAAGGATCAGTGCTCTATCAAACACAGGTGGATTATACACATTCTGTCTGCATTTCGGACAGCTTTTGGGGATTTCAACCGTTGCGTGAGCAAATCGTATATCTTAATGAGGATCCAAAAGGCACAGACGAATGATTTGCAACACTTGTTTTCCGTGAAATTTCACTGCTTCAACCACTCCCAGCAATAGAATGAGGATATGCTGGATATGCTGTGTTACTGTCTCATGGGTGAAGCAGCTGACTTCTAGAGAAGGATGAGTACATCAGCTTCCATGAAACGATTAAGAAACACGAAAGGCGGTTTGGAAGATGATCTACTGCAGTCTTTCATCAGGCTTCGGATGAATCTCTGGAAGAATGGTTGGAGCGGGTACAGCAAGGAGAAATTGCAGCTTTTACGGATTTGCCAGGAGACTTTATGGAAAAACAGGTTGGTGCAGAGATTCTGCCAAGGAAGTGCTAATTAAGAGCTTCTCACTATGTCTCCAACTTTGGTCTGAGGACACTGGGACACGCTATTGATTCACAAGCAGTCTATGGCAGATCAACCATCCAAAGGGACGTGAAGCACTTGCAGAAAGACTCTCCAAGGGACAGATAACCAATTAACATACAATGTTATCAAACAGATCTGGCTGGTCAACAGAAGAGAAGACTCAATGGACTGTATTTTGTATAAAGGTTCTTTAGGGCTTCAGACTATTGAACTGTTGGTTTTCCGTTAGTCTGCAATCTCGAACCAATCTGATTATCAAAACAACAAAGTAGATTCATCTGGAAAACATGGTTAGTCGTAAACCTTTTCAAATTGAAATATGATGGCATTCCCTAAGACATAAACAAAAGTATAAACGTTACTACATTTGGGGTTAGAGGGCAAATTTCAAGATTCTTGTAATGGCCGCGCCCACACTGGTGGCAGCGATGTTACCGAGAGTGTAACGAAGGTGTCACGCGCTGGGAAGGAGCTTGGTAAGCAGTGATGAGAAAGTTATTATATTTATATGCTAGTGTGATGTGTAAACTACCGGAATACCGTGGATTATGATAAAGTGTAATAGAAACATGTAGAATATTCTATGTTGTGATGACACTCTGTGGAAATTTCCAGTAGCTAGTCAGACAGAATATAAGGGGAAGAGCGTGGCTCTAGTATCTCACACATTTCATTACATCAAGTCCAGCTTTCGTGTGAAGATCACTCATCACCCCGGATTCCCTGCCTAGGGAATCTCAAAAGCTTGACCACTGTCACCGTTGGGTGAAGATAGTATTATCACTGACTTTTGCTATCACCACTGTAGTTTTGTATGTGATACTTACCACTGTCATCATTTTACATACTGTCATTGAATATTTTAAGACCACCATATTGTGAACTGTCATTGTAATTACTATGAAGTAATTTGTATTGATTTGTAAACCTACTCAATGTTGTAATACATTTGTTGATTGTATACCATTTGTTGTTTGTCTGTTGGTTTGACACTGAGTTCTTTTAAATACATATTTCTTGGTTAACACACTGTTTCAATTTGGAAATCGACACGTAAAAATAGTGATTCATAAACACATGGTTGTGATATTGTCGGAATCACATAACAGATCTGCTTTTAACAGAGCTTTCTTATGATCATGGAAATGGCGTTGTCGCTTTTATTTACAACTTCAGTGTACCATGACTTTTTGAAGACACCATTCAATCTTGTAAAATTGGGACAAGTTTTAGAAAGAAACATCTTTATATAGACCCATTTGACATTACAGTAACTATTCAAGTAACTTAAATTAGTGAGGAGAGAACTTCATTGCAGTGAACAGTTGTACTGCACTTCGTGATGCTCTCCACATCAATAAAGCAACCTGAGGGTGAACTCACATGCGAGCGATCCTTTTACTCCCAACGGCTCCTCGGTCATATATGCAGCTGTGGACACAAATGTGTTAGGGTGAAATCAGTATCAATAGACATGACGTGCCATTATTACCATGTGGTTCACAGTTATATGGGGATAGTTTATAACCGTCTGCACAGTTATGAAACAAAATGCACAAAAATATCAAAATAGAGGAAGTGTCTTTAAGAAAATACTTGAATTAAATTAAAGTACAGACTGATTACCTTGTGGCACATGCTCGTGTTCAATAGTCATTGCATCTTTCAAGGATTTATTTCCATTTGGAGTCTCTGTTGGTGAAAAGACAACTGATTTGACGAGGCTGGCCATCTTCAACAAGGGGGTTATTTTATTGAAGCAAGTTGAAGCAAAGCTGACACCAGCTCTTACAAGTGACGCCTTTGGTGACATCTCCAACATGGCGCTCAAGGTGGCAGCTGAAGACCCCATCATTTGTTGATCCTCTATCTTGTCAGCTTTACTCCGCATCTGTCGTGTGTACTTGGTAGATGATGTCACTTTTGCTAGAATATTACTGGTGGAATCCAGTTCCTCCTGTGTCAGCTTCAGAATCTTGCTGGATCTCTCTTCAACATCTGACAACAGATTGCCCTTCCTCTGCTGTATTTCATCAATCAATACGTCAAAGGCTTTGTTGATGTCAACCACCGCAGCCTGTTTTGACACCTGTATGTTTGAATGCCTTTCCTGGAGACCTTGTTTTATTTTCTCAAGTTCCTCTGCCTTCTCCCTCAGCTTGACTAAGGTATCGTCAATGGACTTTGCCTTTTTTGGTGTGCTTCATTCACGGATACAACGTTGTGTCCGTTCCCTTCCTTGTGGTCCACTACAGTGCAGGACACACAGACGATCTTCTCACAAGTATAGCAGTAGAACTGTAGAGGTTGGTCGTGTTGTGCACATTTATGGTGACGATTGAAACTTTTACCTGGTTGTTTTTTCATTTCCTTAAAACTGACAGTTTGGTGATCTCGCATTGACTGAACTCTTTTGTGGGCATTTAGACATTCTTGGCACAGGAAGACGCCACAGTCATCACATCTGGACATGGCAGGGTTACCATCAGGAAAATGCGTACAAGGCAGATCGAGACCCTTCACAATCTTCAGATGATCCAGGATCCTTAGGATGATAGGCTCTTTGGGTAGTGACTTCACACCGCCCTGCAAATTATGTTGGTGTCGACACATGGGACATGATAACGTTGGGAGTCCTTTGCTGTGCGTCTCTAGACATGCCTGACATATTGACTGTACACAGCAGGGCATACGACGAGGTGTCCGTCTGACCTCATCAAAGTGTTCTGTACATATTGGGCACTCGGTGAGAAGATCCTTGATGGCGGACGCTGATACATAGTCCGACATGGTTATCTGGAAATATAGTTATTAAATATGAAGCATTTTCGGATTTCTTGTATAATTTCGAGACACATCCAGACTCTCTCCCTATACGTAATACAATATAATATGATATTCTTTGAGGATATAGTTTCATATTATCACATACATAAGTATATTATTTTGACAAAAAGGTAGAAAGGAAATAGAAACAAAACCTGGAATGATGGTATTCCTTCTGAGACAAAATGTAAGACATCGTATAATTATGGGAGCCCATGTAGTCCCTGTCAGGTATGCATACAGTTGGGTACATTTTATCAAAGATGGTCCTCATCATGAAATGAATAAACCTTACCACCCAGGTGAAAAGCATTAATATTCAGTGAATATATTTTGTAACATGGAAAACTAATAAAAGTACAAAAACACGGTTGTTTTAGTAGAAACCTCTGTTTATCCAGTTGATAGAGACTAGAGAGTGAATATGTCATCTGCTAGCAAATTGTATTTACTGTTTGTAGGTCGCACTTGAGAACGAGGCTTGGTTTTTACGGGAAAAGATATCAATTACAAAATTGAGGCTAAACTCGCACACTGTATGCTATTTTAATATGTTATTCTGGTCGAAAACTCTTTGCAAATCTATATCTAGGTCATCTTGCCTTTGACAGTCGGTCAGTCATATGCCTGAAAGATCACCTCAACACATAAACAGGTTTTTTAGGCGTGAGAACTAAACAGGAAATGTCAGCATGTTTGACAAATTTAGATTTAAAAATTCAACTGATTAAAAGACGTTTCTGACATCTGCAATAGTCAATGAAATTCCAGATCAGGACAGAGCGTCGCTCATGATTAATTGACTGTAATATTTGTACAGGTCATCCCAAGTCAGATGGAGTGCTATTCGTTATCAAATTACACATTGGGCGTAATATTTAGTTCTGTTCAGGTGAATTGATTATTCCATGATAGTCTGCAACGTTATTCGTTGTCAAAATACATATAGGGAGTACTATTCCAAGTTTGTCAGTCTACCGCCCAGTACATCAATACTTTTCACGCTGGTGCAAAATATCCATTCAAAATGAATAGCCATAGGTATTTATAACTCCTGAACTCCGGACAACCTAGTGGTCACCAAATAACTACACCCAGGACGCCCTCAGGAAGGGGACCCCGCAACCGCCGAGACCCGAGAGATAAGGAGCCCCTCCCTTCAACACAGGTAGTCAGATCGATCCACAGTCAATGAGCATGCCTAGCTCGTCAACCGGCACCCGGGTCGATAATTACCCATTCTCTCCAACACTGTCCGTTCTACCAGCCATGAATAACCTAACTACACGACGTAACGAGCGGCAAAGGAATATATTTACACAGACATAAGCTTGTATTAAAAGCAGGTCGTCAATAAGCATACATTTACCGGGCCCACTGGATACGATTTCGAATATGATAAACAAATAAGATGAGGATTTCGTTTTTCTTCAAAAGTCCTTCTTGTTCTTTGCGTTCTTGGTCACAGCCTAAATTGTTTTGTATTCATTCCAAAGCGCCATTATAGAATTAATTCAAAGTGAACTCACTGATTATTGAAATTACTTACCTTGACTGTGTATTGTGAACGGACATATAATTCTTAGTCATCACTAGCTTTCTCTGTCTTTAATGCGTGTCAATACCACCATCGTAGTAACTTGTCTGCCAGGAATGCGGAAGTCGTCATCCATGTAGTTATAGTTACGGGGAAGGTTCCAGACATGCGCTGTGTCTAGTTTCGTTTTGTAACTTGACGTTTATTGGTAAAATGTATATCACATTTGACGCATCTTAAAATATTTGAATCCATATTTTAGTAAAGATCCTTTACACTGTTCTATGAATGAAGTATCACACAAATATAAACATGGCAGGCTTATACAAAAACAAACCTGTTTTGTTCCGTTATACCGCAGTTTGGTTATTTCTTTTTTTTATCGCTGAACTCAATATGTCAAGCTGTATGACAACGGTCTGTAAATAATTGACTCGGACACACTAGTGATTGATACAACGAGCAACGTCTCACGCTGTCAGTGCGCGATGATACGCATTGAACCAAGTCACTGAGACTGACCACTCGATCCATTAAGTCGCCGGGACCTTTTCAAAGTATTCTGTGCGTATTGGACACTCGGTTACGGGGCATTCACATTCAACTAGTTGTACCGTGTGAATGCCCCTTTAGGAGGTCCTAGATGGCGGATGCAGATACATAGTCCGATGTGAAGAACTGCTGTCGATAATAAAGTATGTTATCACATCACAGGTAAACATCTGAGATATTTGGTGCTTTTCCAAGTCCATTAATACAAATATGTTTTGTTTATAATTGGTATTGTTTATTGCTGGGTTCAATCCCTGGGCGTGATCATCTATGAAGTCAACTTTCCAGTAGTCCACTTTCCCTTCATGTCGAGTAATATTCCAGCAGCTCAAGCCTTTGGTGTTTACATTTCACAACTTTTGAGATACAATGAAGCATCCTCTTTCCACTAAGATTTCAAAGAGCGTCATACAACTGTTGAACAGAAGTTGTTTAATCAAGGATACAGCATTCAATGCCTCACTAAAGCTTTCAAAAAATGTTATATTGACATGTGGAGGACATTTTCAAATGTGATGCATCGGTGACCGATGCAAACCGAGCTTGGATACGCCCACCTTTCTTGGAACACCTTGCATCATAACTGTTTGATAGTGATTCATAACACATGCTCATGCTATAGTCCAGATCGTACAATCGACTCTGCTTGTAGCAGAGATTTCTTATGAATATGGAAAGGGTTTTGTCGCTTTTATCTGTAAATCATAGATCGTGCGTTGTTAAAATATTGAAAATAAGCTGTCATTAATATATACATGTATGCGACAATGCGACAGTGGTCACGCTGACGATACAGGTTCGATTCTCTGATTTGGTTAGCTGCGAAATCGTGACTATTCACTGCTGCTTCTTTACTATCTTTATGACTGTATCAGCTGTACTAACGACAAGTAACTAGCTACGTTTCGTATCCTGCCACAAGTATACTGAGTCAAATTAAAAACTTCACATTTTTAAAAGTAATCCCATATATGATATACAACGGGCAAATGTATCAGAAGGTAATTTGTAATCATTAATGTCCAAAGATGGATTTTAATTAACGGTGGTAACCATAACTTCGAGGCACGGTATTCGGTAATAACATCAACAGTTTAAATCATAAGTCCCAAGCACGAGAATCTGATGGCACACAAGTTCAGTAGCGTGTATGGCCACCATGTGCGTTGACAACTGCCACTAAACGCCTCCGCATGGACCTTGTGATGCTTGTGAACACAAGATTGGGAAGACGACGCCATTGTTCTGCAAAATGGTGCCAAGATCTTGCACATTCTGTGGTTGGTTCAGGAGAGTGCGCAGACTTCTGCCAAGAGCATCCCAGACGTGTTCGATAGGATTGAGGTCGGGAGACCTTGACGTCCAGTCCATGACGTTGACTCCTGCATTCTGAAGGAAATTCCTTGTCAAAATTGCTGTGTGGGGTCTGGCATCGTCGTGTTGGAAGATCAAACCGGGTCCATGTGCTGCCATAAAAGGCAGAAGTTCTGGTGCCAGTACCTGGTCGCGGTAAGCAGCAGCGTTTAGGTTGCCACGGATGACAAAAAGCCTGAACGTGCATTGCCACAGAAAGCACCCCACACCATGACACTTCCGCCTCGAAATCTGTCAACTTCCTGTACACAACACTGGGCGTAACGTGAAGACGGCGCCTCCACACCCTCGCCCTACCATCAGCAAATGGAAGATTAAATCGGGATTCATCACTGAAGACGACTTGAGTACATCGTAAGTGTCGCTGTGCCCACAATTGACGTTGACGTCTGTGTAATTGAGTCAGAATCGGCCCGCAGTATCGCCGTCGTGCTTGAAGGTGAGCAGTTCTCAGACGGTTTCGAACAGTTTGCGCACTCAGTCTACCCCCTAAACAGTTCATTTCTGGTTGATGTAGCCGTCAAAAATCGTTACGGAGGTGACGTAAGACAATCGGACGATCCTTTGCATGTGACGTCACACGTGGTCGACCTGAAAATTGTTGTTTAGGCCCGCACAAAAGGCGGACAAATTTATTACAAGGTATATACGCCTGAGCGTACAATTCATCAATCCGAAATTGTATGAAATAAGCCACAAAGGTGGGGGAAACAACGCATACACGCACATGACTAAGAAAAAGGAACCTAAATAGCGATATAGAGAGGAGGAGGCTTGGGAGGAGGTGGTTTTAAGTTGCTAAAATGAGACAGGGCAAAACACGTCCGGAGCGGGCGGCTATCCAGGCGGAGATGCGCGTTAATCAGAAAGCTGACGTGGATGACGCTAACGTGGATGACGTCACCGTTACGTCATATCTTTTAAGTGACGTATTGATTCCCGCCATGAGGTGTACCCGGGCAGCGCGCATGAAGCGCAACTGGGTTTTTTCCCATAAAACAATTTTTTGAAAAATTTTGCATTTATACTCAAAAACCCTTAGACCCGAGAACGTCCAGTTCATTTGTGGCAAAAATTACAGACACTGAAAATTGTTGTTTAGGCCCGCACAAAAGGCGGACAAATTTATTACAAGGTATATACGCCTGAGCGTTCAATTCATCACCCGAAATTGTATGAAATAATCCACAAAGGTAGGGGAAACAACGCCACAATAGTGGAACACTATGCCCCCACCCGACGACGGTCTCGGGACGAGTTTATAGAAACGTATCAATAAAATTTAAAGCAGCTTCCTCCTCCCTAATTCTATGCACGAAATATGATATATGCAATCTGCATTGATTGAGTATCTTTGATACAAACACACAAACAGAGCACAGAGTTCCAGGTCCATAGGAAGTGTTATGTATTGACCGGTTGGCCCGAGTCTCTTTCTTCACTTCCACCTGGGGATTCGTCTTCGGTAACGTCTGTTGCCTGCAAAAGTGAATCCTGGTGGCAGTATCTCTTATCTAGCTTATCATAAAATATTTTGTTTCATGACGTACTAATAGTCTATATAGGCCTACATTTCGTAAACAATGTAATCTAAAACAGTTGTAGTTAATTATTGGTGCGGACCAATACTTGAGATAGCCCGCACGAAATGGAAATCGTAAAAGATTCCTTTATGGAACATGAAATTATTAACATTAATCATTATTAGAATTAAATAATGAAACTCATTGAGCAAATTGCCTGACCATGAGGGATAGTGCCTGCTCATGCTCATTATTATAAGGGTAAGGTATAAAATGCAACCATACAACACTCAACTCTACTATGTAATTCATAAAGGCCCCTAGTTGGAACGTGTAAATATTTACATGTAGCTACTAATTGAACAAACTCGCCTGACCATGAAGCATAGTGTCTGCCCATGCGAAACACCACACTCCCTGTCTTGGCATAATGAACCATAACAAGTTAACACACATTATAATATAGTAAGTGATACATTGAACAACAGACTCTACTCTGTATGAGTAGATCAATAGCAATCGCATTTTCCCTACATTTAAGTGATAAATAAAACTCTAGATTGCCAAACTTCTAATTGGTCCTATTCAGCAAATAGGCTCTTTTTCCGCTGAGCTACGTTACCGACAACAACCCTTATTCTCTACAGCTGAACACGAATGTATGCTTTAAATGCATCTGAATTCCACCGGCCCCTTTGCCGAATTTTTGCGTCCGACCAGCCTTTCTTTGCTGCCGAGCATGCTGCACCTATACGGAAACTGTGTCCTTTGTATCTAGTAGAATCTAACCTTAAGAAGTTAAATACAACTCTGAGTGCCTCGTTAAAGGAGGATCTTGCTACCGGTTTAAAGCATCTGTCACAAAACAGAGGGCCTGGGAAGAGAGACCTTTGTCGTAGGTAACGTTTGAGCGCAGCAACTGGACATAGGGTACTGTCTAACTTGTCTAGTGTGACGATCTTGCTAGCTTTACCGCTGTTGTGTTTATACATCGATATATTAAGATAGGCCGCGGAGCTGGAAAGTGAAACGTCCTGCACCTGCAAGGCCGCTTCCTCATCCGAACTACGCACCGTCAGTTCACCAATCCGAAAAAATCCGTGAAAGGCAACTAAAAACATTGTCTCATAAAGTAGTCTGATTGAAGGGTTGGAAAACACCACAGGTAATGAGTCAATCATCCTGCCCAGTATGTCCTCTGTGATTGGTAGACGCTGGTCTACTGAAGAGTTTAGACACTTAGCCCCATGTAACAACTTCTGAACTTGAAAAGAATTTGATTTGTCCTCTAAACCGCGAATTTTAATGAATGTAACCTAACGCTGAAATGTAGGTCCTCATTGTTGAAGGTGCTAACTTTAAATGGAACATATACGCCAAAAATAGTGCCCAGTTAGGTGTTGCTATCGGTAGCGCCGGCGAAATACCTAGACAATCCCGGGAGAATTCATTGTACAATTCCCACGCTCTGGTATAAGTAGCCTGACTATTCTTACATAGAGCTGCCCCTAATAAAGTATCTAAGTGAATAGATAATTCTCGGGTTGTAGGGACGGAGGAATCCGCGTTTCCTGCTTGTCTGCCCATGGTGCCTGACTGACAAATTTTGATATCTGTAAACGAGAAAGTAGGTCTGCCGACTTATTATGTCTTCCCGGTATGTGTTCCGCTCTGAAAATTATATCCCGTTTCAAACACGAAAGAACAAGGTCCCTCACCAAGGACATCAACTTGACTTCTTTAGACGTTTGCTTGTTGATAACGGACACTAAAGCTATGTTGTCTGTATGAAACAGAATACATTTTCCTCTTAGCTCTTCAGCCCATAATCTAACTGCCAACACAATGGGAAAAAACTCTAAGACAGCTATGTTAAACAACTTCCAACAGCCTGGCCAAACTCCATACGCCCATTTGCTTCTAAAAACAATTCCATACCCTAACGACGCTGCAGCGTCGGTAAAGAGATGAAGCGCACTATTCGACAACCACGCCTGTTTCCGCAATACGGATATCCCGTTATACTGACCCAGAAATTGCAGCCACAATTTAAGATCCCCCCGAGCTTGCTTATTTAACCGTATCCGATGATGGGGTCTCTGGGTCCCGACAGTTAAATCATACAATCTCCTAAGAAAAGCCCTACCTGGTACCACAACTTTACAAGTGAAATTAAGGTAGCCTAATAAGGATTGCAGCTCACTAAGTCTAACTTTCTTCTTCTTGCACATCTCAGCGGTCAAGCTTCTAGCCTTAACTAATTTGTCTGAAGGTAACCTGGCTTCCATGGCAATAGTATCTATTTCGATTCCTAGAAACTGGAGACAGTTGGCAGGCCCTACTGTTTTTTCAGGCGCAAAAGGAACACCAATATCTCCGCATATGTTTAAAAATGCTTCAAGTTCTACCCGACACTTGCCCCTGCCCTGAGAAATAATGAGGAAGTCGTCTAAAATATGCAGCATGTGTCCTATCCCGAGTTTGTTAATTGCAATCCAGTTCAACGCAGTGCTAAACGTCTCGAAAATTTTGCATGCTGACGAACAACCCATTGGCAAGCACTTATCGAAATAATATTCTCCTTTCCAGGTGAAACCAAGTAGGTGATAATCGTGAGGGTGAATAGGTACAATTCTGAAAGCTGATTCAATGTCGCACTTCGCCATATAAGACCCCGAGCCCATCCTAACAATAATGTCAATTGCTTCATCTAAGGAAGCATAATGTACATTGCTCGCCTTTTCAGGTATACCATCGTTGACAGAGTTACCGTAAGGATAAGAAAGGTGATGGATCATTCTAAATTGACCTGGGACTTTTTTGGGGCATACCCCTAGGGGAGATATATGAAAATCCTTTAGTGGAAACCGTTTATAGGGGCCTGATATCCTACCTAGTCTTAATTCTTTGCTTATTTTGTTTTGGACCACGTCTATGTTATCTGAAGCACTTTTTAAGTTGTGACAATCTCCTGATATTAAATTACCCTCGTATCCAATGCGAAACCCAAACTTGAAACCCTCTAATAGATAATCAGTGATTTCTTTATCATTACCTTCAAGCCAATGTTCTAGCTTATGCACGTTTATAGGGGTTGGGAGGTTGGTTCGCTCGGTTTGTTCTACCAAATTCTTTCCTCTGCCCACATTTACTGTAGCCATGGTCACCTCCGCATTGGGGACAATAGTGACTGTATCTACAAGGTTTGGCATTGCATTCCCGTCCGAGATGAAAGCTGAAGCAGAAACCGTTTGGGATGGCAGCTTTGGCAGACCCTGATGTCTTTGCCTTAAATGGCTTTTGGTTTGAGGGACGAAAATTCTGCAAATTTGAAGTAATTGCACCAAACCATAATTCCCAGTGTACTGTTCCCCAATCCAAATTGTTTTCTGACCTCAACTTCCGAAATTTAGTATCATAGGCATACCAGTTACCCCCTTTCTGGGATAGCTCTCTGATTGTACTAACATACTTTAACATAGCCTGAACATCCTCAGGATATTTCTGAATGTGAACCGACATAAAAATGTGGAATGCAGAAACCCATTTGTCAATAGACAAAAACCTTTTCTTTGATGAATCGGAGACATTGACAGCTTGACCATTTACATTAATTGTAAGATTTTGGTCGTGAGTATCACCTGATAAAAGTGAGGATATTTCAACGAATTCGTTTTGCCAAATTTTAGCTTTAAGTTTGTCTAAGTGATGTCATTGATAGCTAAGGTATTAGTCCTTTCTTCCGGATGCTCGGTCATCTCCGCCCGCCCACTCCGCCGCTGACGATTAGTGGGTCTCTTGGACGAACTCGCCTGTCCAATATTGATGTCATTGATAGCTAAGGTATTAGTCCTTTCTTCCGGATGCTCGGTCATCTCCGCCCGCCCGCTCCGCCGCTGACGATTAGATGGTCTCTTGGACGAACTGGCGCCTGCAAGCTCATCCTGGCAGAGGTCCACGTCGCCGACCGTGTTGTTCGGAGCCTGACTGGAACGTTTCCGACTTCTAGCGGATAGGGGCATCTCAGACCGGAATGGACCTTGGAACGAAGTACAAAAACCAGCAAAGGTTTGCACAAAGGAACTAATACTGTGAGTTACTTTATTAACTCACTATTATAAAGAGAACGCTTAGCTATCCCCCACAACAAAGTAACTCTGACTTATTGTAACTTCAGACCTTTTAACTAATTATGTTTTACAACGTAAATGTGATCAAAGGCATTTAAGAATTGCTACCCTGTATATTACAATTTAGCAAAACCCTTGAAAGACAACGTAAACATGTAGACTGAAGTAGGAAACTAGAATAATATTGCCACCACAGGGCAGAAAATTGCATCAACTGCAGAGTAGCATTCTAGCGAAGGACAACACTTCTGCTACCCCCCGCGAACCTAAATAGATTGTCATTCAACACTCTCGACCGCGAGAGCAAAAATATACCCACTGCCACTACAGTACAAATTAAAAAACAACAACAAAACAATGCCACCACAGGGCAGAAAAATGCATCAACCGCAGAGTAGCATTAGCGAAGGACAACACTTGTGCTATCCCCCACGAACACTAAATAGATTGTCATTCAACAATATAACCGCGAGAGCAAACATATACACACTGCCACTACAGGACAGATTAAAAAACAATGCCACCACCGGGCAGAAAAATGCATCAACCGCAGAGTAGCATTAGCGAAGGACAACACTTCTGCTATCCCCCACGAACACTAAATAGATTGTCATTCAACAATCTAATACGAGAGCAAACATATACACACTGCCACTACAGGACAGATTAAAAAACAATGCCACTACAGGGCAGAAAATGCATAACCGCAGAGTAGCGTTCTAGCGAAGGACAACACTTCTGTTATCCCCCGCGAACACTAAATATATTGTCATTCAACAATCTAATCGCGAGAGCAAACATATACACACTGCCACTACAGGACAGATAAAAAAACAATGCCACTACAGGGCAGAAAATGCATAACCGCAGAGTAGCGTTCTAGCGAAAGACAACACTTCTGTTATCCCCCGAGAACACTTATCTTTCAACATTTCAACAAGCCATGGTTAAATAGTAAAATTTACAGGTATGCTTACTTCTGGTAGTACAAATTCATTGCCAAATACGTCAAATACATCAATGAGCCGTGCTCTTTCAGTAAAAATTGTCAACTGTTAAAAGGAAACTTCTCAAATTTGTCTTACAAATATACAAATATCACGACTTCGCTTTTATAGCCATACTTAGCTAAAACCCTTCAGATCCGAATATGCAATTATGCAACCGCGCAAACTTCTATACAACTTGTAATTGCCATCATCAGTCAAATGTACCCCATCCTTCCGGAAAATAGACAAGGAAGAATGAAACATTTTCTTATGTTTCCAAAAACACATGCCTCTCTCCGGTAGCATAACACTCAAGTACTGGTTAAATTGCAGGCGTTTTCTCTCATACCCAACTCCGACAGCGTTATCGGAAGACCTAGGGAATTCTTCGCAGATGACAAGCTTGGTGATTTTATATTTTGATTTTATCTCTTGAAAAAAATCCTCAAACTCCCTAGCGAGTCTTAGAGGGTCAACATCCGAACGACACAAATCATTGCCACCAAGTTGAATTACAAGAATTTCTGGGTTGTAGTGATACAATCGCTCCTCGAAATCACGCAAATAAATGGTTTTCAGACGATTCAGTGTCAATCCCCCGATCCCAAACCAATACACACTACTTTGCCCTGTCAATCCAAAATCATATCTAAAGTTGCTAAAATGAGACAGGGCAAAACACGTCCGGAGCGGGCGGCTATCCAGGCGGAGATGCGCGTTAATCAGAAAGCTGACGTGGATGACGCTAACGTGGATGACGTCACCGTTACGTCATATCTTTTAAGTGACGTATTGATTCCCGCCATGAGGTGTACCCGGGCAGCGCGCATGAAGCGCAACTGGGTTTTTTCCCATAAAACAATTTTTTGAAAAATTTTGCATTTATGAATAACACTTTCTGTAATACTGTAAAGGCGACGTTTCGGTATACATCCTTATACCGTTGTCAAGCAAGGATCTATACCGAAACGTCGCCTTAACCGTATTAAAGAAGTTGATATCAATACATTGTGTCTACTTTGTCATTCGTCAACTTCTAAGTAATGCCTATCAAACAATTCAATATGGTTTTATTGGCATACAATGGTCACGTTAATGACAAGTGTTATTTCTCTGTCTGCATCATCTGCTTGGCATCCTCAATCTGCACGTTTTCCAGTTACTCGTGGATCAAGCGTTCGATTTCGTCATGCATGATTCTTCCTTTCTGTGATGATAATTCACAGGTTACGCGGGTGTTAGGATAAAATCCACAATACGCCATGGCCCAAAGAGGTTTATAAAACGGGAAGGGAGTTACAGATGTGACGAGTTTCCGATGACTAAGGTCCAGGACATGGACTGAATGTGTTTCCTCTTCAAGAACGAATCCCAAATCCAGGCTGTAAGTTGTACCACTCTCGTTCAGTGTCAGGTTGTCGTCGGACTGACATTGTCCGTTGTAGTCCACCTGTAGACATATTCCATTATGATGTGAGCATGCTACCAAATTTGCACTCAATCCAGTTGACTGCTGCTTGTTAGCATCAACAGGGCTGTGAGTCAAAGCTGCTTCGAAGATAAAAGTATTGCTATCCTCTGGTGTTATGAGAGAGTATGTGACCTCCATGCCATACATGATGGTCTGTCCTGGCCTGATGACCAGAGGTGTTGATGTCAGGACTCTGCGAGCTGAAAGTAGTCGGCATCCTGTCCTTGGTGGAAGGTGTTCTTGTTTGCCATTGGTGACAACTGGCCCCGAAACCGTCAGATCTTCACTTGCAATACTGGAGTCCCATTCCAGATCCACACCTGGGGAGAAGACACATCGTCCGTAACAGGTGAGTGCGTTTCCCTATATACAAACATCTATACTAAATGTCATATTAGTGAGTGAATTGGGTTTAACACCTTTTTAACAGAAGTCCAGGAATATCACGGCGTGTCAGCTTAGTGTGGGATGAAAGTGTAATATTAATATTGCTATGGTTTCCGTGAATATTAAGAATAATACTATATGGATTAAAGTATAACATGTCGGTGAATCAGAAACAAATATTAGTTTAATAAAACGAAAGTCTACCTGCCATATTTGGACAATGCTCCAGTAATTGAAGGACACCATTTCGTATCAGATAGACTGACTTCAGCAGGGGGATGTTAATTAGTTTTGAATGTGAAGTCGGAACATACTACACATTTCGAAAAATAGAATATGCTTTGTAATAAAATGAGTCAGTGAGTGATCTGGGTTATATGAGGCTTTTAACAGTATTCTAGTTGTAACAAGGAAGACCAAAGTGCTGCAGGTCTCAGACGTTTACCACTTTGGTGAAACCCTCAAGCACGGGTATGGTGCTCACAAACCTAGAAACATAATGGGGGCGAACCCACGATCATAGAAATGTGGCGTACTCAAGGGACGCAACTATGCAAAGGCGTCTTAGACCATTGTCAGCTGTTTATTTCGTTCCACACGCGAGACACTAAAACAAGGACTGGTCAGCGCGGATCCGGTATACTGCCTCTGAGTGGGGTATTCATGTTAAACTGCGGCATGGTTTCTTAGTTTCTCCGTCCGGAGTAGTACAATCAGCTAAACATACATGTGCATGCATGTCGATAAACAGGTACAATAATCTTGGACGCGACGTTAAACCCCATCTCACATAACCTCACCTCAAGATTTCAGCAAGGAAAGGGCAGTTTTCTCTGGGGTAAGCCAACCTCGAAACCAGTAGCCCTAAAAATCCTCGAACTGGCCGTCCCTCTTATGCACCCATGCCAACCACTCAATCTGAGGTACATGAACGGAAGTGTCCAGTCGGAGTTCTAGGACAAAGCCCACTACTGAGGGGATTGATCCTCGGGTCCTCCAAAGAGCTCAGATGAATATCCAGTAGAGACATTCTCTAATCCTTGGGTATGGAGAACGGTTGGGGGCAGTCCAAACACCATCAGCCAATTCATGGTAACTCTGCCCAGGGGTATGGTAAACGTGTAAACGCATCTACCCAGGAGACCTCTGCATCAAAGTCTCTGTATTCGTCATCAGAAAAAGTGGGGCGGTCGGGTAGCCTTGTGGTTAAAGCGTTCGCTCGTCACGCCGAAGACCAGGGTTCGATTCCCGACATGGGTACAATGTATGAAGCCCATTTCTGACGTCCCCCGCCGTGATATTGCTGGAATAGTGCTAAAATCGGCGTAAAATCAAACTCACTCATCAGAAAAGGGTCACAGCCTCGTGTCTGGAGATGAACTGCTGGAGGATAATAAAATCTCTAGCATTTGGTCTGATGTGGAGAACCTTCTTCTGTCCAGATGGAATCCAGATCCTATGATAATGGCAACACCATGTCGCTCACGTACCCATGGGCACCAATAGAATGATAATACCAAAGAGGATTATCCTTGGAATGTCGAAGATGATGGTCATGCCCCTAATGCCTGTCAGTGCGCTAGTGGGTCCCTGGGGTATAAAGACTATTAAGGACGAAGCCTTATGGATCAGTTCTCTAGTATACACAAACAAAATGTCTGCATTTCTGATAATTTGGGTGGATTGCATGAGCAAATCGTATATATAAATGAGGATTTAAAAGGCACAGACAAATGATTTGCAACACTTGCTTTCCATTGTAATTACAGTAATTTGTATTGATTTGTAAACCTAGTGAATATTGTAATACATTTGTTTATTGTATACCATTTGTTGTTTGTTTGTTGGTTTGACACTGAGTTCTTTTAAATACATATTTCTTGGTTAACACACTGTTTCAATTTAGGAAACGACAGGTAAAAATAGTGATTCATAAACACATAGTTGTGATATTATCGGAATCACATAACAGATCTGCTTTTAGCAGAGGTTTCTTATGATCATGGAAATGGCGTTGTCGCTTTTATTTACAACTTCAGTGTACCATGACTTTTTGAAGACACCATTCAATCTTGTAAAATTGGGACAGGTTTTAGAAAGAAACATCTTCATACAGAATCATTTGACATTACAGTAACTATTCAAGTAACTTAAATTAGTGAGGAGAGAACTTCATTGCAGTGAACAGTTGTACTGCACTTCGTGATGCTCTCCACATCAATAAAGCAACCTGAGGGTGAACTCACATGCGAGCGATCCTTTTACTCCCAACGGCTGCCCGGTCATATATGCAGCTGTGGACACAAATGTGTTAGGGTGACATCAGTATCAATAGACATGACGTGCCATTATTACCATGTGGTTCACAGTTATATGGGGATAGTTTATAACCGTCAGATGTCTGCACAGTTATGAAACAAAATGCAAAAAAATATCAAAGAAGAGGAAGTATCTTTAAGAAAATACTTGAATTAAATTAAAGTACAGACTGATTACCTTGTGGCACATGCTCGTGTTCAATAGTGATTGCATCATTCAAGGATGTATTTCCATTTGGAGTCTCTATTGGTGAAAAGACAACTGATTTGACGAGGCCGGCCATCTTCAACAAGGGGGTAATTTTACTGAAGCAAGTTGAAGCAAAGCTGACACCAGCTTTTCCAAGTGACACCTTTGGTGACATCTCCAACATGGAGCTCAAGGTGGCAGCTGAAGACCCCATCATTTGTAGATCCTCTATCTTGTCAGCTTTACTCCGCATCTGTCGTGTGTACTCGGTAGATGACGTCAATTTTGCTAGAATATTACTGGTGGAATCCAGTTCCTCCTGTGTCAGCTTCAGAATCGTGCTTGATCTCTCTTCAACATCTGACAACAGAATGGCTCTCCTCTGCTGTATTTCATCAATCAATTCGTTAAAGGCTTTGTTGATGTCAACCACGGTAGCCTGTTTTGACACCTGCATGTTTGAATGTTTTTCATTTAGACCTTGTTTTATTTTCTCAAGTCTCTCTGCCTTCTGCCTCAGCTTGACTAATATATCGGCAATGGACATTGCCTTTCCTTGGTGTGCTTCATCCACGGACACGACGTTGTGCCCCTTCCCTTCTTTGTGTTCTACTACAGTGCAGGACACACAGACGATCTTTTCACAAGTGTAGCAGTAGAACTGTAGGGGCTGGTGATGTTGTGCACACTTATGGAGACGATTGAAACTTTTACCTGGTTGTTCTTTCATTTCCTTAAAACTGACAGTTTGGTGATCTCGCATCGACTTAACTCTTTTGTGGGCATTTAGACATTCTTGGCACAGGAAGACGCCACAGTCATCACATCTGGACATGGCAGGGTTACTATCAGGACAATCTGTACATGGCAGATGGAGACCTTTCACAATCTTCAGATGATCCAGGATTCTTAGAATGATAGGCTCTTTGGGCAGAGACTTCACACCACCCGGCAGGTCATGTTGGTGTCGACACATGGGACATGATAACGTTGGGAGTCCTTCGCTGTACGTCTCTAGACAAGCCTGACATATTGACTGTACACAGCAGGGCATACGACGAGGTATCCGTCTGACCTCATCAAAGTGTTCTCTACATATTGGGCACTCAGTGAGGAGGTCCTTGATGGCGGACGCCGATACATAGTCCGACATGGTTATCTGGAAATAAATTTAAAACATCTGAAGCATTTTCGGATTCCTTGTGTAATCGTCTTTGTGTCTCGACACAATTGGTACAAAGTCGTATGAGACACATCCATACTTGGATTGTATGTACATCACTCAAAACTGCAAGAAGCATTAAATAATGAGCTCGTTGTTTTATCGATTTTAAATGTTGCTTATTACCACAACTCTCCCAATGCATAATAGAATAGAATATGCTATTGATTTAGGGTTTATTTTCATATCATAAAATATAAGCTAGCTACACGATAAATCGCAAAGAACAATTGGAATGAAGCATGGTTTATTTCACGATAAAACATTGTTCTACCATGACGTCATTTCTGGAGATTCAAACATGCGCTCGCATCCTAATGATGACGATATCTATTAGAGGGAAGTGTTTTGTGAGTTGTTCCCAATAGATGTAGCAGATAACGCAATGGCCGAACGATCGCATCAAAACGTGGGAGAGATATGACAATCGGTATTTGGAGAAAAGGTACAGATAAAAGACGTGAAACTTGTCAAAATACCCCTGTTAATAAAATAGACTTGTCCGACATTGCCGATTTCGGAGTGTATTCAGGGAGTCATCATTATTTACATAAGGGTAAACCAATTGAGAGCAAGTACATTGTATTAAGATCTTTAAAGAGGCTGTGGAAAATGTTGGTATCTCATCTAAGCAATTAACGACTCGTGGTCGATGTTTATCGCACAATTAAACACTGTGTCCCTAGTGGTTTATTCTCCCTGCAGTGCTTTAAAACAGAGGGGGAGCAACTCGCTCTTTTGATATGACGAATTGAGGCATTGTCTGTTGATTAACGCCGCACCCAAAGGCGGTTTTAAATGATGTAATGCACATAATCATATGTTCTTTTTATTGGTATATTTTATAGAAACCTAGCTCATTATATGTAACGATTGCCTTTTTAAACTTCAGTAACCTTGACCTCTCATCAACGTCAAACAAGGCCTATTTAACAAGACCCTTGTCCATGAAATCATGTATGTCCAGGAGTATCCTGGCATAAAATGTTCTTCTGGGCATAAACTTCTGTCATGGGGACCTTGACTTAACAGTCGGCCAGTCATATGTCATAAAGTTAACTTAAACGCACAAATTTTTTTTATGTCAGATATGCAAATTCTACAGGTAAGCATGTATTACTATGAAGTGCACACATTTACATTGAAATATTCAACTGATTAGAGTACCTACGTTCTGACATCTGCAATAGTCATAGTCATTCCAAATCCTGACTGGGCTATACTCATTATTAAACCACTCTACTTGTAAATAATATTAATACAAGTCATTCCAAGTTAGGATGGAGCCCTATCCATGATCAAATTACATGGTGTGTACTATTCTAAGTTTGTCCACATGACGTTTTATAGTTCACATTCTTCCTACATCCAGAGAAAATGTAATTCTGAGCGTCTGCCGCCCAATACATGAATACTTCACACAAAGGTAAAAACATCCCTGAGAAGCACTACAACCAGAAGCCGACCTAGAGGTTACCGATTCACTAAGCCCATTACTCCCTCAGTCAGCCTTACACCCGTAGATACCGGAGAGACAGGATTCCATCAAGGTCAGCTTGCCCAGCCCGAGAGCTAAGAAAGGCTCTTGCTTGAAACACAGTAAGCCTTGTTTGCCTGCACCGGGACTCCATGCAACCGAGGACAATTTACTAGCTTGATGCAGTGCGGAAAGCAGTCAGATGTAACGGCATAGATATAGACATATGCATTGAAAGTAGGTCACTCTGCACGGGCTACAATATCAGACATTTTCAAGGATCAATGTATAACACTTACTACTCCTATTGGATATAAGTTTTAAAAAAATCAACAAAAAAGAGGTATTGCATTCAGTAGTAAATGTGTGTGTTTGAGTGCATGGTCGTAGCTTTAAATTGTAATTGAGTTTGAAAGGACTGTTATAGAATGGATTCAATGTGAATTTACTAATTATTGAAATCACTTCCTTCACTTGATATTTCCAACAGACAAGCAATTCTCAGTAACTAGCTCTATCTGTGTTTAAGGCATATCAATATCAAAATCGCAATGATATGTCTCTGACATGAATGCAGAAGTAGTCATTATAGTCACGGGGTGGGTATTTTCGTTTTGATACAATATGCGTATGATATTTGAAGCATCTTAAAATAATTTGAATTCATATTGTAGTAGCGATCATTTACACTTGTCTATGCACAGTCGAATCCCGTTGTGTCGACCTCGGATGTGTTGAATGCCCGGTTGTGTCGAACCCACAGTCCTGGCCCCGCAAACTCGTGATATATTTATCACTATTTTAATCAGAATGTGTCGAATTTTCCGTAGTCTCGAAATAGATGTGTAGTCCCAACAAGCCTATGTGGCCCGTTTGCTTTGTGGTGGCAAGTAAAGGGCTCAGGACAAGGAAGTAGTTATTCCCTTTTCGATATGGTCATGGGGCAGGTAGCAGGCCTGTGACGTGTCTATTTTCGTATATCACATTTGTATTCATGTTGTAGTGAAGATAATTTTCACAGTTCTTTTATTGAGTATCGTATAAATGTACAAAAAAACCAGTTTGTTCCGTTTTACCTCCGTTTGTTTAATTGTTGTTTGGAAGAAGTTGTTGTAAGGAATAGAGTAACAGTTTATTGTACAAAGGCACCTGTGGGACAGACTACAATTTGTATCTACAATAAAATGGCAATACATATGATATAAACTAGCAAGCACACATATTTACATCATACGTTCAAACGTATGTCCAAAATGAATAGTAAGCAGGCAGTGGTGAAGAAAAACAACTCCTCCCACAAATACAGAGCAAATGGAAGCACCCCTAGGATGGTTACTCACAATAGAGTCGGATCGAGGATTGGGAAACGGAAAAGGAAAAAAAACCCACAAAGCTTACAAGGCTTGCTGCATGGCTAACTGCGTGACCCAAATACTACCTGATCGACATGAACTTCAACCAGGCTTTGCATTAAATACAAACTGTCGATCTACAGTCGTCACACTTCTGTCTTTAGACATGTTGACGTATGATGGACTATTCAATTAGCTAGACATATCATGTCAATATGCTCTAATATCCACATAATCACCTCAAATATTCTGCTGTATGGTGGGACTTCCTGGATCAACAATACTGTTGTGTAACCCGCTAGGCCACCTGTGTATTAATTCTGTTTGGCAGCCACATATCTCACCTGTAGTGTACCTATACAGTGTTATTACCTGATGTACATACATGTCGGTGTACCGGACATTGGATGAGGTCAGTGAAATTACTTACATGTCGATGTTTGGCAAAAATCACAGTTTTCACACCTAGCCCAGGAACTGTACTTACAAAGACACCTGTTGATGCTGTTATAGGCATGCGCAGTATCTATTTTCGATTTGAATTGACCTACACTACTTTGTACAAAACTAACAAAACGACCTTACAAAAAACAAATAAAAAATGTCAAAATGTACCAAAGCATGAGAATACGACATTATGACCATCTGAACTACTGAATTGTTTGACAGGCATTGACTGAGAAATTGAGGGATGACAAAGAAGACACACTTTATGGATAACAACTTCTTTAATACTGTAAAAGGTGACGTATAGATCCTTATACCGTTGTCAAGCAAGACTCACTCAGACAATCGACGAGCTTTAACCTACAGTCAAAGCTACCTTGGGGGGTATGTGTGCTTATTTGTAACTGTGAATGAGATTATCCCTGTACTCATTCATCTATAATTATAGATCCCGCTTAGTTAAAGTATTTTGAAAATAAGAAATCATTAATGAAAGTATGACAATGCCACACCAGTCACGCTAAGGATACAGGTTCGATTCTCAGGCTGGGTTCGCTGCGAAGTCGTGACTACGTACTACTATTTGACTGTGTGACATCAACGTGTCACTGTATTAGCTGGATGAGTGATTTCATGAAGTTAAAAAGCAGAGCATCGTAAGAGCGACTATGCTTGTCGTATGAGGCGACAAACGGGATCGGATGGTGAGGCTCGCTGACTTGGTTGATGCATGCATCGTATCTCAGTTGCGTGGATCGATGCTCATGATGTCAATCATTTGATTGTCTGGTCCAGTCTCGATTATTTACAGACCGCCGTCCTATAGGTGGAATATTGTTGAGTGCGGAGTTAAACAAAAAACAAATGGAAATTAAATAATATCACGTGGGTATACACGCTGTGAAGCCTGTGCATACTGTCCGGAAGGAAAACTGATTGAATAGACCGCAGTCATAACTATTCCAGCTACATCACGAGTATGTCAGTAGATCATCTAATCTGGACCAGTTAGACCAGTGATTGGCAGCACGAGCAACGGTCGGGACACGATAACTCACAATCTGCCCAGTCAAACATCACAACCATCCGATCCTCAGTTTAGTCGGCTGTATGACTCGTAACGGATGCTGGGAATGTTTGACTATATACGTCCCCATGGTTTCACATATACCGGAGATTCACGAACACCTGTTTCCGTAGTCTGGGTCATTCGTCACCACTCGTCCCTTTCCGTAACCCGAAGATCGCTATTCGGCTTATCCCGGAATAACACGACTTGGTCACGAATGTAGTCTGGGTCTGTCATACCGGAAACCATTCAGGACAAATTCCGTGGAGAAAGTCCACATATCTACTCCTTGAAATACGTTCAGCACCACCCATTCTGTAGTCTCACGTGCACGTAATGACGTGGCAACCGATTGAGGACGACATCCTTGGTCTGAATGAACATGACATTACATTACAATGTATCCATAACATTGATTATGACTCTCTGAATCACTTAATTGCCATTAGTTAAAAGAAACGAATCCCTTTTGTACATTTTCTGTGAAGACACCCTGAACAAGCATTGCAACTACAGTAAACTACGTATACGGTAAAACGAACTTAAATAGCCACTAAATTTAGTTCGTAATAACCGTGTTTCGTTAAAGGCACATCAACAGCATATATACAGCAAATGGACAGGGTGAAAAACTGTTCGTTTTATCCGTCAGTTCGTTATAAGTGTGTTTGTTATAAACGTAGTTTACTGTATATCAATCCTCATTAATTACTGTTGTTTTAGTATATGACTTAACCCCTGTCAGTGACCTTGGCCATATAAGCCTTGGTCAAGGTTGAGTTTAGAGATACAGAGAGACACAAAGGATTTCCCCACGCTTAGTCTAGCTAGGTACAGAAACACATTAGGAGGGTCGAGCTATTGACGCGGACTAGTTTCACGGTGATGAAGTCAACTCTTCCTAGATAAAACACCAAAACCCATATCAGCCTCGTCATAAAAGCAACACCTGTTATTATCCCTTGCCACGAAGTGGGAAGGGGATATTGGATGGGTACTGTCCGTCCTTCCTTCCGTCACCTGTGGTCTTTGGTCTTTGGTCTTTTTGGTATTTCGGGGAAATTTATTGAAATTAGGTTTCCATGACGAGATGGTAAAAAGGTTGAATACAGTATTTAATGGAGCATAACGCAAATACTGTTTAATATTTCTTGATCAGGTTTTTCACTGATATCAATCTAAACATGAACTGGTGTCTTTAGCTATGTAGCAACTTAATGTTTTCTCCGATTTCCATGACAACACATTGGACTTATGCATTAAAAAGGATAGGGTTCGTCACGGAAGCGTGCCTTATTATTTATTGGATCAAGGATGTATTGGTGTCATTTGCAAGACAGCAATTTTGGAAATTTATATTATTTCTGGTTTCCATGAAAGCAAATTAGCTACTAAGTAATCAAGGGTTCATTTCCAGATCATGAATGACTCTGGAAGAGTTTGCAATTCCACACTTATCAATTAAGTGGTCAACGGGTCTATTTTTGCTACATGTATATATTTTTTAATATTTTCTTTCACAAATCTAAATTGCAAATAGTATGATCTGTAATGTTGTAAATGTTGTATGACAATCAAGTGAGCTACAGTGCCTCCCCGCGACGGCGATTCCAACAAAGGAAAGAACAATTTGATGTGGCCTTTCCGGATAGCATATAGGTCTAGTTGATTGCATTTGTTAATAGGCGTTTGTCGTATTTCAACCCTTCGGTGAAAAAAGACATTGGGTATTGCAAAGTGACAAATCAAATTGTAGAACAGCTTTGTCTGTTTTCTTCCCTGCAGAAGATAAGCCTGCAGATGATGACACCGACTCTGACTCTGACGGAGGACTTATCTCCCTTTTCGACTGAACATCACGTGACTTTGTTCCCGAGGGTGGCACCACGATCTTCTACGGTTCAGAACAGGACAACATGGGGCGATGAGCAGCTTCATCGGGTGCAGGATGCATTGTCCGATGTGTGATGTACAGGATTAGGAATATTGAAACTGAATGTGCAAAAGCAAAGACAATTTGAATCACAGCATCTGTTGAACAGTTTGATAGAATGTATTTAGTCAATTCAGTGAATCAGTTTTGACAGTTTTAGACTGTTTTGTTGAATCCGTCCTCATGATACATTACTTGTTTTTAAAGAGTACCGCTGTATGAGGGTGCCAACCCCCCCCCCCCCTCCTCTGAATTGCGAATACCATCTATTTGTTCACTCTGAGTCTCATTTGCTCACCCCGAATCCTGAATACTGCTAAAACAAATCTAAAAAAAAATGAAAAAAGTCTGAATTTATGTAAACTTACTCGAATTTTGTTTATATATATATGTATGTAAAGGAAATGTTTGCGTCGTCCATTATTGATATAAAAATGTTGAATACCATATACGATTTAACATGTCCCGCGTACTATACTGCTGAGTCCCGAATACCCTCTAAGTAGACCCCTGAATCCTGCTACCAGATGGGGGATGGCAGCCTCTTGTGGGGTACTAGTATATTATGCGAAATGACAATAGTATGGCATTATTTGATATGTTTCAATGCCTCTGCGACGCTGAATTTGTGGTTTAACATGATATATTACACTCCATAGTGTGATATAACATGAATCACTCTACTCAAAGTAAGGTACATCAAGATCCACGACACTCAATTTGTGGTTTAACATGATATATTACACTCCATAGCGTGGTATAACATGAAGCACTCTACTCAAAGTAAGGTATAGCAAGATAGACGATACACAATGAGTGCTATAACTTGACACACTCTACTCAAAGTAAGGTATAGCAAGATACGCGACCCTCAATGATGCTCCAAATTTTGGTTTATCGTTTCAGAAAGAACTTTTCATTTCCATGACAATATGTTAACATATCAACAAGCTCAACCTCCCCGTTTACATGTGCATGATGTCCCTTTGTTTCTGTGTGGTACAATGTGTCGTAAGTGAATGTATTTTTCATTTTTGTAATGGAACATTTCCAGGGCCCTAGTCTGCCTGCATAAACACGGAGAGTACAAACCGACAAGTGTCTGTCTGTTGTTTTTCACTTACAGGTAGAGTGAGTGAGTGAGTGAGTGAGTGAGTGAGTGAGTGAGTGAGTGAGTGAGTGAGTGAGTGAGTGAGTGAGTGAGTGAGTGAGTGAGTGAGTGGGTGGGTGGGTGAGGTTTTAAGCCACTTTTAGCAATATTCCAGCAATATAACGGCGGGGGACACCAGAAATGGGCTTCACACATTGTGCCCATGTCGGGAATCGATCCCGGATCTTCGGCGTGACGAGACCGCCTCCGTGGTCTAGTGGTAGAGCGTCCGCCCGGAGAGCGTCCCCCTTCAGACATAAACATTTCATGTGTGGTGGAAATCCTAATTTCGGGGTGAGGTAGGTATTTTAAAGACGCTTCTGATCTTGGATATTTTGATCTTTGCAAGGAGGTGGTGAGGTGAAATTAGGTTTAACGTTTATATAAAGATTAAAGGTTTAAAGATTATTTGCACTTATATAGTGTCGTGCATGTACGTGTGTGTGTGTGTCCTTCTAGGCAGGACTAATGCCGGTTTTATTGTGCTAGTCCACTGAGACAACATTGATATCCCACTCAGATACAGTACCGTCCTTTGTTATACCCTAATGTCGATCTCCAGGCAGGGTAACAACAAGTACCATTTTATAAGTTCTTTTGGTATGACCCGGGAATCGAACCACCGACCTTCCACTCTCCGAGCAGACGCTCTATCAACTAGACCATGGAGGCGCTCCTGATATCTTCGGTGAAAGATTATTAAAGAAATATAACCATGTAATTAATAACACACACACACACACACACACACACATGCACGCACTTATTGACGCGCACACACACCGTGAACATATCAAACGAATGGCTTGCCTAGCAAGCCTTTCAAAATGTATTTTGAATTAGTACGAACGTTGGTGCTATAGGGTATAATGTCAGGCAAAAAATATTTCAGATAAAAGAGTGAGTGAGTGAGTGAGCGAGTGAGCGAGTGAGTGAGTGAGTGAGTGAGTGAGTGAGTGAGTGAATGAGTGAGTGAGTGAGTGAGTGAGTGAGTGAGTGAGTGAGTGAGCAATATGCCAGCTATATGTCGCGGGACCGTAAATTATCGAATCCAGTGACTGACATCATGAGCATCGATCCACACAATTGGGACACGATGACATGCATCAACCAAGTCTGCGAGCCTGACTACCCGATCCCGTTAGTCGCCTCTTACGACAAGCATAGTCGCCTTTTGCGGCAAGCATGGGTTGCTGAAGACCTAATCTAACCCGGATCTTCACGGGTCGAGTGAGTGTGTGAGTGTATTACAATATTCTGTAATAGTATTTCTAAACTTATTGTAAGACTACTCACTGACTCAACGACAATGCAATCAAGGCTGTGCTATTTACAGTAATCATTAATGTCACACAATCTATTTCAAACTTTCCACGAACCGAAATAACACAAATCTAAAAACCAACATTTTATATTTTATTTCACACAATTGATAAGCATAGATATATTGACTATAATAAAAGATGATAGTATGGATGTACATTGGTTGTTTATTTCATGTTCTTTTCTTTTCAAAATATAAATTAGACTAAGCAAATAGATGTTCATACAATACCATCAACAAAACCCTTTCCTTTCGGCGAAATCTTTGAACAACCAAACCATGCTAACTAGGTGTTTCATTGACAAAAGCTCAAAATAGTTATGATTTCTATGAACATTCCATGATATCATCTATCTAAATCTACAGAAGTGAAAAAACACACCAAAATAATAAACTTAAGAACAAATTGATCACTGTTGAATGTGTATATAAAATGGCACAATAAATATTTAACAGCATATGGGTTATATACCGGAAATGAATCCATCCTAAAATTCCACATGAGTGAGTGAGTGTGTTGGGTTTAACGCCGCTTTTAACAGTATTACAGTTATATCACGGCGTGTCAGCTTAATGTGGGAGGAAACCCCGAAGTGATGCAGGTCTCAGACGTTTATCACTTCGGTGAAACCCACAAGCACTAGGTGACAAACCTAGAAACATAATCGGGGCGAACCTGTATTCGAACCCAAAATCAAAGGTTTCTGGCGTTTTACTAGTGTGTACACAAAGCATCAGGGTTCACTCAGGAACTGCCTTTTAGAACAAATGCCGGTGATGATAGTGAATTAACTAATGACTTCTTTAGAAAAGGTTTAAACGTGGATCCAAAATGCCGATGTGAAAGCCCCTGTAAAAATTCATATAATTTTTTCATTGAATTTCCTTTATTTAAATCAGCTATAAACGAATTGATGCACTCACTATTGTTAATTGTGAAAGATACTTGTGATGTAAATATTGACCTGATGCTAGTTGGCAATGCAATTTTACCTTATTATGTGAACGAAAACATATTTAGGAATGTACATACTCATATAAAGTAAACAAAAAGGTTTGAGTGAGCAATGTGAATATACATAAGTTTCTTTATTTCTTTTCTTTCCTTTCTGTCATTTAATTTATTAATTGTAAATAAGCATACATGTAAATCTATGGGAAAGGGCGTTCAAAGTGATGATATCTTGTGCCCAATTCTTTTCATGAGAATAAAATATGTTTAAAATTAAACTAAGCAAATGCCGGTGAAACCGAAGCAACGAAGAAAAACAAGGAAGAGAGGCATTTGAAACAATATTTAAAAAAAATAATGCACAGCAACGCCGGGTCAAAGACCTTCCAAAACAAAAACAAGCCGACATTTCTTCGAGGATTCAAGCCCTGTGTGCTGTCTTGAAAAGGCAAACAAAGACATCAACACCACGTCAAAACACCGTGAAATAAACATAACTGACAAAACTTCTATAATCACATTATTAAAATTGATGTCCTATCTTTAAATCTACTGTTAATGTTAAAACAATGCATGTCAACATTAAGAATAATGTATAGGATGATACTACCACACATGTAGAAATAGCGATAAATGTTGTACGGTTCTTGTTTGTATTGCTTCAATCGTCATTAAAGCGTACGTACAATATCTTCAGAAATTATCTCGCAAGAAATATCGCCCTCGTCATTGTAGCCATTTTTTTTTTTATAGAAATGGAGGAATATGTAGCGCCCTAAAAATATACTTAATACTGGTCATAAAGAGTCTGAAAGATTAATACCAAAAGAAAACTTTGAACACATTGGCAGCGCTTGTATTTGTCCAAAATTATCAGAGCCAGATACGTGTGACAGAATAACACCTATATAAATTACGTCGCTACTGAAACGGGAAGCATTACCAAACAACTACAGATCATGTGACACTAACCGTGTAAGAATACACAACGCATGCTGTACACTGTGCTGGCCTCATTCATACAGAATATACATAACGATATCAGTTTCACATGCTGCAAGATGGATACTGTGAAACTAACAATGGAGTTACTTCACAAGCAGTCAACACTATGAAAAAAACATTGGTGGAACATTTGTGAACTCCCAAAAGTTGTGTGTTTGTTGTTTAACGCCGCGCTTAGCAATATTCCTGGTATATAATCGAGTGTGGGCCAGACAGACCAGTGGTTGATATTATGAGCAACAATCCACGGCGGCGGGGTACGTGACATGCCATCAACCAAGTCACCGAGCCTGACAACCTGATCCATTAAGTCGCTTCTTACGACCAACATAGGTTGCTAGAAACCGAATCTAACCTCGAATCCCATAAAAAGACATTAAGTGTTCAACATCAAATAATGAACACACTAATGGGCGCCAACGTACCGCTATTCACTGACAACTGAAACCATGTCAGAAGTTGTGACGTTTCATATTTACTCGTTTCCTGGGCCTATAATGGCCACATCAATGATGAAATGATTGTTCATGTTATTGGTGGCCCAGTTTGTACATGAACTTACCGGACCCAAGACAGTGATTTGCATGAATGTACTGCTATATATACAACTTTGTTTACGTGGACACCATTATGGCTTACAAAGTAGACACAATTTATGCATAACACTTTCTTTAATACTGTAAAGGCGACGTTTCAGTATAGATCCTTATACCGTTGTCAAGCAAGGATCTATACCGAATCGTCGCCTTTACTGTATTCAAGAAGTTGTTATTAATAAATTGAGTCTACTTTGTCATCCGTCAACTTCCAAGTAATGCCTATCAAACAATTCATTATGGTTTAATGAGGTCACATCTTCCAGACAGAAGGAGGATGTGGTCATATCGACCAACGGAGGAAGTTTGGCGAAAAGGGGTTCTCGCCCCTGGCATACAATGGTCACATAAATGACGAAGATTTACCACTTTGTCTCTTATATCTCTTGTGGATCAAGCGTTTGATTGCGTCGTGCATGTTTCTTCCTTTCTGTGATGATAAATCACAGGTTAAGTGGGTGTTAGGATAAAATCCACAATACGCTATGACCCAGAGAGGTTTATCAAACGGGAAGGGAGTTACAGATGTGACGAGTTTCTGTTTACTAAGGTCCAGGACATGGACTGTATGTGTTTCCTCTTCAAGAACGAATCCCAAATCCAGGCTGTAAGTTGTACCACTCTCGTTCAGCGTAAGGTTGTCATGGGACAGATATAGTCCGTTGTTGTACACCTTTAGACATATTGCATTATGTTTTGCGCATGTTGCAAACAATACACTCAATCCAGTTGTTTGGGTCTTGTTAGCATGAACAGGGCTGCCAGTCAAAGCTGCTTCGAAGATAAAAGTATTGTAATCATATGGTTTTATGACAGAGTATGTGACCTCCATGCCATACATGATGGTCTGTCCTGGCCTGATGACCAGAGGTGTTGATGTCAGGACAGAGGGAGATGCATGTAGTCGGCATCCTGTCCTTGGTGGAAGATGTTCTTGTTTGCCATTGGTGACAAATGGCCCCGAAACCGTCAGACCGTCACTTGCAATACTGGAGTCCCACTCCAGATCCGCACCTGGGGAGAAGACATCGTTCGTATCAGGTGAATGCGTTTCCGTGTATACAAACATCTGTACTAAATGTCATATTAGTGAGTGAATTGGGGTTAACACCGTTTTAACAGTAAACCAGTCATATCACGGCGTGTCAGCTTAATATGGGATGAAAGTGTTATATATATATTGCTATGGTTTCCGTGAAGTTTAAGGATAGTGCTATATAGGTTAAAGTATAACATATCGGTGAATCAGAAAAGTACTAGTGAAATAAAACGAAAGTCTACCTGCCATATTTGGACAATGCTCAAACAATTGAAGGACATTTTGTATCAGATAGACTGACTTCAGCAGGGGTGTGTTAATTACTTTTGAATGTGAAGTCGGAACATACTACAAATTCCGATTCCTAGAAACATATGCTTTGTAGTGAAATGAGTCAGTGAGTGATTTGTGTTTTATTACGCTTTTAACAGTATTCTAATTGTGGGAGGAAAGCCTGATGTGATGCAGGTCTCAGCTGTTTACCACTTTGGTGAAACCCTCGAGCACCGATATGGTGCTGACAGACCTAGGAACACAATCGGGGCGAACCGGGATTCAAACCCACGATGATAGATATGTAGCGTAATCAAAGGACGCAACTCTGCAAGGGCGTATTAGACGACCGCCAGCTGTTCATTTCGTTTCGCATGCGAGACACTAATCTACCCTTTCCAGATATACTGGTTTCAACAACATGTTTTATCATACTGAAATTGTACATTTCTAAGAGAGATAACTTAAACTGGCACCTGTTTTAAGTTATGATCCAATTTGCTTGCAAAATATATCATGCTATCGCGATATGTCGGTGTGTTCTGTCAGTGTGTGTGTGTGTGTGTGTGTGTGTGTGTGTCTTTTAAAGGAATTATGCTCACGACAAAATAAGGGAACTAATGAAATGATAGTGAAGGTGTAATGACGATCAATGTCAATCTCTGGTGTGTCCACCCCACCCCACTATGTTGGGCGACACATGCACGATACCCGGATGGCGCTGTGGTGATTAACTTGCGTATGGTTGTCTTTGGTATTGCCCGCCATTCCGCTACCGCAAGAGCTACCCCTAGCTGGGCTGGATCATACCAAAAGACGTCAAAAGATTATACTTGTTGTTACCCTGCCTGGCGCTGTGCATTATGGGGCTAAAAGAAGGAATGGTCAGCTCGGATCCCGTAAAGTGCGTCTGAGTGGGGTATTCATGTTAAACTGCGGCCTGGTATCTCATTGGGCTAGAACAATAAAACCGTCCGGAGTAGTACAATCACACACACACACACGCACACACGCACGCACGCACGCACGCTAGCACGCACGCACGCACGCACGCACGCACGCACGCACGCACACGAACACACACACACAAACATACACGTCCAAGCATGTCGATAAATAGGTGCAATAATCTTGGACGCGACGTTAAACCCCATCTCACATAACCTTACCTCAGGATTTCAGCAAGGATATGGCAGTTTTCTCTGGGGTAAGCCAACCTGGATACCAGTAGCTCTAAAATTCCTCGAACTGGCCGTCCCTCTGATGCACCCATGCCAACCACTCAATCTGAGTTACATGGTACGGAAGTGTCCAGTCGGAGTCGGACAAAGCCCACTACTGAGGGGATAGCCCTTCGGGTCCTCCAAAGAGCTCAGATGAATATCCAGCAGAGAATGGTTGGGAGCAGGCCAAACAACATCAGCCAATTCATGGTAACTCTGCACAGGGGTATGGTAAATGTGTAAACTCATCCACCCAGGAGACCTTTGCATCAAGGTCTCTGTATTTGTCATCAGAAAAAGTGGGGCGGTCGGGTAGCCTAGTGGTTAAAGGTTTCGCTCGTCACGTCGAAGACCCGGGTTCGATTCCCGACATGGGTACAATGTGTGAAGCCCACTTCGTGTGTCCCCCGCCGTGATATTGCTGGAATATTGCTAAAAGTGGCGTAAAATCAAACTCACTCATCAGACAAGGGTCACAGCCTCGTGTCCAGGGGATAACAAGGATAATAAAAGCTCTAGCATTGGGTCTGATGTGGAGAACCTTCTCCTGTCCAGATGGAATCCAGATACTATGATAATACCAACACCATGTCGCTCACATACCCTTGGGGATCAATGGAATGATAATACCAAAGAATTGGAATGTCGAAGATGATGGTCATGCCTCTAATGCCTGTCAGTGCGCTGGTGGGTCTCTGGGGTACAAAGACTATTATGGACGAAGTCTCATGCTCAGTGCTCTAACAAACACAGGTGGATTTTACATATCCTGTCTGCATTTCGGACAATCTTTCCACGGATTTGCCAGAAGATTTTATGGAGCAACAGGTTGGTGCGGAGATTCTGCCAAGGAAGTGCTAATTAAGAAGCTTCCCACTATGTCTCCAACTTAGGTCTGAGGACACTGGGACACGCTATTGATGCACAAGCAGTCTATTGCAGATCAACCATCCAAAGGGACATGAAGCAGTTGCAGAGTCCTTGAACTGGACTCTCCAAGGGACAGATAACCAATTAGCATACAATGTTATCAAACAGATCTTGCTGGTCAACAGAAGAGAAGAAGACTCAATTTTGTATTAAGGTTCTTTAGGGCTTCAGACTATTGAACTGTTGAAAGAAACTGGTTTTTGAGCTGTAGCTCAATGTATGTGAATATGTTCTCTCCTTCTGATGCATGTGCAACAAGATCCATTGTGAGCTGATCTTAACAATGCATGGCGCGAGGCGACTGACCATTTTGTGGGGTGGTAGACGGTTCTTTCATCAATAGTTTGCATAATTTTAGCACTTGCTGACGGGTATTATGAAAAGTAGAAAATAGGCTTCCGGTGTTTTGATTGAAAATGTAAACATCAAGGAGAGGGGAAATCCCCGTGGCGGAATGCCTGATGACGTTATTCGACCCCATGTGCTTATACATTAAACCAGAACCTCGATGAACCAACCAAATGCAACAAATTTTGAGAAAGAAATACTTGAAAGAACAAAACCATTTGAATATTCTATAGTGAAACAACAGCTGTGTCACTGTAAAATTAGTTCTTTAATCTGTTACGAACCAGCGGGGATGTGGGAGAAAGTACATGCATAAAGTCAGGTACCAGGGAATGAAGAATCATTTTGTTTTTGACTCAGTCAAAATTTACAAATGAAGAGTCAGTGTATAACAGTCTGATAACGAAAATGACGATTTTATCCAAATTGACCCCGAAAAATCTTGAAAAAAATAATTATGCCCCAGACTGTTGCATTCTTGCTGGGTGTTTTTTCAGAAGAAAAAAGAATCTTGTTTTACAGCAGTAATTTCCATACAAAATCCCGGATATCTAATGAGGGCTACGTGTGCGACATGTCTATGTGAATAAACAAATTGTTTGTGAGCATACAGAAAAAACATAAAGATGTAGCTGATGGATATGGCTACCTTGGAGATTAATTATCATTATCCGAATGATCAAATATTTAATGTAACAACTTTGAAGTCAGTCTAATTTACAAAACACGTTCATTAGTGCTGTACTTGTGCATTATTTGTATATCCGTGTCGATGTCAAACTCATTACAGGTCACACAGGCGATGTGTAGTGCATCTATAAGAGAATCAGTGATCAACAGAAAGTGCTAGTTTTAGACATCCTGGATGCAAAAACAGAGGTAACTGTGACTCTAACCCTACTGGAAACTGTTACGATTATGCGTGGGACACCAAATACATATTTACATACTGTTTCATTTGGCAATCGACACCTAAAAATAGTGATTCATGAACACATGCTTGTGATATTGCCGGAATCGCATAAGAGACATGCTTTTAGCAGAGGTTTCTTATGAAGATGGAAATGGCCTAGTCGTTTTTATTTACAACTTCAGTGTACTATGACTTTTTGAAGACACCACTCAATCTTGTAAAATTGTGACAGCTTTAAGAAAGAAACATTAAACATCTTTATACAGAATCATTTGGCATCACAGTAACTATTCAATTAACTTAAATTAATGAGGAGAGAACTCACATGACAAGCGATCCTTTTACTCCTCACGGCTGCCAGGTCATATATGCAGCTGTGGACACAAATGTGCTAAGATGACCTCAGTATCAATAGACATGACGTACCATTATTACCATGTGTTTTTTTCACAGTTAATTTTGGGACAGTTTATAACTGTCAGATGTCTGCACAGTTTCGAAACAAAAAGCACAAAAATATCAAAATAGAGGAAGTGTCTTTAAGAAAATACTTGAATTAAAAATAATAACAGACTGATTACCTTCTGGCACATACTCGTGTTCAATAGTCATTGCATCATTCAAGGATTTATTTCCATTTGGATTCTCTATTGGTGAAAAGACAACTGATTTGACGAGACCAGCCATCTTCAACAAGGGGGTAATTTTACTGAAGCAAGTTGAAGCAAAGCTGACACCAGCTCTTCCAAGTGACGCCTTTGGTGACATCTGCAACATGGCGCTCAAGGTGGCAGCTGAAGACCCCATCATTTGTAGATCCTCTATCTTGTCAGCTTTACTCCGCATCTGTCGTGTGTACTCGGTAGATGATGTCACTTTTGCCAGAATATTACTGGTGGAATCCAGTCCCTCCTGTGTCAGCTTCAGAATCTTGCTGGATCTCTCTTCAACATCTGACAACAGAATACCTCTCCTCTGCTGTATTTCATCAATCAATTCGTCAAAGGCTTTGTTGATGTCAACCACGGCAGCCTGTTTTGACACCTGTATGTTTGAATGTCTTTTCTTGAGATCTTGTTTTATTTCCTCAAGTCCCTCTGCCTTCTCCCTCAGCTTGACTAAGGTATCGTCAATGGACTTTGCCTTTTCTTTGTGTGCTTCATCCACGGACACGACGTTGTGTCCCTTCCCTTCTTTGTGTTCTACTACAGTGCAGGACACACAGACGATCTTTTCACAAGTGTAGCAGTAGAACTGTAGGGGTTGGTGATGTTGTGCACACTTATGGAGACGATTGAAACTTTTACCTGGTTGTTCTTTCATTTCTTTAAAACTGACAGTTTGGTGATCTCGCATCGGTTGAACTCTTTTGTGGGCATTTAGACATTCTTGGCACAGGAAGACGCCACAGTCATCACATCTGGACATGGCAGGGTTACCATCAGGACAATCTGTACATGGCAGATGAAGACCTTTCACAATCTTCAGATGATCCAGGATTCTTAGGATGATAGGCTCTTTGGGCAGAGACTTGACACCACCCGGCAGGTTATGTTGGTGTCGACACATGGGACATGATAACGTTGGGAGTCCTTGGCTGTACGTCTCTAGACAAGCCTGACATATTGACTGTACACAGCAGGGCATACGACGAGGTATTCGTCTGACCTCATCAAAGTGTTCAGTACTTATTGGGCACTCGGTGAGAAGATCCTTGATGGCGGACGCTGATACATAGTCCGACATGGTTATCTGGAAATAAATTTAAAACATCTGAAGCATTTTCGGATTCCATGTGTAATCGTCTTTGTGTCTCGACACAATTGGTACAAAGTCGTATGAGACACATCCATACTTGCATTGTATGTACATCACTCAAAACTGCTAGTAGCATTAAATTATGAGCTCGTTGTTTTATTGATTTTAAATGTTGCTTATTACCACAACTCTCCTAATGCATAATAGAATAGAATATGCTATTGATTTAGGATCTATTTTCATATCATAAAATATAAGCCAGCTACACGATAAATCGCAAAGAACAATTGGAATGAAGCGTGGTTTATTTCACGATAAAACATTGTTCTACCATGACGTCATTTCTGGAGATTCAAACATGCGCTCGCATCCTAATGAGGTCGTAAATTCGACGACGATATCTATTAGAGGGAAGTGTTTCGTGAGTTGTTCCCAATAGATGTAGCAGATAACGCAATGGCCGAACGATCGCATCAAAACGTGGGAGAGATATGACAATCGGTAATTGGAGAAAAGGTACAGATAAAAGACGTGAAACTTGTGAAAATACCCCTTTTAATAAAATAGACTTGTCCGACATTGCCGATTTCGGAGTGTATTCAGTGAGTCATCATTATTTACATAAGGGTAAACCAATTGAGAGCATGTACATTGTATTAAGATCTTTAAAGAGGCTGGGCGAAATGTTGGTATCTCATCTAAGCAATTAACGACTCGTGGTCGATGTTTATCGCACAATTAAACACTGTGTCCCTAGTGGTTTATTCTCCCTGCAGTGTTTTAAAACAGAGAGGGAGCAACTTGCTCTTTTGATATGACGTATTGAGGCATTTTCTGTTGATTAACGCCGCACCCAAAGGCGGTTTTAAATGATGTAATGCACATAATCATATGTTCTTTTTATTGGTATATTTTATAGAAACCTAGCTCATTATATGTAACGATTGCCTTTTTAAACTTCAGTAACCTTGACCTCTCATCAACGTCAAACAAGGCCTATTTAACAAGACCCTTGTCCATGAAATCATGTATGTCCAGGAGTATCCTGGCATAAAATGTTCTTCTGGGCATAAACTTCTGTCATGGGGACCTTGACTTAACAGTCGGCCAGTCATATGTCATAAAGTTAACTTAAACGCACAAAAATTTTTTATGTCAGATATGCAAATTCTACAGGTAAGCATGTATAACTATGAAGTGCACACGTTTACATTGAAATATTCAACTGATTAGAGTACCTACGTTCTGACATCTGCAATAGTCATAGTCATTCCAAATCCTGACTGGGCTATACTCATTATTAAACCACTCTACTTGTAAATAATATTAATACAAGTCATTCCAAGTTAGGATGGAGCCCTATCCATGATCAAATTACATGGTGTGTACTATTCTAAGTTTGTCCACATGACGTTTTATAGTTCACATTCTTCCTACATCCAGAGAAAATGTAATTCTGAGCGTCTGCCGCCCAATACATGAATACTTCACACAAAGGTAAAAACATCCCTGAGAAGCACTACAACCAGAAGCCGACCTAGAGGTTACCGATTCACTAAGCCCATTACTCCCTCAGTCAGCCTTACACCCGTAGATACCGGAGAGACAGGATTCCATCAAGGTCAGCTTGCCCAGCCCAAGAGCTAAGAAAGGCTCTTGCTTGAAACACAGTGAGCCTGTTTGCCTGCACCGGGACTCCATGCAACCGAGGACAATTTACTAGCTTGATGCAGTGCGGAAAGCAGTCAGATGTAACGGCATAGATATAGACATATGCATTGAAAGTAGGTCACTCTGCACGGGCTACAATATCAGACATTTTCAAGGATCAATGTATAACACTTACTACTCCTATTGGATATAAGTTTTAAAAAAATCAACAAAAAAGAGGTATTGCATTCAGTAGTAAATGTGTGTGTTTGAGTGCATGGTCGTAGCTTTAAATTGTAATTGAGTTTGAAAGGACTGTTATAGAATGGATTCAATGTGAATTTACTAATTATTGAAATCACTTCCTTCACTTGATATTTCCAACAGACAAGCAATTCTCAGTAACTAGCTCTATCTGTGTTTAAGGCATATCAATATCAAAATCGCAATGATATGTCTCTGACATGAATGCAGAAGTAGTCATTATAGTCACGGGGTGGGTATTTTCGTTTTGATACAATATGCGTATGATATTTGAAGCATCTTAAAATAATTTGAATTCATATTGTAGTAGCGATCATTTACACTTGTCTATGCACAGTCGAATCCCGTTGTGTCGACCTCGGATGTGTTGAATGCCCGGTTGTGTCGAACCCACAGTCCTGGCCCCGCAAACTCGTGATATATTTATCACTATTTTAATCAGAATGTGTCGAATTTTCCGTAGTCTCGAAATAGATGTGTAGTCCCAACAAGCCTATGTGGCCCGTTTGCTTTGTGGTGGCAAGTAAAGGGCTCAGGACAAGGAAGTAGTTATTCCCTTTTCGATATGGTCATGGGGCAGGTAGCAGGCCTGTGACGTGTCTATTTTCGTATATCACATTTGTATTCATGTTGTAGTGAAGATAATTTTCACAGTTCTTTTATTGAGTATCGTATAAATGTACACAAAAACCAGTTTGTTCCGTTTTACCTCCGTTTGTTTAATTGTTGTTTGGAAGAAGTTGTTGTAAGGAATAGAGTAACAGTTTATTGTACAAAGGCACCTGTGGGACAGACTACAATTTGTATCTACAATAAAATGGCAATACATATGATATAAACTAGCAAGCACACATATTTACATCATACGTTCAAACGTATGTCCAAAATGAATAGTAAGCAGGCAGTGGTGAAGAAAAACAACTCCTCCCACAAATACAGAGCAAATGGAAGCACCCCTAGGATGGTTACTCACAATAGAGTCGGATCAAGGATTGCGAAACGGAAAAGGAAAAAAAACCCACAAAGCTTACAAGGCTTGCTGCATGGCTAACTGCGTGACCCAAATACTACCTGATCGACATGAACTTCAACCAGGCTTTGCATTAAATACAAACTGTCGATCTACAGTGGTCACACTTCTGTCTTTAGACATGTTGACGTATGATGGACTATTCAATTAGCTAGACATATCATGTCAATATGCTCTAATATCCACATAATCACCTCAAATATTCTGCTGTATGGTGGGACTTCCTGGATCAACAATACTGTTGTGTAACCCGCTAGGCCACCTGTGTATTAATTCTGTTTGGCAGCCACATATCTCACCTGTAGTGTACCTATACAGTGTTATTACCTGATGTACATACATGTCGGTGTACCGGACATTGGATGAGGTCAGTGAAATTACTTACATGTCGATGTTTGGCAAAAATCACAGTTTTCACACCTAGCCCAGGAACTGTACTTACAAAGACACCTGTTGACGCTGTTATAGGCATGCGCAGTATCTATTTTCGATTTGAATTGACCTACACTACTTTGTACAAAACTAACAAAACGACCTTACAAAAAACAAATAAAAAATGTCAAAATGTACCAAAGCATGAGAATACGACATTATGACCATCTGAACTACTGAATTGTTTGACAGGCATTGACTGAGAAATTGAGGGATGACAAAGAAGACACACTTTATGGATAACAACTTCTTTAATACTGTAAAAGGTGACGTATAGATCCTTATACCGTTGTCAAGCAAGACTCACTCAGACAATCGACGAGCTTTAACCTACAGTCAAAGCTACCTTGGGGGGTATGTGTGCTTATTTGTAACTGTGAATGAGATTATCCCTGTACTCATTCATCTATAATTATAGATCCCGCTTAGTTAAAGTATTTTGAAAATAAGAAATCATTAATGAAAGTATGACAATGCCACACCAGTCACGCTAAGGATACAGGTTCGATTCTCAGGCTGGGTTCGCTGCGAAGTCGTGACTACGTACTACTATTTGACTGTGTGACATCAACGTGTCACTGTATTAGCTGGATGAGTGATTTCATGAAGTTAAAAAGCAGAGCATCGTAAGAGCGACTATGCTTGTCGTATGAGGCGACAAACGGGATCGGATGGTGAGGCTCGCTGACTTGGTTGATGCATGCATCGTATCTCAGTTGCGTGGATCGATGCTCATGATGTCAATCATTTGATTGTCTGGTCCAGTCTCGATTATTTACAGACCGCCGTCCTATAGGTGGAATATTGTTGAGTGCGGAGTTAAACAAAAAACAAATGGAAATTAAATAATATCACGTGGGTATACACGCTGTGAAGCCTGTGCATACTGTCCGGAAGGAAAACTGATTGAATAGACCGCAGTCATAACTATTCCAGCTACATCACGAGTATGTCAGTAGATCATCTAATCTGGACCAGTCAGACCAGTGATTGGCAGCACGAGCAACGGTCGGGACACGATAACTCACAATCTGCCCAGTCAAACATCACAACCATCCGATCCTCAGTTTAGTCGGCTGTATGACTCGTAACGGATGCTGGGAATGTTTGACTATATACGTCCCCATGGTTTCACATATACCGGAGATTCACGAACACCTGTTTCCGTAGTCTGGGTCATTCGTCACCACTCGTCCCTTTCCGTAACCCGAAGATCGCTATTCGGCTTATCCCGGAATAACACGACTTGGTCACGAATGTAGTCTGGGTCTGTCATACCGGAAACCATTCAGGACAAATTCCGTGGAGAAAGTCCACATATCTACTCCTTGAAATACGTTCAGCACCACCCATTCTGTAGTCTCACGTGCACGTAATGACGTGGCAACCGATTGAGGACGACATCCTTGGTCTGAATGAACATGACATTACATTACAATGTATCCATAACATTGATTATGACTCTCTGAATCACTTAATTGCCATTAGTTAAAATAAACGAATCCCTTTTGTACATTTTCTGTGAAGACACCCTGAACAAGCATTGCAACTACAGTAAACTACGGTAAAACGAACTTAAATAGCCACTAAATTTAGTTCGTAATAACCGTGTTTCGTTAAAGGCACATCAACAGCATATATACAGCAAATGGACAGGGTGAAAAACTGTTCGTTTTATCCGTCAGTTCGTTATAAGTGTGTTTGTTATAAACGTAGTTTACTGTATATCAATCCTCATTAATTACTGTTGTTTTAATATATGACTTAACCCCTGTCAGTGACCTTGGCCATATAAGCCTTGGTCAAGGTTGAGTTTAGAGATACAGAGAGACACAAAGGATTTCCCCACGCTTAGTCTAGCTAGGTACAGAAAAACATTAGGAGGGTCGAGCTATTGACGCGGACTAGTTTCACGGTGATGAAGTCAACTCTTCCTAGATAAAACACCAAAACCCATATCAGCCTCGTCATAAAAGCAACACCTGTTATTATCCCTTGCCACGAAGTGGGAAGGGGATATTGGATGGGTACTGTCCGTCCTTCCTTCCGTCACCTGTGGTCTTTGGTCTTTGGTCTTTTTGGTATTTCGGGGAAATTTATTGAAATTAGGTTTCCATGACGAGATGGTAAAAAGGTTGAATACAGTATTTAATGGAGCATAACGCAAATACTGTTTAATATTTCTTGATCAGGTTTTTCACTGATATCAATCTAAACATGAACTGGTGTCTTTAGCTATGTAGCAACTTAATGTTTTCTCCGATTTCCATGACAACACATTGGACTTATGCATTAAAAAGGATAGGGTTCGTCACGGAAGCGTGCCTTATTATTTATTGGATCAAGGATGTATTGGTGTCATTTGCAAGACAGCAATTTTGGAAATTTATATTATTTCTGGTTTCCATGAAAGCAAATTAGCTACTAAGTAATCAAGGGTTCATTTCCAGATCATGAATGACTCTGGAAGAGTTTGCAATTCCACACTTATCAATTAAGTGGTCAACGGGTCTATTTTTGCTACATGTATATATTTTTTAATATTTTCTTTCACAAATCTAAATTGCAAATAGTATGATCTGTAATGTTGTAAATGTTGTATGACAATCAAGTGAGCTACAGTGCCTCCCCGCGACGGCGATTCCAACAAAGGAAAGAACAATTTGATGTGGCCTTTCGGGATAGCATATAGGTCTAGTTGATTGCATTTGTTAATAGGCGTTTGTCGTATTTCAACCCTTCGGTGAAAAAAGACATTGGGTATTGCAAAGTGACAAATCAAATTGTAGAACAGCTTTGTCTGTTTTCTTCCCTGCAGAAGATAAGCCTGCAGATGATGACACCGACTCTGACTCTGACGGAGGACTTATCTCCCTTTTCGACTGAACATCACGTGACTTTGTTCCCGAGGGTGGCACCACGATCTTCTACGGTTCAGAACAGGACAACATGGGGCGATGAGCAGCTTCATCGGGTGCAGCATGCATTGTCCGATGTGTGATGTACAGGATTAGGAATATTGAAACTGAATGTGCAAAAGCAAAGACAATTTGAATCACAGCATCTGTTGAACAGTTTGATAGAATGTATTTAGTCAATTCAGTGAATCAGTTTTGACAGTTTTAGACTGTTTTGTTGAATCCGTCCTCATGATACATTACTTGTTTTTAAAGAGTACCGCTGTATGAGGGTGCCAACCCCCCCCCCCCCCCCCCCCCCCCCCTCCTCTGAATTGCGAATACCATCTATTTGTTCACTCTGAGTCTCATTTGCTCACCCCGAATCCTGAATACTGCTAAAACAAATCTAAAAAAAAATGAAAAAAGTCTGAATTTATGTAAACTTACTCGAATTTTGTTTATATATATATGTATGTAAAGGAAATGTTTGCGTCGTCCATTATTGATATAAAAATGTTGAATACCATATACGATTTAACATGTCCCGCGTACTATACTGCTGAGCCCCGAATACCCTCTAAGTAGACCCCTGAATCCTGCTACCAGATGGGGGATGGCAGCCTCTTGTGGGGTACTAGTATATTATGCGAAATGACAATAGTATGGCATTATTTGATATGTTTCAATGCCTCTGCGACGCTGAATTTGTGGTTTAACATGATATATTACACTCCATAGTGTGATATAACATGAATCACTCTACTCAAAGTAAGGTACATCAAGATCCACGACACTCAATTTGTGGTTTAACATGATATATTACACTCCATAGCGTGGTATAACATGAAGCACTCTACTCAAAGTAAGGTATAGCAAGATAGACGATACACAATGAGTGCTATAACTTGACACACTCTACTCAAAGTAAGGTATAGCAAGATACGCGACCCTCAATGATGCTCCAAATTTTGGTTTATCGTTTCAGAAAGAACTTTTCATTTCCATGACAATATGTTAACATATCAACAAGCTCAACCTCCCCGTTTACATGTGCATGATGTCCCTTTGTTTCTGTGTGGTACAATGTGTCGTAAGTGAATGTATTTTTCATTTTTGTAATGGAACATTTCCAGGGCCCTAGTCTGCCTGCATAAACACGGAGAGTACAAACCGACAAGTGTCTGTCTGTTGTTTTTCACTTACAGGTAGAGTGAGTGAGTGAGTGAGTGAGTGAGTGAGTGAGTGAGTGAGGGAGTGAGTGAGTGAGTGAGTGAGTGAGTGAGTGAGTGAGTGAGTGAGTGAGTGAGTGAGTGAGTGAGTGAGTGAGTGAGTGAGTGAGTGAGTGAGTGAGTGAGTGGGTGGGTGGGTGGGTGGGTGGGTGGGTGAGGTTTTAAGCCACTTTTAGCAATATTCCAGCAATATAACGGCGGGGGACACCAGAAATGGGCTTCACACATTGTGCCCATGTCGGGAATCGATCCCGGATCTTCGGCGTGACGAGACCGCCTCCGTGGTCTAGTGGTAGAGCGTCCGCCCGGAGAGCGTCCCCCTTCAGACATAAACATTTCATGTGTGGTGGAAATCCTAATTTCGGGGTGAGGTAGGTATTTTAAAGACGCTTCTGATCTTGGATATTTTGATCTTTGCAAGGAGGTGGTGAGGTGAAATTAGGTTTAACGTTTATATAAAGATTAAAGGTTTAAAGATTATTTGCACTTATATAGTGTCGTGCATGTACGTGTGTGTGTGTGTCCTTCTAGGCAGGACTAATGCCGGTTTTATTGTGCTAGTCCACTGAGACAACATTGATATCCCACTCAGATACAGTACCGTCCTTTGTTATACCCTAATGTCGATCTCCAGGCAGGGTAACAACAAGTACCATTTTATAAGTTCTTTTGGTATGACCCGGGAATCGAACCACCGACCTTCCACTCTCCGAGCAGACGCTCTATCAACTAGACCATGGAGGCGCTCCTGATATCTTCGGTGAAAGATTATTAAAGAAATATAACCATGTAATTAATAACACACACACACACACACACACACACATGCACGCACTTATTGACGCGCACACACACCGTGAACATATCAAACGAATGGCTTGCCTAGCAAGCCTTTCAAAATGTATTTTGAATTAGTACGAACGTTGGTGCTATAGGGTATAATGTCAGGCAAAAAATATTTCAGATAAAAGAGTGAGTGAGCGAGTGAGCGAGTGAGTGAGTGAGTGAGTGAGTGAGTGAGTGAGTGAGTGAGTGAGTGAGTGAGTGAGTGAGTGAGTGAGTGAGTGAGTGAGTGAGTGAGTGAGTGAGTGAGTGAGTGAGTGAGTGAGTGAGTGAGTGAGCAATATGCCAGCTATATGTCGCGGGACCGTAAATTATCGAATCCAGTGACTGACATCATGAGCATCGATCCACACAATTGGGACACGATGACATGCATCAACCAAGTCTGCGAGCCTGACTACCCGATCCCGTTAGTCGCCTCTTACGACAAGCATAGTCGCCTTTTGCGGCAAGCATGGGTTGCTGAAGACCTATTCTAACCCGGATCTTCACGGGTCGAGTGAGTGTGTGAGTGTATTACAATATTCTGTAATAGTATTTCTAAACTTATTGTAAGACTACTCACTGACTCAACGACAATGCAATCAAGGCTGTGCTATTTACAGTAATCATTAATGTCACACAATCTATTTCAAACTTTCCACGAACCGAAATAACACAAATCTAAAAACCAACATTTTATATTTTATTTCACACAATTGATAAGCATAGATATATTGACTATAATAAAAGATGATACTATGGATGTACATTGGTTGTTTATTTCATGTTCTTTTCTTTTCAAAATATAAATTAGACTAAGCAAATAGATGTTCATACAATACCATCAACAAAACCCTTTCCTTTCGGCGAAATCTTTGAACAACCAAACCATGCTAACTAGGTGTTTCATTGACAAAAGCTCAAAATAGTTATGATTTCTATGAACATTCCATGATATCATCTATCTAAATCTACAGAAGTGAAAAAACACACCAAAATAATAAACTTAAGAACAAATTGATCACTGTTGAATGTGTATATAAAATGGCACAATAAATATTTAACAGCATATGGGTTATATACCGGAAATGAATCCATCCTAAAATTCCACATGAGTGAGTGAGTGTGTTGGGTTTAACGCCGCTTTTAACAGTATTACAGTTATATCACGGCGTGTCAGCTTAATGTGGGAGGAAACCCCGAAGTGATGCAGGTCTCAGACGTTTACCACTTCGGTGAAACCCACAAGCACGGGTATGGTGGTGACAAACCTAGAAACATAATCGGGGCGAACCTGTATTCGAACCCAAAATCAAAGGTTTCTGGCGTTTTACTAGTGTGTACACAAAGCATCAGGGTTCACTCAGGAACTGCCTTTTAGAACAAATGCCGGTGATGATAGTGAATTAACTAATGACTTCTTTAGAAAAGGTTTAAACGTGGATCCAAAATGCCGATGTGAAAGCCCCTGTAAAAATTCATATAATTTTTTCATTGAATTTCCTTTATTTAAATCAGCTATAAACGAATTGATGCACTCACTATTGTTAATTGTGAAAGATACTTGTGATGTAAATATTGACCTGATGCTAGTTGGCAATGCAATTTTACCTTATTATGTGAACGAAAACATATTTAGGAATGTACATACTCATATAAAGTAAACAAAAAGGTTTGAGTGAGCAATGTGAATATACATAAGTTTCTTTATTTCTTTTCTTTCCTTTCTGTCATTTAATTTATTAATTGTAAATAAGCATACATGTAAATCTATGGGAAAGGGCGTTCAAAGTGATGATATCTTGTGCCCAATTCTTTTCATGAGAATAAAATATGTTTAAAATTAAACTAAGCAAATGCCGGTGAATATTTAAAAAAAATAATGCACAGCAACGCCGGGTCAAAGACCTTCCAAAACAAAAACAAGCCGACATTTCTTCGAGGATTCAAGCCCTGTGTGCTGTCTTGAAAAGGCAAACAAACACATCAACACCACGTCAAAACACCGTGAAATAAACATAACTGACAAAACTTCTATAATCACATTATTAAAATTGATGTCCTATCTTTAAATCTACTGTTAATGTTAAAACAATGCATGTCAACATTAAGAATAATGTATAGGATGATACTACCACACATGTAGAAATAGCGATAAATGTTGTACGGTTCTTGTTTGTATTGCTTCAATCGTCATTAAAGCGTACGTACAATATCTTCAGAAATTATCTCGCAAGAAATATCGCCCTCGTCATTGTAGCCATTTTTTTTTTTATAGAAATGGAGGAATATGTAGCGCCCTAAAAATATACTTAATACTGGTCATAAAGAGTCTGAAAGATTAATACCAAAAGAAAACTTTGAACACATTGGCAGCGCTTGTATTTGTCCAAAATTATCAGAGCCAGATACGTGTGACAGAATAACACCTATATAAATTACGTCGCTACTGAAACGGGAAGCATTACCAAACAACTACAGATCATGTGACACTAACCGTGTAAGAATACACAACGCATGCTGTACACTGTGCTGGCCTCATTCATACAGAATATACATAACGATATCAGTTTCACATGCTGCAAGATGGATACTGTGAAACTAACAACGGAGTTACTTCACAAGCAGTCAACACTATGAAAAAAACATTGGTGGAACATTTGTGAACTCCCAAAAGTTGTGTGTTTGTTGTTTAACGCCGCGCTTAGCAATATTCCTGGTATATAATCGAGTGTGGGCCAGACAGACCAGTGGTTGATATTATGAGCAACAATCCACGGCGGCGGGGTACGTGACATGCCATCAACCAAGTCACCGAGCCTGACAACCTGATCCATTAAGTCGCTTCTTACGACCAACATAGGTTGCTAGAAACCGAATCTAACCTCGAATCCCATAAAAAGACATTAAGTGTTCAACATCAAATAATGAACACACTAATGGGCGCCAACGTACCGCTATTCACTGACAACTGAAACCATGTCAGAAGTTGTGACGTTTCATATTTACTCGTTTCCTGGGCCTATAATGGCCACATCAATGATGAAATGATTGTTCATGTTATTGGTGGCCCAGTTTGTACATGAACTTACCGGACCCAAGACAGTGATTTGCATGAATGTACTGCTATATATACAACTTTGTTTACGTGGACACCATTATGGCTTACAAAGTAGACACAATTTATGCATAACACTTTCTTTAATACTGTAAAGGCGACGTTTCAGTATAGATCCTTATACCGTTGTCAAGCAAGGATCTATACCGAATCGTCGCCTTTACTGTATTCAAGAAGTTGTTATTAATAAATTGAGTCTACTTTGTCATCCGTCAACTTCCAAGTAATGCCTATCAAACAATTCATTATGGTTTAATGAGGTCACATCTTCCAGACAGAAGGAGGATGTGGTCATATCGACCAACGGAGGAAGTTTGGCGAAAAGGGGTTCTCGCCCCTGGCATACAATGGTCACATAAATGACGAAGATTTACCACTTTGTCTCTTATATCTCTTGTGGATCAAGCGTTTGATTGCGTCGTGCATGTTTCTTCCTTTCTGTGATGATAAATCACAGGTTAAGTGGGTGTTAGGATAAAATCCACAATACGCTATGACCCAGAGAGGTTTATCAAACGGGAAGGGAGTTACAGATGTGACGAGTTTCTGTTTACTAAGGTCCAGGACATGGACTGTATGTGTTTCCTCTTCAAGAACGAATCCCAAATCCAGGCTGTAAGTTGTACCACTCTCGTTCAGCGTAAGGTTGTCATGGGACAGATATAGTCCGTTGTTGTACACCTTTAGACATATTGCATTATGTTTTGCGCATGTTGCAAACAATACACTCAATCCAGTTGTTTGGGTCTTGTTAGCATGAACAGGGCTGCCAGTCAAAGCTGCTTCGAAGATAAAAGTATTGTAATCATATGGTTTTATGACAGAGTATGTGACCTCCATGCCATACATGATGGTCTGTCCTGGCCTGATGACCAGAGGTGTTGATGTCAGGACAGAGGGAGATGCATGTAGTCGGCATCCTGTCCTTGGTGGAAGATGTTCTTGTTTGCCATTGGTGACAAATGGCCCCGAAACCGTCAGACCGTCACTTGCAATACTGGAGTCCCACTCCAGATCCGCACCTGGGGAGAAGACATCGTTCGTATCAGGTGAATGCGTTTCCGTGTATACAAACATCTGTACTAAATGTCATATTAGTGAGTGAATTGGGGTTAACACCGTTTTAACAGTAAACCAGTCATATCACGGCGTGTCAGCTTAATATGGGATGAAAGTGTTATATATATATTGCTATGGTTTCCGTGAAGTTTAAGGATAGTGCTATATAGGTTAAAGTATAACATATCGGTGAATCAGAAAAGTACTAGTGAAATAAAACGAAAGTCTACCTGCCATATTTGGACAATGCTCAAACAATTGAAGGACATTTTGTATCAGATAGACTGACTTCAGCAGGGGTGTGTTAATTACTTTTGAATGTGAAGTCGGAACATACTACAAATTCCGATTCCTAGAAACATATGCTTTGTAGTGAAATGAGTCAGTGAGTGATTTGTGTTTTATTACGCTTTTAACAGTATTCTAATTGTGGGAGGAAAGCCTGATGTGATGCAGGTCTCAGCTGTTTACCACTTTGGTGAAACCCTCGAGCACCGATATGGTGCTGACAGACCTAGGAACACAATCGGGGCGAACCGGGATTCAAACCCACGATGATAGATATGTAGCGTAATCAAAGGACGCAACTCTGCAAGGGCGTATTAGACGACCGCCAGCTGTTCATTTCGTTTCGCATGCGAGACACTAATCTACCCTTTCCAGATATACTGGTTTCAACAACATGTTTTATCATACTGAAATTGTACATTTCTAAGAGAGATAACTTAAACTGGCACCTGTTTTAAGTTATGATCCAATTTGCTTGCAAAATATATCATGCTATCGCGATATGTCGGTGTGTTCTGTCAGTGTGTGTGTGTGTGTGTGTGTGTGTGTGTGTCTTTTAAAGGAATTATGCTCACGACAAAATAAGGGAACTAATGAAATGATAGTGAAGGTGTAATGACGATCAATGTCAATCTCTGGTGTGTCCACCCCACCCCACTATGTTGGGCGACACATGCACGATACCCGGATGGCGCTGTGGTGATTAACTTGCGTATGGTTGTCTTTGGTATTGCCCGCCATTCCGCTACCGCAAGAGCTACCCCTAGCTGGGCTGGATCATACCAAAAGACGTCAAAAGATTATACTTGTTGTTACCCTGCCTGGCGCTGTGCATTATGGGGCTAAAAGAAGGAATGGTCAGCTCGGATCCCGTAAAGTGCGTCTGAGTGGGGTATTCATGTTAAACTGCGGCCTGGTATCTCATTGGGCTAGAACAATAAAACCGTCCGGAGTAGTACAATCACACACACACACACGCACACACGCACGCACGCACGCACGCTAGCACGCACGCACGCACGCACGCACGCACGCACGCACGCACGCACGCACGCACGCACACGAACACACACACACAAACATACACGTCCAAGCATGTCGATAAATAGGTGCAATAATCTTGGACGCGACGTTAAACCCCATCTCACATAACCTTACCTCAGGATTTCAGCAAGGATATGGCAGTTTTCTCTGGGGTAAGCCAACCTGGATACCAGTAGCTCTAAAATTCCTCGAACTGGCCGTCCCTCTGATGCACCCATGCCAACCACTCAATCTGAGTTACATGGTACGGAAGTGTCCAGTCGGAGTCGGACAAAGCCCACTACTGAGGGGATAGCCCTTCGGGTCCTCCAAAGAGCTCAGATGAATATCCAGCAGAGAATGGTTGGGAGCAGGCCAAACAACATCAGCCAATTCATGGTAACTCTGCACAGGGGTATGGTAAATGTGTAAACTCATCCACCCAGGAGACCTTTGCATCAAGGTCTCTGTATTTGTCATCAGAAAAAGTGGGGCGGTCGGGTAGCCTAGTGGTTAAAGGTTTCGCTCGTCACGTCGAAGACCCGGGTTCGATTCCCGACATGGGTACAATGTGTGAAGCCCACTTCGTGTGTCCCCCGCCGTGATATTGCTGGAATATTGCTAAAAGTGGCGTAAAATCAAACTCACTCATCAGACAAGGGTCACAGCCTCGTGTCCAGGGGATAACAAGGATAATAAAAGCTCTAGCATTGGGTCTGATGTGGAGAACCTTCTCCTGTCCAGATGGAATCCAGATACTATGATAATACCAACACCATGTCGCTCACATACCCTTGGGGATCAATGGAATGATAATACCAAAGAATTGGAATGTCGAAGATGATGGTCATGCCTCTAATGCCTGTCAGTGCGCTGGTGGGTCTCTGGGGTACAAAGACTATTATGGACGAAGTCTCATGCTCAGTGCTCTAACAAACACAGGTGGATTTTACATATCCTGTCTGCATTTCGGACAATCTTTCCACGGATTTGCCAGAAGATTTTATGGAGCAACAGGTTGGTGCGGAGATTCTGCCAAGGAAGTGCTAATTAAGAAGCTTCCCACTATGTCTCCAACTTAGGTCTGAGGACACTGGGACACGCTATTGATGCACAAGCAGTCTATTGCAGATCAACCATCCAAAGGGACGTGAAGCAGTTGCAGAGTCCTTGAACTGGACTCTCCAAGGGACAGATAACCAATTAGCATACAATGTTATCAAACAGATCTTGCTGGTCAACAGAAGAGAAGAAGACTCAATTTTGTATTAAGGTTCTTTAGGGCTTCAGACTATTGAACTGTTGAAAGAAACTGGTTTTTGAGCTGTAGCTCAATGTATGTGAATATGTTCTCTCCTTCTGATGCATGTGCAACAAGATCCATTGTGAGCTGATCTTAACAATGCATGGCGCGAGGCGACTGACCATTTTGTGGGGTGGTAGACGGTTCTTTCATCAATAGTTTGCATAATTTTAGCACTTGCTGACGGGTATTATGAAAAGTAGAAAATAGGCTTCCGGTGTTTTGATTGAAAATGTAAACATCAAGGAGAGGGGAAATCCCCGTGGCGGAATGCCTGATGACGTTATTCGACCCCATGTGCTTATACATTAAACCAGAACCTCGCTGAACCAACCAAATGCAACAAATTTTGAGAAAGAAATACTTGAAAGAACAAAACCATTTGAATATTCTATAGTGAAACAACAGCTGTGTCACTGTAAAATTAGTTCTTTAATCTGTTACGAACCAGCGGGGATGTGGGAGAAAGTACATGCATAAAGTCAGGTACCAGGGAATGAAGAATCATTTTGTTTTTGACTCAGTCAAAATTTACAAATGAAGAGTCAGTGTATAACAGTCTGATAACGAAAATGACGATTTTATCCAAATTGACCCCGAAAAATCTTGAAAAAAATAGTTATGCCCCAGACTGTTGCATTCTTGCTGGGTGTTTTTTCAGAAGAAAAAAGAATCTTGTTTTACAGCAGTAATTTCCATACAAAATCCCGGATATCTAATGAGGGCTACGTGTGCGACATGTCTATGTGAATAAACAAATTGTTTGTGAGCATACAGAAAAAACATAAAGATGTAGCTGATGGATATGGCTACCTTGGAGATTAATTATCATTATCCGAATGATCAAATATTTAATGTAACAACTTTGAAGTCAGTCTAATTTACAAAACACGTTCATTAGTGCTGTACTTGTGCATTATTTGTATATCCGTGTCGATGTCAAACTCATTACAGGTCACACAGGCGATGTGTAGTGCATCTATAAGAGAATCAGTGATCAACAGAAAGTGCTAGTTTTAGACATCCTGGATGCAAAAACAGAGGTAACTGTGACTCTAACCCTACTGGAAACTGTTACGATTATGCGTGGGACACCAAATACATATTTACATACTGTTTCATTTGGCAATCGACACCTAAAAATAGTGATTCATGAACACATGCTTGTGATATTGCCGGAATCGCATAAGAGACATGCTTTTAGCAGAGGTTTCTTATGAAGATGGAAATGGCCTAGTCGTTTTTATTTACAACTTCAGTGTACTATGACTTTTTGAAGACACCACTCAATCTTGTAAAATTGTGACAGCTTTAAGAAAGAAACATTAAACATCTTTATACAGAATCATTTGGCATCACAGTAACTATTCAATTAACTTAAATTAATGAGGAGAGAACTCACATGACAAGCGATCCTTTTACTCCTCACGGCTGCCAGGTCATATATGCAGCTGTGGACACAAATGTGCTAAGATGACCTCAGTATCAATAGACATGACGTACCATTATTACCATGTGTTTTTTTCACAGTTAATTTTGGGACAGTTTATAACTGTCAGATGTCTGCACAGTTTCGAAACAAAAAGCACAAAAATATCAAAATAGAGGAAGTGTCTTTAAGAAAATACTTGAATTAAAAATAATAACAGACTGATTACCTTCTGGCACATACTCGTGTTCAATAGTCATTGCATCATTCAAGGATTTATTTCCATTTGGATTCTCTATTGGTGAAAAGACAACTGATTTGACGAGACCAGCCATCTTCAACAAGGGGGTAATTTTACTGAAGCAAGTTGAAGCAAAGCTGACACCAGCTCTTCCAAGTGACGCCTTTGGTGACATCTGCAACATGGCGCTCAAGGTGGCAGCTGAAGACCCCATCATTTGTAGATCCTCTATCTTGTCAGCTTTACTCCGCATCTGTCGTGTGTACTCGGTAGATGATGTCACTTTTGCCAGAATATTACTGGTGGAATCCAGTCCCTCCTGTGTCAGCTTCAGAATCTTGCTGGATCTCTCTTCAACATCTGACAACAGAATACCTCTCCTCTGCTGTATTTCATCAATCAATTCGTCAAAGGCTTTGTTGATGTCAACCACGGCAGCCTGTTTTGACACCTGTATGTTTGAATGTCTTTTCTTGAGATCTTGTTTTATTTCCTCAAGTCCCTCTGCCTTCTCCCTCAGCTTGACTAAGGTATCGTCAATGGACTTTGCCTTTTCTTTGTGTGCTTCATCCACGGACACGACGTTGTGTCCCTTCCCTTCTTTGTGTTCTACTACAGTGCAGGACACACAGACGATCTTTTCACAAGTGTAGCAGTAGAACTGTAGGGGTTGGTGATGTTGTGCACACTTATGGAGACGATTGAAACTTTTACCTGGTTGTTCTTTCATTTCTTTAAAACTGACAGTTTGGTGATCTCGCATCGGTTGAACTCTTTTGTGGGCATTTAGACATTCTTGGCACAGGAAGACGCCACAGTCATCACATCTGGACATGGCAGGGTTACCATCAGGACAATCTGTACATGGCAGATGAAGACCTTTCACAATCTTCAGATGATCCAGGATTCTTAGGATGATAGGCTCTTTGGGCAGAGACTTGACACCACCCGGCAGGTTATGTTGGTGTCGACACATGGGACATGATAACGTTGGGAGTCCTTGGCTGTACGTCTCTAGACAAGCCTGACATATTGACTGTACACAGCAGGGCATACGACGAGGTATTCGTCTGACCTCATCAAAGTGTTCAGTACATATTGGGCACTCGGTGAGAAGATCCTTGATGGCGGACGCTGATACATAGTCCGACATGGTTATCTGGAAATAAATTTAAAACATCTGAAGCATTTTCGGATTCCATGTGTAATCGTCTTTGTGTCTCGACACAATTGGTACAAAGTCGTATGAGACACATCCATACTTGCATTGTATGTACATCACTCAAAACTGCTAGTAGCATTAAATTATGAGCTCGTTGTTTTATTGATTTTAAATGTTGCTTATTACCACAACTCTCCCAATGCATAATAGAATAGAATATGCTATTGATTTAGGATCTATTTTCATATCATAAAATATAAGCCAGCTACACGATAAATCGCAAAGAACAATTGGAATGAAGCGTGGTTTATTTCACGATAAAACATTGTTCTACCATGACGTCATTTCTGGAGATTCAAACATGCGCTCGCATCCTAATGAGGTCGTAAATTCGACGACGATATCTATTAGAGGGAAGTGTTTCGTGAGTTGTTCCCAATAGATGTAGCAGATAACGCAATGGCCGAACGATCGCATCAAAACGTGGGAGAGATATGACAATCGGTAATTGGAGAAAAGGTACAGATAAAAGACGTGAAACTTGTGAAAATACCCCTTTTAATAAAATAGACTTGTCCGACATTGCCGATTTCGGAGTGTATTCAGTGAGTCATCATTATTTACATAAGGGTAAACCAATTGAGAGCATGTACATTGTATTAAGATCTTTAAAGAGGCTGGGCGAAATGTTGGTATCTCATCTAAGCAATTAACGACTCGTGGTCGATGTTTATCGCACAATTAAACACTGTGTCCCTAGTGGTTTATTCTCCCTGCAGTGTTTTAAAACAGAGAGGGAGCAACTTGCTCTTTTGATATGACGTATTGAGGCATTTTCTGTTGATTAACGCCGCACCCAAAGGCGGTTTTAAATGATGTAATGCACATAATCATATGTTCTTTTTATTGGTATATTTTATAGAAACCTAGCTCATTATATGTAACGATTGCCTTTTTAAACTTCAGTAACCTTGACCTCTCATCAACGTCAAACAAGGCCTATTTAACAAGACCCTTGTCCATGAAATCATGTATGTCCAGGAGTATCCTGGCATAAAATGTTCTTCTGGGCATAAACTTCTGTCATGGGGACCTTGACTTAACAGTCGGCCAGTCATATGTCATAAAGTTAACTTAAACGCACAAAAATTTTTTATGTCAGATATGCAAATTCTACAGGTAAGCATGTATAACTATGAAGTGCACACATTTACATTGAAATATTCAACTGATTAGAGTACCTACGTTCTGACATCTGCAATAGTCATAGTCATTCCAAATCCTGACTGGGCTATACTCATTATTAAACCACTCTACTTGTAAATAATATTAATACAAGTCATTCCAAGTTAGGATGGAGCCCTATCCATGATCAAATTACATGGTGTGTACTATTCTAAGTTTGTCCACATGACGTTTTATAGTTCACATTCTTCCTACATCCAGAGAAAATGTAATTCTGAGCGTCTTCCGCCTAATACATGAATACTTCACACTAAGGTAAAAACATCCCTGAGAAGCACTACAACCAGAAGCCGACCTAGAGGTCACCGATTCACTACGCCCATTACTCCCTCAGTCAGCCTTACACCCGCAGATACCGGAGAGACAGAATTCCATCAAGGTCAGCTTGCCCAACCCGAGAGCTAAGAAAGGCTCTTGCTTGAAACACAGTGAGTCTGTTTGCCTGCACCGGGACTCCACGCAACCGAGGACAATTTACTACATGTAGCTACATGCAGAGCGGAAAGCAGTCAGATGTAACGGCATAGACATAGACAGATGCACGTATTGAAAGTAGGTCATTCTGCACGGGCTACAATATCAGACATTTTCAAGATCAATGTATAACACTTACCACTCCTATTGGATATAATTTCAAAAAAGATCAACAAAAAAGATGAGGTATTGCATTCAGTAGTAAATGTTTGTGTTTGAGTGCATGGTCGTAGCTTTAAATTGTAATTGAGTTTGAAAGGACTATTATAGAATGGATTCAATGTGAATTTACTAACTATTGAAATCACTTCCTTCACTTGATATTTCCAACAGACAAGCAGTTCTCAGTAACTAGCCCTAACTGTGTTTTAGGCATATCAATATCAAAATCGCAATGATATGTCTCTGACATGAATGCAGAAGTAGTCATTATAGTCACGGGGTGGGTATTTTCGTTTTGATACAATATGCGTATGATATTTGAAGCATCTTAAAATAATTTGAATTCATATTGTAGTAGCAATCATTTACACTTGTCTATGCACAGTCGAATCCCGTTGTGTCGAGCTCGGATGTGTTGAATGCCCGGTTGTGTCGAACCCACAGTCCTGGCCCGGCGAACTCGTGATATATTTATCACTATTTTAATCAGAATGTGTCGAATTTTCCGTAGTCACGAAATAAATGTGTAGTCCCAACATGCGTATTTGGCCCGTTTGCTTTCTGATGGCAAGTAAAGGGCTCAGGACAAGGAAGTAGTTATTCCCTTGTCGTTATAGTCATGGGGCAGGTAGCAGGTCTGTGACGTGTCTATTTTCGTTTTTATACAGATGTATATCACATTTGAATTCATGTTGTAGTGAATATAATTTTCACAGTTCTTTTATTAAGTACCGATTAAATGTACACTAAAACCACTTTGTTCCGTTTTACCTCCGTTTGTTTAATTGTTGTTTGGAAGAAGTTGTTGTAAGGAATAGAGTAATAATTTATTGTACAAAGGCACCCACCAAGGACAGACTACAATTTGTATCTACAATAAAATGGCAATACATATGATACAAACGAGCATGCACACCGATTTACATCATACGTTCAAACGAATGTCCAAAATGAATAGTTAGCTGGCAGTGGTGAAGAAAATGAATACTTTGTTTGGTGAAAAATGAATACCATAACATCACACAGTTGTGTCAGAAGTGAAAAAGAATAGATTAGTTGATGGTGCTCAGTAAACAAATAATTTGTTGGCAACAGTCAGAAAAATTATTTATTCTTCTAAAAACAACTCCTCCCACAAATACAGAGCAAATGGAAGCACCCCTAGGATGGTTACTCACAACAGAGTCGGATCGAGGATTGGGAAACGGAAAAGGAAAAAATACAAGGCTTACAAGGCTTGCTGCATGGCTAACTGCGTGACCCAAATACTTGCTGATCTACATGAACTTCAACCAATCTTTGCATTAAATACAAACTGTCGATCTACAATCGTCACACTTCTGTCTTCAGACATGTTGACGTATGATGGACTATTCAATTAGCCCTTACAAAAAACAAATAAAAAATGTCAAAATTTACCAAAGCATGAGATGGCGACATCATGACCATTTGAACTACTGAATTGTTTGATAGGCATTGACTGAGAAATTGACGGATGACAAAGTAGACACACTTTATGGATAACAACGTCTTTAATACTTTAAAAGGTGACGTATAGATCCTTATACCGTTGCCCAGCAAGACTCACTCAGACAATCGACGAGCTTTAACCCACAGTCAAAGCTACCTTAAGGAGTTTGTATGCTTATTTATAACTGTGAATGAGATTATCCCTGTACTCATTCATCTATAATTATAGATCTCGCTTTGTTGAAGTATCTTGAAAATAAGAAGTCATTAATGAAAGTACGACAATGCCACACCGGTCACGCTAATGATACAGGTTCGATTCCCAGGCTGGGTTCGCTGCGAAGTCGTGACTACGTACTACATTTTGACTGTGTGACATCAACGTCTCACTGTATTAGCTGAATCAGTGATTTCATGAAGTTAAAAAGCGGAGCGTCGTAAAAGGTGACTATGCTTGTCTTAAGAGGCGACTAACGGGATCGGATGGTAAGGCTCGCTGACTTGGTTGATGCATGTCATCGTATCTCAGTTGCGTGGATGGATGCTCATGATGTCAATCACTTGATTGCCTAGTCCAGACTCGATTATTTACAGACCTCAGTCATATAGCTGGAATATTGCTGAGTGCGGAGTTAAACAAAAAACAAATGGAAATTAAATAATATAGCGTGGGTATACACACTGTGAAGCCTGTGCATACTGTCCGGAAGTAAAACTGATTGAATAGACCGCAGTCATAACTATTCCAGCTACATCACGAGTATGTCAGTAGATCATCTAATCTGGACCAGTCAGACCAGTGATTGGCAGCACGAGCAACGGTCGGGACACGATAACTCACAACCTGCCAAGTCAAACATCACAACCATCCGATCCTCAGTTTAGTCGGCTGTATGACTCGTAACGGAAGCTGGGAGTGTTTGACTGTATAAGTCCCCATGGTTTCACATATACCGGAGATTCACGAACACCTGTTTCCGTAGTCTGGGTCATTCGTCACCACTCGCCCCTTTTTGTTACCTGAAGATCGCTATTCGGCTTGTCCCGGAATAACACGACTTGGTCACGAATGTAGTCTGGGTCTGTCATACCGGAAACCATTCGGGACAAATTCTGTTGAGAACGTCCACAAATCTACTCCTTGGAATACGTTCAGCACCACCCATTCTGTAGTATCACGTGCACGTAACGTGGCGACCGATTGAGGACGACATCCTTGGTCTGAATGAACATGACATTACATTACCATGTATCCATAACATTGATTATGACTCTCTGAATCACTTTATTGCCATTAGTTAAAAGATACGAATCCCTTTTGTACATTTTCTGTAAAGACACCATGAACAAGCAGTGCAACTACAGTAAACTACGGTTATAACGAACTTAAATAGACCACTAAATTTAGTTCGTAATAACCGTAGTTCGTTAAAGGCACATCTACAGCATATATACAGCAAATGGACAGGGCCAAAACAGTTCGTTATATCCGTCAGTTCGTCATAAGTGTGTTCGTTATAAACGTAGTTTACTGTATATCAATCCTTAATAATTACTTAATTTTTTTGAAAGGCATAACTTTGAAGTTGACGGATGACAATTTTATGGATTATAGCTTCTTTAATACTGTAAAAAGCGACGTTTCGGTATAGACCCTTATACCGTTGTCAAGCGAGACTGAATGGGGGACATAGTACAGAAAATATATAGTAGGTGGAGGATTAACAGTAGAGGATTAACAGTTACAACAACTGCATGCATGAGTGGGATAACATGAGTAAGTGATGACAACAGAAGGATAATATTCTCACTACACGATGGACAGGATTTTAGACGATGTCCCAGTTGATGTTGTGATTAGGACAGTTGCTGATATAGTCCGAGATGGATGAGTTACTGTCTGATTTGATGGTTGAGGTTTTGTGCTCTTTGATTCCAACAGACTGAGGCACAATTAATTTTGTTCAAGAAACATCGGGGACAATTTCCCAGCCCCAAGATACACGACACCAAAAGTGTGGTATAACATGACACACACAGTTCAACGTAAGCTATAGACAGATATCTCAGTGTGTGTATAACAATATCCATTACAAGTATTTCTAAACATGACGACAGTGCAATCAAATTCAAGCCGGTGTACTATTGTACGTCTACAGAAATCATAAATACCAAACAATCTATTTGAAACTGGCTAAAGCTTTCCACGCAAAACTGAAAACCATACTTTCATATTTTTTATTACACACAATTGGAAAGCAAAGATATCTTGGCTACAATAAAAGATGATAATATGGATGCACATTGGTAGTTTATTTCACGTCGCTATATAAGTGCAATAATCTTGGACGCGACGTTAAACCCCATTTCATCTCATCTCACCCTTTCCTTTTGTCCAAATCTTTGAACAACCAAGCTAAGCTATGCCTTTCTCTCTCACAAACTATCCATATAGTTCTGATTCATTTAAACACTCCATGATATCATCTTTGTACACATACAGAAGTGAAAAAATCCTAAAAATAACTAAAAAACGTAAGGACAAGTTATCCCCTTTCTTAATGTGTATACAAAATGGCAGAACACATATTACACAGGTGATGAATTATGATCCTGAAATAAATCCAACCTTCACTTCCACGTCAGTCCGACTTGCTGCCTTGGAAAGGCAATACATATAAACTTATACAAGTCCTGAATCGAAATATGCACTTGCAGGAAAAGGACCACTGGTGCAAAACAACGCCTGGCTGGAAAACACGCCGGGTCAATGACCTTCCGAAATAATGACGAGACCGACATTTATTCGAGGATTCAAGCCCTGTATGCTGTCGTGTGATCGACATTATTGCATTGCACTTTTTACAAGAATCCACGTTGCCTTTTAGGGAATGACGTGTATTTCAATATCTAATGGCTATCGAAAACGATCATCCTAAAGAAATATTGCACTCAAAGTCCTCGAGCAAGTACAGGTTTATGTGAGTGCTGCCGGGTGTGGCGTGCGCCGGATTATGCTTTCAGAATGATTGGACGTACGTGGAATGATTAGGTTTGATGGATTCTTTTCCCTCCATGTTGTTCTACTGACCCGTATATTTTCATTTTCTAACAGTCCCGACTGGAAAAAAAGAAAAGAACTGAGAAAATCAGATCAGTGGATCTTTAAACCAATTCGTAAAGCCGCCAAACGCCTTACCTTGACATGAGACCAAGTATGATTACCTGTTCTCAGAAACTGTTACACATAAATACACAGCGTGGCGGGCCTGTGCTAATGTTTGATGATATATTCAATGTTGTGTCTTTTCAATAACAAAATGGCCCGCCTCCTTGCTTTAGTGGTAGAGTGCTCACCCAGAGAGCGGAAGGTCCGGGGTTCGATCCCCGGCCACGTCATGCCAAAAGACGTTTAAAACATGGACTATAGGCCACCAGTAACCAAAGCTGGCCACCTCGCTGGGGATCACGCACGATATCCAAGCAGGATTTACGTCATCACTTTAGCTATTGGTGCTTGTGCACAGTACTAGCAAATATTAAACAATGCCCAGCAATGTGTTTGGTGATAGTTACATCGATTATGACAGGAATTACGAGTCACACAGGGGGGCAATCATTTTACTCTACTTTAACCTGCTGGATAGAGAGCCTTCTATAATCTGTGTTGATAATAAAAACACCACACCAAATTTAAAAACAAGCAATTAGTTATTCACATACATATTTAAAATTTACCATACAGAACAATTTCTTTCAAGTAACTAAAGTGAGTGAGTGAGTGAGTATAGTTTGATGCCGCTTTTAGCAATATTGCAGCAATATCATGGCGGGGGACACCAGAAATGGGCTTCACACATTGTCCCCATGTCGGGATTCGAAGCCGGATCTTCGGCGTGACGAGCGAACGCTTTAACTACTAGGCTACCCGACCGCCCCTCCAGTAACTAAAGATGACGTGCCCGCTTACACGAGATCTTTCAGATTCACTGTTTAGTAATGTAAATCCCCTGCGATTACAGTCCAGAACTAACAGCATCTACAACCGATCGATCATCGTAATTAATTGTTTAGCGTCTTTTTGCTCAATGTATGGTACATAAATCTAGATAACACATACTTACCCCGGCACTATATTTTGCAAACAAGTGATAGTGGTGTGTGTGTGTGTGTGCGGGTGTGTGTCAATGTGTGTGTGTGTCTATCGGTATCTGTCTCTGTCAGTGTCTCTCTCTCTCTCTCTCTCCCTGTGTGTCCCTCTCTCTCTATCTATCTGTATGTGTGTGTGTCAATGTGTGTGTCTATCGGTATCTGTCTCTATCAGTGTCTCTCTCTCTGTGTCCCTCTCTCTCTCTATCTATCTGTATGTGTGTGTGTCAATGTGTGTGTCTATCATTATCTGTCTCTGTCAGTGTTTCTCTCTGTGTGTCCCTTTCTATCTATCTGTATGTGTGAGTGTGTGTGTGTATCGGTATCTGTCTGTCAGTGTTTCTCTGTCTCTCTCTGTCTATCTGTATGTGTGTGTGTCAGTGTGTTTGTCTATCGCTATCTGTCTCTGTCAGTGTTTCTCTCTCTGTGTCCCTCTCTATCTATCTGTATGTGTGTGTGTGTCAGTGTGTGTGTGTATCGGTATCTGTCTGTCAGTGTTTCTCTGTCTCTCTCTATCTATCTTTATGTGTGTGTATGTGTGTGTGTCTATCGGTATCTGTCTCTGTCAGTGTTTCTCTGTCTCTCTCAGTCTATCTGTATGTGTGTGTATATGTGTGTGTGTCTATCTCTCTCTGTGTCTCTCTGTCTCTCTATCTGTGTGTGTGTCAGTGTGTGTGTCTATCGGTATCAGTCTCTGTCAGTGTCTATCGCTCTCTGTCTCTCTGTCTCTCTATCTGTATATGTGTGTCTATAGGTATCTGTCTTTGTCAGTGTCCATCGCTCTCTGTCTCTCTGTCTCTCTATCTGTATATGTGTGTCTATAGGTATCTGTCTTTGTCAGTGTCTAGCTCTCTCTGTCTTTCTGTCTCTCTATCTGTGTGTGTGTCAGTGTGTGTCTATCGGTATCTGCCTTTGTCAGTGTCTATCTCTCTGTCTCTCTATCTGTATGTGTGTATGTGTGTGTGTCTATCTCTCACTGGCTCTTTGTGTCCCTCTGTCTCTCTATCAATCTGCATGTGTGTGTGTGTGTGTTCGTGTCAGGGTGTGTGTGTCTATCGGTATCTGTCTCTGCCAGTGCCTCTCTGTTTCTCTCTATCTATCTGTATGAGTGTCAGTGTGTGCGTCTATCGGTATCTGTCTCTGCCAGTGCCTCTCTGTTTCTCTCTCCATCTATCTGTATGTGTGTCAGTGTGTGTGTCTATCAGTATCTGTCTCTGTGAGTTTCTCTCTGTCTCTCTCTATCTATCTGTATGTGTGTGTGTGTCTATCGGTATCTGTCTCTGTCAGTGTCTCTCTCCCTCTCTCTATCTATCTGTATGTGTGTGTGTGTCTATCGGTATCTGTCTCTGTGAGTTTCTCTCTGTCTCTCTCTATCTATCTGTATGTGTGTGTGTGTCTATCGGTATCTGTCTGTGAGTTTCTCTCCGTCTCTCTCTATCTATCTGTATGTGTGTGTGTGTCTATCGGTATCTGTCTCTGTGAGTTTCTCTCTGTCTCTCTCTATCTATCTGTATGTGTGTGTGTGTCTATCGGTTTCTGTCTCTGTCAGTGTCTCTCTCCCTCTCTCTATCTATCTGTATCTGTGTCAGTGTGTGTGTCTATCGGTATCTGTCTCTGTGAGTTTCTCTCCGTCTCTCTCTATCTATCTGTATGTGTGTGTGTGTCTATCGGTATCTGTCTCTGTCAGTGTCTCTCTCCCTCTCTCTATCTATCTGTATGTGTGTCAGTGTGTGTGTCTATCGGTATCTGTCTCTGTCAGTCTCTCCCTCTCTCTCTCTCTCTCTCTCTCTCTCTCTCTCTCTCTCTCTCTCTCTCTCTCTCTGTGTGTCCCTCTGTCTCTCACTATCTACCTGTATGTGTGTGTGTTCGTGTCAGTGTGTATGTGTCTATCGTTATCTGTCTCTGCCAGAGCCTCTCTGTCTCTCTCTATCTATCTGTATGTGTGTCAGTGTCTGTGTCTATCGGTATCTGTCTCTGTCAGTGTCTCTCTGTCTCTCTCTATCTATCTGCATGTGTGTCAGTGTCTGTGTCTATCGGTATCTGTCTCTGTCAGTGTCTCTCTGTCTCTCTCTATCTATCTTTATGTGTGTGTCAGTGTGTGTGTCTATCGGTATCTGTCTCTGTCAGTGTCTCTCTGTCTCTCTCTATCTATCTGTATGTGTGTCAGTGTCTGTGTCTATCGGTATCTGTCTCTGTCAGTGTCTCTCTGTCTCTCTCTATCTATCTGCATGTGTGTCAGTGTGTGTGTCTATCGGTATCTGTCAGTGTCTCTCTGTCTCTCTCTATCTATCTTTATGTGTGTCAGTGTCTGTGTCTATCGGTATCTGTCTCTGTCAGTGTCTCTCTGTCTCTCTCTATCTATCTTTATGTGTGTGTCAGTGTGTGTGTCTATCGGTATCTGTCTCTGTCAGTGTCTCTCTGTCTCTCTCTATCTATCTGTATGTGTGTCAGTGTCTGTGTCTATCGGTATCTGTCTCTGTCAGTGTCTCTCTGTCTCTCTCTATCTATCTGCATGTGTGTATGTGTGTGTGTCTATCGGTATCTGTCTCTGTCAGTGTCTCTCTGTTTCTCTCTATCTATCTGCATGTGTGTCAGTGTGTGTGTCTATCGGTATCTGTCTCTGTCAGTGCCTCTCTGTCTCTCTCTATCTATCTGCATGTGTGTATGTGTGTGTCTATCGGTATCTGTCTCTGTCAGTGTCTCTCTGTTTCTCTCTATCTATCTGCATGTGTGTATGTGTGTGTGTCTATCGGTATCTGTCTCTGTCAGTGTCTCTCTGTCTCTCTCTATCTATCTGCATGTGTGTATGTGTGTGTGTCTATCGGTATCTGTCTCTGTCAGTGTCTCTCTGTCTCTCTCTATCTATCTGCATGTGTGTCAGTGTGTGTGTCTATCGGTATCTGTCTCTGTCAGTGCCTCTCTGTCTCTCTCTATCTATCTGCATGTGTGTATGTGTGTGTGTCTATCGGTATCTGTCTCTGTCAGTGTCTCTCTGTTTCTCTCTATCTATCTGCATGTGTGTATGTGTGTGTGTCTATCGGTATCTGTCTCTGTCAGTGTCTCTCTGTCTCTCTCTATCTATCTGCATGTGTGTATGTGTGTGTGTCTATCTCTCATTGTGTCTCTCTGTCTCTCTATCTGTATGTGTGTCTATCGGTATCTGTCCCTGTCAGTCTATCTCTCTCTCTCTCTCTCTCTCTCTCTCTCTCCGTGTGTCCCTCTATCTCTCTATCTATCTCTGTGTGTGTGTCAGTGTATGTGTCTATCGGTATCTGTCTCTGTCAGTGTCTCTCTCCCTCCTTCTCTCTCTGCTATCTGTCTCTCTATCTGTCTGTGTGTGCGTGTGTGTGTGCGTGTGTGTGCGTGCGTGCGTGCATGCTGGTCTCTGTGTGTGTGTGTGTGAGTGTATGTTTTTCTATCGGTATATGTCTCTGTCAGTATCTCTCTCGCCCCCACCCTCTCGCCCCCTTTCACTCTGTCTCGTTCTGTGTGTGTGTGTGTGTGTGTGTGTGTGTGTGTGTGTGTGTGTGTGTGTGTATGTGTGTGTGTGTCAGTGTGTGTGCCTATCGGTATTTGTCTCTGTCAGTGTCTCTCTCCCTTCCTCCCTCTCTCTCCCTCTCCCTCTGTCTCTATCCTTCTGAGTGTGTGTGTGTGTGTGTGTGTGTGTCGGTATCCGCCTCTGTCAGTGTCTCTCTCCTTCCCTCTCTCTCTCTGTCATCTGTCTCTCAATCTGTCTGTGTGTGCATATGTGTGTGTGTGTGTGTCAGTATGTGTGTCTATCGGTATCTGTCTCTGCCAGTTTCTCTCTCCGTCCCTCTCTCTCCCTCTCCCTCTGTCTCTATCTTTCTGTGTGTGTGTCAGTATGTGTGTCTATCGGTGTCTGTCTCTGCCAGTTTCTCTCTCCGTCCCTCTCTCTCCCTCTCCCTCTGTCTCTATCTTTCTGTGTGTGTGTGTGTCAGTGTGTGTGTCGGTATCTGTCTCTGCCAGTTTCTCTCTCCGTCCCTCTCTCTCCCTCTCCCTCTGTCTCTATCTGTTTGTGTGTGTGTCAGTATGTGTGTCTATCGGTGTCTGTCTCTGCCAGTTTCTCTCTCCGTCCCTCTCTCTCCCTCTCCCTCTGTCTCTATCTTTCTGTGTGTGTGTGTGTGTCAGTGTGTGTGTCGGTATCTGCCTCTGTCAGTGTCTCTCTCCTTCCCTCTCTCTCTCTGTCATCTGTCTCTCAATCTGTCTGTGTGTGCGTGCGTGCGTGTGTGTGTGTGCGTGTGTGTGTGTGTGTGTGTGTGTGTGTGTGTGTGTGTGTGTGTGTGTGTGTGTGTGTGTGTGTGTGTGTGTGTGTGTGTGTGTGTGTGTGTGTGTGTGTGTGTGTGTGTGTGTGTCAGTGTGTGTGTGTGTCAGTGTGTGTGTCTATCGGTATCTGTCTCTGCCAGTTTCTCTCTCCGTCCCTCTCTCTCCCTCCCCCTCTGTCTTTCTATCTGTCTGTGTCTGTGTGTCTAAGAAATGATTCTCACGACCTGCATGTATGATTATGTTAATTCTGGTTCAAGTGTATTGTGACTGGACAATGCCACTACAACGTCAGTAGGACTACTATTAAGATTTGAATATTGCACATTCACCGGTGGGCAGAGAAGAAAAGAGTGAGAGTTGCGGTTTGAAAACACATTGATCTCAGGAAAATGTGACGTCGTTAGTCTTTGAATTGTAACAATCCCAATAGAAAATCGAATTTGATTTCATCTATAGAATTGAGACCAGACCCTGGTTTGAAGGTTTGAATTTTACTGCGCTATTGGGTACAGTATATAGAGTTATAAAAGCTTTTCTGTCGCCAAATACTAGTCCATGACATATGCCATGCCTATAGCAACCCACACACGTCAACACAGAATGTATATATGTTCGCCAGATAGGAGAGGTAAATGCATTTGACATGAATTCCCAGTCAGTACTTCATTACGTGTCGATTCCCAAATTGTAAAACATGTTAATCCAGAAATCTGTACGTAATATGCACATATACACACATATGTATAGAGGCGCATGTGAACGAGGTATAAGTTTACAAATCACTACAAATTACTGGTATTACAGTATCCAATGGCAATATACCCCGTTCACATGCGCCTCTATACATATGTGTGTATATGTGCATACGTGTGTAGAAATGCATACGTGAGTATACTTGTCATGTGAACGCGTTTACTCATCTGTGCATATTTACACCAGGAACAAATTTGCATCATGCCTGAAGCAGGTGCAAATGTCAATGTAAATTTGCGCTGTGTGTATATGTTGCAATGTGAACGTTTATGCCAATGTCAGAGGACGATCGAATTAATATACTCACGGCCCAAAGAAACGTGAAACAGTCTCGACTGGAAGAAAAGAAAAGAAATGAGAAAATCGGATCAGTGGATCTTTAAACCAAATACGTAAAGCCTTACCTTGACATGCGATCAACACACACACACATGCACGCACGCACGCACGCACGACAGGGGACCGAACCACGGAACATTCGGTCTCCGGGCAGACGCTCTATCCACTAGACCAAAGAGTCTATATAAGGTTTCATATTAGCCGCTTTCTTGCTGTAGCGAAAACTGACAAACAGATCTCTAATTTTAGTTCGTTATAACCGTAGTTACTTATAAGTATGTATACAGCAAATGGTAGGAGCCAAACAATGTGTTCGTTATATCCGTCAGTTCGTTATAAACGTAGTTTTATGTACACATGATTAGTAAAGCGATTCATATTGTCTCCATTCAGTTAATGTTATCTTGCTGCTGATTTATTTATATATTTGGTAATTTCAATCTGTTTTACACAGTAACTGTTGTATTCCATCAGGCAGTGGTAGTACATTACATGAAGACAGTTCACATATACTTTTTGAATAACATCCACTATTGACTAGAACACATAGCGGCTTATGAAGATACCGATTTGGCGCGTCCTAGCACACCCAGCCCTAGAACATGAACTGTTTCACTGTACCCTTCAAGAACCCAAATCCAGACTGCATGATGTACCAAGCTCGTTGAGTGTCAGATTGTCATTGGTGAGCTGTTTTCTGTTGAAGAGGTGAGGTGAATTTGGGTTTAACGTCGCGTCCAAGATTACTGCACAAACATAGCGCCGAGCATGCGAGTGTGTGTGTGTGTGTGTGTGCGTGCGTGCGTGCGTGCGTGCGTGCGTGCGTGCGTGCGTGCGTGCGTGCGTGCGTGCGTGCGTGCGTGCGTGCGTGCGTGTGTGTGTGTGTGTGTGTGTGTGTGTGTGTGTGTGTGTGTGTGTGTGTGTGTGTGTGTGTGTGTGTGTGTGTGTGTGTGTGTGTGTGTGTGTGTGTGTGTCTGCTTGTACTATTCCGGACTGATGCCCACTCAGACACAGTATACTGACTCCGAGCCGACCAGTCCTTGTTTTAGCCCCTTAATGCCGAGCACCAGACAGGGAAACAACAAGTACCATCTTTTAACGTCTTTTGGTATGACGCGGCCGGGGATCGAACACCGGACCTTCCGCTCTCTGGGCGGACGCTCTACCTCTATTTCCATTGAAGAACAACTTCAGACAAATGTAGGATTAACACAGGATGATACATGGACCCTCATCCCTGTGACTTGATTCCTGTTAGCTTCATCAGGGCAGTCAGTAACAGCTGCTTCAAAGATGATTTCATTGCTGTCTTCTGGTGTTATGACAGAGAATGTTATCCTCAGTCCGTACATGACGGTCTGGTCTCTCTGGACACGGCGGTGGGATAGGAGTCGACATATTGAGTCTGGTGACAGGCAGCTAGGACGGCGTTAATGACAACATATACTGTGATGTCTTTATTTGCAGTGCTAGTGTCACACTCCAGTGGGACATCTACGTCTCTCCCCAGATGAGATCAGACTGTGCGGCAGCAGTTTTGTTTGCATGTCGCCTATTGGTAACCTACTCCTCCAACAATTCCAAGATGAAAACATTATCTAACGACAGCTGAGTAGTGTATGATCTCTTTTAATTGTCCATGGGGTTCTTTTTTAACCGCATGTATCACATTTGCATTTCCAAAACACAAGATGGGTGGTCGAATTGTGTTATTAATCACATGTTTTTTTTAAAAATAAAAAAATAAAAAATAAATGTTGGTCTACTGAGCTACAGGACAGTAGGTTTGTCACGTTGGTGAAACCCTCGAGAACAGTCGGGTAAGTGTGCTGACAAACCTAGAAACCAAATCAGAACGAATCTGCGATTAGGAGCTAGGCTTCTGACTTGCGTGTGGGACGCGACTTGCATTGCCATAGACAATTCGGCCCTGGTCCCCATGGCAACAGAGCAAGGAATAGAGTGTATTAAGATAGATGAAAGGTGTGTTGCATTCAGCATCAACTCACATGATATGTCCCCTCTACGTACAACAGTGTCTTTATTGATGAATGCATATGGAAAAAAAGTCATTACATGTTATTTCTTTTATAGGAAACGGATGGTACATAATAACCCTTATTCCACGACGCTTTTATGTTCGAATATCAATGATTATACAAATTTTATTCTGTTCATTTCGTGATGCGATTGTTGCAATATGAATAGTTATTTGAAAAGAGTATCAGAACAGTACAGAACAGATTGTATTTCGTATAGTCTGGCCGTATAGTTGGATAATATTTGACATATTGTGACAGAGCGCTTCAGTTAATGTTGGCTTTGGAATTTCTAAGTTTAAACATTTTATCTAAAAAAGAGCTAGCTGAAATGAAATGTTGTTGTGGGTAACAATACAAACTTGTGCAGGGTAGGATATTGATAATAATACGAGGGCATATACTTTATCCTTAAGTTAGTATAAGCTGGACATATAAATAGTGCATAGTATTCAACATCTAAGTCATCATTGTAGTAAGGATTTGTAAGTGCATTATAAATCTAGCCTTGGTGAATTAGATATACAATCTGATCATTCTTGCATAAACAAATCTCTTGTCCTTTCCTTAAATGTATAAATAAAAACATTACAGTCTCCGACATCTTGCATCAACCATACATAACCGAAACAATAACTAACCAATGCATATCTTACAAATGAAACCCAATTTTTATAACCTAATTCATCATATTTACATAGCATGAAATAGCAATGTTTTGGATATTTACCCAGTGGCAAAGAAAGAGTATCCTTACTTTGTTAAGACTTTTGTGCATTCTAACAAGAACATATATTTACCTCGTGGGTCGTCCCCGAGTTGTGATTGCATTGTACATAAAGTCAAGTTGGACCTTCTCTGTTCTCTTTGTTGGCGAAAATGACAATTCTTTAACAAGACCAGTCATCTGTATATGTGAAGTTACTTTCTTAAAGCCCAGTGAGGCAAAGCTGACACCTTTCCTATCCACTGACACCTCTTGTGGTGTCTCGTCCAATATGGACTGGGGCGGTCGGGAAGCACAGGGGTTCAAGCGTTTGCTCGTCACGCCGCAGACCCGGGTTCGATTTCCGACATGGGTATAGTGCGTGAAGTCCATTTCTGGTACCCCCCACCGTGGTTTTGCTAATATTGCCAAAAACGGCGTAAAACAACGGCTCATTCACCCCAATATGGACTTCAAAGAAGCAACCGAAGATCCTCTATCTGGTCATCCTTGCTCCTCATACGTCAGTTGAAGACTTCACTTTAGACAGCAATGCTTTCGTCGACTCAAATGCCTGTTCTGTTGGTTTCAGGACTTTATGTGACTTTGCGTCTACTTCTGAGAACATGGCGGCTTTCCAAAACCTAAGTTCCTCCATCAGACTGTTGAAGGTTCTATTGATGTTTTCTTTAACATATCTCTTAATCCCCCAATATGGTCAGATTTCAACTTGAGACTTTCAGCCATCTGTTCCAGTGTTGCACCTTTTTACTTCTGATATCGTGAAGACATCCTCATATTCATCTGCCTTCAATTCGTGTTCGTTTTCAACACCTGCGACTTAGTGTCCATTGCCTTCTGAATGTTCCACCACTATACAGGAAACACAGATGACCTCATCACAAGTGTGGCAGTAGAACTGCAGAGGTTGGTTGTGCTGTACACGCTGATGAAGTCTTTGATAAGTCTTAGCATAGCTATTTATTGTTGCTTAGAACATGCGATCAGTTTCTAAAGCTTGTATAACTTCTTAGTTTGTATGCAGAACCAAAAGGGGCCGATTTCACTACCTCCAACCTTTAACAGACGTATCTGAAATCCCATTTAAGTAGGTTTACATCCAACCTTTAACAATCGTATTTGAAATCCCATTTCAGTTGATCTACATCCAACCTTTAACCAACTTATCTGAAATCCCATTTAAGTACATGTGTAGATCTACATCCAACCTTTAACAGACTTATCTGAAATCCGATTTCAGTTTATCTACATTCAACCTTAAACAAAGGTATCTGAAATCCCATTTAGGTAGGTCAACATCCAACCTTTAACCGACTTATCTGAAATCCGATTTCACTAGATCTACATCCAACCTTTAGCTGACTTATCTGAAATCCCATTTCAGTTTGTCAACATCCAACCTTTAACAGACGTATCTGAAATCCCATTTCAGTAGGTCTACATCCAACCTTTAACAGACGTATCTGAAATCCCATTTCAGTAGGTCTACATCCAACCTTTAACAGACGTATCTGAAATCCCATTTCAGTAGGTCTACATCCAACCTTTAACCGACGTATCTGAAATCCCATTTAAGTAGGTCTACATCAAACCCTCAACAGACGTATCTGAAATCCCATTTAAGTAGGTCTACATCCAAACTTTAACAGACGTATCTGAAATCCCATTTCAGTAGGTCTACATCCAACCTTCAACAGACGTATCTGAAATCCCATTTCAGTAGGTCAACATCAAACCCTCAACAGACGTATCTGAAATCCCATTTAAGTAGGTCTACATCCAACCTTTAACAGACGTATCTGAAATCCCATTTCAGTAGTTCTACATCCAACCTTTAACAGACGTATCTGAAATCCCATTTCAGTAGGTCTACATCCAACCTTTAACCGACGTATCTGAAATCCCATTTAAGTAGGTCTACATCCAACCTTAACAGACGTATCTGAACTCTCATTTCAGTAGGTCAACATCAAACCCTCAACAGACGTATCTGAAATCCCATTTCAGAAGGTCTACATCCAACGCTTAAATATAAAGGAGTGATGGTGCCTTAAAGTGCAGACCCGGGTTTTCATATCTCACATTACCCAGTCGTCTAAGACGCCGGAATTCGTAGTGCACGCCAGAAATATATGATCGTGGGCTCGAATCCAGGTTCGCCCCGATAATGTTTCTAGGTTTGTCAGCACCATACCCGTACTCTTGGGTTTCACTGAAGTGGTAAACGTCTGAGACCTGCATCACTTCGGGCTTTCCTCCCACATTTAACTGACACGCCATAACTGGAGTACTGTTAAAAGCTGCGTTTTTAAAGCAACAGTTTATTACACTCACACACAGTTCTTCACTTACAGTAATGGACGTGTAACAAAGACATTTCATGACGGTTCATCCCTGTATATAACACTCACAAAAAATCGGGCGGTCGGGTAGCCTGGTGGTTAAAGCGTTCGTTCGTCATGCCGAGGTGAGGTGAAATTGGGTTTAACGTCGCGTCCAAGATTATTGCACTTATATATATAGCGACGTGCATGCACGTGTGTGTGTGTTTGTGTGTGTGTGTTTGTGTGTGTGTTTTGTGTGTGTGTGTGTGTGTGTGTGTGTGTGTGTGTGTGTGTGTGTGTGTGTGGCTGCTTGTACTAGTCCGGGCTGATGCCGATTTATAGTGCTAGCCCACTGAGATAACATGCCGCAGTTTAACATGAATACCCCACTCAGACACAGTATACTGACTCCGAGCCGACCAGTCCTTGTTTTAGCCCCTTAATGCCGAGCGCCAGACAGGGTAACAACAAGTACCATCTTTTAACGTCTTTTGGTATGACGCGGCCGGGAATCGAACCCCGGACCTCCCGCTCTCCGGGCGGACGCTCTACCACTAGACCACGGAGGCGGTCTCGTCACGCCGAAGATCCGGGATCGATTCCCGACATGGGCACAATGTGTGAAGCCCATTTCTGGTGTCCCCCGCCGTTATATTGCTGGAATATTGCTAAAAGTGGCATAAAACCTCACCCACTCACTCACTCACTCACTCACTCACTCACTCACTCACTCACTCACTCACTCACTCACTCACTCTTTTATCTGAAATAGTTTTTGCCTGACATTATACCCTATGTTCTGGACACACATAGCACGTTCGTACTAATTCAAAATACATTTTGAAAGGATTGCTAGGCAAGCCATTCGTTTGATATGTTCACGGTGTGTGTGCGCGTCAATAAGTGCGTGCATGTGTGTGTGTGTGTGTGTGTGTGTGTGTGTGTGTCTGTGTGTTATTAATTACATGGTTATATTTCTTTAATAATCTTTCATCGAAGATATCAGGAGCGCCTCCATGGTCTAGTTGATAGAGCATCTGCTCGGAGAGTGGAAGGTCGGTGGTTCGATTCCCGGGTCATACCAAAAGAACTTATAAAATGGTACTTGTTGTTACCCTGCCTGGAGATCGACATTAGGGTATAACAAAGGACGGTACTGTATCTGAGTGGGATATCAATGTTGTCTCAGTGGACTAGCACAATAAAACCGGCATTAGTCCTGCCTAGAAGGACACACACACACACGTACATGCACGACACTATATAAGTGCAAATAATCTTTAAACCTTTAATCTTTATATAAACGTTAAACCTAATTTCACCTCACCACCTCCTTGCAAAATATCAAAATATCCAAGATCAGAAGCGTCTCTAAAATACCTACCTCACCCCGAAATTAGCATCTACACCACACATGAAATGTTTATGTCTGAAGGGGGATAATCCACATTTAACTTAATTTACACGATGGACCTGAGGGATATTTCATGTTCGCTTCCGAATAATAATGTCTTTCCAAGGTTTTTGTTTTATTTGTCTGTAAAATATTGTCAAGATTCGTTCTGATAACATATTTAACATTGTAGATATCTGGCAAATCCACATTGAGAAAAGACAGAATATGGTTTAATCAGTCACATGACACCAAGGACAGGCTTCACAGAGTGTATCCATTGTGCACATGTTTATGCTCTATGCTTGGAGTCGAACCCGAGTTTCCTTTGACAAGCGACCGCTATAACCACTAGGCTATCGTTAAGGATTGCTTCCATATTCGGTATGTACATGTTGGTATATGTAGTGTTAAAAAAGACTATATTATCCTATGTATTACATGTGTATATTCACCTATCGCCAGAAGAGGTAACCATAGCCCCATCAGGCGAAACATAGTCATCCAGATGGACAATTTGCTTTTTGTTTATTCAAATAAATTATTAAATTTTCAGAGATATGGATGTTTTCCACGCTATGAGGGACCACATCAGACATATTTGGTGTATCTTTTTGTGTATGAATGGTTCTAGATACATTGTACAGCTTAGTGCACTAACCTAACTCCCCTCCCCTAATATGAATATTTTTTAATGATCCTCGGCTATGCCCTTTCTACATTTCTTCCATGACCCTCCCTGAAAAGACAAAATACAAAAGCACTTTATATTATTTTTTATATAAAATGTCATTTTTTTATGACCCTCCCAAAACATATACATTATTTTGTATGACCCTCCTCCAGAGACATTTTTGGGTGACGCCTCCTCCCCCTCTGTAATAAATGACCGCTCCCTTAGTCATCCACGAATACGAGTTGCGTATTTGTTTTATAATAATATTTTTTCTCTAATAACTTGTTGCATTTTTGGAGATATGGATGTTTTCCTAACTATGATTTCGTCCATCATTTTGTGTATGAATAATAATGTATGAATAGTCATCGACACTTGAGATATAATCACGAAATACCGCGATAATTTTTTAACGAAGATGGCTGCGTGTGTGCTAATACTTATTAAGTATAAAAAGTCATTCAACCGATAAGGAATTTAACTTAGAGCAATGACAAAAACGCTTTTCAAGAAAAATTCGTTTTGCATGCGTTAAACATCATCATTGAATTTTGATCACGTGGTTACAATCCGGGTACGTGTCAGTAGCCAATTGACTGTGGGTGGTTATACTTAGCGAGTAGCTATATAGTGACGAGGACTATAGATACATTTAATAATAATTCTTTTAATTTTGCACGTGTTATAATTGCTCCCGGCGTGTGTTGGTAACCACGCCGCTGGATGTTGCAGGATGCGGTACGTGGCGGCCTACCTGCTGGCGGTTCTGGGAGGAATGAGAACCCCTCCGCCAGGGACATCAAACAGATCCTCAACAGTGTCGGCGTGGATGCCGAGGAAGACCGACTCGCCCTCGTCATCAGTCAGCTGAAGGGCAAGGACGTCGAAGAGGTCATTGCTCAAGGTCAGTGGCGAAGGGACGGAAATACAGTACTGGAGGACTAAAGGGATCGGATGGTCAGGCTCGCTGACTTTGTGGATGCATGCCATCGTATCCCTATTGGGTGGATCGATCCTCATGATGTCAGTCACTGGATTGTCTTGTCCAGACACAATTATTTACATACTGCCGTCATATTGCTGGAATATTGCTGAGTGTGGCGTTAAACAATAAACAAACCAAACAAACATAGGTCTAGTTGATTTCATTTGTAGATATATCAACCTTTTGGGGGAAAAAGACACTTTATTGTGTATTGCAGACTGACAAATCATAATGTTGAACGTCTTTTTCTGTTTTCTTCCCTGCAGAAGATAAGCCTGCAGATGATAACACCGACTCAGACTCTGACGGAGGACTTATCTCCCTTTTCGACTGAACATCACGTGACTTAGTTCCCGAGGGTGGCGCCACGATCTTCAACAGTTCAGAACAGGACAACATGGGGCAATGAGCAGCTTCATCGTGTGCAGCATACATTGTCCGATGTGTGATGTACAGGATTAGGAATATGTGAATGTGCAAAAGCAAAGACAATTTGAATCAGAGCAAAGTCATTGTCGAATCTCTTCGCATCTGTTGAACAGTTTGATAGAATGTATTTATTCAATTCAGTGAATCAGTTTTGACAGTTTTAGACTGTTTTGTTGAATCCGTCCTCATGATACATTACTTGTTTTTAAAGAGTACCGCTGTATGAGGGTGCCAACCCCCTCCTCCCCTGAATCGCGAATACCATCTATTTGTTCACTCTGAGTCTCCTTTTTTACCCCGAATCCTAAATACTCATAAAACAAATCTCAAAAACATTGAAAAAGTCTGATTTTATGTAAACTTACTCGAATTTTGTTTATATATACATGTATGTAAAGGAAATGTTTGCGTCGTCCATTATTGATTTGAAAATGTTGAATACCATATACGATTTAACATGTCCCGCGTACTATACTGCTGAGTCCCGAATACCCTCTAAGTAGACCCCTGAATCCTGCTACCAGATGGGGGATGGCAGTCTCTTGTGGGGTACTAGTATATTATGCGAAATGACAATAGTATGGCATTATTTGATATGTTTCAATGCCTCTGCGACGCTAAATTTGTGGTTTAACATGATATATCACACTCCATAGCGTGGTATAACATGAATCACTCTACTCAAAGTAAGGTACAACAAGATCCACGACACTCAATTTGTGGTTTAACATGATAAATTACACTCCATAGTGTGGTATAACATGAATCACTTTGAAGTAGTTAGAGCAAGATCCATGACACTCAATTTGTGGTTTAACATGATATATCACACTCCATAGCGTGGTATAACATGAATCACTCTACTCAAAGTAAGGTACAGCAAGATACACGACACTCTCTTTTTGTGGTTTAACATGATATATTACACTCAATAGTGTGGTATAACATGAATCACTTTACTCAAAGTAAGGTATAGCAAGATAGACGACACGTAATGAGTGCTATAACTTGACACACTCTACTCAAAGTAAGGTATAGCAAGATACGCGACCCTCAATGATGCTCCAAATTTTGATTTATTGTTTCAGGAAAAACATTTCATTTCCATGACAATATGTTTACATATCAACAAGCTCAACCTCCCCGTTTACATGTGCATTATGTCCCTTTGTTTCTGTGTGGTACAATGTGTCGTAGGTGAATGTATTTTTCATTTTTGTAATGGAACATTTCCAGGGCCCTAGTCTGCCTGCATAAACACGGAGAGAACAAAACGACAAGTGTCTGTCTGTTGTTTTTCATTTACATGTAAAGTGAGTGAGTGAGTGAGCACTCAGCAATATTCCATCTATATGTTGCGGGTCTGTAAATAATCGAATCTTGACAGACAATCCAGTGACTGACATCATGAGCATTGATCCACGCAGTTGTGACACGATGACATGCATCAACCAAGTCAGCGAGCCTGACCACCTGATCCCGCTAGTTGCCTCTTACGACAAGCATGGGTTGTTGAAGACCCTCACGGGTCGAGTGAGTGAGTGAGTGTGTGTATTACAATATTCTGTAATAGTATTTCTAAACTTATTGTAAGACTTCTCACTGACTCAACGACAATGCAATCAAGGCTGTGCTATTTACAGTAATCATTAATGTCACACAATCTATTTCAAACTTTCCACGAGCCGAAATAACACAAAACTAAAAACCAACATTTTATGTTTTATTTCACACAATTGATAAGCAAAGATATATGGACTATAATAAAAGATGATAATATGGATGTACATTGATTGTTTATTTCATGTTCTTTTCTTTTCAAAATATAAATTCAACTAAACAAATAGATGCTCATACAATACCATCAACAAAACCCTTTCCTTTTGGCGACCAACCAAACAATGCTGGCTAGGTGTTTCATTGACAAAAGCTCAAAATAGTTATGATTTATTAGAACATTCCATGATATCATCAATCTACATCAACAGAAGTGAAAAAGCCACCAAAATTATAAACTAAAGAACAAGTTGATCACTGTTGAATGTGTATACAAAATGGCACAATAAATATTTAACAGCATATGGGTTATATACCGGAAATGAATCCAAGTTTAAATTCCACATGAGTGAGTGAGTGAGTTGGGTTTAACGCAGCTTTTAACAGTATTCCAGTTATATCACGGCGAGTCAGCTTAATGTGGGCGGAAAGCCCGAAGTGATGCAGATCTCAGACGTTTACCACTTCGGTGAAACCCACGAGCACGGGTATGGTGCTGACAAACCTAGAAATATAATTGGGGCGAACCGGGATTCGAACCCACAACCATAGGTTTAGGGCGTGCCCAGGGGACGCAACTCTGCACAGCGAATCGCTGGGCCACCCCAAATTCATCATGAGTCCGACTTGCTGCATTGGAAACGAAAATAATATAAACTTATAAAAGTCTTCTGTCTGGAAAATTGCACTTTCAGCATTTTACTTTTACTGTATACAAAGCTTCAGTGTTTACTCAGGAACTGCCTTTTAGAACAAATGCTGGTGATGACAGTGAATTAAAAAATGTCTTATCCAAAATGCCGATGTGGCAGCCCCTATGAAAATCCATATACTTTTTTCATTGAATGTCCTTTATTTAAATCAGATAGAAACGAATTGATGCACTCACTTTTGTTTTTTGTGAAAGATGCTTGTGATGTAAATATTGACCTGATGCTAGTTGGCAATACCATTTTACCTAATCATGTGAACGAAAACATATTTAGGAATGTACTGACATATATAAAGTAAACAAAAAGGTTTGAGTGAGCAAAGCGAATGTACCAAAGTTTCTCTATTTCTTTTCTTTCCTTTCTGTCATTTAATTTATTAATTGTAAATAAGCATACATGTAAATCTATGGGAGAGAGCGTTCTAAGTGATGATATCTTGTGCCCAATCCTTTTCATGAGAATAAAATATGTTTAAACTTAAACTAATCAAATGCCGATGAAAGAGATGCATTTGAAACTATATTTAAAAAAGAATGATGCAAAGCAACGCCGGGTCAAAGACCTTCCGAAATGAAGACGAGCCGACATTTATTCGAGGAATCAAGCCCTGCTGTCTTGAAAAGGCAAACAAACTGAGGCATCAACACGGCGTCAAAACACCGTGAAATAAACATAACTGACAATACTTCTATATTCACAGTATTAAAATTGATGTCCAGTATATAAATATACTGCAAACGTTAAAACAGTACATCCGAACATTAAGAAATAACATGTAGAAATATATATAAAATGTTGTACATTTCAGGTAAGTTTGTAAATCTTCAATCGCCATTAAAGCGTACGTACAATATCTTCAGAAATTATCTCGCAAGAAATATCGCCCTCATTGTTGTAGCGAAATGTTTTTAGAAATGTTGGAATTCATGGCGCCTTTAAAATATACTTCATACCTTTCACAAAGAGTCTGAATGTATACAACACATGCCAATTTAAACCAAGAGAAAACAATACCATTTGAAAACATTGTATTTGTCCCAAAGTCTAAAATTGTCATCGCCAAATACACCTAGAAGAACACCTATTTAAATTACGTCGCTAATGATACGGAAAGCATAACCAAACAACTACAAAACATGTGACACTACCCATGTAAGAATACACAACGCATGCTGTAAGCTGTGCTGGCCTCATTCATATAGAATTTACATAACGATATCAGTTTCACATGCTGAAAGATGGATACTGTAAAACTAACAACGGAGTTACTTCACAAGCAGTCAACACTATGAAAAAAACCCATTGGTGGAACCAGAATCTATTATATGGTCTCTGTTTGAACATTTGTAAACTCCCAAAACCTGTGTGTTTGTTGTTTAACGCCGCACTCAGCAATATTCCGGCTACATAATCGAGTGTGGGCCAGACAACACAGTGGTTGATATTATGAGCAACAATCCACGGCGGCGGGGTACGTTGACAAGCCATCAACCAAGTCACCGAGACAACCCGATCCAGTAAGTCTCTTCTTACGACCAACATACAATGTAGTTTGTTAGGGATCAAATCTAACCCCAAATCCAATGAAAAGGACAATAAGTGTTTAAACATATAAAAAAATGAACACACTAATGGGCGCTAACGTACCGCTATTCACTGACAACTGAAACCATGTCAGAAGTTGTGACGTTTCATATTTACTCGTTTCCTGGGCCTATAATGGCCACATCAATGATGAAATGATTGATCATCTTATTGGTGGCCCAGTTTGTGCATGAGCTTACCGGACTCAAGACAGTGATTTGCGTGAATGTACCGCTATATATACAACCTTGCTTACGTGGTCACCATTATGGCTTACAAAGTAGACACAATTTATGGATAACTCTTTCTTTAATACTGTAAAGGCGACGTTTCGGTATAGATCCTTGTACCGTTGTCAAGCAAGGATCTATACCGAAACGTCGCCTTCGTCGGTATTCATAAATTGTGTCTACTTTGTCATCCGTCAACTTCCAAGTACATGAAATGCCTATCTAACAATTCATTATGGCTTTATTGGCATACAATGGTCACATTAAAGACGAAGTGTTATTTCTCTGTCTGCATCATCTGCTTGGCATCGTCAATCAGCTCGTTTTCCAGTTACTCGTGGATCAAGCTTTCGATTGCGTCATGCATGTTTCTGCCTTTCTGTGATGATAATTCACAGGTTAAGTGGGTGTTAGGATAAGATCCAAAATGAATCATGACCCAGAGAGGTTTATCAAACTGGAAGGGAGTTACAGATGTGACGAGTTTCTGTTGACTAAGGTCCAGGACATGGACTGTATGTTTTTCCTCTTCAAGAACGAATCCCAAACCCAGGCTGTAAGTTGCACCACTCTCGTTCAGTGTAAGGTTGTCATCGGACAGATAAAGTCTGTTGTAGTACACCTTTAGACATATTCCTTTATGAGCTGCGCATGTTACAAACAATACACTAAATCCAGTTGTTTGGGTCTTGTTAGCATCAACAGGGTTGTCAGTCAAAGCTGCTTCGAAGATAAGTTTATTGTTATCCTCTGGTGTCAAGACAGAGTATGTGACCTCCATGCCAAACATGATGGTCTGTCCTGGCCTGATGACCAGAGGTGTTGATGTCTGGACTGTGCGAGGTGAAAGTAGTCGGCATCCTGTCCTTGGTGGAAGACGTTCTTGTTTGCCATTGGTGACAAATGGCCCCGAAACCGTCAGATCGTCACTTGCAATACTGGAGTCCCATTCCAGATCCGCACCTGGGGAGAAGACACATCGTTCGTATCAGGTGAATGCGTTTCCGTCTATACAAACAACTATACTAAATGTTATATTCGTATGTGAATCGGGTTAAACACCGTTTTAACAGTAGTTCAGTCATTTCACGACGTGTCAATTTAATGTGGGATGAAAGTGTAATGTATATATTGCTATGGTTTCCGTGAATATTAAGGATGATACTATATGAATTAAAGTATAACATGTCGATAAATCAGAAAAAAATATTAATTTGATAAAATGAAAGTCTACCTGCCATATGTGGACAATTGAAGGACAACATTTAGTATCAGATAGGCTGACTTCAGCAGGGGTGTAGTAATTAGCTTTGAATGTGAAGTCAGAACATACTACAAATTCCGATTACTAGAAACATATGCTTTGTAATGAAATGAGTCAGTTAGTGATTTGGGTTTTATTATGCTTTTAACAGTATTCTAGTTGTGGGAGGAAAACCCGAAGGGATGTAGGTCTCAGGGATGTATGTAGCGTACACAAGGGACGCAACTCTGCAAAGGCGTCTTAGACGACCGCCAGCTGTTCATTTCGTTTCGCATGCGAGACACTAATCTACCCTTTCCAGATATATTGGTTTCCACATCATGTTTTATCATATGGAAATTGTACATTTCCATGTGCGAGTTCTAAGGAAATATTCTACCGACATAAAATAAGGGAACTAAATGTCATGTAAATTATATCAATCTCTGTTGTGCCCATGTCGGGCGACCTATACACGATACCCCGCCATTCTGCTACCACAAGAGCTACCCCTAGCTGGGCTGCATCATACCAAAATACGTTAAAAGATGGTACTTGTTGTTATCCTGCCTGGCGCTGTGCATTGTGGGGCTAAAACAAGGAGCGGTCTGAGTTGGGTATTCATGTTAAACTGCGGCATGGTATCTCAGTGAGCTAGAACAATAAAACTGTCTGGAGTAGTACAATCAACCACACACACACACGTGCATGCATGTCGATAAATAGGTGCAATAATCTTGGACGCGACGTTAAACCCCATCTCACATAACCTCATCTCAGGATTTCAGCAAGGAAATGGCAGGTTTCTCTAGGGTAAGCCAACCTGGAAACCAATAGCCCTAACAATCATGGAACTGGCCGTTCTCTGATGCACCCATGCCAACCACTCAATCTGAGGTACATTGTACGGGTGTGTCCAGTCGGAGTTCTAGGAAAAAGCTCACTACTGAGGGGATTGCCCCTCGGGTCCTCCAAAGTGCTCAGATGAGAATCCAGCAGAGACATGCTCTAATCCTTGGGTATGGAGAATGGTTGGGGGCAGGCCAAACAAAATCAGCCAATTCATGGTAACTCTGCCCAGGGGTTTGGTAAACATGAAAACCCATCCACCCACGAGACCTTTGCATCAAGGTCTCCGTATCTGTCATCAGAAAAAGTGGGACGGTCGGGTAGCCTAGTGGTTAAAGCGTTCGCTCATCACGCCGAAGACCCGGGTTCGATTCCCGACATGGGTACAATGTGTGAAGCCCATCATTTCTTGTGTCCCCCGTCGTGGTATTGCTGGAATATTGCTAAAAGCGGCATAAAATCAAACTCACTCATCAGAAAAGGGTCACAGCCTCGTGTCTGGAGGTGAACTGCTGGAGGATAATAAAATCTCTAGCATTTGGTCTGTTGTGGAGAACCTTCTTCTGTCCAGATGGAATCCAGATCCTATGATAATGGCAACACCATGTCGCTCACATACCCATAGGCACCAATAGAATGATAATACCAAAGAGGATTATCCTTGGAATGTCGAAGATGATGGTCATGCCTCTAATGCCTGTCAATGCGCTAGTGGGTCTCTGGGGTACTAAGACTATTATGGACGAAGCCTTATGGATCAGTGCTCTATCAAACACAGGTGGATTATACACATCCTGTCTGCATTTCGGACAATTTTGGGGGATTTCAACCGTTGCTTGAGAAATCGTTTATCTTAATGAGGATCCAAAAGGCACAGACGAATGATTTGCAACACTTGTTTTCCGTGAAATTTCACTGCTTCAACCACTCCCAGCAATAGAATGAGGATATGCTGGATATGCTGTGTTACTGTCTCATGGGTGAAGCAGCTGACTTCTTCCCCTTGTTTCTAGAGAAGGATGAGTACATCGGCTTCAATGAAAATATCAAGAAACGCAAAAGGCGGTTTGGAAGATGATTTACTGCAGTTTTTCATCAGGCCTCGGATGAATCACTGGAAGAATGGTTGGAGCGGGTACAGCAAGGAGAAAATGCAGCCTTTACGGATTTGCCAGGAGACTTTATGGAGCAACGGGTTGGTGCGGAGATTCTGCCAAGGAAGTGCTAATTAAGAAGGTTCCCGCTTTGTCTCCAACGTAGGTCTGAGGACACTTGGACACGCTATTGATTCACAAGCAGTCTATGGCAGATCAACCATCCAAAGGGACGTGAAGCAGTTGCAGAAAGACTCTCCAAGAGACAGATAACCAATTAACATACAATGTTATCAAACAGATCTGGCTGGTCAACAGAAGAGAAGAAAATTCAATGGACTGTATTTTGTATTAAGGTTCTTTAGGGCTTCAGACTATTGAACTGTTGAAAAAAACTAACAATTGTAGTAAAAGATTGTGCGTTGTGGACATTGATTAGTTGTCATGAATGTAGTACTATTTAATGTAAGCAGTAGTGAGAAAGTTATTATATTTAGATGCTAGTGTGATGTGTAAACTACCGGAATACCGTGGATTGTGATAAAGTGTAATAGAAACATGTAGAATATTCTATGTTGTGATGACACTGTGAGGAAATTTCCAGTAGCTAGTCAGACAGGATATAAGGGGAAGAGCGTGCCTCTAGTATCTCTCATACATCAAGTCTAGCTTTCGTGTGAAGATCACTCATCACCCAGGATTACCTGCCTAGGCCGTCCCAGAAGCTTGACCATTGTCACCATTGGGTGAAGATAGTATTATCACTGACTTTTGCTATCACCACTGTAGTTTTGTATTTGATACTTACCACTGTCATCATTTTACATACTGTCATTGAATATTGTACGACCACCATATTGTGTACTGTCATTGTAATTACTATGAAGTAATTTGTATTGATTTGTAAACCTAGTCAATGTTGTAATACATTTGTTGATTGTATACCATTTGTTGGTTGTCTGTTGTTTTGACACTGAGTTCTTTTAAATACATATTTCTTGGTTAACACACTGTTTCAATTTGGAAATCGACACGTAAAAATAGTGATTAATAAACACATGGTTGTGATATTGTCGGAATCACATAACAGATCTGCTTTTAGCAGAGGTTTCTTATGATCATGGAAATGGTGTTGTCGCTTTTATTTACAACTTCAGTGTACCATGACTTTTTGAAGACACCAATCAATGTTGTAAAATTGTGACAGGTTTTAGAAAGAAACATCTTTATACAAACTCATTTGACATTACAGTAACTATTCAAGTAACTTAAATTAGTGAGGAGAGAACTTCATTGCAGTGAACAGTTGTACTGCACTTCGTGATGCTCTCCACATCAATAAAGAAACCTGAGGGTGAACTCACATGCGAGCGATCCTTTTACTCCCAACGGCTGCCTGGTCATATATGCAGCTTAGGACACAAATGTGTTAGGGTGACATCAGTATCAATAGACATGACGTGCCATTATTACCATGTGGTTCACAGTTATATTGGGATAGTTTATAACCGTCAGACGTCTGCACAGTTATGAAACAAAATGCACAAACATATCAAAATAAAGGAAGTGTCTTTAAGAAAATACTTGAATTTAATTAAAGTACAGAATGATTACCTTGTGGCACTTGGTCGTGTTCAAAAGTAATTGCATCGTTCAGGTCATCATCTCTACTTGGTGAAAAGAAAACTGATTTGACGAGGCCAGCCATCTTCAACAAGGGGGTAATTTTACTGAAGCAAGTTGAAGCAAAGCTGACACCAGCTCTTCCAAGTGACGGCTTTGGTGACATCTCCAACATGGCGCTCAAGGTGGCAGCTGAAGACCCCATCATTTGTAGATCCTCTATCTTGTCAGCTTTACTCCGCATCTGTCGTGTGTACTCAGTAGATGACGTCACTTTTGCTAGAATATTACTGGTGGAATCCAGTTCCTCCTGTGTCAGCTTCAGAATCGTGCTGGATCTCTCTTCAACATCTGTTAACAGAATGCCTCTCCTCTGCTGTATGTCATTAATCAATTCGTCAAAGGCTTTGTTGATGTCAACCACGGCAGCCTGTTTTGACACCTGTATGTTTGAATGTCTTTCCTTGAGACCTTGTTTTATTTCCTCAAGTCTCTCTGCCTTCTCCCTCAGCTTGACTAAGGTATCGTCAATGGACTTTGCCTTTTCTTCGTGTGCTTCATCCACGGACACGACGTTGTGCCCCTTCCCTTCTTTGTGTTCTACTACAGTGCAGGACACACAGAAGATCTTTTCACAAGTGTAGCAGTAGAACTGTAGGGGTTGGTGATGTTGTGTACACTTATGGAGACGATTGAAACTTTTACCTGGTTGTTCTTTCATTTCCTTAAAACTGACAGTTTGGTGATCTCGCATCGACTGAACTCTTTTGTGGGCATTTAGACACTCTTGGCACAGGAAGACGCCACAGTCATCACATCTGGACATGGCAGGGTTACCATCAGGACAATCTGTACATGGCAGATGGAGACCTTTCACAATCTTCAGATGATCCAGGATTCTTAGGATGATAGGCTCTTTGGGCAGAGACTTCACACCACCCGGCAGGTTATGTTGGTGTCGACACATGGGACATGATAACGTTGGGAGTCCTTCGCTGTACGTCTCTAGACAAGCTTGACATATTGACTGTACACAGCAGGGCATACGACGAGGTATCCGTCTGGCCTCATCAAAGTGTTCTGTACATATTGGGCACTCGGTGAGGAGGTCCTTGATGGCGGACGCAGATACATAGTCCGACATGGTTATTTTGAAATAAATTTAAAACATTTTCGGATTTCTTGTGTAATCGTCATTTGTGTCTCGACACAATTGTTACAAAGTCGTATGGGACACATCCATACTTGCTTGGGGGTACATCACTCAAAACTGCAAGTAGCATTAAATTATAAACTCGTTGTTTTATTGATTTCAAATGTATTGCTTGTTACCACGACTCTCCCAATGTATAATAGAATATAATATGCTATTGATTTAGGATTTTCTTTCACATTATAAAATATAAGATAGCTACGTGATAAATCGCAAAGAACAATTGGAACGAAGCGTGGTTTATTTCACGATAAAACATTGGTCTATCATGACGTCATTTCTAGGGATTCAAACATGCGCTCGCATCCTGATGAGCTCCTAAATTCGACGACGTTATTAATTAGAGGGAAGTGTCTTGTGAGTTGTTCCCAATAGATGTAGCAGATAACGCAATGGCCGAACGATCGCTTCAAAACGTGGGAGAGATATGACAATCGGTATTTGGAGAAAAGGTACAGACAAAAGACGTGAAAATTGTGAAAATATCCCCTGTTAATAAAACAGACTTGTCCGGCATTGCCGATTTCGGAGTGTATTCAGGGAGTCATCATTATTTACATAAGGGTAAACCAATTGAGTGCATGTACATTGTATTAAGATCCTCAAAGAGACTGTGCAAAATGTTGATATCTCATGTGAGAAATAAACGACTCGTGGTCGTTGTTTATCGCAGAGTAAAACACTGTGTCCCTAGTGGTTTATTACACACAAACTTAATGTCAGGTATGCAAATTCTACAGGTAAGAATGCATTACTATGAGGTGCACACATTTAGATTGAAATATTCAACTGATTAAAGTACCTACGTTCTGACATCTGCAATAGTCATAGTCATTCCAAATCCTGACGGGGCTATACTCATTATTAAACCACTCTACTTGTAAATAATATTAATATAAGTCATTCCAAGTTAGGATGGAGCCCTATTCATGATCAAATTACATGGTGAGTGTACTATTCTAAGTTTGTCCACATGGAGTTTTATAGTTCACATTCTTCCTACGTTCTGTGTAGCATCCAGAGAAAATGTAATTCTGAGCGTCTAAATGAATACTTCACACTAAGGTAAAAACATCCCTGAGAAGCACTACACCCAGAAGACCTAAACAATTATATACAATTATACAACCTTGCGGTTACCGATTCACTACACCCATTACTCCCTCAGTCAGCCTTACACCCGTAGATACCGGAGAGATAGAATCCCATCCAGGTCAGCTTGCCCAACCCGAGAGCTAAGAAAGGCTCTTGCTTGAAACACAGTGAGCCTGTTTGCCTGCACCGGGACTCCATGCAACCGAGGAGAATTCCTTCACAACACTGTCAGTCAATAGTACTAACCTAGATGCACGCATTGCGGAAAACAATCTGTTGTAACGGCATAGACATAGACATATGCATGAATTGAAAGAAGGTCACTCTGCACAGGCTACAATATCAGACATTTTCAAGGATCAGTGTATAACACTTACCACTCCTATTGGATATAATTTCAAAAAAGATCAACAAAAAAGATGAGATATTGCATTCAGTAGTAAATGTTTGTGTTTGAGTGCATGGTCGTAGCTTTAAATTGTAATTGAGTTTGAAAGGACTGTTAAAGAATGGATTCAATGTGAATTTTCTGATTATAGAAATCACTTCCCTTCCAACGGACATGCAGTTCTCAGTAACTAGCCCTATCTGTGTCTTAGGCATATCAATATCAAAATCGCAATAATATGTCCCTGACATGAATGAGGAAGTAGTCGTTATTGTCACGGGGTGGGTATTTTCGTGTTGATACAATATGCGTATGATATTTGAAGCATCTTAAAATAATTAGAATTCATATTGTAATAACGATCATTTACACGTGTCTATGCACAGTCGAATCCCGTTGTGTCGAGCTCGGATGTGTTGAATGCCCGGTTGTGTCGAACCCACAGTCCTGGCCCGGCGAACTCGTGATATATTTATCACTATTTTAATCAGAATGTGTCGTATTTTCCGTGGTCCTGAAATAAATGTGTAGTCCCAACATGCCTATGTGGCCCGTTTGCTTTCTGATGGCAAGTTAAGGGCTCAGGACAAGGAAGTAGTTATTCCCTTGTCGTTATAGTCATGAGGCAGGTAGCAGGCCTGTGACGTGTCTATTTTCGTTTTTATACAGATGTAGATCACATTTGAATTCATGTTGTAGTAAATATAATTTTCACAGTTCTTTTATTAAGTATCGTATAAATGTACACTAAAACCAGTTTTTTCCGTTTTACCTCCGTTTGTTTAATTGTTGTTTGGAAGAAGTTGTTGTAAGGAATAGAGTAACAATTTATTGTACAAAGGCACCTGTGGGACAGACTACAATTTGTATCAACAATAAAATGGCAATACATATGATATAAACTAGCATGCACACAGATTTTCGTTCAAACGTATGTCCAAAATGAATTGATAGCTGGCCGTGGTGAAGAAAATGAATACTTTGTTTTGTGAAAATTAAATACAACAACATCACACATTTTGTATCAAAAGTGAAAAAGAATAGATTAGTTGATGGCGCTCAGTAAACAAATACTTGTGGCCACAGTCAGGAAAATGATATATTCTTCTAAAAACAACCCCTCCCACAAAAACAGAGCAAAAAGCACCCATAGGAAGGTCACTCACAACAGAGTCGGATCGAGGATAGCGAAACGGAAAAGGAACAAAAACACAAGGCTTACAAGGCTTACTGCATGGCTAACTGCGTGACCCACATACTTATACTGATCAATATAAACTTCAACCAAGCTTTGCTTTAATTACAATCTGTAGCACTACAGTCGTCACACTTCTGTCTTTAGACATGTTGACGTATGGTGGACTATTCAATTAGCTCGTCATATCATGTCAATATGCTCTAATATCCACATACTCACCTCAAATATCCTGCTGTATGGTTGGACTTCCTGGATCAACAATACTGTTGTGTAGCCCGCGAGGCCACCTGTGTATACATATTGTTTGACAACCATATATCTTAACTGTAGTGTACCTGTACAGTGTTATTACCTGATGTACATACATGTCGGTGTACCGGACATTGGATGAGGTCAGTGAAATTACTTACCTGTTGATGTTTGGCAAAAGTCAGTTTTCACACCTAGCCCAGGAACTGTGCTTCCAAAGAAACCTGTTGACGCTATTATAGGCATGCGCAGTATCTATTTTCGATTTGAACTGACCTACACTACTATTGTATCCTTGAAGGGACAAGCAAGACCCAACTAACTCACTCAGACAATCGACGAGGTTTAACCCACAGTCGTAGCTACCTTAGGGGGTATGTATGCTCATTTGTAACTGTGAATGGGTTCAATACCTTGGTGCAAAGACCGTTCACTGTTTCTTGATCAGGTTTTTCACTGATATCAATCTACACATGTCTTAAGCTATATAGCAATTAAATGTTTAATGTTAGCATATAGGTCTAGTTGATTGCATTTGTTAATAGGCGTTTGTTGTATTTCAACCCTTCGGGAAAAAAGACATTGGGTATTGCAAAGCGACAAATCAAGTTGAAGAACGTCTCTGTCTGTTTTCTTCCTCAAAGAAGATAAGCCAGCAGACTTATCTCCCTTTTCGACTGAACATCACGTGACTTTGTTCCCGAGGGTGGCACCACGATCTTCTACGGTTCAGAACAGAACAACATGGGGCAATGAGCAGCTTCACCGTGTGCAGCATACATTGTCCGATGTGTGATGTACAGGATTAGGAATATTGAAACTGAATGTGCAAAACCAAAGACAATTTGAATCACGGCGGTGTCATTGTCGGATCTCTTCGCATCTGTTGAACAGTTTGATAGAATGTATTTATTCCATTCAGTGAATCAGTTTTTAGACTGTTTTGTTGAATCCGTCCTCATGATACATTACTTGTTTGTAAAAAGTACGGTTGTTTGAGGGTGCCAACCCCCTCCTCCCATGAATCCCCAATGCCATCTATTTTTTCACTCTGAGTCTCAATTTCTTACCCCGAATCCTAAATACTCATAAAACAAATCTTAAAAACATTGAGAAAAGTCCGATTTCATGTAAACCTACTCGAAAAATACCCCCCTCAATTTTATTTATATATACGTGTATGTAAAGGAAATGTTTGCGTCGTCCATTATTGATTTAAAAATGTTGAATCTGCGTACCAAATACGTAACACATCCCGCGTACTACACTGCCGAGTCCCGAATATCTTCTAAATAGACCCCTGAATCCTGCTAACAGAAGGGGGATGGCAGCCTATTGTATTGTAATACATTATGCGAAATGTCAGTCAATAGTATGGTATAAGATGTGTTAAATCTCTCTGTGGTATGATATGATAGGTGATACTCATCGTGCAATACATGATATATTACCCTCAATATTGTGGAATAACACGATAAACGCTGCTCAAAGTAAGGTATATGGATAGACGACACGTAATGGGTTATAAAACATGACACACTCTTCTCAAAGTAAGGTATCGCAAGATACGCGACGCTGAATTTGTGGTTTAAAATGATTGCACTCCATGGTGTGGTATAACATGACGCACTCTACTCAAAGTAAGGTATAGCAAGATGCACGGCACGCAATGATGCCCCAAATTTTGATTTATCGTTTCAGAAAGAACTTTTCATTTCCATGACAATATGTTAACATTTCAACAAGCTCAACCTCCCCGTTTACATGTGCATTATGTCCCTTTGTTACTGTGTGGTACAATGTGTCGTAGGTGAAAGTATTTTTCATTTTTGTAATGCAACATTTCCAGAGCCCAAGTTTGCCTGATTAACACGGAGAGTACAAAACGATAAGTGTCTGTTGTTTTTCACTTATAGGTAGAATGGGTGAGCGTGTGAGTGAGTGAGTGAGTGAGCACTCGAGTGAGTGAGTGATTGAGCACTCAGCAATATTCCAGCTATATGTCGCGGGTCTGTAAATTATCGAATCTGGACCAGACAATCCAGTGACTGACATCATGAGCATCGATCAACGCAGTTGGGACACGATGACATGCATCAACCAAGTCACCGAGCCTGACCATCCGATCCCATTAGTCACCTCTTACGTCAAGCATAGTCGCCTTTCACCCCGGATCTTCACGTGTCGAGTGAGTGCATTACAATATTCTTTAATAGTATTTCAAAACTTATTGTAAGACTACTCACTGACTCAACGACAATGCAATCAAGGTTGTGCTATTTACAGTAAGCATTAATATCAAACAACCTATTTCAAACTTTCCACGAGCCGAAATATCACAAAACTAAAAACCAACATTTTATATTTTATTTCACACAATTGATTAGCATAGATATATTGACTATAATAAAAGATGATAGTATGGATGTACATTGGTTGTTTATTTCATGTACTTTTCTTTTCAAAATATAAATTCAACTAAGCAAATAGATGCTCATACAATACAATCAACGAAATCCTTTCCTTTTGGCGAAATCTTTTAACAACCAAACTATACTAGCTAGGTGTTTCATTGACAAAAGCTCAACATAGTTTTGATTTCTTTGAACATTCCATGATATCATCTATCTACATCTGCAGAAGTGAAAAAAACCCACACCCAAATAATAAACTTAAGAACAAGTTGATCACTTGTTGAATGTGTATATAAAATGGCACAATAAATATTTAACAGCCTATGGGTTATATTCCGGAATAAAATCAAACCTTCAGTTCCACATGAGTCCGATTTGCTACCATGGAAACGCAAAACATTGTGAACTTATAAAAGTACTGCATGGACAATTGCACTTTCAGCATTGTACCAGTGTGTATACAAAGCTTCAGTGTTTACTCAGGAACTGCCTTTTAGAACAAATGCCGGTGGTGACAGTGAATTGAAAAATGTCTTATTCAGAAAAGGTTTAAACGAGGATCCAAAATGCCGATGTGGCAGCCCCTGTGGAAATTCATATACTTTTTTCATTGAATGTCCTTTATTTAAATCAGATAGAAACGAATTGATGCACTCACTATTTTTGTTTCGTGAAAGATGCTTGTGATGTAAATATTGACCTGATGCTAGTTGGCAATGCAATTTTACCTTATTATGTGAACAAAAACATATTTAGGAATGTACATACACATATAAAGTAAACAAAAAGGTTTGAGTTAGCAATGTGATTATACATACGTTTCTCTATAAATAAGCATGCAATCTATGGGAGAGGGCGTTCTAAGTTATGATATCTTGTGCCCAATCCTTTTCATGAGAATGTAATATGTTTAAACTTAAACTAAACAAATGCCGGTGAAACCGAATCAACGAGGAAAAACCTGGAAGAGAGGCATTTGAAACTATATTTAAAAAAAAAGATGCACAGCAACGCCGGGTCAAAGACCTTCCAAAATAAAAACAAGCCGACATTTCTTCGAGGATTCAAGCCCTGTGTGCTGTCTTGAAAAGGCAAACAAACACATCAACACCGCGACAAAACATCGTGAAATAAACATAACTGACAAAACTTCTATAATCACACTATAAAAATTGATGTCCAATCTATAAATCTACTGTAAACGTTAAAAGAATGCATGTCAACATTAAGAATAATACATATGATGATACTACCACACATGTAGAAATAGCGATAAATGTTGTACGGTTCAAGTTTGTATTGCTTCAATCGTCATTAAAGCGTACGTACAATATCTTCAGAAATTATCTCGCAAGAAATATCGCCCTCATTATTGTAGCCATTTTGTTAATAGAAATAGTGGAATATGTAGCGCCTTAAAATATACTTAATACTTTTCATAAAGAGTCTGAATGTATACAACACATGCCGATTTATACCAAAAGAAAACTTTGAACACATTTGCAGCGTTTGTATTTGTCCAAAATTATCATAGCCAGATACTTGGGACAGAATAACACCTATATAAATTACGTCGCTACTGAAACGGAAAGCATATCCAAACAACAACAGATCATGTGACACTAACCATGTAAGAATACACAATGCCTGCTGTACAGTCTGCTGGCCTCATTCATATAGAATATACATAACGATATCAGTTTCACATGCTGCAAGATGGATACTGTAAAACTAACAACGGAGTTACTTCACAAGCAGTCAACACTATGAAAAACCCCATTGGTGGAACCAGAGACCATATAATAGATTCTATTATAAGGTCTCTGGTTGAACATTTGTGAACTCCCAAAACCTGTGTGTTTGTTGTTTAACGCCGCACTCAGCAATATTCCTGGTATATAATCGAGTGTGGGCCAGGCAGACCAGTGGTTGATATTATGAGCAACATTCCACGGCGGCGGGGTACGTTGGTATGCCATCAATTGAGTCACCGAGCCTGACAACCCGACCCATTAAGTCACTTCTTACGACCAGCATAGGTTGCTAGGGATCAAATCTAACCCCGTATCCAATGAAAGGACAATAAGTGTTTCAACATCAAATAATGAACACACAAATGGGCGCTAACGTACCGCTATTCACTGACAACTGAAGCCATGTAAGAAGTTGTGACGTTTCATATTTACTCATTTCCTGGGCCTATAATGGCCACATCAATAATGAAATGATTGATCATCTTATTGGTGTTCAAGTTTGTGCATGAGCTTACCGGACACAAGACAGTGATTTGCATGAATGTACTACTATCTATACAACCTTGTTTACGTGGTCACCATTATGGCTTACAAAGTAGACACAATTTATTGATAACACTTTCTTTAATACTGTAAAGGTATAAATCCTCCTACCGTTGTCAAGCAAGGATCTATACCGAAACGTCGCCTTTACAGTATCAAAGAAGTTGGTATTCATAAATTGTGTCTACTTTGTCATCCGTCAACTTCTAAGTAATGCCTATCTAACAATTCATTATGGCTTTACTGGCATACAATGGTCACATTTCAAGGCGAAGTATTATTTCTCTGTCTGCATCATCTGCTTGGTATCGCCAATCTGCTCGTTTTCCAGTTACTCGTGGATCAAGCGTTTCATTGCGTCATGCATGTTGATTCCTTTCTGTGATGATAATTCACAGGTCAAGTGGGTGTTAGGATAAGGTGCAAAAAGAGTCATTACCCAGAGAGGTTTATCAAACGGAAAGGTAGTTACAGATGTGACGAGTTTCTGTTGACTAAGGTCCAGGACATGGACTGTATGTGTTTCCTCTTCAAGAACGAATCCCAAATCCAGGCTGTAAGTTGCACTACTCTCGTTCAGTGTAAGGTTGTCATCTGTCAGACGTTGTCCGTTGTAGTGCACCTGTAGACATATTCCATTATGAGCTGGGCATGTTGCAAAGAATACACTCAATCCAGTTGTCTGCTGCTTGTAAGCATCAACAGGGTTGCCAGTCAAAGCTGCTTCGAAGATAAAAGTATTGTTATCATATGGTGTAATGACAGAGTATGTGACCTCCATGCCGTACATGATGGTCTGTCCTGGCCTGATGACCAGAGGTGTTGATGTCAGGAGTCTGTTAGATGAAAGTAGTCGGCATCCTGTCCTTGGTGGAAGATGTTCTTGTTTGCCATTGGTGACAACTGGCCCCGAAACCGTCAGTCCGTCACTTGCAATACTGGAGTCCCATTCCAGATCCGCACCTGGGGAGAAGACACATCGTTCGTATCAGGTGAATGCGTTTCCGCATACACAAACATCTGTACTAAATGTCATATTAGTGAGTGAATTGGGTTTAACACCGTTAGTAGACCAGTCATATCACGGCGTGTCAGCTTAATGTGGGATGAAAGTATTGTTTCCGTGAATATTAAGGATAATACTGTATGGGTTAAAGTATAACATGTCGGTAAATCAGAAAAATATATATATTAAAACGAAAGTCAACCTGCCATACTTGGACAATTGAAGGACAACATTTAGTATCAGATAGACTGACTTCAGCAGGGGTGTGTTAATTGCTTTTGAATGTGAAGTCGGAACATACTACAAATTCCGATTAATGGGAACATATGCTTTGTCATGAAATGAGTCAGTGAGTGATTTGGGTTTTATTACGCTTTTAACAGTATTCTAGTTGTGGGAGGAAAGCCCGAAGGGATGTATGTAGCGTACACAAGGGACGCAACTCTGCAAAGGCGTCTTAGACGACTGCCAGCTGTTCATTTTGTTTCGCATGCGAGACACTAATCTACCCTTTCCAGATACATTGGTTTCCACAACATGTTTTATCATATGGAAATCGTACATTTCCAAGTGCGATTTGTAAGGAAATATTCTACCGACATAAAATAAGGGAACTGATGAAATGATAATGAAGGTGTAATGACGATAAATGTAATGAATATCAATCTCTGTTGTCTTTACCATGTCGGGCGACCTATACACGATACCCCGCCATTCCGCTACCACAAGAGCTGCCCCCAGCTGGGATGCATCATACCAAAAGACGTTAAAAGATGGTACTTGTTGTTATCCTGGCTTGTGCTGTGCATTATGGGGCTAAAACAAGGAATGGTCAGCTCGGGTCCAGTATACTGCGTCTGAGTGGGGTATTCGTGTTAAACTGTGGCATGGTATCTCAGTTGGCTAGAACAATAAAACCGTCCGGAGTAGTACAATCGGCCACACACACACACACACACATGCATGCATGTCGATAAATAGGTGCATTAAACTTAAACGTTAAACCCCATCTCACATAACCTCACCTCAGGATTTCAGCAAGGAAATGGCAGTTTTCTCTGAGGTAAGCCAACCTGGAAACGGGTAGCCCTAACAATCCTGGAACTGGCCGTCTCTCTGATGCACCCACGCCAACCACTCAATCTGAGGTACATTGTACGGATGTGTCCAATCGGAGTTCTAGGACAAAGCCCACTACTGAGGGGATTGCCCCTCGGGTCCTCCAAAGAGCTCAGATGAATATCCAGCAGAGATATGCTCTAATCCCTAGGTATGGAGAACGGTTGGGGGCAGGCCAAACAACATCAGCCAATTCATAGTAACTCTGCCCAGGGGTTTGGTAAACATGTAAACCCATCCATCCAGGAGACCTTTGCATCAAGGTCTCTGTATTTGTCATTAGAAAAAGTGGTTAAAGCGTTCGATTCCAGACATGGGTACAGTGTGTGAAGCCCACTTCTTGTGTCCCCCACCGTGGTATTGCTGGAATATTGCTAAAAGCGGCATAAAATCAAACGCACTCATCAGAAAAGGGTCACAGCCTCGTGTCTGGAGATGAACTGCTGGAGGATAATAAAATCTCTAGCATTGGGTCTGTTGTGGAGAACCTTCTGTTGTCCAGATGGAATCCAGATCCTACGATAATGGCAACACCATGTCGCTCACATACCCATAGGCACCAATAGAATGATAATACCAAAGAGGATTATCCTTGGAATGTCGAAGATGATGGTCGTGCCTCTAATGCCTGTCAATGCGCTAGTGGGTCTCTGGGGTACAAAGACTATTATGGACGAAGCCTTATGGATCAGTGCTCTATCAAACACAGGTGGATTATACACATCATGTCTGCATTTCGGACAATTTTGGGGGATTTCAACCGTTGCGTGAGCAAATCGTTTATCTTAATGAGGATCCAAAAAGCACAGGCGAATGATTTGCAATACTCCCAGCAATAGAATGAGGATATGCTGGACAGCTATGTTACTGTCTCATGGGTGAAGCAGCTGACTTCTTCCCCTTGTTTCTAGAGAAGGATGAGTACATCAGCTTCCATGAAAATATCAAGAAACGCGAAAGGCGGTTTGGAAGATGATTTACTGCAGTTTTTCATCAGGCCTCGGACGAGTCACTGGAAGAATGGTTGGAGAGGGTATGGCAAGGAGAAATTGCAGCCTTTACGGATTTGCCAGGAGACTTTATGAAGCAACGGGTTGGTGCGGAGATTCTGCCAAGGAAGTGCTAATTAAGAAGGTTCCCGCTATGTCTTCAACGTAGGTCTGAGGACTCTGGGACACGCTATTGATTCACAAGCAGTCTATGGCAGATCAACCATCCAAAGGGACGTGAAGCAGTTGCAGAAAGACTCTTCAAGGGACAGATAACCAATTAACATACAATGTTATCAAACAGATCTGGTTGGTCAGCAGAAGAGAAGAAGACTCAATGGACTGTAGTTTGTATTAAGGTTCTTTAGGGCTTCAGACTATTGACCTTTTGAAAAAACTAACAATTGTAGTAAAAGATTGTGCGTTGTGGACATTGATTAGTTGTCAGGAATGTAGTACTATTTAATGTAAGCAGTGGTGAGAAAGTTATTATATTTAGATGCTAGTGTGATGTGTAAACTACCGGAATACCGTGGATTGTGATAAAGTGTAATAGAAACATGTAGAATATTCTATGTTGTGATGACCCTGTCAGGAAATTTCCAGTAGCTAGTCAGACGGAATATAAGGGGAAGAGCGTGTCACACATTTCATTACATCAAGTCCAGCTTTCGTGTGAAGATCACTCATCACCCCGGATTCCCTGCCTAGGCCATCCCAGAAGCTTGACCACTGTCACCGTTGGGTGAAGAAAGTAATATCACTGACTTTTGCTATCACCACTGTAGTTTTGTATTTAATACTTACCACTGTCATCATTTTACATACTTTCATTGAATATTTTAAGACCACCATATTGTGTACTGTCATTGTAATTACTATGAAGTAATTTGTATTGATTTGTAAACCTAGTCAATGTTGTAATACATTTGTTGATTGTATACCATTTGTTGTTTGTCTGTTGGTTTGACACTGAGTTCTTTTAAATACATATTTCTTGGTTAACACACTGTTTCAATTTGGAAATCGACAGGTAAAAATAGTGATTCATAAACACATGGTTGTGATATTGTCGGAATCACATAACAGATCTGCTTTTAACAGAGCTTTCTTATGATCATGGAAATGGCGTTGTCGCTTTTATTTACAACTTCAGTGCACCAAGACTTTTTGAAGACACCATTCAATCTTGTAAAATTGTGACAGGTTTTAGAAAGAAACATCTTTATACAGACCCATTTGACATTACAGTAACTATTCAAGTAACTTAAATTAGTGAGGAGAGAACTTCATTGCAGTGAACAGTTGTACTGCACTTCGTGATGCTCTCCACATCAATAAAGCAACCTGAGGGTGAACTCACATGCGAGCGATCCTTTTACTCCCAACGGCTGCCCGGTCATATATGCAGCTGTGGACACAAATGTGTTAGGGTGACATCAGTATCAATAGACATGACGTGACATTATTACCATGTGGTTCACAGTTATATGGGGATAGTTTATAACTCTCTGCACAGTTATGAAACAAAATGCACAAATATATCAAAATAGAGGAAGTGTCTTTAAGAAAATACTTGAATTAAATTAAAGTACAGACTGATTACCTTGTGGCACTTGCTCGTGTTCAATAGTCATTGCATCTTTCAAGGATTTATTTCCATTTGGAGTCTCTGTTTGTGAAAAGACAACTGATTTGACGAGGCCGGCCATCTTCAACAAGGGGGTAATTTTACTGAAGCAAGTTGAAGCAAAGCTGACACCAGCTCTTCCAAGTGACGCCTTTGGTGACATCTCCAACATGGCGCTCAAGGTGGCAGCTGAAGACCCCATCATTTGTAGATCCTCTATCATGTCAGCTTTACTCCGCATCTGTCGTGTGTACTTGGTAGATGATGTCACTTTTGCTAGAATATTTCTGGTGGAATCCAGTTCCTCCTGTGTCAGCTTCAGAATCTTGCTGGATCTCTTTTCAATATCTGACAACAGAATGCCTCTCCTCTGCTGTATTTCATCAATCAGTTCGTCAAAGGCTTTGTTGATGTCAACCACGGCAGCCTGTTTTGACACCTGTATGTTTGAATGTCTTTCCTTCAGACCTTGTTTTATTCTCTCAAGTTCCTCTGCCTTCTGCCTCAGCTTGACTAAGGTATCGTCAATGGACTTTGCCTTTTTTCGGTGTGCTTCATTCACGGATACAACGTTGTGTCCGTTCCCTTCCTTGTGGTCCACTACAGTGCAGGACACACAGACGATCTTTTCACAAGTATAGCAGTAGAACTGTAGAGGTTGGTCGTGTTGTGCACACTTATGGTGACGATTGAAACTTTTACCTGGTTGTTTTTTCATTTCCTTAAAACTGACAGGTTGGTGATCTCGCATCAACTTAACTCTTTTGTGAGCATTTAGACATTCTTGGCACAGGAAGACGCCACAGTCATCACATCTAGACATGGCAGGGTTACCATCAGGACAATGCGTACAAGGCAGATGGAGACCCTTCACAATCTTCAGATGATCCAGGATTCTTAGGATGATAGGCTCTTTGGGCAGAGACTTCACACCACCTGGCAGGTTATGTTGGTGTCGACACATGGGACATGTTAACTTTGGGAGTCCTTTGCTGTGCGTCTCTAGACAAGCTTGACATATTGACTGTACACAGCAGGGCATACGACGAGGTGTCCGTCTGGCCTCATCAAAGTGTTCTGTACATATTGGGCACTCGGTGAGGAGGTCCTTGATGGCGGACGCCGATACATAGTCCGACATGGTTATCTGGAAATATAGTTATTACATATTAGCATTTTCGGATTTCTTGTATAATTTCGAGACACATCCAGACTCTCTCCCTATACGTAATACAATATAATATGATATTCTTTGAGGATATAGTTTCATAATATCACATACATAAGTACATTATTTTGACAAAAAGGTAGAAAGGAAATAGAAACAAAACCTGGAATGATGGTTTTCCTTCTGAGACAAAATGTAAGACATCGTATAATTATGGGAGCCCATGTAGTCCCTGTCAGGTATGCATACAGTTGGGTACATTTTATCAAAGATGGTCCTCATCATGGTCCTCAATAAAAAACCTTACCACCCAGGTGAAAAGCATTAATATTCAGTGAATATATTTCGTAACATGGAAAACTAATAAAAGTACAAAAACACGGTTGTTTTAGTAGAAACCTCTGTTTATCCAGTTGATAGAGACTAGAGAGTGAATATGTCATCTGCTAGCAAATTGTATTTACTGTTTGTAGGTCGCACTTGAGAACGAGGCTTGGTTTTTACGGGAAAAGATATCAATTACAAAATTGAGGCTAAACTCGCACACTGTATGCTATTTTAATATGTTATTCTGGTCGAAAACTCTTTGCAAATCTATATGCAGGTCATCTTGCCTTTGACAGTCGGTCAGTCATATGCCTGAAAGATCACCTCAACACATAAACAGGTTTTTTAGGCGTGAGAACTAAACAGGAAATGTCAGCATGTATAACAAATTTAGATTGAAAAATTCAACTGATTAAAAGACGTTTCTGACATCTGCAATAGTCAATGAAATTCCAGATCAGGACAGAGCGTCGCTCATGATTAATTGACTGTAATATTTGTACAGGTCATCCCAAGTCAGATGGAGTGCTATTCGTTATCAAATTACACATTGGGCGTAATATTTAGTTCTGTTCAGGTGAATTGATTATTCCATGATAGTCTGCAACGTTATTCGTTGTCAAAATACATATAGGGAGTACTATTCCAAGTTTGTTCAGTCTACCGCCCAGTACATCAATACATTTCACGCTGGTGCAAAATATCCATTCAAAATGAATAGCCATAGGTATTTATAACTCCTGAACTCCGGACAACCTAGTGGTCACCAAATAACTACACCCAGGACGCCCTCAGGCAGGGACCCCGCAACCGCCGAGACCCGAGAGATAAGGAGCCCCTCCCTTCAACACAGGTAGTCAGATCGATCCACAGTCAATGAGCATGCCTAGCTCGTCAACCGGCACCCGGGTCGATAATTACCCATTCTCTCCAACACTGTCCGTTCTACCAGCCATGAATAACCTAACTACACGACGTAACGAGCGGCAAAGGAATATGTTTACACAGACATAAGCTTGTATTAAAAGCAGGTCGTCCATAAGCATACATTTACCACGCCCACTGGATACGATTTCGAATATGATCAACAGATAAGATGAGGATTTCGGTTTCCTTCAAAAGTAAGCTCTCTTGTTCTTTGCGTTCTTGGTCACAACCTAAATTGTTTTGTATTCATTCCAAAGCGCCATTATAGATTTAATTCAAAGTGAACTCACTGATTATTGAAATCACTTACCTTGACTGTGTATTGTGAACGGACATATAATTCTTAGTCATCACTAGCTTTCTCTGTCTTTAATGCGTATCAATACCACCATCGTAGTAACATGTCTGACAGGAATGCGGAAGTCGTTATCCATGTAGTTATAGTTACGGGGAAGGTTCCAGACATGCGCTGTGTCTAGTTTCGTTTTGTAACTTGACGTTTATTGGTAAAATGTAGATCACATTTGAAGCATCTTAAAATATTTGAATCCATATTGTAGTAAAGATCCTTTACACTGTTCTATGTATGAAGTATCACATAAATATAAACATGGCAGGCTTATACAAAAACAAACTAGTTATGTTCCATTATACCGCAGTTTTTTTTATTTCTTTTTTTTATCGCTGAACTCAATATGTCAAGCTGTATGACAACGGTCTGTAAATAATTGAGTCGGACACACTAGTGATTGATATAACGAGCAACGTCTCACGCTGTCGGTGCGCGATGATACGCATTAAACCAAGTCACTGAGACTGACCACTCGATCCATTAAGTCGCCGGGACCTTTTCAAAGTATTCTGTGCGTATTGGACACTCGGTTACGGGGCATTCACATTCAACTAGTTGTACCGTGTGAATGCCCCTTTAGGAGGTCCTAGATGGCGGATGCAGAAACATAGTCCGATGTGAAGAACTGCTGTCGATAATAAAGTATGTTAACACATCACAGGTAAACATCTGAGATGCTTTTCCAAGTCCATTAATAAAAATATGTTTTGTTTATAATTGGTATTGTTTATTACTGGGTTCACTCCCTGGGCGCGATCATCTATGAAGTCAAGTTTCCAGTAGTCCACTTTCCCTTCATGTCGAGTAATATTCCAGCAGCTCAAGCCTTTGGTGTTTACATTTCACAACTTTTGAGATACAATGAAGCATCCTCTTTCCACAAAGATTTCAAAGAGCGTCAGACGACTGTTGAACAGAAGTTGTTTAATCAAGGATACAGCATTCAATGCCTCACTAAAGCTTTCAAAAAGTTTTATATTGACATGTGGAGGACATTTTCAAATGTGACGCATCGGTGACCGATGCAAACTGGGCTTGGATACGCCCACCTTTCCAGGAACACCTGGCATCATAACTGTTTGATAGTGATTCATAACACACGCTCATGATATAGTCCAGATCGTACAATCGACTCTGCTTGTAGCAGAGATTTCTTATGAATATGGAAAGGGTTTTGTCGCTTTTATCTGTAAATCATAGATCGTGCGTTGTTAAAATATTGAAAATAAGCAGTCATTAATATATACATGTATGCGACAATGCGACAGTGGTCACGCTGACGATACAGGTTCGATTCTCTGATTTGGTTAGCTGCGAAATCGTGACTATTCACCGCTGCTTCTTTACTATCTTTATGAAATTTGTCACTGTATTAGCTGTACTAACGAGAAGTAACTAGCTACGTTTCGTATCCTGCCACAAGTATAAATTCTCACCTCCAAAAGAAACGCGAACCATAGAAACATATAGAGAAATATGTACGTCAAGAAGAGATGTCCCCAATGTGTACCACTTAATAACATAACTAACGATCAGTCAAGTGTAACCACAGAGTGTCTTTATTCTTATCACGATAGGCTGCAAGTGTTTTCCAACTTTACACGCAAATCCTGCACGAGGCGAGATGTAAAGAATTGATTCTTTGTTTGTATGTTGTTTAAAGCCACACTCAGCAATATTCTAGGTATTTGACTGCTAAATTTATTTGTGGTTTAACATGATATATTGCACTCCATTTTGTGGCATAACATGAGGCACTCTACTTAAAGTAACGTATAGCAAGATACGCGACGCTGAATTTGTGGTTTAACATGCTATATTACACTCCATGGTGTGGAATAACATGACACACTCTACTCAAAGTAAGGTATACCAAGATACGCGACCCTCAATGATGCTCCAAATTTTGGTTTATCGTTTCAGAAAGAACTTTTCATAACCATGACAATATGTTAACATATCAACAAGCTCAACCTCCCCGTTTACATGTGCATTATGTCCCTTTGTTTCTGTGTGGTACAATGTGTCGTAGGTGAATGTATTTTTCATTTTTGTAATGGAACATTTCCAGGGCCCTAGTCTGCATAAACACGGAGAGTACAAACCGACAAGTGTCTGTCTGTTGTTTTTTACTTACAGGTACGGTGAGTGAGTGAGTGAGCACTCAGCAATATTCCATCTATATGTTGCGGGTCTGTAAATACTCGAATCTGGACAGACAATCCAGTGACTGACATCATGAGCATTGATCCACGCAGTTGGGACACGATGACATGCATCAACCAAGTCAGCGAGCCTGACCACCTGATCCCGTTAGTCGCCTCTTACGGCAAGCATGGGTTGCTGAAGAGTCGTCACGGGTCGAGTGTGTGAGTGTATTACAATATACTTTAATAGTATTTCTAAACTCATTGTAAGACTACTCACCGACTCAACGACAATGTAATCAGTAATCATTAATGTCACACAATCTATTTCAAACTTTCCACGAGCCGAAATAACACAAAACTAAAAACCAACATTTTATATTGTATTCCACACAATTGATAAGCATAGATATATTGACTATAATAAAAGATGATAGTATGGATGTACATTAGTTGTTTATTTCATGTTCTTTTCTTTTCAAAATATAAATTCAACTAAGAAAATAGATGCTCATATAATACAATCAACAGAATCCTTTCCTTTTGGCGAAATCTTTGAACAACCAAACTAAGCTGGCTAGGTGTTTTATTGACAAAAGCTCAAAATAGTTATGATTTCTTTGAACATTCCATGATATCATCTATCTACATCCGCAGAAGTGAAAAAAACCCACACCAAAATAATAAACTAAAGAACAAGTTGATCACTTGTTGAATGTGTATACAAAATTGCACAATAAATATTTAACAGCCTATGAGTTATATACCGGAAATGGATCCAACCTTAAATTCCACATGAGTGAGTGAGTGAGTTGGGTTTAATGCAGCGTTTAACAGTATTCCAGTTATATCACGGCGAGTCGGCTTAATGTTGGAGGAAAGCCCCGAAGTGATGCAGGTCTCAGACGTTTACCACTTCGGTGAAACCCACGAGCACGGGTATGGTGCTGAAAAATCTAGAAACATAATCCGGGCGAACCTGGATTCGAACCCAAAATCAAAGGTTTCTGGCGTGCGCCTTAGATGTATGCTTCCCCCCCCCCCCCCCCCCCCACGCGACTTGCTGCTTTGGAAACGCAAAGAATATAAACTTATAAAAGTCCTGCATGGAAAATTGCACTTTCAGCAGTTTACTAGTGTGTACACAAAGCATCAGGGTTTACTCAGGAACTGCCCTTTAGAACAAATGCCGGTGATGATAGTAAATTAAATAATGACTTATTTAGAAAAGGTTTAAACGTGGATCCAAAATGACGATGTGAAAGCCGCTGTAAAAATTCATATACTTTTTTCATTGAATGTCCTTTATTTAAATCAGCTAGAAACGAATTGATGCACTCACTATTGTTAATTGTGAAAGATACTTGTGATGTAAATATTGACCTGATGCTAGTTGGTAATGCAATTTTACCTTATCATGTGAAGGAATGTACATACAGATATAAAGTAAAAGGTTTGATGTGGATGTATATACGTTTCTCTATTTCTTTTCTTTCCTTTCTGTCATTTGATTTATTAATTGTAAATAAGCATACATGTAAATCTATGGGACAGGGCGTTCTAAGTTGTGATAACTTGTACCCAATCCTTTTCATGAGAATATGTTTAAAATTAAACTAAGCAAATGCTGGTGAAACCGAAGCAACGAAGAAAAACCTTGACGAGAGGCATTTAAAACTATATTTAAAAAAAATGATGCACAGCAACGCCGGGTCAAAGACCTTCCAAAATAAAAACAAACTGACATTTCTTCGAGGATTCAAGCCCTGTGTGCTGTCTTGAAAAGGCAAACAAACACCTCAACACCGCGTCAAAACACCGTGAAATAAACATAACTGACAAAACTTCTATAATCACACTATAAAAATTGATGTCCAATCTATAAATCTACTGTAAACGTTAAAAGAATTCATGTCAACATTAAGAATAATACATATGATGATACTACCACACATGTAGAAATAGCGATAAATGTTGTACGGTTCAAGTTTGTATTGCTTCAATCGCCATTAAAGCGTACGTACAATATCTTCAGAAATTATCTCGCAAGAAATATCGCCCTCATTATTGTAGCCATTTTGTTAATACAAATAGTGGAATATGTGGCGCCTTAAAATATACTTAATACTTTTCATAAAGAGTCTGAATGTATACAACACATGTCGATTTATACCAAAAGAAAACTTTGAACACATTGGCAGCGTTTGTATTTGTCCAAAATTATCATAGCCAGATACTTGTGACATCAGTTTCATATGCTGCAAGATGGACACTGTAAACTAACAATGGAATTACTTTACAAGCAGTCAACACTATGAAAAAACCCAACATGGGTTGAACATTTGTGAACTCCCAAAACTTGTGTGTTAGTTGTTTAACGCCGCACTTAGCAATATTCCTGGTATATAATCGAGTGTGGACCAGACAGCCCAGTGGTTGATATTATGAGCAACATACCACGGCGGCGGGGTACGTGACATGCCATCAATCAAGTCACCGAGCCTGACAACCCGATCCATTAAATCGCTTCTTACGACCAACATAGGTCGCAAGAGACCAAATCTAACCTGGAACCCCATAAAAAGACAATAAGTGTTTCAACATCAAATAATGAACACACTAATGGGCGCTAACGTACCGCTATTCACTGACAACTGAAACCATGTCAGAAGTTGTGACGTTTCATATTTACTCGTTTCCTATAATGGCTACATCAATGACGAAATGATTGATCATCTTATTGATGTCCAAATTTGTTCATGAGCTTACCGGACTCAAGACAGTGATTTGCATGAATGTACTGCTATACATACAACCTTGTTTACGTGGACACCATTATGGCTTACAAAGTAGACCCAATTTAGGGATAACAATTTCTTTAATACTGTAAAGGCGACGTTTCAGTATAGATCCTTATACCGGATCTATACCGAATCGTCGCCTTTACAGTATTAAAGAAGTTGTTATTAAAATATTGTGTCTACCTGGTCATACGTCAACTTCCAAGTAATGCCTATCAAACAATTCATTATGGTTTAATTGACATACAATGGTCACATTAATGACGAAGTGTTATTTCTCTGTCTCTTATTTCTCTTGTGGATCAAGCGTTCGATTGCGCCGTGCATGTTTCTTCCTTTAGTTATGATAATTGACAGGTTAACTGGGTGTTAGGATAAGATCCAAAATCAATCATGACCCAGAGAGGTTTAACAAACGGGAAGGGAGTTACAGATGTGACGAGTTTCTCTTGAATACGGTCCCAGACATGGACTGTATGTGTTTCCTCTTCAAGAACAAATCCCAAACCCAGGCTGTAAGTTGTACCACTCTCGTTCAGTGTCAGGTTGTCATGGGACAGACATTGTCCCTTGTAGTCCACCTGTAGACATATTCCATTATGATCCTCGCATGTTTCCAAATTTGCCCTCAATCCAGTTGTCAGCACGTTGTAAGTATCAACAGGGCTGTCAGTCAAAGCTGCTTCGAAGATAAGTTTATTGTTATCCTCTGGTGTTGTGACAGAGTATGTGACCTCCATGCCGAACATGATGGTCTGTCCTGGCCTGATGACCAGAGGTGTTGATGTCAGGACAGTGCGAGGTGAAAGTAGTCGGCATCCTGTCCTTGGTGGAAGATGTTCTTGTTTGTCATTGGTGACAACTGGCCCCGAAACCGTCAGATCTTCACTTGCAATACTGGAGTCCCATTCCAGATCCACACCTGGGGAGAAGACACATCGTTCGTATCAGGTGAATGCGTTTCCGTGTATACAAACACCTATACTAAATGTTATATTCGTGTGTGAACTGGGTTTAACACCGTTTTAACAGTAGACCAGTCATATCACGGCGTGTCAGCGTAATGTTGGATGGAAGTGTAATATATATATTGCTATGGTTTTCGTGAATATTAAGGATAAAACTACATGGGTTAAAGTATAACATGTCGGTAAATCAGAAAAAAATATTAGTTTAATAAAACGAAAGTCTACCTGCCATATTTAGACAATTGAAGGACAACATTTAGTATCAGATAGACTGACTTCAGCAGGGGTGTAGTAATTAGTTTTGAATGTGAAGTCGGAACATACGACAAATTCCGATTCCTAGAAACATATGCTTTGTAATGAAATGAGTCAGTGAGTGATTTGGGTTTTATTACGCTTTTAACAGTATTCTAGTTGTGGGAGGAAAGCCCGAAGGGATGTAGGTCTCAGGGATGTTAGTAGCGTACACAAAGGACGCAACTCTGCAAAGGCGTCAGAGACGACTGCCAGCTGTTCATTTCGTTTCGCATGCGAGACACTAATCTACCCTCCAGTATACTGCGTCTGAGTTGGGTATTCATGTTAAACTGCGGCATGGTATCTCAGTGAGCTAGAACAATAAAACTGGCTGGAGTAGTACAATCAACCACGCACACATACGTGCATGCATGTCGATAAATAGGTGCAATAATCTTGGCCGCGACGTTAACCTCATCTCCCATCTCACCTAACCTCACCTCAGGATTTCAGCAAGGAAATGGCAGTTTTCTCTGGGTGTAAGCCAACCTGGAAACCAATAGCCCTAACAATCCTGGAACTGGCCGTCTCTCTGATGCACCCACGCCAACCACTCAATCTGAGTTACATTGTACGGATGTGTCCAATCGGAGTTCTAGGACAAAGCTCACTACTGAGGGGATTGACCCTCTGGTCCTCCAAAGAGCTCAGATGAATATCCAGCAGAGACATGCTCTAATACCTAGGTATGGAGAACGGTTGGGGGCAGGCCAAACAACATCAGCCAATTCATGGTAACTCTGCCCAGGGTTTGGTAAACGTGTAAACTCATCCACCCAGGAGACCTTCGCATCAAGGTCTCTGTATTTGTCATCAGAAAAAGTTGGGCGGTGGGGTTGCCTTGTGGTTAAAGCGTTCGCTCGTCACGCCGAAGACCCGGGTTCGATTGCCGACATGGGTACGATGTGTGAAGCCCATTTCTTGTGTCCCCCGCCGTGATATTGCTGGAATATTGCTAAAAGCGGCATAAAATCAAACTCACTCATCAGAAAAGCCTTGTGCCTGGAGATGAACTGCTGGAGGATAATAAAATCTCTAGCATTGGGTCTGTTGTGGAGAACCTTCTTCTGTCCAGATGGAATCCAGATCCTATGATAATGGCAACACCATGTCGCTCACATACCCATGGGCACCACCAGAATGATAATACCAAAGAGGATCATCCTTGGAATGTCGAAGATGATGGTCAGGCCTGTAATGCCTGTCAATGCGCTAGTGGATCTCTGGGGTACAAAGACTATTATGGATGAAGCCTTATGGATCAGTGCTCTAACAAACACAGGTGGATTATACACATCCTGTCTGCATTTCGGACAATTTTGGGGGATTTCAACCGTTGCTTGAGAAATCGTTTATCTTAATGAGGATCCAAAAGGCACAGACGAATGATTTGCAACACTTGTTTTCCGTGAAATTTCACTGCTTCAACCACTCCCAGCAATAGAATGAGGATATGCTGGATATGCTGTGTTACTGTCTCATGGGTGAAGCAGCTGACTTCTTCCCCTTGTTTCTAGTGAGTGAGTGAGTATGGTTTTACGCCGCTTAAAGCAACTTTACAGCAATATCACGGCGGGGTACACTAGAAATGGGCTTCACACATTGTACCCAAGTCGGGAATCGAACCCGGGTCTTCGGCGTGACGAGCGAACGCTTAAACCTCCAGGTTACCCGACCGCCCCTTGTTTCTAGAGAAGGATGAGTACATCAGCTTCCATGAAGCGATCCAGAAACACGAAAGGCTGTTTGGAAGATGATCTACTGCAGCTTTTCATCAGGCCTCGGATGAATCGCTGGAAGAATGGTAGGAGAGGGTACAGCAAGGAGAAAATGCAGCCTTTGCGGATTTGCCAGGAGACTTTATGGAGAAACAGGTTGGTGCGGAGATTCTGCCAAGGAAGTGCTAATTAAGAAGCTTCTCACTATGTCTCCAACGTAGGTCTGAGGACACTGGGACACGCTATTGATTCACAAGTAGTCTATGGCAGATCAACCATCCAAAGGGACGTGAAGCAGTTGAAGAAAGACTCTCCAAGGGACAGATAACCAATTAGCGTACAATGTTATCAAACAGATCTGGCTGGTCAACAGATGAGAAGAAGACTCAATGGACTGTATTTTGTATTAAGGTTCTTTAGGGCTTTAAACTATTGAACTGTTGAAAAAACTCACAATAAAAGATTGTGCGTTGTGGACAGTGATCATGAATGTAGTACTATTTAATGTAAGCATCAGTGAGAAAGTTATTATATTTAGATGCTCATGTGATGTGTAAACTGCCGGAAAACCATGGATTGTGATAAAGTGTAAACAAGTAGAATATTCTATGTTGTGATGACACTGTGTGGAAATTTCCAGTAGCTAGTCAGACGGGATATGAGGGGAAGAGCGTGCCTCTGGTATCTCTCACACATTTCATAACATCAAGTCTAGCTTTCATGTGAAGATCACTCATCATCCCGGATTCCCTGCCTAGGCCATCCCAGAAGCTTGACCACTGTCACCGTTGGGTGAAGATAGTATTATCACTGACCTTTGCTATCACCACTGTAGTTTTGTATTTGATACTCACCACTGTCATCATTTTATATACTGTCATTGAATATTGTACGACCACCATATTGTGTACTGTCATTGTAATTACTATGAAGTAATTTGTATTGATTTGTTAACCTAGTCAATGTTGTAATACATTTGTTGATTGCATACCATTTGTTGTTTGTTGGTTTGACACTGAGTTCTTTTAAATACATATTTCTGGGTTAACACACTGTTTCAATTTGGGAATCGACACGTAAAAATAGTGATTCATAAACACATGGTTGTGATATTGTCGGAATCGCATAACAGGTCTGCTTTTAGCAGATGTTTATTATGCAGATGGAAATGGCCTAATCGCTTTTATTTACAACTTCAGTGTACCGTGACTTTTTGAAGACACCATTCAATCTTGTAAAATTGTGACAGGTTTTAGAAAGAAACATCTTTATACAGAATCATTTGACATTACAGTAACTATTCAAGTAACTTAAATTAGTGAGGAGAGAATTTCATTGCAGGGAACAGTTGTACTGCACTTCGTGATGCTCTCCACATCAATAAAGCAACCTGAGGGTGAACTCACGTGTGAGCGATCCTTTTACTCCCAACGGCTGCCCGGTCATATATGCAGCTGTGGACACAAATGTGTTAGGGTGACATCAGTATCAATAGACATGACGTACCATTATTACCATGTGGTTCACAGTTATATGGGGATATTTTATTACCGTCACATGTCTGCACAGTTATGAAATAAAATGCACAAAAATTTCAAAATAGAGGAAGTGTCTTTAAGAAAATACTTGAAAATACCTTGTGGCACATACTCGTATTCAATAGTCATTGCATCATTCAAGGATGTATTTCCATTTGGAGTCTCTATTGGTGAAAAGACAACTGATTTGACGAGGCCGGCCATCTTCAACAAGGGGGTAATTTTACTGAAGCAAGTTGAAGCAAAGCTGACACCAGCTCTTCGAAGTGACACCTTTGGCGACATCTCCAACATGGAGCTCAAGGTGGCAGCTGAAGACCCCATCATTTGTAGATCCTCTATCTTGTCAGCTTCACTGCGCATCTGTCGTGTGTACTCGGTAGATGATGTCACTTTTGCTAGAATATTACTGGTGGAATCCTGTTCCTCTTGTGTAGGCTTCAGAATCTTGCTGGATCTCTCTTCAACATCTGACAACAGAATGCCTCTCCTCTGCTGTATTTCATTAATCAATTCGTCAAAAGCGTTGTTGATGTCAACCACGGCAGCCTGTTTTGACACCTGTATGTTTGAATGTCTTTCCTTGAGACTTTGTTTTATTTCCTCAAGTCTCTCTGCCTTCTCCATCAGCTTGACTAAGATATCGTCAATGGACTTTGCCTTTTCTTGGTGTGCTTCATCCACGGACACGATGTTGTGCCCGTTCCCTTCTTTGTGTTCTACTACAGTGCAGGACACACAGACGATCTTTTCACAAGTGTAGCAGTAGAACTGTAGGGGTTGGTGATGTTGTGCACACTTATGAAGACGATTGAAACTTTTACCTGGTTGTTCTTTCATTTCCTTAAAACTGACAGTTTGGTGATCTCGCATTGACTGAACTCTTTTGTGGGCATTTAGACATTCTTGGCACAGGAATACGCCACAGTCATCACATCTGGACATGGCAGGGTTACCATCAGGACAATCTGTACATGGCAGATGAAGCCCTTTCACAATCTTCAGATGATCCAGGATTCTTAGTATGATAGGCTCTTTGGGCAGAGACTTCACACCGCCCGGCAGGTTATGTTGGTGTCGACACATGGGACATGATAACGTTGGGAGTCCTTTGCTGTACGTCTCTAGACATGTCTGACATATTGACTGTACACAGCAGGGCATACGACGAGGTGTCCGTCTGGCTTCATCAAAGTGTTCTGTACATATTGGGCACTCGGTGAGGAGGTCCTTGATGGCGGACGCCGATACATAGTCCGACATGGTTATCTGGAAATAAATTTAAAACATCTGAAGCATTTTCGGATTCCTTGTGTAATCGTCTTTGTGTCTCGACACAATTGGTACAAAGTCGTATGAGACATCCATACTTGCATTGTATGTACATCACTCAAAACTGCAAGTAGCATTAAATTATGAGCTCGTTTTTTTATTGATGCATAATAGAATATAATATGCTATTGATTTAGGATTTGTTTTCATATTTAAAAATATAAGCTAGCTACACGATAAATCGCAAAGAACAATTGGAATGAAGAGTGGTTTATTTCACGATAAAACATTGTTCTACCATGACGTCATTTCTGGAGATTCAAACATGCGCTCGCATCTTAATGAGGTCCTAAATTCGACGACGATATTTATAAGAGGGAAGTGTCTTGTGAGTTGTTCCCAATAGATGTAGGAAATAACGCAATGGCCGAACGATCGCATGAAAATGTTGGAGAGATATGACAATCGGTAATTGGAGAAAAGGTACAGATAAAAGTCGTGAAAATTGTGAAAATACCCCTGTTAATAAAATAGACTTGTCCGACATTGCCGATTTCGGAGTGTATTCAGGGAGTCATCATTATTTACATAAGGGTAAACCAATTGAGCGCATGTACATTGTATTAAGATCTTTAAAGAGGCTGTGCAAAATGTTGGAATCTCATGTAAGAAATAAACG